>NC_090824.1:54855000-56105000 GCF_028021215.1 Eschrichtius robustus
AGACCCAATGCAGCCAAAAATAAGTAAATAAAATAAATAAATTTATTAAAAAAAAAAAACCCTTTACATAAGTGACTCCATTTTGTTTCACATTTCACAGTTCAACATGGGAGAAGACTACCTGAGTGTGTGGGTATGAGGAGAACCAGGAGGCAGTGATTTCTGGGGCAGTTTTGGAAGGCTGGCTATTACAATATTGATATCACAGTATCATAAATACCATATTTATTACACTATATTTATGTAGTGTATGCTTCTTTAAATTAGAATCATAGAATTTCTCAGGCTCCATTTTCAAAATAAGAATACCATTTGCTTTTAGATTCTTCTTATATAGTAGGCTCACTATTTCTTTTTTTCCCTTGGGAATTTTTTTCTGACTCTTGTGCTGTGGAGACCAGATGAACAGTTTTTGGTATAAGGAAAATTATAATTTCTCTCTTATTTAAAACCATTTTAGGGACTTCCCTGGTGGCGCAGTGGTTAAGAATCCGCCTGCCAATGCAGGGGACACGGGTTTGAGCCCTGGTCTGGGAAGTTCCACGTGCTGCGGAGCAACTAAGTCCATGTGCCACAACTACTGAGCCTGCACTCTAGAGCCCGTGAGCCACAACTACTGAGCCTGTGTGCTGCAAGTACTGAAGCCCTCGTGCCTAGAGCCCGTGCTCCACAACAAGAGAAGCCATTGCAATGAGAAGCCTGTGCACCACAAAAAAGAGTAGCCCCCGCTTGCTGCAACTAGAGAAAGCCCGTGCACAGCAACGAAGACCCAACACAGCCAAAAATTAAAAAAAAAAAAAAAATTAAAACCATTTTATGATGATAGACTACATTTAGGTTTGTTTCAAAAAGTTCCTAGTTGTGTGTCTTTGCATCTTCCACTTTTCATTTTATTCTTTGGCTAGCAGTGAGACTCCATGGATTTAAAAAATCAAAAGGAATATTTTTCAGGACTTCATGTAGTGCAGTTTTTAAACCTATAAATACAGTTTATGCTTATGCATGTCTTCTCAAGTTGTTCAAATAAGAATATTTATGTAGTATTATTCCTACACGTTCAGGAACGTATTATAGAAATTACCATTGAAGAATTCATTGTTTTTCTGACAGTAACATCTTTGCTGCGCCATTCTTAGAGGAAATTTTCTTGACAGCATTATTTGTGTTCTATGTCTGGAAATATCTATAAACTATATTCAATTCTCTGAAAATCTCAAAGGAAGAGTTGTTGTGATAAAATTTTTGACACAAATATTTCACATTTCTAGCTGTGGCAGCAACTTCACAATTCTAGAGGGAAAAAGTGAATGTGTGTGTGTGTGTGTGTGTATATACACAAATAACTCAAATACATGGATGGTGACTTCTATTTCAAGAATACAAAAGGAAAAATCTTTATCCTAATTTGTATTTTCTAGCTTTAGAAACACATTTCCCCTTGCAGGTGTGGTACCATTTACAGGTAGCAAAGAATTATGATCCCTTAACTATTATTAGTATATATGCTTGCTGACTATGACTTTGTAAATGCTACTGGGAAAGTTGAGAGAGGGGCCTTAGAAGCCGTTGCTGTGAATGTGAGAAAATGCCAACTGAAGCCAGAAGATAAATTGTTAGCGGCCCAAGATCTTGTGGACAACAGGATGCTTTTGAAATATTGAGCAAAAAGTTGAATTGGGCAAAAGTCATTAGAAAAATTTGTATTGAAGTCACATTAACATGATTCCTTGGGCTGTTTAGTTGGTAATTATGACATAGTATAAAAAATTAAATAAAGTATTTTCATGTGACTCAATATATGAAATTTAGAAATGTGTGGGATTTAGAAAAAAAGAGAGTTTGAAAGAAAACTGCAGGTTCTTGTTTGACAACTGAGCATGATAAACTTCTATTTGAATTGATGATCTCAAGTCTGTAGACCTACTAAGTTGAGAAACCAGATCACAGATTAGTGAAAAGAATGCTAGAAGTTTCCTAAAACAGCCTTCTTAACTTTGCAGCTACTTTGTGGTATGTGGGATAGTTCTTAACCAAAATCTTTGCTCCAGACAAGTTTACCTGGGCAGGAGTTGAAGCAAAGATTTAGCCCCAAGCCTGTAGTTTCTCTTGGGTCCTTCCGCAGCTGCCGTTTTGATGCAGTATGAAATGGTAGAGGAACAGTATCTTTGGAGTCAGACTTATGTTTGAATCTTGCTGTCTGCCAGTTACTAGTTCTGTGACCTTGGGAAAGCTACTTAAATCTCACTGAGCCTCAGTTTTTTCATATAAATGAGGGATAATAGTACCACCTCAGGGCCAGCTATAGCAAAAGGAAAATGCCAGGCTCCTTGTCCAAAAAGCAGGAAAAAAAAGTGCTATAAAGTAGTGATATATAAAGCCATTTCTCCATTATAAATATTTTATAACATAAAATATAATGGTATAATCATTGTAAGTTCAGAAAAATTAAATTTCAAATTATTAGCATGAATTTACCATTCATTGTTATATTGTATAATGCCAATATATATTTAAAATATATAATTGTAAATGTAAGCATAAAGGCATTTAATTTGTATGTGGAATTATTGGTATTTCATAGGTTGTTCATGCATATATAGTTCATTCTTACCAGAATAGTGGGGAGAAAAGCTGCACAAAACTAACTTTTAATTTCACTTCTTTATATGTGCATATTATACCAATACACTCTATGTCTAGCTTAGTGATGAGGAAGAAAGGTCTGAAATGAACTCAACTGTTGGTGGCCTTACCTTTCCCATTTTTACTATGTCATCATATTTAGCATTAGTGGTACTGGGAAGTAACATGATTAAAAAAGGATATGGTTGGGTTCCTTGGTTGTTCATGTTTCTTAGAACACCATTACCTTCTGTTTGTGTTCCAAGCAAGGCCCCATTCAAAAGGGTAAAGCATGAACTCTGATCTGTCAGTGACCCTGCTTACACAGACATAGATGTGTCATAAGGAACATGAGCACAGAATTCTGGTGGAACCACTGTGCATTGAGTTTTAGTGAGACTCAGAGTGAAATAAGCATGTTATGGAAGCCATGAAGGCTATGTGTGGAGTGGCAAATTATAGCTGACACATGCATGTATTTATTTCTGCTCATATGCATCCCCCATTGTCCCACTGAACTTCACTTACAAAACATGCTCAAAATTAAAATCATTAAGAATTTCAAGATGGCAACAACAGAGCTTTTAAGAGCAGGGCTCTATCTGATTGCGCTTGCAACATGCCCATGAAGCTGGCCCTGTACCTACTTTATAACATTGTAAGTCCCCTAGCAGAGTACGTAGTAGGTGCCCAATAAATGTCCTTTCATTTTCTTATAGAAAACATTAGATTCCTTCAGAATAGACATACATGTTGGCAGGACTCAGAACCTTGATGCCCAGGGGGTAATGAAAACTACTCACCAGTTACTTTTTATAAGAGGAAAAGCACAACATGATTTTTCAGGTTCTTGAGAAACCAATTGAAATCCTTCTGTACATTTGTCCTGATTCAGCCACCACGATTGGCTTGGTCACTAGAGGAAATAAGTAAATGAATATTTGCTGTGGTTTGCAGGGCCTTATAAGTCTTCCTCCCCCGCTCAAATCTCTCGCCACTATTCACTTGCTGTAGTGCTTCCAGTTCACCATTAGATATTCATTTCTCTGGGTTAAAGTGCTGTCCTATTTTAAAATGCTGTAGGTAAAACTACTGTGTAACTGAGCATAAAGGGGTTTTGTTCAAATCACTTAAAGTACTTAGAAAGAGAAAAGGGCAAGGTTTTTATGGGAAGCATTTTGGCTTTGACAGTCATATTTACCCAGAATTTAGAAAAAGAAATAGATTCCTTTGGAAAGGGAGCTGGAGGAATCAGTGATAATTCTGACCAAGTCCTTCTATATTCCTAGGATATAGTAATGCTTTCTTCAAACGTCAACTTTGAAGGCCATTGTGAGTCAGATCAGAAGCTTTGTCGGAGGCAAATGCATAGTGCCAGGAAGAGCATATTAAGGCTTATCTTGGCTGTGTAAGTCAGGAGAGGGCTAAAAGGAGGCTAAGTTCTAGGATTTTGGTCAAGCTACTTATCTCATTGGAGACTCTTTGGCCTGAATGTCCTCTAAAGTGTATTCTGCCTCCCTAATTTTCCAAGTAAATGCTTTTGTGTTTTCTCCCTCCTCTTTCAGCTATCCCTGAACTTTTTCACTGTGGGCCTTCCCAAATAGGCATTGTGGCTTATTAGTGGGCAGAGAGTATCTAGAGGCCTCAAATAGAAGCTGAACTTATAAATTCAACCATCCTGTTTGGGGAAAGCATTTGAAAACACAAATAAACTTGGGAAAGTAACAGATTAATCAAATAACCTCAAAATTACTCTATTGTGTTTTTCTGTGGGCCATCCCCTACCTAAGGATTTTACAATTTTTATCTCATTTGTTTCTTGCTCTAACTGTTTGAGTTAGGTTCTTTTTATTATTTCCATTCCATAGATAAAAGCCTGGCTATGGAGGGTAATATTGATCATTATTGCCCTCATGAAAATTGGTTTATTGGCTAAGGTATTATTTAGTTCTTGCCACAATAATGCTGAGTAACAAACCATCTCAAAGACTCAGTGTTTTGCAAAGACAAACATTTATATATTTTTGCTCATAGGGCTGTGGGTTGTCTGTGGCTTTGCTGGGTTTTGCTGGGATCAGCTGCATTTACATATACCCAAATTTTCTCATTCTCCTTGGACCAGCCACTACCTGTTATTTTTGTCATGGCAAATCAGGAGCACAAAAGTACAAGCCAAACTATGCAAGTATAGTTAAGGTCTCGGCTCACGTCATGTCCACTAACATTCAATGACCAGAGCAAAGCCAATATCAAAGGGGAGGAAAGTATATTTTACCCAGAGTGGGAGGGCACTACAAAGTGACATGGCAAACAGTGTGGATGTATAATCCTACAACAGGGGAACACTTGGGACCAATAATCCAATCAACCTCTAGTTGGGAGTAGGCACTGAGAGAATGTGAATCACATTGGGCAGGGAGGGAGGGAGACAAAGAGAGAAGGGGAACTATGATGCATGGTGCACAATGTAGCAGGTCTGGCACAAGCAGCAAGAGGGTCCAGACTAGGTGGTGGGCATGCCAGAAAGGAGAGTAGCATCCTCTCATCTCCTTTTTCTGAGCCCAAACCAGATTGTCTACTTTGAAAAATCTATTTATGGCTATCCCAGCAAATGAGGGGACCGTTCAGAGAGAACAAGGGCAGCATAAGACCCCAGGGTCCATTTTTGAACCATTACATTATCACAACCCAGAGGAGTATTAGGTTAGAGTTTGTGGTCACTGCTTATTCTCAGCGGATTTTATGATATTCATTAAAATTCTGGCCTGAATCTCCTTCATTGTGGCACAAATAATATTCTACGTAGCTTTCCTAAAATGTCCCACTGCTCACAGCAATGAGGATGCTTCTTAATTTAAGGGCTATGTTTTGGATCAGAGTCTAACCATTGGTTCCTTTGAGGTTTTGACAAGACTGTTTCTGGGAAAGAGTTACCATCTTATCGTCCTAGCTGCCACAGACAATATGAAGTTATAACAAAATTAATAGCATTTTCCAAACTTCTCATTTGTAGTTCCGGGAGATATTCTAGCCTTTGCAGGGGAGGGGATGAGATTGGAAAGAGAGGCCAGAACCAGATGATAAAAGGTTTGGGGAATCCATGATAACAAGTTTGGACTTTATGGAGGTTTATTGAGGAAAGAAAAAAAGAGGAAGTGAAATGCTAAGATTGATTTTTTAGACCGATGACTCTGACAGCCTGGGAAAAATGGATCTGAGAGGAGACAGTGGGTAGGAGATAGGGACACCAATTTGGAATTTACTGTGATGTTTTAGGCAAGAGGTGGTAAGAGCAATCACATTGTCATTCTTGGGAGCACCAGTTTCAGATATCCTTTTGAGGCCATCTGTCCCTAACATCCTCTAGTACTTTCAATTCTAAAATGACAAAATCCTGGAGGGCTTTAGTTGGAAGTACCATCTGATTTTCAGATTGGTGCTATTTAAAAAAAGGCTTCCTAAAATGCTTCGCAAAATGTAGGTGCTCACCGTTTGCTTTAAAAAAAAATTGAGTTCTATAAGCAAACTGACTGCTTGCTTTATCTCTCTTTGGTTGTTGTTTACAGAATGAAAAAATATGTACCTTGTAATATGCCCAAGAAGAAAGAAGGCTTGTTAAGACTCAAGTCTATAAGGGGTAAAAACATGCCCTTGATTTTGCTTGCTGCGGGTATTATCTTCTTGTCTATAAAGGCCAAGCACCACCCCTATGTCAAGGAAGGGAGGGGTAGTGTGCTGTGCAAAAGGCAGATATGCTGTTATCTGGTCAAACATGTCTAGTATCACACATGAAGCCCTTCAGTTCAGGCTAAAGCAATATATTCTGCATCATACACAGGTCAGAGTGTGGCGGAGAGTAGCTTCTTGTGTAGTTTCTCTATTTAATGCACTTGTTCAAGGGTCTGGGGCCAGCCCTGAAATTTGGCAGAAAGGTCTCCTCCTGGATCCTTTTTTTTCCCATTGTTAAAAAGCAGTCCTCATTCTTGGCAGTGCCATCCCAGGCTCAGTGATCCATCTTTGCCCTGGACTCTTAGCTGGGTCCAGTGTGCAAATGCTGCTGCTGCATTGGATTAAGGTCTGCTGGAAGATGCCCACTAGCTCTTCACATATAAAGCTTGTGGAATTGCCATGTAGGCATGGTCTCCTTTTTCAAAGTGTCTTCTGTTCTATTAACACCTTTCCTTCTTATTTTTTCATCCCTTCATGTGGGTGTGTGTGTCTCTTTCAACCATCCTTAAGAGTTTGACTGATTAGTATCATACTGGGTATTGTGGGGAAGTGAACCCAGTGCCCCCATTTGGAACCTGGGTCAGGCCTGGGAAGTTGTAGTTGTGTTTCTGCTTTATCACCTTGCCTCAGCTTAGTTTCAGTATCCTTTGCTAAGTAAACTGAGAACCCGGTCCTGCGGAATAGAGCCCTTTACATCAGCTCCACAAAGGTTGGAAGAGTATTGGAAAGCATCACCCTGATAGCGCTGCCCACATCTTTGGCTCTGCTTTGGAAACTGAAAAAGGGATTCTAACTGATGAATCTCCACATGTCAGGTCCTCATTCAATAACCTCACCATTTTCTCTAACCCTGTGGCAAGATTCAGGCTCTTGTCTGTGGATCCAGGCCCTGCTCCTAAGTGCCATTTTCTCCTCACATTTACGTTGAGCAATCCCAATAGCTGTCACATAAGCTGCTTGGGTGAGACTGAACTCTTCTGGCCCTTTGTCACTTTCCCTAAAACAGAGGTCATTGAGTATGATATCAGGAAATGGAAAGCGAAGCTGGTGGCTTCATTCTTAGTGACAACTTGTGTGTGATAGGAAAGTATTTCAAAGTATGAATCTATGCATCTAGGGGTCATCTCATCAGATTCTTTCACTTATAACCTAAAGATCTTTCCCATCCCCTGGTGCATTCAGATAGACATGGGTCACCCAGAAACACAGGATGTAAACACTCTATTTTTAGGCTAAAAAAAGTTGATGGCTTAAGGAGGAATTGTTTGGAAGCATACTTGCAGAGATTTTTAAAAAAATTCCTAGTTATATGTTGTCATGGGTAGAGAAGAGTAGGGGAGAGACAGGAATCATGGATAAATGGATGATGTTTCTGAGGCAGGACCAAATGCCTCCATGTATTCAAAATATTTAATGGCTCATTCCATTCATTCATGATAATTTTTGCTATTTCTGGAGCCAAACCCAAATACCATTGAAGAAAGCTGTAGCCTCTCAACCAACAGGGCTGAATATTTTCAATGTGCTTTCGTCCACTCACCTCTGAGGCAAGAGTGAGCACTTTGGGTTTATACACTTCATGGCTCCTGAGGATACAGCTCAGGGGGGTACTAGTCTCAGGATGTCGGTCATACTGCCTTACCCTTGGGGACTCATCAACTTCAACATTCCAAATCGTTCCCCCTTACTGGCTGGGTGGGGCCCAAATTGCCAGAGGTTGGGGCTGGTACAAAAGAACATTTGTATGTCTATTGCTACATTCATCTAATAACAAGTTCTGTCATAATTTTCTTCTTTACTGGTTTAAGGTTATACATTTATGGCTTAGCTTATCATTGTTCTGTTACTACAATAGTAACATGCATGAATCTAGGGATGATTATTACCATAACTCTATAATTCAGCTCTCCCAAGCTATTGCTAGTGCAGCCAATTTAAAGAATGATATAAAGATGTGTTATATTAACCCTACACATGATGATCATCCTTCTTAGACAATATATAAATAAAGGAAACTGTCCTTGTACTGGAAAAGGAGGCTACAGGTATCTTTGGGATATAAAAGTGATTGTAATATAGGCACTGGTGCTATCTTCTTGTCTGGAGCTCTCTGAGAGGCAGAACATATAGGCATAACCCACCCCTGGAACTGGGAGAGGGATAGCAGAAAATTGGCAGGGTGCAGCCTGTCAGAGGAGGCAAAGATAGTCCCTAGATTCCCATGGAGCTGAGCTTGGCAGAGTTGATATTAATAGGTTTCCTTGAGGTCTAGAGCAGGCTAAAGAAAATAACCTGAGGCTGTAGACTGGCTTACTACCTCCAAGGCTTTCCAGTAGGATGAAGAGACCCAGTACAGAGGCTGTGAGGACAACTAACTGGGAGCTGAGCTGGCAAACCACAACCTTTCTTCTGACACTAAGAGGTTATGGAGAGACTGCCCAGATGGGTGCTCAACAACCTTCAAAGCAGCCATAAAATAGAGCCAGCGGCCGGACACCACCAGCACCAGAAGCCAGATCAGTGGGGATGCCAGCAGCTGGGACCAGAAGGAAATGGATTGTGAACAAACTGTGCATCATGTCTCTTACACGCAGGCTCTCTGTCTTTACTGACTTGCTGCCAGGGTGCACCATGGGCTGGTTCGTCTAGGAGTTCAGTGGGGGAAAAAAACTCAAAGAGAAAACTTTGAGCTGTGAATAGTGACTGAGATAGTGCTTGAATTTCAAGTTTGAAAGAGGAGGACCAAGTTTTAAACTAAAAGTGACTAAAAAAGTTCTTATGTTTGACTGTGTTTATCAGAATAGAATAGATTAAATGATCTATTGTGGGCAGATTGGGAATTCAGAGCCAAAAAAGTATATACAGTTGTATAATAAGTATAGTCTCATTTTTGGGGTTACTATCTTGTTGATGATTCTTCAATTCATACCTGCTACAACAGTGACCTGGGGCTCACTGTCCCACATCACCTGGCAAAGCCTTTCCTCAGTCTGTACTTGCTCCTGTGCTGGAAGTTCCACCAATCCTGATGGAAGGGATACGGAGTGACAGGGGACAGATTCAGAGCGTCAATAGGATTGAGCTGAATGGTGTTCAGGGCTGGCTGAGCTATAAAGGATGAGAAGGAGCTAGCCACCTGGAGAGTCACGTGAAGAGTGGAAGACCAATCAGGAGTTGTCCCTGAATCTCCCCTTTTTCTCATGTCCTTAAACTCATCTCCAAAATATATCTGGAATCCACCCACACCACTAGCATATGCAAAGGTTCTGAGGTGGAAAAGAGCTTGATAAGCTACAGTGGGAGTGGCTGGAGGTCTCAGAGCAAAGGTGGAGAGTAATGAAGACATAGGTGAGGGTTTGATTTTATAAGACATTGTGGGAAGGTTTATTCCACGTGAACCAGGAAGCCATGGAAAGGTTTTAAGAAAGGAAATGGCTGGTTCAAAATATGTGTCAGGGTTGCTTTTGCTTCCGCGTGGGGCGATGGTAGAAGGGAGAGCAAGGAGGAGGAAGTTGCAGGAATCTAGCTAAGAGGTAATGGTCACCTGGTATGCTATGCACACAGAGCAACAAAAGACGTGTGGGTAGAGTCAAGATCTATTTTTGGTTGAAAGGCATGAGAGAAAGGGGGGAATTCAGGGATGGCTCTTTGGTTTCTGGCTTTAGTAACTGGATGGGATGCTGGTGCTACCCTGTTCAACTGAGAGATAAAATGGCGAAAACTCCCATTTTGAATATGTTAAGTTTGGGAGGTTTGTAAGACCTGAGACTAAAGTTTTCAAATGGCCTGTTTTTGTCTGAGTCTGGAGCTCAGAGAAAAAGGTCTGAGCTAGAGATGTACATTTGGGAATCACTGACACTCGAATAGTCTATAAATCTATGAAAATTGATGAGATCACTTAGCGAATGAAGACAGAGAAGGGTGCCCAGGAATAACCCTTGGGCACTTCAAAATTTAGAGGAAGAGCCAGGAAGTAGATGGAGGAGAAATGACCAGTGAGAAAACCTGGAGGGATTGGAGTCATGGAAACAAAGAGAAGAGAGGGATTGATGTTGGAAAATAGTACTGGAAAGCAGAATAAGATAAGAACAGAGAAAAGCCCATTGAATTTGGCAGCTCTGGTGTTGATACTTCAATATAAGTGATTGGTTATATTTTTGCTTTTTTGGTTTTTAAACTGTTCATTGATAAGGAAGTCCAATAACTTATAGTCTCTAATCAAATAGAAAATTTTAGACACTTTTATTGTACATGAAAAATTATTTTTATAAATAACTGGCATTATATGGTTTAATGACTAGTTCTTGGGAATTATAATTGTCTCCAAGGGTATTCTAAGGAAGCTCCTGTGTTCAGCAAATTTTAAATGGTGGAACTTTCTAGACTTCATGGCAAAGAGGAGTAATTTTGAAAAATTGAGCCATTTAGCATACAGCTCACATTATACCAGGTGGCAACCTGGATTTTACCTAAGTATAAAGTCAGCCCTCTTTATGGACTCAGTCTGATAATAACAATATAAACACATACATGGAGGCTGAACTAGTATAAGTATACATTAATAAAACAACGTTTATGTGTGCTAATGCATTTCTGAAAGCAGTTTTGTTGGAGTAAAACAAAAAGAAAAGCCTGAATTATATTTCAAAATCCATTTGGTGATGAAAGAGAATTGGGTTAGAGGCAATTACCTGTCAGTTCCTTTTTGAAGGTATGACTTGAAGATCTCTTAGAGCCACACAGAAAAACTTGTCTGGCAGTTCTGCCTCATGGCTAAGGTGGCAATGAAGGTGATAGCTGCAGACCCTCTCTGGATGACCTGGGGCCCGCAGTGTGTCTTATTTATTCCATATTAAACAGGACACGTAACAAACATCCACCTCAAATGAAAGGGAGGCCAGTGTCTGTAGATGTAATACTTCCCTCTACCTAATGGACTCTTGAATTCCTGAACCCCTTGGTTCTGAATTCTTTAGTTACTGCTACTATGAGAGCATAATGGTAGAAACATATTCTCTTTTGTGTGTATGGTCTCTCAGATTACAAATAAAGCTGCATTTCCCTTTTTCTTTATTGTCAAGTAAGCTTAAATAGTAGCATTGAAAGCTCTCTCCTTCTCTTTAGGTGTTAGCTACACTTGAAAATTTATAATTGCTAACACTTAAACACGGAGCACAACACAAACCCATCTGAAGCTGCTGACCATCGATTATTTCAGACAGCTGGATTCAGTCTTGGTTTTCATTCTGAAGTCTCTGCTTCCTGAAACACATGAGATCTCTGTTGGTAGCATCTTTCTTAATTCAAAATCAAGTCTTAAAATGTCTAAAACGTATATAAACAAACATACATACTTACATATTTTAATTATCATTACTTAGGTGTTTCTATAGCTAGATTGGGATAAGTTATTCCAAATTATTCAATTCAGTCTTTCATTTAGTTTGTTTTGTGAGTAAATGAATGCTTTTGTAAGGGATGGAAACAAGGGGAGTGATGTATGAGTTGGCATCTGACCTTGTAGAAAGGGCTTTGTGTGATGTGCTTCAGACAGGAAGAAAAAGAATTTACAAAATGTGTTTTTATTGTTGATTTGAAAACCTTGACTTTTGAGGTGGGATATTTATACAAATAGAGAATGGGCTGGTAATTCAATTCCCTAATCTGCAGTCCTTTACTGCAGAATTGAGTAGGGGAGCAGAGCTGATCAGTGTTTAGGTGCACGGATGGATTAGGCAAAGGATAGAGAATGGACTTGCTTAGGGCATCAGCAAAAAAACATCTGCCTCCACTACTGAAAAGAGAATTCTGAACCCGAACTTTGTAAGTAGAACATTTAAACAGAGGCGATTTTAATTTTAGTGTATATGTGATTTTTGTATCACTTTGAAAAATTACATTTGAAGGATCTAATATCTTCAATGTTTATTTAGGCCTCTAAAGAGCCTAACCTGGCCCTTGATTGGCAGATGGTAGTCCTCTATAGTGAAATTTGGAGGTATCTCAAGGGTGTCTTACCTAAAATTATCTAATGAAGATTTTGCGATTTAGACATTGCCTTCCAAGTGTAAAGAAGTGGAGAATTTGCTTGCCTGCATTCTGGTGTGTGTGTTGGTTGGGGATGGGTGGGGAGCTTCAGATTCTCATGAGAATAATAAATAGGGCAGGGGATGAATTACATTTTCCCGGAGGCTGTGACGAGGTTATAGTCTTAATACCCTAGGTTTAGTATTTATTTAATATATAGTATATGAAGCATCTTTTTGATGGTTGGGATATAAGAATCCTAGATTAGGTAGATATCATTTAGAGAGTTAAGATGACCTAAATATGCTTTTATGTCTGTGATTACCAAGGTAATACGCAGTGATCGTAGTATTTTGTAAACTTGTAAAGGTATAAAGAATAAAATGAAAATTACTCATTCCACCACCCAGAGATGGTCGCTGTTAATTAATATTTGTGTGTGTGTGTGTGTGTGTGTGTGTATAATTGAAATCATATTTGTAGCTATATGTGTATCTAGAGGTGCTGCTTGGATTCCACTCTTTATGATATACTTTTTGATGATAAAAGAATATTTAAAACCTTTTTTCTGCTTTCTTTTTTACATTTGTGCTATAACTATATATATATTTTAAACTTTGGGTTTATTTATTTATTTATTTATTTATTTATTTATTTATTTATTTATTTTTGGCTGTGTTGGGTCTTCGTTTCTGTGCGAGGGCTTTCTCTAGTTGTGGCGAGCGGGGGCCACTCTTCATCGCGGTGCGCGGGCCTCTCACTGTCGCGGCCTCTCGTTGCGGAGCACAGGCTCCAGACGCGCAGGCTCAGTAATTGTGGCTCACGGGCCCAGCTGCTCCGCGGCATGTGGGATCTTCCCAGACCAGGGCTCGAACCCGTGTCCCCTGCATTGGCAGGCAGACTCTCAACCACTGCGCCACCAGGGAAGCCCCTATAACTATATTTTAAACCAAGTTTTAAAATTTTTGTATTACCATAGTGCCTAATATAGTGCTAAGCATGATTAGGGCTTCAACAAATTGTGATGTATTTATGGATGACATTTTTTCCAGTGTAATCTTATTTTAGTTTTTAATGCCCAAGAAATATTCATCACTATATACACTTCCTTTAGAGTAAATTTTGTTGAGTAGTTCATTTGCTACCCCAGGGCTATCTCAGGTCAGAGCACTTACAGTTGGGAGTTTGGCATGACTAAATAATGCCTTCTGTCATTTTGTGCTTTGATTTTTTTTTTTTTAAAGTTACTCCTAACAAGTCATTTTTTTTTTTTTTTTTTTTTTTATGTAAGGGCTTGGGTGCTCTTATAGCTACTTTATTTATTTATTTATTTTTGACTGTGTTGGGTCTTCGGTTCGTGCGAGGGCTTTCTCTAGTTGCGGCAAGCGGGGGCCACTCCTCATCGCGGTGCGGGGACCGCTCTTCATCGCGGTGCGCGGGCCTTTCACTATCGCGGCCCCTCCCGTTGCGGGGCACAGGCTCCAGACACGCAGGCTCAGTAGTTGTGGCTCACGGGCCCAGCTGCTCCGTGGCATGTGGGATCTTCCCAGACCAGGGCTCGAACCCGCGTCCCCCTGCATTAGCAGGCAGATTCTCAACCACTGCGCCACCAGGGAAGCCCTGTGCTTTGATTTTTTGATAACTGGTCCAGCTTCATAGCTTAGGAATCATTTATTTGTCGAATGAAATTTGCTTTGCCACTTTATGATTTTGATCACTTGCAAATGTAAATTATTCACTAATTGCTTTCCTTATTAAGGTCCTTCTTATCTTATTCATGCAGTCATAGATGGAAAGATGTCAAATGGTTCCACAGTTGCAGTTTACTTGAATTTTGGGTTAGAAGGAAAAGCAAGGTCATCTTAGGCCACTATGACTAAAAATTAAAATGAACAAAGTTCTGAGGAAAGAGAACAAAAGAACAATAATATAAGCATTTATGGTCTTTATGAAATTGAAGAGGAAAGACTGTTTCAGAAAACAGTCCAATTAAACTGTGAGACATGAGATAAGCTCTTTAGAGGCTGACAGTTATTGCAAGTCTCAGACAATTCAATTTTAGTTAGGAATAAATGGTGAACCTGTTGGTTTTGTCACATAAAATACAAATGGGCAGAATATTCTACTATGCTCTTTCAGGGTGGATTTCAAATCACAGTAAAAACTCAAGAAATGTAATATAAAATTGGATTTTAAAATTCATGCTCTCTTGGAATGTGCATCTATGTTCCAACAATTTAGCTAATCCATATTAGGATGTAATGACTTGAGTCAACAAGCCTGATGAATGCATTATAAGTGCAATCACACAGTGATAAAGAGACATGACATCTCACTTTTTTGTGAAATAGAGTCCTACTTTTCTCTTCTATAGACTAGATAAAAGTCAACTAATGAGAATATATTTTTTAACAGACCTTTTCCTCTTGACGATTTCTTTCCTGTCTGTCAATTACAATTTTTTATTTAATTCCTATGTATTTTCTTCCTTTAACTGATTAGTTTTAACTGTTCTGAATAAAAAGGTTTTCATATAATTTCCCAGAACCCCATGATATATTTTAATGATTGAAATATAACAGAAGTAGACGATAAACAGCAAGATCAGGAGTTCCCTCTGCCCTCCTCCTCTTCCCTTCCTCCCAGGTTTCACATGTTTCTCCCACTGCGCGTCATGGGGAGAAAACGAGGTCCTCAGGCCTGCAACAAATTAGCTGCAGGACAATATGAGAGCTTCCTGGAGACCTGAGGCCGCATAATAGTCGTTTAACCTGAAAACATATGTGGCAAGAGGAGAACATTCAGACTATTTTAAACATGGAAATGTATTTTTTTCCCCTTCAACTCACTGTGCTAGATGGATGTGAAACAAATATCTTCCTTTGCCTGCAGGGAGGGTTTGGTGATTAAACACTCTCTGCTCATGAAGACAAGAAAACTAGTTGTTTGGTGGCTAAATTGTGTGTTCAACACTTATTCAATGGCTATTTATCAAGTGTCTATCACAGATCAGGCATTATTCTAGGTATTAGTTTACATTTTATATAAACGAATAGAAAGATATCTAGGGAGAAATGTATAGGAAGAGCTATACAATTAGAAATACAAATATCTGATTTTCAAAAAAGTGCTATAAAGAAAACAAAGCAAATAAGGGAGTGAAAGTTGAGGGATTGAGGCTCCTGGGGGGAGGAAATTAGTTTAGGTAATGACTTAGATTCTGGGTTTAATCAGTCACTGTCTTAGTTTATTCAGGCCGCTGTAACAAAAATACCATAAACTGAGTGGCTTATAAACAATAACTATTATTTTTCACAGTTCTGGAAGCTGGGAAGTCCAAGATCATGGTACTGACAGATTTGGTGTCTGGTGAGAACCTGTTTCTAGATGGCTGTCTTTTTGCTGTAACCCACACAGTAGAAGTGGCCAGGGAGCTCTGTGGGGCTTCTTTCTTAAGAGCTCAATCCCATTCATGAGGGGTCCACTCTCACGACTTTATCATGTCTCAAAGGCCCCCACTTCCTAATATCATCACATTGGGTATTAAGTTTCAGCATATGAGTTTTGGCTGGGGGGTGGGGGGAGAAGGGGGTGGGGAGGATACAAACAGTCAGACCATAGCAGCCACCAAAGTGTTTTGTTAAAAAAGAGGGATGACAGGGTTTGAGGGAAGAGGCAGGGTGTCCCGGAGAAGCTGGCGGGAGCATGGGGATACGGTCTGAGACTGAAAGGAGAAGGGGATCTGTGGGGTGTGGTTTGTAGGGTGCACTGCTCTGGGCTCTGTTCCAAAGGTGTAGCCAGACTAAAGAGGGGAGTTTATGTGAACAGGGAGACAGCACCCAGGGCTGGGTTTCCAGCCTCAGCAGACTCTCATGTCCCATTTGTGACAAGAAAGCTGGAGAGGGCTGTTGGATTTGAAGGGAACCGTGAAGATCAGCTCATGGGCATGACCTGTTCAGGCAGATGCCCAATGTCCAGAGTGACCTTCCTTCTGCATTGGTGTTAGGTAAGAACATGGAGTCTTGGCTCAGCCCTGGGAGTGTGTGTGGGAGCACTGAGAGCGCCTCAAGTTTTCTCCTGGCCAAAAATTATATTGACCCATAGTAAATAGAAGTGATTTTTCTTTCACATGTGAGTTTGTTGAATGAGATCCATTTTGGCTATATTTAAATGACTTTCCCAAGCTGCATTTTATCCTCTTCTGCCCACTCCAGTCTCATCCTACTCAAATGGAAAGCAGATTATTTGCCGATTTCAAACCGAACATTATTTGAACAATCTTGCTCTCTAGAGTTTACTAACGATTTGACCTTTTATGGCAATATTTCAGCAGCTTAAGAAAAGTTCACTGGGGTAAAAGTTAATTTTACGGCAGAACTTTATGATCTATTTTACATGTTAAAGTGCTATGTGTCTTTAAGGAAACCTAAATTTAAGTCTTAAGTTTTAAACAATTGCTGTTTCCTTTGAAAAGATGGTGGAGAAATAGTTTGCTTTTGATGTCACTTTTTTATTCTTGAGGTCAAGGTATACCCATTTTAGGGCAGCTTTGGAATTTGAGAAAGAAAGGTCTAAATGACAATTCTTGTCTCCCCCTCAGAAAAATGGTTGTGAAGAGGTTTCCGTGCTAACATTTATTATTTTACAAAATGATTGTGGGTTATGAGTCATTGGATTCTAGTGTTTAAAAATCTGTGGCTAGAAATTTTATGGAAGAAAACAAGGTTGATATTTTACTGAAATGCTGTGAAAACTTTACTCCCTCTTCTTTCCTTGCAAGGAGATGCAAAGGCATTTCAATTTGTCTGAAACAGGAATTGGGGTAGGCTCAGATAATGCTGTATCCCCTTCTTATTCTCACTCTTCCTTAATATGTGGACTCAAGAATGATTCGAGTCAGATAGCGGGGGATACTCTCCTTGAAAATAGTTCTCCCTGCCTTAGGCCCTAGGTAAAGCGTAGCCTCCTATGCATGTGAAACCTTCTCCAGACCTCTTCAGCTACATTTATCACTCTATCTTTGGAGTTTTCTCATTTCCCACTCTGTGGTGGGAGGATTGCCAAATAACTCCCTCCCCCAACCTTTTCATGAGAGAGAGACTCTAGCTCAAAAGGATACAACCTGAGCTGGGGCCATTACCTGGGAGGCAGGATGCAGCTGTGTGACTCTCTCTGCCTTGTCGCAGCCCAGCTGAACAGAACCCCAGTGTTCTGAGTGAAAATGGGTTGCCCGTTGTTTCTTCGTGGCAAGCCAGAGTGCTACTACTGGAGAAATGTTCTTTTTTCTACATTGGAGACTTATTTGTCTCCAGGAAAAGCTAATGTTTGTCACTGAGAAAAGTGCTTATTTAATTGGTACCCTAGTAAGAGAATCAGCAGGCTTGCCACTCTCGGAGGAGGAAAACTGGAGCTAGAATTGGGGGACACATGTTCGCTTTGGTTAAAGAACTGCAATAGGATGGGGGTAATATCACCACCTGATGTGAGGAAGAAATTGAGAATGGCTTTTTTACGTGTGAAGTAGGGAGTTGGTGGCCAGACATATCAGTCAGGGGAGCAGAGGGTATGGGATAAGGGAATTATTATAGGAATTAGACCTATACAGTTGAAGAGCTGGGCAAGTGAAGATCTGGAAAGGGAGTTGCTGGATCAGAAAAGAAATGACTCACTGGTCCATCTGAGAAGCTAAGCATATCTAGCAAGCAGAGTGGGACTGTGAAAAGGAAGGTCTATGGTGGGCTCTTGCCTCTGTGTAGCTACTGCCTCTGGTGAGCCTGCAGCCAAATGTCCAGTGGTGGGCCTGCAGTCAACAATGTCAGCATTTGGGAAGAAAAGTTGGACACGGATCAGAGGAGAGTGAGGATAAAATAGAATCTTCTGGTTCCTTCTACATCTGCCCATCTCTGTATCTATCAACAATGACCTTCAGAGAGTAGTGGTCACTGCTTTACTCCTGCCTTTCAAATCTCATGCAAGTTCTTCTTTTGTACAACCTACCTCAGCACCATACAGGGAAGGGGATCCTGGGAAATGTAGTTCCTTAGTTTAACAGTTGCAACCCTCTCCCTACCCACAGCAGGTCTGTGAACCTCAGGGCAGTGGGCCTGATCAGAATCAGAGGGAACTACAAGGTGGTCAACTTCCTTGTGAGGGATGAAGGCCAACATCTTGAGATGCTTCACTTATATGGTGCATGTAAAAGTCCAGATTAACCGGGATGCTAATTTTGTCCATCCTGCATGGTATTTCTCTTTTGAACTTCCCTTCAGTAAAGAGCTTCGTAATTACATTGCTTTCTAATATGTTAGTCTTCTGGAGGCTCACAGCACAAAGTGACAAGGAAAGAAGGACTGTGTATTAGTTAATCATGGTTTTGATAGTAGCAGAAAACCCAATGAAGAGTAGCTTAAACAAACAGGGTTTTATTTTTTGCATAAGGTAAGAGGTCAGGATGACGTCTCTCCTGGGCTGGAGCAGAGGCTCAGTAAGGTTTCAGGACTCAGGTTCTTTCACTCTTTCTGCCTACGGTTCTCAGCATGTTGTTTTTTGTGCTTGTGCTTGTGCTTGTTGCCTCATGGTCTCAAGATGTCTGCCTTAGTTCCAGACATTACATTTGCTTTCAAGACAGGAAAAAGGAGAAAAGGGCCAAAACCTTTCTCCTATCATGGATACGTCTTTCTAGGCACCCACTCTCAGACTTCCCCTTCTATCCTATTGGCCAGAACTGTGTCACATTGTTACCTCTAGTTACAAAGGTGGCTGGGAAAGACCTTATCTGTCAAGGGAAGGTGTTACCATGACTGCTTCAAATTGATCATGATTCAACTCCTGGACCCACAGAGGGAAGCCTGAATTCCCTGATATTTCCCTAAACACAAAATTGATGTTCTGGTTACACAGAGTGAAGAAATGGTAGTGGTGGGTGGGGAGGATGTCTGTAGTAGCCAAAGAACAGTGTCTACTGGAGGGTGTTTTGTTGTTTCTCATTCCCTCCTGGATCTCAAGAGGGAAGGGAGCATCTACCTACAGAGTGGACTGTGTTGGAGAAACCCTCTTGGCTCTTAGTGGCAGCAGAGTCTACAGAACCACAGCTCTGAGGTCCCGGAGAAAAATTCACCTGCTGTGGAGAAAATAGGACCAACTATTCTGAATACTGTGACCATTAACAAATGGCATCCTTTAAACTGGAAGGGGTGGTAGTGTGGTTGGCAGCTGGGTTATATCACTATCACAAGACTTATTAAAGATATTGTGACTGTCTGTTTTATGTCTGACACTTCCATGAAGGAGTAAGCTCCTTGAGGATAGAGATCTTGTCTTATTTATCTGTGTCCCAGCATCCAGCACGGTATGTGCCTCAGAGTGAATACTGACTGTTTGCTGAAAGAATGATCTTTCCCAGATCATTCAGTGATATAGTGATACAACCCCTTATATGGGTTTCAGGGGCCTGTGGCTATACATTTGAATAAAGGGGTGAAAATTTTAAATTTCAATACACAGGCCATACCTGAAACATATTGAATTAAATTCTCTGGGTTAGGACCCCAGGCATCAGTGTTTTTTTTTTTTTTTTTTCTTCAAAAAATAGTTTTAATTAGGTAATACAGTCCCATAGTCCAAATACCAAAACACTCCTATTCCTATTCACTCCATTTCCTCCCTTCCCAAGCCCATCCTACTCCTCTAACACAGACCCTTTTTTTTTCAGTTTCTCACCTAGTCTTCCAAAACTTCTTTGTACAAATACAAGCAAATATTTCCCCCTTTCTTACACAATAGGTAGCCAACTGTTCAGCCCTTACTCTTTTTCACCCTGCAATATGTGTTAGAGATCTTTCCCTATCAGTACACAAAGAACTTCCTAATTTTTTCCCCACAGTTGTCTAACATGCCATCTTATGGATGTGACATATGTCCCTGTTGATGTGTTCTTGAGTGTTTCCCCCAACCTTTTGCTATTACGGGAATATTACAATGAGTAACCTTGTATATTTTGTATGCATGCAAGTATATATAAAGAATAAAGTCCCAGCAGTGGGATTACTGAAAATTCATTTGTAATTCTGATAGATATTACCAAATTGTCCTCTAGTGGAGTTGTACCAATATGCACTCCTGCCAGTAATGTACGAGAAGGCTTGTTTCCCCATAGTGTAGCGTATAAAAGATGTCAGATTTTTTTATTTTTTACAATCCAATAGATAAAAATGATAGCTTGTTTTAATTTGCATGTCTCTTATTTTGATTAACATTAAGCATCTTTTCAAATGTTTGAAAGCCATTTGAATTTTATTTGCTCTGAACTATCTTTGTTGATTTTTCTTTTTTTAAATTAATTAATTTATTTGTTTTTATTTTTGGCTGTGTTGGGTCTTCGTTGCCGTGCGTGGGCTTTCTCTAGTTGCGGTGAGCAGGGGCTACTCTTCATTGCGGTGTGCGGGCGTCTCATTGTGGTGGCTTCTCTTGTTGCGGAGCTTGGGCTCTAGGCACGTGGGCTTCAGTAGTTGTGGCCCATGGGCTATAGAGCGCAGGCTCAGTAATTGTGGCGCACAGGCTTTGTTGCTCCGCGGCATGTGCGATCTTCCAGGGCCAGGGATCGAACCCCTGTCCCTTGCATTGGCAGGCGGATTCTTAACCACTGCTCCACAGGGAAGCCCTGTTGATTTTTCTTTTAAGTTGTTCTTTATCCTTATCAACTTTTGGAAGCTGTTTATATTGATATATTAGAGACATTGGCCCTTTGTTTGTAATATGAGTTGCAAATATTTTTCCTAGTTGGTCAATGGCCCTTTGACTTTGTACTTAGTTGCTTTAGCCATGCACAATGCTTATCTTTTAATGTAATCATATATATCAGTCTACTTTCATGGCTTCTGGATTTTTATTTTAATAGATCTTTATTGGAGTATAATTGCTTCACAATACTGTGTTAGTTTCTGTGGCACAACAAAGCAAATCAACCATATGCATACACATGACTCCATATCCCCTTCCTCTTGAGCCTCCCTCCCATCCTCCCTATCCCACCCCTCTAGGTCATTGCAAAGCACCACACCAATTTCCCTGTGCTATGCTGCTTCCCACCAGCCAACTATTTTACATTTGGTAGTGTATATATGTCGATGCTACTCTCACTTCGCCCCAGCTTCGCTCTCCCACTCTATGTCCTCAAGTCCATTCTCTATGTCTACCTCTTTATTCCTGCCCTGCAACTAGGTTCATCAGTACCATTTTTTTTTTTAGATTCCATAAATATGCGTTAGCAAGTGGTATTTGTTTTTCTTTTTCTGACTTACTTCACTCTGTATGACAGACTCTAAGTCCATCCACCTCACTACAAATAACTCAATTCCTTTCTTTTTTATGGCTGAGTAATATTCCATTGTATATATGTGCCACATCTTCTTTATCCATTCATCTGTTGATGGACATTTAGGTTGGTTCCATGTCCTGGCTATTATAAATAGTGCTGCAATGAACATTATGGTACATGTCTCTGTGAATTATGGTTTTCTCAGGGTATATGCCCAGGAGTGGGATTTGCTGGGTCATATGGTAGTTCTATTTTTTGTTTTTTAAGGAAACTCCATACTGTTTTCCATAGTGGTTGTATCAGTTTACATTCCCACCAACAGTGCAGGAGGGTTCCCTTTTCACCACACCCTTTCCAGCATTTATTGTTTCTAGCTTTTTTGATAATGGCCATTCTGAGTGGCGTGAGGTGATACCTCATTGTAGTTTTGATTTGCATTTCTCTAATAATTAGTGATGTTGAGCATCTTTTCAGGTGCCTCTTGGCCATCTGTATGTCTTGGTGAAATGTCTCTTTAGGTCTTCTGCCCATTTTTTAATTGGACTGCTTTGTTTTTTTGATATTGAGCTGCATGAGCTGCTTGTATATTTTGGAGATTAATCCTTTGTCTGTGTTTCATTTGCAAATATTTTCTCCCATTCTGAGGGTTGTCTTTTTGTTTTGTTTATGGTTTCCTTTGCTGTGCAAAAGCTTTTAAGTTTAATTAAGTCCCGTTTGTTTATTTTTGTTTTTATTTCCATTACTCTAGGAAGTGGGTCAAAAAAGATCTTGCTGCGGTTTATGTCAAAGAGTGTTTTTCCTATGTTTTCCTCTAAGAGTTTTATAGTGTCTGGTCTTACATTTAAGTCTTTAATCCATTTGGAGTTTATTTTTGTGTATGCTGTTAGGTAGTGTTCTAATTTCATTCTTTTACATGCAGCTGTCAAGTTTTCCCAGCACCACGTATTGAAGAGGCTGTCTTTTCTCCATTGTATGTTCTTGCCTCCTTTGTTGTAAATTAGGTGCCCATATGTGCGTGGGTTTCTCTTGGCATTCTATACTGTACCATTGATCTATATTTCTGTTTTTGTGTCAGTACCATTCTGTCTTGATTACTGTAGCTTTGTAGTACAGTATGAAGTCAGGGAGCCCGATTCCTCCAACTCCGTTTTTCTTTCTCAAGATTGCTTTGGCTATTTAGGGTCTTTTGTGTTTCCATACGAACTGTAAAATTTTTTGTTCTAATTCTGTAAAGAATGCCATTGGTAGTTTGATAGGGATTGCATTGAATCTGTAGATTGCTGTGGGTAGTATAGTCATTTTCACAATATTGATTCTTCCAATCCAAGAACATGGTATATTTCTCCACCTGTTTATGTCATCTTTGATTTCTTTCATCAGTGTTTTATAGTTTTCTGAGTACAAGTCTTTTGCCTCCTTAGGCGGGTTTATTCCTAGGTATTTTATTCTTTTAGTTGCAGTGATAAATGGGAGTGTTTCCTTTATTTCTCTTTCTGATTTTTCATTGTTGGTGTATGGGAATGCCAGAGATTTCTGTGCATTAATTTTGTATCCTGCAACCTTACCAAATTCATTGATTAGTTCTAATAGTTTTCTGGTGGCATCTTTAGGATTTTCTATGTATAGTGTCATGTCATTGGCAAACAGTGACAGTTTTACTTCTTCTTTTCCAATTTGTATTCCTTTTATTTCTTTTTCTTCTCTGATTGCTGTGGCTAGGACTTTCAAAACTATGTTGAATAAGAGTGGTGAGAGTGGACATCCTTGTCTTCTTCCTGATCTTAGTGGAAATGCTTTCAGGTTTTCACCATTGAGTATGATGCTTGCTGTGGGTTTGTCATATATGGCCTTTATTATGTTGAGGTAGGTTCCCTCTATGCCCATTTTCTGGAGAGTTCTAATCATAAATGGGTGTTGAATTTTGTCAAAAGCTTTTTGTGCATCTTTTGAGATGATCATATGGCTTTTATTTCTTAATTTGTTAATGTAGAGTATCACATTGATTGCTTTGTGTATATTGAAGAATCCTTGCATCCCTAGGATAAATCCCCTTTGATCTTAGTGTATGAGCTTTTTAATGTGTTGTTGGATTCTGTTTGCTAGTATTTTGTTGAGGATTTTTGCATCTATGTTCATCAGTGATATTGGTCTATAATTTTCTTTTTTTGTGATATCTTTTTCTGGTTTTGGTACCAGGGTGATGGTGGCTTTGTAGAATGAATTTGGGAGTGTTTCTCCCTCTGAAATTTTTTGGAAGAGTTTGAGAAGGATCAGTGTTAGCTCTTCTCTAAATGTTTGATAGAATTCACCCGTGAAGCCATCTGGTCCTGGACTTTTGTTTGTTGGAAGATTTTAAATTACAGTTTCAATTTCACTACTTGTGATAGGTCTGTTTATATTTCTGGTTCAGTCTTGGAAAATTGTGTGTTTCCAAGAATTTGTCCATTTCTTCGTGGTTGTCCATTTTACTGGCATATAGTTGTTTGTAGTAGTCTCTTATAATCTTTTGTATTTCTGCAGTGTCTGTTGTGATTTCTCCTTTTTCATTTCTAATTTTATTGATTTGCATCCTCTCCTTTTTTTTCTTGATGAGTCTGGCTAAGGGCTTATCAATTTTGTTTATCTTCTCAAAGGACCAGCTTTTAGTTTTATTGATCTTTGCTATTGTTTTCTTTGTTTCTATTTCATTTATTTCTTCTCTGATCTTTATGATTTCTTTCCTTCTACTGACTTTGGGTTCTCTTTGTTCTTCTTTCTCTAGTTGTTTTAAGTGTAAGGTTAGATTGTTTATTTGAGATTTTTCTTGTTGATTGAGGTGAGATTGAATTGCTGTAAACTTCCCTCTTAGAACTGCTTTTGCTGTGTCCCATAGGTTTTGGGTCGTCATGTTTTCATTGTCATTTGTTTCTATGTATTTTTAAATTTCTTCTTTGGTTTCATCAGTGACCTCTTGGTAATTAGTAGTGCAATGTTTAGCCTCCATGTATTTGTGTTTCTTACAGTTTTTTTTTCCTGTAATTGATTTCTAATCTCATAGCGTTGTGGTTAGAAAAGATGCTTTATATGATTTCAATTTTCTTAAATTTTCCAAGGCTTGATTTGTGACCCAAGATGTGATCTATCCTGGAGAATGTCCCATGTACACTTGAGAAGAAAGTGTATTCTGCCACTTTCCAGTGGAATGGTCTATAAATATCAATTAGATCTATCTGGTCTATTGTGTCATTTAAAGCTAGTGTTTCCTTATTTATTTTCTGTTTGGATGATCTGTCCGTTGGTGTAAGTGGGGTGTTAAAGTCCCCTACTATTATTGTGTTACTGTCCATTTCTCCTTTCATGGTTGTTAACATTTGCCTTATGTACTGACGTGCTCATATGTTGGGGGCATAAACATTTATAATTGTTATATCTCTTCTTGGATTGATCCTTTGATCATTATGTAGTGTTCCTCCTTATCTCTTGTAACCATCTTTATTTTAGAGTCTATTTTATTTGATACGAGTCTTGCTACTCCAGCTTTCTTTTGATTTCTGTTTGCATGGAATATCTTTTTCCATCCCTTCACTTTCATTCTGTATGTGTCCGTAGGTCTGAAGTGGGTCTCTTGTAGACAGCATATATACAGGTCTTGTTTTTGTATTCATTCAGCCTGTCTGTGTCTTTTGGTTGGGGCATTTAATCCATTTACATTCAAGGTTATTATTGATATGTATGTTCCTATTACCATTTTCTTAATTGTTTTGGGTTTGTTTTTGTGGGTCTTTTCCTTCTCTTGTGTTTCCTGCTTAGAGAAGTTTCTTTAGCATTTGCTGTAAAGCTGGTTTGGTGGTGCTGAATTCTCTTAGCTTTGGCTTGTCTGAAAAGCTTTTGACTTCTCCATCACATCTGAATGAGATCCTTGCTGGGTAGAGTAATCTTGGTTTTAGATTTTTCTCTTTCATCACTTTAAGTATATCCTGCCACTCCCTTCTGGCTTGCAGACTTTCTGCTGAAAAATCAGCTGATAACCTTATGGGGATTCCTTTGTATGTAATTTTTTGCTTTTCCCTTGCTGCTTTTAATATTTTTTCTTTGAATTTAATTTTTGTTAGCTTGATTAATATGTGTCTTGTATTTTTCCTAGGGTTTATCATGCATGGGACTCTCTATTCTTCCTGGACTTGGGTGACTATCAGCACCCACTTCAGGGGTGCTGATCCTCTCTGGCCTCCACTTCTCCTCCCCCCTCAGTCTCCCTATGTCCTACTGGTTCACTTTGGGGTTCCTCCCATCTCCTTGGGTGTCAGAGTACCCCACCAGTGGTAGGTGGGTGCCCTAGTTGTGGGGAGATGCTAACTCACAGCTTCCCACACCTCCATCTTGACTCTGCCTCTTGGATTCTCAGCATCAGTGTTTTAAACAGCAGTATTTCTTTTTTTTTAACATCTTTATTAGAGTATAATTGCTTTACAATGGTGTGTTAGTTTCTGCTTTATAACAAAGTGAATCAGTTATACATATACATATGTTCCCATATCTCTTCCCTCTTGCATCTCCCTCCCTCCCACCCTCCCCATCCCACCCCTCTAGGTGGTCACAAAGCACAGAGCTGATCTCCCTGTGCCTTGCGGCTGCTTCCCACTAGCTATCTATTTTACATTTGGTAGTGTATATATGTCCATGACACTCTCTCACCCTGTCACATCTCACCCCTCCCCCTCCCCATATCCTCAAGTCCATTCTCTAGTAGGTCTGTGTCTTTATTCCCATCTTGCCACTAGGTTCTTCATGGCCTTTTTTTTTTTTTCCTTAGATTCCATATATATGTGTTAGCATACTGTATTTGTTTTTCTCTTTCTGACTTACTTCACTCTGTATGACAGACTCTAACTCCATCCACCTCATTACAAATACCTCCATTTCATTTCTTTTTATGGCTGAGTAATATTCCATTGTATATATGTGCCACATCTTCTTTATCCATTCATCTGTCGATGGACATTTAGGTTGCTTCCATGTCCTGGCTATTGTAAATAGAGCTGCAATGAACATTTTGGTACATGACTCTTTTTGACCTATGGTTTTCTCAGGGTATATGCCCAGTAGTGGGATTGCTGGGTCGTATGGTAGTTCTATTTGTAGTTTTTTAAGGAACCTCCATACTGTTCTCCTTAGTGGCTGTATCAATTTACATTCCCACCAGCAGTGCAAGAGTGTTCCCTTTCCTCCACACCCTCTCCAGCATTTATTGTTTCTAGATTTTTTGATGATGGCCATTCTGACCGGTGTGAGATGATATCTCATTGTAGTTTTGATTTGCATTTCTCTAATGATTAATGATGTTGAGCATTCGTTCATGTGTCTGTTGGCAATCTGTATATCTTCTTTGGAGAAATGTGTATTTAGGTCTTCTGCCCATTTTTGGATTGGGTTGTTCGTTTTTTTGTTATTGAGCTGCATGAGCTGCTTGTAAATCTTGGAGATTAATCCTTTGTCAGTTGCTTCATTTGCAAATATTTTCTCCCATTCTGATGGTTGTCTTTTGGTCTTGTTTATGGTTTCCTTTGCTGTGCAAAAGCTTTTAAGTTTCATTAGGTCCCATTTGTTTATTTGTGTTCTTATTTCCATTTCTCTGGGAGCTGGGTCAAAAAGGATCTTGCTGTGATGTATGTCATAGAGTGTTCTGCCTATGTTTTCCTCTAAGAGTTTGATAGTGTCTGGCCTTACACTTAGGTCTTTAATCCATTTTGAGTTTATTTTTGTGCATGGTGTCAGGGAGTGTTCTAATTTCATACTTTTACATGTATCTGTCCAATTTTCCCAGCACCACTTATTGAAGAGGCTGTCTTTTCTCCACTGTATATGCTTGCCTCCTTTATCAAAGATAAGGTGACCATATGTGCGTGGTTTTATCTCTGGGCTTTCTATCCTGTTCCATTGATCTATATTTCTGTTTTTGTGCCAGTACCAAACTGTCTTGATTACTGTAGCTTTGTAGTATAGTCTGAAGTCAGGGAGCCTGATTCCCCCAGCTCCATTTTTCGTTCTCAAGATTGGTTAGGCTATTCGGGGTCTTTTGTGTTTCCATACAAATTGTGAAATTTTTTGTTCTAGTTCTGTGAAAAATGCCAGTGGTAGTTTGATAGGGATTGCATTGAATCTGTAGATTGCTTTGGGTAGTATAGTCGTTTTCACAATGTTGATTCTTCCAATCCAAGAACATGGTATATCTCTCCATCTATTTGTATCATCTTTAATTTCTTTCATCAGTGTCTTATAATTTTCTGCATACAGGTCTTTTGTCTCCTTAGGTAGGTTTATTCCTAGATATTTTATTCTTTTTGTTGCAATGGTAAACGGGAGTGTTTTCTTAATTTCACTTTCAGATTTTTTGTCATTAGTGTATAGAAATGCAAGAGATTTCTGTGCATTAATTTTGTATCCTGCTACTTTACCAAATCCATTGATTAGCTCTAGGAGTTTTCTGGTAGCATCTTTAGGGTTCTCTATGTATAGTATCATGTCATCTGCAAACAGTGACAGCTTTACTTCTTTTCCGATTTGGATTCCTTTTATTTCTTTTTCTTCTCTGATTGCTGTGGCTAACACTTCCAAAACTATGTTGAATAATAGTGGTGAGAGTGGGCAACCTTGTCTTGTTCCTGATCTTAGTGGAAATGGTTTCAGTTTTTCACCATTGAGGACAATGTTGGCTGTGGGTTTGTCATATATGGCCTTTATTATGTTGAGGAAAGTTCCCTCTATGCCTACTTTCTGCAGGGCTTTTATCATAAATGGGTGCTGAATTTTGTTGAAAGCTTTCTCTGCATCTATTGAGATGATCATATGGTTTTTCTCCTTCAAGTTTTTAATATGGTGTATCATATTGATTGATTTGCATATATTGAAGAATCCTTGCATTCCTGGGATAAACCCCACTTGATCATGGTGTATGATCCTTTTAATGTGCTGTTGGATTCTGTTTGCTAGTATTTTGTTGAGGATTTTTACTTCTATGTTCATCAGTGATATTGGCCTGTAGTTTTCTTTCTTTGTGACATCTTTGTCTGGTTTTGGTATCAGGGTGATGGTGGCCTCGTAGAATGAGTTTGGGAGTGTTCCTCCCTCTGCAATATTTTGGAAGAGTTTGAGAAGGATAGGTGTTAGCTCTTCTCTAAATGTTTGATAGAATTCACCTGTGAAGCCATCTGGTGCTGGGCTTTTGTTTGTTGGAATGTTTTTAATCACAGTTTCAATTTCAGTGCTTGTGATTGGTCTGTGCATATTTTCTATTTCTTCCTGGTTCAGTCTCGGCAGTTTGTGCATTTCTAAGAATCTGTCCATTTCTTCCAGGTTGTCCATTTTATTGGCATAGAGTTGCTTGTAGTAATCTCTCATGATCTTTTGTATTTCTGCAGTGTCAGTGGTTACTTCTCCTTTTTCATTTCTAATTCTATTGATTTGAGTCTTCTCCCTTTTTCTCTTGATGAGTCTGGCTAATGGTTTATCAATTTTGTTTATCTTCTCAAAGAACCAGCTTTTAGTTTCATTGATTTTTGCTATTGTTTCCTTCATTTCTTTTTCATTTATTTCTGACCTGATCTTTATGATTTCTTTCCTTCTGCTAGCTTTGGGGTTTTTTTGTTCTTCTTTCTCTAATTGCTTTAGGTGCAAGGTTAGGTTGTTTATTCGAGATGTTTCCTGTTTCTTGAGGTAGGTTTGTATTGCTATAAACTTCCCTCTTAGCACTGCTTTAGCTGTGTCCCATAGGTTTTTGGTCGTCGTGTCTCCATTGTCATTTGTTTCTAGGTATTTTTTGATTTCCCCTTTGATTTCTTCAGTGATCACTTCGTTATTAAGCAGTGTATTGTGTAGCCTCCATGTGTTTGTATTTTTTACAGATCTTTTCCTGTAATTGATATCTAGTCTCATGGCGTTGTGGTCGGAAAAGATACTTGATACGATTTCAATTTTCTTAAATTTACCAAGGCTTGATTTGTGACCCAAGATATGATCTATCCTGGAGAATGTTCCATGAGCACTTGAGAAAAATGTGTATTCTGTTGTTTTTGGGTGGAATGTCCTATAAATATCAATTAAGTCCATCTTGTTTAATGTATCATTTAAAGCTTGTGTTTCCTTATTTATTTTCATTTTGGATGATCTGTCCATTGGTGAAAGTGGGGTGTTAAAGTCCCCTACTATGATTGTGTTGCTGTCGATTTCCCCTTTTATGGCTGTTAGTATTTGCCTTATGTATTGAGGTGCTCCTATGTTGGGTGCATAAATATTTACAAATGTTATACCTTCCTCTTGGATCGATCCCTTGATCATTATATAGTGTCCTTCTTTGTCTCTTGTAATAGTCTTTATTTTAAAGTCTATTTTGTCTGATATGAGAATTGCTACTCCAGCTTTCTTTTGATTTCCATTTGCATGGAATATCTTTTTCCATCCCCTCACTTTCAGTCTGTATGTGTCTCTAGGTCTGAAGTGGGTCTTTTGTAGACAGCATATATATGGGTCTTCTTTTTGTATCCATTCAGCCAGCCTGTGTCTTTTGGTGGGAGCATTTAATCCATTTACATTCAAGGTAATTATCGATATGTATGTTCCTATTCCCATTTTCTGAAATGTTTTGGGTTTGTTATTGTAGGTGTTTTCCTTCTCTTGTGTTTCTTGCCTAGAGAAGTTCCTTTAGCATTTGTTGTAAAGCTGGTTTGGTGGTGCTGAACTCTCAGCTTTTGCTTGTCTGTAAAGGTTTTAATTTCTCCATCACATCTCAATGAGATCCTTGCTGGGTAGAGCAATCTTGGTTGTAGGTTTTTCTCCTTCATCACTTTAAGTATATCCTGCCACTCCCTTCTGGCTTGCAGAGTTTCTGCTGAAAGATCAGATGTTAGCCTTATGGGGATTCCCTTGTGTGTTATTTGTTGTTTTTCCCTTGCTGCCTTTAATATGTTTTCCTTATATTTAATTTTTGACAGTTTGATTAATATGTGTCTTGGCGTGTTTCTCCTTGGGTTTATCCTGTATGGGACTCTCTGTGCTTCCAGGACTTGATTAACTATTTCCTTTCCCATATTAGGGAAGTTTTCAACTATAATCTCTTCAAATATTTTCTCAGTCCCTTTCTTTTTCTCTTCTTCTTCTGGGACCCCTATAATTCGAATGTTGGTGCGTTTAATGTTGTCCCAGAGGTCTCTGAGACTGTCCTCAGTTCTTTTCATTCTTTTTTCTTTATCCTGCTCTGCAGTAGTTATTTCCACCATTTTATCTTCCAGGTCACTTATCCTTTCTTCTGCCTCAGTTATTCTGCTATTGATCCCATCTAGAGTATTTTTAATTTCATTTATTGTGTTTTTCATCATTGCTTGGTTCCTCTTTAGTTCTTCTACGTCCTTGTTAAATGTTTCTTGCATTTTGTCTATTCTATTTCCAAGATTTTGGATCATCCTTACTATCATTATTCTGAATTCTTTTTCAGGTAGACTACCTATTTCCTCTTCATTTGTTAGGTCTGGTGTGTTTTGACCCTGCTCCTTCAACACCTGTGTGTTTTTCTGTCATCTCATTTTGCTTATCTTACTGTGTTTGGGGTCTCCTTTTCACAGGCTGCAGGTTCGTAGTTCCCGTTGTTTTTGGTATCTGTCCCCAGTGGCTAAGGTTGGTTCAGTGGGTTGTGTAGGCTTCTTGGTGGAGGGAACTAGTGCCTGAGTTCTGGTGGATGAGGCTGGATCTTGTCTTTCTGGTGGGCACGTCCACGTCTGGTGGTGTATTTTGGGGTGTCTGTGGCCTTATTATGATTTTAGGCAGCCTCTCTGCTAGTGGATGGGGCTGTGTTCCTGTCTTGCTAGTTGTTTGGCATAGGGTGTTCAGCACTGTAGCTTGCTGGTCATTGAGTGAAGCTGGGTCTTGATGTTGAGATGGAGAGCTCTGAGAGATTTTTGCCGTTTGGTATTACGTGGAGCTGGGAGGTCTCTTGTGGACCAGTGTCCTGAAGTTGGCTGTCCCACCTCAGAGGCATGGCCCTGATGCCTGGCTGGAGCACCAAGAGCCTTTCATCCACACAGCTCAGAGTAAAAGGGAGAAAAAATAGAAAGAAAGAAAGAAAGAGGCTATAATATAGTGAAGTAAAATAAAGCTATTATAAAGCAAAGCTATACAGACAAAATCTCACCCAGAAGCATATACATATACACTCACAAAAAAAGGAAAAGGGGAAAAATTAATATATCCTGCTCCGAAAGTCCACCTCCTGAATTTGGGATGATTCGTTGTCTATTCAGGTATTCAGCAGATGAAGGCACATCAAGTTGTTTGTGGAGCTTTAATCCGCTGCTTCTGAGGCTGCTGGGAGAGCTTTCCCTTTCTCTTCTTTGTTCGCACAGCTCCCGGGGTTCAGCTTTGGATTTGGACCCGCCTCTGCGTGTAGGTCGCCTGAGGGCGTCTGTTCCCCGCCCAGACAGAACGGGGTTAAAGGAGCAGCTGCTTCGGGGGCTCTGGCTCACTCAGGCCGGGGGGAGGGAGGGGTACAGAGGAGGCGGGGCGAGCCTGCGGCGTCAGAGTCGTCGTGACGTTGCAGCAGCCTGAGGCGCGCCGTGCGTTCTCCGGGGGAAGTTGTCCCTGGATCACGGGAGCCTGGCAGTGGCGGGCTGCACCGGCTCCCAGGAGGGGCGGTGTGGAGAGTGACCTGTGCTCGCACACAGGCTTTTCGGTGGCGGCAGCAGCAGCCTTAGCATCTCACGCCCGTCTTTGGGGTCCGCGCTGATCGCTGCGGCTCATGCCCGTCTCTGGAGCTCGTTTAGGCGGCGGTCTGAATCCCCTCTCCTTGCGCGCCGTGAAACAAAGAGGCTAGAAAAAGTCTCTTGCCTCTTTGGCAGCTGCAGACTTTTTCCCGGACTCCCTCCTGGCTAGCTGTGGTGCGCTTACCCCTTCGGGCTGTGTTCACGCCGCCAACCCCAGTCTTCTCCCTGCGATCCGACCGAAGCCGGAGCCTCAGCTCCCAGCCCCGGCCACCCCGGCGGGTGAGCAGACAAGCCTCTCTCGGGCTGGTGAGTGCTGGTCGGCACCGCTCCTCTCTGCGGGAGTCTCTCTGCTTTGCTCTGCGCACCCCTGTGGCTGCGCTCTCCTCCGCGGCTCCGAAGCTTCCCCCCTCTGCTACCCGCAGTCTCCGCCCACGAAGGTGCTTCCTAGTGCGTGGAAACCTTTCCTCCTTCTCGGCTCCCTCCCACTGGTGCAGGTCCCGTCCCTATTCTTTTGTCTCTGTTATTTCTTTTTTCTTTTGCCCTACCCAAGTACGTGGGGAGTTTCTTGCCTTTTGGGAGGTCGGACGTTTTCTGCCAGCGTTCAGTGGGTGTTCTGTAGGAGCAGTTCCACGTGTAGATGTATTTCTACTGTATCTCTGGGAAGGAAGGTGATCTCCACGTCTTACTCTTCCGCCATCTTCTCCAAGATTCTCATTGTAGTTTTCATTTGCATTTCTCTAATGATTAATGATGTTGAGCATTCTTTCATGTGTTTGTTGGCAATCTGTATATCTTCTTTGGAGAAGTGTCTATTTAGGTCTTCTGCCCACTTTTGGATTGAGTTGTTTGTTTTTTTGATATTGAGCTGCATGAGTTGCTTGTATGTTTTGGAGATTAATCCTTTGTCAGTTGCTTCATTTGCAAATATTTTCTCCCATTCTGAGGGTTGTCTTTTCGTCTTGTTTATGGTTTCCTTTGCTTTGCAAAAGCTTTGAAGTTTCATTAGGTCCCATTTGTTTATTTTTGTTTTTATTTCCATTTCTCTAGGAGGTGGGTCCAAAAGGATCTTGCTGTGATTCATGTCATAGAGTGTTCTGCCTATGTTTTCCTCTAAGAGTTTGATGGTGTCTGGCCTTACATTTAGGTCTTTAATCCATTTTGAGTTTATTTTTGTGCATGGTGTTAGGGAGTAACAGCAGTATTTTTAAAGCTTTTCAGATGATTCCAGTGTGTAGCCAAGGTTGAAAGTCACTGAAAGAGAACCTTTCAGTTCTTTCCTTTTTAAAAATACTCCCTGGAGAAGTACTAAGAACACTGAGCAAATATCCAGTGGTGTTAGGTCTTAAGGAAGGTCTGTGCTTGGAATTCTTGAGGGCTCTTTCTTATTGGAATTCAAGAGTAGTTAGGGATTACAACCCCAACAAAGATGGTGTCTTCCATTGAAAACATCTTCTGATCATGCTTATTAAAAATCTCCATAAGGGAGGGACATGTGGGTGAGAAATAAGATGAGATGATACCATCAGAACTATAGCAGTATTAAGGATATTACATAAATTAGTGATTCCAATTTTTCTTCATGGATCTCTAAAAATGCCTTTTCCCCTCTTTCCTACTCTCTAATCTGCCATTTCTTCATCCCTTCCCCCAATTCCTGGTTGCTCAAGGCAGCTCAAAATTTCTAGGCAGCTCTAAATTTTCATGTTGCTAAAATACAAAGCTGGTAGTTCTAAGGGCCAGAGAGGATCTTTCTGGTATGTACTAAACTTGAGAACAGATTCTGTTTGTACAGAGTGTCATCATCATATTTTGTACTGAACGTGTCCCCGGTCCTAATTAGATATGAATTATATTATCTGGTCTTGCATGTAGTTGATACACAATAGATATTTGTTGGGAGGCAGTATGTCAAAGTGGAGTCAGACAGTCCTGGCTTTAGGACCTGGTTCAATCACTTATTAGCTGTATTATTTAAGACTAATTAATCTTTATGACCCCTGGGTTCCTGATCTATAATATGTAAACCAAAATGTCTTCCTTTCAGAGATGCTGCGATTCTCATCAGTTTTAAAGCATATTCCTGTACCTCCCAGTAAACCATAGCCAAACTAAGCAAAATCCTCCCCCCGCCCCCACTGGCATCCCCACTGTCCTAGTCCTTGTATGGTATAACAAAATACCATAGACTGGGTGGCTTACACAGCAGACATTTATTTCTCAGAGTTCTGGAGGATGAGAAGTCCAAGATCAAGGTGCAGGCAGATGTGGCTCTTCCTGGCTTACAGATGGCTGCCTTCTCACTGTATGAGTAGTAAGCCTATTATGTGGGATCCACCATCATGACCTCTTCTGTACCTGATTACACCCTATTTCAGTCAGTTCGGCTGCTATAACAAAGTGCCATAGACTGGGTGGCTTATAAACAACAGAAATTTATTTCTCACAGTTCTGAAGGTTGGAAGTCTGAAATCAGGGTGCCAGCATGGTTGAGTTCTGGTAAAACCCTCTTCTGGGTTGCAGACTGCCAACTTCTCTCTGTATCCTCACATGGTGGAAGGACAAGGGAGCTCTCTGGGGTCTCTTTTATAAGGGCCCTAATCCCATTCATGAGGGCTTTGCCTTTATGACCCAATCACCTTCCAAAGGCCCCATCTCCTAATACCAACACACTGGGGATTCGGATTTCAACATATGATTTTGGGGAGACAAACTTTCAGTCTATAGCACCTCTCAAGGGCCCCACCTCCTAATACCATCACATTGGGGATTTGAGTCTCAATATATGAATGCTGAGGGGACACATTCAGTCTATAATACTCATAAAACCCAAGAAACTATACCTCAAACACTTTGTCAGCCTCACAGCTATTTCCTTCCTCTACTAGGAAAATATCTCAAAATACTTCTCCATTTTCATTGCTTCCATACTTCATCTTGCATTCACCCCTCAGCTAAGCCCTGAAGCAGCTCTCACATATTCCTAAATCAATCCTAACTGGTCAGCAGCATCTTACATTGGTGATCATTCTCTTCTTAGATTCCATGACATTGCCCTTCCCTGGGTTTCCTCCTACCTGTCTGTTTACTCCTTTATCTTTGGAGTTCCTTAAACTCAGTCCTAGGCCCTTCTCTTCTTACTTTATATTGTTTTCCTAGGTATTCCCACTTACACCTATGGCTTTACTTACTACTTACAGGTGAATGACTCCCAAATTCATATCTGTAGCCCAGATCTCTTCTCTGGGCTCCAAACTTGTCATTCTAACCAACTTCTTGAAATTTCTGCTTGGATGTCAAAGTAGAGGAATTCAAACTCAACCTCAGACTCAACTAAATAGAACCAAAAATAGAGTTAAATTTTTTTCTTTCCAAATCTTGTTCTTATTCACCTCCCTTTCTTAAAGGATGGTACCAATTTTATTTATCCATTTTACAAGCCAGAAACCTGGAAGGACCTTTCTCCATCACCCCCCAAAACTAAGTAATTGACATGTCCTTGTGGCAGTATCTCTTAAATATCCTTTGAATCTGTCTATATCTTTCCATCTTCACTGCTCTCACCCTCCTTCACTATATCGCTTCTCTACACTAGACACTGAAATAACTTCCTAACTGGTCTCCTCATTCCTTTCTTGTCTTGCTCCCTTCTCCAGCTGGAGTGATCTTTAAATTCAAAATTATATTACCCCCTGCTGAAAGCACATTAATGATTTCCAATTTTTGCAGGATAAAGACCAAAATCATTAACTCTTGGCCTGCAAGTATCTGCATGATCTGGTCGCTGTTTCCTTCTCCAGCTTCATTTCAAAGCATGCAACCATTTACTGCCTGCATTCTGGCCATATCAATTTCCCCTTACTTCCGGAAATATGCCCTGCTTCTTCCCACCCCAGGGCCCTGTACAAGCTCTCCCTTCAGCATGGAGCATGCTGCTTCTCCCTTTCAGACTTATTAACCTCTACTCATTCTTCAGAGTTCATTTTTCTCTGACTCTTTGACTAAGTCAAATGCTCTATTATATGTGCTCATAGTTCTTTGAACCTTCCTTAAATGGCATTTTATCACAGTGTATTAGTTTGCTAAGGCTGTCACAACAAAATAACACAGGCCGGTGGACTTAAAAGCAGAAACTTATTTCTCGCAATTCTGGAGACCAGAAGTCCAAGATCAAAGTGTCAGCAGGTTGGGTTTCTCCTGAAGCCTCTCTCCTTGGCTTGCAGAGGGCTGCCTTCTCACTGAATCCTCACATGATCGTTTCTCTGTGTGTGTATTCACCCCTGTGTCCCTGTGTCCACATTTCCTCTTCCTGTAAGGACACCAGTCAGATTGGATCAGGGCCCATCCTAACAGCCTCATTTTAACTTAATTACCTCTTCAAAGGCCCTATCACCAAACACAGTCACATTCTGAGGTACTGGGGGGTAGAGCTTTGACGAATGACTTTTAGGGGGACACAATTCAGCTCATAATACAGTTATAAGTTTATTTCAGTTTGGTGATTATTGTTATCTTCTCCAGTGGCTTATAAGCTCAGTTAGGACAAGGATTATGCCTGTTGTGACCCACCATTGTCATTACATGGTCTGGCAGCACTGTAGATAGTCTATTTGTTGAATAAATGAATAGTTATGAATTAGAAGAGCCTAGCAGAGTGTGAGATGTAATAAATGCTCTACAAGTAGTAGATGCTGTTAACAGTGATGGTGGTGAACCCATGGCTCAGCTGACTCAGGAGATCACTCTTAGTTTTGTTCTCATGATCTAGTCGCACCTATTAGCATTTCTAATTAACATTTCTGAGGTCTTGCTGCTGAACTAAATCTTTAGGCTTCCTTGCAAGAGTTTAACCAGTGACTGTAACACCAGGCAAAACAGTTCCAGCACAGCTTCAGTAAATATAGACCTATAATGATGGATTTCCTGTGACTAATCTTCTTTCTTGTAGGAAACTCTCTTAAAGCTTGTTTCATGATTGATGTGTAAACCCTTTCCTGAAATATTAATTTTCCACCTCCTCTTTGTTATAGAAAAATGTAGATGAAACTGAAGAATCCTTGATGGGTTATGTTTTATTTAACACAATGGTTTCAATTCTTTAATCTCTATTATAAAATTGTATAAAATGGATTCATAAATTAATATTTAATATTCAAAGCCCATTGATGTATTTTATGCCTGCTGTATTATGTTGGATTAATTTGCATTACTTTGCTAGACTTTTATATATGCTTTGAAAGTAAAATGAACATATACTAATATTTCTCTTAAATATATTCCTCTCTTTTTCAGAATTTTAAGGTAAACAAATTGATTAAAACCAAAGAGTGAAGGTTGGTGTGATGGATAATGTGGACCTTAGTTGTTCAAAACACTTTCTATATAACAAAGGATGAGCTATAGCCAAAGAGCTTATGCACAAATCTACCTAGGATTTATGTAACTCGTTTCCCCTAAGACAGTAGGAAAACTCCTTGCTTGGGCCGAGACCACAGGCTTTTAAATTTGCCAGTTTACCAGAACATGTAATTCATTTCTCTGACCACGAGATGTCAGTGTTGTCTCACTATAAACACAGAGGTTGAGGAGCCAGAGAGGATTTTACCTAACTGCTTAATCAACACTGGCTTCTAAGCGTCACCAAAGTTCTTTTGGTATCACAGAGACGCGAAAGACCTTATATTAGCACACGCTGCACAGAATGTACTTTCTTTTATTAGGCAGATGAAGGATGAAGGGCAACAAGTTTCAAAGTGCCAAAGGCAATTTTTGCTTAATAATAACAACTACCAACAGATATTGAATGCTTATTATGTGCTAGGCATGGTGTTAAGCATTTTACACAGATTCTCTTATTTAATGCTCTTAATATAACAACTACAGGAGAAATTTCACTCTTATACTCAGATTTCACATGTGAAGGAATTGAGGCACAAAGAGGCTGAATAATTTGCTCAGTGCCACAGAACCAGGAAGTAGCAGGGAAAGAATTCAAACACAGGGAGACCAGTTGCTAAACTTACCTTTGCCCTTAACTACTAAACCACGTGGACTCACATTTAAATTAATCACAATCGGGAAAAATCTTTGTTAAAAACAACGTGCAATATAGTTATTTTGAAAGAAACTCATTTAGGAATTACTGTAAGTACAAATTGTGTATTGTGACTTAGTTTAGAATCCCCTGGAATATGAAATCCTCATTTCTGAGTGTTTTTAGAATACTCACCCAACTGCAAAGGGATAATGTTTGCTAAATGATCCCTTGAGGGTGTCCTGATGTTTGTTCTTGGTGGCATCTCTGGGCCATAGGCAGTGATGGGGGAACAATGACCCCTGAGCTCTAAATGATACCTGTTTGGTATACTGGAGGCCAGCATTGTGAAAGCCTTTTGAATGAACCATGGGAAGATTCTAGGTGACTATCATTTTTACTAACCTGGCTAGCAGCACAGTGAACTAAGTAAAACATGGAACACTTAAAATAGAGCCATCTAGATATTGGGCAATATATTCCAAAACATTAAAACATACATATAATTTAACGTAAAAATTCCCAATTCCCTTCTAGGAATGTTTCCCAAGAAAACAGTTTTTGATTAATCTACTAGAGTATTTATCAAAGCATTATTTATAGCAATAAACAATTAACCTGTAATCTCAGGTAGAGACTGGTTAAATACCATTTTAATTAAAATAATTAGTAGAAGAATATTTAATGATGTGAAAAAATGTTTGTAGTATATTACTGTTTCCAAAACTATATTCTGGGGGATCTCAATTTTATACAAACTAAAAACATTTTATATGTATATACAGGCATGGAAAGAAGTTTGAAGTACACACCAAAATGTTAGTAGTTACTTTTTTAGGTGATAATAGGTTACTTTTGTTTTCTTTCTTTGTACTTTTTTAAAATTAATTTTTATTGGAGTATAGTTGATTTACAATGTTGTGTTCGTTTCTGCCATACAGCAAAGAGAATCAGCTATACATGTACATATATCCCAACTTTTTTGGATTTCCTTCCCATTTAGGTCACCACAGAGCATTGAGTAGAATTTCCTGTGCTATACAGTATGTCCTCAGTTATCTATTTTATCTTTCTTTGTACTTTTATTTTTCCTTTTTAAATTACACATAAGTATTGTGTGTTACTTATGAATTAGAAAAAAATCTCACAAGCTATTTATATTTTTAAAAACTTAACACAATTTAAAAAAACTGTGTTCAAAACTTAGTTTTGTTATTTAGAAAAGCTGATTATTGCCATATGTTTTCTGATATCTTCAGTGTTGTTAATAATTCATGGTGTGTGTGTGGGCGAGAGGCATGAGATGGCTCAAAAGGGTTACTCAATTTTATCTATGTCCAAAGGAATGGTCAGATGATTAAAAAAAAAAAATCTTCGGTACTGTCTTATGAAACTCGAGGATTATTACTGAGGTTTTGAATAAGTGTTTCTTGGAAAAGTTCCAATTTAGTATTTCTAAAAAGGGCCATTGACAGGCCCAACGACATTCACAAAGTAAGCCCTTCTGAAGTCATCAGTGTGTACTCTCACCTCCCACTCGAGAGGTCTGTTTAGTGACAGTCGTAAAAAAAATAAATAAATAAGTAAATAAATAAATGAATGAATAAATAAATAAATAAATAAAGGGCCATTGAGCTTTTTGTAGGCCAACACGCAAAGTAGGCACTGTCTTTTGTGGCTGAAAAGCTCTTGTCCTCTTTAGTTCCTATTTAGTCTGTTTTCTTATTAATATGAAAGCAAAGTAGTGTATGGGATACTCTAGAATATGTTGCTGCTTTTAATTCTGCTTCTTTACCATTTTGATTGATCCTTTAGATTTGTTGTTTCTTCTTTTAATGTGAGGTTGCACAGTACAAGGATTCTGGTTTATTTTATGAATGTTGAACATTATTGAAATCACATCATTCTAATCAGACAGTGAATGCTCAATTAAACAATTCCAAATGGTCTCAAATTTTCTTTTGGGGATGTCACTTAGCAATTTCTTCACAAACATTGAGTTCATTTGCCTTTAAAATACCTTTCAAGTTTTGTAAAGTGAAGACTTTTACCATCAAATTATTTTTTTAAATTGGAATTATATGTGTCTTTAACATGCTGAATTTTATGAAGCATCCATACCAAATGTCAGTGCTTTAGATGGACATCCCTTCCTGGATCAGAACTTGAATCTGAGGAGAGGATGACCAGAACCATGACTTAATAGATGGTAATCTTGTAGTGGCAGACCTTAACTTTCTGGTCTCAACCTTACAAAGGCTATTGGTGAAAAGTGGCTAAACTGATTAGTTACTGTCCTGAGGTTTGGAACTCTGGCTCTAAGCACATATTGAATTGAAAACGTTAAATGCCTTGTTTCCAGGAATCTCTCTCTCTCCATATCTATATAAATAATCCACATTTTTTTCTTCCTTGAGTGCTTACTCTTTGCTTCCTTACTGAGCAAGGTCAACTGACCAACTTTCTTCTGAATATGTATGAGATTTTGGCCATTGGCATGTTTTGGTCCACACTACTCTAATTAGGAATTACAGCAGGTGATGTCAGTATTGGCTGGAAATCAGGATTCTATACGGTTTTACTGCAGAGAAAAATCTGAAGTTCCTGATGCAATGGATTGTGTAGCTAGTATTGAACCTGGTTAAATCAAATTGCTGAGTCATGGCTGTAGCCTGTAATACAGTACTGCTCAAACTGGCCTTAGCTTCCATTTACTTCCATTAAAACACCATCCAAAATTGGAAGTACCACAATGAAATGCATTCAAGATAGCTATTTTGATGGAAAATAGCACCTTTAGCTGCATCTTTTTGTACTGGCTTATAGGGTTTAGTAACTGAAGCCTTTTTTTTTTCTACTTAGTTGTGTTCATGCTTGAAAGCACAGCCTGCAAATGAAAAAACCATAGGGAAATAACCTATACTATATAGTTTTCCCTATGTCATTTAGAATGAGAGAGTATGTTATTAAGAAAGAGTCGAGTTTTGCAAAAATCCACTCAAGTTTAAGCTCTTTTGCTAGGTATTGTAGTGTTTAGGGAAAAAAAAAACCAAGATGCTTATCTAAAAAAAATACAATTTTGAGTTTTATTTTATGTTGTATAAGGTAGAAGAATGGGGGCCAAGGAGTTCTAATGCCAAGCATGTAAAAGTTTTAAAAGTAAGGGAACAAAGGTGACGATTATATTTTAATCACAAATGGGATTGGTACATAGATTACAATCTACATTTTAAAATTACTTTATTTTAGCAAGCCTAAAATTTATTTTGACAAGCTATTTAATGTAACCTATGAGCCAGGTACTATTCTAAGCACTTTGACACTTAATGAGTATTTATTTACTTAAACCTCATAACAACACTATGAATATTGGTACTGTAATTATCTTTAGCAATCCCATTTTCTAGATGAGTACTTGCTCATGTTGATACAGCTTGGAGTTAGCGTAGCTGGGGTACAAGCCCAGCAGGCTAACTCGAGTCTGCAGGCCACCCCACTGCTCTCCAGTGCTGGTGACTGTTGTTGAATCCCCTGGTTGGAGGGGAGGAGCCTGGAGTTCTATTACTCACTAGACTTGACCAAGGGTCACAACACAGGGTGACTGCATCTCCAAGCCTAATGCCCACTGTAATCACAAGCCCTCCCAAGAAGTTCCTTTTGTGTTAATTCAGCAAAATAACTATTTTGTTCTTGGGGAGCAGCAAGTGAGAATTTCCTTTAAAATGGAGGGAGGGGGGAAGTTAAAGAAGTCAACTTAAGAGGTGGTAATCTCTCACATGTAGTATGTATTCTATTGTTTCCTGACCTCAATTTCCTTTGAAGAGGACTTAGCAGAGGGAAGAAGAAAGATTCTTTTTTTTTTTTTTAACATCTTTACTGGAGTATAATTGCTTTACAATGTTGTGTTAGTTTCTGCTAACTGTATAACAAAGTGAATCAGCTATATGTACACATATATCCCCATATCCCCTCCCTCCTGCATCTCCCTCCCACCCTCCTTATCCCACCCCTCTAGGTGGTCACAAAGCACTGAGCTGATCTCCCTGTGCTATGCAGCTGCTTCCCACTAGCTATTTTACATTTAGTAGTGTATATATGTCAATATGTCAATGCTACTCTTTCACTTCATCCCAGCTTACCCTTCCCCCTCCCCACGTCCTCAAGTCCATTCTCTACATCTGCATCTTTTTTCCTGTCCTGCCCCTAGGTTCATCAGAACCATTTTTTTTTTTAAGATTATATATATATGTGTTAGCATACAGTATTTGTTTTTCTCTTTCTGACTTACTTCACTCTGTATGACAGACTCTAAGTCCATCCACCTCACTACAAATAACTCAATTTTGTTTCTTTTTATGGCTGAGTAATATTCCATTGTATATATGTGCCACATCTTCTTTGTCCATTCATCTGTCAGTGGACACTTAGGTTGCTTCCATGTCCTGGTTATTGTAAATAGTGCTGCAATGAACACTGTGGTACATGACTCTTTGTGAATTATGGTTTTCTCAGGGTATATGTCCAGTAGTGGGATTGCTGGGTCATATGGTAGTTCTATTTTTAGTTTTGTAAGGAACCTCCATACTGTTCTCCATAGTGGCTCTATTAATTTATACTCCCACCAACAGTGAAAGAGGATTCCCTTTTCTCCACACCCTCTCCAGTGTTTATTGTTTGTAGATTTTTTTGATGATGGCCATTTTGACTGGTGTGAGGTGATACCTCATTGTAGTTTTGATTTGCATTTCTTTAATGATTAGTGTTGTTGAGCATCCTTTCATGTGTTTGTTGGCGATCTGTATATCAAGAAGAAAGATTCTGAGCAGGGGAGGAGAGCTGATTGGTAAGTAGGAAAAGAAAAAGAAAGATCAGAGTGGGTTAGATAGATTGGTAGGAGGTGACTGACTGACAGAGCCATCTCTATCACCTGTAAATGCAGCTTCGATTCCCTTTTCAGAGAAGCTAACCCATTTAGGCACTCTTTCCAACTCACATTCCATACACGGTCACACCCTTTATTTAGCCGCCTATTTCTGAATGTGACTCTGAGAGACTTCACGGAAACTTTCACAGTTGGGTACCTCTTGTGTTGGTAGTTTGCCCAAAGGTAGTTAGCAGCCAGAGTCCTTTAAGGGAAGGATTAATGGAAGGTAAGAGAATGTCTGTGAGCCCTTAAACTGCTGTTTCAATCTCTTAAAGGCTGCAAAAAGCAAAACTGTGTACGCAAATTTCACTATTAGAATTCGTATTACTGGCAACCAAATACTATTTTCTCATTCTGATGTCTTTTGGTAACAATAAAAGTCTTTGAAAGTCAATTCTTGTAATCATCATCATTGAGATGTTTAGAAACCAAGTTTTTCAGGATTTATACTGTTTTATAAAAGGGAAATTCTGGCTCCAGAGATTTTTCTAAATTGAAGCCAGGACACAGAAACATTGTTAAATAACAATTTCGAAGCATTGTAATTTTTAAAATTTTTATTTTGCACATTCAAAAATCCCTTTTTCTCTGTGTCTAGGTCAGTAATAGTGCATTTAGTCTCTGCTATTTTTGTTTTTCTTTGAACTATCAGTATGTGGTAAATAAAACTCAAAACACCATTTCTCTTTTTCCCTTGGCTGAAAAACTTTGCTTTAGGTGAAATAGACACTGCCGTGCTGACCCTGGGCTTTTTAAAGCTCTGTTGTATACGCTATAAATGGTTTCTTAACATGCCCCTCACATCTCAAATATCTTTGTCCACAGGACTCCAGAATAACAAAATGTCCGTCCAAGGCTTTGACACACACAATGAAAATAAAAAGAGGAGAGGGGAATTCATTTCTTTATTAGGGTGGCTTACGCAAGGAAGAGGAAGAAGCAAAGGGATTACTGATCTTATTGGTCTTCTATAAAAGAATTGGGGTGCTTCTTTTCCTGATCTCTTAAGGATTCAATTGCACAAGTTGGTGAATGAAAACATATCCAAATGTGCAGTAGTTTTTAAGGGGTTCTTTTCTTGAATGTGTCCTTTGTCCTATTAATTTTTATTTCAGACAACCCCTTTCTCATATTTCTTTCGATTCTGTAATGGAAAAAAGGAAACAGATTCCCTCTCATGAGAGATCACCATGGGGCAAAGGTAAAGAGAAAAGGGGAAACCAGGAAAGGATGGGGAACAAATGGATAAAGGAGAGCAATTAGTGCGCGCATTTGTTCTGGAAAATGTTTTGCCTCAGGTCACAGTGGGATCAATTTTAGAGCTATAGTTTCCAGTCTGTGTGTAGGAGAGATGCATAAAATAACTTGCCCGAACCCTTGCTTATGACTGAGTCTCAGGTCTTCTCTGATGGTTCCAATTCCATATGTAAAATGTAAGCTTAGTCTTTATTGAAATCCTGCTTCAGTATATCCCAGAGGCATAGTGGGCTACAGGGGAAAGCAGAATCCCAAAAGACTGCAGCTTTTAAAATACTTCTTGGTACAAGAGACCCTTGACACACCAGTCTTGATTTTACAGATTCTATTAGTGACAACATTGGCAAAATTGATTAGAGTTACTTGCCTATCTGGGGCTATAACCCTGAGCTCACATGGAGCTGAAAACTTTTAATCCCTGGTTTCCAGATGTCCCTTTTAGCATCAACAGCAGTAATAAAAAACAAACCAGTAGCTGTAATAAGCGGTGTACACAGAAAAAAAAAAAAAACCCAAAACTTAGTAAAACATGATTCTGTAGAGTGGTGCTTATTTGGCCCTATACCCTTGGCATTCTCTTTGCCCCAAAGTCCTGACTATGGTCAGTAAGACTAACCCAGTTAGGGCCTGGAATGGTTTCTTTATTCTGGATTTCGAGGAAAACACAAAAGGGTATGTTGAGAATTATAAAAATAATAACATGGGAAAATACACATTTTTATGAGGTATACATGCATCTATACACAAATCTTAAACTCCATGAGGAGATTTATCACTGGTATAGGGTTCATTGTTGAATCCTTAATTCCTGGCACAGTGCCTGACACCACAGTCACAATGTATGTTTGTTCAATAAATGAAAGAAATAGTGAATTCTGACAATAACTTCTGTGAGGGTACTAATGATAACCTTTACTTAGTGCCACTAAGAGAATAGTTCTGAATATTCTGTTCCTTTTGTATTTCCCTTCCCTTTTCTTTCCCTTCCTTCTTTCTGTTTTCAATTCTCCTTCCTTTTCTCTCTCCTGAATACCCTCCCTCCCTCAGTTCTTTCTTACCTTTCTTCCTTCTTTCTTTCAATCCAGGGATATACTCCTACTTTTCTCATGCCATCTGTTCTGGACTGTCAACTTCTTGTTTTAGGACCCTAATTAGAATCACAGAAATTTCCTAGTCTTTGTCTAGTATTTGCTCAAAGTATAGTCTTTATGTAATGAGCCTCTGTCACTAGATATTTAGAGAAGGTCTGCTTTCTTCTAATATGTTCTTCAAAATACTGGAGCCCTACTTGATTACACCGAGTCATCACACCTGAAGTAGCAACTCGTGAATTAATTACGCTTCAACTACTATAAACTCAGTATCATGTAGGTTACATAGTTGTTTATTGAATACTTATCTTATGTTGGTAACTTTTGGCATTACAATAAAGGCTGCATTATAATCCCTGGTCTCACATAAGAATTTTGGAGGCCAGAAAAATATCTGGAAGATAAGTTTAAAAAATTCAAATAATTTGTGAGAAACATAAGCTATCAATATTTCCTGGTTCAGAAATACCAAGAGTTTTTTCATATTTGAAGAGACATCTTGCATCCTCTACAATTCAGTGTAGTGTTACCTTCAAGAAAGGTTGAAGTGTTGAAACAAGAAATAGGTGATTTTAGTGGAGGAAATATAATGTCAGGAGTAGGTAATTTGATTTTAGTTCTCCAACTGTGTCAAAACACTGCTTTTTATTTTTTTAGAATGAGTCATTTTATACTCTTTTGCTGCCATCCTGATGATGGACTGTGTTTCTGGGTCCCATGTCTTCCTTTGTTGTTTTTTTATTTCTGTTTTATATAAAGAAATTCTTCAACAGCTGCTTCAGAAAGGATGTTTGAGAAATACATTTTTATGCTTTTTTGCAAGTCTGAAAATATCTTTATCTCATCTTCCTATGATTAATAGTTTTGTCTGATATAGCATTGTGGATTAAAAATGTATTTCCCTCAGAATATTGAAAACATTGTTTTCTTATATTCCACATTTCAGCATTACTATTGAGGCTTGCCATTCTGTTTCCTATGCCTTGTATTATATGCAATCTGTATGTTATTATTATTTTTAATATATATTTCACTGTGGATTTTTTTTTTTTTTACTTTTTCATAGCAACATTTTCTATACTTTAAAACAAATTTTATTGGAGTATAACTGATTTATAATGTTGTGTTAGTTTCTGCTGTACAGCATAGTGAATCAGTTATATACCAAATTCTCTGTGGGAGAATAAGAGGATAAATGACTCACCCCAAGCACACAGGCAGTCAAGATACATTCATTTTAGAACAACGAGTTTAAAATTTTAATGCAGCAGATTTTAGCATTCTTATATCCACATTTCAGTGGGGCAATTGGAATGATATAAAATCTATCAAAATAAAATTTCCATTTTGATACACATTACAAACCTCAATCTACTATTTCTGACCCCTAAGAATATAACCCTTTTAAGGGATACTCTTTCAGACATACTCCTAAATTGAGACAGGTGCGTAATTTTCTTCACGCAAGCAATACTCTTTCAGAAAATTACATGTTATTACAGGATAAAAATCTTCTAAAGTTTGAAACTAGTACTTAATATGGGCAGCACATTTTTGAAAACCTGAGATTTAAAAAGTGCAAGAAATGCTTGAGTGCCATTCCCTTTTAAAAAATGGTAACAATATGAAAATATGGTTCCTTCTGACCAGTCATTTGAAAGCCAATTTTCTTATGGTATCTCAAGAATTCTATTGTTGTTATTGTTTCCTAAAATGTTCCATTCGAGAACTCCCACCCTCCATATCATTGCAAACTATGAGGCGCAAATGTAAGTTTTTTATGTTGTGGATGAATGTTGAGCAAATGGATGTGCTGTCTGAGATGTTACACAATCACGTTGTTTTCAAATTAGTGCTTTATTCCCCCCTAGTCCCACTGGCCTCCAACTATACTCTGAGCAGCACGTGAAGTAAGCACTCCAACCTCCCAACTTTTGCTTTTGCTTATTTCCCCTCCCCTACTGGCCTGGAATGTTCTTTCCCTAGATAGCAACATAAGTTGTTTCCTTACTCCTTTTATTTAATTTATTTATTAATTTAAAACTTATTTATTTTATTAATTTATGGCTGCGTTGGGTCTTTGTTGCTGCACGCGGGCTTTCTCTAGTTGCGGAGAGCAGGGGCTACTCTCTGTTGCGGTGCATGGGCTTCTCATTGCGGTGGCTTCTCTCATTGTGGAACACGGGCTCTAGGGGTGCGGGCTTCAGTAGTTGTGGCATGCGGGCTGAGTAGTTATGGCACACGGGCTTACTTGCTCCCTGGCATGTGGGATCTTTCCAGACCAGGGCTCGAACCCATGTCCCTGCATTGGCAGGCGGATTCTTAACCACTGCACCACCAGAGAAGTCCCTTCTTACTCCTTTTAGATCTTTACTAAATGTCATCTCAGTGAGGTTTCCTCACTACCCCATCTCAAATCATACCAACTCCTGACATCTCTCACCTCTTCCCTTTTTCTTTTCCTCTTCAGCACTTATCACCGTCTAACTTGTGTACATCTGTCTCCCCTCCCCTGCTTCATACTGTAAGCTCCTTAGCAACAAAAGCTTTGACTGTCTCCTTTACAGCCCTATCTCCAGGACCTAGAATAGTTAGTGTCTGGCATAGAGTAGTCATTTAAAATATTCAATGAAAGAGACAATGAATTCAAGATCTTTTATATATGACTTGATATTTATGAGTATGTCTGATGTTCTGAGAATTTCAAACAAAATAATGAATTCACAATGTAAAGAACAGATATATAGAACACATCATTATTTTTGTAACATTCTACACATTTCAAAGGCTATGATGTTCATAGTCTTTTCTTCCTTTTTTTCTTTTAACATAGCTATTATTTTCAGAAGCAGCTCTGTTGGACTCTGCCTAATCCTTTTCTAGTGCTCTATTGTGGAGGAATCTGTCTTTGAGGATGCTGACCTTCCTTTCTTTCATTGTCTCCCTCTTTACTATATACTTTCCTCTTCTTTTGGGACCTATTCTCTCAAAAGCTTTTCATTTATAGACAAAATTGGATCTGTCTAATGACTTTTACTAAAGTGCTGAAATTTAAAATTTAATAAAATCCATGTGTGCAAGCAGTGCCATTCTTTTGTGTTGATAGGTATGCAGTGTGATTCTAGTAACTGTATTAGTACAGATTTCTCGGGGATTCAGTTTGGCTGTGAAACAGAAGACTCAAAACAGTGGCTTAAACAAGACAGGAGCTTGTTTTTTTCTTACATAATGAGAAGTCTGGTTGCTGGTGTTGCCTTGGTGGCTCTGGGTGTCAGGGCTAAAAAGTCTGCAATTCTTTTGGCCTTTTTCTCAAGGTCTAAAGAAGGAAGAAGGCACAAGAGCAAAGGACAAAAATGACTGTGTCAACTGAGTTAGATTTCCTTTTTCTGGAGCTTCTCCAGAAGGCTCAACAACAAATTCCATTTCCATAGCATTGGCCTATTCTATGTCCCATGACCATCCCATCTGCAAGGGTAGTGGGAAATATAGGTGCTATTGTTTCTTCTTGAGCACATGGGTGCTGCCAACAAAATTGGAATCCCATTAATGGGGAAGAAGGGGAGAATGGATATCGAGTAGATAACTAGCAGTCTCTGACAAAGCAAAATATACCTGAAAGGTAGATAAAATGTCCATTTGTTTTTTTCACAGAAATGAAATTGACCAGGCCACATTATCCAGAGGAACAGTATTAGGAAAATTACCTAGAGAAAATGGCATTTCAGTTTTTTTGGGGAAGCATGTAAATAAACTACTCTTTACAATATAGTGTAGTTGATAAATGTAATTTAGAGACAAGAAGGTATGTTGAGTTCTACAGCGAAGAACAGTGAGCATAACATCTACATGTTTCTGTCTGCTGAAAGACATTGTTCAGAAAAAGTTCTAAATATTAGCACAGGTTTGAATTGTAGTTCTTAATAATTCTGATGAGTCAGTGTGGATCATAAAGATCATAGAATTTAGTGACAGATTGTATAAATATTTAGGTTATGTAATAATTTAAGGTACATTATTTAATAATTAAAATTTAATATTTAATGGCAGATTGTGTAATAATAAAGCAATTACATATATATATTTTGAAATTTATTAATTTATTTTATTTTTAGCTGAGTTGGGTCTTTGTTGCTGTATGTGGTCTTTCTCTAGTTGTGGCGAGCAGGGGCTACTCCTCGTTGCGGTGCACAGGCTTCTCATTACAGTGGCTTCTCTTGTTGCGGAGCACAGGCTCTAGGCGCACAGGCTTCAGTAGTTGTGGCAGGTGGGCTCAGTAGTTGAGGCTTGCGGGCTCTAGAGCGCAGGCTCAGTAGTTGTGGCACATAGGCTTAGTTGCTCCATGGCATGTGGGATCTTCCTGGACCAGGGTTCGAACCCGTGTCCCCTGCATTGGCAGGCAGATTCTTAACCACTGCGCCACCAGGGAAGTCCCTAAAGCAATTATATTTTGCAAACAAACTGTTTATAATATTTGTAACTCATCTCTGATAACTAAAACAATGAAGAATATTGCAAATAATGAGCTTATATGTCTATAAGTTGCTATTACATCATTTAGAATTACTTTATTGCAGAGGAATGTTTAACGTTTTTCTATTATAGAATTTAGTTTTTTAACTAAGAATCATAGCAACCCAGAATATATATTGAGCAGTCATTGGCAGTGATGATTTAATATTCCTAAGAAAAAACTTTAAGGTATTTAATTTAAATTTCTTTTATTCTAGTAACTACTTAGGAAATGACTTTAGGAGGCTTATGGTATAAAAGTTGTAAATGGAATGAAAGAAATCAAATACCCAAAGAACCAACACACTTCAATTTTTAAAATGTAGTCTATAATTATACAATAGTGTATTTTAATCCTAGGGAACGAGTTTTTTTGGATCTTATTTTTCCTTAATTTTAAATGAATGGGAACTTTGCCGAGTTTGAATTAACATTGCATGTTGAATGTAGCTGTCTTTGTTTTTCTTGATTTTAATTTTATTTATTTATTTATTTATGGCTGTGTTGGGTCTTCGTTTCTGTGTGAGGGCTTTCTCTAGTTGTGGCAAGTGGGGGCCACTCTTCATCGCAGTGCGCGGGTCTCTCACTATCGCGGCCTCTCTTGTTGCGGAGCACAGGCTCCAGATGCGCAGGCTCAGTAATTGTGGCTCACGGGCCCAGCTGCTCCGCGGCATGTGGGATGTTCCCAGACCAGGGTTCGAACCCGTGTCCCCTGCATTGGCAGGCAGATTCGTAACCACTGCGCCACCAGGGAAGCCCCTGTTTTTCTTGATTTTAAATGATGGACAAAGAGAGCTATCTTATTTTCTGTAATTTTGTGGCTTAAGAAAGGTATTGCAGGTGTAATGATATTTTAGATTAAGTAAGGCTCAGGAGACATAAGTGTGACTCATACATGGTCTTTACATTCATGAAGCATCTAGTTTGATGGGAGAAATAGATGTGTGGGATATTAACTTCCTTTGTGATTAAGCATTATGCTAGAGGCATGGATAAAAGTGCTGTGGATGTCAGGAGGATGAGGAGATGATGCCAGAGGAATTCAGGGAGGAAGATGACATTTGACCTGGATCTTGAAGGCATTTGCCCAGGTACAAAATTAGGGGATGGACATTTCAGAGAGGGAACAGGTGATACAGAGGGAGAGTTTTCTGAATGGATGCTCAGTGGGGAGGGACAGTTAGGGGTGGTGCTAGGCAAGAAGTTGAGGCTGACTGAGAAGGGCCTAGAATGCCTAGCTAAGGGCTTTAGATTGCACTGGTAGGCAGTGAAGGGTTAATAGGGTTTTTAAGCAGCACAGTGACATGATCAGATTCAGTTTTAATAGATATGACAGTTGTGACTCTTAAGAGGACAGACTGGGGCATGTAGTAATTATTGGTTTAGGAAGTCACCAGAGACTGTCATTTGCAGCTCAGGGGACATGAGAGCATGAACAAAGTGACCATGAAGACATACTCGAGAAGATGGCTTTGGGAAATATGTCTCTTAGGATTACGTATCTGCTTATGGAAGTGTGTGTGTTTTGGTATGGGAGTCTTGAGTGCCTGGAGTTGAGTATAACTCTGTGTTTCTAGCTTGGAAAATGATATAGCTGTCATTTAATGAGGTCAAGAATTTAGGAAGCAGAGAAGAATTTTGAAATAAGATAATGAGTTCAATTTGGGACGTTTATTTTCAAGAGCATCTATCTAGTAGGCATTTGGAGATATGAATCTAGAGACAAAATTTAAGAGAGACAGGTTATGTAGTAATTCCCACATAGATAACAGTTGATAAAAGACCAGAGAGGAATGTATGTTGTCTTCATTTTGAACATCAGCTGAGACTGAGAGAGGTTAAGTGACTTGTTTAAGGTCCCTAGAGATAGTGAAAGTTTACAAGAAAAAGCCAACATCTAATCTAGGTCTTCTGATCCCAGGGTCTATTATCAAATTTCTTTGAGCCTTAGTTTCTTCATATGTAAGGTGAGGATAATAATACCTTCCTTATATTAATTAAGATTAAATAAGATAATATAAACAAAGTACTACATAATAACACAGTGTCACAATCAGACAGTCATTAAATGTCTGTTAACTTCCCTCTTGCCTTCTTCTGTTTACAATTGCTGATTTGGGCTGACAAAGACTCTCTTTGACCAAACTCCTCTTTAGTAAGAGGAGTAAACAGGCTCCTCTGAACACTCTTTCTGATTAGTCCTTGTCCTTGGGTCCTGTTTTCAGCCTGCTGAGTCCAGTTTTAGCAAGTATCCTGCAACAGTTTAGAGAGAGTCTCCCACCCTTGATGTCTAATCAAATTCCTCATCCCCCCCCACCCTCAATATTTCATTACCTTGATCTTCCATCAGCAAGAATTCTGTTAAGTTGGTTTAGCAAAAATCCCCCTACCATTGAAGTCTCCTCTTAGTAGTTCTCTATCCATGATCTCCCCCAACTCTGCTCCTTGGATACAGACCCTCAGCTGTCTTTGCTGTATTCGGCATGGAGCCAGATATCTCTTCCCTGCTGTGATTGCCTTGACACCTATCACAATAGTTCTGATTAAAGTCTTCCCTACCAATTAACAAGTGTCAAATCATTTTTTTTCTTTAACAGGACCTAAATATGACTACACCTAATAATATTCCTAGAGGTCCATTAATTAGCTTCCTATGTGTCCAGTGTGATGCCCTTACTACCCGGGACTGGTTGTCCAAAGGTGTTCAGAAACAGAAAGCACCAAGTGGGCATCAGGTTGAGGCTGGGAGCCAAGAGAGACAGGATCATGGGGACAGTCAAGATTGAAAATAGGAGTCATCAGATGTGGAGAGCTGAACAGCTGAGCCAGAGTTGTGGTTGCAGGGTGAACCCAGAAACTGGGGAAACAGCCAAGATCATGGGAAATAAGAATTTGAGAAGCAGGTGCTGAAGTGAGATAATTCTACTGGAGGAGAATTTTGTTCTTACCCAGGGATGCTTTTGAGAAGTTGAATGTTTTTTGGATCTTGTGTGAAGCCTCTTTGGCTACTTTGGCATCTGATTCACAATAGACTCTGTGGGAGATGGAGGTCAGCTTTGTTGTTTCATATACATGCTTTCAAATCAACACAATGAAGACCATTGTCCTAGATGGCCTGCTAGGGAAATGGGATTTTGTAATTATAAAGAGCTAAGAGTTATCACTTATGCCATTGTTATTAATATTTTAAATAGCAGAATGAAATAACATTACTCAATATTAAAATTATCTTTATCATAGTTGATTTTTGGGGGGATAATTTAGAAGGCATTAGCTGATGGGAGGACTTCAAAGCTTCCTTTAAGGATGTCAATAATCTTTGTGCTATAGGTGTGTTAAGGGGCTGATGGATAGAGTCCTAGTGTTTCCAATACCCCTTAACTCTAATGAGCGCTTAAGACTGACTTAAGGAAAAGGCAGAGTGGGCAGTAAAGAGAATTGCAAGAGTCAAACATAAGGGGAAGGAATGTGTGGGGGCAGAATCAAAAGAAGATAAGGTAGTTCAGCAGCTACAACAAATTAGTGTGTACTCACGGAGCTTCCCAAGGTTCAGAGGGTTATATAATATATGAAAATTGGTAATTCACAAGTATGGAAAATGAAAAGTACTAGAAAGGATAGAGAAGGTGAGCTTTTATAAGGTCCTTAGGATCTTAGCTTTGCATGTGTTGCAGCAGGACAGACTACATGTACACACACCAATATCCACACCATCCTCCTGACGCCACACATCCACATTATCATTTTTAATGGCTGCTGCATTAGCCAATTACCCCAAAACTTAGTGTTTAAAGCAACAAATATTTAAGTGGGTTGGGCCTACAGAAATCACAAGCCTCAACTGGGGCAGGATTTGCTTGCAAACTCACACACACGCTTGTTGGTGGGATTGTGTTCCTTGTAGGCCATTGGTCTGAGACCTCAGTTCCTCACTTGTTGGCTGGAGGCTTCCCTTAGTTCCTTGCCATGTGGGCTTCTCCACAGAGCAGCTCACGGCAGCTGGCTTCTGTCAGAGGAAGTGAGAGAGCAAGAGGGGTGACCAAGAGAGAAGCCAGAGTCTTTTTGTAACCCAGTCTCAGAGGTAACATCCCCTCAGTTTTGCCATATTCTGTTGGTTAGAAGCAAGTCATTAGGTCCAGACAGCCCTCAAGGGATAAGGATGATACAAAAGATGATACAATGGGCCAGGTATCACTGGGGGCTATTTTAGAAGCTGCCTAACACAATTGCATATCATCTCACTACGTGGATTATATTATAATTTACTTAACCAACCTTATATTGCTGGACGTTTAGATTGCTTCCAATCAGGTCACATATCCACAACTTTCCACTTTTTCTCATGCCTATTCTATGTCTCAAACTTCCAAAAATTCAAGCTCCAAAGCAACCTTTCTTCAAGTACAGACTGCAGAGAAATATATGACTGCAGAGAAATATACTTCTCCACTACTAACTCCTCTGGAATTTTAATGAATAACATTTTCTCCATCCTGTTGCAGGTATTTTAGATCAAAGACATAGTGGTCATTTACCCCTTAATATATTCTCAATTTTAGAATTGATATTCTGTACATAGAGTGCTCTTCCAGTTGAATAAAAGATGATGTCCTCAATAGAAAAACACGTGAAGAGAGTCAACAAGTGAAAAACAAAAATCGCAAATTAAGATATGAAAATATTAAATAATAAAAAAGATAAATTATAAAAAGATATTATTTTTAATTAATCCAATTGACAGAGATTTTAAAATAGCATAGTACCTAATGTTGGCAAGGATGTACATAACTAGGTATTCTCAAACATTCCTGGAAGGAGTTTGCATTTGTACCCTATGACCCATCAATTCAATTCACCTGGGTCTTCTTCTATATCTTATAGTTAAAATTGGGCTGTAGAAAATTTCCAGTGTTAGCTGTCACTGTGGGATCATTGTCACTATATTCAAGACATCAGAAAATATCTGTCAGTGAAGTGAGAACAGTTTATCAACAAAGGCCATGCTGTGACCACTTTATGGGTGCAGATCCTGACAAAAGGATTCTCAAGTTGCCAAGCAGGTTAAAGACATTCAAAACAATGGTGACAGTCATAACAGAAACACTTCATTGCTTGCCACGAGGATGTGGGTGCTATAGAGCAGAACCATCGGTATGTGCCTGGGAATACGTGAATAGCACTGCATAACACAACAAACTCTTTCCAGTATGTGGGGAAAAAGTGTTTTTGTAAAACTTCACTTATAGAATCTTAAGTTTCTCCAAGTCAATTTTTATTTTTTGAGGGAGGACACCATTGAGTCTTTTGTCCTCATTTTAGTAGTCAGTACAATGAAACAGACTGAAACTAATTGATTTCTAGATCACTTAAAGGAAATGCCATATCCTTAAATGACTATTTCATTCAAAGGGTATGTTATTCTCTGTTACTCTGTCTTGGAAACCGGCTTATGATTGTTCCCCAAGTATATAATAGAACTGGGGCCAGAAGCCTTTTCCCATCTGTCTTTGTGTTCAGGGTATAATCCTTGACACTTACATAATACAGTATTTAAGTCATTTGACATTTCTGTATCTTTGAGATTCTTTACAAGATTAGTTTGATGATTAAGAAGGGAGAGATTAATGTACAAGAGCACTTTGAATTGTTAGGCCATGGTTCTCTTCCAATTGGAGATATCTACTCATTGCCCTCTTTCCCTGGTCAAAACAGAGAGGAGACTGTTGATTTTCCTTGTGTATTGACTGAAAAACCAGTGATTATATGAGTGAATGTGTGATGCAAAAAGCTTAATAGATATTTTTTGATTCTCACATCTTTTAAGTGTATCATGGCCCAGTGTGTATTTTACTTCTTGAGGTCCTTCCTCTTTTCTTCTTTCTTAAGTTTTCTTTTTCCCTACTACAATTGTATTTTTTGTATGGAACTGTAAGTAGTTCAATCTAATGAATTAGTGACATATCCTCAGAAATCATGTTATTTGCCGATTAACTAATGTAGGGCGTCTATTTTTTTACTTCTACCAGTCTGGCAATGTTTTACTGGCCCTTCTGAATTTCCAAGTAACACAAGATAGGAGAAATTAATAATCTTGAATCTAAAAGGCTTACCCTATTTGTCTTCATAGCTGCAAAAAATTTCCAGTTAATAATACTTATACATTTTTTCTCATATTTTGTAAAAAACTCACAAACTCTTATCAGTCTATCTTATTAATAATTGATTTAGCATATTTTACTTATAAAATCACTAATTTGGACATTCTTTAGGAATCCTTTACCTCATATGTTTCCTTCTCTTTTACATGTAGACCCTTATACATGATTAAAGCAGCGAGCAAGCTCAGCATGTCCTTCAGGTTTGATCCTTATCTAATTTGTGTTTCAAGATTGTAGAGGTCTATGTGCTTAGAAATCCAACTGTGTATTTTACCTAGATGGCCTATGGGCAGGCTGTAAGCCTCCAAGTGGGCCAAATAATGTAAATAATGGTGAGCTAATTCATGTTCTGTATATTTGTTTGAGTGAGTAAAGTTATATCTCCTGAGGAGTGTTTGGTGTGGAAAGCAATTCCTCTGTAAGTATTGAGATTATCATTATTCTAAATAAAGTGGCAAAAGGCCCCACCAGGATAGCATGATATTTTGAGAAGTGGCACATTGATCAATTACAGGTCTTCTGATGGTGTAAGGGTTAAAACTCTTACTGTAAGATATGGCAGAGGTGATGTGATCACTTATGATATAAAAGCACAAGTAAAAACTTGTAAGGAAGAAAATTTGATCATTGTGGCTGGCATAGAGATTCTATGTAGAATAAGTCAATTAAAAAATATCTTTTAAGTGCCCTAATTTTTAAAGTGATTTACATTTTTGTGCTATTTGATTTTAGCTTATATTATGTAGCTGAGAGACAGAAGAGCATGGTTTTAAGCCCTGACTCTGCCATTAACTCACAGTATGACTTTGGGTAGAATTTATCTTCTTCTAAGCTTCCTCATTTATGAAATTGGGGAGTTTTGCTAAATGATCTCCAAGGTAACATTGTCTTGAAACCCATATGATCATACCTTGTGTAAATGGTGTATCCTCTGATTTCTGATTACTTGAAAATAGTACCCAATTGGATTTAAAACACAAAATAAATAAATGTGAACATCAAAAAATTTTCTATGCTATTACTATCATTTTAATTCTGAGGCCTATTTCTTATTTATGCCTTAGTCTTTGAGAAAGCTAAGGTTGGCTGTTAAATAGTTCTTCTAATTAGTATGAATGATTCTATCATTTAAAATCCTTGTCCTGCCTTTGATAAGATCAAAATTAGAGTGAATAATATGCCTTGGTTGAGCATTAGCATGCAAACCATGTAGCCTGAAAAGATGTGTTTAGGCTCTGAGAATAAAGCAGAAGCCAGCACGTTCTGACAGCTGTGAAAGACACAAAAAATATTAATGGTGGCAGTCAGAGAGTCAGACAGAGAATAGCAATGCACAGGTGCATTTTCCCTAGTGTGTGTGTTTCTTCTTTAGTATTCCTGATAAGTTTCCAATACCTTCATCTTTACACAGGAATTAGAAAACAGTTCAGACTTATTAGTTTGGCTGAGCAATAGCCTAGGACAGCTAAAAGAACAATGCCTAAATGTGTATGTATATCTGTAATAAAGTAGTCTTCTATGATAATGCTTTAAATATCACTATAATACCATTTTTCTTTTCCAATAAAGTCATCATCATAAAAGTTTTATGGTTCTTTTAACATCTTATCTGAGTGGAGTGAAAAATTACATTAATTGCAGACTTTATGTGCCACATTGGCCACTATCTTTAAATACAAGTTTCCAGTATCTATCTCTCAACATTTTGATTTTAAAGGTTAAAGTGTCACTTATGGTTTAGGATAATTATGTGAAAAAACTAAGTCAATATAGAAACTCATCACTTCAAATTAGCAAAAAATACAGAAATGGGAAACGTGAATTCTCATTTGAATATGTCTGAGCACATGATCACACTGAATCCCTCTGCACACTCCACAAAACCCCCAAACAAACTGAAATAGATATTCTGAGTACTTTGTTCTCATAGTTATCAGGAGATATGATTCAATGTGCACAAGGCAGCTTCCTAGTGATATTGTATATCTCTCAAGTTCACTGTCAATGAGCAATGTGAAACATTTGGGTCTAGTATCTATACAGATCTCCTCCTTATCCTCAAACTTCTAGTCAACTCAACTACTTGAAGAAAAATGATGAAAACAGTGTTATGCTGCCATAGACGCATTACTAGTAGAATTCTACCAAGCCATTGATGGAAATATTCTTTTTACTACAAAATCCAGAATGAAAACTTGTATGTTAGTTTTTCTTTTAGGGGAAAATGTTCCTTCTCAAATCACCTTCTGTAATTAACAACCAAATGTCTTAGAATATGTACTGAAAGTGCCTATTTAGAATTTGTATTAAAATATATATGAGGCAGTGTATATATGTCCATGCCACTTTCTCACTTTGTCACATCTTACCCTTCCCCCTCCCCATATCCTCAAGTCCATTCTCTAGTAGGTCTGTGTCTTTATTCCTGTCTTGCCACTAGGTTCTTCATGACCTTTTTTTTTTTCCCCCTTAGATTCCATATATATGTGTTAGCATACTGTATTTGTTTTTCTCTTTCTGACTTACTTCACTCTGTATGACAGACTCTAACTCCATCCACCTCACTACAAATAACTCAATTTCATTTCTTTTTATGGCTGAGTAATATTCCATTGTATATATAGATAGCTAGTGGGAAGCAACCGCATAGCACAGGGAGATCAGCTCTGTGCTTTGGGACCACCTAGAGGGGTGGGATAGGGAGGGCAGGAGGGAGGGAGATGCAAGAGGGAAGAGATATGGGAACATATGTATATGTATAACTGATTTTTTTGTTATAAAGCAGAAACTAACACACCACCGTAAAGCAATTATACTCCAATAAAGATGTTAAAAAATATATATATATGAGGCAGACTGAGCTTTAATTTTTAATTCTGTCTCTTTAAGACTGTTATATATTATTCAAAAGATCCCAGCGTGGGCCTGGTGGTATTCTAACAACAGCAAGGTGGCTGACATTGGTTGCTGTTATGGTGGCATCATATGACACCTTTGGAGTCTATCATCTTGGGATGGGTATATTTTCTAACTTTGGAGAAAAGAACGTATCTTCCTTGAAGGCATATTCTTCCTTGCTTCTTCTTTGAAACTATCTCCCACCCTTCTACCCTGCCCCACATTTCTCATTCTCTAACCATTATGTTCCTGGAGTTCTTCTGAAATTTTCCCTTGTTTGCTTATGATGTGCTGATACAGGGTGATACAACTTCATCAAATTCCTAATTGCCAGTTGTGATGTGTCAAGTGAGACTTGAGATTGGTTATATGATCAGTAATGACTGTATATACACATATGCACATACACACACATAATTTTAAAAATAACAAAGTTGTTCCCAATCTGTTTGAACTGATTTTGGGTATCAAGTTTCAAATGAGATGTTGTTGTGTATTATATAACAAACTGTATATTGGAATCCATATTGCCAAATTTTAAGCTCCATTCTTAGAAAAGCAGATATTAGCTCATAGACTGAAGATTTTTCTTCTGGGTAGACATTTTGATTATTATGTTTTTTTGAAATCTATACATCTTTTTAGTTGTTTCCAATTTGAAATGGTATATACCATTATCACCTTATCTTCATGACATAGTCTTTTTTTTCTTTTTCATTCTGCTGTAGTGGAGTTCACCATAATAAGATTAATTATTTCTCTGATTTAAAACCACTATTGATGAACTCACATTCCCTACCCTGCTTCCCTGAACAATCAAACTTTGAGGAATTTCAGCACAGATTTGTAAAGAATATTTTTACTGTATGGATTTGTCTGGAGTTTTGAGCAGTGTGTTGAACATTATAAATGTATATATGATGTGGAAAATGGATGTCAGCTCTTCTGTATTTTAAATTATTTTTACAATTAAAATTTGTTTTGCAACCTCACTGATTCCATGGTGACACATTATGAAGACAGTATAAACAAATGGGTAGATTGTAATGAAGCCTTTTCACTTAAGACATATGGTGTGAGCTCAAGTACACACAGTGGAATTGCTGTAGCCAGAAAGGCACCTCTGATAACACAGCAGATGATTGATTTCCTGGGCTCCTCAGGAGCCACGAGAGTGAAATCTTTGTTTCTGCTTTGATTTTACCACAGCTAGATCTCATATCCTCATTAGTCCTTTATCCCAACAAATAAAATCAGTTCCATTCCCCAGTCCCAAACTGTCTCCCAGTACATAATGACCCTCACATTTTTGATAGGCCATGGAATCCACGGCTACTAGCCTGACTAAGGGAAACTGCCCCTGCAAGCATTCTCTTTCTTACCTTTTTTCATTTATAAAATTAGACCCATAACATGAATGCTTTATGGAGTCTTCAGGCATTTAACTTTGTTTCCTCATTCCTAAATGCAAGCCAATTCCACTCCTCCAGTTAGTCTTACAGTATTTTGGACATGTGATTAAAGATAAGAACAAAATTAAAGGCAGTTTTACAGATAATGTTTGGGTAAAATTATGTGTCTATAAGGGAGAAAAGGTTGGGTAGGAGAGAGAAGCGGAAACTAAAGTCTTATGGATATGAAGTGCATCCATACTGGTGAACACTGGGAAATATGTAGAAGGCTGTAATTTATCAATGGGAACATAATGCATAGAAATCCATCTGACCACAAGGTATCCCTATACACCATGAGAACAGCTAAATAAAAAATGATAGTACCAAATGCTGGCGATAATATGGAGAAAGTGGATCTCTCATATATTGCTGGTAGAAATGTAAAATGGTACACCCACTCTGGAAAATAATATGACAATTTTCTTATAAAGTAAATGTGCATTTATTATATGATCCAGAAATTGGTCTTTTGGGCATTTTCCCCAAGGAAATGAAAACCTATGTTCACACAAAAACATATGGATGGGTGTTCATAGCAGTTTTCTTTGTAATAGCAAAAACTAGAAACCACCCAACTGTCCTTCAACGCTTGAATAATTAAACAAACTCTGGAACATCCGTACAATGGTATACTACTCAGCAGTAAAAGGAACAAACTATTGACACATGCAACAACCTGGGTGGATCTCATGAGTATTATTATTATTTTTTTAACATCTTTATTGGAGTATAATTTCTTTACAATGGTGTGTTAGTTTCTGCTGTACAACAAAGTGAATCAGCTATACATATACATACATCCCCATGTCTCCTCCCTCTTGCGTCTCCCTCCCACCTCCCTCTAGGTGACACAAAGCACCGAGCTGATCTCCCTGTGCTATGTGGCTGCTTCCCACTAGCTATCTATTTTACATTTGGTAGTGTATATATGTCCATGCCACTCTCTCACTTCGTCCCAGCTTACCCTTCCCCCTCCCCATGTCCTCAAGTCCATTCTCTATGTCTGCGTCTTTATTCCTGTCCTGCCCCTAGGTTCTTCAGAACTATTTTTTTTTTTTTAGATTCCACATATATGTGTTAGCATATGGTATTTGTTCTTCTCCTCTGACTTACTTCACTCTGTATGAGAGTCTCTAGGTCCATGCTGAGTATTATTCTTAATGAAAAAATCTCAAAAGGTTATATACTGTATGATTACATTTATATAACCTTTGTTAAACAATAAAACTGTAGATACGGAAAACAGACTAGTGGTTGGCAGGGAACAGGGACAGGATATGGATGGGGTACATGTGTGGTGTAAACATAAATGAGTAGCATGAAGGAGTTCTTTAGTGGTGATGGAACAGATGTGTATCTTGATTGTGGTGGTAGTTTTACAAATCTATATGTGGGATAAAATTTCATAGAACTACAAAACACACACATATAAACATGTGAATGTTAAAATTTGTAAAAATGGAATAAATTCTGTAGTCTATAGTCAGTAGTCTAGTTAACAATATTTTTACCAATGTCAGTTTCCTGGTTTTGAGATTATACTACAGTTGTATAAGATGTCACTATTGAGGGAAACTAGGTTAAGGGTACAAGAGACTCTATATACTAATTTTACATCTTCCTGAGAGCTTATAATTATTTCAAAATAAAAAGTAAAAAAAAAAAAAAAACCTTCATAACCAGTCCATTTTTGTTTTAATGATGTACATCAAATGTCTCCCTGCCTCTAAAGTGTAAATGCTTACTGTGCTGGTCATTTATAATGCATCTTGTACTGTTTTGGAGGATTACATTCAGTAATTATGTGAGAAAAGGACACTGGCTTCCAATGCCGAAATGAGATGTTAAAAGTGTGTTGAACTGAAATACAGGCTAATCATCACACTGAAGCAACTCTCTTCAGTGGGCTCTGTAAAACTGGATCTCGCATCTGTACCACATTTGATCAGTGGACAAAGTAATAGGTACATGTACTCTCTTGTTCTAAGGGAAGACATGGGACATGGAATGTTGCTTTCTTAATGTGTAGAACATTGATGGTCTGTGCATAAAAAACAGAACAAGAGCCTCATTGCCAACCCACAGTTGGGTAACGGAATGTGCAATAAATACTGTAAAATTAAAGCTAACCCAGAGAAACAAGCAGGTCCTTAATTACCATTGTCAAAGTAGTTTATTTTAGGGAGAAAAAAAGTGGATTATTCTGATGAAGAAGGATGAAATAGCAAGGTAAGCTTAGGCACATTCTGATAGGCATGAACAAATAGAAGCCAAATAACAAAATAAACAAAGATTCAGTGCTTCCCTTCCCTGTTTGTGTAGTAACCACCTTAACAAACTGGAACCCCCATCAGACAAGATATTGGATTCAATCAACAGTGGTTTCCTAATTATTTTGGCTCTGAGTACGTCTTGAGAGTTTTCAAATTGTTAAAAATCCAGTAATCCCCTCTGAAGGCTGCACACCTGAATACCCCCACCCTGCTTCTTTTTGCCTGAGTTCCATCAACTAAGACAGATATTGGTTATGTATGATGAACTATGGCTAATTTCTTCTTTTACAAGCAAATAAATAATTTTGCGGCTCATTAGGCTGATCGTTTCTCTGATTTGTTCGACCTTTGCTGTGCTTTTTTATCAGCTGATTTTCTCAGACCTCATTTTCCCCTGTAAAGCTCTAGTAATCAAATGAATTGCTGGACCCGTCAATCTGATGCCATGACCTGTTAAAATGGGATTCATCAGAAGAATTTCATTATGTTTTTGTTAGAACAGTTGTCAGAAATCTTTCATTCCTGCTCTCTAGTGCCATTGGGTGATAGGTGACTGATACACACATGAAAGAAGTGAAGCATTTATTAAGAGTTTTAAGTTGAGATGCCAGCTGAGTCAAAAGCTTCCTACGTATAGTATCCTCTGCAGAAAAGATTTTCCCAGAGCCATTTGTGGACGATTAAATTTAGGATCTCCTCTTCTTGAAAGATTAACCTAAGTGGGAGAGTACTCTCAGTTTAAATACCAAATGGAATGTGTTTTGGGTTGTAGCAAGTCCCCAAGGAGGATTTAAGTTGAAAGCGGAAGACAGCATTTGCAAAGAGGATTTTAGTGTGATTGCTGTTTGCCTTAAGAATAATCATTCTTTGAAGCAATTAACCTGCAAAATAGAATCATGGGGCTAAACCAGAGAGAAGGGGAATGTTTATTGAACCAGATGCAAATAGTTTTCAGGATGTTCTTTCCAAGGCTGAAAATAGTGACCAAGGTGACCTTAACATTCCTCTCATCTTGACTAAACTTTAGAAATCTTTTTCTTGACAATAGACCCCTGACCTCCCTTTTCTTAGAGCATTTACTTTAGAAAACTTGCTGTTGTAAATTCTTTCTTTGCCCCTTTGAGATGTAAATCTTCTACAACTCTAGAATGTTTTTCTCAACAACCTGGGAGCCAGTCTTTTGAAATATGATCAGCAAGAAAGATAGGGCCCCTGTGTCCCATTCTCTCTGAGACGGTAGAAATCTAACTTCAGTAAACATCAATGAGCAAATATCAATACAAATGCCTAATTACATTGACCAATCTCCACACTGATGTCCTCCAGGACTTTTCCTTTAGCTCACTCCCACACTTAAAAATCCTCCTGTATTTTATTCAGTGAGTTGAGTTCATTCTCTCTCCCTATTGCAATAGTCTCCCTCCCCTATTGCAACAGACTTGAATAAAAGTCTTCCTTGACTGTTTAATTGGTCTGGTGCAATTTTTCTTTTACAATAGATCCCAGATAATTTTTTTGACTTTATTTACAACCTCTACAAATCTGTTTGGGCATATTTTAAGAATGAAAAATTTGTGCATTCAGTTTACCTAGTTTTGACTCTGTCATTATAAGATCACTTTAAAAAGCCATAAATGTCATTTAGGAGTTAAGTCTCTATATCTATCTATCTATCATCCATCCATCTATCTATCTATCTATCTATCTATCTACATATGCATATATATATATATATATAAAAAATGCTGCCAAGAGCAACTCTAGGCATAATTGTATAGTATACTCCTCTCCTTTCAGCATGTTTCTCTCTGGTTGCCAGATAACAGTGAACTCCCGTGGGGATGAGAGGTCCTTCTTCCAGAGCTGGGTCAACAAAACCAGTTGTTCCAGCTGCTTTTTCTGTCTTTGGCTTGATCTCCTGCTCCTACCTTCAATATTTGGTTGTATGTCTCATTTCTAATTTGGTTTTACCCTAAGAATGGCCTTGTGCATTTTGCAGAGAGCATCTGCTAGTAATAAGTGGAATCAGGAGCTATTGGCTCCTGGTTCAGAGACACAGCTTGATGCCCACAAAACTAAGGTAGTGTTATGGTCTGTTCTCTAGTGTCAGTAAGTGTTAAGTTTTGTCTCAGAGAGCAGCAGTGGCTGCTCATCTTGGGGACTCAGCATCTTGGCTGATGATAGCTAACTAGTTACATTTCTTCGGTGGGGATGACATTTTGGGTCAGTGAGCCAGGTTCAAAAAGCCTTTAAATTATATTATGTAGTAAACCACATCTTCATTAAACTGGGCATGAGTATATACAGCCCTCAGTCACAAGGGTCAGGAGACACAAAGTCTCAGGTAAAAGATGATGGCTTTAAGCCACCTCAAGAGGTGATTGATAAAATGTGTTCTCAACAACCATCTTGGTTATAAGGTACTGTACCTTGGAGTTAGATTGGACTGGCTAGAGTCTTCTCAAATCCTGTTTCCTCTGCTCTTTTGTCTCTGCCAGTTACTGCCCCTGGCTATTTATTCCTGACCCTTTACCAGGCATCTGAAGGCTTCTGTTCTGATTCCTAGATAATGATTGTGGTTTTACTCCTCACATCCACTCTTGCCTCCTAAATTAAGTTTGATATCTGCTGAAAATTTTGCAGAAATGACCTTACCATGCCTGTTATTTTGGCCTCACCATCACTTGCCTTAGAAAACCCTGGAATTCAGCCACCTTCAAAGACAGAAATTTTAATTAAATTGTGAAGATTTTAAAGATGAAGCCCAGAATGAAGTCAGGAAAAAATAGCTTTTGATATTATACAATGACTTCAAGATGTCAAATGATGCTTTGGTTGTGTTAATTGGGAAATGAATGGACATGTAGTAGGTATAACATGATATCTCAGACTTCACCGGGCTGTGAACACAAAATATGGTTACAGATTTACTCTAAATAACCACATTATGGTAGTTAGAACTCTTACTGATGAGTTGACTGATATTAGGCCCTCCTAATGCCCATTGTGAGACCCTCAGAGGCCTACAATCTAATTTGCCATTTGGGGAGGTCTTCCCATTGACAGTGCCTGTTATTTGAATGCCAACATCTATGTCCAAGATGGTATCTATAAGAGCTTCCTGTCCTTGGCAAGCCAGAGAATCTCTGGATTTTCTGCTGAGGTGTCACACTTTGTTATCAGGGCTAGCAGTTCTCTCTTGAACAGTTCCCAATGTGAGTCCCTTGGCTATGATCTTAAGTCTCAGATGAAAAAAAAAGTTCCACCTGTTCCTGGTCTTTATTCTTTCCTCTTCCCCAACTGCCCTTTCCTACCACACCTCCCCCTGACTCAACACCCCTGGTAAAGCAAATTCTTCTTTCTGCCCCAACTGTAAAATAAAGCTCTTGGGGAAATACAATCAAAGAAAATATATGCCAGGAGGGACATGGAGTGTGGGAGAAGAAAAGTTGGATATTGATGGCTTCAACAGCATCTGTGCCCCACCTTGAGGCAAAAAGAGACTCAGTAAAATGTAAACCCTCACTCACTTTGAAGGCCTTTTCTTTCCCTTATTTTCAACTCACCTTGGTTGCCCTGTTTTCCCAGAGTAGACCTCTGCCAGGAGATAGATAGGCCAAAAACCACTGTGCAGCAGCTCTCAAAGAGGTGAGTGTCAGGGAAAGGGACTGACCTGGTCTCAGGGTCACTGCAGTGGGGGGCACAGTGTACCTGGAAGATCAGGCTGTTAATGGACATCACTGACAGCACTTCTTCTGCTACCTCTGCCCCTGCAGAGAGAGGAGCTGATCAGTTGGGAAAAAGGCAAAACCAAGAAGTTAAGGGGAGATAGCCTCATCCACAAGAGGGCAGACAGCAGAAGCAAGAAGAACTACAATCCTGCAGCCTGTGGAACAAAAACCACAGTCACAGAAAGACAGACAAAATGAAAAGGCAGAGGACTATGTGCCAGATGAAGGAACAAGATAAAACCCCAGAAAAACAATTAAATGAGGTGGAGATAGGTAACCTTGCAGAAAAAGAATTCAGAATAATGATAGTGAAGATGATCCAGGACCTCAGAAATAGAATGGAGGCAAAGATCGAGAAGACGCAAGAAATGTTTAACAAAGACCTAGAAGAATTAAAGAACAAACACCTAGAAGAATTAAAGGACAAACAAACAGAAATGAGCAATACAATAACTGAAATGAAAAATACTCTAGAAGGAATCAGTAGCAGAATAACTGAGGCAGAAGAACGGATAAGTGACCTGGAAGACAGAATGGTGGAATTCACTGCTGTGGAACAGAATAAAGAAAAAAGAATGAAAAGAAATGAAGACAGCATAAGAGACCTCTGGGACAACATTAAACGCATCAACATTCGCATTATAGAGGTCCCAGAAGGAGAAGAGAGAGAGAAAGGACCTGAGAAGATATTTGAAGATATTATAGTCGAAAACTTCCCGAACATGGGAAAGGAAATAGCCACCCAAGTCCAGGAAGCACAGAGAGTCCCAGGCAGGAGAAACACGCCAAGACACACAGTAATCAAACTGACAAAAATGAAAGACAAAGAAAAATTATAAAAAGCGACAAGGGAAAAACAATAAATAACATACAAGGGAACTCCCATAAGGTTAACAGCTGATTTCTCGCAGAAACTCTGCAAGCCAGAAGGGAGTGGCATGATATATTTAAAGTGATGAAAGGGAATAAACTACAACTAAGGTTACTCTACCCAGCAAGAATCTCATTCATATTCGACAGAGAAATCAAAAGCTTTGCAGACAAGCAAAAGCTAAGAGAATTCAGCACCACCAAACTGGCTCTACAACAAATGCTAAAGGAACTTCTCTAAGTGGGAAACATGAGAAGAAAAGGACTTACAAAAACAAACCCAAAACAATTAAGAAAATGATAATAGGAACATACATATAGATAATTACCATTAAATGTTCCAACCAAAAGACACAGGCTTGCTGAATGGATACAAAAACAAGACCCATATATATGCTGTCTACAAGAGACCCACTTCAGACCTAGGGACATATACAGACTGAAAGTGAGGGGATGGAAAAAGATATTCCATGGAAATGGGAATCAAAAGAAAGTGGGAGTAGCAATACTCATATCAGATAAAATAGACTTTAAAATAGACTTTAATATTATTTATTATATTATTTTATTATTTATTTTTGGCTGAGTTGGGTTTTCATTGTTGCGTGCAGGCTTTCTCTTGCTATGGCGAGCGGGGGCTACTCCATTTGCGGTGCACGGGCTTCTCACTGCAGTGGCTTCTCTCGTTGTGGAGCATGGGTTCTAGGTATGCGGGCTTCAGTAGTTGTGGCTCACAGGCTCTAGAGTGCAGGCTCAGTAGCTGTGGCACATGGGCTTACTTGCTCCATGGCATATGGGATCTTCCTGGACCAGGGCTCGAAGCTGTGTCCCCTGCATTAGTAGGTGGATTCTTAAGCACTGTGCCACGAGGGAAGACCCTAAAGTAGACTTTAAAATAAAGAATGTTACAAGAGACAAAGAAGGACACTACATAATGATCAAGGGATCAATCCAAGAAGAAAATATAACAATTATAAATATATATGCACCCAACTTAGGAGCACGTCAATACATAAGGCAAATGCTAACAGCTATAAAAGAGGAAATCGACAGTAACACAATAATAGTGGGGGACTTTAACACCTCAGTTACACCAATGGACAGGTAATCCAGACAGAAAATTAATAAGGAAACACAGCTGTAAATGACACAATAGACCAGATAGATTTAATTGATATTTGTAGGACATTTCATCTGAAAACAGCAGATTACACTTTCAAGTGCACATGGAACATTCTCCAGGATAAATCACATCTTGGGTCACAAATCAAGCCTCGGTAAATTTAAGAAAATTGTAGTCATATCAAGCATCTTTTCTGACCACAACACTATGAGATTAGAAATAAATTACAGGGGAAAAAAAATTAAAAACACAAACACATGGAGGCTAAACAATACGTTGCTAAATAACCAAGAGTTCACTGAAGAAATCAAAGAGGAAATCAAAAAATACCTAGAGACAAATGACAATGAAAACACAATGATCCAAAACCTATGGGACACAGCAAAAGCAGTTCTAAGTGGGAAGTTTATAGCAATAAAATCCTACCTCAAGAGACAAGAAAAATCTCAAATAAACAATCTAAGCTTACACCTAAAGGAACTAAAGAAAGAAGAACAAACAAAACCCAAAGTTAGTAGAAGGAAAGAAATCATAAACATCAGAGCAGAAATAAATGAAATAGAAACAAAGAAAATAATAGCAAAGATCAATAAAACTAAAAGCTGGTTCTTTGAGAAGATAAACAAAATTGATAAACCTTTAGACACACTCATCAAGAAAAAGAGGGAGAGGACTCAGATCAATAAAATTAGAAATGAAAATGGAGAAGCTACAATGGACACCACAGAAATACAAAGCATCCTAAGAGGCTACCACAAACAACTCTATGCCAATAAAATGGACAACCTGGAAGAAATGGACAAATTCTTAGAAAGGTATAGCCTTCCAAGAATGAACCAGGAAGAAATAGAAAATATGAACAAACCAATCACAAGTAATGAAATTGAAACTGTGATTAAAAATCTTCCAACAAACAAAAGTCCAGACCAGTTGGCTTCACAGGTGAATTCTATCAAACATTTAGAGAAGAGCTAACACCCATCCTTCTCAAACTCTTCCAAAAAATTGCAGAGGAAGGAACACTCCCAAACTCATTCTACGAGGCCACCATCCCCCAGATACCAAAACCAGACAAAGATACTACAAAAAAAGAGAAAATTACAGACCAATATCTCTGATGAATATAGATGTAAAAATCCTCAACAAAATACTGGCAAACAGAATTCAACAACACATTAAAAGGCTCATACACTATGATCAATGGGATTTATCCCAGGGATGCAAGGATTCTTCAATATACATAAATCAATCAATGTGATACACCATATTAACAAATTGAAGAATAAAGACCATATGATCATCTCAATAGATGCAGAAAAAGCTTTCAACAAAATTCAACACCCATTTATGATAAAAACTCTCCAGAAAGTGGGCATAGAGGCCACCTACCTCAACATACTAAAGGCCATATACAGCAAGCTCACAGCAGACATCATTCTCAATCATGAAAACCTGAAAGCATATCCTGTAAGATCAGGAACAAGACAAGGATGTCCACTCTTGCCACTATTATTCAACATAGTTTTGGAAGTTTTAGCCATGGCAATCAGAAAAGAAAAAGAAGTAAAAGGAATCCAAATTGGAAAAGAAGAAGTAAAACTGTCACTTTTTGCAGATGACATGATAATATACATAGATAATCTTAAAGATGTCACCAGAAAACTACTAGAGTTTATCAATGAATTTGGTAAAGTTGCAGGATACAAAATTAATGCACAGAAATCTCTTGCATTCCTATACACTAACAATGAAAGATCAGAAAGACAAATTAAAGAAACAATCCCATTCACCATTGCAACAGAACGAATAAAATACCTAGGAATAAACCTACCTAAGAAAGTAAAAGACCTGTACTCAGAAAACTATAAGACACTGATGAGAGAAATCAAAGATGACACAAACAGATGAAGAGATATACCATGTTCTTGGATTGGAAGAATCAATATTGTGAAAATGACTATACTACCCAAAGCAATCTACTGATTCAATGCAATTCCTATCAAATTACCAGTGACATTTTTTACAGAACTAGAACAAAAAATCTTATAGTTTGTATGGAGACTCAAAAGACCCCGAATAGCCAAAGCAATCTTGAGAGAAAAAAATGGAGCTGGAGGAATCAGACTCCCTGACTTCAGACTATACTCCAAAGCTACAGTAATCAAGACAATATGGTACTGGCACAAAAATAGAAATATAGATCAATGGAACTGGACAGAAAACCCAGAGATAAACTCATGCACCTATGGTCAACTAATCTATGACCAAGGAGGCAAGGATATACAATGGAGAAAAGACAGTCTCTTCAATAAGTGGTGTGGGGGAAACTGGAGAGCTACATGTGAAAGAATGAGATTAGAACACTCCCTAACACCATATACAAAAATAAACTCCAAATGGATTAAAGACCTAAATGTAAGACTGGACACTATAAAACTCTTAGAGGAAAACATAGGAAGAACACTCTTTGACATAAATCACAGCAAGATCTTTTTTGACGCACCTCCTAGAGTAATGGAAATAAAAACAATAATAAACAAATGGGACCTAATGAAACTTAAAAGCTTTTGCACAGCAAAGGAAACTATGAACAAGACAAAAAAAAAAACAACCCTCAGAATGGGAGAAAATATTTGCAAACGAATCAACGGACAAAGGATTAATCTCCAAAATATATAAACCGCTTATGCAGCTCAATATTAAAAAAAAAAACCCAACCCAATCAAAAAATGGGCAGAAGACCTAAATAGACATTCCTCCAGAGAAGACATACAGATGGCCAAGAGGCACATGAAAAGCTGCTCAGCATCACTAATTATTAGAGAAATGCAAATCAAAACTACAGTGAGGTATCACCTCACACTGGTTAGAATGGGCATCATCAGAAAATCTACAAACAACAAATGCTGGAGAGGGTGTGGAGAAAAGGGAACCCTCTTGCACTGTTGGTGGGAATGTAAATTGATACAGCCACTATGGAGAACAATATGGAGGGTCCTTAAAAAACTAAAAATAGAATTACCATATGACCTAGCAGTGCCACCACTGGGCATATACCCAGAGAAAACCATAATTCAAAAAGACACATGCACCCCAATGTTCATTGCAGCACTATTTACAATAGCCAGGTCATGGAAGCAACCTAAATGCCCATCAACAGATGAATGGATAAAGAAGATGTGGTATGTACATACAGTGGAATATTACTCAGCCATAAAAAAGGAACGGAATTGGCTCCTTTGTAGAGATGTGGATGGACCTAGAGACTGTCATACAGAGTGAAGTAAGTCAGAAAGAGAAAAACAAATATATATTAATGCATATATGTGGAATCTCTAAAAATGGTAGAGGTGAACCAGTTTGCAAGGCAGAAATAGAAACACAGATGTAGAGAACAAACATATGGACACCAAGGGGGGAAAGCAGGAGGGGGGATGGTGGTGGAGGTGGTGGGATTAACTGGGAGATTGGTATTGACATATGTACACTAATATGTATAAAACAGATAACTAATATGAACCTGCTGTATAAAAAAAATATAATTCAAAAAAAGAAAAAAAAAATTAAGGGGCGGAAAACCAATACGGCCAGACGACTTTGAATTATCTCTTTGAAGCAGGGGCCTCTCAAACCAAAATGAAGCTTTTTTTTTTTTTGTAGGGGATCTTAATTGATTTGAATTAGGGTTTTTTGTTTGTTTGTTTTTATTTTCTCCTGCTTATGAAGGGTGATTGCCTTGGAAGCTGTTTGTAGATCCCATTCTCACAGGGGCTGGATGTTCATATAGCCAATCTGGTAACTCCAACCTGGATGAACTTTTTCCTTGGGGTTGAAATCTCAGGATTTTGACACCCAGTAATAATTGAGGTTGGGATGATTTGGAAAACCATCATCTTTCCCTATATTTTACAAGGTTGTCATAAATCATAAGGTCTGCAATTAAGAAAAATTCATACAGCATTTCAGAGAAGTTTCATTTGAAAACATTTTTTTTCATTCACTGAAATTTCCCATTTTATACATTATAGTTGCAATTGTATTTTCATTTCTGAACTATATCCATGCCACCTACCAAATGTAATACATAAGTGACTTCCAACATCACACAAAATTTAGAAAGCTCATAAAATGTTATTCTTATATTTTTAAACAAAAAATTAAGTTGTAATTATGATAGAAATATTCTGTAAAAAGTATTTTAAACAAAATTTATTAATATTGGTAGCAATGAATTACCCAATTATATGTATGCTCAGTATTGTTTGTATTTTAGACTTGTGACAAATGAAAATGACTTTCTTAGATGAGAAAGTAAACTATGTTCTTTGGTAACAAGATTGAAACTCATCTTGACTTTGAAGAACAAACAAATCAGTTTGGTTTAATTGTAATTACGGATTATCTTTTTCCTTGTACTAATACCTAAATTATTTCGCTCAAAAATTTTCAAAGAAGAGTTTCAGGAAAGGCGTGTATTTACAAATTATATGGGAGGCAATAGACCATAGTGATTTAGAACACAGATTTTTACAGACCTCAGACCTGGCTTTGAAACCTGGCTCCACCACTTACTAACTGTGTGACACAGGTAGATTTTTTCATATTTATGAGCCTCAGTTTTCTTATTTGTAAATAACATTGACTTCTATGGAGTTTTGTAAGGGGTGAGATTCTCTGTAGAGCACATACTAAGTACTTCTTAAATGGTAGTTATTATTTTTATTATGACTATTCATCTCAAAATCAGGTCATCAAAGTGGGACTGAAAATTATCTTGTTAAAAGTAATGTAATACGCAAAATAAAATAGAGTAAAATATTAACAATTTGGAAATTTGAATAATTGAGAGGAAAGTAATTTTGATTCCATGAACAAACATTTATTGAGTCCTTACTGTGTTCCAGGTGCTAAGCATCACAAACGTCCCTCTTGTCTTACTTAATTTTTTAAACCATTTACCTCCACTGGCTCCTTGCTTTTCACTTACGAAGTAGTGTTCAAATCTCTCCCATTGTTAGAAAAGAAGGAAAAGTAAAGTAAACCAAACACCTCTCTCTTTCTTGATCCTCACCCTTCAACTCAACATCAAGTTCTCTATGCAAGAATCCTGAGAGTTATCCTAAATCCCAAATTCTTTATTATCTCCCACATCCAACTGATCAGGTCTAGAAATATCCTTTCAGTCCATCCCCTCTTCTCATCAGGAAGGCACTGCCTTTGGGCATGCCATCATTATATATTACCTAGCTACGGCAATAGTCTCCATTACAGGACTGCTAGAATGATCATTATAAATGCATATCTGATTCTCATTTTTCTTCTTAAAAATCTTTCAATTCTCTCATTGTAGGATAAGGCCCAAACTGTTGTATATTGTGTATAGGACTCTTTACAATTTGGGTCTAACCTACGAAAAGCTTCTTGATCTCTTTCCACTCCTTCCCCCTCATTGTTTTTGCATTCTACTCTGCAGTCTATTGAACCTCTTACCATATCCAGAAAAGCCTGTTAAGGAGATTTGATACGTCAAAAGTAACCTCCTTATTGCTGGTTCTGTTTTGCATAAGAAATTCAGCTTGCTTCAGTTTTACACACATATTTGCATTACTAATTTAATCAGTTAGCAGGCCACACGTTCTTTATAATTGACATTTAAAAATAAAATTAGGAACACAGCCTGAAGGGGGCTAGTGTGCCACGGCTAGCCGGGAGGGAGTCCGGGAAAAGGTCTGGAACTGCTGAAGAGACAAGAGACTTTTTCTTGCCTCTTTGTTTCCTGGTGCGCAAGGAGAGGGGATTAAGAGCGCCGCTTAAATGAGCTCCAGAGACGGGCGTGAGCCACGGCTATCAGCCTGGACTCCAGAGACAGGCAAGAGACGCTAAGGCTGCTGCTGCAGCCACCAAGAAGCCTGTGAACAAGCACAGGTCACTCTCCACACCTCCCCTCCTGGGAGCCTGTGCAGCGCGCCACTGCCAGGGTCCCGTGATCCAGGAACAACTTACCCAGGAGAACACACGGCGCGCCTCAGGCTGGTGCAACGTCATGATGGCCTCTGCCACCACAGGCTCATCCCACATCCGTACCCCTCCCTCCCCCTGGCCTGAGTGAGCCATACCCGGGAATCAGCTGCTCCTTTAACCCGGTCCTGTCTGAGTGAAGAACAGACGCCCTCAGGTGACCTACACTCAGAGGCGGGTCCAAATTCAAAGCTGAACCTGGGAGATGTGTGAATAAAGAAGAGAAAGGGAAATTTCTCCCAGCAGCCTCAGGAGCAGCGGATTAAATCTCCACAATCTTGATGTACCCTGCATCTGTGAAATACCTGAATAGAAAATGAATCATCCCAAATTGAGGAGGTGGACTTTGGGAGCAACTATATAGATATATATATTTTTCCCTTTTTCTCTTTTTCTGTGTGGAGGACAGGCTCTTGGTGCTCCAGCCAGGCGTTAGGGCTGTGCCACTGAGATGGGAGAGCCAAGTTCAGGACACTAGTCCACAAGAGACATCCCAGCTCCACATAATATCAAATGGTGAAAATCTCCCAGAGATCTCCATCTCAACGCGAAGACCCAGCTCCACTCAACAACCAGCAAGCTACAGTGCAGGATACCCTATGCCAAACAACTAGCAAGACAGGAACACAACCCCATCCATTAACAGAGAGGCTGGCTAAAATCGTAATAAGGCCACAGACACCCCAAAACACACCACCAGACATGGAACTGCCGACCAGAAAGACAAGATCCAGCCTCATCCACCGGAACACAGGCACTAGTCCCCTCCACCAGGAAGCCTACACAACCCACTGAACCAAACTTAGCCACTGGGGGCAGACACCAAAAACAACAGAAACTACGAACCTGCAGCCTGTGAAAAGGAGACCCCAAACACAGTAAGTTAAGCAAAATGAGAAGACAGAGAAACACACAACAGATGAAGGAGCAAAGCAAAAACCCACCAGACCTAACAAATGAGGAGGAAGTAGGCAGTCTACATGAAAAAAAATTCAGAATAATGATAGTAAAGATGATCCAAAATCTTGTAAATAGAATGGAGAAAATAAAAGAAACATTTAACAAGGACCTAGAAGAACTAAAGAGCAAAGAAACAGTGATGAAAAACACAATAAATGAAATTAAAAATTCACTAGAAGGGATCAATAGCAGAATAACTGAGGCAGAAGAACGGATAAGTGACCGGGAAGATAAAATAGTGGAAATAAGTACTGCAGAGCAGAATAAAGAAAAAAAGAATGAAAAGCATTGAGGACAGTTTCAGAGACCTCTGGGACAACATTAAATGCACCAACATTTGAATTATAAGGGTCCCACAAGAAGAAGAGGAAACGAAAGGGACTGATAAAATATTTGAAGAGATTATAGTTGAAAACTTCCCTAATATGGGAAAGGAAATAGTTAATCAAGTCCATGAAGCACAGAGAGTCCCATACAGGATAAATTCAAGGAGAAACATGCCAAGACACATATTAATCAAACTATCAAAAATTAAATACAAAGAACAAATATTAAAAGCAGCAAGGGAAAAACAACAAATAACACATAAGGGAATCCCCATAAGGTTAACAGCTGATCTTTCAGCAGAAACTCTGCAAACCAGAAGGGAGTGGCAGGACATATTTAAAGTGATGAAGAAGAAAAACCTACAACCAAGATTACTCTACCCAGCAAGGATCTCATTCAGATTTGATGGAGAAATCAAAAGCTTAACAGACAAGCAAAAGCTAAGAGATTTCAGCACCACCAAACCAGCTTTACAACAAATGCTAAAGGAACTTCTCCAGGCAGAAAACACGACAGAAGGAAAAGATCTACAATAACAAACGCAAAACAATTAAGAAAATGGTAATAGGAACATACATATTGATAATAACCTTGAATGTAAATGTATTAAATGCTCCCACCAAAAGACATAGAATGGCTGAATGGATACAAAAACAAGACCCGTATATATGCTGTCTACAAGAGACCCAATTCAGACCTAGGGACACATACAGATTGAAAGCGAGGGGATGGAAAAAGATAGTCCATGCAAATGGAAATCAAAAGAAAGCTGGAGTAACAATTCTCGTGTCAGACAAAATAGACTTTAAAACAAAGACTATTACGAGAGACAAACAAGGACACTACATGATGATCAAGGGATCCATCCAAGAAGATATAACAATTGTAAATATTTATGCACCCAACATAGGAGCACCTCAATACATAAGGCAAATACTAACAGCCATAAAAGGGGAAATCGACAGTAACACAATCATAGTAGGGGACTTTAACACCCCACTTTCACCAATGGACATATCATCCAAAATGGAATAAATAAGGAAACACAAGCTTTAAATGATACATTAAACAACATGGACTTAATTGATATTTATAGGACATTCCATCCAAAAACAACAGAAAACATTTTCTTCTCAACTGCTCATGGAACATTCTCCAGGATAGATCATATCTTGGGTCACAAATCAAGCCTTGGTAAATTTAAGAAAATTGAAATTGTATCAAGTATCTTTTCTGACCACAAGGCTATGAGACTAGATATCAATTACAGGAAAAGATCTGTAAAAAGTACAAACACATGGAGGCTAAACAACACACTACTTAATAACCAAGAGATCACTGAAGAAATCAAAGAGGAAATCAAAAAATACATAGAAACAAATGACAATGGAGACGCAACGAAACAAAACCTATGGGATGCAGCAAAAGCAGTTCTAAGAGGGAAGTTTATAGCAATACAATCCTACCTTAAGAAACAAGAAACATCTCAAATAAACAACCTAACCTTACACCTAAAGCAATTAGAGAAAGAAGGAGAAAAAATCCCCAAAGTTAGCAGAAGGAAAGAAATCATAAAGATCAGATCAGAAATAAATGAAAAAGAAATGAAGGAAGTGATAGCAAAGATCAATAAAACTAAAAGCTGGTTCTTTGAGAAGATAAACAAAGTTGATAAACCATTAGCCAGACTCATCAAAAAAAAAAGGGAGAAGACTCAAATCAGTAGAATTAGAAATGAAAACGGAGAAGTAACAACTGACACTGCAGAAATACAAAGGATCATGAGAGATTACTACAAGCAAATATATGCCAATAAAATGGACAACCTGGAAGAAATGGACAAATTATCAGAAATGCACAACCTTACGAGACTGAACCAGGAAGAGATAGAAAATATGAACAGACCAATCACAAGCACAGAAATTGAAACTGTGATTAAAAATCTTCCAACAAACAAAAGCCCAGGACCAGATGGCTTCACAGGTGAATTCTATCAAACATTTAGAGACGAGCTAACACCGATCCTTCTCAAACTCTTCCAAAATATTGCAGAGGGAGGAACACTCCCAAACTCATTCTACGAGGCCACCATCACCCTGATACCAAAACCAGACAAAGATGTCACAAAGAAAGAAAACTACAGGCCAATATCACTGATGAACATAGAAGTAAAAATCCTCAACAAAATACTAGCAAACAGAATCCAACAGCACATTAAAAGGATTATACACCATGATCAAGTGGGGTTTATCCCAGGAATGCAAGGATTCTTCAATATATGCAAATCAATCAATATGATACACCATATTAAAAACTTGAAGGAGAAAAACCATATGATCATCTCAATAGATGCAGAGAAAGCTTTCAACAAAATTCAGCACCCATTTATGATAAAAGCCCTGCAGAAAGTAGGCATAGAGGGAACTTTCCTCAACATAATAAAGGCCATATATGACAAACCCACAGCCAACATTGTCCTCAATGGTGAAAAACTGAAACCATTTCCACTAAGATCAGGAACAAGACAAGGTTGCCCACTCTCACCACTATTATTCAACATAGTTTTGGAAGTTTTAGCCACAACAATAAGAGAAGAAAAAGAAATAAAAGGAATCCAAATTGGAAAAGAAGAAGTAAAGCTGTCACTGTTTGCAGATGACATGATACTATACATAGAGAATCCTAAAGATGCTACCAGAAAACTACTAGAGCTAATCAATGAATTTGGTAAAGTAGCAGGATACAAAATTAATGCACAGAAATCTCTTGCATTCCTATACACTAATGATGAAAAATCTGAAAGTGAAATTAAGAAAACACTCCCATTTACCACTGCAACAAAAAGAATAAAATACCTAAGAATAAACCTACCTAAGGAGACAAAAGAACTGTATGCAGAAAATTATAAGACACTGATGAAAGAAATTAAAGAAGATACAAATAGATGGAGAGATATACCATGTTCGTGGATTGGAAGAATCCACATTGTGAAAATGACTATACTACCCAAAGCAATCTACAGATTCAGTGCAATCCCTATCAAACTACCACTGGCATTTTTCACAGAACTAGAACAAAAAATTTCACAATTTGTATGGAAACACAAGAGACCCTGAATAGCCAAAGCAATCTTGAGAAAGAAAAACGGAGCTGGAGGAATCAGGCTCCCTGACTTCAGACTATACTACAAAGCTACAGTAATCAAGACAGTATGGTACTGGCACAAAAACAGAAATATAGATCAATCGAACAGGATAGAAAGCCCAGAGATAAACCCATGCACATATGGTCACCTTATCTTTGATAAAGGAGGCAAGAATATACAATGGAGGGCTTCCCTGGTGGCGCAGTGGTTAAGAATCTGCCTGCCAATGCAGGGGACATGGGTTTGAGCCCTGGTCTGGGAACATCCCACATGCCACGGAGCAGCTGGGTCCGTGAGCCACAATTACTGAGCCTGCACGTCTGGAGCCTGTGCTCCGCAACAAGAGAGGCCGCGATAGTGAGAGGCCCGCGCACTGCGATGAAGAATGGCCCCCACTTGCCACAACTAGAGAAAGCCCTCGCACAGAAACGAAGACCCAACACAGCCATAAATAAATAAATAAATAAAAGTAAAAAAAAAAATCTTGTATAAAAAAAAAAAAGAATATACAATGGAGAAAAGACAGCCTCTTCAGTAAGTGGTGCTGGGAAAACTGGAGAGCTATATGCAAAGGAATGAAATTAGAACACTCCCTAACACCACACACAAAAATAAACTCAAAATTGATTAAAGACCTAAATGTAAGGCCAGACACCATCAAGCTCTTAGAGGAAAACATAGGCAGAACACTCTATGATGTAAATCACAGCAAGATCCTTTTTGACCCACCTCCTAGAGAAATGGAAATAAAAATAAAAATAAACAAATGGGACCTAATGAAACTTAAAAGCTTTTGCACAGCAAAGGAAACCATAAACAAGATGAAAAGAAAACCCCAGAATGGGAGAAAATATTTGCAAATGAAGCAACTGACAAAGGATTAATCTCCAAAACATACAAGCAACTCATGCAGCTCAATATGAAAAAAACAAACAACCCAATCCAAAAATGGGCAGAAGACCTAAATAGACACTTCTCCAAAGAAGGTATACAGATTGCCAACAAACACATGAAGGAATGCTCAACATCATTAATCACTAGAGAAATGCAAATCAAAACTACAATGAGATATCATCTCACACCACTCAGAATGGCCATCATCAAAAAATTTACAACCAATAAATGCTGGAGAGGGTGTGGAGAAAAGGGAACCCTCTTAAACTGTTGGTAGGAATGTAAATTGATACAGCCACTATGGAGAACAGTATGGAGGTTCCTTAAAAAACTACAAATAGAACTACCATACAACCCAGCAATCCCACTACTGGGCATATACCCTGAGAAAACCATAATTCAAAAAGAATCATGTGCCAAAATATTCATTGCAGCTCTATTTACAATAACCAGGACATGGAAGCAACCTAAGTGTCCATCAGCAGATGAACAGATAAAGTAGATATGGCACATATATACAATAGAATATTACTCAGCCATAAAAAGGAATGAAACTGAGTTATTTGTAGTGAGGTGGATGGACCTAGAGTCTGTCATACAGAGTGAAGTAAGTCAGAAAGAGAAAAACAAATACAGTATGCTAACACATATATATAGAATCTAAAAAAGAAAAAGAAAGAAAAAAATGGTCAGAAGAACCCATGGGCAAGATGAGAATAAAGATGCAGACCTGCTAGAGAATGGACTTGAGGCTATGGGGAGGGGGAAGGGTAAGCTGGGACAAAGTGAGAGAGTGGCATGGACATATATACACTACCAAATGTAAAATAGATAGCTAGTGGGAAGCAGCTGCATAGCAGAGGGAGATCAGCTCAGTGCTTTGTGACCACCTAGAGGGGTGGGATAGGGAGGGTGGGAGGGAGGGAGATGCAAGAGGGAAGAGATATGGGGACATATGTATATGTATAGCTGATTCACTTTGTTATAAAGCAGAAACTAACAGACACACACACACACAAAAAGAAGAACTCTTACAAAGCAAAATTGCTGTAAATTTTATGTAATAATGATCCCTCAGTACTTATAAGGAACAAATTTCCTGCTATTTTTACTGTAAAATAAATGTAAAATTTTAAACTTGAAAAAGCAAAAATAAAATAAAATAAAATAAAATTAAAAAATTTAGAGCATGAAACTTGGGGGTAGTACCCATCACCTAATGCAGCATAGCCATGTATTTCCTCCAAGAAGGCAATGCGTTCCACAGAGAAATTTTGGTGATTGAAATTGTCTTCATCTTCTTACATAATTATTTTCTTTACCTATTTCTCTAATAGTCTGTTGCATCATTGAGGGAAAAGCTGCATCTTATTCATGCTAAATTTCGTGGACCTAGTACAGTGCTCAACAAAGATTTGCTGAATGAAACAATAAATGGATATGTGGATAAATGAATAAAAGAAAAGCCTTAGGAAATATAACAATGTTACATAATAATTTAAATTTAGAGTTTTTTTCTTTTCTTTTTTTTGTAGAACTTCTTATGAAATTTCTTACTTATCTCATCCCAATGACCAATTTACATGAGAAAAATAAATAACAGAAAGCAGTCAATAATTACAAAGTAAATCTTACCGGTCTAGAGTTAGAAGCTTTGTTCATACCTCACTGACAATGGTGTAGTGAACATTCTTTGAATGATGAAGATGAAAGCAATGATGGCATACACTGTAAGTTCTTGATGTGACTGAAGTAAAATTCTCAGCAGACATACTGTTGTTTCACCAGTTTTTATGGTTGACAAATGTCTTGTATGTTTGTTATACTATTAGTAATAGAATTCCATTTTTTATTATGGGACATTACATATAAAGAGAAAAAGCGAAACTGGGAGATCCCAATTTAAGTTTTTTCCTGGAAAAAAAGTCACATCTTGTTTTTAAGTAACTACATTTCAACTCTAAAGTTTCAATTTACTAAGCTATTTCTCAGAATGCATGACAATAGAAGCAGGTTAACTGATGAGCAATGAAATGTAATTAGCATATGAGTTAAAACATTTTTTTTCTAATAAAGCCCTGGACTAGATTTTGTTCTTTAACAGATATGTTTATCAGCCACATGCCAACTTTTAAAGTAATCTCAGATAAGTAATAAGCAGGACAATCCTAAAATAGTTCGTAATATTTTTTAATTTTAATACTAGTTGGCTACTTTAAGAGAGATCAAAATAAAAGTGGATTAAGCAAGATAGGAAATTGTTTCTATCTCTATCTCTATAAAAAGGCTGAGTTGAAAAGTGGTCCAAGGTCAAGTTTGGCCTCTCAGGGATGTAGGCACCTTCTAACTCACTGCTCTATGATACAGGGTGTTAACTTTGTGTTACCAAACAGAACTTGGGTTTGTTTGCCAGATGCCCAGAAAAGCCAATCCACAGACACCAGGGTGTGATGAAGGAAAGTACGACATTTATCTGCAGGGTGCCAAGCAAGGAGAATGGACAGCTAATGCTCAAAAGACTTGAACTCCCCAATGGACAAAGGTTTTTTAAGGCAACATTAGGGGTGAGGGTCACAGGATGTGTGATCAGTGTGTAGACATTCTTCTGATTGGTTGGTGGTAAGATAACAGGATGATGTTTTGGGAATCTTAATCATCAGTCTTCTGGCTCCAACCAGTCTGGGGTCTATGTGCTTGTGGGCAGCAGTTTCTATCTGGTGGGGTCCTGGTTTCTGTAAAACACCTCAAGGATATGCATCCAATTTTTATTTATATCCCGTGAGAAGGAACTAGGAGTACTGACTCTGTTTTATCACTCAACTATTTTTTTTTAAACATCTTTATTGAAGTATAATTGCCTTACAATGGTGTGTTAGCTTCTGCTTTATAACAAAGTGAATCAGTTATACATATACAATATGTTCCCATATCTCTTCCCTCTTGCATCTCCCTCCCTCCCACCCTCCCCATCCCACCCCTCTAGGTGGTCACAAAGCACTGAGCTGATCTCCCTCTGCTATGCAGCTGCTTCCCACTAGCTATCTATTTTACATTTGGTAGTGTATATATGTCCATGCCACTCTCTCACCCTGTCACATCTCACCCCACCCCCTCCCCATATCCTCAAGTCCATTCTCTAGTAGGTCTGTGTCTTTATTCCCGTCTTGCCACTAGGTTCTTCATGGCCTTTTTTCTTTTTTTTCCTTAGATTCCGTATATATGTGTTAGCATACTGTATTTGTTTTTCTCTTTCTGACTTACTTCACTCTGTATGACAGACTCTAACTCCACCCACCTCATTACAAATACCTCCATATCATTTCTTTTTATGGCTGAGTAATATTCCATTGTATATATGTGCCACATCTTCTTTATCCATTCATCTGTCGATGGACATTTAGGTTGCTTCCATATCCTGGCTATTGTAAATAGAGCTGCAATGAACATTTTGGTACATGACTCTTTTTGAACTATGGTTTTCTCAGGGTATATGCCCAGTAGTGGGATTGCTGGGTCGTATGGTAGTTCTATTTGTAGTTTTTTAAGGAACCTCCATACTGTTCTCCATAGTGGCTGTATCAATTTACATTCCCACCAACAGTGCAAGAGTGTTCCCTTTCCTCCACACCCTCTCCAGCATATATTGTTTCTAGATTTTTTGATGATGGCCATTCTGACCGGTATCACTCAACTATTATTCAAGCTACTATTACTTTTCTTTCTTGACTACTTTTCCTTTGTTTCTGCATTTTCTCACTTCTCTAATCATTAACAAATTGAGTCAGCTTTTTGGAACTTGGGGAAGGCCTAGGAGACTAAAGCTTTCTGTTTGTTTGTTTTTTTGTTTTTTTCTACAAAGAAGTGGGAGACACACAGGGGTCTGTCACCTGCAGGATCCTGCTCAGTTTCACTCGGCTGCATGTTTTAAGTTGGCTTACCACCAACACATCTGAGTTCCAGTGCTCAGAAAGGGAAAAAGAAGTGGCCTAAGTGGCTCTCACATCACTTTAGGGCATCCTATTGGCTGCAAAGGGTGCTGAGGAATATAGAACCCACATTTAGCTGCAAGATAGCTAGGGAATATAGTCTCTAGCTTGGAAGCAAAATGTCCACTTAATACTAAGAGAAAGAAAAGGGTAATGGATAGTGAAAGGCAATGAACAGTCTTTATCACAAACATGCAACCCCAAAGACATAAAGATCTTCTGTAGATAAATAAATGCCTAGTCTGTACTTCCTTGGGGATAAATCAATGTTTAGAATTGAAGAAGTCAAGGAAGAATGCCCCAAAACCTGGAATTCCTTGCTGGCAGCAGTCATTCAAATGAGGAGGATATATGCCTTTTATCCACCGTTGCATGTTTCAGTCTATTGTTCATATATAGCTCAATGATGCACAACATGGAAAAAAAATGAGAAGCAACAATAGCAATGTTTGGATTGTTAAATCTTGATTCTACACAGTACAAATCCTTTTCTTCAGAATGCTCAAGTGGCAACATCAATGCCAAAATGAATTCTTCAGCAACTACACACAATGATTAAAAAACAGGAAATCAAACCTCTCTGGAAGTGTGCCTTGAAGATTAATTGTTCCCGGTGAATTTAAGGTTCTTGCTTTGTCGCGAAAGAATTCAGAGACGAAGTGATAGGTAAGAAGTGGATTTATTTAGAGAGAAACGCACTCCACAGACAGAGTGTGGGCCATCTCAGAAAGCAAGAGGCAAGAGGCCTCAAAATGTGGCATGGTTAGTTTTTATGGGCTGGGTAATTTCATAGGCTAATGAGTGGGAGGATTATTCCAATTTTGGGGAAGGAGTAGAGATTTCCAGGCATTGGGTCACTGCCCACTTTTTGGCCTTTTATGGTTGGCCTCAAAACTTTAATGGCACTGGTGGGTATGTCATTTAGCATGCTAATGTATTACAGTGAATATATAATGAGGCTCAAGGTCCACTGGAAGTCAAATCTTCCACCATCTTGGACCCAGTTGGTTCCAACCAGTCTTTGTCTTGTACTATGGCTATATCATTCTTTTGAAGGCTGTGCCCTGCCCCCTTCCCTCCATTTCAAAATGACCAGAGTTGTTTTGCATTACTCATTGTCCATTATAGTCACTTCCTAATAAAGTTTCATGTCTGTCCTGACTTCACTGTAATTGCTCCTTAGGAAGAGAAAACACTCCTGGGAAAATAAAATTCTTTCAAGTTCTCTAGCAGGTTTCTGTTGATCTAGCTACCACTGACTTCAGATCAACCAGATTTCTTTGCTTGTTTGTCCAAATTCTCTATCACACATGATTAAAGCATAGCTTCTGACATTTCACATAGATCATTAGAAACACCTTTAGGCAATGGATGACATCAGAACAATTTGCATTAGAAATCCTATTATTCACTGAGATTAATTAACAGTGTGGTGTTTAGGGAATTAGCATTACAATTCCTCTTGGTGCTAGTTGTAGTTTGTGTCCCCTGAAGGGATGACACTGAATGAAATCCTGCAAGTCATTTCAAAATAAATAACTCTGTGAGAAGTAAATGTGCACTGAGCCAGTCCCAGAAAATACTTAAAAAAATTGCTTGCAAAACTCCCTTGTTTGCATGTGTTAGATTTTGGGTAGCTTTGCTCTGATTATAAGTTTATAACCAACCTGAAAGTGAGAAAAGCTTAACAACTAGAGCTGAATATAAAAACATTTTTTTCCCAAACCCTGGACGGTTTGGAAAAAGGATTGGTTCTTTGAACTCCTGGGAATGTAGTTGGTATCTTCAGCCTGGTTATGTCTCAGTCTTGGTTTATGTCTGTGAAAATTAATAAACAGAAGCCTCATTTAAAATGGACTCAGGAGGCCAGAAGGGAGAGCGCTCATGCCCTATCACTCCACACCAATTGCAGACCCAACAGGAAGAGCGTATAACTGCATCTTCAACAGAAAGAAAGTTACTACAGGCATACCTCATTTTATTGTGCTTTGCAGATATTGCTTTTTATTTATTTTCTTTTTAAGATTGAAGATTTCTGGAAACCTTGCATTGAGCAAGTCTTCTGGAGCCATTTTTCCAATAGCATTATTTTAACATTAAGTTATATACATTGTTTTTTAGACATAGTGCTATTACACACTTAATAGACTATAGTGTAAACATAACTTTTATATGCACAGGGAAACCAAAAACTTCATGTGACTTGCTTTATTGTAGTATTCACTTTATTGTGGTGGTCTGGATCCGAATGCACAATAGCTCTGAGGTATGCCAATACTTTACCACCCAGTAGGAGGAAGGAAGAATTTCTCCTTGCTCAACAACAGCCCAGTCAATGAGAGACTGGCACAAGGCAGCCAATGAAAAGCCACTACACTTCAAACTCCCAGTTTTCTCTAGTGGACTCTGCTTATGGCAGCCCCTCTCAACTCCCTTTTCTTCTCTATAAAAGAACCGTCCTCTCCTTTGTTCTTCAGACTTGCCTGTGGTTCACCATAGCTTGCATGTCCTGAATTGCGATTCTTTGCTGTTCTCAAATAAACTCATTTTGCTAGTAAAATGGGTCAAAATGTCTTTTGTCTCAGTATAATAATTAATAGTGCCATCTTTCACTCCCCCAAACTGTCCCTGGTTGAATGATAAATTATATAGTCCCTCTATAGTGAATTTGAAGTTAAAGACATTTCTCTTTTTTAAAAAGTATATGTTTTTAAACTGGTTCATCTGTACCATTTTTCTAGATTCCACATATATGCGTTAATATACGATATTTGTTTTTCTCTTTCTGAGTAACTTCACTCTGTACGACAGTCTCTAGGTCCATCCGCGTCTCTACAAATGACCCAATTTTGTTCCTTTTTATGGCTGAGTAATATTCCATTGTATATATGTAACACATCTTCTTTATCCATTCATCTGTTGATGGACATTTAGGTTGCCTCCATGACCTGGCTATTGTAAATAGTGCTGCAATGAACATTGGGGTGCATGTGTCTTTTTTTTTTTTTTTTAAGATTTTTTTGATGTGGACCATTTTTAAATTTATTTATTTATTTATTTTTGGCTGTGTTGGGTCTTCGTTTCTGTGCGAGGGCTTTCTCTAGTTGTGGCAAGCGGGGGCCACTCTTCATCGCGGTGTGTGGGCCTCTCACTATCGCGGCCTCTCTTGTTGTGGAGCACAGGCTCCAGATGCGCAGGCTCAGTAACTGTGGCTCACGGGCCCAGTTGCTCCACGGCATGTGGGATCTTCCCAGACCAGGGCTCGAACCCGTGTGCCCCGCACCGGCAGGCAGGCTCTCAACCACTGCGCCACCAGGGAAGCCCGCATGTGTCTTTTTGAATTATGGTTTTCTCTGGGTAACTCCCATATTAATATGAATAGAGTTTGGAACTTGGAATTGAGTCACTGTGTTTTGTACATGCAGATTCTCATTAAATATTTATTTAGTTGAAAGGCACCATTCTTCTGAAGTGAGCTTGTGGTTGACAAAGTATTTAACTTTTAAGCTATGCCTTGTCAAGAACTGTGAACGATCTGAGACTCAACCTTCTTTGCAAGTGAACAAGTCAGCCTGCCACAGTTTCGTGGATGCTGACTGTTGGGTTGTACCCCGCAGGCCTACAAGGCCTCTGCTTGCCCAGCTTCAAGACTGAAGAAAGAGCCTGGAGTCAGTGACAGAGACATCAACGGTTTAATGGATGGGGAGCTTACACATGTGAAGCAAAGTCCTGGAGCGACACCCCACAGTGTTCGGCAGACAGCAGGCAGGATGTGGCAGCAGGCTTTGCTCCCCAGGGGAAGGGGAGATTACCAGTTATAGGGGGAATTACGCAGGTTGGCTCATTAGTTACCAGGGAAACCAGCAGAGGGGCACACCACTCACCACCCCTTTGATAAGAACAATCACTAGCTGAGGCAGGGGCAAGTAGGTAGGAAGATCAGTCATGTGAGTAGGGTATAGGTGAAGCAGGCACTGGTCAAGCAGGGGATGTACAGAGAGCAAGAGAACAGCCATCTTGAGTGGCCCGACCATACAGTGAGCAAAGGCATGAGACTCCTGGATCAGAGAAAAGAACTAATGCTTACGATACAGCAGGCAGCATAATCTTCATCTTTATGTTGGTTCCTCTTACTCCTTAAATCCTGCGTGTACAATGTGGAGTCATCCAGGTGGATGATGGTCATATTGTGGGTGTGCAACACAACTGAGGAACTTACAGAACTCCAATGTCTTTTTTTTTTAAGTTGAACTATAGTTGATTTACAATATTGTGTTAGTTTCAGGTGTACAGCATAGTGAGAACTCCAGTCTTTCATAATGGGCTGCAAACCAAATTGCCTAGTCTTTACTTTGTAGAGAGACATTCTCTTTATTATACGGACAGCAAATAAATCTGCCCTCTGTTCCCAAGGAAGACACTATATCCGTTTTTCAAGGTTGTTTGCTATACAAATGTCCTTGAAAAGACAGTCTGGAACAAAAGCTGTCAGTGTCTCTGCTCGCAAGACATGCAGAAACATGAGAGACCCATGGAGAATTTTCTCCCAACATATCTTAACAATACAGATTTGGGTTTCTAAGCACAGATGTTATTTTATGTATAACATTAGCCATCTAATTGCTAAATCTTTGCTTTCTAATCAGCTGCAGTGACAAACTAAGGAGAAATTATTCTTATCTCTTGACTGTATTCCAGTCTTATTTTACAATTAAAAAAGAAAAAGAGGACATATTAAAAGCTTGTAAGATGAGATTATATCTGCTCTCATTTCTTATTATTTTATTATGTATCTACTGTTTAAAGTATTGCATAGATATCTAGAAAACATGGGTGCTATTTTTGAGTAATTTATGTAACCAAGAGGTAAAATAATAACCACCCCAGGCACTTATTAGCTATGGAGAAGTTTGCCTTGCTTGTAGATTGGAGAAGGAATGTTAAAGATGACTGTGATATTTTATGCCTGGCAGAAGCCTCCAGCAGTAACCATTGCCCCATGAATATTTTGATTCAATGACTGAGGTTGCCAGATGTCTCTGAATCCTTCATTTCCTTATACATTTTCCACTTTATCATGTTTCTTGGGAGCTTTGCATGCTTCACCTCCTTTCATTTCCTTAAAACCTATAAACTCCTGTTGATTCTGAATTCAAATAATCAAAGAGCCCAGATGCTGAATTTGTGTGTGTGTGGGGGGGGGTGGGGGTTAAAGCTTATAGTATACTTTTATAAGAAAAAGAAAATAGAAATAGAAAGATAATACATAACAAAGTCCTAACAGGGCTTATTTCAAAAACATAACTTCCACAGCATGTTTCATGGTCAGTGCAGGTACAGTTTATCTTCTAATTCTAATGATAACACATACAGCAACTATAACTGTAACAACTACTATTTACTGAAGGCAAATTATTTGCAAGTTACATGCCATGTGCTTTGTTATTCCTAATCCTCAGAACAGTCCTTCAGGGTAAGTGTTATCTCCAGTTCACAGATCAGAAATTGAGGTTCAGAGGTTAAATGTTACTTACCTTAGGTAACAACTCAAGGCCTTTTAGTATCCTGAAATTCTTTTGAATTATCAAAGACAGAGGTTATCATGTTTAAGGTGGCTTTTGAAAATTGATAAACCCAAATTTGCTATGCCTTACTATTTCTGTTCCAAAATATTCAATTCATTTTCACATCCATTTTAGATAAAGGCATAAATTATGCATTCAAATTAGCTAAAATCTGAATATATGTATATGTATGTATGTGTTTTTCTCTAACTTTTTCTCACTATATATATATGTGTATGTGTATATATATATATATATACACATACATATAAAAGACTTCATCAACAATTAATGACATGGATTTTTTTTTTCTCCCTGGAAGCTTTCTTTGACATATTTTGTTCCTTATTTTCTTACCTCTCTGTGATCACTTAAAGCTATATTTATCCCTCAACTATAGCACTTAACATATTATCCTATAATCAGTTTTTTAGATGACTGCTGGGCTTCTATAAGACCCTGGAAGACAGGGACCATTTTCTATTTATCTTTGTATCTGTAGGGTCTAGCCTAAGTGCCCGGAACTTCATTAGTAATAAACATTTGTTTTTGAATGAAAGAAAATGATCGGTTTACACTGCACACATTATAGGCACTGCTGGGACCTTAATTTTTTCAATTAATTTATACAAAGGGCTGTTACGATTCACCAGTTTTACTTTAATAGCATTGAAGAGTCACTGCGAATCTTAAAATAACTAACATATTGTATAGAATTTGCTGACTAACCTAGAATATGAACCGTATTGTTTCTTCTCTGTAACCTATTTCTTTCCAGCCATGGCATAATACTAAAGAGTGTAAAACATAAGGCTGGAGGAAATTCGAGTGGTTATATAATATACTGCCTTATTAGGCAGCTTGAAACCTAAACCAGATCAGACACTATTCTCTTTTCAAACGCTGCCTGAAAAGACAGTTCTACAGCTTCACTTGGCACCATATTCTGAGATTTTGTGTCACTGAGAAAATGTTACTGAATACGTAATCTAGATCTTCCGATTTGGAATTTAAGCACTACAGGTTAGGCCAAATGTTCTATAGAAGTGTAGAAACTCTTTAGAGCTTTTGTATTAATTAAGAAAGGCTAGTTCATGCTCATTCAGCAAAAACAACCCCTAGTTTCAGTGGCTTAAAACCACAAATGTTTATTTCTCACTCATAGTATATGTCCAACATGGGGCAGCTTTGGGGGGCTTTGCACTGCTTCGTCTGGAACCCAGCCTGAAGAGCAGCCACTATCAGGAACATTGCCATGGCAGAAGGTAAAGAAAGGTAGTGGCAAAGCAGGCACTAGCTCTTAAAACTCCCATATACAAGTAACACATGTCACTTTTCATGTTTTCTTGGCCAAAGCAAGTCATATGGAAGCATCTAACTTCACATAGGCAGGAAAGTGCGATCAAAGCACATTCCTGGAATGAGAGAAAGAATATTTGTGAACAGTTCCCATGACTACTACAGCTTCTCATAATATTTTCTCCAGGACAGCATGAAATGAATTTTAGAACAAAATATTTTTGGCTGCTCAGGTACAATGACTAATTTTAAGAACAAATATTTGTATAGCATATTTGATTTTTTTGGTCTTATTTGAGTATTCTAAGTCATTAAACAATACAGAGTAATATAATCACAGTGTTTCTACCTTCTCAACTTTACTGTTAAATTCTACTCCATTTCAGACATCCATGAACGTAGAGCCTTAGTAGACTCATTGCTATTCAGAAATATGCCACCACCATGATTTCAAACATATGACCTTCCCATTGACTATAACCTGTTATTCATTCATCAAGTACATATTGAGTGCCCAACACTAGGGGACGCAATGGTGAACAAAGTAGACTGCCCTCATTGAAATGTTTTGGTGTTCTAGTTTCCGTATAATGGATCTAAGTGCAGATCTCCTTTTATTTGTTCTATTGGGATTCACTGGACTTCTTGAATTTGTGGATTCATGCATTTTTATCATTTCTTTGCCATTATCTTTTCAAAAATGGACTGTTCCCTATTCTCTCTCTCTCCTTTTAGAACTTATAAAGACTTCTGTTAAACTTTTTCACTGTATCTTCCAGGTCTCTAAATCTTTTTCATATATTTGTTCTGTGTCTCTCCTGGCACTCCTAGTAACTTTTTTCAGGTGTATTTTAAAGTTCACTAGTTATCTTTTCATCTTGTGTCTAATCTGTTGTTAAACCTCTCCTCTGAGTTTTAAATTTCAGTTGTTATTGTTTTCACATCTAGACATTTTATTTGGTTCTGTAAAGTAGGCTTGCTTATTCTTTATAGTATCTTGTTCCTTGCTCATATTTTCAAGCTTATATATTAATTCTTTAAATCTAATGTATTAATAATCACTATTTTATATTCTGTATCTGTTAGTTCCAATATCTGAAATAATTGAAAGTCTGTTGATTCTCAGTATTGGTGACTGGTTTTCTTTAGTGTTCAGTGATATTTGAATGTAGGTCACTCATTTTTCTTGGAATACTGGGAATTCTTTGGCTTGCATATCTGTTTGCACTAACAGTCCAAGACTACTTTAAATTAAGCTTTTTGCTTAAGTTTTTTTCTCCTACAAATTGACAAAAGTGATGAAAATAAGTTATTCTTAGTTTTATGTAGTAGTTTTGCTCTTTATACAGAATTGTGATAAACATGTCTTTTAATTTTGTATATAATGTTAACAAAATAATCTTAATTTTTGAAATCTCGCAGAAACATGTATTTAAAAATTGACTCCAAGTATTAAAACTGCAAAAATGACAATGTGTTCTATATATAGATTGTTTACAGCTTTATCTAAAGAGGAAAAAGAAAACCACATAGGCTTTGTTAAGGTATAAAGTTATCCAGAGTAAAGTTTATCCAAAAATAAAATAAACTTTTATTTTATTTGAGAGAGAGAGGGAGAGAGTGAAAGAGCAAGAGAGAAAAGAGAGAGAGATCTTTTAAGGAAATGACTCAATTGATTGTGGGTGCTGGCAGATCTGAAATCAGCAGCCTGGAGATTCAGGTAAGAGTTGATGTTGCAATCTGGAGCCTGAATTCTACAGGGCAATTGACTGAAAACTCATGTAGGGTTTCTATGTTGTAGTCTTGTGGAAAATTCCTTCTTATTCAGGAAATCTCAGTCTTTGCTGTTAGACCTTCAACTGATTGGATGAGACCCACTCGTATTATGAAAAGTAATCTGTTTTACTCAGAGTCTACTGATTTAAATGTTAATGACATCTAATAAGTACCTTCACAGCACCTGGTGTTTGACCAAACAACTGAGCACCATAGCCTAGTCAAGTTGACACATAAAATTAACCACCACAGGTGACCAGCATCTTGGAAGGTTGTTTGGCACTAGGTGGGTTTTCCCATACTCTGGAAGGGGTACCAAGAGCTCTGCTTTACTGATTCTGTTTACTAGCTGGTTCTTTAAACCGAAACTTTCTCACTTTTCCTTCTAATATCTGCATGCAGTTTTTCCTAAAATGCAGAATCCTTCTGGGAGAGGTAGGTATATCCAGTGATGAAGAGTCCCTATGCTACCCCTACCATGCTGGATTGTGGAACCATGAGCCTGGGAGGGGTCATGCCAACCAGATTGCCTTCCTTTTAGTCTAACATGCAATCCCTTAGAGACATTGGAGTCCGCAGAATCATGGCAGAGAAAGAAGTGCTGGCCAGGAACTCCTACTCATAAAGAAGCCATCACTTTGAATCTACCTTCTGCTTAGGATGAACTCTCCATATTTTTCTATAGAGGCTGCAGATGACAATGTGGACTTAGGTATTAAGAAATAAGTCAAGCAGGAACAAAATCATGCTAAATAATTTAGGCTCTTTTTGGCATGGTGAGGCATCCAACCTCATGCTCATTATCCCAGAATGCAACCTCTATGCTCCTGATTCTCAAGCTTCTTGAGTTGGCCAGGTGAACCTTACATGAGGAATTTTTCAGATGAATCTTCCATGTGGAAGTCTGTATCCTTGAGACCATTCTGTCAGTTCCCTCAACTGTTTTTCTTAAATTATTGTTTCTGACACTTTCCTAAATAGGGGGAAGAGAAACAGAAATGGTATTTAATTTACATTTTAAAAAGAAGAGAAGCTATAACTATGTTTATCTCATTCAACTTCCTTGTTGGATGGCTCTGTGATGGTACTTAGACAATACGTGGCTATTTGCCATGAGTGAAAACTTGACATAATAAAGCCATGTGTAGAAAGAGAGCTGTGCTCATGTTTGGGAAAGTGATGTCATCAAATAAAAAGATAAACCAAAAAAGGTAATTTTAAATCCATAAAAAATGTCAACTTCAATTGCAAAACTTTCATATAACCAAGTCCTTAAAATATATCATTATTCCTAATCCCATAGCTGCAAATATAGTGTGCATATATGTACATAGAGCTGTTGAAAATTTAAGAATATAGGCATGAGGCTTTCTGCTCCATTCAGATAGTATGAATTTAGGCTGTAAACCTGCATGAAGGCCAGCTGTGTTCACAAATAAATTTGAGATAAGTAGTTTTCTTTGCAAGTCTCAGTGGAGATTAGGGATTATTACTAATTTATCCTTAGATTGGAAGTGTTGTTCTTTAGGGTCCCAGCTTTATTGGCATAGGGTCTCCTATTAGATGCCTCATCTTAGGTTTTATTTCTCAGGCCCTTGAGGTTGTGAAAAATGAAAAACTCAGGTTCACCTGGATTGGCAAATGGACTCGAGGCTAAAACCAGCTTCAGTGTTCTATTTTCCCCTTTGGGTTTCAGCTTTACTAAGTTTTTTGCTTGAGTATTCCTTATTTTCTTGCCATATTATAGATGCCATTAATAAGGTTTTAAAATAGTTTATCCAGCATTTTATATTTTCAGTGTAGTGTTGGTCAAGGTACTAAGTCCACCATATTGCAGCTGTATATATAGATTTTCAAAAATTGTAAAGAAATATGTGAGTAAATCATCTCAGATTTGAACTTTACAGATAAAGCTATAAATATCAATATTGATCTCAATATATAAAATCCATGAAAAATTCTTGAAAATAATAAGAGCCTATGTTTATTATATTCCTCACCAATTGTGTCAGGCACTGATCTAATCGTTTAAAATTTACTAAAACATTTAATCTTCATAATAACCTTGTGATGTATATGCCATTATTATCTCAGTTTTATAGATGAGACACTGAGGCACAGAGAGGTTATCTCTGTTTTCTTAAAATGTAATTCAAGTTATGTTATTAAGTGGTGGAATGAAGATGGAAATCTAGGCAGTCTGAATCCAGAGTCTGTAAACACTATACTATACTGCTTCACCCTTAGTTAAATATATACAAAAGTCCAATAAAAATGGCATGGCATGGGGTTAATAGTGATTTAGTGATTTTGAAGGAAGTGGGTGGGAGCTTGGGAGGGATCAGGAGCAGGAACATTAACTGGAGCTTTAAATTCCTTCGTCTTATCTATAGGGCTGCTCACTTGCACTGAAAAGTTTAAATCATTGAGATGGCGTCCCCCAACCTCCTCCTTCTTCATCTAAATCTATTGGCATCTTTACTCTTCCTCTTGTTCTCTGCTCCTGACCCAAGAAGGAGTCTCCATTTTTCCTTTACAAGAGTGACTCTCTATCTGGGCTCTCTAGGACCAACTTTGTCAATATTTTCTTCCTTAATTTTTTCCCTCCTTCTTAACTAGCTTCTTTTTCTGCCTACCAAAAACCCTTCCATTAAACTTTTTGTCACTCAAATACCAAAGACTGTCTCTTTCCCTTCTTTGTTAAGTGTTTTGAATAATAATCATGGTAGGCAGAATAATGACCTCCCCAAAGGTGTCCACGTCCTATTCCCTGTAACTTGTGAATATGTTACCTTACATGGCAAAAGGTATTTTATATGTGATCGAATTAAGGCTCTTGAGATGGGGAAATCCTGGATTATCTGGATAGGCTTAGTGTAATCACAAGGATTCTTAAAAGATGGAAGAGAGAGGCAGAAGATAAGAGAGATCTGAAGATGGTAACTGCTGGTTTTGAAAATGGGTGAAGGGGCCATGGACTAAGGATACAGAATGTCTCTAGTAGCCAAGAAAGGCAAGGAAATCGATTCTTCCCTAGAGTCTCCAGAAAGAAAGCGTCCCTCCTGATTCCTTGATTTTAGCCCAGGAAGATTCATTTTGGATTTCTGACCTCCAGAGCTGTAAGAGAATACATTTGTGTTGTTTACAGCCACTCAGTTGTACTAATTTTTTACAGCAGCAATAGGAAAATAATACAAGAGGCTATGACTCTGTGCCCATATCTTCACCACCAGAAATCCTGCACTCAGCTTCCACCACTGTACCCAACGGGTTCTCTCAAAGGTTTCCATAATCTACCCATCAATCACTGCTGACTTCTTTGAGATTGGGTAAGCTTTTATCTGCCAAAAAAATTATCCAGCATAACTTTGAACTTTGATATTTAAAATTATTATTCAATTTATTGAAGTTACAAGTGAAAAAAAAACTCAACAAAAAACAAGAACAAATAAAACAAAAGTTCATCCTTTAGCTCTCAGGTTCAACTTACAAATCTTATTCTGTTTATAAATTTAGCAGTTTTTAGCTATCACTTTTCAAGGGGCCTCGGATTACTATTTAGGAACATTTACAAACATACTTAATTAAACTCACTTAAACATTTCAACCTTTATTTATGAATTTAATACATTTGATTTGTCTCATAAACACTATAATGATCTATTTTTATAACCAAAACCTTTCCAAGGCTCTTAATTCTTATAAATCTGAGAAAAAAGAGTAAACTTGTTAATATAGTGAAATTTAATTTCTCTTAATAGTAAGATGGCAACTAAAATCACCAGTCTAAACCAATTATTCAAGCACTACTTAAAAAAATCATGTTGTACAATCTATAGGTACACAATTTTTATTTGTCAATCATACCTTAATAAAGATGAAAAAGTAAAATAAATCAATTACTCAATTGTACATTTTAAATTGGAATTATAAGTCTGAACTGTTATTTGAATAGACCAAACGTTCTTTAATGATACATGTATATAAAATACCAATGTGCAAAAAAAATCTTACAATTAAGGTTTAACTCTTTTAAACACTTCTATACTTAATTTTAAACCTTTTTGGTATTGAAAAATGTTTACCCATTTAGGAAACAACTATGTTTTCCCAAACACTTTGAGAGATGCCTTTCTTTTCAACTGGTTGAAATGGCATAACAACAAAAGATTTTGGCTAGGACACCAAGTGCATTCTTGTTATTGATACTGATGGGATATATGACCGATTTATAGTCAATAATTGAGGTATTGAAACAAACCAACTTTTTCTACACTTAGACTTGTGAATCTGGAGTCAATTTTGCTTTTTTTTTTCTTATTTATTTCCATATTGGTACAATCACTTGCAAAATCCTTCATATTTATCGTATCTTTGACTTAGTGTTTCACAGTTGATTTTCTACGAAAACTTACTTTAATAGTTGTTTCATTAAAAAAAATTCTCTGTTTAAAACACTTTGAGCAATGCCATTTTCTCTACCTCCCTCTGGGAGATTCTTATTCCACATTAAGATGGTAAAATCTCTTAGAAATCCTATAGTGAAGATGCTTATCTTGGTTTAAGCTAGCATTTCCAAAATTAAATGAACGAGAACCATTTTTTCCTCCTCACATCACTTACCACCCCACACAACTAGCAGTTTGGGAAATGCTACTCAAATCTGTCTGCTCCTTCCATTCTCATTATTCTCACTTTAGCTCAGGTCCTCATTATCTCCCACCTAGACTAGTCTACTTAGTCTTCTAAATAGAATCTCTGCTTCTTTTCCTTCTCAATTTCAATCTATTGTTTAGATGCCGCCAGAGTGATCTTTGCACAACACATTTCTGAATGTGTCTCTCCTCTGCTCAGAAGCAGAGGAGTGGAAGGATTGGGGATCTGGAGACTTTGATTCGTATCCTGGCCTTGAAACTAACTAGCAATGTAATCTTGGAAAATTCATGTTATTTGTCTGGGCCTCTAGTTTTTTTTCAACTGAAAAATCAGCAAGCTGTTCTAGATGGCTCTTCAGTTCAACTATAAAATTCTATACTTCTAGAATAAAGTACAAATTCCTTCTTTTGCCTCAAATGAAATTACCTTGGCCTACCTTTTTCCAACTTAATTTTCCATTCTTTTCCTCTTGAAACTCCACAGTTCAACCCAATTAGACTGCTACTTATTGTCCTCTCTGTACGTTATGCCTTGTTGATACTTTTCCTTTTCCTTCATCTCCCTTATATCTTGGATTCCTTACATCTGCCTCTACGATTTATTGTCAACTTTTAAGATGAATCTCAATTACTCTTTCCTTCAGGAGAGTCATAACACTCTCACATCAGTTGGGATTTCTCTCAACTTTGATTTGCAACACCTTATACCTCCATTTTAGCTCCTATTGCTCTGCCTTGACTTATATTGATGTATATGTCCTGTTCACCCATTAAGTTGTAAACTAAATTAGTGATTATTATCTTATTCATAGGCACTAAACAGAAGTCTGCGACTACTATCTTATACATACCCTTTTGTGTGCTCAGTTTATAATGTTTAATTGAAAAGTAAATTTTGAACCATTAGAGATATGCTTGAGTAAAAGCTGAACCTCTAATGGAAATACTGATTTTCTATTTGGAAATAAGATATAATGTGAAGAAGATTTTAAAAACTTTTTGGGCATATATATATATATATATATATATATATATATATATACATATATATATTCATAAAACGAGATTTTATTGTCAACTATACATGAAAATATGTTTGAAAAATTACTTATCCAAACTTTTGGGACTTAGGTGTTTCTATTTCCTCTTGTCTGAGTGAATATCCCTTCTGTAGAGGTTTATAGCTCTTTAATTTTGTCATAATGTTTTCTTTGAAAATAGTATTTTAAGTAAATAAATGTCCCTCTATTGATAGGAAAAAGAAAAGCTGGGATAATCTTGTTAATTTAGCTATTTTATTACTTCTCAATTTGTATTTGTCTGAGATCTGAGTCCTTCATTTGAACTTCATTTTGTTGGTGTTCCTTAAACGTTGCATTCCAAGTCCCATAGTAGTCAAATTAAGCCAAAATAATTGTAATTCAGTACAATAGATCCTACATATTGCTTTTGTATTAACAAAACAAAGCAAAAAGCTTTAAGCAGCACTTTCTTGTGTTTCTTGTATCTTATACACATGTATATACATTAGAAAAATGAAATCCATCTTAAATTTCTCCTCATAGATTAAACATGAATTTTTTTCCCAAGAGTCTTGGAATAGATTCTGTTAGGGGATGCTGCTGTGATTAGAGAAGGGAACAGCGTCGTGTCTGCCATTTGAATAAGGATGTAGTGAGGTCTATAACACTGAGCTAGTCAAAAGGGAAGCTTGAAATATACATCAAAGGGAATTTAATCTAGGCAAAGCTAAAAATAAAAAGGTCCATTTCATGGAGAAGTGCTAATAAAAAAATTGCAGAGTGTGAAAAAGAGACATCATCTGGGAAAAACAGTCTGAAAAGGGAGGATATAATGTTAGCTGGTGACAAACACCATCATCCAAGATTTCGTATGCATCAAAGGACTAGTGTTCACACTGAAGTATGTGCTAATTTAATGGATTTTTTAGTTTAGCTCTTTTGGAAGCTGTCAGTATTCAGCAATGAATAGAGCTATGGAATCTAATTTTTAAGTGAGAACAACCATGCTTATGATATTGATATCTCTGGAAGCATCCATCCAGTTTTATTTCTGAATGCATAATTTGCTTTATAGAGTTACGGTTAGTGTTTCTTTAAGGTTAGCTATCTTGGTTGGTTGAAATCTACTACTCATGTGGCCGAAGTCAAGGTCATCAGTTCCATCCTCTCAAATGCCTGTTATATTATACAGAATAAATCTCTATTATGGGGCTACAGACAATGCTAGAATTCCAGGTGGCCATCTCACACATACTTGCCACTGATCAAAAGTGAGTGGCTAAGAGAAAACCTATGATTCCTGTTTGAAAAAACAGCTCAAAATGCAAGTCATACTGGTGGCAGCTCAGTATCTTCATTTTCATATACAAAATAATAACACATGTCATAATGTGAAAGGCATTTCAAATCATAATACAGAGAGTCAGCTAATGGTGCATGGGGCATACATGATTTATTCAAGTAAAGAGTTTTTCTATAATTATAATATTTATTACTAGATGCTGTGTTTCTAGCACAATGTTCAGGAAGAGCCCTTTTATGTTTATTTGGGAAAATATGTATCCAGTATTTCTGAAAATAGAAGATACTTAGCAAGATAGAGAAAGGACTATTTTTGTCTTTTGGACTTGCATATTAATTTTGTTTAAATAGTTGCTCACCAGCAAGTTGAACAAATGATCTTTGACAAGTGAATATGTTGTGCACCTTTAGAGGGTTTTTCTCTGCAGGACATTTAATGAATTTTCTATGTGTTTTGTACTATAGGGATCTCTGACTTTGGATATGTTTAGCTAAATTACAATTTGACAAAAGAAAGGTGACTTTCATTGCAATTCCAACTGAGTTTGGGTTGGATCTGGGATCTCTCCATACCTTCTATTTCAAAATTCTTGGAAGGGTTGTTTGGAAGTACAACTATAGCTAAGAACATCCCTTGTAAAATGCATGCCATACAACTTAGAATTAATTCTGGCAAAATAATAATAAATGTTAATATACCAAATGTCCCAGTATCAAGGCTAAAAATCTTTATCATTATGTAAGCTTCTTTTATTTATAATACAAAGGAAATTGATGTTCATGATTATGCCTATGAGGCATTCCAAGATATGAAGAAGGTACTGAATTAATAAAAGTTAAATTATATTTGATGAAGTTTTGGAGTTAGTATATTTGACTGTATTCTCTTTGACAATTGGTAATTCATGTGTGGTATATGAAGTGACTTTCAATTTCCCAGAATAAAGTCTATAAAACTTCTGAACAGACTGAGTTCACAAAATATATTTGTATACCAATTTGTTTGGAACTAGGAAAATATGTTTCTATGGAAACAATGTTATATTGTTTATACAGAAAATTTATTGTGTATCTATTATGTGCCAGGCCATACAGGGATAAAAGAAAGATGACTAATACTTCCTCAAAGACCTTAAAACAGTGGGTGAGTGTGATAGAGGTAAATGTAGAGTGCTTTGGGGACACAGACAATGGGTATATAAATCATTCTAGGGGCTAGGAGAGGCTTTCCTTGGAGGGCAATGCCTGAGTAGTTTTAAAGAACAAATAAATATTAGTATATTGGCCGTTTGAGGAAGAAGGAGGGTAATCCAAGAAGAGGGGACAGTATATGTGAAATCATGGTGGCATGAAACAATAGGATATATTCAGGTAACTACTAGTGGTTTGAAGGAGCCAGAGCATGGGACTGATGGGGAGAACAGGGCAGCAAATTGGATGTATCACTTTGAAGCTATGGGAAGCTTTTGATGTCTCATTAACAGGGAAATGAAATCATTAAGTTAATGGTTTTTAAAGACTGCTCTGGTAGCTCTGTGGAGGGTCACTGGAAGGAGTGTCACAAGCTACAGGAAAGCCAGGCAATAGTCAAATGCAGGTGTCCAGAGGTGAAGTGAAGGGGCCAGAACTACGCAGTCTTATAATTACCCTCATTAAAAAAGCCTTTGGCTTCTGCCTGCATCCCATTCACTATAGAGGGTCAGATTAATCTCTTTGAACTGGTTGGGAAATAGTTACCATACTGCTCTCCATTTCCATACTATTTCACTATCTCACCTGAGTCCTGCAGAGTGATCTCCTTTCTCTTTCCTTCAGCCCGCCAAACCCCTGAAGCTTAAGAAAGTAGATTCCCATGTGAATAAGGGGTGAGAAGGTGGGCATGGAATTTAGGAGGTCTTTAGCAACTCGTGCCATATTTCTGCTGGGCTCTGCTGGGACCATTCTGATATAACAGATCCATAGGATTTATTGGATTGATTGGATGCTTGGGGAATTAGAGAAAGGGAAAATTTTAGGATAATTCTCATGTCCAGTTCAGGTAACAGAGGTGTTATTTATTAAGATAAGCTTCACAGGAGGCTTTATAAAATGTGAGGGAAAGAAGATAAGTATAGTTCTGAGTATTTGGGACATCCAGGGGTGAAGACAGTTTTCCTGTAGTAGGGCTCAGGAGAAATGTGGCTGGAAGTGTAGACAGGGGATCATATTGGATCTCACTGAAAATGTACTTCATATCAACTCAGAAGACTGCTTAAGGTAACTTGGGAGATGGAGTAAGGAGATACAAGAAACTCTGAAATTTAAGAGGGCAAGTTGAGGGAGAGGCTTTTTGGAAGTGGATTCCTTTATTTAAACCAGAGAGATCCTTTATCAACCCTACTCTAAATATCTAAAACATGTTGCCTTCAAGGGAAGGAATGAAGTTTCCTTCAAAAACATAAGACAGTCTTGTCTTCCTGGTAGAAGTGAGTATACAACCACAATGATGAGCTTACTCAGAGCTTACATATGATTTATAAATCACAAAGTAGAATTAAAACACAAGAAAAAGGTCATGAATATGATATAATAAATATGTATAGTCTCTACAAGTATCATGTTTGTTCCATGAGCAATAGTCAGAGCAATTTCAGCTAAATTGTAGATAAATATGGAAAAAGAAACAGCCAGGGACTTCCTTGGTGGTCCAGTGGTTAAGGCTTCGTGCGCCCAATGCAGGGGGCACGGGTTCGATCCCTGGTTGGGGAATTAAAATCCTGCATGCCTCACGGCCGTGTTGGGGGTGGGGGGGAGAAAAAAAAAAAAGCAAAAAACAAACAAAAAAACGCCCCCAAAACCAAAAAACAGAAAACAGCCAAAGTTTAGAGAATTCTACAGAAAAAATTCACTTTCTTAAATATTTTATTCTAACAGTCACAGGATGGCATGAAATATTCTGAAGTCAGCAATTCTGAAGAAGATTTTCTTCCTGTCAATTACAGCAGAACAAAGTAATGTATAATGAAAAGAAACCAAGGGTAACAAAGTTTTTCTTTCCGAGAGTGCTGTTTGTGAAAATTGTCCTTAGTCCTTTTCCATTTGTTAAAAATATTTTTTGTAAGTAAACAAAATTGAATGGCTATACTTAGCAGGGAAATTTGACCCTTACATGAACCAAGAAGTACAATACTTAGTAAGGTGAGAGTCAACTCAAAGCTCTGTTGCTACACCTGGCCTTTCAAAAATTCCTCAGTTTTAGGCATCTGCAACACAAGGCGAATTTTAATTGGGAAAAATATCTTCTAAGAATTTTTGGTGAAATGCAGTATTATAGAGTATTTTCCCATTTTCACACATTTTAATATTCATGCTTAAAGTTTAGAGTTCTGTTGGATGGACAAAAACTATTTACTAAATCACTTTCACAGAAGGCTAATCATTCATAATTAATAGATAAACTTCATAAAATGGCCAATAAAATTGATAACGTCTTTTTATCACTGCCTCCCATGATTGTAGGTGTGTATGACTGAATCTTGTCCCATACAGTCGAACAATAGGATTCAGTACCTTATACTGCATTGCTTGGCATATAATATTCTCTTCGGGAAGCTGACGTCTTCCCTTCAAAACATATGACCAGCTCAGGAAAACACTGCTGACATTAGGCTCTATTCTGCTTATGTTACACAAAACTGCAGGATTTCAAACATGGCATTGCTCCAGAAATATATGCTATTTTTCTTAGACAGCACAAAGTAATACAATAAAAAAGTCACATCTGGTGTTAGTTTTCATTTTATTTTTCAGTTCACACCTTCATCATCATGACGTCAACTTTTCAGGTTGTAGCCATAGGTCCATGGATCAGATGAATTAAAGCATCAGAGTATAATAGTCCTTCCAGGATGGGTTTATGTTTCCAAGTTATTATTGTTTGGCACTCAGAGCATATTCTCCTATTGAAAAACTATACTGTAAATGATAGTTTACATTCCAAGCCTATTTAACCTAAGATGCAACTGAAATTCTTAAAAATATTAATGAAATACAAGAAAACATTGTGACATTTTTTTCAGGATCTTAAAATATACGTAAACATAGAATATGTTAAAAGAATTTAGAGAATGCTTTTCTGACATTTTCAACATTAATAATTAAGGAGATGCATAAAAAAACTATAAGGTGGTTTAAACTTTTTTCCAAATGGCAGTGCCTGTGGAAAAGCAGGTTTGACTGAAAGGTAACAGAGCGAACAGAGATGTTTGAGGAAATTCTGAAAGGGACTTTTGGTATTTTTAAGGAATTTGGAGCTAAAAGGCACTGCATTTTTTCTGTGTATAGTTTAACTTCAATTTTCACTTTTCCTTCATAAAGTTATATCATTATCACTTCTTCCATGCATATGAACCATGACTAGATTAAAAACTGTTACTTTTTTTGTTTTTGGTGGGAGGAAGGGGGTTCATAAATGGAATAAATCCACAAGCCTTTAATTTAGAGAGTAACATTTACTGTACTCTTAAAGCAAAATTTCTCTATTTAATTTGTTATATATTAAATTCATGGTCTCCCTTTTCCCAGGAGGTTGACTCTCACTGTCTCTCTTTATCTTCCAGCCCACTTTCCCATGCCTTCTCTTTCCTCCCTAGATCTGTTTCCCAGAAAGAACATAAAAGATTTATGATTCAAATTTCTTACACTAATTACCCACCTGCATTCTTTTTCTCTTCCCAATAGCTATGTCATACAGTATTTTAAATTTCTTACTTGTACTTTTAATTTTTCTGTAAACATAAATAACATTTCTTAACTCCTTATTTTGTAACTATTTATACCCTTCTCTTCAGCTCCCTTCCCTACTTTCATCTTCTAATTTCTATTGTCTCTTCTTTTACATTGTCAAGGACGATAACTGTGGCAAAAGCTGATAATTCTCACCCAATATCCATTCCTCCCCTCTGCATTAGTAATAAAATTTCTATTTTAGCTGGACACATAGCTGCCCAGAATAGAAACTACCTTTCCCAGTCTCCCTGTGATCAGGTGTGGCCGTGTGGTTGGCCAATAGGATGTAAGTAGAAGTGTCCAATGTGACTTCCAGGAAATGTCCCTAGAGGGAGAGGCCACACTTTCCTCCATGTTTTCCTCTTTTCTGCTGTTTGGAATGTGGATGTTATGTCTGATGCTTGAGCAGCCATTGTGGGTTCTGAGGTAGAAGCCCCATGTTGGTGGAAAAAGCATGGGTCTCTCCTGATGGCGCCGTACCAGCCCTAGACTGCTTATTTATAGACTCTCTTCATATGAAAGGACAATAAACTTCCGTCATGTTGAAGGCACCAGTATTTTGAGTTTTTCTCACAGCTGAACCCATAACACTATAATAGTTATACTCTGTTTTGTAACCAAAATTAGGTCTTTTGTGATTAGTCCATAGGTTGATCTGAAAAGTTGAGAGCCGTAAATAGTATTCACATAATTATAATTGGGTAAATATTGTTCAATACAAAGTCAAGAAGTTCTTTTTTTGGTGCATATCTGCAAAATTAACCTGTATTTTTTTGCCCCAATCTTACCCCCAGCTTTTCCAAAATAGTGTCTGTTTTGTTTAGTCTCCCTTTCTTTCATTCCTACTAGAGACCTCCCTCCCAGAGCCCTGTATCTTCCTGTCCCAGCTCTGGACTTGATGATTTCTAGACATACTGAACATCTGTCATACTAACCTTCCATTCAGTGCTTTCAGGAAAATCTATTAATAAGGCCAAGTGTGAAAATGACATCTGCCATCCTTCATTTAACAGGTTAGTTGTGGGGAAGAAGCTGGTATGGGAATCCCTTTTGGGTCTGTAAAATGCTTTTACGGGCAACCACCCCATTAATTTCCTTTGAACCTTATCTACCATTCCTATTTTTCTGATCATTTCTATTTTCTGGCACAGTGCCAGGCTAATACAATTCATAGATTCTCATTTTGATTCTTTCTATTTTAGATTCATGAAAGCCTGTTTTTCTTGGTAGGTTTTTCTCTTTTACTCTCTTTGTATCTCTGAGGGTCAATACAATGAATCGGCGAAGTGCATGATCCCTAGAGTGAGATAGCCTGGGTGTTATCCCAGCTCCATTACTGATTGGGTGTATAATTTTAAACAAATTAACAATTACTTTCCCTTTCTCTAAGCCTCAATTTCCTTATCTATAAAATTGGGATAATGATAGCACCTACTGCATAGGTTTGTTGTAGAAATAAGCGAGTTAATCCATGCTTAGTGTTTATTGCAGTGCCTGGAACATAGAAAACACTCAATGTTACTTATAGCTGATACTATTAACAGTAGCATTAGAGATGTGAATTGGCCAGGGTCACACATACAAGAGCCTGAGTTCAAACCCAACTTGGCTCCAGAGCCTGAGGTTTTAACGACCATGCTGTGCTGTTTCGTGTGGGACACATGGTTTGAATGTTTCTGTTGGGGAACCAGCTGCTGTCTAGAACAGCAGTTTGCAGTTATGTGTGTGTATGGTTTGTGAGAGGTGAGGGCTTAATGTGAGACAGGGAGCAGAATAGCCTGGTCCCTTGAGGAGGCTTTTCTAAGTACATATATGCCTGGAACCCCTTCTGAGAAAGTCTGATAAACCCATGGGGGTGGGCTGCGGCAGGGATGTGTATTATGAATTAGCTCTCCTTGTGATCTGATGGCCCCTCTGGTTGAGAAAGCTGCTTTAGAAGAAGTTGCCACATTTTGCTGAAGTGTAATGAGTCTGCTAACAGAAATCCTAGGAAAACATCCAAGAAGGAAGTCAAATGAAAAGAAAGAAAAATGTTTGTAGGCTCAGTATGCCCTTTGGAAACATTCAAAACAATCAACATTTTTCTTTTTTTAAAAAAAAATTTTATTTATTTATTTATTTACTTATGGCTGTGTTGGGTCTTCGTTTCTGTGCGAGGGCTTTCTCTAGTTGCGGCAAGTGGGGGCCACTGTACATCGCGGCGCGCGGGCCTCTCATTATCGCGGCCTCTCTCGTTGCGGAGCACAGGCTCCAGACGCGCAGGCTCGGTAATTGTGGCTCACGGGCCCAGTCGCTCCGAGGCATGTGGGATCTTCCCAGACCAGGGCTCGAACCGGTGTCCCCTGCACTGGCAGACAGATTCTCAACCACTGCGCCACCAGGGAAGCCCTTCTTTTTTTTTTATACTTTCACTGCTGTGACTCATATTTGTACATGCAAAACATACTGCTGCCACATCACTCTTTTTAAACAAAATTAAGCTAGTTTCTATTCAGCTAGTCTTTCCCTTTAATGAGAGCTTTAGTTACCTCTTAACAGTATCAAACCTATATATAATCCCCCAAATGCTTACTGCTATAAATTACCTTCAAATACATAATTCAACAACAACTAAAATAAAATAAAATAAAGATGGTTAAGGATTTTCTGGTACTTCAACAAGATATTGTCACATTGTTCTTTTATCCTAAACTGAAATCACTAAATCAATGCCATGTACTAAATATATAGATTTTAAGCAAAATCCTTCTTTTATTATAACATAAAGAGTTAAGATGCAAATAACTTAAAACACAATAGAAGTGAAAATGTGAGTGCATATTAAGTAGCTAAAACTTATATAGGACTTACTATGTATAGGGGACTAAGTGCTTTACATGTATGAATTTATTTAACCCTTACAGCAACCCTGTGAAAGAGGCTCAATTATTATATGCCCACTTTTGCAGATGAGGAAATGGAAAAAGGTTTATACATGCCCAAGTTGCATAGCTAATATAGTGAGGGAGCTGGGATTTGAAGTCAGAAGTGTCTGGCTCCAGAACCTGTGAGCTTAACCATAGTGCCTTCCCTAAACCAAAGGAGAAAGGAGAATGGAAAAAGAAGTCTGTCACAAGTAACTAAGAGATATCATATGATGAGCATAAAATAAGTTGAACACTCCTTTATTATTTTTAATATACTTCTGTTTTTTAGAGGGTTATAACTATCTAAATTTCAATTCTTTAAGTTATATAAGACAACTTAGCTCATCATGTCATTCTAGGACATCTCTTTCTCCCTGCCCTCCCTCTCCCCCAAGATCTATAAGGCTATGAGGTGTTCTACGTATGCACACAAATGCTTGTGTTCTCTTGGGCTAACCCACTGGTTCTCAAATTTTAGTTTATATTAGAATCACCTGAGAGGGTTCCAAGACGACAGTGTAGGAAGATCCTGAACTTACCTCCTCCCACGGACACACCAAATCTATAGCTACGTATGCATCATTTCCTTCTGGAGAAGATCTGAAAACTAGATGAACTGCTTCTCCACGACAAAGGATAAAAGGACTGCATCAGGTTGGGTAGGAAAGGCAGAAACACAGTCTCAGCAAAACCCAACCCCTGGCATGGCAACAAACAGTAGAGAGGGATTTCACTAGTCCTGTGCTTCTCCCAGAGGACTGAGGGGTTGGTGCCCCACATCAGGCGCCCTGGGATCTGCATTGGAGAGGTGAACCCTAAAACATCTGTTAGAAAACCAATGGGGCTCATGTCCAAGGGACTCAAAGTACTATAGGAAACTGAGCTTCCCCTTCTAAAGGGCTTGCATGCAGTCTCACTTGCTCTGGGACCAAGCAAAGAAAGAGAAGTTTGAAAAGTGCCTACTCTATGTAAAGGGTATTCATTTGCTAACCTAAAATCATCTATGGAGGGTCAGTTGAAACTGTCCTTGGAGGCAGAGGTGCTGGTGGATGCCATTATTGCACTCTCCACCTTCTCTGGTAGCACAGGTGCGTGCACGGGCTTGGAGGTGGCACCCTCCTACTGCCTTGCTAAGACAGGCAGGGCTGAGTGGTCAGGGCACTTATCCCACTGCCTTGCAGCACTACCCGACTCCCTGGCTGGGGCAGGCAAGTGTGAGTGGTTGCCCTAGTTCTCCCACTCCCAGCCTATAGCTAGTGTGTGCACGCAGGCAAGGCACTCTCCTGCTGCATTGCTGAAACCCGTGGGGTGCACAGTCGAGATATTCTCCTGCTGCCAGCTCAGTTTCATTTATCATTTCTATTGTCTTTCTAGTCTCAATTTCATTTATTTCTGCTCCAGTCTTAACGTTATTTCCTTCCATCTACTAACTTTGGGCTTAGTTTGCTCTTTTTTTCAGTTCCTTCTATTGTAAATTTATGTTGTTTATTTGCGATTTTTCTTTTTTTTTAATGTAGGCATTTATTATTATAAACTCCCCTCTTAGAATTGTTTTTGTTGCATCCATATGTTTTGGTGTGTCGTGTTTCCATTTTCATTTGTATCAAGATATTTTTTGATTTCTCTTTTGATTTATTTTTCGACCCATTGATTGTTCAGGAATGTGTTGTTTAATTTCCATATATTTGTGAATTTTCCAGTTTTCTTCCTGCTTCTGCATAATTTCAGAGAGTATGTGACAGACATATCTCATAAAGTTCACGTTTGTTTATTCACGAACATTTACTTCATCAGCAAATTTTGTAACGCATGCTGAGTCCATGATATGTTGTATTCGTTATCTGCTCTAAATTTAACATTTAACTTTGCAACATATACTTATATTTTTGGAATTTCTGCTCAAAATAAAATTTATTGTATAGTTCTCTCAAAATATTTTTAAAGCATTTTATGCTCTGATACATGGATTTGGAAGTTCTGCATAAAATTCTATTCTACTGACAAAAAGTCACAGAAAAAAATCTGCTAGTCAGTAGGGGCTAATTTTCATAGATATTTGAAATAATTACAGTTCTACATTTTAAAGAAATGTATTGCAACAGAAACCTTATTGTGTTTATCCTTCATAAATAAATTTCTTGGCTCTTTTTCTTGTGAAGATTTTTTCTTTAATTTGAAGATAAATTAAAATTCACAGCTTATCAGTTTGACAGAAGATTTAAAATAGAGGAATTTTAAAACAAACCTTTATATTTTGAAAGATGTAAGAAGTGCTTCTTTATTAATTTTCCACAGTTTGTTTTTCAATGGGGAAAAAAACCGCATTGAATCTGCATCTGACTGACTGCAAGACAAAAATCAAGTTGGTCTAATTTAAAGTGACTTGCTCTTATCATACGATGTCATCTCTTATTTTCAGCAGAGATAGGAGAAATTGAGTGAGAAAATTGAAAAATCATTTTAATGCTCCCCAAAGAAATTGTAACATGGGTTGGAACATATGGGTAATTTGTGAGGAAAAGTCAGCTATGGAGTCTAATCATTTTCAATGTAATTTTTGTGGCTGAAGTGTTCTAAACCAAGAAAAGTTTTCCTTGTTTTGAAGACAAAACTCGGATCAGACCTCTTCAAACTTTGTTTCATTTGTAACTGGGGTATTGAACAAGCATGACTCATGAGATATGATAAAAATGCAACTCTACTTTTGCCCCCTGCTGCTCCTTTAATATTTATTTAGTGGAATAATCTCTCCTTTTCTCTGGATGGAGGACTGGTTTCTCTGGATGGAGGACTGGTTTCTCTGGATGGAGGACTGTGACTTTTTTGCTCATATCTAGGTAATAGACTATACTAAAGTCACTTTAGGTCAAAACCAATCTCAATTCAAACACTAGAATGTTCACTTCCCAACAATGATCAAAACATTAATGATAAATTTTCTCTTTCCCAACAGGGCCCATCAGATTGGAATGGGGAGGGCATTTTCCTCCTCACCCCATTAATATTTCTTCTCTTTTCCCAGCTTGCTAATTGTGTTTTGACCCTCCAGTGTTAGGCCCAGGAGGAGAGGGAGTTAAGGGGAAAGAGTACAGTTTTAAGTGGTTGGTGCAGTCAGTACCAGCTATAATTTTCAAGGCCTGGTGCAAAATGAAGTATAGGGTCCCTTGTTCAAAAAGCAGGAAAAAAGTGTCTTTAAAAGTTCTAAGAGATAAAGCTTTTTCCTTTCTTCCATAACCTCTCTTTTGACTTGTCATGGTGTTTTTATTTGCTATTTAATGTCATTCTAAGAAAAAAAGTTAAAAATAGCATGCTTTTATTGTTCATCTTTATATTTTGCAATGCCAGTTTTCAAAGCAAATATGAGAGCATTTAATTTGTATGCAAAATCCCTGAAATTACATACCTTGTATTTTGCAGCTGGAACATACACGTACAGAACAGTAGAAATGCTGCACATGACTAACTCAACTGTTTTTATTCCACATCTTGATCCATGTACATTTTACTAACACCTTCAACTTTGGGCTTACTAATAAGCAAGGGAGAAATGAAAGGAAAAGGAACTGTGAGTTGCACTGGCTTTCCCTTTCCTTCTATGTCATCACTTTAGCATAAGAGGTTAGTTAATTCAGAGAAATAAAATGAGTAAGAAAATTTGATTAGGGTTCTTCGGTCATTTGTATTTCTCAGAATGCCATTGCCTGCTCTTTGTGTTCGAAGCAAGTTCTGATTCACAGGCAGGACATTGCCTCTGGGCCCTGTCAGCAACCTCAGCTTCCTCAGTTATAGACATAACACATTCACTGTATACTCACTTTGAGTCTCACTGAACTCCCACACATCGTGGGTTCACTGGAATTCAGTGCTCATGGGACATCATAAACGCTCTATGCAAATGAGGCAGCAAAAAATGACATGTTGGCTCCTTGGACTTATAAAACACTAGCTCAAAGACACAGTTATTAAGAATCTGAATATCCAGAGCATTAAATCAAGCATGGAGTCCTTCTGAGTGCAGGGTCCTATGTAACCGCACAGGTCATGCTCCATGAAACTGATCCCGAGTACAGTTGTCCTTCACACATAGTCTCTTGCTGTGGGAGTCCCATTGACCCTTCCAGGTAGTTGACTTAGGCAGGCTATCAGCTGACTCCTGTGAGGCCCACATCTGGTCTACATTCAATACTCACGTATGATTTGACTGCAAATGCAGATACCTCTCATATGTAGCAACAACCCACCTTTGCTTTGCTACCAAAGCAGCTCTCCAAGTTTTCCTAGGGAGACAGCCAACCTTTGTGTCCTAAGCTGCTAGAAGTCAGATCTCCATCTCTCTAGGTGGTCTCATTGAAGCACCCTTCCCTCTAGGCTTGAGGTGAAGGGGCAGAAACCTCTTCATCCTTTCTTCTTAGTAATCCCACAGGTTAGAGCTCATAATACAGCATCCTCATCTTTCTCACAAAATCTTCTCCCCAACTCTACTTTTTCAAGTATTTTATATCTCCCTATGGGTACAAACCAGACTTTGAGCTCATTTTTTGAATAATGTTTTGAAAATCTGCCTATGGTTTTTTTCTCAAAAATCACTTTGGTATCTGTTGTCTATCCTAACTCAGTGCCTCAGCTGAAACTCCCAAATTAAATGTTCTGTTCCACGTAAATTATCATACTGGGTACAAAGCATGCCATGGGCACAGGTTTGGGTATGTTAAATGTTTGGTCATTTTGAGTTTCTTTGCGGTCATTTTGAATGCCTGTGAATCTTCTTCCTGAGGACAATATGCCACTAAGCTTTCAATCTGTCTTGAAGCTCATAATACAGGGACACTGATGAAAAGCAAGCTCATTATATGCTGGTCTGAGGAATTCAAGCATTTTCTATATACATTGCTAATGCTTCACCTAAGACCAAACTATTTGTGTGGAAATAATAGGCTATAGGGAAAAAAGTGGAGTTCTAGTGTCAGAGAGATCTGGATCTGATTTCTGTTTTTGCTACTTTATACTTTATTACCTTGTAGAAATTACTTAACATTCCTAAGCTGTAATTCCTCATTTGTAAAATGGGAGAATAATACTAACTTTCTTGGGTTATTTGATGATACGATGTGTGTGAAAATTCCAGACATTCAACCAAAGTTACTTGCCCTGATGACCATTAGTAATTTGGTGGGGAGTTTTAAGTTTATTTGATGGAGAGGAAAAATTGTTATTTAAATAGCCACTGACAACAGCCTCTTCTTATAGGAGTAATATATATTGCTTTTGGTTTAGCACAAATCTTTTCGATGGGGCTATGGGAATATAGGCCTCAGGGTATGCACGAGAATTTGAAGAAATGTGAGGAGGAGAATTAAAGTGCTCTGTGTAATAGAGTAAGAAATTTAGAGTTTAACTCAACCATGACTTTAGTGTCATTTCTATCCCTATGTCCTACTCCAGCAAACATATGCCACTAGGTAATGGTGAGTAATGTAAATTTTAGGAAGATGGAAGTGTGAACAGCATTTCATTCCAAAAAAAAAAAAAAGCCCATCAGATACATCTTTTATCTGCAAAGTTGTTCTTCCCAGCCTCCATGCCGCCTCTAGCTCCTGGTTCCAGACTCTTCCCACCTCCCAATATTCTTTATATCCCTTTTCTTAAGCAAAGCAATTCAGCTTTGCCCAAGTTTTTCTAATTTTGTGTCTTCATACTCTTCACCAAACTCTTTCGTCAAGTATGTGAAAGACCATTACATTAAAAATTATGTGCTCAGCAGAAAAAAGGTTCTTTAACTTCTAGGATTCACTCACTCTCCTTAGAATTTGTAAATTGTGAATAGTAGTAGGCTTTTCATCATTTTTTCTTTCTTGTCATAGGAGTTTCCAGGAATAGCTTAGACATAAGAGAAGGTGGCTTGGAAAACGGTGTAAAAGTGCAAAGAACTTCAACTAGCCCAGATGGCACTTTGTGTAGCATCAGGCAGATGTGGCCCTGTTGCAAGACATGTGCTTCAGATTGTGGAGCAGAATATGAGCTGAATTGTAGTCCTCTACTCACCCCTTTAGACAAGCACTCTTGGGCAGGGAACAACCTGCACAACTAGATGTGCTGTCTCTGGAGAGGGAAGAACAAAGTAGCAAGTGGAACCTCTATGAAAGGTGACCTGTGAGAAGTTGCCAATGCTTAGGCAGCTGGAATAATTTTAAGGACAGGATTGGCTAATGTTCAATTTTGAAGACACCTGCTGAGAGTCAGTATATAATTTCAGTTACCCTGGAGCCATCAGTAAAGCTGTCTATTAATAAAGTTTTGAGTTGGTGGTACTTTGAAGAGTAAAGGGATAGAGTCTGAGTTCAGCTGATCAAACAGTGACCCAAGGTAGAAATATGATTGGAAAGTAGAAATAGCTGTAATATGGGGGTGACTAAGGAGCAGTCTTCAGCCTAACCACCCTTTCATGAATGTCCTGGAGAGGTGTGCTTTGATTACAGGGCATGGCCAATGCTTGGATTCTATTGCTATGAGTGGAATCCACAACTAGATCAAGGGAGGCAGAGTATAATGCTGAAGAGCATCAACCCAGCTCACTGGAGTCGTAACTCACTGTGTTGTGCCCAGTGTGGGGGATGACCCCCAATGAGCCCCACTTCCTGGTATTCACATCCCTGTGCAATCTCCTCTCCTAAAGTGTGGGCTGGATTTGATTACTAACTAATAGGAAATAGAATATGGCAAATTGGATGTAATGTCACTTCTGAGAGTACGTTACAAAAAGACTTGGCTTCCATCTTGGGTACTCGCTTTTTATTTTCTCTTACTTGCTCTAAGGGAAGACAGCTAGCTGCCATGGTGTAAGCTGCTTTATGGAGAGGCCCACGTGACAAGAAACTGAAGGAGTTCTCTGGCCAATAAGCAGCAAAGAACTGAATCCTGCCAACAGTCGCATGAATGAGATTAGAAACGTATCCTTTCCCCGTCAACCCTTCAGATGAAACCTCGGCCTTGGCAAATATCCTGACTACAGTCCATGAGAGAACTTGAGGCAGGAGCACCCAGCTTCACTTCTATTGGGTGGGCCAAAAAGTGCCTTTGGTTTTTTAAGTAAAAATAAAAGACACATTTTTCATTTTCACCAAGAACTTTATTGAACAATATATTTACCCTTTTGTTCCACTACTTTCTGCCATTTTTCAGGCAACTTCATAATTCCATCTTCCCAAAACTTTTTAGCTTTTTTAGCAAAGAACTGTTCCAGGTGTCTTTTACAGTCTTCCAGGGAATTGAAATTTTTTCCGTTAAGAGAATTTTGTAAAGACTGAAATAAATGGAAATCCAAAGGTGTAATGTCTGGTGAATATGGCAGATGAATCAGAACTTCCCAGCCAAGCTGTAACAGTTTTTGCCTGGTTATCAAAGAAACATGTGGTCTTGCATTATCCTGATGGAAGATTATGCGTTTTCTGTTGACTAATTCTGGACGCTTTTCGTCGAGTGCTGCTTTCAGTTGGTCTCATTGGGAGCAGTACTTGCTGGAATTAATCATTTGGTTTTCCAGAAGGAGCTCATAATAGAGGACTCCCTTCTAATCCCAACATCAATATACACAACATCACTTTCTTTGGATGAAGACCGGCCTTTGGTGTGGTTGGTGGTGGTTCATTTCGCTTGCCCCACGATCTCTTCCATTCCACATTATTGTACAGTATCCACTTTTCATTGCCCGTCACAATTTGTTTTAAAAACGGAAGGTTTTCATTATGTTTCAGTAGAGAATCGCATGGGGAAATGCGGTCAAGAAGGTTTTTTTTCACTTATGTGGAACCCAAACATCAAAGCGATTAACATAACCAAGCTGATGCAAATGATTTTCAACGCCTGATTTTGAGTATGTCGGCTATCACCAGCCTGGTATAACGTTGATTGTTCTCATTTATTGTTTTGATTTGATCGCTGTCAACTTCAAGTGGTCTACCCAACCGTGGAGCACCGTCCAGCAAGAAATCTCCAGCACGAAACTTCATGAACCACTTTTGACACGTTTGACCAGTCACAGCACCTTCTCCATACGTTGCACAAATCTTTTTGTGCGTTTCAGTTGCGTTTCTACTTTTCTTGAAATGATAAAGCATAATATGCCAAAAATATTGCTTTTTTTCTTCCGTCTTCAATATTAAAATGGCTACACAAAAATTCACCAATTTTGATGTCTTTTTCAAATGCATGCTGATATGACAGCTGTCACATACAATCTAACAAAATTGTTTCAAACGACGTTAAAGACAACTAAGTGCTACTAGAGCCATCTTACAGAAAAAACCGAATGAACCTTTTGGCCCACATGATATATCAGTTATCTATTTTGGTCTAGCAAGCAACCTCAAAACTTAGTTTGAAAAAACAACATTTATTATCTTACAGTTTTTGTGGGTCTGGAATTTGGGAGCGGTTCACCTGGGTGGTTCTGGCCTGGGGTTTCTCATGAGGTTACAGAAAGATGCTACTTGGGGTTACTTTCACCTCAGGGATTGACTGGAGCTGGCAAGTTGATCGTGGTTAGGAGGCCTCAGTTCTTTGCCACATGACCCTCTTCTTATGACTTCTGTGTGTTCTCACGGTATGGCAACTGGCTTCCCCGAGAAAGAGTAATCCAAGAGAGCAAAGTGGAAGGTGAAATTGTTTTTACGACCCAGCATCAAAAGTCACACACCATTATGTTTTTGCCAAAATGATTGTGCCCACAGACCATCCCCGATACAATGTGAGAGGGGACCACCTAGGAATATGACTATCAGGAAGCAAGCTATTAGACCTTGGACTGGTTGCTCAATGTTGCTAAACTTTAGTTTCCTTGGCTTTGAAATGAGGATATAATGGTAGCTGAGTTTTAGGGTTGTGAAGATTAAGTGTGATATTTCAGATATAAGCACTTAGTAACCACTACATGCAAATTCTCTTTCTCAGTCTAGTTTAGTAAGTTTTCTAAAAAAGGTGTGTGTGTGTAAATAGAAAATGATGGGTATTTCTAGTACAGCCATCTTCAGTTATAAGAGAACCTTATGTGTGTGCTCAATAAATGTTAGCTATTTTCATCATTATTATTACTAGTTATCAGGATATTATTACTTATATTGCATAGCTGACCCATCTTTCTTAGCACAGTTTCAGAGGGATTCCACAGATGATTTGTTATATGATCATCATGCATCTGAAGTTCTTTGAGAAGCTATCTAATGGCAGCTCTTGATTAAACCACATTTAACACATTATGACCTAATAAAATATTCTGGCTAGTGAGACTGCCTCATTACATGTCACAGAAATTAAAAGTGCAGCTTCTAATATAAGTGTGCTGTCCTTAATGTGCTGCCAGAGAGCTTTTTGCTGACAGAGTCAGCAGAATGCAGAACGTGCTTGATCTACAATATCTGCAGGTCAGTTTAGACATTGTGAATCTTGTTTAGATTCTAAAGAGGTGTATTATATTTGCTTTCAGTCTCGCAAAGCTGGAGTACAGATTCTGCAGGAAAATGGGATTTAGTCTTAGAAATAATTTGGTTGGTAAGAGCAGCAATTCGATCAAGCTTGCTGAAGAGTAGGTGCATTTATTTTAAGTGTTCAGAAAAATCTCACAGAATGCAACTGTTGAAAATAGCCATCTACCATGAGACTGGAAATTCATCAGGTGATCTTTCCTTCTCTCTTGTCACATGGTCTCCATCTCTCATTTTGGGGTCTGTGTGAAAGGCAACTTCTGGTATTCATGCCCTTATGTAATCTTCTCTCCTTGAGTGTGGGCTAAACTTATTGACCCACTTCTAAAGGTGGAAGTAGGGAGATGTTACTTTTGAGGTTAGGTTAAAAAAGATGGTGACTTCAACCTTGGGTTTGTCTTTCTCTCTCTCACAACTCTTACGCTGGGGGAAGCAAGGCGCCATGGTTTGAGTAGCCATATAGAGAGGCTCAGACGGTATGGAGAAGAACTGAGGTCCTCAGTCCAACAGCCTATGAGAAACTGAAGCCCTCAATCTGAAAGCCCTTGAGTAACTAAAGCCTGTCAATAGCCATAAGAACTTGCAGGTGGATATCTTATCCCCAGATGAATTGTTGAATCTTAAGATAGTTGCAGCCTTAGCTGACTAGTTTGACTGTAACCTCATGAGACACTCTGAGTCAAAATTATGTAGCCAAACTGCTTCTGATTCCTGACCTCCTGAAACAGTGAGCTAATAAATATTTGTTGTTTTAAGCTGGTAATTTTTGGTGTAATATGTTATGCAGCAATAATGAATACAGATTTTGGTGTCTAGAAGTAGAGTGCTGCCATGATGAGAGCCTAAAATGTAGAAGTGGTTTTAGAACTAGGATTTGAGCAAAATGTTAGCAAAATTCTAAAGTTCCCAAAGAAACTGTTAATAGAGGCTTCTTGGTCTTTTATAAGACTGAGGGTGAGTGGTGGCAAAAACTGAAGAAAAGGGGAATCCTTGTTATGTAGTGGCAGAAAGCTTAGAAACCTCATTTCTTGTAGTAACATGAAACGTAGAAAATGTACTTTGTGAACTGGGTGATCGAGCTCAGGAGATTTCCAAGCAAAGGTGCTTGGAAGGTGGTATATGGTTTCTTCTCGCTGATTATAGTAAAATAGGAGAGGAATGAATTAAATTGAAGTAGGGATGTTAAGTATAAAAGAGCCAAGACTTCATAGTTTTGAAAATTCTGTTTTTCCAGATGGCAACTGGTACCAAAATTAAGAAATAGCTTTTGATCAAAGATCAAATCTAGGGCACTGCCAGGAGAACAGAGGTCTAAAGAGGAAGCAAATGACTGTCAAAACTTCTGTTAAAACCGAAGGTCATGCCCCAGGGTAATATTCAGTCATAAAAAGGACCCTTTAAAGAGATTAATGGTGTGTCTCACAGATCCTCTCAATGAAACAACAGTGCTTCTAGGAAGCTAAGGTCATTGTGTGTCAGCTATCTTGAGGCAGGAGTTGGGCCTCAAGAGGAGGAGAAAGAGAGGAGCTGAGCCCTGCCAAGATAAGAGACCACATATTTCTCATTCTCGAGGTCAAGGACCTTCCCGATTATACATCGCAGAAAGGGCTCCTCGGAGGTCAGATGGAGGGGGCGTCACCCCATAGTAAGTGATGTCAGCCTATGCATAGGCCTCTTCGCTAGAAACCATCTTGGCTAAGAAATGCGTGCACGCACAGGGGGAGGACCCTGAGATAAACCAAATACAGACTCAGAGCCAGGCAAAGAAAGATGACTGGCCAGAGGAAACCCAGAAGAAATGCCCCATATAAGTGATTCAAACTACCACGAGGGTGTGACTTTCTCTCTGAGTCTGCCCTTGTGAGTCTATTCACATGTACCTTTTTTCCTCCTAATAAGCACTTTACTTGTTTCACTAACTTCTGTCTCTTTGTGGGAATTCATTTCTACAAAGCTGACAGGCCAGGGCCTTGTCACTGGTCACTGGTCTAATGGCTAGGATTCAGTGCTCTTACTGCCACAGCCTGACTTCAATCTGGCTGGGGAACCGAAATCCTGCTTCAAACCGCTGCAGGCCGAGGTCACCAGATACCAATCTCAGCCAAGGCTCAAGGGAGAGAAGAGCTTATTTCAAGATTTCTGAGTGTGGCTTTTGTCTAATGGAGTGAATCCCAAGATGATTCACGGGAGACCCACAAAGTTTTTAAGAGAGTTATATATGCAGAGTTATATATTGCCAGCTTGAACTCAGGGGGATAGAGACAGTATGGAAAGAGGAGAGGCTTTTGGACCCCAGGACTATACTGGAAGGAAGGAAACTGTGATAGCTGCTTGGCTGTAAAAACATGGTACATGTCACAACAAAAGGAAGGAAGACTCAGAGGGCAGAATAAACAACTGAGAATCAAGGAATATCCAATCTTTGCCCAGCTGGATTTCAGAACTACCATGGACCAGTGAATCCTTTGTATATTCCTTTTCTTCCCTCTTTGACAGGAATGTGTATAGCAGTTTTTCAATACCTGTCCTCATTGTATGTTGTGTGTGTATGGGGGTGGGGTTGGCAGATAACTTGCCTCTTTAATTTTACAAGTCTGTTGATCAAGAGGTATTCAATTTGAGAAGTTGTGTTTAAGGAACTACCCCTGACAAGCTTCATCAGCACCTGGATCTAATTTAGATGACAGGATTCTAGACTTTGAACTCATACTATAATAGGATGAAACTTTCGATGCTTTGGGAGGGGATGCGGGAATTTTGCGTGTAAGAGAGACGTGAATCATTGGGAGCCATAGGTGTAGACTGCGGTAGGCACCTCTTAAGATGGCTCCCAATGATGTTTCCTCTTGGCATTCATGCTCTTGGGTAATCTCCTGCCAGTAGGGGCTGGACCTAGTGACTCACTTCCAATGATTATAATGTAGCCAAAGGGGTGGGCTGTCACTTCTGAGATTAGATTTCAAAAAGACTTTGGCTTCCATCTTGGATGTGTGTTCTCTCTCTTTTTCTTGGATCACTGGTATCAGGGGAAGCAAGCTGTCATGTAGTGAGCAGACCTATGAAGAGGTTCATGTGATGTTGCAAGGAACCAACCCCCTTAAGGGCTCACCCCAGGAGGAACTGAAGTCTGCCAACAACCATGTGAGTATGTTTAGAAGCAGATCCTTTGGCCCCAGTCTGGTCTTAAGGTCCCTGCAGTCCCAGCTGGCAGCTTGACTATAGTGCTATGAGAGACCCTGAACCAGAACCACCCAGCTAAACTGGTCCCAGATTCCTGACCCTCAGAAACTGTAAGGTGATAAATGTTTGTTGTTTGAAGGCACTGAGCTTTGCAGTAATTTGTTATGCAGCAATAGATAACTAAGACAGTCTGCTTTCTCTTTTTGGCTTCTCTGATGACTCATTGCTTTCACACAGGGTTGCTCTGCTTCCTGACCATAATTGACTAGATCAATCTCTAGGTTCCAATTTTAAATTTTTGGAGAGAGAATCTCATTCTTCCAGCTTGGGTCAGAGGTCCCGTCCTGGTTCTACTTCCTTTACCCAGAAGTGGTGAAGCATTAAGTATGTAGAGCTGCCTTTTCCAGGTTGTTGGTGAGTTATGTTCTTATAAAGACAGTAGAGAGGGAATGATGGGCCTTTTTAGAATTGCTGCTTTGGAAAATGTTCCGCCAAGCTGTTTTGTATCTGGCAAACTGAGCTGGGTTATTCACAACAGTGAATCCAGGGGCTGTAACATATTCAGAAGATTCAGTCAAAGTGCCATAGGATGGTATTAACAGTGATACTTTTATTTTTTATTTATTTTTTTAATAGCTCTTTATTGGAGTATAATTGCTTTACAATGGTGTGTTAGTTTCTGCTGTATAACAAAGTGGATCAGCCATATGCATACATATATCCCCATATCCCCCTCCCTCTTGAGCCTCCCTCCCACCCTCCCTAAAAAAAAAAAAAAAAAGAAACAGTGATACTTTTAAATAGTTATACATACTAAATGGAAGTTAATGCTAGTTGCGACTCAGCAGTAATTAGTAAAGCCATTTCCTCAATATTTTCACGAAGGTAGTTGAGCTGACCATATTTTTGTCAAAGTATAACATCACAGGTGATAACTGGAGATGCCTAGTGAGCACATTGAGGGACTCTTTCAGGGAGATGTCCTCATTCGTCAGGAATGATTCAGAAGTCTGTTAGGAAGGAATTGGCTCATACCAGTGTGATGGGGAAGGAAGACTATTATGTATGCCTAGGGGCACCAGGAGTTACAGTTAACATTTTATATTTCATTGGTGCCTTCTAGTTGCAAACTGCAGTGATTTTTTTTTTATAGAGTAGGTTGAACTCAGAATTGTATTACAGTAATAAAGGACTGTCTTGTTGAAAGCCTTTTTCCCTTTTCTATTTGATTAGTGTTACTCTACATAGCACAGTGATTTGAATGTTCTTGAGGAGATTGTAAATTGCACCCTAAAAAAGAAGAAACTCACCCATGTATATGTTTTAGCATCAGAAAAGTTAAGGTGAGAGAAGATTTGAGTAAAATGTTTACAACAAATGTATCATGGTATCAAAATGGTTTTGAATATGAATATGTGTTAGATAATATTCACCTATAATTGACTAGCTAGGTGTTTCTGTGATTTTGACACTGAAGCTTATACAGTGAGATTCAGGTACAGGTGAATTTGCATATCTGCTTCATAATCTCTGGGACATTGGGTCAGGCACCAGCAGTCCTAGTTCCTTAAGGGCTCCTAGGAATCTTTTGAGGTGGCTGTGGGGATCTTGGACCTGAGAATTTGGCTCCCAGACACTAGATTTATGACTGTTTAATGCTGAAGGAGAAAAAAGAGGCTGCTTTAAATATTGGGAGTGTCCTGGGGGACAAAGGAGTCACTCTGAGGTGGGAGGCACCACCTGAATCAACTGTTGGCCCAGCTTCCTGGGGAACTTGGTTAAAGTTTTGGCACAGAGGGTTTTATAAAACATAAAGAGTAAGACTATATTTTAGGCCCAAAGGAGCTGTAATCATGTAGATCAAAGATCATCAATGACTAGTTGAAAGAAAGCCATCTTTTCTGCTATTCACCTGAGGCAGAAGGTACAGTAAATTCCTGACAAGGCAGGTGCCATTAGTGGCTTCAAAAAAGAGTTGGTCAAGACAGCAGCGACCTGAGCATAGGATCACATGAAGGGGATGAGAGAAGGGGCAAATTAGCTACACACATCCTTCTCACTGATTATGGTGGTGTGATCCAATTCTTTTCCAAAAAGCTGGGGGCCAGAGGGAAGGATGAATGGGTGAGTTAAATTAAAAAAAAACCCAACAAAACACACACACACACACAAACACACACACCAAAAAACTGGAACCATACACTCTAATCCAACAGTCATCCAATCCCTTGAACTTGTCCCCCTGGGGACTGACATAGTCTGGAGAAAGAAGAGTTAAGCTTGCCCTGTGGAAAACTGTTCTTTTCCTTATCAGAAATAATAGATTCTCATTCAAACCACTAAGATACCCTGTTTTAAGATGTGTCAGCAAATGAAATTTTAATGCCATGTTGATGTCCAAGTTTGCAATATTGGTATGAAGCAATAACAGGGGCAGCCAAAACACGGCCTGTGCAGAGCAAGCAGCGTTGGATGTGCTAAGTCACCCACTTTTACATGACTGGGGCAGGCAGGCACTCACCACCCAATCAATTAGCCTCTTTTAAGTTTCCTCTTGATGCGTGACACATGGGCTCTGTCAATTTGTATCCAGTGAAAACAAAATTCTCATTCTTTCTCTTGACATTATTACAAAAGAATTCTAGAGAAAGAGTAGAGAGAAGGTAGAGTGCACAGTCCACATTTCTGTTCTACAGATACCAACACACTGAAATGTGCTTATAAGTTAAGATTCAGTACTTAAGTCAGAAAGAGAAAGACAAATACCATACGATATAATTTATATGTGGAATCTAAAATATGACACAAATGAACTTATTTACAAAACAGAAACAAACTCACAGACACAGAAAACAAACTTATGGTTACCAAAGGGGAAAGAGGGTGGGGGAGGGGTAAATTAGGAGTATGGGATTAGCAGATACACACTACTATATATAAAATAGATAAACAATAAAGTCCTACTATATAGCACAGGGAACTATATTCAGTATCCTATAATAAACCATAATGGAAAAGAATATGAAATATATAAATAACTGAATCACTTTGCTGTACACCAGAAACTAACACAACATTGTAAATCGACTACATTTCAATATAAAAAAATATTCTGTACTTCCCATTGCATTATACAATAAAATGCGAAGGCAAGGCACCTTTGTTGAGACTAGAAAGGAAAAAAAAAAAAACACTCCAGCAAAGTTCAGTTATAGCAGTGGAGCTTTAAAAATAATTCTGATTATCCATAACAATTAATTCAGAATCCAAGTGTTAGTATTTATTAAAGCCCTCCAGGTGATTTCAATGTGAAGTCAAAGTTAAGATTACTGAATTACAGTCTCTTATTTGCAGCTCCTCCGAACTGCAAATATGGAGCTCAGAAATATGTACATAAAGCCACCCCTACTAAGTCACATTTCTAACCCCTGAGATAAAATCAACTTGTCTTTGTGACTAACAATTTAGTCTGAGTCTGTCTATTTACAATCTCCCTATCTATCTCTCTATCTATCATCTATCTACCGGGTGGGCCAAAAAGTGCCTTCAGTTTCTTAAGTAAAAATAAAAGACACATTTTAAATTTTCACCAAGAACTTTATTGAACAACTATTCACCCTTTTGTTCCACTACCATCTGCCATTTTTCACGCAACTTCATAATTCCATCTTCCCAAAATGTTTTAGCTTTTTGAGCAAAGAACTTTTCCAGGTGCCTTTTACAGCCTTCCAGCAAATTGAAATTTTTTCCATTAAGAGAATTTTGTAAAGACTGAAATAAATGGAAATCCAAAGGTGTAATGTCTGGTGAATATGGCGGATGAATCAGAACTTCCCAGCCAAGCTGTAACAGTTTTTGCCTGGTCAGCAAAGAAACATGCGGTCTTGCATTATCCTGATGGAAGATTATGTGTTTTCTGTTGACTAATTCTGGACGCTTTTCATCAAGTACTGCTTTCAGTTGGTCTCACTGGGAGCAGTACTTGCTGGAATTAATCATTTGGTTTTCCAGGAGGAGCTCATAATAGAGGACTCCCTTCTAATCCTAACATCAATATACACAACATCACCTTCTTTGGATGAAGACCGGCCTTTGGTGTGGTTGTTGGTGGTTCATTTCGCTTGCCCCACGATCTCTTCCATTCCACATTATTGTACAGTATCTACTTTTCATCGCCTGTCACAATTTGTTTTAAAAACTGAACGTTTTCATTATGTTTCAGTAGAGAATCGCATGGGGAAATACGGTCAAGAAGGTTTTTTTCACTTAACTTATGTGGAACCCAAACATCAAAGCGATTAACATAACCAAGCTGGTGCAAATGATTTTCAATGCTTGATTTTGAGTATGTTGGCTATCACCCGCCTGGTATAACGTTGATTGTTCTCAATTATCGTTTTGATTTGATCGCTGTCAACTTCAAGTGGTCTACCCAACCGTGGAGCACCGTCCAGCAAGAAATCTCCAGCAAGAAACTTCATGAACCACTTTTGACACGTTTGACCAGTCACAGCACCTTCTCCATACGTTGCACAAATCTTTTTGTGCATTTCAGTTGCGTTTTTACTTTTCTTGAAATGATAAAGCATAATATGCCAAAAATGTTGCTTTTTTTCTTCCATCTTCAATATTAAAATGGCTACACAAAAATTCACCAATTTTGATGTCTTTTTTAAATGCATGCTGATATGACAACTGTCACATACAATCTAACAAAATTGTTTCGAATGAAGTTAAAGACAACTAAGTACTACTAGAGCCATCTTATGGAAAAAACTGAACAAACATTTTGGCCCACCCAATATCTATCTGTCTATTGTCTGTCTGTCTATCTATCTATCTATCTATCTATCTATCTATCTATCTATCTATCTATCATCTATCATCTATCTATCTATCTATCATCTACCTGTGCATCTATCTACTTATCTATCTATCTATCCATCCATCCATCCTGGAATGGAAGGTTGTGGCTATTCCTTGGAGAATCTTAAATGAAAGGGTGATCCAAGTATAAGCAATTTAATAGGCAATTAGTCATTAAAGATTTTTAGATAGCAAAGAAACATGATTGAACTTGCTTTAAAAATTATCTGGTAGCAGTATTAATAGTGGATTTCATGATGGGAGAGTGGACCAGGTCAGGCTAGAAAAATGGTTATTTTGCAATAGTAAGGTGAGAAGGAAGGAAGTCTTTAAGATTTTGATGATGCAAATGAATAGGAGACTAATAAGAGAGAAAGAACATTTAAAAAATAATGGTATTTGCTTGACTAAGAAATTAGAATGATCCAAGGAAAATCTGTCAGTATAAATATTGGGGAACCATTTGGGGCTCTCTTCTGTTGAACCCAAAGGTCCTTTTCAGGGCCAGGCTAATTTCCTGCATTCTCCTTCTCCTGCTTGTTGCACATTCAGGCCTTCTGCTTGGTTTTCCTTCTGTTTTCAAGCTGCCACTGCTCAGCTCATTCCTTGGATTTTCCAAGACTGATTTTGGAGTGAGACACAGTCCTTTGTTCCTTACTGCATTGGAAAGCAAGCACCCAACTGGATACTTTTAATATTTTATTGCATATCACTTTGTGTAGTCTTTTTTACCAACAAGGACCTAGGACATCATTCTTTTCACTGTTTCCACTCAGCCCAGTATCAACTTCCATATCAGTTATCTAGTGCCACTGTAATGCTGTGGGACAACCATCCAGAACTCAGTGAGTAAAACAATACATTTATTTAACTCATGCATTTTCAGGTGAACTGGGTGGTTCTTTTGGTAATTCATGTATTGACTGATCATGATTGGGATCTCTCACGTATTTGAGTGTTGGACAGCTCATTATCTAGTCTAGAAAACCCTTTGCTGGGACAATTGAGGCTCTGTTTCATGTCTCATAGTTTAGCAGGCTAGCTTGGGCATGTTCTTGTGGCAAAGGCAGAGGAGTAAAAATCACGTGGATGTGTGTAAGTGCTTTTTCAAGCTTCTGCTTGCTGACATCCCAATGGCTAAAGCAAGTCACTTGGTCAAGCCCAGAAACCAAAGATGAGACAGAGTACCCTGCCCAGAGTGGAAGAGCACTACAAAGTTACAGGGCAAAGGCAGGTGTGCAAGAATGAGTGGGAGGGGGAGAGTAACTAATGCAGTCAACCCTCCACATTCTTTTTTCTCATTCCCTCCATTAGTTAATTGAGGGGTTGGCCTTCTCCCCCTGCTAATACTCAAGAGTCCTCATGGAAACAGCACAAGGGGAGATTCTGTTAAATCTTTTGCCTTTATTCTTAGGTTGATGTTTTAACTCAACTTTCTGATTCCTTAATAATAACAACAACAATAAATCTAATAATAGTAATAATAATGATCAAATCTTTCTATGTAACAGACATCATTCATATTTCTTTACTGGCATTATGGCATTATTTAGTCCTCATAACGACTCTTTTAGGAATTGCTATCCCTATGTAACCTTTTGACATTTTGATGAATGAACTCTTTTATTATATATTTTGAGAGCAGATATACCAAGGAATGAATATTTTAATAACTGAGATGTGGGAAATTAGCTTTATTGATAATACTAACTTTGTATGAACAACATGAGACTGTATTAATAGACTGCATTTATATAAAGCTGAAATAAGTAAGATACTCTTAGCTCTGCCCCAAACTACAACCCACCTCCTTCTCTCAACTACATGATTTACCTATTGAATTTACTTTTATTTTCTCATGTTGATAAAAATTTTTCTAACTTTATGATGATATACAGAACTTAACAGGTTGTATAAACAACATAGCAGAAAGAGAGAATTACAGTTAGAAAATTATGAAAAAATTTTCCTCCGTCATCTTGCAGGAAGCATACAAAGTGTAAAGGGTAAAGGTGAGTTTTATTCATTTGCAGAAGCATATAATAAGTAAGCATAAGAAAATGATCAGTAGTATTCTAACACATTTCAACTCAGAGCATCTATCAAAATAAGAAGTAAGATTAGATTAATGTAAAAAGGTTTTGTAACTGCAGTTTCCCAGATTTTCTTCTAGTGTGGGATTGTATTGGGTCTTGATGAAATTTAGTTCAAATGCACAGTGAATATCAATAGAAGTTCTCTGAGAGTTACCCCAATGATGATGATATCATTAAGAGAGCCATAAGTATGCCACTGAAATGAATATTCCAGATTATTAAATTTTATCACTTTAAAAACCAAATTAATTATTTTTATTTTAACGATTTTTTGAAGGAAACCTAACACAAATATGCCATTTATTTTTCTGCTTCTTGAACTGAGCATACTAAATATTTTATTCATTTTGAGATGACTAGGTCTCAGGTTACCATTATGAATAATTTTTGTTTTATATGTTAATACAGTGCTTCCCTCAGGGGCTAGTGAGTTATGTAGGTCTGTTTGATTAATTACCTTAGATTTTCTAATAAGTTCTGGTGATTCTCTTGCCTGTATTGTCTCTTTTTACTCTAGGCCATTTCAATTTGACAATTCCCTTTCCTTGATACTTTTAACCTATTTTTTTCTGTAAACCTTATTTCAGTACAAATCAGATAAGCATTCAGAATCAGTAGATTAAGTTGTATATTAAGTTATAATTCAGTAGCTTTTTGCTCAAGAGCCTGAGCCCCACACTTCTGAAAATATGATAAATGTAATTTACTTGTTTATTTGAAATATGTTTTGAATGCAAATACAATATTGCATTGAATGTAAGATGTCAATTATAATACAGACCACTATTATATGGACTACTAAGAAAGAAAAAAATGTTGCATATTATAAGATGCATCTCCAGTTTAGAGATGTTAAAATGTGTAAAACTATAAGTCTTGGAAGGGATGAAATGTGATACATGAGTGAAATAATGTTCTGGGTGATGGGGGTATATCTGTGATCAAAGCAGTTAATATCCCTACTCTAATGGAGTTTACATTCTAATGTGGAGGGAGCAAATAATTATGTCGGGTGATCATTAGTGCTCTGAAGGAGAAACAAAGGTAGGCAAGGGGAAGGAGAGTGGAAGTGTGGGTGTTCTTTTCACATAGAATAGTCAGAGAGTCAGAGAAAACAAAGAGTCAGAAAGTCAGAGAAAGTCTGATCAGAGGTATTTGAGAAGAGACCAGAAGGAAGGGAAAGAGTGAGCCAGGAAGTGGGAGAAGATAACTACAGGCAGTGGGAAAAGTGAGTGCAAAGACTCTGAGATGGAAACATGTTTGGGGTGCTGGAGGAGCAGCAAGTAGGCCAGCATGGCTGCAGTGGAAGAAAGGAGGGAGAGAGTAGTGGGAGATGACATTAAAGAGATGGTGAGCTCCAGATTAGGTCAGGCCTTGTAGACATGGTAGGAAGAACTCTGGACTTTACTCTGTGATAGATAGCAAGCTGTGCAAGGATTTTCAGTGCAGAAGTGACACGATCTGATTGTGTTTTAACAGAAACATTGTGACTTCTATGTGGAGAAAGACTGTTGAAGAATAAGGGAGTGGAAACAGGAAGATCATTTAGGAGACTATTGCAACCTATCCATATAAGTGATGATGGAAGCTTAGACCAGTGGAGCAGTGGTGGAGGTGGTGAGAAGTGGTCAGATTCTAGATATATATTTGAAGGTCAGGCTTATAGAATTTTCTGATGGATTTGATAATGAGGTATGAGAAGAAGAGGGGAGTCAAAGATGACTTCAAGGTTTTTGGCCCACGAAGGAACAGAGTTGACATTTATTGAGATTGGGGAAAAATCTCAAATTGAGGGAGGAGGAACAGGGTTAAGGAAGAAGAAGTAAAGACCTTGGTTTTGTACATGTTCAGTTTGAAATGCCTTAGCTGTCAAGTGGAGAAGTGAGATAGGCAGTTGGATACATGAATCTGGCCTTCAGGGGAGAGGCCCAGACCAGAGAAATAAATTTGGGAGTCAAGAAAAAGAGTGAACAAAGGTGTCAATTGCTGCTCATAGAATGAGTAGAATAAGGATTAGGAATTGACATTGGATTTGTCAACATAGAGTTTGTGAGACAGAACAGATTGGAGTGAATTCAGGAAAGAATGAGAGGAAAAGAAGTGGAGGCAATTCTTTCAAAGGGGTTTTTTTGTAAAGTGGGCCAGAAAATGGTGTAATTACTACTTTTTCACGTAAGTTTGAAACCTTCTCCAATTACTTGTGATATCATTCTGTTAGAAGGCATAGCAACAAAATGTTTGGGCTGCAGGGTACATTATTTCTTTGATGTCATATCTCAAAGGACTTGGTCAGGAAATGAAATAAGCTCAAATATAATTTCCATTCAAAGCAAAACCATGTGTTGTTTATAATTTACATTGCTTTTTGCAAATTCAGGATAGCATAGAAGATAAAAGGACAAGATTTGCAAATACAGGGTCCAAAAGAGTCAATCATCTTATATTCTAGAAATCCCCATGTTAGTCTATATGCAGATATTTGTGTTAATAGGTGCCTAGGCAGATACTAGCTTGGGCTTCAGATACTACTGGATGTATTGATACTTCAGACACTACCTGTCTAAAAGAATGACTGGGGATTCAACAAGAACTCAGAACAGCTAAAAACATAGGGAGGCTCCCACATGAAATTCATCCTGGGACTTCAAGTAGCTGTTGTGCTTCTAGAGCGGATAGCTATAACATTTTAGAAATAAGTATTTGAGGATTGATTAATTGTTCTTCAGTAACTTGCAATACCCAGAAGGTATAAATATGGTCCTGTTAATATGCAGTTCCAGATTTTTTTTCTGGCTGGATAACCCCCAGCACTGACCTCAAGGCAGGATGACAACCCCAATCCCTTGAGTTTCTTCAGACTCTAGTCTTCTCAGTGGGTCTCTAGGTGTTTCACAAGTGATCAGGGGTCAGTCACTGCTGTCACTGCTCCACTGGGTACCACACCATCTACTCTGGCCTGGCTGGCTACAATACTCTGCTGTAACTCCAGTTTGCTTTTATTTCACTTTTCTTCTGGGTATGGACAGGTTCAAATACTTATTTCAAGATAGCGATAATTGACACTTTCCTCTAAACTTTAGGCTCTGAGTCATCATGCCAGATACCACCATCTTCACTTGGTATGATTTCTTTTCTAGGGATTCTGTAGGGCTCTGAGGCAATTTAGTTTCTCCTCCTCCTCACCTTTGTTGGCCAGACATGCCATCTATGTCTGAACTCTAATCTTGGACAATATTTGAGTTGTTTGCCTTGGAAGTTCCTCATCTCTCATGTAAATCAGTGGATGTAAAGAGATACCAGGAGCTGTGTGTGACCCAACACTACATGCCAGATGGATCCAAGTCTCATGTGTTTCCAGGCAACTGGAAACCATTTAGAGTAACATATGGGTTTCAGAGAAGGGGAGAAATGCTGTGAGCATGAGGTCTCTGCGTTTTTGCCCCCTTACTATGCTAACTAATAGTAACTTAGATCTTTGGAGAGGCAGAAGGAGAAATGGAGTTCAGATTCTCTGAACTACCACAGAAACCTTTTTGGGGGCTTAAATTGATGGTAAGTATTGCTGATATCTAGAAAAAAATTGCAATATTTGTGTGTGTGAGTGTGTGTGTGTGTGCATCTGCTAGTGTGGAAAAGCGTTTTTTATTTGCTTTTTCCTTTATTGAGTATAGGACATAGCTCAAAAATAAATCCCCTGAATGATTTTGCTCTTGGAACTTCGAGAGTTCAGACGGGTGGGGAATGTGTTGGAGTTTCATTTAGAATTGCTATTAAAAAGCCTTTGTGTATAGATGATGATGCCACTGACATGTACTGTTGGCAAAATAAGTGTTTAGTGGCAGCTTTTGTTATTCCCAGCAAGAGGGATGAGTCTGAGCTGAGGCATCCTTGCTACTCTCAAGGTCCCCATTTGCGAAATGTTGGCCGCTTCTGGGGAGGAAATTGATGGCTGGGAACCATTTTCTCCATGCAATGTTAAGTGCTCCTTGTGGACACTGCTGCCAGAGAGATGACGAAACCCTGGCAAATTACTGTTCATCTCAAGCAGCTCCTAATGTGCTTTCCTACTGAGGGGAAATTGAAAAAGAAAAGGAGGCTGCAGCAGGCAGGTGCTGATGCCTTCCTCTCTTTGGCTGGTCCCCAGCTGCTGGGTCTTGCTTTTGTGGATGCGACGACCATGCGGGCAGCACAATCCGTGAGCTTAGGACAGCTGCTTATAATCCAGCAGAGGCAGCTGGCAGGTGAAACACTGACACGTTACGCTATAAAATATTTAAAGAAAGCTGTGCGTTTAGTTTTCTTTTGATTAGTTCTCCAGGTTTATACTTCAGTAGCTTTGCCGAAGGGCCAGAAGCAAACCAGAAATACCCCCAGAGCCCATTTAAGTACTTTGCAGTGTTTACTTAATATTTTAAAGTTAAAAAACACTTTGGAACATTGAGCACTCCAGAAGAACACAACCTATTTATGGACCCTGAGGGCATTTCACCTTTAAGACAGCAAAGCGGCCAAGAAACTGAAGAAGTCTCTCATTTTTATAGCAGTAGATAAATTATAGGATGAGTCAGCTTCAGTGGGATCTTTTAACTCTTTTTGCTCTGCCTTCTGGAGTGTAAAGCATAACCTCTAGAGAAAATACTTCCTTTTATTATGATGCCTTTCAATGCTTTTTATTTCGAATGTTTAATCTAACAACCAAATGTGTTTTGCCATGACACAGGGCTTGAAGGGGAAACAAAAGAACTGTAATAGATTTGTAATAGATTTCTGATTCAGAATCAAAAGACAGGGGTTTTAGTCTGACTCTGGTGTTAGTGGTATGCAACCTCAGGAAAACCTAGACTACGCCAATTACTAGTTGTGTGATGGTGGGCAAGTAACTTGTTTTCTCTTCTGTAACATAAGGAGAATTAATAATGTCTACCTCACTGGGCTGATGTGAGAATTAAGAGAATTAAGAATGTAGGTACAGAGCCTAGCACAAACCCTTGCTGATGATTTCAAATATCCAATAATGTCAAATGTTACCAGATCTGAAAAGAAAGCATTTGGTTTTAACGCTATTGCCTTTATTTGTAAAATGGTGACAATAATATACATCACATAAGGTTATTTAAATGCATGTGACATGTGTGGGCACTTTGTGTACTAAATACCATATAAATGGGATGTATATTGATAATCATAATAGATTTGAGAGCTGGCAGGGAAGATGAGTAAGTAAAAGAAAAAAATAGAGAAGACAGCAGGAAAGTTGGGAACAAACCCATGGAGAGGTTTGCACATTATTAGAAGGGAAAGAACAGAATTAAAACTGCTACCCAAAGCAAATCAAACCAAATCTAAATCCCCAATTAAAACCAAAGCAAAACATATATACAAAACAAGGTAAAAAAAAAAAAAAAAAACAACACTCAGCTTGCTGCTTCACAGAGCACGCTAGCTGCTTCTCTCCATCTTAAGAATACATTCATTATAGCTTCTCAGGAGAACCTGCTGGGCAGTGCTTCTTGTTCTGGGATAATTATGAAGAGTGTTGTGAATATAGAGTGAACACAGCTACTGGAGAACATCACACAGAACATCCTGTTTTAGTCCCAGAGCTGCTTCTCTGGCCCAGCGTGGCTCCTCTTGACCCGGGCAGTCCAGGAGACCCTCTTTTCTCTTTCTCTTCTTCAGAGATATCACACCCAACCCAGCACTTTGAATCCTGGGAGTAGGGAGTTGTGTCTCAGTCCCTAACTCCTTACTTTCTTCCTATACCAGAACATAGGCAACAAGCCTTTTTCGTTTAAGAAATTTTCTGCTGATAAATATGTGGTAATAAACAGGGGATATTAAAAATGAGAAACAGCAAATAAGGTAATGTTACAAAGTTTATAACAGTATTAGTAGTTCCACTACTAATAGTAATGCCACCATTTCCATTATATTTTATATTAGGAATGGAACTAAAGGGTTAAATTTGAGACAGGTTCACTAAAGTCTTTCTTTTAAGAAAGAGAGAGAAAGTGAATACTCTCTCGTATGCCGCATACCTTAGTATGAGAAACTTCACATGTATGCATGCAAATGTGGGAATCTTTTCCCCCACCCAGTCATGGCTGGGCAGATGTTACTTTGGTGTCTCTTGAAATCCTTTTTCTTTCCTCTGGTCATGCACACAAATCTGTAAAGAGGCCAAAAGACTGTTTGTGCAAATAGAGAAGTTCATGCGAGTTGGAGTGGAGTAAACTATCAAGGAGGTGGGGATAGCTTTTCAGAATCAATGGGGACATGAATGATGAATTAATCACTATGAATTAGCCTAGGATCACAGATCAGGACTCAGATCAAGCTGATATAAGTCAGAAATTTAATAACATAAAGTATGGCTCAAAATGGTAGTTCATACAGTATTTATTCAGGCTCCTGATATTTACTGCTCTAAGATATAAAGCTTTGAAAGAGCTGGGTAAAAGGGTTTTAGGGCTGTATGAATTTTTACAGAGTAGAAGTTTCTGGACCAATTCATGTGGTTTTCATTATGACATTCTATCTGGAATACAATGATGTTTGCAGATAGATCTTGTTTCTCCTTATATTTGTGGATGCTGGTGAGCTTGACAAGTAAGTCTCTTATCTAGGTGCTCATAATAGTATATAAATTGTCATTTCCCAAATCCTGGGAGCTCTGTAAAAGCCTTCTGTCCTGCAAAATGGCAGGAGACTCCGTGGGGGCTTAACTGAACCAAGTATGAAGGTCAAAGGCAGCTGTTTGATCCTGGAATTAAATGATAAATATTAGGGACTATGTTTTCCTTTATTAATCCTCAGCATCATGTTCCCTGCATTCCCAGGGAAGCCAAACACATGACTCACAAGATCGGGCAGTCTTCTATAAGATAAGAGTGGAGGGAAAGTATCTACAGATGGAAGAATGAAGCCATGAGAGTAGAATTGGAATGAGGGGCAGAAGCATTACCCCTTAATTTTCCTCTGTGTTTTGGTAGCAACAAGTTGTCAATGGGAGCTTTCAAGACACATTAGTTTGAGAAAGAACAAGATAGACAAAAGATCTAGTGTTAGATATAAATTAAAAGCTGTTTCTGTGCATTGCAAGTCTCTTGCTCCTAAAAGGAGAATCACAGATTATTTTTTTAAACAAAAATTTGAAGTTTGTCATTTGTGTCTCCTAATTCTCAGATCATTTATTACAACTTTTCTTTTTCAAGGTGTTAGAATAATTCTCTGAAGGATAGTGATAAAGCAGATGTTTTCTAAGCCTCTGGGGACCAGGTAGAGTTTGGAGTGATTTAGGGGCAACCAGACAATGCTTCATTACTCAGGAAACTGACCCTTCTCCCATCTGCTGTAAATGAGATCTGAAAACTTTCTCCATCCTATTATCTTGTCAATTCCTAGCATCAGTTTCTAACAAGAGAGTTGAAATGCAATATAGCTTTGGCTGGAAAAAAAAAGTGCTTAGGATTTATTGGACTGTAACTTGTGACTACAAATCCAAACGGGTAACATTTAGCTCGTCATATGATTTCCTTCATGCAGATTGCAACGTTTACATCTTGTAATGAAGCCTATGTTTCTTTGTATCAGTGGTTCTCATATGGAAAACACTGGAGAATAACAACATGGACCTAAAACGGGTGTCTCCTGCACACGTCTGTATGAACATTGACCCTTTACAGAGTGAAAGTTGAATATGAATACAAGAAAATTCATGGAATTTTCATTCATGAAAATTAACTGTTTTTTTTCACTTGCATCTCTTTGGTGTACTGTACTGTTTCAAAGCTTGTGTTATCAAATTCTTGCTTCTCCCCATCACAAAATTTATTCATGCATCCAAAGGAGCATTTTTTTTTCTTTTTTAAAAGGGTAGGTGAGTCGGTGGCATAATTCTATTTAGAAAGAAAGAAAAAGAAAAAGATTGCACATACATTTCTCATAAACTGATCTGGTTAGACTTTTGGTTGCAAAGAACTCAGCCTGAATAAAACTGGGGCTTATTGTAAGTCTATGTATGAATTAGAACTGGGAGTGAAAGGCTGGAACTAAAACAGTGTTAGTGTTTTAGTGGAACTAAAACAGCTCTAGTTTTCAGCTTCTTTCTTGATCTTTTCTCAAGGTCCCTTCCATGGCATCACTGTATCACTCTGGTGTCTGAGCCATTCTTTCTCTACCAACTTCCTCTGCTTTAGTTCCTTTATAATTTTGGCTGGTATGAGGCCTGTTGTAGTCACTCTTTCATCCCCAGCTGAAAGACTCCTTTCAGCTTCAGCTTTTGCTCTACATTGCTCAGTCTTGTGTTTCTGCATTCTGATTCCTGAGAGTCAGGCTCTTATTTTTCCTAGCTCGTCTTTGTATTCCATATCACATAAGTCATTGGCTAGCCAATAGATGGTATGGTGGCTTGCAAAAAGAGCCACAGTTCCCTGTAACCACATACTTGCAATGTGATTATGTAGCTTCTTTCATCAAGAGATGGAGTCTATTTCTCTATCCTTGAATCTGGGCTGGCTTTGTGACCTGCCTTAGCTAGTAGGAGGAAACCGAAGTGAGGTTGTACACTTGGTCCTTTGGAAGATTTAAGCCCTTCCTCTATTTCCCTTGGAACTCTGCCATATGCCTTGGCTAGGCTGATGGAAGCTGAGAGACCAAGTGAACAGAGATAAGACATCTTAGACTAGCCTGCCTCCAGCCACTTGGCAGCTTACTGCAAATTCATGAGTGAGCCTAACCAAGCCTGGCCGAGATCAGCCAGATCGACCAGTCTATTCCAGCACAAATTGCTGCCCTATTTAATCATGAGCTAAATAAATGGCTGTTGTTTTAAGCCACTAAGTTTTAGCATAGTTTGCTATGCAGCAAAAAGTAACTAATAAAGAGGTACAGTTCCTTCTCCGTATCTGCTGGTTCCACATCTATGGATTCAACCAACCATGAATAGCAAATATTTGGGGGAAAAAATTCCAGAAAGTTTCAAAAAGCAAAACTTGAATTTGCCATTTGTGGGCACTATTTATGTAACACTTACATTGTAGTTACAACTATTTACATAGAATTTACATTGTATTAGGTACTATAAGTAATCTAGAGATGATTTAAAGTATATGGGAGGATGTACATAGGTTATATGCAAATATTATGCCATTTTATATAAGGGACTTGATCATCTTGGATTTTGGCATCTGATGGGGTCCTGGAACCAATCCCCCGTGGACACTGAGGGAGGACTGTACTCCTTTTGGTCTAACCAGCCATGGTAAGTAGTGTACTGGCATTACGGCAAAAAACGTGACTGCTTGCCTCTTTCTCAGTGGCTATGGGCAAGGCAGTTTTATTTAGAAAGAATGTAGCCTTTCAGTAATTCAACAAATATTTATTAACTGCCTATAATGTGCCATGTACTATGCTAGGCAATAGAAATCAAGGATGATAAAAAAATATGCCTAGTTATTAATAGTGATGAATAAATGGAACTTTCACTTAGTAAGGGAGACTGGCATTAATCACATAATCACCCTGAAGAATATTTAATTACAAACTGAGATAAGGCTCTTAAGTGAAAACACACATTTTTATGAGGGGAAAAGCAAAGACTTACACTGGGTCTTAAAGGCTTATTGAGTAATTGGTGCTTGAGCTAAGATCCAAAAATGGGTAGAGTTTACTAGGGAAAAGGGTAAGGAGAGTGGCTTGTGGATGAAAGGAAGACATTTTCACCATGTGCAAAGATCCCACGGAAGCTAATACGGTACATTCAAAAAGCTGAAAGAAGGTCAGTGCTGAATGTGACTGGAATATATATAGAGAGAGGTGTGGGGACTGTGAAGAGGTGTGGGTAGAGAGATGTGTAGGGACTCGAATGCATGGGGACTTGTAGGCTATATTATGGATTTTGGGAATGTGGAAAGCTATTGAGATGGCTGGAGGGAGAAGGGAAGAATGCGCGCATGATCAGTTTTGTGTTTTGGAAAGATCACACTGCATGCAGTTGAGAAATGATTGAATTGAATTCAAACTGAGTGAATTTGAAAGATCAGCATATAAGGTATTCCATTATGATGGTGAAGAGATGATGGTTTCTGGGAATAAAATAGTAGCTAGGAGACGGCAGATTTGCGAGATGCTTAGGAGATAAGACCAATAAGGTAAGACCAAGAGGTGTAAGAGATAAGATCACGGGGTTTGGATATGAAGGTTGAGGGACAGGCAGTTGTTGAGAGAGACTTCTAGATTTCTGGCTTTCACAAGCAGATGAACGAGGGTGCTACTCGCTGAGGTTAGGAACACTGGAAGAGGAAGGAGTAGGTCTGAAGAGTGAAATGATGAAAACTATAGGATATGTTGAGTTTGAGGTGTACTGAGGTCTCCAAATAGAAATATTGATTATGGTATTGGCTATATGAGTTAGAGGAGAAGAAAATTTGTCAAACATTTGTGTTGAGTTAGCAACTGAACTTGTGGACATGGAGAGAATCTGGGGCAGACACTGTAGATGACAGTCCATAGGCCAAAACTGAACCACATAGTTTGTCAGTTTAACATGGCATTAAAAATAAAAATTGAGCAAACATGTAAAAATCACAATATTTCACAGCAGCTAGATAGGAGTAGGATTAGGAATTCTGGTGTCTATTCTACTTCTTACAAGGACACCAGTCCTATTGGATTAGGTCCCCACCCTTATGAGCTCATTTAACCTTAATTATCTCCTTAAAGGCCCTATTTCCAAATACAGACACATTGGGGGTTAGAGCCCCAACATATGAATTTTAGGAGGATAGAATTCAGTCCATAACATGGGCTTAATGGGAATTTCTGGTTCTTTGACCCCTTTACTTTCTCCCAGTCCATCAGTTCCATTTTTTCTTTATTTCCCTCCTCAGCCAGTTTGGAGTCCACAGTTCTTCATTTCAGTAACACTGCTATGAATCTATAAATTCCTTCATCCCTTTGTCTTTCCATCATAACCATCTGATGAAATTCCAATCTTAAGCGGACCCTACTACTCATTTCTCTATACCTGCACTGCAGCAGCCAAGAAGTTCTGGAAAAAATCACATAATGTCCAAATACTATGATCAATTTTTGATTCTCTCTTTCTTGGTAGCACCCTATCTTTTTCTTCCACATGTAGCCAAACTTCTTTTAATAACTCTATACTCATGGTTTCAATTTCCTCACTCCCTATATTAGCTTCCTAGCACTGTTGTAACAAAACACCGTAAACTTGGGAGTTTAAAACAAGACATTATTCTCTCACAGTTCTGGAGGCTAGGTGTCCAAAATCAAGATGTCAGCATAGCTGTGCTCCTTCTGAAGGCTGTAAGGAAGAATCCTTCCTTGTCTCTACTTAGCCCTTGGTGTTGCCAGCAATCCTTGGCATTTCTTGGCTTGTAGATGCAATTTCTGTCTCTGTGTTCACATGGTGTTCTCCTCTCTGATGTCTCTTTGTGGCCGAATTTTCTTCTGTAAGGACAAGAGTCACTGGATTAGGGTTTACCTAATCTTGTATGACCTCATCTTAACTTGATTGCATCTGCAAATGTTTGACTTCCAAACAAGGTCACATTCACAAGTTCCAGGTGGACATGAATTGGGGTGCGGGGGTTAGGGAGTGTTATCAATTCAGTAATTTCTGAAACTCCTAAACCCACTTCTATGTAGCTTCAGGGTCCAACTTAAACAAACAAACAAATAAGAACAACAACAAAAAACCCCCAAAACAACAACAACAAAAAAGAAAACCTAAAAAACCCCCACCAAAATCAAAACAAAAAAACCCACAAAAAAGGTAAAATTGCCAACTTCTAAGCCCGAAATCCAATGGGTTTACCTCAGTTCTTGTCTCATGTGCTCTCTTGGTCACATTTGAAACAGTTGGTCACTCTCGTCTTCTGAAAACACTCTCTTCACATCACTTCCAAGTTGTCTTCCTATCTCTGTGACTCCTTCTTCTCAACTTCCTTGGCAAATTTGTCTTTTTCTTTCAGACCCTTACCTGTTGGGGGTTTCTTAAGGCTCAGTCCTGTAGAGAAGCACTACAGTGATCAAGCAGGGAACATAAATGAAGGAAATGGGTCAGGTGGAAATGTATCACGCTAGAGAGCTCATGATCCGTTTAGAGGGTGTCTGCAGCCCAGCTCCAGCCAGTTCTTGCCATGCTGGAATGGGAACCCAATGTTGTCAGAGGTTCTAATTCTTTTGTTTGAATCCTAAAGCCCAACCAGACTCTTGTAGAACTGGTGCTCTGGGATAATGAGTAGTGAGTGATAAGGATAATAAAAATGAAAATTTGAGAGAAAGTAAGAGCTGGAGTCTCCAGCCAGTTATTTATTTTCATCTTCTCCTATTTTTTGACTCCCCGACTCCCCATGTTTTGGTGTGTATGAAGAACAACATAGATTCTGTAGAATCAATAACAATGGCATTAAGATCTTAATTATTAGAATATTTAACAAAATGTTAAAAAATATTTTTTTAGTTGACACATCCTTCACATTACCTTCCAGTCTTTAAGATTATGCTTAGAATGTAAACAATGAAACTGGAAAAGTCCCATGTTAGTTCAGTAAAAATAGCACAGATGTAGTGTCGATTATATTTCACAGGAAATGAGTTAAAAGTCACTGTGTATTAAGGATAAGTGGTTTATATCTTTTATTTTGTTTGCAACAGGTCACTAAATTTGTGACCTCTTTCATTTTTGTCACCTATGTACACCTGTCATGAAAATCTCTTAAAGTTTTCTTAGCCAACTGCAGTTTCCCTTCCAAGGTGGTATTGATTTCATAGCATTTTGTAGTTGGCGCATCTTGACATGAACCATAGGTGTTATTTTGAATTCTCAATGCCTTTTATTAGATCTTTAAATCAATTACTACTAATATAATGAGAAATTCAGAGTTTTTGACCACAGGCACTGTTCTCAGTACTTCAACTTGACAGCATACGAGATTGGAAAATAGATGAATTGAATTGAACACATGTTTTCTGACTCCTAAATCAAGTTTCTTTCCAGCTAAGTATTTTGCTTAATAGATGGTAATTTACTTTGATCCCCACGAGTGAAGTGAGCTGGAGATCATAACATGAGCACTTTACTTCAGATTCACATGCTTATGTGAGAGGGAAATCTGAGATGAGAAAGAGGGCTGAGGGAGTTATGGCAGGGTGGTGCAGGGTGGTGTAGGGGAAATAAGAATCAGGTCTGAGAGGATTTCGGATGCTTACACTTTAACCCAAATTTATATGTGGGCTTCTGTCCATTTTTATTTTTCTTTCTTTTATTGAAAATTTTTTCATGTTCTTTCTCTCTCAGTTCTTCCTTCTCCATTTCCCCCCTTCCCTCTTTAGTCTACTATTTATAAGACTAAAGCATTTTTTGTTTGTTGAATTTAGTGGATAAACTGCCTCACTTGAATTATAATTAAACAGCAAATGCATGAGCATCTGTATTTCTTTCTTTCAAAAGATAAATATAATCTCCTTTTTAAAATAGTGTACAGTTCAGTGGTTTTTATATATTCAAAGAGTTGTGTAGCCATTACCACTATAATTCAAGAACATTTTCATCACCATTAAAAAACCCCACCTAATATGATCCAACAATTTCACTTATGGGTGCAAACGCAAAAGAATTGAAATCAGAGTCTTGAAGAGATATTTGTGCATTCATGTTCATAACAACATTATTCACAACTGTCAAACGGTGGAAGCAAGCTGAGTGTCCATCAGTGGATGAATGGATAAACAAAATGTGGTACATACATACTATGAAATAGTATTCAGCTTTAAAAGTGAAAGAAATTCTGACACATGCTGCAACATGGATGAACTTTGAGGATGTTATGCTAAATGAAATGTTACAAAAAGACAAATACAGATTCCACTTATATGAGGTACCTAGAATAGTTAAATTCATAAAGATGAAAAGTAGAAGGGTGATTGCCAGGGGCTGAGGGGAGGGGGAAAATTGAGTTAGTGTTTAATGGGTGCAGAGTTTTAGTTTTGCAAGATGAAAAGAGCTCTGGAGATGGTTGGTGGTGATGGTTGCACGACAGTATGAATGCATTTAATGCCATTGAACTGTACATTTAAAAATGGTGAAGGGAATACATTAAAAATTTTTTTAAATTAATTAATTAATTAATTATGGTTGAGTCTGGTCTTAGTTGCAGCATGCAGGATCTTCATCGCGGCATGTGGGATCTTTTAGTTGCGGCATGAGAACTCTTAGTTGCGGCATGCATGCGGGATCTAGTTGCCCAGTCAGGGATCGAACCTGGACCCCCTGCATTGGGAGCACAGAGTCTTACCCACTGCACCACCAGGGAAGTTCTGAAGATGATACATTTTTAATGTGTATTTCACCACAATTAAAGAAAAGAAAGAAACTCTGTCTGTACCCATTAACTGTCACTCTCTACTCTTCGTTCTTCCAGGCCGTGGCAGCCACTAATCTACCTTCTGTCTCTATAGGTTTGCCTGTTCAGGACATTTAATATAAATGGAATCATACAATATGTGGTCTTTTGTGTTTTGCTTCTTTCACTGAGAATTATCCCTTTAATATTCATGTTGTCGTGTGAATCAGTCTTTCATTTTTCCTGAACTGTACTTCTTTTTCTTTCTTTTTTTTAGCCATGCCACGCAGCTTGTAGGAGTTCCCCAACCAGGGATTGAACCTGGGCCACAGCAGCGACAGTGCCGAATCCTAACCACTAGACCATCAGGGAACTCCCATCAGTCTTTCATTTTTTATGACTGAATGATATTCTAATATATGAATGTACTATATTTTGTTTATCCATTCATCAGTTGCTGGATATTTGGGTTGTTTCCACTTCTTTGCTATTGTGAATAATACTGCTGCGAACATCTGTGTACAAGTCTTTGTGTGGACATGTGTTTTCATCTCTTCTGGGTTAACACCACGGAATTGAATTGTTGGGTCATATGGTAATTCTATATTTAACATTTCAAGGAATCATCAAACTGTTTTCCAAAGTGGCTGCACCATTTAACATTCCCACCAGCAGTATATGAGTGTTTCAGTTTCTCCACACCCTCACTGACACTTGTTATAGCCTGTCATTTCCATTATGGCCATCCTAGTGTGTGTGAAATGGTAACTCATTGTGGGTTTGATTTGCATTTCCCCAATAACTAATGACATTGTATAACTTTCATGTGCTTATTGACCACTTGTGTATCCTTTTTTGGAGAAATGTTATTCAAATCCTTTGCCCATTTTAGGATTATTTGTCTTTTTCTTACTGAGTTGTAAGGGTTCTTCTTATATCTGTAATAAGACTTTTATTGATATATGACTTGCAAATCTTTTATCCCATTCTGTGGGTTGGTTGTCTTTTCACTTTTTAGATGGTATCTATCTTTTGATGTAAAAAAGTTTTTAATTTGATGAAGTTCAATTTGTCTATTTTTCTTTTGTCACTTGTCATATTTAAGAAAACCAAGGTCACAAAGTTCTGTTCCAATGTTTTCTTCTAACAGTTTTATAGTTTTAGTTCTGACATTTAGGTCTGTAATCCATTTTGAGTTAAGGGTTTTTTTTTTTTTTGTTTATTTATTTATTCATTCATTTGCATGTGCATTCATCCAATTGTTCCAACAACATGTATTGTAAAGACCATCCTTTTCCCATGGAATTTTCTTGGCACCTTTGTTAAAAATCAATTGACCATAAAAGTATGGGTTTATTTCTGAACTCTCAATTCTACTTCATTGACCTATATGTCTGTCCTTATGCCAGTACTATACTTTCTTGGCTACTCTAGCTTTGTAGTAACTTTTGAAATAAGAAAGCATGAGTGCTCAAACTTTGTTCCTCTTTTTCAAGATTGTTTACATTGGGTCCTATGTATTTCCACATAAATTTTTGGATCAGCTTGTCAATTTGTGCATATAAGCCAGCATGGGTTTCAATAGGGATTGTATTGAATCTGTAGATCAATTTGAGGAGTACTGCAATTTTAACAATATGCTTCTCTTGAGCCCTGAACATGGGCTGTCTTTCAATTTGTCTACACTTTCTTTTATTTCTTTCAATGATATTTTATGGTTTTCAGTGTACAAGTCTTGTACTTCTTTGGTTACATTTACTATTAAGCATTTTGTTCTTTTTGATGCTATTTAGGATAGACTTGTTCTCTTAATTTCATTTTCAGATTATTCATTGACAATGCATAGAAATACATACAATTGATTTTTGTACTTTTCCCTTGTATCCTGTGACCTTGCTGAACTCATTTATTAGTTCTAATAGTATTTTTTTGTTTTAGTGGATTCATTAGGATTTTCTCTATGCAAGACCATGTTGTCTTTGAATGAAGAGAGTTTTACGTCTTTCTTTCCAAAATAGATGTCTTTTGTTTCTTTTACTTACCTAATTGCTCTGACTTGAAGTTCCAGTATGATGTTGAATAGAAGTAGTGATAGTAGACTTAGCTTCTTTTGCTCAGTGAGGAAAACTGAACCTAACAATCTGGAAGTATTTTATATGGACAGCACCGGGAAGCATAGGGCAGTGGTTAAGAGAAAGTACCTTGGAGTTAGAGTCCTGTATTCAAATCTCAATTATTTCACTTATATTCTTTGTGACTTTGGGTAAGATACTTAATCTCTATAAACTTCAGTTGTCATATGTATAATATGGGAATTATAATAATATCTAACTCATATTTTTGTTATGAGGGTTAAGTAAACTATGCATATGAAGAGTTTAGCAAAATGCTTAATGTTACTCTAGTAACATTAGACAAATGTAAGCCATTATGATCATTATTATATAACAATATGACTTCTTAAAACAATCAGGATATTATTAAGAATATATCTTTCTATATTTTCCTTGATTACCATTTTTTTACCCCTATCCTGGGGACTTCTGGTTACTTATTTAGATCATTATTAATATTCTTCTTTTTTTGATCACCTATTCCCCACTCCCTGTTGAAGCAATAAATGAATTAAATAGTAAAGTGGCTGGTGCTGGCAGCATTGTATATATTTCTATGTAATTTTGCTATTGCTTTAGAAGGGTGAGGACATTAAATATTAAACATTTTCCTGTTTGAACCTTTCGTATTGCAGAGATTTTAGTTTAAGAGGAGCTAAAGAAGACTATTTAATATTTTATTTATACTTTACATGTTCTTGCTAGGCAATTTGCTTTAGCAACATGATTTTCAGTGCCACCTATTTTCTAAGGGCTCTACAGTTTTCATTCCTAAGCTATACCAGCCATCCACTTTCTCCTGAGCCTATTCCCTCACAAATACCCTGACATTTCCTCAGCTAATGACACTACATTCCTTCTCCACTCAAAATGTACTTCTTTTCCAATCTTGATTATGGCATCCTCACCTCAGAGGTAATTAATTCACTTAGCCTCTTAAATCAGGGGCAAGATGGGAATAAAGACACAGACCTACTAGAGAATGGACTTGAGGATACGGGGAGGGGGAAGGGTAAGCTGGGACAAAGTGAGAGAGTGGCATGGACATATATACACTACCAAACATAAAATAGATAGCTAGTGGGAAGCAGCCGCATAGCACAGGGAAATCAGCTCGGTGCTTTGTGACCACCTAGAGGGGTGGGATAGGGAGGGTGGGAGGGAGGGAGATGCAAGAGGGAAGAGATATGGGGACATATGTATATGTATGACTGATTCACTTTGTTATAAAGCAGAAACTAACACACCATTGTAAAGCAATTATACTTCATGTTTAATAAATGATGTTTAAATAAATAGGCTTAAAAATTAAATAAATAAATAAATAAATGAATAAAGCTTTCAGCCTGCAAAAAAAAAAAAAAAAAATTAAATCAGAAAACTTGGTATCATTCTCCCCTTCACCATCTATCCCAGTGACTCACTAACTCACTGTTACTTAACTTTGAAGTCTATGCCATATATATATATATATATATATATAATTATTTTTTTCCTTTTAGAATTATTTTTAATTGGAATATTTTGAATTTGTCCCTACCTCTCCTTCCCCACTGCCTTAGCAACAGCTGCTATTTTTATTCAAGTCTTTGCTGGGGTTAATTCAGTGATCTTCTAATCAGTCTCTCTATCTCTGTTTTCTTCTCATACAATCCATTCTCTACATCAGTAACACTACATATTTTTCTAAAGCATGTCTCTTATCATGTGGATTCTCTGCTAGAAACTTCAAGTGGCTTCCCATCACCTGGATAAAGCCTAAATCCTCTCCAAACTTCTTAGCAGAGTGTACAAGGCCATACAAAATCTGTGTCAGATCTATATTTCTAACTTTGTTTTCTGCCACTCTCTTCCACTCTCTTGTACAGTCTTACCTTTGCCATTACTTTAGAAGAAAGAGGGATAAAGTTTTGGATAGTGTGTCATATGTTTCACCTGAATTGCTTGCTATTCTCAGAATATACCATAATTTTCATGCCTCTGTGTGTAGCACTTTGTTTCTTCTACTTGGAGTATTTCCTGTTATTTGTGTAGAGATATTCCTGACTCTATGCTTCCAAGACCTCTGACTCTATTCATATCTCTTATAGCTCATTGGAGTAACATTTTTTTTTTAAACAAGCCTGTATTACTCTCTAAATTGTGAATGCTTTCAGAATCAGGGCTTAGCCTTATTTCTCTGTTTCTCTAGGCTCCAGCAATGTGATGCTTAGAACGTTGACATATTAATAAATATTTGTTGAATGAATGAATAAATGAATGAATATAAAACACAGGGGTTACCTAGCAGTTTGTATTCTGCTGATTACACTGTGATAATACTTAGTATGGTTTTAAGTGAAATATGACTAGGGGGTTTGAAGCTTCAGAGGGCTGTTACATGTATTCTTGTGATAGTCGACATGTGAATCTTATGGAAATGGATTAATTACAAATGCTACTTCAAAGGGCTTAATTTCTTATCATAAGGTCATTGATAAAGGATAAAGTTGATGAGATTGTGCTGAATAATAATGTGCAACCGACATTTCTCTGGTTGATCAAGCTGTGAATTACAATAAAAAGGAGAAAGATTTGATGTCGTGGGTTTGAGACTCTGCTTGTTGGTAGTGCCAGCTCTGGCAGCACATGGATGCTGCAGATTAACATTTTCAAGTATTTCATAGTTTAAGGTCGTTCATGTTGATCAATAGTTTTTTTTTTTTAAACACAGGGAATGTCAAGTGTACCTCAAACACTTGATATACACCAAAATGAAGATACGTATGTACACATAAACCATGTTTCTCTTTGGTATTGTTGAATGACGTGGCTTAGGTGAAGCATGCTTTACAAATGTGGTTGTTGCTTTAGGAGGAACATGGAAGACAACTTTATATCCAGGTTTAGTTCATGGTTCATGTTCGCAATCATGAGATAAATCATAAGATAACCAATACTTCAGTGGTGGTGTGTTAGAAATGACCAGTTTTGGGTGAAGGACAGAAACATAACTACTAAAATATCATGGACTCCAGTATTTTAAATAATATCTGAACAGAAGAAAAAAGAATTTGGCAAAAATTTAAATAAAAACAATGAAAGTAGATTTATTTCTCTTGCATCCTAACATAGCTGATTTTTGAAACTTAAGGAAGGAATGCACCCTCAAATTATGTGAAATATTTCAGATTATGCATACTTTGATTAAAATCAGATTTTCCCTTTCCTTTGTGATGAGAAGAGGGATGTGAAACTTAGTAATGGGAGTTAGCCATCTTGGAAATGTATAGAGAAGACTCATAGTGAAGTGGGAAGACTGCTAAACTAGAACTCAGAGGATAGGGACTCTAGCCCTGGCTCTGACTGCAACTTTCTAGCTCTGGGCAAGTCTCTTGATCTCTGGATTTTCCTCTCCATGTGAAATGGGCATGATCATAATGCTGCCCCTCTCTCCTTCCCTTCTTCAGAGTTCTCTTGTTGCGATCCAAAGAGATAGTGTAAATTTATTTTCTCTTTTCCTGTACCTTTTCTCTACAATGTTCAGTAGGCACAGTAAAGAGGTCAGGGTGACAACTAATGCCTTCAGGGCTTGTGGAGAAAAAGAGTATTTAAATAATTAGATGGTACATGATAACGAAAACAAGGAAGAAAGCAGGAAGATGAATGGGGTCCCCCTGAAAAGTTCAATGCTATGAGATTAAAAATTATTCTTTCCCCAGGCTTTATGAGCTATTGAGTATTTTATGTATAAATACTGTTAGTGAAATAGTCTGTTTTCTTTAGTTATACCCTTAAGAATTGTTAATTTTTTTTTAAATAATAGGAGGATTTTTTTACAGACCAACCACAGAATTGCAAATGGAAATCAATTCCATTATAATTTCATTGATTTGGAAACTGTAAGTGAACAGCTAGAGCAGGAGATGAGAAATGGAGAATAAAAATTGACAGTACACTTAAGAGTAATATGTTGAAATCTTTCTTCTTTCCTGACTTCAAAATTTTTGCCTTTTAAAGCATTATATGACCAATTTAAGTATTTTTTGTATCTTCTAAGTCATTAGTGAGGGGACAAGTTAGATTTCAATAGGATAAATATTATAGGGAATTGTCAAAAGGAAAGTTACTACTTAAATAAAATGGGTAAGAAGCAAAACTCACTCTATTTTTCTTTTTTTTCAAAATGTGTTAGTGACACACCAAGTTTCATTTTAGAATGAATACTCTTAGCTGGTTTAGTCTCTTCACATCTCTTCATTAGAAATAACAAGGCATGCTTTTTGTGGAAAGTACAAGAATAAAGTACCTTTAGTCTTAAGAAATTGTGAAACTGGGTGACTCCAAAATGGACAGACGCTATTATCTATTCACTATTAAAGAAAGGGATAATTTAATTTATTTTCACTAAGTGCTTCTGTTTATCAGTGTCTAGTTGAGTATTACTATTAAGGAAAATAGTTTTATATTTGAAAAGAGAGTCATGGATCTCTGATTGCTTTTCTAAATGTCAAGGATCATAGACACTTAGATTTGGCTCTGCACCTTGACACTTTAAATAGTTTCCAGTTTTCTCCATGGTAGCATTCAAATTAATTTCTCTTTTGGATTCTCTTATAATACTCTTATTTCATATTCCAGAGTGAACTAAATAAGGATATAAGCCTCACTGACTCACCAAGAGACAAGGTAAAGGGAGGGAGAGTGTGAGCACCAAATGATGTCCTTTTATCCTGGGATCCCTAGGTTATGTGCTCAAAGCCTGAAGGGTGGACACCCAGAGCTATTTGAGAGTCCCATTGTCCTGCTTTGCACAGCACAAAAGCCAGAGACTGGAGGGTGAATGAGGCTCCCTATGTACATTTTGAAATATTTCGGTGGTCCATTCTCTTTATTTTTTCTTGTACACAATATGTTATTAGGAAATATGATTGAAAAAATGGAAGTAAATTTAATTTCTTGGATTTGTTGTGGTGGTGGTATATATAGCTAAAAATCATGTTTTTTGGTAAGTAAAATGTAAGAGTGGTTGAATTAATGTTTTTCTCTTCAAATGAGAAAAACTCATTTGAATTCAAAGAATACTCTTCCTGTTTAGGAACAGATACATGTTAAAAAATAGAGTTCAACACTAGTTTAGTTATTCCTCATCCACTCAAAAGTTGATCCTAATTTAGAAAAGCCTTTAAATAAATGCTTTGCCCTTTTCTTTTAAAAACATTTAGTACTAAATTACTCCTACTAACCTTTTCAGAAAATATAGAAAAAAATAGATCTTTTAATAATTCACTTTAAAAATAATTCAAATTAACTGTTGCTTATATAAATAAGGATATTTGGGCATTTTATGTTTTATTTACTAAAAATATCCTCTTATAAATGAAGACCCAAGAATTTAATTTTTCAGGAATCTGATATTTAAAAGCTATTTTATAAAATGTGCATTGGCTCTCTCTCTTATTTGCCAATATCATCTTTTCTTCCTTCGAAAACAATTTTCTTTCATTGTATTAGCCGACTTAGAGAAGATGAGCATCTGCACATAATAAATTTTCTTAGTTTCTTTATAAACAGGAGATCTGAGACTATATAGCTCAGAGAGGCAGGGTACCATGCTAGCTGTCTACAAACATTCAGCATGCTATCTATCACATGGCAAGCAGTGAGGCTTACTTATGCAACTCCAGAAACCAGGTATAGGACCAGTGGGTAGGAGCATATATTGATTCAATATTAGGGATAAGTGTTTAATAAATAGAATTGTCAAAATGTGGAACGAATTGCCTTGGAAAATAATACATTTCTCAATACTAGAAGGGTTGATTAAAAGCTGATTAATCACTTGCTCAAATATGCAACAAATAGAGAATAGGATTAGAGGGCCTCTAAAATACACAGATTCCAATATTATATAATTCTTTATAGTGAAAACACAAGATGGTGATAAGTAGAAGACAGTGTTAGAGTTTCTTTAGAACTACCATTTCACTTCCAATAAGGCAACCTTTATTACTCTCCCAAGCACATGGTTAACTGCTTCTTTTCATGGTTATTCTAACCCTCTGAGTCTTTTCTCTATGAAAATTGTTATATTTATTGCTGAAGATATTCACTATATTGCTTGTAATAAAAATTTATTATATATATTTCTTTTCTTAGCTGGTCTATTGTTATCTTGTGAAAATAGTAATATATGTAACAGTTTTTGTTTTCTTTGTATTGGTTACCAGAAATTTTTTTGTTAAATTTAGTTTCCACCTTATAGAGTGCATTTTGTTATAAATAGATTTCTGACTTCATTTTGACTTTTCTATTTTTCTTCTATCTGCTTATCAGTGGTCCCCACCCTATACCAATTTTCTTACTTTCTTCTCTTTAAAATTTTATTTTATCTTGTAGTAAATAACAAACATCTTTGGAACATAGTGAATAACAAAAGTATAAATGATTAAGTTCCTGATGTAAGCACTTCTTAAATTTATTCCCTCTTGAAAATCTTTTCTGTGGTATGATTTACTTCCTCAAAAAAAAGGAAGGAAGGAAGGAAGGAGGGAAGGAAGGAAGGAAAAAAAGAAAGAAAAGGGATATATTGAAAAATAAATGCAGAGAATGAGGTGTAGTATGAGAATGGAGTGGGGCTGGGAACAGTGGATACAGACTTGAATTTCTGGTGGATTGGAACTAGAAGGGATGGATAAAACACAAAGGGGAAAGGAGCTGTCCAGAACTACCTTTCTATGCCCAGGAAAAAGCTAAAGCTGAGATGGTAGATTTTTCTTCTCAGGAGTCCTGGACAGGCTTCAAGTCAGTAAATACAAGAGCAAGACTGCTGTGGGGCACTTTGCAAGGCAGTTAATTAAAAGGGCTATATGTGGAAAGGTGGGCCAGATCCCTTTTTTACCACCCTGCTCCCTCTTTCTCCCACAGAGTACTTCCTGCTGGAGCATATAATCCCCCTGCCCCCACCCAAACTGACAACCATAGCATGGGTCTGCTTTCTACTACAACAATTAAACTATCTGTCCAGGGAGGCCTACATTTCCTAGTTTGAGTATTTGTGCTGCAGAATAGAGTTCTCCTTATAGAGTGTATCCAGTTAGTGTGCTGGATTCCCATTTATTCATTCTATAGTGATCTCACCAGTGGACATAACCCTGACTACAATTACAGAACTTGCAGTCAGCTCTTCCATGCAGGGAAAGACTTGTGGCAGGAAATTGACCTATATAATGGCAGAGGAATTTCCTTTCAGTAACTGGTAGTAATTAATCTAGTCATCATTCATAAATATTAATATGTGATCAAGAAGCTTTCCAACATGTTCAGCAAGCCAATGACACAATGAAGAGAGATCAAAAAATGTAACTAACAGGATAATAATTCAGGAAACAGGATAATTTAAAAAGTTGTAATTCACTTTTCAGAGGGATCTGAATTGATATGATATTCTAAATACTGAGGATGTTGCTATGAAAAAGGAGTAATTAGAAAACAAAAAGGGAATAAAAATTTAAAAACATGATTGTTGAAGTAAAAACAATTGTTCAACAGAAAGGCTGGAGGAAAAAAATCTAATGAACATTCTAAAATATGAGCTAAAATCCAAAAAGAAGTAAAATAGGAGACAAAAAAAAAATTACAAGACATGGAGGATCACATGAATGGTCCATTATATCCATCTAATAGGATTTTCAGAGAAAGAGAACAGGAGAAATTAAATGAAAATAAAAGGTCTTGGGGCTTCTGAAAGACGACACAAACTTTCAGATTGAAGAAGTAGGGTTTACTGAGATCTGATGAGCTGTATCTTGGTAAAATTGTAAGACATCAAAGAAAATAAGAAGGCTCTAAGAGAGAACAAGTTACTTACAAAGGAATGGCGATCAGAATGGCTTCAGACTGCTCCTCCAGCTTCTGGATAATGGATGACAACAAAGCAGTCATATATGGTTCTGAGAGGAAATGATTGGAAGCTTTAATATCAAGTATGAGGCATTCTAGAGATATTTCTAGGAATAGATGGGCTTAGAAAGTTTAACTTTTATGTACTTGTTATTCAAAAAATTATGCGAGAATGAGTTTTATCTGAAGAAAAACAAGAGTACAAGGAAGAGAACATTATGATGTCTACGAAACAGTGTACCTATTCCAGGAGGTCAATGGAAAGAAATCTTAGGGAGTCAGTTGTCTGGTAGGCTTGGAAAGCAATTGCTCCAATTGGAGCTGGAGGTTAGAAAGCTGTTTGTATTAAAAAAAGAGGTAAATATTTCAAAATAAAGAGTATGATGGTAAAAGCTGAGTAGCATTCAGCTGTTTCACCTGAAGCAAGTTCCTGGTGATATTCAAAACCTCTTCTCTGGCCCAGAGGTCATTATCTCTTGGTGGTTGTTTACCTCACCTCTAGTTCTGGCTTGTTCCTATTTTTGTGTCATTTCCTGCTCTTCTTCTGCCTGTGAACTAAATGATGAGTTTAACCACCACTGTTACATCTATTATTTAGTAGTGTGTGCTTATATTATAGTTACAGAGCAATTGTATTAATTCAAAGAAATTTATTCTTCCCTTAAGACATGAAGATATTTACTTCTTTGGGGGATTGTTTGTTGTAAAAAGTAAAATGTAACCTAACTAGTTTCGCTGTTAGGAGTCATGTCTTTACATCTCCTTTAAAACCACAGAGGTAAGAAAAGTCATTTCTCTTATTATCATACTTATTTCTGCTCAAATTGGTTTTGTGACTGCTCCATTAAATCAGATCTCTCATTAACAAGCATGACTAACTCAACCTGATGTGGCCCATAATATAAAAGTGAGACAAAAAAAGCCCTTTTCCGGTTCGAGAAAGCATTAGCACTAATTTTGAAAACTTAAGGAAGTAAGTTTATGAGTTACAGCCTCAAAAGCCTTATTTTCTAGGGTATCTGTATTCCAAAATATAATGTACTTTAAGAGAGAGCAATTAAGTTATGTTTAAATAAATTTATCATGGGTGTGCTCAGACATGTATAGTACTAAGCTATAGTCCAGAATTTGACACATCCCTAAATGTAACCCTTTTGTAAGCTTTTATGAGTAATATAGAAGAGACTAAGAGCTGATGGTTTCAGAGTCTCATGGTTTCGGCTGAGATTTTTGTCTTCATATGAATAGGGAAAATTTCAAGGAAAATGAGAAAAATACTGCTCTATTGGACCCTCCATACTCATGAGAAGTGACAGGAGAGAATTCTTCTTGTTGGAGAACTATTTTTATTTTACATTAGCAAAGGGTAAAGGGACTCTTTCAGAATTTAAATTGATATTTGATAGGACTATAGTTAAAAACAATTTTGGTAATAGCTTTATTGAGGTATAATTTACCTACCACAAAATTCCCTCCTTTTAAGTGTACAACTCAATGAAATTTAGTAAATTTACAGAGTTGGGAAACCATCATCACAATCTAATTTTAGAACATTTCCATCATCGCCAGAAGAAACCTTCTGTCCATTTTCAATGACCCTCTATTTCCACCCCCGGCCCAAGGCAACCATGAATCTACTTCCTGTCACTATAGATTTGCTTATCCTGGACATTATGTATAAATTAAGTCATATAAAATATAATCTTTTGAGTCTGGCTTCTTTCTTTAGAACAATGTTTTTGAGGTTCATCAATCTTATACCATACACTCCATGTTCAACATCCATGTTATATCAGTACATCATTTTTGTTCTCAAAGCGGGGTAGACAGTTGGGCTGATTTCCATTTTCATTTTTTATATGTATCAGTTAGAGTTTAGATGCTGAAAAGGGACAATTGTGTAGATAATATAAGGTTTTACAAATTATAACTTTTTTTTTAACACCTTTATTAGAGTATAATTGCTTTACAATGTTGTGTTAGTTTCTGCTGTATAACAAAGTGAATCAGCTATACATATACATATATCCCCATATTCCCTCCCTCTTGCATCTCCCTCCCACCCTCCCTACCCCACCCCTCTAGGTGGTCACAAAGCACTGAGCTGATCTCCCTGTGCTTTGCGGCTGCTTCCCACTAGCTATCTATTTTATATTTGGTAGTGTATATATGTCAATGCTACTCTCTCACTTCGTCCCAGCTTACCCTTCCCCATCCCCATGTCTTCAGGTCCTTTCTTTATGTCTGCGTCTTTATTCCGCTCCTGCCCCTAGGTTCTTCAGAAGCATTTAAAAAAAAATAGAGTGTATATATATGTGTTAGCATATGGTATTTGTTTTTCTCCTTCTGACTTACTTCACTCTGTATGACAGTCTCTAGGTCCAGCCACCTCACTACAAATAACTCAGTTTCGTTTCTTTTCATGGTGAGTAATATTCTATTGTATATATGTGCCACATCTTCTCTATCCATTCATCTATTGATAGATACTTAGGTCGCTTCCATGCCCTGGCTATTATAAATAGAGCTGCAATGAACATTGTGGTACATGACTCTTTTTGAATTATGGTTTTCTCAGGGTATATGCCCAGTAGTGGGATTGCTGGGTTCTATGGTAGTTCTAGTTTTAGTTTTTTAAAGAACCTCCATACTGTTCTCCATAGTAGCTGTATCAATTTACATTCCCACCAACAGTGCAAGAGGGTTCCCTTTTCTCAACACCCTCTCCAGCATTTGTTGTTTTTAGATTTTCTGATGATGCCCATTCTGACTGGTGTGAGGTGATACCTCATTGTAGTTTTGATTTGCATTTGTCTAATGATTAATGATGTTGAGCACCCTTTAATGTGTTTGTTGATAATCTGTGTATCTTCTTTGGAGAAATATCTATTGAGGTCTTCTGCCCAGTTTTGGATTGGGTTGTTTGTTTTTTTGTTATTGAGCTGCATGAGCTGCTTGTATATTTTGGAGATTAATCCTTTGTCAGTTGCTTCATTTGCAAATATTTTCTCCCAATCTGAAGGTTGTCTCTTTGTCTTGTTTATGGTTTCCTGTGTTGTGAAAAAGCTTTTAAATTTCATTAGGTCCCACTTGTTTATTTTTGTTTTTATTTCCATTTCTCTAGGAGGTGGGTCAAAAGGATCTTGCAGTGATTTATGGCATGGAGTGTTCTGCCTATGTTTTCCTGTAAGAGTTTTATAGTGTCTGGCCTTACATTCAGGTCTTTAACCCGTTTGGAGTTTATTTTTGTGTATGGTGTTAGGGAGTGTTCTAATTTCATTCTTTTACATTTTGCTGTCTAGTTTTCCCAGGAACACTTATTGAAGAGGCTGTCTTTTCTCCACTGTATATGCTTGCCTCCTTTATCAAAGATAAGGTGACCATATGTGCATGGGTTTATCTCTGGGCTTTCTATCCTGTTCCATTGATCTATATTTCTGTTTTTGTGCCAGTACCATACTCTCTTTTTTTTTTTTTTAAACATCTTTATTGAAGTATAATTGCCTTACAATGGTGTGTTAGCTTCTGCTTTATAACAAAGTGAATCAGTTATACATATACAATATGTTCCCATATCTCTTCCCTCTTGCATCTCCCTCCCTCCCACCCCTCTAGGTGGTCACAAAGCACCGAGCTGATCTCCCTGTGCTATGCGGCTGCTTCCCACTAGCTATTTTACATTTGGTAGTGTATATATGTCCATGACACTCTCTCACCCTGTCACATCTCACCCCTCCCCCTCCCCATATCCTCAAGTCCATTCTCTAGTAGGTCTGTGTCTTTATTCCCGTCTTGCCACTAGGTTCTTCATGGCCTTTTTTTTTTTTCCTTAGATTCCATATATATGTGTTAGCATACTGTATTTGTTTTTCTCTTTCTGACTTACTTCACTCTGTATGACAGACTCTAACTCCATCCACCTCATTACAAATACCTCCATTTCATTTCTTTTTATGGCTGAGTAATATTCCATTGTATATATGTGCCACATCTTCTTTATCCATTCATCTGTCGATGGACATTTAGGTTGCTTCCATGTCCTGGCTATTGTAAATAGAGCTGCAATGAACATTTTGGTACATGACTCTTTTTGACCTATGGTTTTCTCAGGGTATATGCCCAGTAGTGGGATTGCTGGGTCGTATGGTAGTTCTATTTGTAGTTTTTTCCGGAACCTCCATACTGTTCTCCATAGTGGCTGTATCAATTTACATTCCCACCAACAGTGCAAGAGTGTTCCCTTTCCTCCACACCCTCTCCAGCATTTATTGTTTCTAGATTTTTTGATGATGGCCATTCTGACCGGTGTGAGATGATATCTCATTGTAGTTTTGATTTGCATTTCTCTAATGATTAATGATGTTGAGCATTCTTTCATGTGTCTCTAGGCCATCTGTATATCTGCTTTGGAGAAATGTCTATTTAGGTCTTCTGCCCATTTTTGGATTGGGTTGTTGGTTTTTTTGTTATTGAGCTGCATGAGCTGCTTGTAAATCTTGGAGATTAATCCTTTGTCAGTTGCTTCATTTGCAAATATTTTCTCCCATTCTGATGGTTGTCTTTTGGTCTTGTTTATGGTTTCCTTTGCTGTGCAAAAGCTTTTAAGTTTCATTAGGTCCCATTTGTTTATTTGTGTTCTTATTTCCATTTCTCTGGGAGCTGGGTCAAAAAGAATCTTGCTGTGATGTATGTCATAGAGTGTTCTGCCTATGTTTTCCTCTAAGAGTTTGATAGTGTCTGCCCTTACACTTAGGTCTTTAATCCATTTTGAGTTTATTTTTGTGCATGGTGTCAGGGAGTGTTCTAATTTCATACCTTTACACGTACCTGTCCAATTTTCCCAGCACCACTTATTGAAGAGGCTGTATTTTCTCCACTGTATATGCTTGCCTCCTTTATCAAAGATAAGGTGACCATATGTGTGTGGGTTTATCTCTGGGCTTTCTATCCTGTTCCATTGATCTATATTTCTGTTTTTGTGCCAGTACCAAACTGTCTTGATTACTGAAGCTTTGTAATATAGTCTGAAGTCAGGGAGCCTGATTCCCCCAGCTCCATTTTTCGTTCTCAACATTGCTTTGGCTATTCGGGGTCTTTTGTGTTTCCATACAAATTGTGAAATTTTTTGTTCTAGTTCTGTGAAAAATGCCAGTGGTAGTTTGAAAGGGATTGCATGGAATCTCTAGATTGCTTTGGGTAGTAGAGTCATTTTCACAATGTTGATTCTTCCAATCCAGGAACATGGTATATCTCTCCATCTATTTGTATCATCTTTAATTTCTTTCATCAGTGTCTTATAATTTTCTGCATACAGGTCTTTTGTCTCCTTAGGTAGGTTTATTCCTAGATATTTTATTCTTTTTGTTGCAATGGTAAACGGGAGTGTTTTCTTAATTTCACTTTCAGATTTTTCGTCATTAGTGTATAGAAATGCAAGAGATTTCTGTGCATTTATTTTGTATCCTGCTACTTTACCAAATTCATTGATTAGCTCTAGGAGTTTTCTGGTAGCATCTTTCGGATTCTCTATGTATAGTATCATGTCATCTGCAAATACTGACAGCTTTACTTCTTCTTTTCCGATTTGGATTCCTTTTATTTCTTTGTCTTCTCTGATTGCTGTGGCTAACACTTCCAAAACTATGTTGAATAATAGTGGTGAGAGTGGGCAACCTTGTCTTGTTCCTGATCTTAGTGGAAATGGTTTCAGTTTTTCACCATTGAGGACAATGTTGGCTGTGGGTTTGTCATATATGGCCTTTATCATGTTGAGGAAAGTTCCCTCTATGCCTACTTTCTGCAGGGCTTTTATCATAAATGGATGTTGAATTTTGTTGAAAGCTTTCTCTGCATCTATTGAGATAATCATATGGTTATTCTCCTTCAATTTGTTAATATGGTGTATCACATTGATTGATTTGCGTATATTGAAGAATCCTTGCATTCCTGGGATAAACCCCACTTGATCATGGTGTATGATCCTTTTAATGTGCTGTTGGATTCTGTTTGCTAGTATTTTGTTGAGGATTTTTGCATCTATGTTCATCAGTGATATTGGCCTGTAGTTTTCTTTCTTTGTGACATCTTTGTCTGGTTTTGGTATCAGGGTGATGGTGGCCTCGTAGAATGAGTTTGGGAGTGTTCCTCCCTCTGCAATATTTTGGAAGAGTTTGAGAAGGATAGGTGTTAGCTCTTCTCTAAATGTTTGATAGAATTCACCTGTGAAGCCATCTGGTGCTGGGCTTTTGTTTGTTGGAAGGTTTTTAATCACAGTTTCAATTTCAGTGCTTGTGATTGGTGTGTTCATATTTTCTATTTCTTCCTGCTTCAGTCTCGGCAGTTTGTGCATTTCTAAGAATCTGTCCATTTCTTCCAGGTTGTCCATTTTATTGGCATAGAGTTGCTTGTAGTAATCTCTCATGATCTTTTGTATTTCTGCAGTGTCAGTGGTTACTTCTCCTTTTTCATTTCTAATTCTATTGATTTGAGTCTTCTCCCTTTTTCTCTTGATGAGTCTGGCTAATGGTTTATCAATTTTGTTTATCTTCTCAAAGAACCAGCTTTTAGTTTCATTGATTTTTGCTATTGTTTCCTTCATTTCTTTTTCATTTATTTCTGACCTGATCTTTATAATTTCTTTCCTTCTGCTGGCTTTGGGGTTTTTTTGTTCTTCTTTCTCTAATTGCTTCAGGTGCAAGGTTAGGTTGTTTATTCGAGATGTTTCCTGTTTCTTGAGGTAGGCTTGTATTGCTACAAACTTCCCTCTTAGCACTGCTTTTGCTGCGTCCCATAGGTTTTGGGTCGTCGTATCTCCATTGTCATTTGTTTCTAGGTATTTTTTGATTTCCCTTTTGATTTCTTCAGTGATCACTTCGTTATTAAGTAGTGTATTGTGTACCCTCCATGTGTTTGTATTTTTTACAGATCTTTTCCTGTAATTGATATCTAGTCTCATGGCGTTGTGGTCGGAAAAGATACTTGATACGATTTCAGTTTTCTTAAATTTACCAAGGCTTGATTTGTGACCCAAGATATGATCTATCCTGGAGAATATTCCATGAGCACTTGAGAAAAATGTGTATTCTGTTGTTTTTGGGTGGAATGTCCTGTAAATATCAATTAAGTCCATCTTGTTTAATGTATCATTTAAAGCTTGTGTTTCCTTATTTATTTTCATTTTGGATGATTTGTCCATTGGTAAAAGTGGGGTGTTAAAGTCCCCTACTATGATTGTGTTTCTGTCGATTTCCCCTTTTATGGCTGTTAGTATTTGCCTTATGTATTGAGGTGCTCCTATGTTGGGTGCATAAATATTTACAATTGTTATACCTTCCTCTTGGATCGATCCCTTGATCATTATATAGTGTCCTTCTTTGTCTCTTATAATAGTCTTTATTTTAAAGTCTATTTTGTCTGATATGAGAATTGCTACTCCAGCTTTCTTTTGATTTCCATTTGCATGGAATATCTTTTTCCATCCCCTCACTTTCTGTCTGTATGTGTCTCTAGGTCTGAAGTGGGTCTCTTGTAGACAGCATATATATGGGTCTTCTTTTTGTATCCATTCAGCCAGCCTGTGTCTTTTGGTGGGAGCATTTAATCCATTTACATTCAAGGTAATTATCGATATGTATGTTCCTATTCCCATTTTCTGAAATGTTTTGGGTTTGTTATTGTAGGTGTTTTCCTTCTCTTGTGTTTCTTGCCTAGAGAAGTTCCTTTAGCATTTGTTGTAAAGCTGGTTTGGTGGTGCTGAACTCTCTCAGCTTTTGCTTGTCTGTAAAGGTTTTAATTTCTCCATCACATCTGAATGAGATCCTTGCTGGGTAGCGTAATCTTGGTTTTAGGTTTTTCTCCTTCATCACTTTAAGTATATCCTGCCACTCTCTTCTGGCTTGCAGAGTTTCTGCTGAAAGATCAGATGTTAACCTTATGGGGATTCCCTTGTGTGTTATTTGTTGTTTTTCCCTTGCTGCTTTTAATATGTTTTCCTTATATTTAATTTTTGACAGTTTGATTAATATGTGTCTTGGTGTGTTTCACCTTGGGTTTATCCTGTATGGGACTCTCTGTGCTTCCAGGACTTGATTAACTATTTCCTTTCCCATATTAGGGAAGTTTTCAACTATAATCTCTTCAAATATTTTCTCAGTCCCTTTCTTTTTCTCTTCTTCCTCTGGGACCCCTATAATTCGAATATTGGTGCATTTAATGTTGTCCCAGAGGTCTCTGAGACTGTCCTCAGTTCTTTTCATTCTTTTTTCTTTATCCTGCTCTGCAGTAGTTATTTCCACTATTTTATCTTCCAGGTCACTTATCCTTTCTTCTGCCTCAGTTATTCTGCTATTGATCCCATCTAGAGTATTTTTAATTTCATTTATTGTGTTTTTCATCATTGCTTGGTTCCTCTTTAGTTCTTCTACGTCCTTGTTAAATGTTTCTTGCATTTTGTCTATTCTATTTCCAAGATTTTGGATCATCCTTACTATCATTATTCTGAATTCTTTTTCAGGTAGACTACCTATTTCCTCTTCATTTGTTAGGTCTGGTGTGTTTTGACCCTGTTCCTTCAACACCTGTGTGTTTTTCTGTCATCTCATTTTGCTTATCTTACTGTGTTTGGGGTCTCCTTTTCACAGGCTGCAGGTTCGTAGTTCCCGTTGTTTTTGGTATCTGTCCCCAGTGGCTAAGGTTGGTTCAGTGGGTTGTGTAGGCTTCCTGGTGGAGGGAATTAGTGCCTGAGTTCTGGTGGATGAGGCTGGATCTTGTCTTTCTGGTGGGCACGTCCATGTCTGGTGGTGTATTTTGGGGTGTCTGTGGCCTTATTATGATTTTAGGCAGCCTCTCTGCTAATGGATGGGGCTGTGTTCCTGTCTTGCTAGTTGTTTGGCATTGGGTGTCCAGCACTGTAGCTTGCTGGTCGTTGAGTGAAGCTGGGTCTTGATGTTGAGATGGAGGTCTCTGAGAGATTTTTGCCATTTGGTATTACATGGAGCTGGGAGGTCTCTTGTGGACCAGTGTCCTGAAGTTGGCTCTCCCACCTCAGAGGCACGGCCCTGATGCCTGGCTGGAGCACCAAGAGCCTTTCATCCACACAGCTCAGAGTAAAAGGGAGAAAAAATAGAAAGAAAGAAAGAAAGAGGCTATAATATAGTGAAGTAAAATAAAGCTATTATAAAGCAAAGCTATACAGACAAAATCTCACCCAGAAGCATATACATATACACTCACAAAAAAAGGAAAAGGGGAAAAATTAATATATCCTGCTCCGAAAGTCCACCTCCTGAATTTGGGATGATTCGTTGTCTATTCAGGTATTCAACAGATGCAGGCACATCAAGTTGTTTGTGGAGCTTTAATCCACTGCTTCTGAGGCTGCTGGGAGAGATTTCCCTTTCTCTTCTTTGTTCGCACAGCTCCCGGGGTTCAGCTTTGGATTTGGACCCGCCTCTGCGTGTAGGTCGCCTGAGGGCGTCTGTTCCCCGCTCAGACAGGACGGGGTTAAAGGAGCAGCTGCTTCGGGGGCTCTGGCTCACTCAGGCCGCGGGGAGGGTGGGGTACAGAGGAGGCGGGGCGAGCCTGCAGCGGCAGAGGCCAGCGTGATGTTGCACCAGCCTGAGGCGCGCAGTGCGTTCTTCCGGGAAAGTTGTGCCCGGATCACGGGACCCTGGCAGTGGCGGGCTGCACAGGCTACCGGGAGGGGCGGTGTGGAGAGTGACCTGTGCTCGCACACAGGCTTTTTGGTGGTGGCAGCAGCAGCCTTAGTATCTCGCGCCCATCTCTGGGGCCCGCGCTGATCGCCGTGGCTCGCGCCCGTCTCTGGAGTTCCTTTAGGCGGCGCTCTGAATCCCCTCTCCTCGCGCACCAGGAAACAGGGAAGAAAAAGTCTCTTGCCTCTTCGGCAGCTGCAGACTTTTTCCCGGACTCCCTCCCGGCTAGCTGTGGTGCACTAACCCCTTCAGGCTGTGTTCACGCCGCCAACCCCAGTCCTCTCCCTGCGATCCGACCGAAGCCCGAGCCTCAGCTCCCAGCCCCGCCCGCCCCGGCAGGTGATCAGACAAGCCTCTTGGGCTGGTGAGTGCTGCTCGGCGCCGAGCCTCTGTGCGGGAGTCTCTCCGCTTTGCCCTCCACACCACTGTGGCTGTGCTCTCCTCCGTGGCTCCGAAGCTTCCCCCCTCTGCCACCCGCAGTCTCTGCCCGCGAAGGGGCTTCCTAGTGCATGGAAATCTTTCCTCCTTCACGGCTCCCTCCCACTGGTGCAGGTCCCGTCCCTATTCTTTTGTCTCTGTTATTTCTTTTTTCTCTTTTGCCCTACCCAAGTACGGGGGGAGTTTCTTGCCTTTTGGGAGGTCTGACGTTTTCTGCCAGCGTTCAGTGGGTGTTCTGTAGGAGCAGTTCCACGTGTAGATGTATTTCTACTGTATCTGTGGGAAGGAAGGTGATCTCCGCGTCTTACTCTTCCGCCATCTTCTCTCCTCTATCTACCATACTGTCTTGATTACTATAGTAGTATAGTCTGAAGTCAGGGAACCTGATTCCTTCAGCTCTGTTTTTCTTTCTCAAGATTGCTTTGGCTATTTGGGGTCTTTTGTGTTTCCATACCAATTGTGAAATTTTTTGTTCTAGTTCTGTGAAAAATGACATTGGCAGTTTGATAGGGATTGCATTGAATTTGTAGATTGCTTTGGGTAGTATAGTCATTTTCACAATGTTGATTCTTCCAATCCAAGAACATGGTGTATCTCTCCATCTGTTTGTATCATCTTTAATTTCTTTCATCAGTGTCTTGTAGTTTTCTGTATACAGGTCTTTTGTCTCCTTAGGTAGGTTTATTCCTAGGTATTTTTCTGTTGTTGTTGTAATGGTAAATGGGAGTGTTTCCTTAGTTTGTCTTTCAGATATTTCATCATTAGTGTATATGAAGGCAAGAGATTTATGTGCATTAATTTTGTATCCTGCTACTGTACCAAATTCATTGATTAGCTCTAGTAGTTTTCTGGTAGAGTCTTTAGGATTCTCTATGTATAGTATCATGTCATCTGCAAACAGGGACAGTTTTACTTCTTCTTTTCTGGTTTCGATTCGTTTTATTTCTTTTTCTTCTGTGATTGCTGTGGCTAAAACTTCCAAAACTATGTTGAATAATAGTGGTGAGAGTGGGCAGCCTTGTCTTGTTCCTGATCTTAGAGGAAATGGTTTCAGTTTTTCACCATTGAGAATGATGTTGGCTGTGGGTTTGTCATATATGGCCTTTAATATGCTGAGGTAAGTTCCCTCTATGCCTACTTTCTGGAGGGTTTTTATCATAAGTGGGTGTTGAATTTTTTCAAAAGCTTTTTCTGCATCTATTGAGATGATCATATGGTTTTTCTCCTTCGATTTGTTAATATGGTGTATCACATTGATTAATTTGCATATGTTGAAGAATCCTTGCATTCCTGGGATAAACCCTACTTGAATATGGTGTATGATCTTTTTAATGTGCTGTTGGATTCTGTTTGCTACTATTTTGTTGAGATTTTTTGCATATATGTTCATCTGTGATATTGGCCTGTAGTTTTCTTTTTTTGTGACATCTTTGTCTGGTTTTCATATCAGGTGATGTTGGCCTTGTAGAATGAGTTTGGGAGTGTTCCTTCCTCTGCTATATTTTGGAAGAGTTTGAGAAAGATAGGTATTAGCTCTTCTCTAAATCTTTGATAGAATTTGCCTGTGAAGCCATCTGGTCCTGGGCTTGTGTTTGTTGGAAGATTTTTAATCATAGTTTCAATTTCTGTGCTTGTGATTGGTCTGTTTATATTTTCTATTTCTTCCTGCTTCAGCCCTGGAGGGTTGTGCTTTTCTAAGAATTTGTCCATTTCTTCTAGGTTGTCCATTTTGTTGGCATAGAGTTGCTTGTAGTAATGTCTCATGATCCTTTGTATTTCTGCAGGGTCAGTTGTTCCTTCTCCTTTTTCATTTCTAATTCTGTTGATTTGAGTTTTCTCCCTTTTTTTCTTGATGAGTCTGGCTAATGGTTTATCAATTTTGTTTATCTTCTCAAAGAACGAACTTTTAGTTTTATTGATCTTTGCTATCATTTCCTTCATTTCTTTTTCATTTATTTCTGATCTGATCTGTATGATTTCGTTCCTGCTAATTTTGGTTTTTTTTGGTTCTTCTTTCTCTAATTGCTTTAGGTGTAAGGTTAGGCTGTTTATTTAAGATGCTTCTTGTTTCTTGAGTTAGGATTGTATTGCTATAAACTTCCCTCTTAGAACTGCTTTTGCTGTATCCCATAAGTTTTTGGCTGTTGTGTTTTCATTGCCATTTTTTTCTAAGTACTTTTTGATTTCCTCTTTGATTTCTTCAGTGATCTCTTGGCAATTTAGTAGTATATTGTTTAACCTCCATGTGTTTGTATTTTTTACAGCTTTATTTTTTTTCTGTAATTGATATCCAGTCTCATAGCATTGTGGTCGGAAAAGATACTTGAAATGATTTCATTTTTCTTAAATTTACCAAGCCTTGTGACCCAAAATATGATCTATCCTGGAGAATTTTCCATAAGCAATTGAGAAAAAGTGTATTCTGTTGTTTTTGGATGGAATGTCCTATAAATATCAATTAAATCCATCTTGTTTACTGTATCCTTTAAAGTTTGTGTTTCCTTATTTATTTGCTTTTGGATGATCTGTCCATTGGTGAAAGTGGGGTGTTAAAGTCCCCTACTATTAATTTGTTACTGTTGATTTCCCCTTTTATGGTCGTTAGCATTTGCCTTATGTATTGAGGTGCTCCTATGTTGGGTGCATGAATATTTACAATTGTTATATCTTCTTCTTAGATTGATCCCTTGGTCATTATGTAGTGTCCTTCTTTGTCTCTTGTAATAGTTTTTAATTTAAAGTCTATTTTGTCTGATATAAGAATTGGTACTCCATCTTTCTTTTGATTTCCATTTGCTTGGAATATCTTTTTCCATCCCCACACTTTCTGTCTGTATGTGTCCTTAGGTCTGAAGTGGGTCTCTTGTAGACAGCAAATATACAGGTCTTGTATTTGTATCCATTCAGCCAGTCTATGTCTTTTGGTGGGAGCATTTAATCCATTTACATTTAAGGTAATTATCGATATGTATGTTCCTATTACCATTTTCCTAATTGTTTTGGGTTTGTTATTGTAGGTCTTTTCCTTCACTTGTGTTTCTTGCCTAGAGACGTTCCTTTAGCATTTGTTGTAAAGCTTTTTTGGTGGTGCTGAATTCTCTTAGCTTTGCTTGTCTGCAAAGCTTTTGATTTCTCTGTGGAATCTGAATGAGATCCTTGCTGGGTAGAGTAACCTTGGTTGTAGGTTTTTCCCTTTCATCACTTTAAATATGTCCTGCCACTCCCTTCTGGTTTGCAGAGCTTCTGCTGAAAGATCAGCTGTTAAACTTATGGGGATTCCCTTGTATGTTATTTGTTGCTTTTCCCTTGTTGCTTTTAATATTTTTTCTTTGTATTTAATTTTTGATAGTTTGACTAATATGTGTCTTGGCATATTTCCCCTTGGATTAATCCTGTATGGGACTCTCTGTGCTTCCTGGACTTGATTGACTACTTCTTTTCCCATATTAAGGAAGTTTTCAACTGTAATCTCCTCAAATATTTTCTCAGTCCCTTTCTTTTTCTCTCCTTCTTCTGGAATTCATATAATTTGAATGTTGGTGTGTTTAATGTTGTCCCAGAGGTCTCTGAGACTGTCCTCAGTTCTTTTCATTCTTTTTCATTTATTGTGCTCTGCAATAGTTATTTCCACTATTTTATCTTCCCTGTCACTTATCAGTTCTTCTGCCTCAGTTACTCTGCTATTGATTCCTTCTAGAGAATTTTTAATTTCATTTATTGTGTTGTTCATCATTGTTAGTTTGCTGTTAATTCTTCTAGGTCCTTGTTAAAAGTTTCTTGTATTTTCTCCATTCTATTTCCAATATTTTAGATCAGCTTTACTATCATTACTCTGAATTCCTTTTCAGGTAGACTGCCTATTTCCTCTTCATTTGTTTGGTCTGGTGGGTTTTTACTTTGCTCCTTCAACTGTTGCATATTCCTCTCTCTTCTCAATTTGCCTAACTTACTGTGTTTGGGGTCTCCTTTTCACAGGCTGCAAGTTCGTAGTTTTTGGTGTCTGCCTCCAGTGGGTAAGGTTGGTTCAGTGGCTTGTGTAGGCTTCCTGGTGGAGGGGACTGGTGCCTTGTTCTGGTGCATGTGGCTAGATCTTGTCTTTCTGGTGGGCAGGACCACGTCTGTTTGTGAGTTTTGGAGTGTCTGTGAACTTAGTATGATTTTAGGCAGCATCTCTGCTAATGGGTTGTGTTGTGTTCCTGTCTTACTAGTTGTTTGGCATGGGGTTTCCAGCACTGGAGCTTGCTGGTCATTGAGTGGAGCTGGGCCTTAGCATTGAGGCAGAGATCTCTGGGAGAGCTCTTGCTGATTGATATTACATGGGCCGGGAGATATCTGGTGGTCCAATGTCCTGAACTTGGCTCTCCCACCTCAGAGGCTCTGGCCTGACACCCGTCTGGAGCTTCAAGACCCTTTTGGGAAGTGTGAGGTCTTCTGCCAGCATTCAGTAGGTGTTCTGTAGGAGTTGTTCCACATGTAAATGTATTTCTGATGTATTTGTGGGGAGGAAGGTGATCTCCACGTCTTACTCCTCTGCCATCTTGAAGGTCCTCTTGTAAAAATTATATCTTATGTACAAGTTATCTGAATGTTCAAAATAGAGAGTTTTTTTTTGGTTCTGGGCTTGTCTTTTTCAGTGTACCTCATTTCTCCAATATTTTCCATGTATGGATATAACATGATTAATCTCTGAGGAAAATGATAATTACTTTGCTATTAAAAAATTTGAGGCATTTTCCTGTCTTATAATTTGAACATGTTTATCAATTTCTCTTTAATTTTAACTCTTCTAGCACTTGTCTTGTAATGGAAAATTTTCAGCATTTTAAAAAATAGTTTAAATTCATTTTTCTAACTTCTTCATTATTTGCCAGAGTGATATACTGAGGTATGGTGGAAAGAAAATGATACCAAAGCAAGACACTAAAAAACTAGAACAAAAAAATAGAATACTAACTCTTTTCTGTTGTAGTCCTCCAGCGTCTTTTGAGTACTGCCTCATTGTCCTTAAAATGTCCAAATTGTTTTCAAATATGAAAAGATTATGGTTGAAATCTTAGAATATGAGAAATGTTTAAGTAAGGTTACTGTCTTCTGTAGTGAAAATGTATCTCTCTTTATTTAATTATATATTTGTACTTCTTTATATTGACCTAGGGTACTTTGTCCTTATGTTACCTGGTAATTGTTTATAATCTGTTTTATTTTTCCATTTGTTTGAGACATTAACAGATCTTGGTGATTTATCTTTTCTCACTTCATGGAATGTATTCATTAAAGCTATTAACTAATCCCCACTTTAGTATTTTATTCATCTATTTGCTGGAAAGATAATTTAGCATTTGCAACAAATACTTTCTCTCTTCTGTGGCTGTGGGCACCCTGTTTCATAATTGTTGAACCTGTTATTCCTACAATCAATGGAATAAGAAACCTATTACTTTATTAGTAAGTTACTATACTGAAAGACCTTGGGATTTAGAGTCAGTTTGAATGCCTCCTACCTAACTTTCCAGCTGTGTAGCCATGGGAAATTGTCTCTAAGCTTCAATTTCTTCATCACCAAGGTAGGCCTAATATCATCTCTCTTACAGTGTTTGAGGAATATCCAAAATAATACACTTAATTCAAAATGTAACTGTTGTATATAGTAAGTGTTCAACACATATTATTTGATTAATTTTTGAATGAATAAATTATTCTTTTTCCTGATGTATTTTGCTTTGCCTTCCTTTTTCTCAATGCCATATATTATATTGCTTTCAAATATATGCTATCTTATATTAACTTGGAGCCATATTTCAGTCTCACTGTTATTATTGACTAAAACAATGGTGATCACCAGGAGGTATGCCCATTATTAGTCAGATAGATGTGATAGAATAGTTTTTTCCTCGACTTCCAATTAATCTACATTTGAAAGTAAATAAAAATAATTTAGAAGCTATGACCAATATTTACTTCTAGATTTTGTACCACAGAACAAATTTATTGACTCTCTTGGCTACCTAAAATTATGGCCAATGTTAGAGAAAGTGGTGTGGATTCAAAACGTTTTTGGTCTACCCTATTTTTTAATATCGTTTCATTTTGCTTCATTATACCAGCTACTTCCCAGAGTAAGTTTCTCAGTGTCTTTGCATATTGATAGTGCTGTTGTCTGTCTTCACTAGTCTATTCAATGTACTGTGTCACTGTGTTAAATGAATGGTTAACAGTTGCTCTGACTGTGAAGGTTATTTTACAAATGCAACTTCTAGTAACTTCCATGTCAACCATTCTTTTTCTATGAATTCTTTCTCTCTGCATTCATTTCCTTCACACAGACTTTTGGCACTCACAGCTTCTGCAGATGCAGTTAAAGATGTGTTGAAAGAAGAGACCAAAAAAAATGAAAAAAAAAAAGAGAAAGAAACCGCTAGTGGCAGCTGCAGAGAAGCTAAGAAATCAGAAACAGTCAGCATTGTTTTTTCCCATTTTTCTTCATACCACCCCCAAAGGGAAGAAGAGAAAGAAATGGAGGTGGTAGGGGAGGTTCTATGGACTTAGTCAAGGCAATATTTGGGTTATAAAGACTCATCAGGGGCTTGCATTTTGACAACCAAGCAGGAATTCAGAAAAAGTCTCCTTATTTGTTGTTAAGTGTAGAAAAAATCTGATATGTGTCATATATTTTACCTTTATATAATACTTATGATATTTGAAATGTTTTCACTTACATTTTCTTATTTGATACTCACTATGATCAAGGTAGGCAATGGTTGGTATATTTCCCATGTGTTATACATCAGGAAACTGAGCCTCAGAGATGTAATGTGACTTGCCCCCTTTCTACTGGTTTTCTGTCTTCCACAGTAGAAACTTCTTGTGAAACAGTATCTGACATAGCCAAGTTTTCTCATGGTTCCATCTCATCTCCTGTGCCATTTTTTCTTTTTTCTGCCACTATTGTAATAGAGAGAATATATTGGTCTGCAAGGGTTTCTCTGTGGGCTGAGCAGCTAGCCAACTTGGGAAGTAGGCAAGTTCTTCTCAGGGCTCCACTTGTTGTTTCTTTGGTTGTTCTGTCTTTTATAACTGTCTCTCCTCTTTTAGGCCATTGTGTCTTATATCCCAACTGAAGAATTCAGTTCTGTTAAATGATTATCTTTTTAGCATAGGATAATAAAATATGTAAACTTTTGGGAAATACTTTCCACTTAAAAATGGAATTTAGGATGAGTTCCTAGATGTGAAATTTCAGAGGTTAAAGTTTTTTAAATGAGGGAGGGAGGAGTTTTGTGTGCTGAGGATTTCCTGGAGCACTCAAAGTTCTCAACTGAGGTGAGTGTCACTTTGTTTACATGAAAGTTTAGCTCATCACTCAGCAATAACAAGCCGAGATACAATATGTTTATAAGGATCTAAATGATTCAGCTAAATGTTTGAGGCCACAAGTTTTGCACTGAGGTACATCTCTGGCAATAGGATTGTTGAAACTATAGGATATAACTTACAATTATAGGAATGCATCAAAGAAAGTATGACAGGGACACCCCCTCCTCTGCAGCCATGTTTCTTAAGTACTTGGTGCATGCCCCATGTAACTTAATGTACACTTTATGTTACAGTAAATTATTGATAATCACTGAAATGGGGAGTTTGGGTTTCATAGCCTTTATCTCTGTAGTATTCCTATACCACCAGTTCTATGTGGCAGTATTAGATTATAGTGAAATCCTGTTAGAAGTTTCCACAATATTCTTGAATCTTTGATAATTAATTGATTAATTAAAATATTTTAGATAACAAAACTGACATATTATTTTGAAAATTTTGGTACTTATACTTTTCTTCTTCTGTGGGCTTTCCCACTTTACTTAAGGGTGGGTCATAGGGACCATAAGAATTAGTCACAGGGACATATAATGGAAGTCCAGAAGATGCACTTCTAATAAACTTCCAATAAACTTTCTCCAGAGCAAATGTGCATGAGAATTTTTATAACATCAGAGAAGTGTTCTGGTACAATGATACAGTAGTTTGTGGCTGAGAGACTTTCCTACGTAATACCAAACAGCAGCTGGCTAGGAGAGCTAACAGTGACAGGCCCCACAGACCTGACAAAACCCACATGAACCAGCCTGCTATTGGCCAAGTACATCTCCATGAGACTCGAGGGACTCTGAGAAGTCAGGGCAGATGTTACATATGGTCATTTACTGTCTAGATGAGCACAACTAAGTATTTATTTCTCTGTGCTTTTTTTTTTTTTTTTTTTTTTTGGTAGAATGTAATTCTAACCCTTGCAGTGTCAGCTCAAAGGCCCTAGTGGGAAGAACCACATTTTGTTTTTGTTTTCTATAAAAAAAGGAGGAGTTTTACAACTTTAAGAACTTAGACAAGTTTTTGGTTGTGAACTCTGAATTTTTATACCTTAAAACATCAAAGATATTACTTCAGCCTGAAAATATTCAAGGCCAAGTATTACCTCGCTATAATAGAACTTTAGTATGATCTTTGTAGAAGACTGAGTTTTTATAAAAATCTATATTATTGGCTCTACTAGAATGAGTTAGCTGCAAAATATACTCTTGTAAGAGTGGGCTTATTGGATGGGATTATTTTGGTGGTGTTTAATTAGAGGACAATATCTGAAATATATAATAGATTTAGGTTCAATGTTATTTATTCTTTATGACAATAATTAGCCAAGATATTGGGTCTCCTTCCTGCCTCACAATTAGCCACTTCTTATGGGAACTTTTAGTTTGTGATAATAAGAGCATATCAGGACCAAGGAGAAGGCATATCGTTGTATTTCCAAACGATATAATATGTTCCCAGGTGGGAGGTGGAAGTGAAACGTCTTGTGGGTGGAACACACTCATTTCTATCACTAGTGCCTGAAACCCAGTTGACGCCCCAATGCCGTTCCATCTTCTTTTTTTTATTCCATCTTCTTTTTCATCTCCTTCATCCCCCTGTAAAATGGCTTCTAAGTTACTAATGGGAATCTTCTAGAAATACCTTGTGTGTACTCCTGAGCTAGTCCTTCCAATGACTGCATGCCCCTGTTTTTCTCTTCCTTTTTCTGGTTTGGCCTTTCTTTTGATCTGTCCTATGGCACTTGGGTAAACCACATCTTTTGGGTTTCTGTGTCTTCCACCGATATTCTGAAGTCCTTCAGGAGCCAAAATCATATTAGTATTCTCAGGTGTCCTCAGAATTCCAGAATCAATTCTGTATTCTCTTAAGATGCAGAAAGAAAATATGCTTTCACTTTTAGCTTCACAATTTTCCATGTGGGTACCGAAGCAGGGTTGCTTGTATCCCTATTCCCCTTCAACAGCTGAGGCTTTGTTAACCGAAAGCAATTTGTCTGCCTGGCCACTTCATTCCTTTGGGTTAGTTTTCCCCAGGAGATACCCCATTCCTTCCTCCTATCAGATTTTTGATGAGGAGTCTTGCCTTCTATAGATTTATAGCTGTCACTCATAGTGGAGTCAAGCCACTTCTACCACCAGCCTCCTTCTTGTTTTCTTCTCCCTCCCTCTCTCCCCACTTCCATAAATTAGTACAAATTGTATTTGCAAAAATAGGAAGCTCTGTTGTGTGAAATCTACTTCTTATTTTCAAGAAATAGATCCATCTAATCAAGTGGGGGCAGTAGTGCCCCATTTAATTTCAAGAATTCTTGGGTGCTTGCTAGGAGAGCAGGTTAAGGTCACCTCTAGGCAGGAGGGTGGATGAACCAGGGTTAGACTTGGAGCAAGGTTACTTGAGGTAGGGCTAGGGTTGGATGGGGACAGGTCTGGTAGAGTTGGGGGGGGGGTCTAAGAAGTAGGAGAAATAAAACATTAACTCTCTTTCATTAGTGGTGGCAGGTGAATGAATCTTTTTCATAAGACACTAAAAGAAGCCTAAAATAAAACTTCCCAGGAGGGAGGTTAAAAAAAATTACAAAATTGTAGGAACAAATATCATCATACTGTGTTTTAAATTGTTTCCTTTTATATACTATAAATACTAAGCCAAATATGTGAAAAGCTTCAAATATATATTACTTTTACTTAAAACATTTTATGCAAAACATTTATTTAAAACACAGACATGGCTGTCTATTCAGGGAAAAATATTAGTGTCACAGGAATTAGCAAAGTAGGTCGTATTTGACACACAGTAAAGATAATATATTTTCAGGTCTCATAAGGTTCAAGGCAAAAATTTCAGGCTAAATGGGGCAGGTATGAAATAAAAATAAACTGGAGTTATTTTCCTTATTCTCTGTCTTCAAAGGACTGTTTTCTTGACCCAAACAGCATTTTCATTTTGCTTATGCTGAATTGTTCAAGAGGACAAGGCAGTATGGCAAAGGTCATCAACATGCTGGAGGTGTTTCCACACAGGTTAGCCTCTCCATTGATCTGGGTACCACACTCCCATCGCTCCAGACCTTCTCAGGGTTTTCCTTGAGGACCTGTGCTCACAGTTTGGTGGATTGATTTTACTTTTCTGAGCCTGCTCCCTCTTTCAAAAAAAGTGAAGGAATAGGATTTACTCAGCTGGTGATCCTCAACTCTGGTTGTGAATTGGGATCTTCTGTTGCCCAAAGCCTTTTCTGGGAGGTTCTGATTGGTAATTCTGGGGTCTTTCAGTTTGTATTTTACCAGGTGATCCTGATGTGCTGCTAAGAGATCTGGGGCTGCTCAACTGATATCTTATCCCTAAGACATAGCTGTGGATTTGGCCCAGAGAGAAGAAATTAGTCACCTTTGGAGACTTCGGTGCCTTTTTGGTAAGAATTTGCTAGTGAGAATGTGATGAGTTTGCCTTTCTGACCTGGTAACCCCCTTAGTCCAGTTCACTGATCAGTTCAACATCACTGTTTCATGACATGACATTCCTGGCACAAGCCTTTGATTTATGCTCATTTGTATGAATAAAACAAGTGCCCTTTGTTTGCAAATTAAGGAGGAGTTTTATATTAATATAAATTGGTTTAGGGTTGTGAAGGGAGTGCTGCCATTGCTCTGGTGGTATTCCTGATTAGAAATGGATTAGAAATGGAGTTCTGGTTAGGGCTTGGGATCTGGGCCAAGGAAATATGTGATCTTCCCTTCATCGCCCCTTCCAGCACTACTTTGTAAAAAACATCCCCTTGCATTGGGTGAATGTGTTCAGTTGGTGGCAGCAAAGTTCTGTTACAGAAAATTCTGAGAGGCTATTGTCTTAGATATTTTGAAGAAAGCCTGAGGGAACAAAGCAGCATGTATAATAACATCCATGTTTTCTGTTAATCTGCAGAGCTATAAATATATTGTATGTGCTCAGAAAAAGGAAAAATATGTAAAAGGAAGACTTTTTGCTGTCTCTGTCTCAATATAATCCCCCAAATATGTTCTTTGTTTCCAAATCCAGAGGTACTATAGCATCAGCTTCAGATGAAAGATTGTCAGGTCATGATCCAAAAAGGTGGACATTTTAGGATTTACTGTTGATTGTCATGTAAATATATTAAAATGGAAGCTTTGATCTTGAAATACATCCAAACAAGATTAATGATTTAGCATCTAGAGAAATCGAGTTTTTGATGCAATGAATGGATAAGGAAGGTTTTACAATTTTACACTGGCAAAGATAAAAATTCAACATTTGAAAAGCTATTTTAGAATTTTAGTTTAATGGGAACTGTAATAAGTGCCAAAGAAAATTAGGTGGTATCAGACTAATGTATTGACTAGAAGCATTTGTAAGCAATAACAGATGGAAATAAATGAACAAAAATGAAATGATAATTGGAAAGTTAATACTGTGGATAGACAGTGACATTTTATAGTGTGTGCCCACAGTTTTCTGCGTATGCCCTGGTGCTGGAATTAATCATTGTGTCTGTAAAGTTGGGTGTTAATTCAGGGGCAAATGGATAATTGAACCCAAACTGGCCAACAGATTGCCTTGTAGTTGTGCTACTAACTTTAAGTGATTATCTTCCCAAATGATTCACGTTCTTGGAGACAGTGTCACCAATACTGACACCATCACTGTTAGATGTGGGAGTGGGAGGAAAAGCCATATGTAGATGGAGAAAATGGAGGCCCTGGGAGGGGCTCCAGCAAAACTGCTAATAAGTTATCAGGAGGATAGTGACCTCCTAATGAGAGACTCCCAACTTGAAAAATGGTTAAAATGTAAAAACATTCAAGGTTAGCAACTTAAGTTATGAATATAAATGTTCTGATGTGATGCTTTTATTATAATACTAAGCATGAAAACATCATATGATTACTAATATCTCCAAGTTCAGATTGTAATCCTTTTAAATCTCTTTTTTATACTGTTTTGATTACATAAAGATTTTTCAGAAATAGTTTTGGTTTTTACTATAAAATGATTTTTACCTAACTTGATAGTTATGTTAAAGTTGATTAAAAGCTTAAAAATGTTAGATGGTTATTTCTTAACTTCAAAGTACTTGAGTGTTGAAATAGTGACTTGTAAAAAAAAGAGTTATTGAATGTGAGCTTAAGTCAAATAGACACCATCAAAGTTGAATGTTCCAGGTTAAAATTTCAAAGGAGTTTGGAATATAACCATGTAAATGACATTTAAAATAATGGGATTTTCCAAACTGGAAATACATTTCCATGTGCATAATTTTCAAAATGTGTTTTAAAAAATACTCTTTCTGTCCCTGTCATCATATTGTCAGTCAGATCAAAGTTTGCTTCTTCTTCATCTTTCAATTTTGAAAGTATAGAAAAGCAACAGAATATTGTGAATATAAACTTTTCACTCATGAGGAGTTTATGATAAATAGCAGAAAAAAATTGCAAGGAATTTTGTAAATGAGATGCTTCTTTTGATTAAAGTTGATTCTAAAAAGAATTTGCTGCATACAATTTCCTATTTAAACACAGAAATTGATTATTTCATATATTTATTGAAATCGATATGGTAGTTACCTGATTTCAAGATGAGATTTCAGAAAGGTATTCTCCAATGTCAATAGACACAATAGACACAATTAAATGTTGAATCTTCCATGTTAAAATTTCAGAGTAATTTGGAATATAGAATCACCTTAGGAAATTCTGGCTTGGGTGGCCCTGATACATACATACACACACACACACATATATATAAAATCACGACTGATTCTAATAGGCCACAGGGTTGAAAATCACTGGCCCATTGTTTTTAGAGAAGGTGCCATGGCCAGTGATCATGGCCCACCATCAGTTGGTTGATTTCTTCCTGTTCTGCTGGTGAATTGCTGCCAATATAATTAAGAAATGGTGATATCTGAGAGTGTAGGTTGCAGATAGATAAGGAAGATTTTCTACGTTTTTCCACATCGTCTCTCTCCTCTATCTTCCCCTCCTCCATTAGCGTGGGTTGTCTAACCTATTTTGCCTTGCCTCTTCTCACCAGTACATTGTAATCACACATATAACAGTGATTCTAACTGGTTCGTGATAGTCAATTGTTAAGTTTTCAGGAATTTTGTGAACCAGTTGTTACACACTATCATTATCAAAAATTAAATTATATAAACTTATTTATAGTCACGTAATTTATATAAACATACTTAATTCATATTAAAACAGAAGTACTCAGTACTCAAAACTCATTACTTTCTAATTCTTTTATTACCTTTAATCATTATCTCTGTTTCTGAGGTTATGTACATCAATTGTCTGGTGGAAGAGACTACTGTACACCTCTTCAAAACTCGGCCCTCAGTGATGTCATGTTGGTAGCTTGAAATTGGTCAGGTGGGAGTCTTTATACTACAAAAATCAGCAAATGGTGCAAATTAGGACTTAGTGTCTTGTTGATTGTTTAATCAAGATTAATTAGAGATAATGTTAATGCTGATTAAACAAAGTGAGTCATGCCTGTAGTTATTAAATTCTGAATAGAATTAAAAAATGAGGAAATTTTCTTCCAGTATTCACAAACTATTTCCAATTCAGCCAAGAAGTTACTCTCATCCTTGATGAGTGAGTGAAGTTCCTTCATTGGCCTTCCCTATTTCACTTTAGTCTTATTCCTTCACGTAAAGAAAATTATAAATCAACTTTTGTGCCACAACAACACTCATTTGTTAACGATGTGAGGAACTTCTTGGCTGAATTGGATAATAATCAAGCACATATTAGTAGTCTCATTAGTGACACTTTGGCAATAGAATTATAAAAACCGGTAGTGGATTTTCAAAAAATGACATCACACTGAAGTTTTACGTATGTGGAATTTACAATAAAGAATATTGTATATTGGGCTTCCCTGGTGGTGCAGTGGTTGAGAATCTGCCTGCCAATGCAGGGGACACGGGTTCGAGCCCTGGTCTGGGAGGATCCCACATGCCGCGGAGCAACTGGGCCCGTGAGCCAAAATTACTGAGCCTGCGCGCCACAATTACTGAGTCTGCGTGTCTGGAGCCCGTGCTCCGCAACAAGAGAGGCCGCGATAGTGAGAGGCCCGCGCACCGCGATGAAGAGTGGCCCCCGCTTGCCACAGCTAGAGAAAGCCCTCGCACAGAAACGAAGACCTAAAACACAGCCATAAAAAAAAAAAAAAAAAAAAAGAATATTGTATATTTCATTATTATTTGTAAATTGTATGTTACATATCTCTTATACTAGCATAATTTATAATAAGCATGTAAAGATCCACACACACACACACAAGTTCTCCCAGAGATCTGGTTATTAAACATTCACCAGCTCATCACTGCATATAATCCTTGAAGCAGGGATGGGAAGGTCATTTAGTCCAAACTTTCTACATTCAGATATTGGCTAGATGGAAATTTAAAACAGGTCAACCTGGTTAGTTTTCATGTAAAGGTAGACAGGTAGCTGCTAATGTGTGATTGCTCTTCCAAAATATTTATTTCCATTGTCCATGTATTAAATTGTACTATTAGAGATTTATTACTTTGGGTTCTGTTGTTTTTTGATCTTCTAAATACTGATTCATAAATGGTAGTATTTTTACTGGGAATACCAGTTAAAATATAGTTTCATGACATGTCTGACACCCCATCCACCCAACCCACTAAATCATAACTGTAGTGTGGTCCAAAGAAACTGTACTTTTAATGTTTCCTAGACCAGGATTTGGGAACCATTGCTTGAGTCTTGTGTTAAATATAAATAGCCCCAGAAGAGCAAGAATGTAACTCAGCTGCTGCCATAGTTAGACAGGATTAACAGATAGCAGAGATCAAGACCACGTAGACAGAGCCTTTCTCCCCATCTCCCTGAGGCACCTGAAACTAAGTGGGATAATGAATCTTGGTAGGAGGCAGGCCAAGCACAGTCAAGCTAACTGTAAGTAGAAATTCTCTAGACACTTACATTTAACTATCTGGAAGAATATTAGAAAGGAGTCTTTTCTATTTCCTTTCCTTACTGCTCAGGCAGGAAATATGTTGTGTCTTCAAGTGCAGTGTTAATGAAAATCAGGGATTGTTCATCCGTTTTGAGTTGGCCAGCTATATGGCTTCCCAGCATGCATGCGCATCTGTCAGCAATAAACGTTTAATTTTCTATGCCTATAGTTTTTACAAAACTATTGGCAGAAAATAAAATGATCATGATTCTGTATATCTGGTTGGTCATTGTGAGTCCATATTGCACTTTTCTGAGACTGGTACAGGGTCATCTAAAGGACTTACTAGGTGTCCAAGCTAAACTGATGAGCACAATCATTCTCTTCCTAACCAGACACATCCAGTTTGCCTGGAAAGCAGCAGGTTTTCCTTCTAACCATCCAATTAACCCCTAGTTGCTTTCCTTCCAAGGAGAAGGTGAAGTTTGCTAAAACTACCAGGTAAGAAGCTTATATAACTTTTATTTTTTAATACATAGGTTTGGAGTTGTAAAAAAAAGTTTGTACCTGAAAATTTACTAAGTAATGGACAAAGGTATAAATATATATTTCGCATTTCTTGAGTGGCTGGGCAAGAGTAATTAAGCAATTTTTAAGGATAGAAACTAAGCCAAAATTCTATACCATGTGAATATCTCCTTTCTTGCTACCCAAAGGAAAACTCGATACATACATTTTACCTTTAAAATTTTAGTTATGTGTTTGATATAGCAGCTATTTTGGTTACACCATCTTACCACTTAAATGCTTTTATCTGCAGTAATTATTAATTTATTTTAGTTCATGGACTCCCAAAGAGTAGAGACTAATTGTTCAAGCTCTTTCGTGTATAGGATGACCATACCACTTGGAAATACAGCTAATATTATTTTAATGTGCATTGTAGTATGGTATCATTAAGCTATTCATTCTGTTTTTGTGTTTCCACACTTGGTACTCACTCCTTATAACCTGGAGTAAGTTACACATAGATGCTCATTATGGCTAAAAGCAAGGAGGGGTGTTTCCTCCCGTTTCAGGGCAGCTGTCATTTGGTTGGGACAGCTAATGGCCTTACATATATGTTCTGTGGTCATATCACCTATGGATTTAAGGCAAATTTAGCAAGAGGAAGCAGGGAGAGAGAGGGAAGGGAGAGAGAAATTTAAATAATAGGGGCAATCCACCCTTCTAATCAGGGTGTCTATAACCCAAAGTGTGAGGGGAGGTGTTAAGCTGCTGTTCTTCCTCAGGTGTTCTCAGTTCTTTCATGCCTCTCATTGCACGAGATCTTACAGAGAGATTGTGATTCTAATGTTTAAGGATAATTATTTATTAATACAGTTTAGACTCCAAACACAAGCTAAGTCTTTCATTTGGTGTTAAACCAAAAAGAATAATGGAGTCCACCCCTGGAAGGAAAACTGTGATTGATTTCTTGCGAGATGGTGTATTAGTCTCCAATGTGGGGCTCCTAAGAGACTTTCAAGCATAATTTTGACTTTTTGTCTTATGAGGTATAAAAATCTAAAATCTAACTAGGAGGAGGCAAGTCTACTATTTATTTTCCCTTTTACCACATAGCGATAGCTAAGGACACTTAACAATGAAGACAATTCATAATCACTAGTCTCAAGAATCCTATATTCATAGGATTTCTTGGGGGTAATTGTGATTTTGGTGCTACTATTATGAAAACATTGGATTTCTGAGAGAAATAGTTTTTCCATGTTGAGCAAAAGTAGGGAAGGAGAAGTTGTACAGAGAATAGAGAGCATCAGGGTCAAATGGGGTATTAGGAGTACATAATTTATAGGATTGAAAAAGTAACTTCAAAAAAAAGAAAGAAAGAAAGAAAGAGAAGCAGAAAAAGGAAGAGGCAGACAAAGGAGAGCATGAAGTCTTAGCAAGCACAAAAAGAGGTAGTTACCAGCAGAGGCAGAATCATGGTTAATACAACTGCAGTGTTCTGAGCATTGAGCTTGGTGCAGTGGGAGTGTTGTCCCTTTTAATATACAACTCTCTAAAGTCAGTACCAATTCAGCAGGAGAGAGAACTGGAGACATTGTGTGACAGAGTAAAGGCAGGCCAGAGAGATGAATTTGCCTAGATATCTGTGGTTAATGTAATCTGGCTAGATAAATTAGGGGTGTAAGTAAACTCAAGATTTGTTTAGATTGTTTACAGGTATAGTGTGGATGTTTTATTAAAGTTGTTCAATAAGCTTTAATTATATTCTTGCCTATATTCTAAAATTTTCAGTGTCCCATCTTTATTTCCTAGTGCTTGTACTCTTCAGCTATTCCATAACTTTTTTAACCTATGAGTTTGTCTTTTATTCCCTTGAGATCATATTCTTCCTTGGCTTGTAAATGGCAAAGATTCTGAGACCAGATTGAGGATGATTCGTGGGTTCATGGTATAGAAAAAGACCAGCGTGGGGAAGTGAAAAAAATGAAGATGATATTGTAGTTGCAATGTGTTGCCACCATCTAAGTGACCATATGATTAGTACCATTCACTCTGCTTTAGATATATTAAGTGTAACCAGCAAGAGGAGTCACACAAAGTTGTGGAGGGCTTTTGTGTAGGAGAGTACCATGGTTTGATTTACATTTTAAAAAGGTCATTCTTCCTGCTACATGGAAAACAGATGCGGCAAGAAAACCCCAAAGAAGCAAGGAACCAGTTAGGCCACTGAGGTTGTCCAAGCCAGAGATAATGGCGGCAAAGATTAGGGTAGTAATGGTGGAGATGGAGACAAGCAGGCAGATTGAAGTGTTCTTTAGAGGCAGAGCTTTATAATATCAGAATATCTTTTATTTGGTTTAAAAATTATTCGTAATTACAAAAATATACTTTTGTATATTGTTATTATAAAACCAATCTCTCAAAGTTGTTATTAGGATTAACTGAGGTAATATATGTAAAGTCTCACAAGATATGAATGAGCTTTTAAATAAATATTGGAGAGGCAGTGTGAGTACAAGGAGTACAAGGAGTAGAAAGAGAACTTACTTCAGCAATCAGCAATCATTTTCTAATCCCTGTTTTACCAAACTTAATGAGACCTACATATATTAGCTATCTATAGCAGTTACAAGTTACCCCCAAATTTAGCAGCTTTAACAACAAGTATTTATGTTCTCATACATTTTCTCACAGTAAGGAATTTAGGATAGGCTTAGCTAGGTGGCTCTGGCTCAGGGCCTCTCATGAGGTGCATTTAAGGTATTGACCTGGGCTGCAGTCATCTGAAGGCTTGACTAGCTGTAAGAACTGCTTCCAAGCTGGCTCATTCACACAGATGTCCTCAATTCCTAGCCATGTGAACTTTTCCATAAGGGTGTGTAATGGACTGAATGTTTGTGTCTCCCCAAAATTCATACATTGAAGCTTTTACCACTAATGTCACTATATTTAGAGACAGAGCCTTTGAGGAGGTGATAAAGGTTAAATGAAATCATAAGGGTGGAGCCCTAATCTGGTAGAGCTTGTGCCCTTATAAGAAGAAGAGACACCAGAGCTGGATCTCTCTACCCTGTGAGGACACAGTGTGAAGGCAGCTGTCTGCAAGCCAGAAAGAGAGTCCTCACTGGGAACTGAATCAGATGGCACCTTGATCTTGTACTTCCCATCCTCCAGAACTGTGAGAGATAAATTTCTGTTGTTTAAGCCACCTGGTCTGTAGTATTTTGTTACGGCAGCCTGAACTGACTAGTGCAGGCTGCTTGAATAGTCTCACAACATGGCAGCTAGTGTGCCCAGAATGAGCCATCCAAGAGGAAATCGCAATTTTTTTATGATCTAGTCTCAGAAATCACTAAGCAACACTGCTGCCATATTCTAAGTCACTAAGTCCAGCCTACACTCAAGAGGAAGAGAATTAGTTTTCACCTCTGCAAATAATTTGTGAACATATTTTAAAATCACCTCAAGGCCTTTATGCAAGCTTTTTTTTTCTTTTATGAAGAGAGGCTTATAATAAAGTACATTCAAAGGATTAAATTAGGTAGTGAGTATTATCATTTGACTAGCTAGGTGGCTGCTCAATAAAAGTTTCCTTCCTTGATAATTTAGAGATAATCTGGAAGCTAAGAGAGGAAAAGTAGGACAGTGTAGTTCTTTTGGGTGGCCTCTAAGTGTGTCTTTTATCCTTCCTCTGTTCATGATAACTACTTTTGCATCAAGTAACACATCTTAAACTCTACTTATCTAATTTAATTAGGCACATGAACTTGTGACTATTCTTTTTTCTCTTTGAGATGAAAATATAAGCCTCTCAGGAATTTTCTGAATGTAGAAACTCTTACATATGTCAGTGATGTATTTTCTTAATTTTCTATATATAGGAATTCAAGGAATGAAATTTTAAATTAAAATAATGTATCTCTGATACAAGTAAATGAAGATCAGTATTATCTAAAAATAGAACAGAAATTCATAATTAAAAAAGCATTTCCAACTGTAGCCTTATTATTTCAGCATGTTTCCAGCTGTGGGTGACTTTACATATCTTCAGGCGTAATCACATATCAGTATGCGTGGAGTGACTTTCTTAATGTCCATTAATTCTTGCATAAACTCTTTGCATAAATCTGTACCAATCAGGATGTGATTAGAACCTTATTGTCTTGCAAAATCTAACTGTATTGAAGTAAGATTCAGGAAGAAGCTTTGACTTTTTTTGTCTTTACTTTTTAAAGAAATCCATTCTCTGAACTATAGGATTTGAATGAGATAATGGTGCAGTACCTTACGAAGTGGGACACTCAGCACATCAGGAGGCCATTGTACTGATTGTTTTCAAGGTCAGAATTTGTGGTTTGAAGGAAATATTTAAGATATTTTAAAAGTTGGATTGAGTATAATATTTGAATATAATTCTTTCAATGCGTGACATAATTTTTCATTTTTAGTAAACAATTAAAAAATGTAGAGCAGAACAATGCACCTTAAATTGAGAAGAAGTACATCAGATATGGGCAAGGTCTCTCTTGCCCAGGATCTCAGGAGTAAGATCAGGGATAAATAGATAAGGCTATTGATATTTGGGCTACATTAATTAGCAAATATTTAAGTTTAATGCATAAATGAATAGAACCTAAGAGAAGAGAGAGAATCTGGATTTGATAAACTTCAAGGTTAAGGAACATAACATGGTTTCACTTAGAGGGATTATATTGATTCATCTTATCAGAAGACAGAACCCACTGCCTAGTGACTCTGTATGGTTCTTATTGTTAGTCTCCATTTGGGCGGAATTTCTAACCACATCTAATTTCTAAGTGTGATACTTTTGTGTATGGTTTCCATTTCAAATGGTGATTTGGGGGAAGTTTCACTTCAACTACTACCTATATGCCTTATCTGTCGAGGTCTGACATTTCTCCTGAGATCCTAACTTATACATAGCAATCTCCTGTTTATCTGCAGTACGGTATCCCACAGGCTATTGAAATTTGACAGTTCCATAGACAAACTCTTCATCTTGACCTCCAAACCTTTTCCTGTCCCTTAATCTTTTAACCCAGTGAAACCACTGGCATCATCCACTTACTATGCTGGAAATCCGAATATCATGCTTGATTCTTTCTTCTCTGTTACTTTCCCCTTCCCCCTCTCTCTTTCTCCTCCACAAACACATTAATCATCTGATCCTATTTATTTCATCTCCTAAATGTCTCTCTTGTCTGTCTCCTCTGCTTCCACCCTCTGGCCACTGATAGAGTTAGGCTTTTATTATTTCTCTTAGCTGGTCATCTGGTTTCTTATCTTTCTCCAGTTTTTCCTTTATTATGGTCAGAGTGATTTTTGTAAAAGGCATATCTGATCATGCTACTCTCAGGTGTAAAATCCTTCAATGGCTCTCCATTTAGCATCTCAGGTTAAAGACCAGTCTTTAACATGGTATATTAGATGATTCTAGATTGTGCTCTTGTATTTCTTCTGAGCCTATTTCTTCACTTAATTATAAACACCTAGTTCTCTAGATATATTGTTAGGTTGCACTTCCATGGCCTAGCACATGTGGTTTCCTTACTATCAAATTCATAAGTCTTTGGTCTGGCAAATTTTTGTCGCTCCTTCAAGATATAGCTCAGATGTCACACTTTATGTGAGGACTTTCCAGATTCCACCAGGCAGAGTTAAATCTTCCCTTCTCTGAGTTCCCATTGTACCTTTGTTTCTGCTGTGGTATCTATCAAATCATATAAAAATTAGTTGTGTACTTGATTGTTTCCTCCACAGACTCTGGGTTACTTGAGAAGATGGACTATATCTTACTTATCTTTATATTGCTAATGCCTAGCAAGGAGCTTCAAAGATAGTAGAAACTTGCCCAATGCTCATTAAATAGTGAGTAAATCAAAGTGTCTTATTAGCAATACAAGTAATAACAGTGCTTAGAAAAAAGATTCTGCAGAAGTGAGAAGACCATTTCTTATATTTACTCTTAATAAAAGTACAGACTTGTAAATTCATCAATGTTGGAACTATGGTAAGCAAACTTAGAATCATTATATTCATTTACAGTAAACTTTGGTTATCTGGTACACTCAAGCATCTGAGGGACATTGAGCCCAGAAGTAAGGAAAATAAAAAATGAAAGCATCTTTGTCTGGAAAAATATTCCAGATCCATTTGTACAATGAGCAAGGACAACTGAAATGATGACACACTGCTGGTTAGTCCAGTCTCTGTCTAAACACAAGGTGAGGAGAGCTCCATAGTGTAGTGATGTTATGAAAAGATAGACTTTCCTATGTGAAATCTGAGAGTCACAGGAGAAGTGACAGGTGATAGAAAAAAAAAGAAGAGGACAGAAAAGAGAGGGAGAGATCAGAAGTAAAGGTGATGATAACTACAATGATAGTGGCAGGGATTTTATATCATGAACTCCAACGGTCTCAGAAATGATGTCAGAAGTTAAAATAGATTTTCTGTGTGTGGATATGTGTGCATGTGTGTGTGAATGTGTTTACACCTACCTACATTTTATAGTTCTGGAAGTTCCAGTCCTTAAAACAGAATCCAGAAAACTATCGTTTCCGCAATAATAGACAATGCTGGATAATGGAGGACAATGGAGACTTTAATGCGGGGGTTCTTTATGGACAGGGGTTATGATTTAAAACCCAGTTTTTTACACTTTGCTATGTGTAGGTAAGTCCTAGATAAGTATTTTCTTAACTGAGTGATGAACTGCTGTGATCCCTAAGGAATGTCTGTATTCAGATCTTATTTTGTCTAATGTATCTCTAGTTCAGTGGTTCTCAGCTGAGATAGTTTGGCCTGGCTATAGGAAAAATGATAAAGAGATTGTCTTAGTATGTTCAGGCTGCTATAACAAAAACACCATACACTGGGTGGCTTAAAGAACAAACATTTTATGTCTCACAGTTCTGGAGGCTGAGAATTCTGAGATGAAGTTGCCAGTAGATTCAGTGTCTGGTAAGGGCCCACTTTCTGGTTTATAGCTGGCCAACTTCTCACTGTGTCCTTATGTAGTGGAAGGGGCAAGGAAGCTCTCTGTAGCCTCTTTATAAGGAAACTAATCCCATTCCTGAGGGCTGTACTCTCATGACCTAAGTACTCCCCAAAGGCCCAGCCATCACATTGGTGTTAGGATTTCAACATATGTGTTTTGGGGGAGACACAACCATTCAGTACATAACAGAGGGGAGGTTTATCTTTTGAACCTCTAGGCTTTCTGGTGCTTCCTGTCACCAAATCCAAAGTTTCCCAACATTTTCATTAAAACCCATCCATAGGAGGGATTTCCATTCACCACTGTATTTCAGGATCACTCCTGATTGAGGCTATATTGTGGCATCCATATTTTTAGCAAGTTACTAAGTCTGATTAATTTATGAATCAGGCTCAGGTTCCCCCCCTCCTTCATGAGCTGGTCGTAAGAAAGCCCCACAAACCACAGGAATGAGTTGAGAGGTTGGAATCACTGCAACAGAGCTAGGTAACATGAAGGTTGGAGTCACCTGTTTGTGTAACTTACTTGTTCCTTTCGAGCCGGCTCAGGTCTGATTCTGAAAGTAGCCTGTCCATTATGTGATGAGTTGCTGCTCTGTCATATAGACCTTATCACTTGGTGGCTGACAATACCCAGCTCATTATGAGCATCTCCAATTGTATAGTGGCTTGAGGTACCCTAGTCAGGAACTCAGTCTCTATTAGGGCTCAGTACGTGTTGGCAATTGCCATTCTAATAGAGTACAGTTTTCTGTTGCAGACAACATAGCCTTGCTTTAGAACCATAGGAGTCTGCACTGTGTTTATTCTATTGGGGCTGGCCAGAGAATCCACAGGGCTTCCTAATGGATGATGGGTACCTCTCGTACCTTTGGATTTGCTGGGTCATGTAATCAGAGTGTCAGGGCTGCTTATATCATAATTTGAACCTACTGCAGAGCCATCTGTTGCTTTGTGTAAACTCAAAGCTGGCAGTCTCCCTAGTTACTCAATAAATGATTTGGAATAATTTTGCTAAGTGTATGTAGTCTCTAAAATCTAAAGGGATACATAAGTGCTGTGCCTCTTTCTTAGTGATAGGAAGGCAAGATGCAGTAACTTATCCTTTACTTTTCAAAAAATTTATCCTTTTACTTTTTTTGGTTATTTATCATTTACTATTTTATATACCTTTTATACATTTGTTCAAGGTTTTTCCTCAAAAGGACCTGGTCTCTGCTTTTACCTGTATAAATGTATACCACAAGTCAGAGTCTTAGTAAATGTGATGTTACAGCATGCCTAAGATTATTGCCACCCTACTTAGCCCTAAAAATGAGGTTATTGTTACCTCTGGCAGGTACATTATCCAATTCTAGAATCCCTTTCTGAGAATTTGCTTCTTGGGACCACTTATGATACCCCCTTTCTTTATTTTTTCTTTTTTAAAAATTTATTTATTTTATTTATTTATTTTTGGCTGTGTTGGGTCTTCATTGCACGTGGGCCTTCTCTAGTTGAGGCGAGTGGGGGCTACTCTTCGTTGTGGTATGCGGGCTTCTCATTGCGGTGGCATCTCTTGTTGCGGAGCACAGGCTGTAGGCGCATGAGCTTCAGTAGTTGTGGCACGCAGGCTCAGTAGTTGTGGCTTGTGGGCTCTAGAGCACAGGCTCAGTAGTTGTGGTGCACGGGCTTAGTTGCTCCGCGCCATGTGGGATCTTCCCAGACCAGGGCTTGAACCCGTGTCCCCTGCATTGGCAGGTGGATTCTTAACCACTGCGCCACCAGGGAAGCCCCATACCCCCTTTCTTGGTTGGATTCTATTAGAAGAGATGCCAAAACAAGGATTCATGTGCAAGTGATTATTTGGAAGATGTAGAAAATACTGGTAAAGGATGGGGAGAACTGAGACAGGGAAGGGAATGCAGCCAACAAAGTGTACATAATCAAGCCATTACCTCTGTGGGTAATTGGACTTCACCCCACTGTAGAAACTCTGGAGCAGCGTAGGTAATGCTTCAGGGTCATCTCACTGGAGGAGGTACACCAATTTCCTTCAGTCATTGGTTGAGAGTTTCTGGGGCCAGAGGATCATTAATTTCCCAACAGTTCTAGCCTGTCGCATGGGTGGGCAAAGTGGACTTCAAAATCCAGAGAAGATTGTCAGGTCTTCAGTTGGAAATCAAGTTAATTGTGCTTAAGTATGAAGGGGAAGAGGATATAGACAGGGCACTAATAATGTCTGTTACAATGTCCAATTCTAACTACAGCAGAAAGCTTTAGGACATATACATTAAGGTTTGGAATGTGAAATATGGTATCATATTCCCCAAAGCACAACATTCAAATAGGTATGATTAAATCAGTAGAGCATTATCTATTTCTTAGCTGATGTAAAAAATACCAACAATACTACTAAATCTTTCATGAGCTCAGGCAACTCTGGTTCCCTTTGGTTTTAAAATAGACAAGGAACATTCAGCACTTGCTATAGTGAGTGATCTGATCAAAGAACTATGTAATACAGATGGTTAACAGAAGGGATATTATTGTAATACCATGCTGAATAAATGAATAGCCAAGATGGATTAAATTGATATGATCATAGAGAAATTTGAGTTTTGCACTATTTCCACTCAAAAGTTCTAAGAAAAGTTTATGTCAAGTCTGTAAAACTTTTCATATATTAGGCCATTTTGTCATATAGTATTTCATTTCATTTAAAAGTCCTAAATTTCATCAGTTGATCTCCCACAATTGTCCCTTTACATTTAATTTTATAATGTATAAACTGATGTAATTACCTAAATATTTCTAAATATTATAGTGTTTTTCTGATAAATATTATTTTTATATTCTAGTTCCTGAGTTTCCAGGAAGTTTTTGAGGATCAGAATTTATATTTTCCTCCAAGAAGGCATTCTAAAAACTTAGAAATATTTAGAGATAATTTTTGGTATAAATCCTCCATTCTTTCTCAAATGGTTTTATAAAGACATCATTTCTCTCAATAATAAATATAAAAGTATTACATCACTTCTATTTTAGGGAACAAAGAAAATGGTCAATAGTTTCAGTCTGAAACTCTTTAGAAACATTTTGTTTAACAATTAGTATGTGATAAAGAGCTTTTAAATTCAATTCTGAAACAATTAGTATGTAATAAAGACATTTTAAACAAAAGATAAATTCAAATTTGCAGAACAATGTGAGCAAGGCTCTTGATTCACCAACTACCTGAATATTCAAGTATCATGTGCTAAAACATGTAGTTTCCTAATCTTCAGAAGTTCCTTAAAAACAGCAAATAATGAATACAATGTAGTTCAAAATCTATAAATTCAAACTATGTAGCTTCATGAGCAGAGTGACTTTGCTCCTGCTTAGAAGAGTTAAAAAATTTGTCTGTGTTTCCATCACTTTGGGAGTAAAGAAAAGAGAATGTCAGAATATTGTTGTGATTGTCTTTCTTTTAATTTGAGAGTCACATTCAAAATGTGAAGATTTAGAAACTGAATATTCCTGGTTATATTATACCATAAATTGGAAGTAATTTGGTACAGGTTACCGTGACCTAGTCTTAATTCTGTCATTATTAAACTTTGTCTTCCTAAGCAGGACAAAGTACTGAGTTAATCATGATTCTTTAGATTGGTCTGAAGAGGCAAACCCTCTCTTAGAATGCAGTGGCCTTGAGGGAGCCTGAAAGAGGCAGAATGGAGAGCACTGTAAGAGGACACAGCCCTGGTCAGGAGATGGGACCGAATGAGTTCCTTTTTAACTTTTTCCAATAATTGTTTGAGACTGATCTGGACACCACTCTTAGGACTTTCTTCTTATTATTTAAAAAATTTTTTTGGTTGCTCTGAAATTTCATAAGCACATGTCTTTCTAAGTCTTTACAACTCAAAATGTGGCCTGTGGACCAGCAGCCGTGGTGTCACTTAGCAGCTTGTTAGAAATGCAGAATCTCACATCTGTAGGGTTAGAATTTGCATTTTAACATGATCTCCAGGTGATTTGTATGCACATTAATATTTGAGAAGCACTGGTCTGGCTCTCCCCTTTCCTCTCATATTTTCCTTTTTCATCATTTCAGTTTTACATTCTAGCTCTTTTATTGGATGTTTAAAAATTTTCAGCAAACACATTTTAAGATATATTGTCTCAGCAACTTTCAAATATACAATACAATATTATTATTAACTATAGTCACCATGCTGTACATTACATTCCCCTGACTTATTTATAACTAAAACTCTGTACTTTTGACCCCCTTCGCCTATTTTACCCTCACCTCCATAACCCCCTCCTACTACCTCTGGCAACCAACAATCTGTTTTCTACATCATGAGTTTTGGTTTTTGTTTGTTCAGATTCCACATATGAGCAAGATCATATGATAGTTTTCTTTCTCTGTCTGCCAAGACATGGAAGCAACCTATTCTAATATTATGGATATAGTATGTTTTCCATCCTTAGAATCTTTTTTTTTTTTTTGGCTGCGTAGTATGACATGCGGGATCTTAGTTCCCTAATCAGGGATGAACCTGTGCCCCCTGCAGTGGAAGCACAAGTCTTAACCACTGGACTGCCAGGGAAGTCCAATCCTTAGAACCTTAATTAGGATAAAAATTAAGTTGTTCTCTATTTTTCTTAATTATCAATATCTTTGGGTCAGTTGTTCTATTTGTTTGCCTTAGTTTTTGCTTTTGTGCATCTCCAAAATATTTGGAAGATTCTTGATTGTGTATTCATATTCGTGGAAAAGGTGTAGGATAAGTCTGGAAGTGCTGAATATATGTCCTTTGTATTAGACAGAGAGGACCAGCCTGCAGGGTACCTGCAAGAACCATTTCCAAAAGGATAAGGGATTTATTCTGATGGTCCATAGATCAGTTTCTTTAGAGCAGGTGTCATGGCTTGTGGATGGAAGTAAACACAGCATCTCTCAGTGGAGGACCAGAGTTTGGGGTAGAGAGAGGGAAATCAGGAGAAGAGTAATTCTATAGGCAGACTTAATAGATCTTGTACATTTCTGCTCCTCTTTCCATTGCCATCCTCTTTACCCCCTGGCTTGGCTCTTACCTCTCTTCTGGGCTCACTTAGATAGACTTCGTTGTGAAATTTCCGGGTTGCTGCTTTCTTTTTCCACCTTCCAGAAAAATCACTAAGATCTCTGCTCAGTGCAAGTTCTCTTTCTTAATAGTGCTCTTAGGATTTTTTGTCTTGTATTTTTTTTAACATAATTTCATTGGGAATTTTAGAGATTGAAAGGTAGATAAGTACATTTAGTTCTTAATCTTTACCAGAAGATTAAGTTTTTTGATGGTGACAGAATATTTTTCATGCAGATTTTATCCTTTGTAATTTGCTGGATAGTCTTGTAGGAATTTTTCTAAAAACAGTAAGTTCTGTATTGACATAATTTTCAGATAATCACACATACAAGAAAGAAACTACTGCTGATTCTGACCAGGATATCAAACAACTGAAACAGTAAAATGATTCTGTTCATGCACCAGCATGCGGGTGCACACACACACGCATTTCTATGGGTAGGTGAGCATTCATAATACAAGTTGGATAGTGATTGGCACTTGAGTGATAACAAAACGATCATGTTTTGAATTTTTATTAAAAGAAGTGTAATTTTTTATCACGTCTCAGAATAGACATATGACTTCTATTTTACAACTTATAGAGTTGGTTTTACATACTTCTGACAGTCAATTCATATTTCTGACATTATAATTTCTTTTTCCATTGAGAAGTTGTACATAAGTTGGTTGTTTACTTTTTCCAAGATAAGTCATTGTAATCCTACCTTTATGCGAGACAATTTTTTCTTCTTTCTTGTGGTCAGTTCCCTGAGGGTTTTCATTCTTTTCTCCACCATTCATGCCATTAGTGCTATTCTTATGGACTTTTTGCAAAAGCATCCTAGGATATGTCAGAATGCTTTGACATGTCAGAACTCTCAATTTCTCTCTTTACCTAAGTTTCCTATAACAAAAACATCTATACCTATTTTGTTATCTACTTCATTTCTTCCTTTCTCTCTCCAGGTATCAATTGTTTTGTTGTCAGTGACTAATGTAATGCTTGATTTTTAGGCTTCAGATAGGAAAAAAAATGGCAATTCTGTTTCCTTTCATTAAAGCTGTTGTTAAAGCCAATTCTGAGTGTAGGCACAATGAGTGGTCCTTAAATTGCTTCAGGATTATCTTATAGGATATATAAATTAATTTTGTTTTATGTCCTGACTGTCTACTATGTCAAGAACACTAGGTTAGGTGTAGGGATTCAAAGTTGAATAAAACCTAATTACTGTTTTCCTAAGAGTTTGTAATTAAGTCTGTGTGGGGTATGAATATTAGTACATGATATATATACTTTTGTTAGGAATTTAACTATGGAAAGCCCATCTAAAATAGTGCAGTTACTTCTATTATTATTGTATCCTTTAAATATTTTAGTAATTTTTTTCCCTGTGTAACTGTTGGTTCACAACCATGGGAGCTTCCCAGGTAAAATCTGAAACAGGCCTCATACATGGAGGGCAAGAAGGGACTGAAGAAAAGGGCAGGCCACGCCAGATTGGTAGATGGCAGCCTTAATAAGAAAGGGAACTTACATATGAGGCTTGTCTTGGGTGATTGCAAGACAAGTAGATCTCTGCGCCCACCTGCCAGAATCTTAAAGGTTTATACAGAGACTCTAACAGGGTTCAGTCATATATCCTGTCCAGATGGTCTTAACAACATCTCACTCTCTCAAGGGTGTGTCCTTGAAGCCAGCTCCTACTGTGGTAATGGTGGGAAGAAGATACATTCCAAGGATAGGGGAGGGAGTGAGGAGCCTCCAGTTGCCTGGATCCAGCTTGTGGGTCAGCTGGCACTTATGTCCTCTCAACTATCTCCTCCAATTATAATAGGTGTAGTCAGTTGAATGGTGGCCTCCATTCTGAACCAGTGAATGTGATCTTATTTGCAAAAAGGCTCTTTGCAGATGTAAATAATTAAGTATCTTGGGATGAAATCATCCTAGATTACCTTGGTGGGCCCTAATTCCAGTGATAAATGTCCTTATAAGAGACAGAAGAGGAGAATACACAGACATACAAAGGAGAAGGTGACATGAAGATGGAGACAGATATCGGAGTGATGGTGGTCACAAGCCAAGGAAGCCAAGGAATGCCGAGGGTCATCAGAACCTAGAAGAAGCAAGGAAGGATTTTCCTTTGGAGCTTCTGAAGGGACATCTGGTCTCCAGATCTGAGAGAGAATGCATTTATGTTGTTTTTGGCCACTAAGTTTGTGGTGCTGTTTTATGGCAGCCTCAGGAAACTAATACAATAGGTGAAAGCATGACTAAGGTTTGTGGTTGAGAGTAATTCCTGTGTGATATATTTTACCAATGAGAAAAATCAGCTAAATACCAAAACTTTTTATGAGGTGATTTGGAGAGTTTAAAAGACGGTTTCCTAGGGTTACTTAAAAATGATATGGATAGGAGGCAAAGGTTTACACCTATTACCTGAGCAAGGGGAATCAGGTAAGTTTAGGAGTGTAATGGTTAATTTTTTAACTTCTTTTTTATGGCATTCCCAAAGTGGCATCTTAATTTTATTCCTTCAATGAGCAGTAAAGCCCAATCTGAATGCAAACAAATATTGGTTGTATATGCAAAGACTAAAAATGAATTGATAACATCGTGGTGATATTCAGACATTTAAATATTAAATACTGTTGGACTAGATTACCGAGAATCATTTAGATGGGTGTAGTGATAGAAAATTTTACATCTCTTGGAAGCTTGTCCTAGAGTAAGATAGGCAAGAAGTCATAGCTGAAATAACCATATAAAAGATGTAATAGGCTATAGAATAAATTACTTGTAGCAGGGTGGCAAACATAACACTATTATCCAAATATGCAAGGAAAATGGTAGTTCTTCCTTCTAGTCTTTTAAATTGTAAACTGTAACATGAATATGGAGGAATGCATAAAATATAGATACAGATTAATGAATCATTTAAATATAAAACTCTATGTAACCACCACTTACGTCAAGAATAGAATGTTACCACACCCTAGAAACCCCATTGGACTTCCCAGTATAGTCTCCTAAGTATTCAACCTAAATATTTGAGTGTTGCTTTGCTTGCTTTTGAACTTTGTGTAAATCAAATTATGTAGCAGGTAGTACTTTGGTATGGCTTCTTATGGTCAATATTATGTTTATTTTGTTCTTCCTTATTTCTTGAGATTGTAACTCACTCATTTTCATTGCAGTAGAGTATGGCATTGCAGTGATATACACAGTTTATGTATTGATGGGAATTTGGGTTATTTCCAGTTTGGGGCTTTTACAAATAATGCTGCTACAGACATTCCTGTACATGTGTTGTGGTGCACAAATGTACACGTTTATATTGGGTGTATACCTAGGAGAGGAAATTACTAGGTGTGTATATCTTCACCTTTTGTTGGTAATGGCACACTGATTTTCAAATTGGTTGCATCAATCTGAAATCTGTAGGAGACTTCCTGTGATTTTATATCCTTGTGAAACTTGGTATTGTCAACCTTTTCCATTTTAGCCATTTCTGGCAGATGTGTAATCATATCTCATTATGGTTTTAATTTCCATTTTTACTATCTGAATGAGATTGAATACCTTTTCATATGCTTATTGGCCATTCAGATTTCCTCTTCGTGAATTCCCTATTAAAGACTCTTTTTCATTAAAAAATTTAGGTTGTCTTTCTTTTTTTTTATTGATTTGTAGTAGATGTCTTATACATTTTGTTTACCAGTCCTCTGTTAATTTTTTATGTTGCCAAAATATTCTCTCATTCCATGGCTTACCTTTAATTTTCTTAATGGTGTTGTTTGATGAACAGAAGTTTTAATTTTAATGTAGTCCAATTATTCTTTTCCTTTATGATCAGTGATTTTATGTCCAATTTACATTATCTTTTCCTAACATGAATTAAGAAGATATTCTCCAGTATTTTCTTCAAGCCTAGAGCTGCCCAAGAGAAATATGAGACCCACATGTACAACTTAAAGTTTTTCCTATTTAAAAAAGTAGAAGGGATCAAGTGAATTTAACTTTAATGTTACATTTTATTTTACCCAGTGTATTCCAAATATCATAATTTCAATATGTAATCATGATTAATGAAATATTTTACATTTTAAAACTCATACTAAATATTCAAAATCTAGTATGTATTTTGTGATTATAGCACATCTCAATTCATAGGAGTCAACTGCAAAATTTCAAGTGTTTAATAGACACAAGTGGCTAGTGCTTATCAGTTTGGGCAGCACAGTTCTAGAAGACATTTTGTTTTGCCACTTGGAATTCATATTTGTGTATGGATCAATGTTGGCATCATTTCCTTTTTTTCCTACATGGTAATCTATTGTTCCAGCTACATAAATTGAAAAGGACATCTTTTCCTCCTGCTTTTCAGTGCCATCTTTGTCATAAATCAAATGTTCATATATGAGTAGGTCTATTTCTGATCTTAATAATAAATGCTTATCTTCTATGGTGGGGATAAAAAGGAACAAACTATATTTTTCCAATCAATTGAATCTGAGTCTCTGCCAGTTTGAAGAGTAACTTTTAGGTAACTCAATCTCTTTTAGTAAGTGCTCAATGTCTCAGATTTGTTCCCATTCCTCTTACTTTTTCCTGAAATGATGCCTGGATATGTAGGGGTGTTAACATGACATGGTGGTGCTGGGAAGAAGGATCTCTATCTGCCAGGGGGTCCTTTGGTAGCCTTGTGCCTTTTTGGTCCTACTGCAGTATATATAGTTGACCCTTGAACAACATGGGTTTGAACTGCACAGGTCTATTTTACTTGGATTTTTTTCAATAAGTATATTGAAAAAATTTGGAGATTTGTGAAAACGTGAAAAAACTTGCAGATGAACCACATAGCTTAAAAATACAGTAAGTCCCCTACATATGAACCTTCAAGCTGTGAACTTTCAAAGATGCAAATGCGCATTCACATGTCCAATCACATAAGTTAGTTCACATGTCTGGTGTACATTGTCATGTGTGTGCATCCTCTACAAGTGGTTGTGCTTTTGTGTACTTTACAGTATTGTATAGAGTACAGTAGTACAGTTTCTTTACTTCAAGCCCAGGATGTCCAGAAGCAAGCGTAACAGCAGCAGTGATGTAGCTGGTACTGCTAAGAAGCACCAAGCAATAACGATGGAAACGTGAAAATAATTGAGAGAGTGGAGCGAGGCGAAAAGATGGGTTCTTATAATATGAATCGTTCAACCATCGGCAAGATTCTAAAGAACAAGATCATGGAACATGTGAAGTCAGCTGTGCCAACGATGTCGACAATAATATCGAAGAAGTGTGGAAAAGTGATGGAGGAGATGGAGAAACTTCTCAGTGTGTGGAGGCAGGATCAGCATCAGCGTCCAGTCCTGCTCAGCTTAATGCTGATTCAAGAGTAAGCTAAAATCCTTTATGAAGACTTGAAGATGAAATATGGCAAAGAATCAGAGAGCGCATCTTTTAATGCCAGCTATGGTTGGTTTCATTGGTTCAAGGCTAGAGCCAACCTTCACAACATAAAAGTAAGTGGGGAGTAAGTGAGTGCAGATACGGTAGCTGCCCGGGAATTTCCTGAACCACTTTGAGAAATTGTTGATGGAGGCACGTATTTACCCAAGCAGGTTTTTAATGTGGATGAGACAGAACTGTGCTGGAAGAGGATGCCAGACCGAAGTTACATCAGTAAGGAGGAAAAGTTGATGCCAGGCTATAAAGCAACAAATGATACGCTAACTCTGTTGTTTGGTGGCAATTCTTCCAGCGATATGAAGCTGAAGGCGCTCTTAGTTTATCATTCAGAGAGCGCCGGATTTGGATCCACTGTGGTTCACCTGAGCTGGGGTCTTCTCTGAGTCTGAGCTATGCTCTTCTTCCTTCCCTGAAGCCCATGGCTATCCAGTTCACATCCTCTGGAAGGGTCATATTGCCCATCACCAGTGTGGTTCTATGAAAACACCACAGACCATCAACTCAGCTCCTTTCCCTGAGTTTGCAGTATGTATGTATGTATGTATGTATGTATGTATGTATGTATGTATGTATGTATGTATTTATTTATGGCTGTGTTGGGTGTTCATTGCTGTGCACGGGCTTTCTCTAGTTGCGGTGAGCAGGGGCTACACTTCGTTGAGGTGCGCGGGCTTCTCATTGCATGGCTTCTCTTGTTGCAGAGCATGGGCTCTAGGCATGTGGGTTTCAGTAGTTGAGGCACATGAGCTCACTAGTTGTGGCTCGTGGGCCCTAGAGCACAGGCTCAGTAGTTGTGGTGCATGGGCTTAGTTGTTCCGTGACATGTGGGATCTTCCTGGACAAGGGATCAAACCTGTGTCCCCTGCATTGGCAGGCAGATTCTTAACCACTCTGACACCAGGGAAGTCCCATGGGCTTGCAGTAATTTTGAGGTTGCTTTTTCATCACCTAGCAGCCAAGAAAGTCTAAGGAGTGCTTACTCCATTCTTCTCTCTGCCTGTGAATGTGTATCACTAATGTCTTTTTGATATAGCATCTTGCACTGGTGTGCAGTCATCCTTGTTCAGTCTTCTCCCAGAGTTCCAAATGGAGTACATCACACAAAATCCTCAACTCTTCCAATCTACCTCCTCCCTGGAATTTTGTTCCAGGTGTTTGTGTCTGATGCCTTGTTCTATTTCTGTCTCTTCTTCTTTTTGCAGTCCACATGCCTCAATGGGCAGGGTGTCCTGCTTCCTGTGTGGTAGGGACAATTTATATCGCAGCCTGAGTTACCTTTACTCATGGCTCAGAGACAGAGGTCTGACTCTTGATATGTTAATTGGAGCTTAAAGAATTTATAAAATCTTTCAACCAAGGTTAGCTTTCAAGACCCTTCTCTTGTTAGAGACTTAAAAAAATCTAATTTGACACTCAGAGCTGAGTAGTGACATTATTGTTCTAGCTGATGTTGGCCCTTTCTCAGGCAGTCACAGGACAGTATGATGTGAAACTGCATGGGAAAATATTTCAAAAAATATCATTCCTGTTACTTTACTGAAAAAGAGAAAAGATGAAAAAAAAAAACCCTTTCATTTTCTACATATGAGTGCCAAATAAGTAAAGGTGAAAGCTAAAAGAGAAGTCTGGGAACAGAATTGTGAACCTGTCCTTTAAGCAGGGACACCTGCATGGGAACTCATTTTCTACACGAAAACAGCTGCAGAGTTTTAAAGTCCTAAGGAGGCAGAGAAATCACCTGTGCAAATAGATCATGATGATTTGATTTTAGCCGAGATAAACATCAAATTATGCATAGATATCAGATAACAGCACATGGTCTGCGATCTAAGAAACATTGCAACGTTAAACATGGTAACTTTAAAAAAATCATGTTTGTTGTAGAAACCATAGTGCCCACCAGGAAGAGAATCTGTTTCCAGTCCTTAAATTTTATGAAGATCAAAGGAATGGTTGGGAGGGAGGACTGAAGGAAGTCGAGAGGCTGGCCCATTCAAGAAAGCAGAGAGCTGCTCGTAAGTAAAAATGAGAGACATGAAAGGAGGGAGAATTAACCTGTCTAGAGGAATTTGGAAATGTTTTGCTGGGAAGTTTACAGGGTGGATGGGAAAGAGACTTTGGGGGCAATTGCCTTTTATAGGAAGGAGAGAACAAGGGCCAAGAAATGGAATTTTAAGTTTTTCTTTTGACTTCTTTTTCCAGTAATGGTGGACCTAGCTCTTTGGAGCAGCCCTCCCATTGAGGAATATTACAGAAGCTGCCCCTGCTTATATATATATTTAAAGATGTTACAAAGCTAATAAGAATTGTGAAGAATTATGGGACTAAGGTCTGGGAGAAGATAGAAATCCAGAGAGGCAAATACTGGATCTGGGGCCACTTTTCCCCTAAGGACCTCTGCTTATTCAGGAAGAGGTGAATGTAGCAGGTTATTTTTCTTTGTGTTTTTTTGTTTTTTGTTTTTTTTGGTCACACTGCACGGCATGTGGGATCTTAGTTCCCCAAGCAGTGATTGAACCCTCACCCCCTGGAGTAGAAGCATAGAGTCTTAACCACTGGGCTGCCAGAGAAGCCCCCAGTGTAACAGTTTTGATAGGATGGCAAAAATTGACATTCAGGGATAGCCAAGTGGGAACCCTGATAATTTTTCTATATGTTGAGTTGGGACATTGAAACATTTTACCCTGGAAGTAAAAGAGAATAGATTGGTCCTTGTAGAGACTGTAGTTCAGCTTTGAATCATCTCATTCCCTGGGATTGGATGAAGATGATCTTGGATTGCTAGTTTCAACAGTCTGCTTCAAGTAGATGTAACTCTTCATTGGGAAAAAAAATCATATTAAATTTTTCATACTATTTTTCTTTTAAAATATATAAAAATTTCTGTTGATTTATAACCTTTTAAATATTTCATATTGTTAGGCTTCTTAATTTTTGCTAATTGAGTGGATTTAAAATTATATCTCATAATTATCTTAATTTACATTTTTTTCTGATTAAAGGTAGGCATCTATTTACTGGTTTATATCTGTTTGTACTTCCTGTCTTGTAAAATACTTGTTCATGTCTTTTGCACATTTATCTACTAGACTTTCTTTTTCCTATTGATTTATGGAAGTTCTTTATACTGTATATTAATTCTTTGTCAGTTACAAAGACTACAAATATCTTTTTATACTTTGCAATTCTCTTTCATTGATGTCTTTGGATGAATAAAAATTTTAAATTATATTGTATTTATATTTATTTGTCTGTTATGGTGAATACCTTTTCTGTTCTTTTAAAGAAATTCTTCCCTATCCTGGGGTGACTAAGATATTCTCTATATTTCCTTTCAAGCATTAAAGCAGCAGTAATACAGGGTGTTCTTTTTCCTTAAAAAAAAGATTTTAAAGGGAATGTTTCAGAGTTTTGTAACTTCTTTTTAGCAGGTTAAGAATATCTCTTTCAAAGTTTCAAAGAGTTTTCTTTTAAATGATGAATGGATATTGAATTACATTAAATGTCTTTTCTGCATCTAATTGGGATAATTATAATTTTTTCTTCTTAATCTCTTTTCTGCTGGATCTAGTCAGCCCTTTAACCATTCAGTTGTTAATTTCGAGTATAACAGATTTTATATTTCTAAATATACATTTTATTATTCCTAATATATTTTTATTTTTATTTGGCTTTTCCTATAAAAGTACCTGATCATTCTTTTTTATCTATGACTTTTCTTTTTCTTAATCTATTTATTGGAGTATAATTGCTTTACATTGTTGTGTTAGTTGCTGCTGTATAACAAAGTATGAATTTAAATACATACAAAAACTGTTTGATCTCCTTCCTGACTGCTCACATCTGCGGGTATTTCCCAACATCAGAATTCCTCAACAGTATCCGAGTTCATTCAGGAGGTAGCTCAAAGAGAAATCCAGCTCCCTCTAAGGGCACAAAGGTTTTCTTTGGGTTATCAGTGAGTTTAGGTGAATTATGAACTGATAAGTTTTTCTTAAGGAGTGAATGAAGAAAACTAGTGGGCATTGTCTAAGGTGGTTGAGTTTCTGTCCTAGGTAAGGATGTGAAGCCTTGTGGGGCTATACGTATACATATATCGCCATATCCCCTCCCTCGTGTGTCTCCCTCCCACCCTCCCTATCCCACCCCTCTAGGTGGTCACAAAGTACGAGCTGATCTCCCTGTGCTATGCAACTGCTTCCCACTAGCTATCTATTTTACATTTGGTAGTGTATATATGTCAATGCCACTCTCTCACTTCGTCTCAGCTTACCATTCCCCCTCCCTGTGTCCTCAAGTCCACTCTCTATATCTGTGTCTTTATTCCTGTCCTGCCCCTAGGTTCTTCAGGAACGGTTTTTTTTTTTTTTTTCTGATTCCATATATATGTGTTAGCATACGGTATTTGTTTTCCTATTTCTGACTTACTTCACTCTGTATGACAGTCTCTATGTCCATCCATCTCACTACAAATAACTCAATTTTGTTTCTTTTTGTGTCTGAGTAATATTCCATTGTACATATGTGCCATATCTTCTTTATCCATTCATCTGTCGATGGACATTTAGGTTGCTTCCATGTCCTGGCTATTGTAAATAGTGCTGCAATTAACATTGTGGTACATGACTCTTTTTGAATTATGGTTTTCTCAGGGTATACGCCCAATAGTGGGATTGCTGGGTCATGTGGTAGTTCTATTTTTAGTTTTTTAGGGAACCTCTATACTGTTCTCCATAGTGGCTGTATCAATCTACATTCCCACCGACAGTGCAAGAGGGTTCCCTTTTTTCCACATCCTCTCCAGCATTTATTGTTTGTAGATTTTTTATGATGGCCATTCTGACTGGTGTGAGGTGATACATCATTGTAGTTTTGATTTGCATTTCTCTAAGGATTATTGATGTTGAGCACCCTTTAATGTGTTTGCTGGCAATCTGTATATCTTCTTTGGAGAAATCCCTATTTAGGTCTTCTGCCCATTTTTGGATTGGGTTGTTTGTTTTTTGATATTGAGCTGCATGAGCTGCTTGTATATTTTGGAGATTAATCCTTTGTCATTTGTCTCATTTGCAAAAATGTTTTCCCATTCTGAGGGTTGTCTTTTTGTCTTGTTTATGGTTTCCTTTGCTGTGCAAAATCTTTTAAGTTTCATTAGGTCCCACTTGCTTATTTTTGTTTTTATTTCCATTTCTCCAGCAGGTGGGTCAAAAAGGATCTTGCTGTGATTTATGTCATAGAGTGTTCTGCCTCTGTTTTCCTCTAAGAGTTTGATAGTGTCTGAACTTACATTTAGGTCTTTAATCCATTTGAGGTTTATTTTTGTGTATGGTGTTAGGGAGTGTTCTAATTTCATTCTTTTACATGTAGCTGTCCAGTTTTCCTGGCACCACTTATTGAAGAGGCTGTCTTTTCTCCACTGTATATGCTTGCCTCCTTTATCAAAGATAAGGTGACCACATGTGCGTGGGTTTATCTCTGGGCTTTCTATCCTGTTCCATTGATCTATATTTCTGTTTTTGTGCCAGTACCATACTGTCTTGATTATTGTAGCTTTGTAGTATAGTCTGAAGTCTGGGAGCCTGATTCCTCCAGCTCTGTTTCTCTTTCTCAAGATTGCTTTGGCTATTCAGGGACTTTTGTGTTTCCATACAAATTGTGAAATTTTTTGTTCTAGTTCTTTGAAAAGTTCCATTGGTAGAGTGATAGGGATTGCATTGAATCTGTAGATTGCTTTGGGTAGTATAGTCATTTTCACAGTGTTGATTCTTCCAATCCAAGAACATGGTATATCTTTCCATCTGTTTGTATCATCTTTAATTTCTTTCATCAGTGTCTTATAGTTTTCTGCATACAGGTCTTTTGTCTTCTTAGGTAGGTTTATTCCTAGGTATTTTATTCTTTTTGTTGTAATGGTAAATGGGAGTGTTTCCTTAATTATTCTTTCAGATTTTTCATCATTAGTGTACAGGAATGGAAGAGATTTCTGTGCATTAATTTTGTAACCTGCTACTTTACCAAATTCATTGATTAGCTCTAGTAGTTTTCTGGTAGCATCTTTAGGATTTTCTATGTATAGTATGTCATTTGCAAACAGTGACAGATTTACTCCTTCTTTTCCAATTTGGATTCCTTTTATTTCTTTTTCTTCTCTGATTGCTGTGGCTAAAACTTCCAAAACTATGTTGAATAATAGTGGTGAGAGTGGGCAACCTTGTCTTGTTCCTGATCTTAGTAGAAATGGTTTCAGTTTTTCATCATTGAGAATGATGTTGGGTGTGGGTTTGTCATATATGGCCTTTATTATGTTGAGGTAACTTCCCTCTATGTCTACCTTCTGGAGAGTTTTTATCATAAATGGGTGTTAAATTTTGTTAAAAGCTTTTTCTTGATCTATTGAGATGATCATATGGTTTTTCTCCTTCAGTTTGTTAATATGGTTTATCACATTGATTGATTTGTGTATATTGAAGAATCCTTGCATTCCTGGGATAAACCCTACTTGAATATGGTGTATGATCCTTTTAATGTGCTGTTGGATTCTGTTTGCTAGTATTTTATTGAGGAGTTTTGCATCTATGTTCATCAGTGATATTGCCCAGTAGTTTTCTTTGTTTATGACATATTTGTCTGTTTTGGTATCAGGGTGATGGTGGCCTTGTAGAATGAGTTTGGGAGTGTTCCTCCCTCTGCTATATTTTGGAAGAGTTTGAGAACGATAGATGTTAGCTCTTCTCTAAATGTTTGATAGAATTCGCCTGTGAAGCCATCTGGTCCTGGGCTTGTGTTTGTCGAAAGATTTTTAATCACAGGTTCAATTTCTGTGCTCGTGATTGGTCTGTTCATATTTTCTGTTTCTTCCTGGTTCAGTCTCAGAAGGTTGTGCTTTTCTAAGAATCTGTTCATTTCTTCCAGGTTGTCCATTTTGTTGGCATATAGTTGCTTGTAGTAGTCTCTTATGATCCTTTGTATTTCTGCAGTGTCAGTTGTTATTTCTTTTTCATTTCTAATTCTGTTGATTTGAGTCTTCTCCCTTTTTTTCTTGATGAGTCTGGCTAATGGTTTATCAATTTTGTTTATCTTCTCAAAGAACCAGCTTTTAGTTTTATTGATCTTTGCTATCGTTTCCTTCATTAATTCCTGATCTATCTTTATGATTTCTTTCCTTCTGCTAACTTTTGGGTTTTTTTGTTCTTCTTTCTCTAATTGCTTTAGGTGTAAAGTTAGGTTGTTTATTTGAGATTTTTCTTGTTTCTTGAGGTAGGATTGTGTTGGTATAAATTTCCCTCTTAAAACTGCTTTTGCTTCATCCCATAGGTTTTGGGTCATCGTGTTTTCATTGTAATTTGTTTCTAGGTATTTTTTGATTTCCTCTTTGATTTCTTCATGATCTCTTGGTTATTGAGTAGTGTATTGTTTAGCCTCCATGTGTTTGTAATTTTTACAGTTATTATTCCTTAATTGATATCTAGTGTCATAGCATGTGGTCAGAAAAGATACTTGATACGATTTGATTTCAATATTCTTAAATTTACCAAGGCTTGATTTGTGACCCAAGATATGATCTATCATGGTGAATGTTCCATGAGCGCTTGAGAAGAAAGTGTATTGTGTTGTTCTTGGATGGAATGTCTTATAAATATCAATTAAGTCCATCTTGTTTAATGTATCATTTAAAGTTTGTGTTTCCTTATTTATTTTCATTTTGGATGATCTGTCCATTGGTGAAAGTGGGGTGTTAAAGTCCCCTACATGATTGTGTTACTGTTGATTTCCCCTTTTATGGCTGTTAGCATTTGCCTTATGTATTGAGGTGCTCCTATGTTGGGTGCATAACTATTTACAATTGTTATAGCTTCTTCTTCGATTGATTCCTTGATCATTATGTAGTATCCTTCTTGTCTCTTGTAATAGTTTTATTTTAAAATCTATTTTTTCTGATATGAGAATTGCTACTCCAGCTTTCTTTTGATTTCCATTTGCATGGAATATCGTTTTCCATCCCCTCACTTTCAGTCTCTATGTGTCCCCAGCTCTGAAGCAGGTCTCTTGTAGACAGCATATATATAGGTCTTGTTTTTGTATCCATTCAGGCAGTCTATGTCTTTTGGTTGAAGCATTTAATCCATTTACATTTAAGGTAGTTATCGATATGTATGTTCCTATTACCATTTTCTTAATTGTTTTGGGTTTGTTATTATAGGTGTTTTCCTTCTCTTGTGTTTCTTGCCTAGAGAAGTTCCTTTAGCATTTGTTGTAAAGCTGGTTTGGTGGTGCTGTATTCTCTTAGCTTTTGCTTGTCTGTAAAGGTTTTAATTGCTCTGTCAAATCTGAATGAGATCCTTGCTGGGTAGAGTAATCTTGTTTGTAGTTTTTTCCCTTTCATCACTTTAAATATGTTCTTCCACTCCCTTCTTGCTTGCAGAGTTTCTGCTGAAAGATCAGCTGTTCACCTTATGGGGATTCCCTTGTATGTTATTTGTTGCTTTTCCCTTGCTGTTTTCAGTATTTTTTGTTTGTAGTTAATTTTTGATAGTTTGATTAATATGTGTCTTGACGTGTTTCTCCTTGGATTTATCCTGTATGGAACTCTGCCCTTCCTGGGCTTGATTGACTCTTTCCTTTCCCGTATTAGGGAAGTTTTCAGCTATAATCTTTTCAAATATGTTCTCAGTCTTTTTCTTTTTCTCTCCTTCTTCTGGGATCCCTATAATTCGAATGTTGGTGTGTTTAATTTTGTCCCAGAGGTCTCTGAGACTGTCCTCAATTCTTTTCATTCTTTTTTCTTTATTCTGCTCTGTGGTAGTATTTCCACTATTTTATCTTCCAGGTCACTTATCCGTTCTTCTGCCTCAGTTATTCTGCTATTGATTCCTTCTAGAGAATTTTTAATTTCATTTATTGTGTTGTTCATCGTTTTTTGTTTGCTCTTTAGTTCTTCTAGGTCCTGTTAAACGTTTCTTGTATTTTCTCCATTCTATTTCCAAGATTTTAGATCATCTTTACTGTCATTACTCTGAATTCCTTTTTCAGGTAGACTGCCTATTTCCTCTTCATTTTTTAGGTCTGGTGGGTTTTTACCTTGCTCCTTCATCTGTTGTGCATTTCTCTATCTTCTCATTTTGCTTAACTTACTGTTTTGGGGTCTCTTTTTCTCAGGCTGCAGGGTCATAGTTCCCATTGTTTTTGGTGTCTGCCTCCAGTGGGTAAAGTTGGTTCAGTGGGTTGTGTAGGCTTCGTTGTGGAGGGGACTGGTGCCTGTGTTCTGGTGGATGAGCCTGGATCTTATCTTTCTAGTGGGCAAGACCGCTTCCAGTCGTGTTTTTTAAGGTGTCTGTGAACTTAGTATGATTTTGGGCAGCCTCTCTGCTAATGGGTTGGGTTGTGTTCCTGTCTTGCTCGTTGTTTGGCATGGGGTGTCCAGCAGTGGAGCTTGCTGGTCGTTGAGTGGAGCTGGTTTTTAGTGTTGAGACGGAGATCTCTGGGAGAGCTCTCACCAGTTTATATTATGTGGGGCCAGGTGGTCTCTGGTGGTCCCATGTCCTGAATTTAGCTCTCCCACCTGAGAGGACCAGGCCTGACACCTGGCTGGAGCACCAACACCCTGTCAACCACATGGCTCAACTTGGTACGAGTGTTGCTTGCCAGTGAATTAAGGTGTGAAAAAGACGCAAGGTTTAAATACCTCAGTCTGATACTTTAAGTTTTGAATAACTCTGGCAGGTAGAAATCTGGACTTGAATGAGAAGATGCACACACTTTATGTTCCAGGCACTTTGCTCTGCTTTGATTTCCTTGTCCTCGAGGATCACACACTCCACAAAGGTGTTGCATTTGGTGCCAAGTTTCTGGTTCCACAGAGAGGTACCTGATCATTTTTGACAATCTCTTATTGATTGCTCATTTTCATGGTTTCATCTTTTATTTATTCAAACATTTCATACAGTTATTTATACTTGGCATTTAAAAAAATCCCTATATGGTTCCTTTGCAGGTCCAAATACAATGTTTATCATGTCTTCTTTTCTTCTTGATGGCTTAATTCTTTTTAAATTATTAATTGTGAGTTCATATTTGTTTGATTTTATCCATGGAAATCCTGAGGGCTTGAAGTGGCAATCTTTTCCCTTGGAAAACACTTTATATTGCTTCTACAGGGAGTTGGGGGATGCTACACAAATATTAGCACTTTAGCTACCTTAGAGGGTCCCAGGATTAAGTCTTGAAATTTCAGGTTCATTTTCTCAAAGAATTATTCTCCTATTTGCTGAAGTATTGTCAATTATTGCCTTTCAGAAAACCCTGACTTTACATTCTTCTTAAAGATCACTGTTCTCAGCTCCAGATTGTGTATGTATGTGCATGATGTGTATGTATATGTATGTATGTGAGAGAGAGAAGAAAGTCCAGCCATAATGTTTTCTCTTACTTCCTATGAACCTAGAAATGCATTAAATAGTATTAAATGCATTTAAAAATATTAAATGCATTAAAAAGGTCCTAGTTGTTTTGTGATTGAAGGGCCATTTGAAGTAGTTAGCCTATAGTGCTGCCAAAAGTGGATAGCTCCTACCTTTTTTCTACATGGCCTTTTTGCTCTTCCTGAATTGACTTCCATATTATTTCCTAAATATGTTTATACTTCCTTTCTTTTTAAAAGACTTTTAAAAAGAGAAGTTTTAGGTTTACAACAAAATTGAGAGGAAGGTACAGAGACTTCCCATATACCCCCGACCCAACACATGCATAGCCTCCCCCTTTACCAGCATCACCCACCAAAATAATTTTTTCCCAAGGATAAACCTATCGATACATTGATACATCATAGTTACCCAAAGTCCACAGTTTACCTTAGGGTTTGCTGTTAATATTTTATGTTCTATGGGTTTGAACAAATGTATCTATCATATAGCCATCATTATATCATATAGAGTATTTTCATTGCCTTAAAAATCCTCTGCGCTCTGCCTATTTATCTCTATTCTCCTCTGCACTTGCCTCTGCAAACCACTGATATTTTTGTTGTCTCTGTAGTTTTGTCTTTTTCAGAATGTCATATAGTTGGGATCATAGAGTATGCAGCCTTTCCAGATTGGCTTTTTTTCACTTAGGTAATATGTACTTAAGGTTCCTCCATGTCTTTTCGTAGCTTGATAGCTCATTTCTTTTTGATACTGAATAATATTCCATTGTATGGATGTACCACAGTTTATTTATTCATTCATCTAATGAAGGACATCTTGGTTGCTTCCAAGTTTTGGCAATTATTAATAAAGCTGCTATTAACATTTGTGTGCAGGTTTTCATGTGGGCATAAGTTTTCAGCTCCTTTGGGTAGATACCAAGGAGCACAATTGCTGGATTGTATGGTAAGAGTATGTTTAGTTTTGTAAGAAACCACCAAAATGTCTTCCAAAGTGGCTGTACCTATAGGAGATTTACTTCAGTCTTAAAGACACACATGAACTGAGAGTGAAAGGAAGGGAAAAAACATTTCAAGTAAATGGTAGCCAAATAAAGGGGGGTAGCTATACTTATATCTGACAAAATAGACTTTAAACTAAGAATAATAAAGAGACAAAGAAGGTCATTATGTAATGATAAAGGGGTTAATTCGTCAAGAAGATATAATAATTGTAAATATTTATGTGCCCAACATTGAAGCACCTGAATATTTAGAGCAAAAATGAACAAAGTGGTATACCAGTTTGCATTCCCACCAGCAATGAGAGTTCTTTTTGCTCCATATTCTCACTAGAATTTGGTGATGTCAGAGTTCCAGATTTGGGGCATTCTAATAGGCATCTAGAGGTATCTCGTTGTTTTAATTTGCATTTCTCTGATGACGTATGATGTAGAACATCTTTTCATATGCTCATTTGCCATCTGTATATCTTCTTTGGTGAGATGCCTGTTAAGATCTTTGACCCATTTTAAATTGTGTTTGTTTTATTATTGTTGAATATTAAGTGTTCACTGTATATTTTGGATAATGGTCCTTTATCAGATATGTCTTTGCAGATATTTTCTCCCAGTTGAGCTTGTCTTCTAATTCTCTTGATATTGTCTTTTGTGGAACAGAAGTTTTTAATTTTAATGAAGACCAGTTTATTAGTTAATGTTTTTGTGGATCATGTCTTTGGTGTTACATCTAAAAAGACATCAACATACTCAAGGTCATCTAGGTTTCTACTATGTTACCTTGTAGGAGTTTTACACTTTTGTGTTTTATATTTAGGTCTATGATCCATTTTGAGTTAATTTTTGTGAGGGGTGTACCTTCCTTCATACTCTTCTTCCTACCCTCATAGTTTCCCACAATCACCCTTTGTGTTTTCAAAACCCTCTTTTGCTTTTATGATTTACCTGTAGGGCCTCCTCTTCCATAAAGACATTTGACAAGTCTTCTGGCAATTCTGGCATAGAGTTATTTTTGTTTCCTGAACTCTATTAGTGCTTATCACTAGCACTCCTATGCCAGGTATTTTGCTTCCTGCTAGTTATTTTTGTGTAGTACTTTGTATATATTTTAGCCTCCTAAATACATAGTAAGGTCGTGGATGGTAGGTTCACCAATATGAGTATATATATTTTCACTGTTCTTGGAAATGGTCAAAAGTACCTCCTCTTTTCCAATCTGGCTGACTCTCTTCACTTCTAGACTATTCTAACAATTGCTATTGCTTTTGGTGACAATTTTCACAAGGAAGTAATGGAAAAGAATATCTTAACAGACAATATTTCTTGAATATCTGTCACATGGAAAATATTTTGCTAGGTGGTGTGGGGGCAAACAGAGGTGAATAAACATGGTATTTGTGCTTCTTTGACTCAGAATCTAGAGGGAGAAGACCACACTTACCAAGAATAGAAAATTGTTTTCAGTTGTAGCAGCAAGTCAATAGTGTTGGTTGGGATTGTACATAAATAAAAGAAAAACTTGTAAGTTCTTGTTCCAAAGGACTGGTATTGCTATGACCCTGCATGCAAATGTAAGAGTAGAATTGGAAATATGGATAAACATTAGTTTTTATGTTTTACTTTGGGTTACTTCTCAAATGATCAGTAATAGTAACATAAATAATATAAATCATATTTTGTATAACATTTTATATATAATTTTGAATTTATTTGATGTCATCTTATAGTGGCCTATTTCAGGCTTGAGAATTTTGCATCATCAGATTTAGTGCAGTGATTATTTTCTATTATTATCAGGAAATATTTAATACATGTTTTGAAAAATAAAAATGATCTATAAGAAGTTTTCAAATATGATATGTTCTTGAGGCAAAGAGAGAAGCAGACTGACTTCTCTAGATTGGTTGTTTGAGAAAAGGAATATAATCGTGTGCATAAAGATGGCTTCACTTGATGATTGCTTCAGGGGATACCTACTAACAGACTCTGTGGAATGGGCAGATGGAGATGAAGAAAAAGAAAAGTTGAGAGACCTGCATAAGTGAATAAGATACTAAGAGCTCATGCAAATAATTTCACTTTTAATATAAATTTAAAGGAGCGATATTTATTGCTGTTCAAGGAAGTAAAAACTGAAAATGTGCTCAACAAGAGGACAAAACAACAAGAGTATTACCTCCCAAAGAAATCGTGCCAGTCTTTTGATAAAGTGTGTAGTGGTGGAATAAAGCAGCCACCAGTAAAGCTGGTTTAAATGGAGAGTTTTCACCCATTGGTCAAACTAAATATTTTATATATTCTGCCTGAGAAAGTAAAGCAACACCATTGTGTTGAAATTATGGGTATATGAAAGGGGAAATCAGAAACAAGATTTGAAAACTGGTTTTGGATGAAAAGAAAACAAGACTCCTAATTTTACATGTTAATAGACTATGTTTATTCAAGGAAACTTACACCACTTCAGGTTTCTAATTCCTCTTCTTGTTTGGGGAACCAGCTAGTGTAATAACCTTCTTATCCATACCTCAGCTATGGTCCATTAGACTGTAAGCTCTGTTTTAGTGAGAATAATTCCTGTTTTTGCACAGTTTTGTGTCTCCAGTGCCTAGTGGAATGCTTGTAGTGCAATGATTGGAGTGCATGTAAGAGGTCCTTAATCAATATTTTTAAAAGAATAAGTATTTAGTTATCTATGATTTGACTTGAAGCAAGGAATTAGGCCAAAGGATTTTTCAAGACTTCAAAAAATTGTCATGAAATTAATACAGTTAGATTCACATGTTTTACTCATGGGAAAATGGGGGTATCTCTGTGTTCAGTCTTAATTTATCCACAAATTCAAGAGCCTATGTCCTTGATGTTTATGTCCATATCAGAGTAGAGGCAGTGCATTTGAATTGATAAAAAGAGAATATTGTTAGACATTCAGTTGTAATCTCTTTCCCACTTTCTTATTAACCAAACCTCAGTGTATTCACCCTTACTTAGCTAAATCTTCCCAGATTTAGGCAGATAAATCTTGATTGTCCTAGTCTGGTCATGATGGTCCTCCCTTGACAACTTAGTCCTGGGCAGGAGTTGTAATTATGGACCATGACAAAAGAGAACTTTTTATGAGGAGTTTTTAGGGAAATTTTCTGGTTTTTAACGTGGGATCCAGGATGGGGAAATTACAAATTATACCTCTGTTTGCTGTTGTCTGAGTGTGATAAGGTATATGATAGGACCCCCTTGGAACTGTAAGTTTTGCAAAGCCAAGAGAATTGCAGAGAAGCCAAACTGGAGCTCTGATGCTGAACCAGTAAATTTCTCAGCCCTTGAGATTACCTCATGTTTTCTCCATTGGTGAGATAATAAGTGCCCCTATTGTTTATGTCACCCTTAGCTGGGTCTTGTTACTTGCTGCTGAAAGCATTCTTACTGATTTAGGAAGATAAATGACATCAGAGAGAAGAGAATTATGGACTTAGAATGGGCTTTAGAGACCATTTACTCCAACCCTTTTCCCCTACCATGAATCCTCTCTATAATATCTGATAGGGAAGGAGGAGTCAGAAAAATGCATAAAACAAGTATAATTACTACTAAAGAATGGTAGCCATTCTGGACCATTTAGAATGGAGGTAAATATTCATATAGAGCTCAGTGGGTCCAGAGGGTATCTTCCTCACAAAATAATTTTAGGTCAGTAAAGGGCAAATTATTTTCTGTCTACTTTAGCTAAAAGGGAAAGGAATAGCTCTAGAAAGATTTCCATTCCAAATGATAAAAAATAAAATAATTTTCTTTTTAAAGCTATAAACTTAACTCTTTAGAATGAGTAATTTTTTGAGGGTTTTAGATGACTGAGAATTAACTGCATTACATACTTTTCTGAATGGAATTCAAATACAAATATAAGGTGTAGAAAATCACCAACTTCTGAAACTTTGCATTCATAGAGTGTAGTTTTGTGTTAGTTGTTTGGCACTTGGAATGCATATGCCTGCAGATATCAGGATACCAATAATACCTAGTTTTCCGGGTTTTCTTATGATACATATTTACTCCAAAGAAATTCATACGAATGTACTTATGTATATATATGTATCTACATTGATAATAAAACAATATTGTTAATTCTTGCTATCTTACATTATGAAGGTGCCCATTTTTTGTGTCCTTTTTACTTTCTGATTTTTTTTTTAACCTTAGTCACTTTTAACTTAAAATTTAAGATTTAACTCATTTTGGTCTTACTCTCCATCCATTAATGTACATTCTATTCTGCTGGGGAGTAGTAGAAGGGGGATTAAAATAAGCAGAATGACTTCTTAGACCATTTAGTTATTTATTTATTTTTTTAAAAAAATTTTATTTATTTACTTATTTATTTATGGCTGTGTTGGGTCTTCGTTTCTGTGTGAGGGCTTTCTCTAGTTGCGGCAAGTGGGGGCCACTCTTCATCGCGGTGCGCGGGCCTCTCACTATCGCGGCCTCTCTTGTTGCGGAGCACAAGCTCCAGACGCGCAGGCTCAGTAATTGTGGCTCACAGGCCTAGTTGCTCCGCGGCATGTGGGATCTTCCCAGACCAGGGCTCGAACCCGTGTCCCCTGCATTGGCAGGCAGATTCTCAACCACTGCGCCACCAGGGAAGCCCTAGTTATTTTTTAATTATTGTAATCACTTAGATCTTATAATTTTTTCCAGAATATAATACTTATTTAGAAAAATACAATTCTCTAAAGTAAGTGATTTAAAATATTTGTGGTAGCCATAAGACTTTATTTTTATTTAGATACAACCAATTACAAAGAAATGTTTTGGAAGAAGCACTTCACTAGGAGGCATGTAACCTGGGGTCTACTATTATGTCCTCCACTTAAATCTGTGACTTTGGGTGAGTCATTTAATTTCTTTAGTCCTCAGTTGCCCATCTCTAAAGTGGGATAATATCTTATTTGAGGAAGGCAGGAAATTGCATAATTTCTTCCCTTTTAGCTGCAATGTCCCATGGCTTTGAATTTTCTGAATAAAGTCAGTAAATATATTAGATGTCTTTATTTCCTAGACATTTTCCCAGAAATACACATATTCTGTAAGATGTAGTCCATCTGCACTTCTAATGAAAATTTCTTTCTGATGAAATATGCATTTTCAGATTTTTGTTGCATTTCAAAGAGAATGTAATCATCAGACTTAACCATGTTATTTGTTTTTTTAGGTGTTTCAGACTTGAAGAAAAGCTATTTGATTTAATAAATACTGTGTTATCTTTTTTTGCTTTAAAGAAATGGTGATCAACTAATTATTTTGTTAGTTACCTACTGGGGCCTATAGGGAAGGGGTTGGGTCCATCTAAAAAGGCAGATGGTCATTTTCAGCTGAATCTGTGGGAAAACTATGAAAGATGAACTATAGCTGTCTGGGTGGCTTTAATTATGGAAATTTGATTAGTCTAATTCTTGGAGGATCCTTGAACCCTGATAGCAGGGTTTGCCTCTTGGTTAGGGGACATTGTCTTCGTTATTTACCTGTAAGTAGTTATGGTTTGTGGATGAGTAAAGAGTTAGTTTTAACCATTTGCTTGGACAATTTCGAAAAGGAGTAAGGCATAACATGGAGATTTTCAGTCTAGTCCCTTGTCTCCCACAGAAGGGTTTTTCAAACTCTTACCCTGTATACCTACAAACTCCTCTTTCACTGGTCGATGTTCTTAGAATCCAATGAGGTGATGGGAGCATATGTTCACGTGACCTACGTGATGACCTATGTGATGGCTGTCCTGACTCTAGGAAGCTTAGGACAGAGAAGAAAGTTGAAAAAGAGGGCCTAGAAACAGTTAGTAGAACTCTAATTCCCACCTGCAAATTCAGAAGTAGTTGCTTTCAGTGTGCGTCTTACAAAAAATCTTGGTTTAGCAACTGCATTCCCTCGGAGAGAAAGGTGCTTTTCACAATCTCATAGGAAGCCTTTGAGGAATTTCATTTTTTTTTTCCATTTGGACTTTGGAAAAAATATTATGCATATATTTGACAATCAAACCTTATTTTTTAGAGAAAATTATTAATCATTTTGACAAGAATGTTCAACTATTTCTGTGATAACAAACACAGACAAATGAAATTTCTCAAATGAAATATTTTGTTTCTTCATTCCTTCAAGAAGGATGTTTACTGAGGTGCAAATAATAATAGAAATAGTAATAGGAGAAGCTACGGTCATATCAATGTCCTATGCTATCAGTCACCTATCTCAACTAAAAGACAAATTTACTAAATCTATGATGTTTCTTTGCACTATTCAGCAAAATTCATACTTGGAAAGCATTTTCCCGCTTAGTGTATAGGTTCCTTTGTAAGAAAAGAGATGAAAGAGGTTTGCCTATAGAGAGAATATACTAAAACTTCCAAATCATGGCCTCCTTGCTCTAAGACATTTCTTTGTCCTGTATCAGGGAAGGTATAGGGAAAAATACCTTGAAAGTGAAAATAATTTCTTCTTAAAAGAAAACATGTTTATTTTTATTAGTAAAAGCTGTAGGTGAAAGTGGCCAAGACTGTAATTCTATCCAGTAATAATGGCTATGTGAGAAATTTTGCAATTTGGAACAAAGAACCAGGATTCTTACATTATCCTGTGATTTTTATTGTGTGCTAAATGAGGAAAAAGCAAAGACACAGCGTTCAACTGTTTCAGCCTGTTAGTAAATTCTTCCACTGGATCAATAGTAGAAGTAATCAAGGTGACATTTAAATTAATTAAGTTTTCTTTGAGTTAAAATTAGACAATGTCCTTTGTTTCCTAGATAAACGAACAATGTTTAAATGAGATTTAAAAAGCTTTCCTTTTCTGACTGATGAATTTTTGAAACTTTGCTACATATATCATTCCTAATTCAGGGTTCAGAATATAGAAGTCATTTCAAAGTGATAATAAGAGTTGTCCCATAAACAAAGATAAAAGGAAATTTTGTTGAATGTCTGTTATTGTTTGTGTGCAGATGACTGCTTATCCTAATGATTTTCTCTTTCCAAAATGGACTGCTCAAACTAAACCATGGTCTGCTCTTACATAGGCATTTACTTTGTTTTCTTCCTTTAGAGGCCTTTGGGGTTTTATTTTGGTTTTGTTTTGTTTTTAGGAGGCAAACTGCATTTTAGATGCTACATAGTACTATGAATTTGTCCACTTCTGGGAGAAAAAATTCCCTTGAGGGATTGAGGCAAGGCATTTGGCTGTACTAATTAATGTTAAAACCATTAGAGTCACAGTCATCCACTAAGCACATTGCTGGGCAGGTCAGCACCACATGGATGAATGTTACTACCAGTTTACAAAGAAGGTGGAATTATACCCTGGTACCCAGGTACCTGGCATTGAGAAAAGTGTGCTCTCGGGGTTTTGAAAAGCTGTTGTGCTCAGACATGTGGAACCCCTTGTTTAACCTCTCTCAGTACCTGGGTACCCCTTTTGGAATGCCTATGTTATAGCATGCCAGTGGATGGGCTCAGGAGTCTGTGTTTTGATAAACCACTATATTAAATTCTTGGCTATAATTGGTGGTGCCTTCTCTTTAACTTTGGTTCACAGTTTGAAGGCTGCCTTCCCAGACTGTTTACTCCATAGAATATGAGGGAGAAATCTGGGGGAGTGGTTGCTAGAAAGAAAAGTCCTGCAACATCTTGTAGATTCAGGAATGATATAGACTTACAAAAATATAAAAAAAGGTGGGGAAGGACTGTCTGATCAGACAGTTAGGATTGTATAATGGATATTGTGGTTGTTTCTTCACTATTCCATCTTTCTCTCCCATTTTGTAGTAGCCATGCACTTAGGGGTGGGATGAGATGGGGAGAGAATGATTGTACCCACAATTCCAGTGGTGGATCCTAATTCTTTTAACCTTAACAGGCTAATCATATCCTCTTTGCCCCTGGGTTCAAAATAGAAAAGTCTAAGCCAATCAGTGAGTACATTCTCTAATGGCTTAGGAAAGGACCATGAGCTAAGTTGGACTATGAGATGTGAAGGGAAGTTTGTTGGGAGCTGATCAGTAATTTCTCTCCTTCTGGAAAGTGTGATTTGACTATATGGAAATTATTCAGGAATTTTTCTGGCTACACTAGAGAAGAAAGACATTGAATGATGTTGATTAAAAGAAAAGCAGAGGGGAGAGGGAAAGAAACCAGGTCCTTGATAGCATTGTTGAGCTGCTAAATCAAACCAACACCGAACCTTCCATTTCTCTGACCCTTCCTGTTACATGAGTCAATAAATCCTCTTGATTGTTTAAGCCAGTTTGAATTGGGTTTTCCATTACTTGCAAAATGAGAAGTCTAGGTAGATACAGAATGATAGTTTTGGGAAGATTGGAGAAAGAAATGGCCTTAACAATTTTGATTGTCCAATTTCAATATTTAGCAAATATTAAAATGCAAAACTGTCATTTTGCATATATCTTCAATACACTGAATGAAACCTAGAAATATAAAATTGGAAAATAAAATCTTGCCCAATGGTCTTTTAGTTCAATTTAAAAGGCAAAACGACTAGCTTGCCAGATGGAAGAGAATAATAGTCATCATTAAAAGGCTAATTATTTGTCATTTACCCAGATGGAAATTTCCCTTTATTATTTAAAAAGTCTTGTTTTGAAAATATTCCTTTAGAGTAAATGCGTTCGCATGTTCTGAGTCTTTTAGGAACCAGGAACTGAATCTTTATTTAGAGAGTTTTTGCATGACTGCTTTTCAAATGGATTCTCAATATGAACAAGGCTCAGAATAATGGTAGTAACATCCATAGGGACTCAGACGATATGTATGTATGTCTAGATGATATAAGCTAAATGTTAAGCAGGACAGGTAAATTAGGGAAGAAGAAAGTTTATCAATCAAGGAAAAGATAGAAATGATGAACTTAGAAAGTAGATTCATAAAATTAAATGCTCTGTTTCAGGCCTAGATAAACAGTTTTTGTTTTATTTATTCAGTGAGTGTTAATTATCCATCCTGTACATAGTCTATACTCAGTGTTGCATGGAATAGTCACCAATATAAAAGTTACACCTCATATTCCAACTTAACATCACTGCTTCCATGAAGGCTTTCCTTCTTGGTTCAGATTCCTTCTCTGATCCATTCCACTTATAAAAGGTACTGCATCATTTGATTTTGTCATATACTATTCTTTATTGTAATTTAATGTATGTGATGTAGTAAATTGTAGAGATTTTGGAGACCATACACCTATGTGTGAATCTCAGTCCCTCTACCTATTACCTGTGTGACTTTTACAGGTCTCTGGAATTCTCTGAACCTACTCTTTGAACCTTGAATACCTCATCTGTAGAATAAGGAGAATGATTTCTATCTCCCAACGTTATGGTTATTGTGAGGATTAAATGATATAATGAATGTGAAGTATTTATCCTAGTGGCTGAAAGATAAATAGCATACATAATATATATAATTAATTATAACAGGTTATACATCAAGAAGTAGATATTTATATTAGGGTAACCCTACTGAGTCAGCAATTTTACACTTAGTCAATAAATATTTATTGAACTGAAATCAGTTTTGGCTTGGACTTTGAGGAAAATATGAGATTTTGAGACCTTGTTATTTATGCATATGATATATAATATATAATCTCAATTTACCAATAACTAGGTATATTGAATTCATAAAGCACTTTGCTGCTTTTAAAGTAAAGCATTTGGTGTAATTTGATTCTCTGTCTTCTCCTGGTCTCTTCTGAGTAGGTATATTTACCTCTATTTTGTAGAATTGGTCTTTGGGGATCAGGAAGGAGAAAAGATGACACTGTCTATAAGTGGAAGGATTGACCTAAACTCTAAATACTCTGACTGTGATCCACGTCTTCCCTTTGTAAAAATGACATTGAAGTCACCTATTTTTTTATTGTTCTTAATGATTTATATTTATGAATATGGCAACTATGGCAAACTTTTATAGAGTAATGTTAACTTACTGGAAAGAGTTGTGGAGGATGAGAAAAAAAGAGAGAAGTGCTTTAAAAAGGATTTTTGGAGATGAGTAGTTTTTCAGAGTCACAAACAGATTTGCAAGAGGGTCTGTATTGGGGTTGTATAAATCTAAATTTCTGAAGGTTTTTGGAAGAATATTAAGTATTGCTTTCTAAATATTCTCAGCATTTTAGAAACAGCCATTTTTTGAAGACAATTGTTTTTCTTCAGGTATTTGTCTTGTGGAGAAACAAAACGGGAAAACAAAATACTCAATCACTGAGGACAGGGCTGCAACCAAAAGAGAGGAAAAATCTTTTTCAGCCTCAGACAATGGTTTCAGATGACCATCAATAAACTGATTGTTGCCCAACCAGCAGTAGCAGCATATCAACAGAATATAAAAATAATATTTCTACATTAAGGCCTTTACATTCTGAGAAGTATATGAGACCACTGAAATAATTTTTCAAAAAGTAATTGTAGCAATGCTAAAAATAGTAGCCTGGTATAGTTCAACTCTTGATATGAATCAACTGAGTATGCAGGTTTTTACAGCAAGGGCATTTTACCATCCTGTTCTTCAGTGAAATTGAATACATGGTCAACACTGAACATATAAAGCCACTTGTGCAGAATTATTTTAAAACTGTGATTCACAAAAAGGTAAGCTTAAGTGTTTAGCAGTGAGTGTGATAGGAAAAAGAAATAGCCTTAATTTGGCTTAAGTAAGATGAATTTTAAAAATCCATGAATTTTATTCAAGACTTTCTATACAGAGTAGCCAGGGCATATTTTTAATTAATCAAGTACTTAATAATAATTTATTTGGTTATTTGGGGATACAAAAAGAGAATTGAGCTAACAAGTTTGTGGACTGAGAGAGGAGAAAACATGAAACATTGAAGTCAGTGGGACATTTTTCAGAAATAACTATGAATTCAAAAGTAGTTCATTGTTGAGACATAGCATTCTAGACTAGAGATGTCGAAGAAGGCTTCAGTGAGGAGATGAGCCTTGTGTTCATGAATGGTTAACAGAGAAAGTGAAGGCTACTAGAGGCAAGAAGGATAGTATGTGCAAAGTTCCTGGGGGTAAGAATAAGCATGATACTTGCAGCAAACAAGGAGGGGACTGTCCATTTCAGCCACATTAAACTTTCTTTCCTTTAAGTTTTCATATATTTCCTCATCTCGGTTATTCATTAGACACTAATTTATCTTATTATATTAGCTTTCTATTGCTATGTAACAAATTACCATAAGCTTAGAAGTCTAAAACAATATCCATTTATTATTTAACAGTTCTTTGGGTCAGATGTCCAGATGGGCTCATCTGGGTTCTCTGTTCAAGGTTTCCCAAGGCTGAAATCAAGGTGTCAGCCTCTATCTGGAGACTCTGGTGAAGAATCTACTTCTAAGCTCATTCCAGATAGAGCAGATTGTTGGAAGAGTTCAGTTCCTTGAGGTTGTAGGACTGAGGTTCCTGTTTACTTGTTGGCTATCAGCTGGAGGCCTCTCTCACGTTCCAGAGGCTGCTTGCATTCCTTGGTACATGGCCTTCTCCATCTATAATCCAGCATGTCAAATCCTTTTTATTCTTTGAATCTTTCTGACCTCCTCGTCTAGGACTAGCCAGAGAAATCACATTTCTGCTTTTAACAGACTCATTTGATTACATTAGGTTCACCTGGATGATCTCTCTATCTTAAGGTCAACTGATGAGCAGCCTTAGTTCCATCAGCAAAATTCCTTTTGCCATGCAATGTAACATAATCATAGGAGTAACAAGAGGAGTTGAATTTCATGGGAGCCACCCTAGAATTTTACCTATCATATTTACATTATTTTTATTTAGCAGTTTCACAAATAGGTATGTTTTCCTCATACAACTCAATTGTAAGCTGCCTGAAGATAGGAAGCTTACCTCTACTTCATTAAAGTTCTCCACAGCATTTATAACGATACATTCTTGTTAAATACTTCTTGAATTAAGTTGCTTTGTGCTAGAGGAAGAAGAATGAAATGTGCCTGTTGTCTTGAAGGCTTTTTATTCATTAAATTTGGGTCCTCAGATCTAAAGCTAAGTGAAATGTTATTCAGCTGTCTAGAAGCATTCAGACTGATTCAGCTAACTTGTCCAGTTATTTCAGGCAATCTGCTTTTGTGCTTGGATGGTGCTTGCTGTAGGACATTGGGCTTTAGAATGCAAATTTCTCAAATATAGAGAAGAAAGTCATGCATGTTCTGTAGAATGTCTTCTTAAGTCTCAATAAATAAAGCTAGAATAGGGTAAAATAACACGTTTATAAGTTTTATTATATTGATGTGTCTGACATTTATCTTACAATTTTAGATTATATGATTTAAAAGTCAAGCCTATCTTTCCAATTTTTTGAATGATGTAAATGTTTAGGAAGAAATTTGAAACCCTACTACTAATAAAGATGGATTAAATGTATTTTAAAACAATGCAGTAGACATTTCCTTCTACAAGAAGGAACATGTGCATGGCAAACTCTGGTATCATCAAGGTAGTTAGCTGTATGATAAAAGTTTTGAATTTCAAGAGGGGAAAGAGAACTTATCTTTAAGAAATTTGTATGCTTTAAGAAGAGAGAGAGAAAGAAAACCAATAGTCTACAAACAGAAGCATCAGAAGGGTTAAGAAATTAGTTCAGTTGGTAATTACAAACAGCATTTGAGAACAGATTCAGAAAAATAGGAAAGATAATAACCTCCTGCTCTATCACTGGTATGAATTGTCCAGAAGAGATTTCAGTTATATTGTATACCTCGGAGTGTGTCATCATTATTTCATATGGTCTTTATTTGAAAGTCAGAAAATCCCCTGCCAAAAGGAATTTATACCTTCACATAGCTGTCTGTTTCCTATCTCAACCCCAAATACAGGACTATCACTATTTTAACCCTCCATAACCAACAACACATGAAGACAGAAAAATGTGTTTTAAACTTCTCAAAAGATTGTGCAAATGATACAATATTCTCTTTTTCCAGTAGAGAAAATTGATAGCCAGACACATCTGAGATCCCTTAGCAGATTTTTGCTGGATTTGGCAGGTTTTATAGAGTACCTGTCACCTGGCTGCCATTCCTCTAATCGTTAACTTTCTTCATGATTAACCCTAATAATTAGCTTTCTCTAAGGAACAAAGAATGAAATAATCACCTCTCATACTCCAAGGTGATGCGGCCAACATTTATTGTCTGCACCATATTTATTATCACAACAAACTTGAGCTTGACTTATTTATGGAGATAAGAGTTTGAATCATGTCTTCCTCAGTTGTCTTTTTGGGCCAGTGGCAAGAAAGAAAGACAGCAAGAGGAAAAAGAATGTAACCATGACTATGATGAGATAGCAGTTCTCTGGCGTTTTCAAGGAAACAAATATTAAGAAATGAATCTTATGATTACAAAGGCTATGCTATGTACAAATACAATAGTTTGCAATGTTATCTGTTTCCAAACAGCACTTAGGTCTCTGTAAAGATGTCTTCATTATAGAACACATGAAATAACATTGACTTGTTCACTTGTTAGGTTTTACAGTTGCCTTTCTCACTTTTTAAATGAAACCTTTCAATAAATCTATCTCTCTGAAAAGGAGTATATTTAAACTCAGCAGTGACAATGACACAAGAACAGTTCTTTTTCTTCCCTCTAATGCCACTCTCTATAACAGAATAAGAACAAATTATAATAGCAAGAAGTTGAGTACTTGAGGAGTTTTCATTAGAATTGCAGAAATGGGCAAGCTGTTGTGTTTGCTAAGCTGAATTTCAAATAGCTGACTAGGGATAATACGGTTACACTCTGCTGCTTTCTTATGAACTTACTATAGAAAAGTATGTAGAAATGTCACGGATTACTTGCGGCATCATTAATATTTTAAAATGTGGCATTATAAAATATTTAAATGTAAATATTTTGATGTGAGTATCTTAATACAGTTACAGTGCAGTAAGATTAGGAAGGTCTCATATGCAGCATTTAAATTAAATCCATAAAGAACACTCCTTTAACTTCTATGCAAGCTCTTGTTCAAATCCAATATAAAGCTTGCATTCCATTGATTGCTTCCACAAATTATTTGTCTCACAGTCACACTTTTTATTTCTTTTTTCAGAGACAAATGATAATTCTTCTGCTTGGAGTTTTCCCCAAGCAATTTATTTAAGAGTATTAAGTTTGCAAGGACTGGTTACATAAACCTTACTGATCATACACCTCTTCGGGTTCAGAGGGACAAGTTTCCTTTAGACCATGTTTAACAGACAAGCCTTTGTGTTTTGATAGAGGCAATGAAAGAATCTACCTCCTTTTGACATATTTACTCTATTTTGATATTAACACTGAGATTTTCCACAGAGAAGTGTCTTGTAATGACTTTGACCATCAGCAGGGGCAGCAGCAGCAGCATTTACTGAGTGCCTGAGGTGGAAATAGAATGGACTAGAATATTTTCTCTCAGAATGCAGGTGTGTTCAAAATATGTGTACTACATATTTATCTTGTATCCTTATATAAGTGTGAACTATGGTGATGGACAGCTGGGAAGTTAATATTTCATTCATTTTTTCCATTCATTTCTTCCTTCATCCTCTCAACAATTACTCACTGAGCATTTGCTATGAACCAGGGACTGTGCCAGGCCTTGGGGACAAAAGCAGTGAAACAGATATAATTTCTATCTTCAAGAAGCTTGCATCTAATTCAAGAAACAGATAAACATGATACTTCTTTTAGTGCTGTACCTAATGTCTATTTTGTAGTTATTCCTTGCCCTGTGGTGTGCCTAGTTCCAGATGGTGTGTCATGATCAGTCTAAGGTCTAGACTTAGCATCCAGGCCTTTGACTTTGTGGTCATGCCATCCCCTACTTTCCCACCCTTCCCTGGAGTGAGGGTTGGTCATCTGACAGAACTGGCCAATTCTGGTTAATAGTACATAAGATGAAATAAAGTTTCTGGAAAGGTTTCTTACACTTATGTTGTCTTGGTAAATGAAACAACACTGATGGCACCACCCCTTTTCTTCTCTTTTACCTCTCTACTTTCTTTCTTTCTTAAATGTGAACATGAAGCATTAGCAGACACCTGGTGACCATGAGGGAAAGGCCAATAGAATCCTAGAGACACCATTGAACTGGACCAGTGCCAACAGTCTCTTATCTCGAGACATACTGTTAAGTGAGAAAAATAAACTATTGTTTGAATCACTATTAGTTCAATTCTCAGTTACTTCAAGTAGAATGCAATACAAGGAGTAAGTGGGCAATTAAAGTACAGGGCAATAAATGCTGTGATAGGGTAAGTATAAGTGCTGTTTGAACTCACAAGTTATATTCCTGTCCTTTGGATTCAGAGCAGGCTTCCTGGAGGACTAATGCCTAAAATGATGCTCAATTTAATTAGGATCTCTGAGAAATTCACTGTAGTGAGTCATGAATATTGTAATTCTGATGTACACTAAGAATTTTTGTATGAACTGTGTCAATTTCTTAGTTTTTATAGCTAGGCAGCAGTGTTCCTTCTTATTTATGTGTCTATATTTCTAAGAGGATTTTGTTATCTCCCACCTGACAAATGACGATGGCAGTTTAATTTTGTTCTAGGATGAGTTGGTCATGATACCATCAGAGACTCCAATGCTGCTGGTTGAAATAAAGGTAGTTTTAAGCAGTACTGCTCAAGGGAGGGCACTTAGGCACTCCTTTGGCCACATCTGTGTGGAACTGGCCTTGCCTTTGAGTCAAGTCCTTTTTGGGGACCACAATTTCATAAGAAGATGAAAACTTACCTCTGGCTTGGCTGGTTGTTAAAGCATAGGGAGCTGCATTTAGCCTGCAACCTAGAATAATAACAAGATGTGGGGCTCATCATCACTCAATACTTACTCAATACTTCCATTGAAAAAAGAGTATATATATATATATATATATATATATATATATATGCAGGTTCTCCTAAAGGATTTGCAGTTCATTTCAAAATTTGATTGCTGGGTCATGCCAGGTGAACAGAGAACAGGAACCTCACTCCATCTCTGGTCTCCCCTGTAGAATTGCTTTTGCTAACTTGCACTTTGACATTACATCACTTGACTACTTTGAGGGTGTTAAAGGAAATAATAGTCCTATGAGACACACTGTCACATTTACTGTAAGGCTGTTATAGAGGGTGAAGTTTGCTCTCTCACACACTTTGGTACCTCTGAGATCCATGTGAAAAACATCTCTTTGTTCTTTGTATCAGTGAGTTGTGCCTCTTCTGAGGAATGGGTGGGTTTTATCTTATGGTCATTGAGAAACACGGAATTGTTCATGTTTTCCGTCCTGGTATGACTGATATAATTTCCAATTTTTGGCTCACCTCGGGCAAATGAACAGGGTTTAGACATGCCTGCCTGCCTTTATTTTTCTCCCTCCCTCCCTCTTTCCCTCTCTCCCTCCCTTCCTTCCTTTCTTCCTTCTTTCCTTCCTTTTTAATCTCACACATGGGTTCATTTTATGTTTCTTATTTACATGCTTCTTCTCTCTAATTCATTCCTATTTTAAAATTTGGCTTTATTATATTTTGTGGTACTGCATGAATTTTTGCTAAATGTTTCACAACCTTGCTGTTATAAGGCAGGATATTCTTGCATAAGTACGAATAAGAGTACATGAGAGGAAGCATTCTGCCTATAGCACTTCAAAGTCAAAACATTTTTTCCATTGCTTTATATAAGTGAGTTTAGAGAAGGAGTTGCTTTTGAAAATATGTCCTCAACATGACTGTTAATATTACAGGAAATGTTTTTAACCTTTTTCCCCCCTCTCTTGAGTTAACTTTACTTTGGCTTAAAAATGTGTTTGGTTGATAAAGAAAGCTTGCAATTGATAGTTCTCACAGCAGTGTTTGCAATTAGAGTAGAAGCTTGGGGTGAGGAGGTTGGGGAATGTGTAAGGAAGATTTTCCATCTTCTTTTATCCCCTTTAACTTTTACCTCCAAATCCAATTTTTTTCTGACTTTAAAGTGTTTGTTTGAAATTATCTGGCAATCTGAATTTCTATCACTTAAAAATACTTTTCATTAATAATCATAAAAATTAATAATAACCAAATATTTGAGCTATCACATTTAGTATTCTGATGTCTAGCCCTTTTGAATTTAATAGTAGATTAATTTAAGGTTAACCGTACATTTAATTACACAGGATTTGTTATAAGAGACCTTAGATAATGAATTTTTTTATGAAGACAGATTTTATTTCCTAAAATTTTTAGTGATTGTTGTAAAACTTTAAGGAAATGGGCATGTTTTGGACAATGAAAGAGTGAAATATAGTAGAGGAATCCTAGTTAATCAGGAATTTGTTCCCCTGGCACCCAGTAGATGCCAAAAGGACCCAAGGGGACCACTTCTTACGAGGACTTCTGGCTTCCATAGTAGTATAGTGAGCAGGTAGGGGAGGGCTTACTTCATTCATTTATTGACATTCTACCTCATCACAGAGACTAAGATGAAGCTGGGGTAAGATGCTGGCTTTGAGCAGGAAGATGAGACTTGGGTTGGATCCCACGTTCCTTGATCAACCTGACCAGACTTTTTGCTGAAGACAGCTGCTCAGGAGTCATTTTTTTCTAGATCCATGAGAGGGTTATGTAGTCAGGGGCAGGTCTTCCTTTACCTGTGGCTGAGCTCTCTGTTGTATGGGAGCAGTGCTGGCAGGGAAAATCTCCAAAGTGGGGTGTGACATGTTCCCCCTCCATCTCCAACACACACACACACACACACACACACACACACACATGTATATGCTGGAGTGGAGAGAAACTTTCCACATTAGGCTCATACACCCAACCCTTAAGGAGCTTGGGGCAAATATCCCTCTATCCCAGCCACTGAGGATGTAGGAACTGGAAGCTGGGAATACGGGAGTTGGCAGGAATAGCATTAATGAAAAGAACATTTTATTTATGAGGACATAAAATATTTATTAAGGAAAGAGCATGACTGAGATAATTTTCTGAGATATATATCTTTTATTCTTCCTGTATTGTCCATATTTCCTTCCAAGGAGTCAAACATATAATATGCCCTCTTGTGCTTATTGTCTCAGGAGATGGATGTAGCAGGTCAACCAGCAGAGTGTTGGATGCCAAATATTTCCCTTCCTGGTTTTTGTTTCCTCAAGACTCAACCCCAGAGTTAGGAGAGGATTTGGAGGTATAGATATAGTGTCTCATCCAGGAGGGAGGAGAGTGGAGCTTTCCTCTAATGTCTGCCGTAGTGCCAGCCAGTCACAGAGGATGGGGAGGGGTGAGACTCTGGTGTCCTTAGCCTTTTCCAACATAGCTTGCTGTTAAGATATTTAGCATCCTTGTCTTAGGACTTACTAGTCCAGAAATTCACTTGAGCCTCCAGAATCTTTTGCAAGGTTGCCTGTGGTCCTGTCTGCCTCTTTACTGCACACAACTGTTTTATATCAGGGACTTTGCTGCTTACCCTAATGGTCCTGCTGGAGAGAGAGCAAAACTCTTCTGTGCTCTGCAGACCCACAGAGCTCTGTCTCTTTCTGTCTCTATCTGTGTCTCTGTTTCTCTGTTTCTCTATCTCTCTCTCTTTCTCCTTTCCAAGGAGGAATCCTTGGTTTTTTTCCTGGGGGAAATCTCTTTCCCTTCATCTTTCTGGCTTATATACTTTCACTGTTTGAGAGTTCTGTTTTTTTAAATCTTGTCTATGGGGCTCCAGAGCTTAGGCTTTGGAAGATAATAAGAAGATTGTAGGCTACTTTCCTCCTTTTCCATATTTATCTTGAGCAAAGAGCATAGTTTATTTGCTTACTTTAATTAAGGGAAGAAAAAAGGGAAGATTGCAGGGAGAAAAAAATAATTGCAGATTCATATTTAAAAATATTATCCTAGCCAAACAGGTCATCATGAGGTATGTATATGAGATGAGCAGAAAATCATAATAAATTTGGTAAATGTTTACTTAACCCATCTGTCCAAGAACTACTGGAAATGTAGACTTCCCTTTCTTCCCACCTTATATAGTTTTAGTAATTTTCAAGTTGGGTGGTGCTGGTGATACTTTAAGCACTTAGTAAGTGAATGCAGATGTTACTACCTTCTGCAATCTGTGGAGACAGAACATTATTGCAGGTTGTAATTTATGGTTCTTCTAGTTTTCAAATAATATGTGGAAGGAAGAGGGGAAAGGAATAGTACAGAGAATGAAGGTAGGGGAATGCCATTCCTTCCACATTTTGAGAGGATGTAAAGTTTAATCTCTTCTTAGTGTGAGGAAACTACTGAGTCATGTCTATATTAATGATCACTTTTTATGAGTGGCCTTATAGCCTCTTATTATTTCTGATCTATACTTTCTGTATTTAACTTTTGATTTTTTCCAGTTTTTCTCCATTTTTGAGCTTCTATTAAGTCAAAGTTTCACATGTTAATTAGTTTTACTTGAAAGCTTTTGATTTAGCCTTTTACCTGAAGACTCAGCTTTGATGTAAAGCTGTGCTCTTTGTGAAGTCTGTTCCTCTCTCATATATACGCTCCTTTTGCTTATACCTGGGCATGAAATGTGCCTGATGATCCACTGAACCACGTAAAGGATCTCTAAAAAGTAGAGAAAATGATTGTGCTGGCAGTTCCTGAAGTGCTCCCCCACATTGTGACTGAAACAATTCAAAACCTCTCCACCACACTGCCCATAGCTGATGTACCCCCAGATGGGCTGCCTTCCCAGGAGCTGACAGTGGCACCACTATGGATTGAGTTAATGTGTCTGGATGAGGAGGCATTGCTATTTTCTTCAATTCCTGCTGTATTTTGAAACAGGCGAGGGATACCTACTGATCAGTTGGCTCCAGGATGGGGTCTCGCCAAAATGAGTCTATAGGCACTTCCAGCAGAGCTCTTTATGTCTGCTGTGTGCAATGGTCAGGCACACACCAATCCCAGGGTGCTTTTTAATTGGAATGGCTGTTCAGACAGTAAGCACAATTCCACAGTTTCCATTTCCCCTAGCTATACTCTAGGCTTTTGCTCTTTAACAAGGAAAAAGAACAGTTTATTTTTTAATATTGAATTCTCTTTTCTGTTTGAAAACAGTCCATAGGATGTTTTAAAGAAGTTCAGGAAAATGGGAATGGTTGACTCAGTTATCTATACTAGGGTAAACAAGCAGATTATAAAAAAAAAAAAAAAAGGAAACTCTTCTGATCCCTATTACTATAGGGTTATCATCATACTACCTTCTCCTCTGAAAGAAAAGATTGCCAAGGAAGCAGAATTTATTTGTCTCCCAAGCATTCAAGGCTATTTTAAGAAAAGGGGTCAATTGAAAGGGTTCTTCGAAAAGAAAGTACAGTGTTCAGTCCTCCCTCCATGCTCACCTCAGGTCTACCTCAGCCTCCTGTAGAAACAACCTTTTGTGGGGGTTAGGAGTTCAAATTCTGCCAGCCTGATTCTTACTAACTGAGTCATCTTGAGCAAGTTGTTTTGCCAATCTGTGACTAGTTTTCACATCTGTAAAATGGGAAGAATGATAATGGATTAAATGAGGTATTACTTGCTAAGAGCTTTGAAAATACCTGACACTGGGTTAACTATGACAACGGTTGTCTGCTCGACTTTTCCCTTAGACTGGCTCATAGTCTGGCAGCCTCTCCCTCTGTGATCTTACCCTTGTGTCTCAGATCTAGGTATGAAAGGGGAGAACAATCCAATGTGTTTTAATGATCTGTCTTACTATTTCCTTGAGATTGGTGCCTATTATTACTGATTAGCGTTTGTGTAAACTATTACTTACAGAGAATTTTCACTTTCTTTATAAAGTTTTATCTTCACAACAATACTATGATGTTATGAATTGTTAGGAAGTAATGTCAGCAAAATGGTAGAATAGGAGTTTTTTACTGTCTTCCCGCCACAGAACATAGATTTTGACAATCACCCACAGATAAGAATACCTTAGTGGGAGTCTGGGAGTTCCAGCATAATTTTCAGAGCAAAAAATTTAAGAACAGATGCATTGAAGATGGTTTGAAGAACAGTTTCACTTTACCTATGTCACTCATTCCTCAAGGTGGCACAGCTCAGTGCCAAGAGAGATCCCATTGTCCTAAGATTTCTTCCATGGGGGAAATTGAGAGCATGGTAAGTGAGTACCTAGCTTCCCCAGCTGTGCAGGACGTTTCCAAAGAGATACGCTTTTCCCGTGACCCACCCAGAATACTGAGGTGACCTGCAAGCTTGAGGGGCTGAGAGATACTAGGAGCGTAGCAGTCAGAGCTTGGAACTCATCAAAGGGATATGGATAGACTCTAACAGGACAACCATCCATGAGCTGCTGGTGACATCTTGCCTGCAGATGTTCCCCAAATGGTCCATGGTCATGCCCAATGCTCTGCATGCCTCACCCACCATCCCTGTGGCTGGCTCCCTGTGAGTGGGTGGCAAGTGCGAGCCTTTGCAGACAGCTAGTGTGCACATGCAGAAAGTCAGCCTGACTGCTGGATTGGAAGAAAGCACACAAGCTTGAACATTTCAGGGCACCCCCCTCCAATTGAAAGCAAACAGGAGGCTCTCAGTACTTAGTCTGGCTTCACAGGATTGAGAGAAGGCATGCAATTTTAAGAATTCCCTCTCAGGAGGGAACAAGAACTGTAGAGTGGGTGAATTCACAAAAAAGGATGGAGAAAGCCTCAGAATTCTTAGATAGGCTGATTGATGATGGTATGTCTCTTCTGAAACCAGTCAGTAGATACTAGAGGGGGTGACTGCTTGTTCAAATGCAAAGACAGCAATGCAAGACTTCAAGGAACATGAAAATTAAGAAACATGACACCACTAAAAGACCACATTAATTTCCCAGTAACTGACCCTGAAGAAATGGAGACCTATAAATTATCTGACAGAGGAATAAGAATAATTATATTAAGGAAGCTCAGCAAGCTATAAGAGAAAATGGATAGACAAGTCAACAAAATCAGGAAAACAATACATGAATAAAATGAGAAGTTCAATAGAGAGACAGAAATCATAAAAAAGAACCAAACAGAAATTCTGGAGCTGAAGAATGCAGTGGATGAAATGAAAAGTGCAATACAGGGTGTCAACATAAGATTTGATCAAGCAGAATAAAGAATCTGTGAACTTGAAGACACATCATTTGAAATTATCTCATCAGAAGACAAAAAGAAAAAAATAATTAAAAGAGAGTGAAAAAAGCCTAAATGGCACATGGGAAATCAAGAGAAACAATTTATAAATTATGAGAATCCCAAAAAGTGAGGAGAGGGAGAAGGAGGAGAAAGCTTATTCAAAGAAATAATAGCTGAAACTTCCCAAATATGGGGAGAGATATAGACATGGTCTCTAACCAGATATAACCAAAGAGATCTTCACTAAGACACGTAATAATAAAACTGTCAAAAATAAAAGACAAACAGAGAATTTTGAAATCTGCAAGAGAAAAGAAACTCATCATTTGTTAAAGAACCCCGGTAAGTTATTGGAGGATTTCCCAGCAGAAGTCTTGCAGACTGGCAACGAGTGTGATGATATATTCAAAGTACTGAGATAAAAAAAAAAGCTACCAACAAAGAATGCTTTACCCTGCAAAGCTGTCCTTCAAAATGAAAGAGATATAGAGTTTCCCAAACAAAAAAAGCTAACAGAGTTCACCACCACTTGGTGTGCCTTACAAGAAATGCTAAAAGGAGTTCTTCAGGCTGAAATGAAAGGACACTAATTAGTAACATGAAAACAGGAGAGCATAAAACTCACTGGTAAAGATAAGTATATAGTCAAATTCAGAATATGCTAATAATCATACTCTATAAATCACTTAACTCTAGTGTAAAAGTTAGAAGAGAAAATAATTAAAATAACTATTGCTCTAATAATTTGTTAATGTATACACAACATAAAAAATGCAAATTGTGATAACCAAAGCATAAAATGTGTTGGGGGAAATAAAAGAGTCGAGTTTTTGTATGCAATTGAAGTTAAGTTTTTAATCAGCTTAAAATAGACTGTTATAACTATAAGATGTTTTATGTAAGCCACAGGATAACCACAAAGCAAAAGCCTATAGTAATATAGATATACAAAAGACAAAGAAAAAGATATCAAAGCATGCCACTGTGGAAAATTATCAAATCACAAAGGAAGATATCAAGAGAGGAAGAAAGAGATAATAAAACTACAAACCAGCCAGAAAACAATAAGATGGCAATATTAAGTCCTTACCTATCAATAATTACTTTAAATGTAAATGGATTAAATTCTCTAATCAAAAGGCATTGAGTGATTGAATGGATAAAAAACAAGACCCAAATATATGCTGCTTACAAGAAACTCACTCCAGCTATAAAGCCATACATAGGCTCAAAGTGAAGGAATGGAAAAAAATATCTCATGAAAAAAGAAACTGAAAGAGAGCAAGGTAGCTATAAGTCTGACAAAATAGACTTTGAGTTGAAAACTGAAACAAGAGACAAAGAAAGTTTTTATATAATGATAAAGGGATCAGTTTATCAAGAAGATGAAACAATTGTAAGTATATATACATGCAACATTGAAGCACCTAAATATATTAAGCAAATATTAACAGATCTGAAAGCAGAACAAGGCATCAATACAATAATAGTAGGGAACTTCAGTACTCCACTTTTAACAATGAGTAGATCATTCAGACAGAAAATCAATAAGGAAACATTGGACTTGAACTACACTTTAGACCAAATGTACCTAACAGACATACAAAGAATATTTCTTCCAACAGCAACAGAATATATATTCTCCTCAAGTACACAGAGAACAGTCTCTGGGATAGATCACATGTTAGATCACAAAACAAGTCTTAAAAAATTTAAGAATATAGAAATCATGTCCTGTATCTTTTCCAACCACAATGGTATGAAACAAGAAATCAATAACAGAAGGCAAACTAAAAAATTCACAAATATATGGAAATTAAAAAAAAAAAAAACATACTCCTGGGCAACAAATGGATCAAAGGAAAAAATTAAATGGGAAATTTAAAAAATATATATCTTGAGACAAGTGAAAATGGAAACACACAACACCAATACATGGAATGTAACAAAAACAGTTCTAGGAGGGAAGTTTATGGCAATAAATGTCTACACTAAGAAAAGAGAAAGATCTCAAATAAATAGCTTAACGGTTTTTTTGGTTTTTTAAATTAATTAATTAATTATTTTTAACATCTTTATGGGAGTATAATTTCTTTACAATGGTATGTTAATTTCTGCTTTGTAACAAAGTAAATCAGCTATACATATACATATATCCCCACATCTCCTCCCTCTTGCACCTCCCTTCCACCCTCTCTATCCCACCCCTTGGTGGTCACAAAGCACTGAGCTGATCTCCCTGTGCATAAATAGCTTAACTTTAATCTCAAGGAATTAGAAAAAGAAGAACAAACTAAATGCAAAGTTAGCAGAAGAAAAGAAATAACAAAGATCAAAGCAGAAATAAATGAAATAGAGACTAGAAAGACAATAAAAAGATCAGTGAAATTAGAGCTGTTTTTCTAAAAAGATAAAAATTGACAGAACTTTAGCAAGAATGACTAAGAAAGAGACAAGACTCAAATAAATAAGAAATGAAAGAGATGTTAAAAGTGATAGCACAGTTTCATCTACATACAAAGATTAATAAGAGAATAATATATAACAATAAGAGACTACTGTATAACACAAGAGACTACTATATAACAATTATACACCAACAAATTGGTTAAGCTAGAAGTGGATAAATTCCTAAAAAAATAAAACCTATCAAGACTGGATAATAAAGAAATAGAAAATCTGAAGAGACCAATAATGAGTAAAGAAATGGAATCAATAATCAAAAATCTCCTGTCAAAGAAGAGTCCAGAACCAGATGGCTTCATGAGTGAATTTTACAAAACATTTATGGAAGAATTAATTTCAATCCTTTTAAAACTCTTCCAAAAAATAGAAGAAGAGGGAACACTTCTAAACTCATTTTGCAAGGCCAACTTTATCCTGATTCCAAAGTCAGATAAGGACACCACAAGAAAAGAAATTATAAACCAATATCTCTTATAAACATTGATGCAAAAATCCTTAACAAAATATTACCAAACAGAATTCAACAGCACATTAAAAGTATCATACACCATGATGAAGTGGGATTTATTCCTGGTATGCAAGAATGATTCAACACAGGCAAATCAATAAATGTGATATGCCACATTAAGAGAATAAAGATAAATATCACATGATTATCTCAATAGATGCATAAAAAATTTGACAAAATCAACATCCTTTCATGATAAAACCTCTCAACAAATTAGGTATAGAAGGATTTACCTCAACATAATAAAAGTCATATATGACATGCCCACGGCAAACATCAATGTGAAAAGCTGGAAGCTTTTTCTTTAAGAACAGGAATAAAACAAGGATGTCCACTCTTAGCACTTGTAGTCTACATAGTACTGGAAGTTTTAGCCACAGCAATTGTGCAAGAAAAAGAAATAAAAGACACCCATTTTGGAAAGGAAGAAGTAAAACTGTCTCTATTTTCAGATGACATAAATTTACACATAGAAAATCCAAAAGTCTCTACCAAAAACCTCTTAGGACTAATAAACAAATTCAGTAAAATTGTCGGGTACAAAATCAACATACAAAAATCAGTTGCATTTCTATTCACTAACAATGAATTAGCTAAAAAAAAAAAAACAACAACAAGAAGACAATTCCATTTACAATAGCATCAAAAACAACAATAAAATACTTACGAATAGATTTAATCAAAAAGGTAGAAGAACTGTATACTGGAAACTATAAGACATTGATAAAAATAATTGAAGAAGACACAAATAAATGAAAAGATATTCCATACTAATTGATTGGAAGAATTAATAATGTTAAAATGTCCACACTATCCAAATCCAACTATAGATTTCATGCAATTCCTATCAAAATTCTAATAGAATTTTTCAAAGAAATAGAACAAAAAATTCTAAATTTTTTAAAGAACCACAACAGACCCTGAAGAGCCAAAGTAATCTTGAGAAAGAAGAACAAAGTTGGAGGCATCACAATTCCTGATTCCAAATTATATTACAGAGCTATAGTTATCAAAACAGATGTTACTCACATAAAAACAGACACATAGACAAATGGAACAGGTAGCAAGCCCAGAAATAAACCCATGCACATACAATCAATAATCTTTGGAAAGGGTACTAAGGGTACACAATGGGAAATGAAAATTTCTTCAATATATGGTGTTGGGGAAAATGGATATTCTCATGAAAAGAATGAAACTAGATTTCCATCTTTCACCACCCACAAAAAGTAACTCAAAGTGGATTAAACACTTAAATGTAAGAGTTGTGTCTATAAAACTACTAGAAGTGAACATAGGGAAAAAGCTCCTTGACACTGGTCTTGGCAACAATTTTTTGAATATGACACCAAAAGTGGAGGCAGTTCTAACAAAAATAAATTAGTAGAGTCCATCAAATTACAGAGGTTCTGCACAACAAAGGAAATAATCAATAGAGAAGATGCAACCTATGGAAATTGAGAAAATATTTGCAAACCAGACGATAGGGGGTTAATTTCTAAAATACATAAGGAATGCATACAACTCAATAGCAAAAAACAAACAAACAAACATTAAATAATGGGCAAATGACCTGAATGGACATTTTTCCTAAGAAGATATACAAATGGCCAACAAGTATGTGAAAAGGTGCTCAAAATGTCAAAATCACTAATCATCAGGGATATGCAAATCAAAATCACAATGAGATATCACCTCACACCTGTTAGAATGGCTATTATCAAAATACAAGAGAAAACAAGTGGCAAGGATGTGGAGAAAAGGGAAAACTTATACACTGTTAGTGGGAATGTAAATTGGTATCACCATTTTGAAAAATGGTATGGAGTTTTCTCAAAAAATTTTAAAAAGAACAAGTATATGATCCAGCAATCCCGCTTTTAGATGTGTATCTGAAGCAAATGAAATCAGTATGTTGAAGAGATATTTACACTCCCATGTTCATTACAACATTATTCACTGTAGAGAAGATATGGAAAAAACCTAAGTGTCCAGCTATAGATGAATGGATAAAGAAAATGTGATATATATATATATATATAATTATTGTATATAGTATAATTTATTCACTGATAACTTGCCATTTGCAACAACATAGGTGAAACTTGAGGACATTATGCTAAGTGAAATAAGTCAAATAGACAAAGACAAATACTGCATAATCTCACTTATGTGTGAAATAAAATAAAAAGGTTAAACTCATAGAAACAGAGGTGGACTGATGGTTAATATGGACTGGAGCGTAGGGGAAATGGGGCCATATTGGTCAAATAGTACAAACTTTCAGTTATAAGGTGAATACCTTCTTGGGATCTAATGCACAGTGTGGTGACTATAGTTAGTAATACTGTATTGTATACTAGAAATTTTCAAAGAGAGTCGATCTTAAGCATTCTCAGAACAACAAAATAATGGTAACTGTGAAGTGAAGTGATGGATGTGTTAATTAACTTGATTGTGGTAATCATTTGACAGTATATATGTATATCAAAACATCACATTGTATACTTTAAATTCATACAGTTTTATTTGTCAATTATATCTCAATAAAGCTGGAGAAAAATTGGTAGAAGATAACAAGATGTCATGCTCTGACATGCTGTATGATAAAATTATAATAATACTAAATGAGCTATAGATGAACAATAGCAAAAGGACAAAGCTCAGGACAAAAAAGAGGTGGATATTTTTACTGAGCAGAAACATAGTATGGGGCTAACACAATAGAGCTGCTGGGCTCTAGACTCAGAAGGAGAGCAATGGTAGTAGGAACTTGGTTTCTGTTGAGAATATGGTCTTGCATGCTCTTATGTGAGATGAAGGACTAAATTCAGGCTCATAGCTTAAAACTAGAGACTGGGGTAGAGCATCCTGCCCATGGAAACAGGCTGAAAAACCCAAATGGCCACAACTGCTGCTTGAAGCTATGGCTTGTAAGAAGCAAGAGACCTAAGAAGAAAACAAAATTTCAGCCTTGTAGCCAGGACCTAACCAAGCCCCTCACAGCTTTCCAGGCTGTATGGACAATATCCCTATACCACAATAGGTCACTGGAAACCTGATATGGAATAGGGGGAGGGTGGGGGAGGTGAGGAAGTGTTGGATGCCAAATCACTTGACAAGGAGTAAGTTTCCATTGGATTTAACAACAAGAAGACTGTTGATGATTTTAAGCTTAGTAGTTTCATGAAATAGTGGATCCAAAAACCAGAATAAAATGGGTAGGGTATTGAAGGTAAAATGAGGGTTTAGAACCAAGTGAGTATAGATACCTTTTTTCAAGAAATATAGACTACACCTATTCTATGGAGAGTCAGATGGAGGGAACACTGAAGGGACTTTTTTGTACTTATGTACAATTGTGAAGGGCCAGTTAAAAGGGAGTGGGTAAAAGTCCAGAGGGTGGGCTGAGGTGGCTGAGACAGAAATGACAGAGCAAATTCTTGAGAAGAAATCTATGACTCTTAGGGCTAGAGAGGCTTGGAAGTGGAGTCTTTTATTAAGAATCACACAGAGTAACACAAGTTTTTTTTCCCCCTCACTTCACAGGAGATCACCAAGATGTTAGTTATGATACTATGGGGACTAGAGTGGATTGAGATGGATCTTTGGCAGAGTGAAGGCTGAGGTCTGTGAGGAGTGTGAGCTCTGAATAAGCACGGGGCAGTGGGTGAAATGCAGAAGAGTGAGGCTGGAGGAGAGAGAAGCACAGGACTTGTAGCATTTAAGGCCAGCCCAGGTGGAATGGCTAAGGGCGGCAGGGTCCTGTGGCAGGAAGAAGCCCTATATATTCTATGCCTGTAACAAACCCATGGTTTTCAAATACAAATTTTGTTGCTGGTGAGGATAGAGGAGAGGATTCTCAAGGGACTAGATTTTCTGTATGAACAAGTAGAACTTGGAACTAGCAAGATTTGTGTATTTGTCAGTGTGATATTCAAACTCTCATTGATGTTTGGGGGTATTTTAGATATTAATTAGATATTAATTATATATGTCTCCCTATATTATATTGTATATTCCTGAATGCAGAGACTATATCTTACCTAACATAGTAGGTAAGAATGAAAGAATGAAAGAATGTTGTAAAGGGTGTTAGCAAGTACTTCTCAGACAATTAGGTTTGTCAAAACTTGAAAAAATTAACATAAAAGACAATGTGAAAAATCTGCAAATCAAACTTAGCACTTGGAATTAAATCTTTGAAGCTTTATTTAGCCTTTTGAACAAGAGCTTATTCTTAAAATATTTCTAAGATTATATATTTAATGTGATATCATCTGTTTCATTGGCATTATATAATGTTAGAAATTTTCTACATTGTCCTTTTATTACCCTTCACTGTATGATACATAATCTGATATGAGTAAGAAGGAATATATTGTAAATTGAGGAAAGGATATGTACATGATTATAATACTTTTTGATATTTATTTTTGGTACTAAATGAATCATACATATCACAAGGAAAATGAGAAAGTTAAGTATGTTAAATAAATTACAATACATATTCTATTGCCTGCCATTTAAATGTGATGGTGAATTTTTAAAAAATCTTTATTTTATTTGAGAGATATCTCAATAGGAATTATATTGACCAGAATTTTATATGAGGTGACTTGTAAACTTCTTGAATTTAATGAAAGAAAAAAGCCAGTGACCAAGATATGTATAGGTTGTGGGGAAAATATAAATATGATAGTCACCCTCCAAGATCACCCTCAAATAATCCCTGTGTCCTGATAGTCTCAGCTTGTGTAGTCCACTCCCATAGTAAATAGAGCTAATGTGTGTAACTGATAAGATCATGTGGAAATGACAGTGTGTGAGCTTCGATGCAAGGTTATAAAAGTATGACTTGATCTCTTTCACATTACTTGATTTGGGGGAAGCCAGCTATTCAAGTCAGCTTGAGAAAGTGCCGTTAAGCATCCCTCTGGGAGGCCCACGTGGCCAGGAGCTAAGGAGTCCTGCCAACAAGCAGGACTAAGTTGTCAGGCGTGTGAGGGAGCCATCTTGGTAGTGGCTCCTGCAGGCCCACTCAAGCCTTCACACGACTGTAACCCCAGATGAAGTCTTGACTGCCATCTCATGAAAGACCCTAAACCAGAACTGTGCAGCTAAATGGATTCTTGACGGACAGAAACTGTGAGATAATAAACGTTTATCATTTTAAGCTGCTAAATTTAGGGATAATTTGTTATACAGCAATACACAACTAATACAGTGTTATCAGCAAACTTTGTTTCCTCTTTGCTTTTCCAATTAAATTGTCATTGCTTGCTGACATTGCTAGAATCCTTGAAACCACAGGAATTGACACTCCCATGGGCAGGTGAGGGGTTTGGACAGAGGGAGTTCCTGCTCCTGTTCCAGAACCAAAGCCCCAACAGAGGAGGAATATATTTAAAAAACTAACAAACATTAAACAAACACCAAATAAAAACTCTTTTCCTGTTAAAGAGCCTGTTATATTTGGGAGGTGTGTATTCATATGTTCTGGCTTTCAAATTGTAATTTCTAATTCATCTTCATGAGAAGCAGTGTTACAAATTATACACATTCTGTCTTTTAAGTGTAGAAGGTAACTAAAATAATATGAACTTTTGGGGACTAAGTACTAAAGTACTAAGTAAAGGATTCTTATTTCCATTTACAACATCGTTCCTTTGTAAGAAGTGTTCTGACTTAAAAATTATCTTTTGGAACACCGCTTATTTTTAAGTTAATTACCTTTAACTTAAATGGTATCAGCTTTAGTTTTAGGAATCCTAGCTGTTTAAGGAACACAATACATATCATTCTGTTCTTAATGGTTCCATTTCCTGGCGGTGTTGCCACGCATATGGCAGTAGAGTATAACAAAGCTATGAACCAAGAAGTCTTCCCATTGGTTTGCCACATTCTAGTCTGAGAAATGGCATCTTTATTAGTCAGGATGAGCTAGCTTATTTGGGAGTGACATGCAATCCTCCAAATTTCAGCATCTCAAAAAAAAAAAAAAAAAAAGAAAAGTTTACCATTTTTTCCTGCTGCCTGTCTGTTGTGGTTTGGCTGCAGCTCTGTTCCATGCCATATTCACTCCAGATTCCAGGCTAGTGAGCAGCTTTTCACTTGAAAATTGCCAATTGTTGTGGAAGCAGCAAATGATAGAATGGCAAAGCATGCTTTACTCTGAAAGCCTCTGCTTGAAGTGATACATGTCCCTTCCCACACTGTATTGGCTAAAGCAAGTCATATACTACTCCTGCCTTCAACAGGGTGAGGATGTTTAATCTCCCCAGAGGAAAGGCAGTACATTTTTTGTGAATAGTTACACAATCTACCACAGCATCAAAACTGTTACAATTTCATAAACGTTTTTGGGAGGAACATTTTAAAGCTGAGAGTCAGACATTTTACTCAAAGAAATTTGTATCAAAAGAATGGTGGGAAAGAAAGTCATACTCTGAGCAATATGTTTGTACTTATTATAAAGCAATTTCCCTCAAGTATGGTTATTGAAGCATGGTAATTCCTTACTGCTTGTCGAGGTCTGCACCTCTCAGTGACTCCCCTTTTGCCCTGGTGTCAGAGTTAACCTCCCAGATCCCCTCCCTCTGCACTTAGGAGCCGCAGTGCCAATACATCTCTGCCAGTGAGGCCACTGGAATTTGTTGGTCTCTGTCCCTTTGTCCTTACCCAGCTCTCACCATGAGCACTGAAGATAAATAACACTGGTTTAACGTAAAATATTCTACTTGTCATGCAGTGTTTTCTTTCTTTAAGGGATTTCTTTTTACAAATGGAAGCAACTTTTTTCCCTATTTTTTCTTTCTTTTTTTTTTTTTTAAACATCTTTATTGGAGTAAAATTGCTTTACAATGGTGTGTTAGTTTCTGCTTTATAACAAAGTGAATCAGCTATACATATACATATATCCCCATATCTCTTCCCTCTTGCGTCTCCCTCCCCCCCACCGTCCCTATCCCACCCCTCCAGGTGGTCACAAAGCACGGAGCTGATCTCCCAATGCTATGCGGCTGCTTCCCACTAGCTATCTGTTTTACGTTTGGTATTGTATATATGTCCGTGCCACTCTCTCACTTTGTCCCAGCTTACCCTTCCCCCTCCCCATATCTTCAAGTTCATTCTCTAGTAGGTCTGTGTCTTTATTCCCATCTAGCCCCTAGGTTCTTCATGGCCATCTTCTTTCTTTCTTTCTTTTTTTTTTTTTTTTTTAGATTCCATACATATGTGTTAGGATACGGTATTTGTTTTTCTCTTTCTGACTTACTTCACTCTGTATGACAGACTCTAAGTCCATCCACCTCACTACAAGTAACTCAATTTCGTTTCTTTTAATGGCTGAGTAATATACCATTGTATATATGAGCCACATCTTCTTTATCCTTTTATCTGTTGATGGACACTTAGATTGCTTCCATGTCCTGGCTATTGTAAATAGAGCTGCAATGAATATTTTGATACATGACTCTTTTTGAATTATGGTTTTCTCAGGGTATATGCCCAGTAGTGGGATTGCTGGGTCATATGGTAGTTCTATTTTTAGTTTTTTAAGGAACCTCCATACTGTTCTCCATAGTGGCTGTATCAATTTACATTCCCACCAACAGAGCAAGAGTGTTCCCTTTTCTCCACAACCTCTCCAGCACTTATTGTTTGTAGATTGTTTTAGGATGGCCATTCTGACCTGTGTGAGGTGATACCTCATATAGATTTGATTTGCAATTCTCTAATGATTAATGATGTTGAGCATTCTTTCATGTGTTTGTTGGCAATCTGTATATCTTCTTTGGAGAAATGTCTATTTAGGTCTTCTGCCCATTTTTGGATTGGGTTGTTTTTTGATATTGAACTGCATGAGTTGTTTGTAATTTTGGAGAGTAATCCTTTGTCAGTCACTTCATTTGCAAATATTTTCCCCATTCTGAGGGATGTCTTTTCCTCTTGTTTATGGTTTCCTTTTGCTGTGTAAAAGCTTTTAAGTTTCATTAGGTCCCATTTGTTTATTTTTGTTTTTATTTCCATTTCTCTAGGAGGTGGGTCAAAAAGGATCTTGCTGTGATTTATGTCATAGACTGTTCTGCCTATGTTTTCCTCTAAGAGTTTGATAATGTCTGGCCTTCCATTTAGGTCTTTAATCCATTTTGAGTTTATTTTTGTGTATGGTGCCAGGAAGTGTTCTAATTTCATTCTTTTACATGTAGCTGTACAGTTTTCCCAGCACCACTTATTGAAGAGGCTGTCTTTTCTCCACTGTATATGCTTGCCTCCTTTATCAAAGATAAGGTGACGATATGTGCGTGGGTTTATCTCTGGGCTTTCTATCCTGTTCCATTGATCTATATTTCTGTTTTTGCGTCAGTACCATACTGTCTTGATTACTGTAGCTTTGTAGTATAGTCTGAAGTCAGGGAGCCTGATTCCTCCAGCTCCACTTTTCTTTCTCAAGATTGCTTTGGCTATTCGGGGTCTTTTGTGTTTCCATACAAATTGTGAAATTTTTTGTTCTAGTTCTGTGAAAAATGCCAGTGGTAGTTTGATAGGGATTGCATTGAATCTGTAGATTGCTTTGGGTAGTAGAGTCATTTTCACAATGTTGATTCTTCCAATCCAAGAACATGGTGTATCTCTCCATCTATTTGTATCATCTTTAATTTCTTTCATCAGTGTCCTATAATTTTCTGCATACAGGTCTTTTGTCTCCGTAGGTAGGTTTATTCCTATATATTTTATTCTTTTGCTGCAGTGGTAAATGGGAGTGTTTCCTTAATTTCACTTTCAGATTTTTCATCAATAGTGTATAGGAATGGAAGAGATTTCTGTGCATTAATTTTGTATCCTGCTACTTTACCAAATTCATTGATTAGCTCTAGTAGTTTTCTGGTAGCATCTTTCGGATTCTCTATGTATAGTATCATGTCATCTGCAAACAGGGACAGTTTTATTTCTTCTTTTCCGATTTGGATTCCTTTTATTTCTTTTTCTTCTCTGATTGCTGTGGCTAACACTTCCAAAGCTATGTTGAATAACAGTGGTGAGAGTGGGCAAACTTGTCTTGTTCCTGATCTTAGTGGAAATAGTTTCAGTTTTTCACCATTGAGGATGATGTTGGCTGTGGGTTTGTCATACATGGCCTTTATTATGTTGAGGAAAGTTCCCTCTATGCCTACTTTCTGGAGGCTTTTTATCATAAATTGGTGTTGAATTTTGTCAAAAGCTTTCTCTGCATCTATTGAGATGATCATATGTTTTTTCTCCTTCAGTTTGTTAGTATGGTGTATCACATTCATTGATTTGTATATATTGAAGAATCCTTGCATTCCTAGGATAAACCCCACTTGATCATGTTGTATGATTCTTTTAATGTGCTGTCGGATTCTGTTTGCTAGTATTTTGTTAAGGATTTTTGCATCTATGTTCATCAGTGATATTGGCCTGTAGTTTTCTTTTTTGTGACATATTTGTCTGTTTTGGTATCAGGGTGATGGTGGCCTTGTAGAATGAGTTTAGGAGTGTTCCTCCCTCTGCAATATTTTGGAAGAGTTTGAGAAGGGTAGGTTTTAGCTCTTCTCTAAAAGTTTGATAGAATTTGCCTGTGAAGCCATCTGGTCCTGGGTTTTTGTTTGTTGGAAGATTTAATCACAGTTTCAATTTCAGTGTTTGTGATTTGTCTGTTCATATTTTCTATTTCTTCCTAGTTCAGTCTCAGAAGGTTGTGCATTTATTAAGAACTTGTCCATTTCTTCCAGGTTGTCCATTTTATTGGCATAGAGTTGCTTGTAGTAATCTCTCATGATCCTTGTATTCCTGCAGTGTCCGTTGTTACTTCTCCTTTTTCATTTCTAATTCGATTGATTTGAGTCTTCTCCCTTTTTTTCTTGATGAGTCTGTCTAATGGTTTATCAATTTTGTTTATCTTCTCAAAGAACCAGCTTTTAATTTTATTAATCTTTGCTATCATTTCCTTCATTTCTTTTTCATTTATTTCTGATCTGATCTTTATGATTTCTTTCCTTCTGATAACTTTGGGGTTTTTTTGTTCTTCTTTCTCTAATTGCTTTAGGTATAAGGTTAGGTTGTTTATTTGAGATGTTTCTTGTTTCTTGAGGTAGGATTGTATTCCTATAAACTTCCCTCTTAGAACTGTTTTTGCTGCATCCCATAGGTTTTGGGTCGCTGTGCTTTCATTGTCATTTGTTTCTAGGTATTTTTTGATTTCCTGTTTGATTCCTTCCATGATCTCTTTGTCATTAAGTAGTTTCTTGTTTAGTCTCCGTGTGTTTGTATTTTTTTACAGATTTTTTCCTGTAATTGATAGGTAGTCTTGTAGCATTATGGTTGGAAAAGATACTTCATAGGATTTCAATTTTCTTAAATTTACCAAGGCTTGATTTGTGACCCAAGGTATGATCTCTCTTGGAGAATGTTCCATGAGCACTTGAGAAGAAAGTGTATTCCGTTGATATTGGATGGAATCAAAGTCCTATAAATATCAATTAAGTCCATCTTGTTTAATGGATCATTTAAAGCTTGTGTTTCCTTATTTATTTTCATTTTGGATGATCTGTCCATTGGTGAAAGGGGGGTGTTAAAGTCCCCTACTATGATTGTGTTACTGTCGATTTCCCCTTTTATGGATGTGAGTATTTGCCTTATGTATTGAGGTGCTCCTATGTTGGGTGCATAAATATTTACAATTGTTATACCTTCTTCTTGGATTGATCCCTTGATCATTATGTAGTGTCCTTCTTTGTCTCTTGTAATAGTCTATGTTTTAAAGTCTATTTTATCTGATATGAGAATTGCTACTCCAGCTTTCTTTTGATTTCCATTTGCATGGAATATCTTTTTCCATCCCCTGACTTTCAGTCTTTATGTGTCCCTAGGTTTGAACTGGGTCTCTTGTGAACAGCATATATACGGGTCTTGTTTTTGTATCCATTCAGCCAGTCTATGTCTTTTGGTTGGAGCATTTAATCCATTTACATTCAAGGTAATTATCGATATGTATGTTCCTATTACCATTTTCTTAATTGTTTTGGGTTTGTTATTGTAGGTCTTTTCCTTCTCTTGTGTTTCCTACCTAGAGAAGTACCTTTAGCATTTGTTGTAAAGTTGGTTTGGTGGTGCTGAATTCTCTTAGCTTTTGCTTGTCTGTAAAGGTTTTAATTTCTCCATCAAATCTCAATGAAATCCTTGCCTGGTAGAATAATCTTGGTTGTAGATTTTCCCCTTTCATCACTTTAAAAATGTCCTTCAACTCCCTTCTGGCTTGCAGAGTTTCTGCTGAAAGTTCTGCTGTTAACCTTGTGGGGATTCCCTTGTATGTTATTTGTTGTTTTTCCCTTTCTGCTTTTAATATTTTTTCTTTGTATTAATATTTGATAGTTTGATTAATATGTGTCTTGGCATGTTTCTCCTTGGATTTATCCTGTATGGGACTCTCTGTGCTTCCTGGACTTGATTAACTATTTCCTTTCCCATATTAGGGGAGTTTTCAAGTATAATCTCTTCAAATATTTTCTCAGTTCCTTTCTTTTTCTCCTCTTCTTCTGGGACCCTTGTAATTCCAATATTGTTGTGTTTAATGTTGTCCCAGCAGTCTCTGAGACTGTCCTCAATTCTTTTCATTATTTTTTCTTTATTCTGCTCTGCAGTCGTTATTTCCACTATTTTGTCTTCCAGGTCACTTATCTGTTCTTCTGCCTCAGTTATTCTGCTATTGATCCCTTCTAGAGAATTTTAATTTCATTTATTGTATTGTTCATCACTGTTTGTTTGCTCTTTAGTTCTTCTAGGTCCTTTTCAAACCTTTCTTGTATTTTCTCCATTCTATTTCCAAGATTTTGTCTCATTTTTACTATCATTATTCTGAATTCTTTTTCAGGTAGACTGCCTATTTCCTCTTCATTTGTTAGGTCTGCCTGGTTTTTGCCTTGCTCCTTCATCTGCTGTGTGTTTCTCTTTCTTCTCATTTTGCTTAACCTACTGTGTTTGGGGTCTCCTTTTCGCAGGCTGCAGGTTTGTAGTTCCCATTGTTTTTCGTGTCTGCCAGTGGGTAAGGTTGGTTCAGTGGGTTGTGTAGGCTTCCTGCTGGAGGGGAATAGTGCCTGTGTTCTGGTGGATGAGGCTGGATCTTGTCTTTCTGGTGGGCATGTCCACGTCTGGTGGTGTGTTTTGGGGTGTCTGTGGCCTTATTATGATTTTAGGCAGCCTCTCTGCTAATGGATAGGGTTGTGTTCCTGTCTTGCTGGTTGTTTGGCATAGGGTGTCCAGCACTGTAGCTTGCTGGTCGTTGAGTGGAGCTGGGTCTTGGCATTGAGATGGAGATCTCTGGGAGATTTTTGCCATTTGATATTATGTGGAGTTGGGAGTCTCTTGTGGACCAGTGTCCTGAACTTGGGTCTCCTACGTCAGAGGCACGGCCCTGATGCCTGGCTGGAGCACAAAGAATCTGTCATTCACACGGCTCTGAATAAAAGGGAGAAGAAAAAGGAAGAAAGAAAGAATAAGATAGAATAAAATGTAATAAAATAATGTAAAATAAAATACAATAAACTTATTAAAATAAAAAATAATTATGAAAAAAATTTTTTAAGTAATAAAAAAAAAAAGAAAGAAAGAAGAGAGCAACCAAACCAAAAAACAAATCCACCAATGATAACTAGTGCTAAAAACTCTACTAAAAACAATACAAAGCAAAAGAAAACAAAAACGGACAGACAGAACCCTAGGACAAATGGTAAAAGCAAAGCTATACAGACAAAATCACAGACAGAGGCATACACATACACACTCACAAGAAGAGAAAAAGGAAAAAAATATATATATTGTTGCTCCCAAAGTCCACCATCTCAATTTGGGATGATTCGTTGTCTATTCAGGTATTCCAGAGATGCAGGGTACATCAAGTTGATTTTGGAGATTTAATCCTCTGCTACTGAGGCTGCTGGGAGAAATTTCCCTTTCTCTTCTTTATTCACACAGCTCCTGGGGTTCATCTTTGAATTTGGACCTGCCTCTGCATGTAGGTTGCCTGAGGGCTTCTTTTCTTCACTCAGACAGGATGGGGTTAAACAAGCAGCTTATTCGGGGGCTCTCCTATTTTTTCTTAAATTATGCATTCTTGGTAAGGACAGTGAAATGGTAGCTGACAGGTTACTAGTTAGCTGTGGTTCTCTCAGGACTTGTTTAGTTACTTAGCTTTTCATGTGATGTGTGATAGGTTCTGTACTAGCTCTGAGCTATTCATACTACATATGGGAAGCAATAGCATAGAAAGTCCGAAACATAATTTATATTTATAACTTTCATATGGTTTTTGTTTTCAGTACATTTACTTTCTTATCAAAATTTGATAGTACTAGTGTTAAAATTAGTTTGTCTTCCTAGAGGAGGCTTGGTGCTGTTGCTGGTGCAGGTGTGGTCCACAGCAAATTGTTAACTCTACAGTTTTTCCTCAGCCTTCCCCTCTTGTCATTTCTCCTTTGCAATGAATAAGTAATCACTTATCTAGAACATCCGCTGTTATTGTCCACATAAATTTTTTTCTCTCCCTCAGCAACAGTGGATGTTTTGGGTTCTTCCTGTGGTGATATCTGTCCCCTAAAAAGATCTTTTCCAAACCCTCAGAACTTTGTTCTAAATATTTGCTAGTTGGTTACACAAATCTAGTACATATAATAGTGGATTAATGTATTTTCCCTCTAGTATAATACATTTGCCTTTGAATGAAGTTTTCTAGAAGACCATGCCTTAAGCCATGTCAGTTCAAAAGTGGAAAAATTTTCAGGCATCAACTTCTGTGTGTCGATATGGTCAGGACATATCAATTTATTTTTTCCTGATACCAATAGAATCCAGTACTTCCATCCATTCATTCTTCATTTGCTGAATGCCAAATATGTGTTTGGTAGAAGGAAAACTGAGAAATCAATAGCTTTTGCCCACCAGAGGATCACAATGAAGTGTGGGAGGAGACACATGAAGAAATTAAGCAACTAGACAGACCCTGTAATGGTGGTATGAATTAAATGCCATGGGAACACTGATATCTGGAGAGGTCCTGGAAGAATTTCTAAGGTAGGACTGTTGAGCTGAGTCTTGAGGGGTGGGTAAGAGTTGTTCAAGTCAAAAAGAGAGGACAGAAGAGGCAGTCTGGGAAGGGATGACACTGTGTCAGTGTGTGGAAGACAGAAAAAGAGGGAGGATTTTTCAGGAAATTGCTTAAAATCTGGCTTGGCTGGAGCCCAGTATGTGGAATGGTAGCTGTGAAATGAGATTAGAAAGGCAGAAACCAGATGGAGATGGAAAGCAACTAAAGGATTTTGAATGTGGTAGAGATTTGTGCTTTAGAAAGATCATCCTTGCAATTATATAAAATTTGCATGCCACAAAAAAATTGATCTCAGATTAAGGAGAAAAAAAAACTTATAAAATCCTAAAACATACCAAACATAGACAGTAATCAATGATCTATTAAATTTATCTAACTTTTGGTTAATAGCTAATACTTATCTGAAATTTGCTCTGAACAAGGCTCATTACTTGTATTTTCCTTTTTTAGAATGTAGAATTAAATATTATTATTTTAAATTTATTTTATTAAAGTATAGTTGATTTACAATGTGTTAATTTCTGCTGTGCAGGAAAGTGATTCAGTTATACATATATGTACATTCTTTTCCATATTCTTTTTCATTATGGTTTATCACAGGATATTGAATATAGTTCCCTGTGCTACACAGTGGGACCTTGCTGTTTATCCTAATTTAATTCTCAGATGAACCATGTGGGATAAATAAAGTTATTATCTCCATTTTACAGTTGAGACATATTATGCCCAGAGAAGTTAAATAAATTAAAAATAATAAATAAATTAAAAATAAATTGCTATATAAATTAAGAAATGATAGAGCCAAGTGTTTGAGTAAAATTCTGATGACCACAGTCCAATGCTCCTGCCACAATCCCTCATTTTTTCTCTCTGTTTTCAGAATTCATACTCACGACACAGGCAAGGAAATGTATCTGTAGATATATTTCTTTAAAGAAGGATTTTTCTGGGTTAGTGTTTTGTGTTGAGTCCTAGTTTAAGAATCAAACTGTGGGACTTAGATTAGGTGGGAAAAATAAAATCTCATGATTATAAGAGTCTTTTTTGAGAATAACTTATTCATAATTAGAAGAGTGATTGTAATAGAGATGACAAAAGAATGTAATCTGTGAACAGACTTAGGAAGTTCATTGATAGGTGCAGAGTAAGTAATGACACAAATTGCACCAAGAAGTTAAAAAGTTTCACATAGTGTTTAATTAACACTAACTGCTCTTATCTGAACAAGATATACCGAAGGAAGAAAGGTAAAGGGGAAAAAATGTGACAAAGAGGGAGCTCAGAAGTCCAGAGTGTTATGGGTATGTTTTGGTCATGCCCTAATATCCTAGTCAATGCCCACTTGCTTACATATTGTTAGTTATCTTTTTTATTTATTTATTTGGTTGCACCAGGTCTTAGTGGCTGCCAGTGGGCTCCTTAGTTGCAGCTAGTGGGCTCCTTAGTTTCGGCAGGCAGGCTCCTTAGTTGTGGCATGCGAACTCTTAGTTGCTGCATGCATGTGGGATCTAGTTCCCTGACCAGGGATAGAACCCGGGCCCCCTGCATTGGGAATTTGGAGTCTTATCCACTCTGCCACCAGGGAATTCCCCTATTGTTTGTTTTCAACTATGGAAATTTCATTAAATTTTCTATGGCCAATAAAATATTTTTATGCCTGCTCAAAGACTTTCTTGATAGTGATATTTATTTAACATATTGAAAATTTATTTTAAATTCAGAAAAATCTTTATTTTCCCTATCAAACTGTCGTTGTTTAAGATAGCAAAACAATGAACATTTATCATGTATTTCCTGCATTTCTAAACATCTTTTAGACCACTGTGTGAAAATGTATTAATATTTCTTTTATAATGCATTTTGTGGTACATTTCAAGCTGCAGTGAGGTCGAAGTTCCTGGAATATATCTCTAGCTTTAGGGTATACTAAAAAAAGATGATATAATGTTTTAAAAGTTACCTGTTTTTTTTTTAATTTTTGAATTTTATTTTATTTATTTTTTATACAGCAGGTTCTTATTAGTTATCCATTTTATACATATTAGTGTATATATGTCAATCCCCATCTCCTAATTCATCACACCACTACCACCACCGCTGCCCCCCCCCGCCACTTTCCCCTCTTGGTGTCCATATGTTTGCTCTCTACATCTGTGTCTCTATTTCTGCCCTGCAAACAAAATTACCTGGTTTTAAAAGTCCATAAATACCAACAAAACATTAACCCTATGATAAATATGAATGTAAAAATATTACTTTTACTTGCTGTGTAGTTTACATCTTAAGGCAGACATGAGATGTTATAATATTAATTATATGCTCTTTACTCATTATAATTCTACTGATTCCGATTGGGTCATTTACTTGAAGATGTTTACGTATTGCAATTGAAGTTTTTTTTTTCCTGAGTAGGACTTTATTCCAAGGGCCATTACAAATAAAATTCTACTTCAAATAATTTTTAGGCATTCATTTTTTAAAGGTCTGCTATATTTCATGTTGAATGATGCAAGGTATAACTTACTAGTTCTTTACTATTTAAGTAAGGTGATAATTTATAACATGATGAACCACACATATAATAATTTTATTTCATTTAGCTATGGCTTCATACTGTGTTAATGTGACATGTACCTATAATGTTCTGTATAATTTATTTAAATATTCCAAAGACTATGAATATAAAATCTTTACTTTGGAAAACTCAAAAACACAGAAAAGATATCTTCAAAAGATGAAAAGAACATTTAAATTATCCTCATTCACCAGAAGAATATAATGGAACCACTTTTTTTTTTTTTTTTTAAAGGGATTAACTCTAAAGAAAAAAAGCAGACAGGATATTTCTTGAAAGAAAATCAAGGCTTTGTATTTCAGTGATTTCAGAAATTTTGCAAGAAGATCATATTTGGTGGATAAAATATCAAAATGAAAATCTCTATTGACTACAGTAAAACAATAACTATTCTAAATGGCTTATCCACATGACGTTGAGAATAATGATGGAAGACTTTCTTAATTTCTTTTAGTTCCACCATTTAGCTCAGACTATGCCCTAATGCATATACTTACATCCACCAAGAATCACTTATTATGCTTTGTCTGGTAGAAACTTAATTTCTACCTCAAAGGAGAAACTGGTAATTCAACTAATTTCATCTGCTTTTAGAAAAAATCATCTGATATTTAATTTAATAAGGAAATAAAAGGGGCACTAAGAAACTTTGGAGGGTGATAGCTGTGTTTATTAACTTGGTCATGCTTGTGGTTTCATGGGCATACACATACATCAAAACTTAGCAAAATTTGCACTTTAAATATTTACAGTTTTTTGTATGTCAGTTATAACAATACCGCAATAAATGTATTAAAAAGTGAGTGTATTGGCATAACAATAACAAGCTTATACAGAGATTTAACTTTTAAAATCATTTCACTAATTATTGGATTGGGAGATAATTCATGGGTCTTTTGCATCTCTGCATATCTTATGAGCAGAGGCCCTGGCTACTTTTGTTCCAGGCTATCTTTTCAGTGATGGTTGTATAGTAAACAGCCATGGAAGGTAGAAATGTGTCTCCCTCTAAAGCACAGGGCAGGTTTGTTTACTGTCTGGTATGAAAAAGATAATGTGTCCCTCTGGGGCAAAGGGCAGTCATGCTTACTGCGCATTATAAGAGATCTGAGTTCCCTATGCTTGGAGCTTCTCTCTGTAATGCAACCCATGGCATATATTTTCTTGACACCACCCTTAGGGACCAAGGTTTAGGACATGGTGCAAATGCTGATACTCTAGCTACTGTATTTCTGTGAGTAATAAATTGACCTTTGTCTCTGACACAGGAGTCTTATGTCCTTTGCCAGCCTTTGTGAAACTATGGCTGTCTAACTTGTTAGCTTTCACATATAGTAAAATACCAGATCCTTTAAAGTTCTTGACAGTTTTGGTGATGAGGATGGGATGCTGTAAGAGACATTATTTTCTGAAAGAGGAAAAATGGGGGCCTCACGGCTAATAAATAGGACTTCAGGGAATTCCATGAGGAATTGATAACAGACGTTGAACAAACTGAATGGTCAACTGGGCAATAAATGATCTTCCACTTTACTGCCAGCTGATAAGGCGGAATTTGGGAACTTGTTGCAGGTTGAATACTAGGAAGTAAATTGAAAGTCAGCTCTCTGAATGGTGCTCTGGTTGTTTCTACCTCTCCTTTGGGTGGAAGATTTTCTTGTCAATCTGGTGGCCAACCTCAGGCCCACCCCTTGGGGTTTTAGATGCATCACTTCCCTTACACTGATACCAGGCACACTCCTTTGGAAGAGCACCCATTATTTTGCTGCTAGGCTCTAGTCAAAACTGAATGTATAACCCATAGAGGCCTTTTGACTCTCTATCTTGATATTCCCATTTTGAGGTGGGGCAACTCAGATTTAACAACTAAAAAGAAGAGAAGGGCTCCAAGAGTTTCACTTGTCAAATGGAAATGGAATATTCAAGACTGCAACTGATGTGGTCTGAGCAACATCTTGGCTTTATATGAAAAAGTGATAGCTATCCCTCTGGGGAATGGGGCTCTCAGTTCACGGAAGTTTTTCTATATGCCTGGGCCTTGTTCACTGATGGTTTATCTAGGCTGAAATTCAAAGGTGTCCACTGAGCTGTGATAGCTGTTCAGCCTCAAGACCTGCTATATAGCACTGAAAGTGGAAATGATTACCCTGCATAGTGGGCAGAAGTCAAGGCCATTCTCATGCCTCTGGCCAATATTCCCCTTGATAACCTTGTTATATCCTTACCAACTGTAGGCTGTCATAAATGTCCTAGCTGGTAGTCCGTCACATAGAAAATTATGAGTGGTAAGTTAGAGACATGCCTCTTTGGGCCTGTGAAACTGTGGAAACAAACCAGCTGTTGATTGAACTGTTTCTTGATCACTCATGTGGGTGTCCATGATAAGGGCTCATTCTATTATGAGAACAATTAGAATTAAGCTATGGATACTCTGCCTAGATTGTTATCATCGCCTTGTGTATCCATCATTGTCCTGGACATGACAACATATCCACCATTACAGATTGGGTACAAATGTTTCTGCTGCAGAGACTACTCCTGCACAGAAGACTTTTGACTCTTGCCAAAAGTAAAAGCATTTGTCCCTCCATAAGGGAAGCCACATAACATGGGGTTGGGGCCCTCACCCACTTCTGGCAGGTTGACTACATCTTGGGGGAATTCGTGTTGCCTCCCTACTGTTGACACTTATTTAGTTATGAAATTGCTGTTCCTGTGTGATTAGCTGAGTCCAGTCAGACCATTGTGACCCTTGAGTAATTCGTGTCATATACTTGGCTTTCTGGACCAGCTGCAGTCTGATAGTGATGTTCCTTTCATCACAAAAGCTGATCAACAGTGGGTTGATAGTCAAGGTTATGATGGACTTCCTATATCTCCCACCATCCATAGGATTGTTGAGCACTAGAACAGTCTCTTCAAAAACTGGTTTAAAAAGATTTTGAACTCTACTCTCTCATCACAGTTTGGTTACTGAATGTGGCTCTCCTCAGAAAGGGATTGTTACCTCTCAATTGCTTCCTGGGTAACAATCAGAAAGAAAGGTAATGGGGGGTTGTATAGATCTATTTTGAAAATTCAGGATTCCCTATGACTATTCCTGTATATGATACTCTTTTCTATCTCCAAACAGCAACACTAGATCAGCCTTTTGGATACATCTTCTGGGTGGCAGCCCAGGCAAAAGGGGAGCAAGGGGTTTCAAACCAAATTCTGATTCAGCCCCTTGGATTCTCTTGTTTGATCAACATGGTCCTAGATCATAAGGATGATGGACACTTTGTTGAATATGTTATTTGCCAAGTTTACCTAATATAGTCTGTATGGATTAAAGTGGGGGACATAATGGGTCTCTGTAAGTTTTATAAAAATCTCCTTATATCTTTTGCATAAATTTTTCTTAACAGAAGATCTGAGTGTGAGTAGTGGCTGATTAGAGAAAAGGGGAAGCTATAGCTATGAGAATGGGACCTGCCAATTTTGTAGCAATGGAAGAAGCTCCTGGGCAGGGAACATCTTAGGCATCAAGAAGTAGGAAGAAGGACACATTAATGATTTCTGATTTTCAGAACTATTCTAAGAGCCTTCCTCAGAAAGGAAAATTCCCTGGGGCAGTTCTCCCAGGGAATTACAATAGTCTTAAATTTAACTGATTGCTGGGTTTTCCATCCTTTACCAGATGGCTGACCACTATTTAATCACCATCCTTAACCTTACTGAGAAGTCTCTCAGAAACATCAAGACATGGCCCCAACCCTGCACCTCCCATGCAAAATATCTATCAACACTTTCATATGTCATTCCCACCTCCATTCCCACAGTGTCGCTCAGTCATTCTTGTTAGTGTGGACAAACAGCACAGGTTGGACTTGCTGCTCTCAGGCGGTCCCTCCAAAAGCTAGGACTGGACTGAGTTATTCTAATTGAATTGAGAGCCTTAAGGTTTACCAGCTGGCCAGGAAGCCATATTTAAAGCATTGTCAATCTCTGCCTTCTGATTAACATAAGTGCCTCTTAGGAATCCCCAAAACTTTGAACAGCATTTTCTTTTCAGGGGCACGAAGTGAGGTCAGGACTGTATATTTATGGAGAAGCCAAGCATTAGTTTGACTCCTACCCAAAATACAGTGACCTATACCTTAGGGGTGCTCTAAGAGACCTTCAAATATTTTATGCAATTAGAAAAGGTGGTACAAAATTTTTCCTTGACTTTCAGTGAAGTGATCGCTGATACTGTCTTAACCCTGGAGGCATTCAAGTCAGCCTCAACTCACTAGCCAGGATTGTTATACATATAAAATCGCCTTACTCTTCCTCCTATACTTTTCTGTTGTGAGATTAAATTATTCTCTGTGAGAAGGCTTTTCCCTGAGGTAACTTTTCTTACAGCATAGATTTGAGAGATCTGAATCTTTACACATAGAGATTGCTTTTGTCCATATTGTCTCCCATATCTTTTTTTTCTCCCCAAATATGTGTCAACCCCAGATTTTTTTCTGTCAATCTGTAAAACATGGAAAGTATAAGCTCTTTTTCTTCTTTGTATTTTTTGTGTCATAAATTAGGCTTTGTGAATGTGCTCAGTTACCATGGTGATAGCCACTAAATAAATGTAAAGGAATAGAATTCTCTCTTTTAAATATAAATTGTGCATTCATAACACATCAAATATGACTAGATTCATTGGCTTCTTTAGCATCAGAAATACCTGACAATAATGCCAAATTATCACGTTTTCTTCTTAAAGAGAACAGGAACTAATGATAAGAAATGTTTTGAGATATGTAATGGAACATGTGCAGATTTAAAAAAAGATGTTTGTGAATTTAAGGAATCTAAATAGTGGTAGGAAAGTATATAGTGTATACAATGTGAAGTATATTATTTCAATTCTAATCTTATGTTTCTGGCCCCAAAAAATCTAAAGAAAATATTCCTTTTAGTTCTTCCTTTAGGTAGTCTGCCTTATCAGAATAGACTTTATTTCCTATTTGGAAATATAACTGAATAGAAATCAAGGTGGATAAAAGTATATATGAATTTAGGATGCTGTTTGACATTTTCTGTGCAATGTACCGTATCTGATATCACCTAAAATAGCATTAGAAGTGACCAAGTACAGACCTGATAGTAGCATAAAGTATTTTTCATCTCTTTTTATGGGGATGAATTAAGTGACTTAGATAAATTATTAGAGAACTACTAGCAGTACCCTAAACTGTCCTTTAAATTTTAGTAAAGAAGATAAAAAAATTTTAAATAATAGAATAAGAAGGAAATCTAAAGTTTGGTTAAATAAAATTAGCTGTTTTAAGGCTCATAACTGAAAATTGGTACAATTTTTTGAGCTCACAGAAAGGATGTAGCAAAAGACTACTCAAACCTTCATTATGGTTAAGACAGTGGGGGGCATAGAGTGGGAGACTTTTCTACTTCTGATACTTCCTTCCATGTGGAGGGAGTTCCTACTAGGGTAACACTCTTGCCCTCTCAGCTCTCCCTCACTGCTCTTCCATAAAGAGAGGGGAGTGACTTAATCTTATTGGTGAATTTGGAAGGGCAAACTGAACATACCAAGATTAACCCCCTTTTTCTCTCCCTTCTTTTTTGGGATCCAGCTGACCATAGAAGGTAGGCACACATTCTAGCCTAGTCCTCTGTATTGTTTTACAGTCGTGGCTACCCATGTCAGACAGTCTGATGAAACACAGGGCTATGAATAACTACTGAGTAAGCTTGGTTCTATGATTTAGTCTTAAGGAGCCCCAAAGCTTTCAGATTCAAGTCATATTCTACAATATCAGCTTTGTAATAACAATAAAAGTAACATTTTCATCTTCAGGCTTTTCTTGTTACTGCAGCACAGCTTAGCCTAACATGACGAATATAATACATTTGTTTGAATTATCTTTCTTAAATACCAGTAGTTAAAATAGTTCTACTTAATGGGATTTAACATAATTCATCTGTGCAATTCCACTATTTAATTTTATTCTTTTCCTTTTCATTTCTGATTCATATTTCCAATTCCTTCTTCCCTGTAGGCAATCATTCTAATGTGCTTTTTGTATGGCCTCAAATATTTATGAACCCTTACAAAATATAATTCATTGTGTTGTATATATTTTAAAAATTTACATAAGTATCATATATAAAAAGCTATGTAACTTTTTCCAATTTTTATGTTTTTTCTCTCAAAATAATGTTGCTATGTACATGTGGCTAGAGATGTGTTTCTTTGCAGAACATTTGAACTTTTGATAGACTTGCTTCATGAGAGCAGGGAAATGTCTGAGAATAGATATGTGGAAAAATAGCAAATGCTGAGTGGTACCTCATGAGAGTGTATCTCTATAAGAAGTCTTATGGTTTTGCTTATTGTACGTTCGTCGTGTGGTGGACGTAAGACAATTAACTTGCAAGTGAGCTGGTTAGGTGAATCTAAACTCAGTTCTAGATTCTGGTAGTTTTATTTTTGTTTTTGAAAGTTTCTTATTTGGTGAATTTGATGGGGAAAGGGAAGGAAAATAAGTGAGAGATAGGAAGTTGACACAGTGGATAGGTGTTGGGGTATCGGGAAAGAGCAGTAACTAAGCTTAAAAAACATCAATTCCCCCCTCCCCCACTTAAAGCCACTGATTGACACATGAAAGGAACTGCCTAGAATATACACAGTTCCTATAGTACCCATGGAACATGGACTCGAACAACGGCTATTTGACTAGAACTAGAAATAAAATCCTAAGATCTTGAGAGAGAATGTTTATATTTCAAAAATAACTCTTGTTTACTGATTGAATACCTTCTATGTTCTATGCGTTTTACATGTATTACCACATTAATCCTTATATGGATTCTAAGAGGAGGGTATAATTCTTATTCTCATTTTACAACTAAAGAAGTTGAGGATACGTTGTTAGTAGAGTCAAGCCCAGGATTTAAAATCTGCCTGGGGGAGGAGAGAAGATGGCGGAAGAGTAAGACGCGGAGATCACCTTCCTTCCCACAGATACAGTAGAAATACATCTACACGTGGAACTGCTCCTACAGAACACCCACTGAACGCTGGCAGAAAACGTCAGACCTCCCAAAAGGCAAGAAACTCCCCCCGTACTTGGGTAGGGCAAAAGAAAAAAGAAATAACAGAGACAAAAGAATAGGGACGGGACCTGCACCAGTGGGAGGGAGCCGTGAAGGAGGAAAGATTTCCATGCACTAGGAAGCCCCTTCGCGGGCAGAGACTGCGGGTGGCAGAGGGGGGAAGCTTCGGAGCCACGGAGGAGAGCACAGCCACAGTGGTGTGGAGGGCAAAGCGGAGAGACTCCCGCACAGAGGCTCGGCGCCGAGCAGCACTCACCAGCCCAAGAGGCTTGTCTGATCGCCTGCCGGGGCGGGCGGGGCTGGGAGCTGAGGCTCGGGCTTCGGTCGGATCGCAGGGAGAGGACTGGGGTTGGCGGCGTGAACACAGCCTGAAGGGGTTAGTGCACCACAGCTAGCCGGGAGGGAGTCCGGGAAAAAGTCTGCAGCTGCCGAAGAGGCAAGAGACTTTTTCTTCCCTCTTTGTTTCCTGGTGCGCGAGGAGAGGGGATTCAGAGCGCCGCCTAAAGGAACTCCAGAGACGGGCGCGAGCCGCGGCGATCAGCAAGGGCCCCAGAGATGGGCGCAAGATGCTAAGGCTGCTGCTGCCGCCACCAAAAAGCCTGTGTGCGAGCACAGGTCACTCTCCACACCGCCCCTCCCGGTAGCCTGTGCAGCCCGCCACTGCCAGGGTCCCGTGATCTGGGCACAACTTTCCCAGAAGAACGCACTGCGCGCCTCAGGCTGGTGCAACGTCACGCTGGCCTCTGCCGCTGCAGGCTCGCCCCGCCTCCTCTGTACCCCTCCCTCCCCGTGGCCTGAGTGAGCCAGAGCCCCCGAATCAGCTGCTCCTTTAACCCCGTCCTGTCTGAGCGGGGAACAGACGCCCTCAGGCGACCTACACGCAGAGGCGGGTCCAAATCCAAAGCTGAACCCCGGGAGCTGTGCGAACAAAGAAGAGGAAGGGAAAGCTCTCCCAGCAGCCTCAGAAGCAGCGGATTAAAACTCCACAAACAACTTGATGTGCCTGCATCTGCTGAATACCTGAATAGACAACGAATCATCCCAAATTCAGGAGGTGGACTTTCGGAGCAGGATATATTAATTTTTCCCCTTTTCCTTTTTTTGTGAGTGTATATGTATATGCTTCTGGGTGAGATTTTGTCTGTATAGCTTTGCTTTATAATAGCTTTATTTTACTTCACTATATTATAGTATCTTTCTTTCTTTCTTTCTTTCTATTTTTTCTCCCTTTTACTCTGAGCTGTGTGGATGAAAGGCTCTTGGTGCTCCAGCCAGGCATCAGGGCCGTGCCTCTGAGGTGGGAGAGCCAACTTCAGGACACTGGTCCACAAGAGACCTCCCAGCTCCACGTAATACCAAACGGCAAAAATCTCTCAGAGCTCTCCATCTCAACATCAAGACCCAGCTTCACTCAATGACCAGCAAGCTACAGTGCTGAACACCCTATGCCAAACAACTAGCAAGACAGGAACACAGCCCCATCCACTAGCAGAGAGGCTGCCTAAAATCATAATAAGGCCACAGACACCCCAAAATACACCACCAGACGTGGACGTGCCCACCCAGAAAGACAAGATCCAGCCTCATCCACCAGAACTCAGGCACTAGTTCCCTCCACCAAGAAACCTACACAACCCACTGAACCAACCTTAGCCACTGGGGACAGATACCAAAAACAACGGGAACTACGAACCTGCAGCCTGTGAAAAGGAGACCCCAAACACAGTAAGATAAGCAAAATGAAATGACAGAAAAACACACAGCAGATGAAGGAGCAGGGTCAAAACACACCAGACCTAACAAATGAAGAGGAAATAGGTAGTCTACCTGAAAAAGAATTCAGAATAATGATAGTAAGGATGATCCAAAATCTTGGAAATAGAATAGACAAAATGCAAGAAACATTTAACAAGGACGTAGAAGAACTAAAGAGGAACCAAGCAATGATGAAAAACACAATAAATGAAATTAAAAATACTCTAGATGGGATCAATAGCAGAATAACTGAGGCAGAAGAAAGGATAAGTGACCTGGAAGATAAAATGGTGGAAATAACTACTGCAGAGCAGGATAAAGAAAAAAGAATGAAAAGAACTGAGGACAGTCTCAGAGACCTCTGGGACAACATTAAACGCACCAACATTCGAATTATAGGGGTCCCAGAAGAAGAAGAGAAAAAGAAAGGGACTGAGAAAATATTTGAAGAGATTATAGTTGAAAACTTCCCTAATATGGGAAAGGAAATAGTTAATCAAGTCCTGGAAGCACAGAGAGTCCCATACAGGATAAACCCAAGGAGAAACACGCCAAGACACATATTAATCAAACTGTCAAAAATTAAATATAAGGAAAACATATTAAAGGCAGCAAGGGAAAAACAACAAATAACACACAAGGGAATCCCCATAAGGCTAACATCTGATCTTTCAGCAGAAACTCTGCAAGCCAGAAGGGAGTGGCAGGATATACTTAAAGTGATGAAGGAGAAAAACCTACAACCAAGATTGCTCTACCCAGCAAGGATCTCATTGAGATGTGATGGAGAAATTAAAACCTTTACAGACAAGCAAAAGCTGAGAGTTCAGCACCACCAAACCAGCTTTACAACAAATGCTAAAGGAACTTCTCTAGGCAAGAAACACAAGAGAAGGAAAACACCTACAATAACAAACCCAAAACATTTCAGAAAATGGGAATAGGAACATACATATCGATAATTACCTTGAATGTAACTGGATTAAATGCTCCCACCAAAAGACACAGGCTGGCTGAATGGATACAAAAATAAGACCCATATATATGCTGTCTACAAGAGACCCACTTCAGACCTAGAGACACATACAGACTGAAAGTGAGGGGATGGAAAAAGATATTCCATGCAAATGGAAATCAAAAGAAAGCTGGAGTAGCAATTCTCATATCAGACAAAATAGACTTTAAAATAAAGACTATTATAAGAGACAAAGAAGGACACTATATAATGATCAAGGGATCGATCCAAGAGGAAGGTATAACAATTGTAAATATTTATGCGCCCAACATAGGAGCACCTCAATACATAAGGCAAATACTAACAGCCATAAAAGGGGAAATCGACAGAAACACAATCATAGTAGGGGACTTTAACACCCCCCTTTCACCAATGGACAGATCATCCAAAATGAAAATAAATAAGGAAACACAAGCTTTAAATGATACATTAAACAAGATGGACTTAATTGATATTTATAGGACATTCCACCCATAAACAACAGAATACACATTTTTCTCAAGTGCTCATGGAACGTTCTCCAGGATAGATCATATCTTGGGTCACAAATCAAGCCTTGGTAAATTTAAGAAAATTGAAATCGTATCAAGTATCTTTTCCGACCACAACGCTGTGAGACTAGATATCAATTACAGGAAAAGATCTGTAAAAAATACAAACACATGGAGGCTACACAATACACTACTTAATAACGAAGTGATCACTGAAGAAATCAAAGGGGAAGTCAAAAAATACCTAGAAACAAATGACAATGGAGATACGATGACCCAAAACCTATGGGATGCAGCAAAAGCAGTGCTAAGGGGGAAGTTTATAGCAATACAAGCCTACCTCAAGAAACAGGAAACATCTCGAATAAACAACCTAACCTTGCACCTAAAGCAATTAGAGAAAGAAGAACAAAAAAACCCCAAAGCTAGCAGAAGGAAAGAAATCATAAAGATCAGGTCAGAAATAAATGAAAAAGAAATGAAGGAAACAATAGCAAAAATCAGTGACACTAAAAGCTGGTTTTTTGAGAAGATAAACAAAATTGATAAACCATTAGCCAGACTCATCAAGAGAAAAAGGGAGAAGACTCAAATCAGTGGAATTAGAAATGAAAAAGGAGAAGTAACCACTGACACTGCAGAAATACAAAAGATCATGAGAGATTACTACAAGCAACTCTATGCCAATAAAATGGACAACCTGGAAGAAATGGACAGATTCTTAGAAATGCACAAACTGCTGAGACTGAACCAGGAAGAAATAGAAAATATGAACAGACCAATCACAAGAACTGAAATTGAAACTGTGATTAAAAACCTTCCCAACAAACAAAAGCCCAGGACCAGATGGCTTCACAGGCGAATTCTATCAAACATTTAGAGAAGAGCTAACACCTGTCCTTCTCAAACTCTTCCAAAATATAGCAGAGGGAGGAACACTCCCTAACTCATTCTATGAGGCCACCATCACCCTGATACCAAAACCAGACAAAGATGTCACAAAGAAAGAAAACTACAGGCCAATATCACTGATGAACATAGATGCAAAAATCCTCAACAAAATACTAGCAAACAGAATCCAACAGCACATTAAAAGGATCATACACCATGATCAAGTGGGGTTTATCCCAGGAATGCAAGGATTCTTCAATATACACAAATCAATCAACGTGATACACCATATTAACAAATTGAAGGAGAAAAACCATATGATCATCTCAATAGATGCAGAGAAAGCTTTCGACAAAATTCAGCACCCATTTATGATAAAAGCCCTGCAGAAAGTAGGCATAGAGGGAACTTTCCTCAACATAATAAAGGCCATATATGACAAACCCACAGCCAACATTGTCCTCAATGGTGAAAAACTGAAACCATTTCCACTAAGATCAGGAACAAGACAAGGTTGCCCACTCTCACCACTATTATTCAACATAGTTTTGGAAGTGTTAGCCACAGCAATCAGAGAAGACAAAGAAATAAAAGGAATCCAAATCGGAAAAGAAGAAGTAAAGCTGTCAGTATTTGCAGATGACATGATACTATACATAGAGAATCCGAAAGATGCTACCAGAAAACTCCTAGAGCTAATCAATGAATTTGGTAAAGTAGCAGGATACAAAATAAATGCACAGAAATCTCTTGCATTTCTATACACTAATGACGAAAAATCTGAAAGTGAAATTAAGAAAACACTCCCGTTTACCATTGCAACAAAAAGAATAAAATATCTAGGAATAAACCTACCTAAGGAGACAAAAGACCTGTATGCAGAAAATTATAAGACACTGATGAAAGAAATTAAAGATGATACAAATAGATGGAGAGATATACCATGTTCCTGGATTGGAAGAATCAACATTGTGAAAATGACTCTACTACCCAAAGCAATCTAGAGATTCCATGCAATCCCTTTCAAACTACCACTGGCATTTTTCACAGAACTAGAACAAAAAATTTCACAATTTGTATGGAAACACAAAAGACCCCGAATAGCCAAAGCAATGTTGAGAACGAAAAATGGAGCTGGGGGAATCAGGCTCCCTGACTTCAGACTATATTACAAAGCTTCAGTAATCAAGACAGTTTGGTACTGGCACAAAAACAGAAATATAGATCAATGGAACAGGATAGAAAGCCCAGAGATAAACCCACACACATATGGTCACCTTATCTTTGATAAAGGAGGCAAGCATATACAGTGGAGAAAATACAGCCTCTTCAATAAGTGGTGCTGGGAAAATTGGACAGGTACGTGTAAAGGTATGAAATTAGAACACTCCCTGACACCATGCACAAAAATAAACTCAAAATGGATTAAAGACCTAAGTGTAAGGCCAGACACTATCAAACTCTTAGAGGAAAACATAGGCAGAACACTCTATGACATACATCACAGCAAGATTCTTTTTGACCCAGCTCCCAGAGAAATGGAAATAAGAACACAAATAAACAAATGGGACCTAATGAAACTTAAAAGCTTTTGCACAGCAAAGGAAACCATAAACAAGACCAAAAGACAACCATCAGAATGGGAGAAGATATTTGCAAATGAAGCAACTGACAAAGGATTAATCTCCAAGATTTACAAGCAGCTCATGCAGCTCAATAACAAAAAAACGAACAACCCAATCCAAAAATGGGCAGAAGACCTAAATAGACATTTCTCCAAAGCAGATATACAGATGGCCTAGAGACACATGAAAGAATGCTCAACATCATTAATCATTAGAGAAATGCAAATCAAAACTACAATGAGATATCATCTCACACTGGTTAGAATGGCCATCATCAAAAAATCTAGAAACAATAAATGCTGGAGAGGGTGTGGAGGAAAGGGAACACTCTTGCACTGTTGGTGGGAATGTAAATTGATACAGACACTGTGGAGAACAGTATGGAGGTTCCTTAAAAAACTACAAATAGAACTACCATACGACCCAGCAATCCCACTACTGGGCATATACCCGGAGAAAACCATAGTTCAAAAAGAGTCATGTACCAAAATGTTCATTGCAGCTCTATTTACAATAGCCAGGACATGGAAGCAACCTAAATGTCCATCGACAGATGAATGGATAAAGAAGATGTGGCACATATATACAATGGAATATTACTCAGCCATAAAAGAAATGAAATGGAGGTATTTGTAATGAGGTGGATGGAGTTAGAGTCTGTCATACAGAGTGAAGTAAGTCAGAAAGAGAAAAACAAATACAGTATGCTAACACATATATATGGAATCTAAGGAAAAAAAAAAAAAGCCATGAAGAACCTAGTGGCAAGACAGGAATAAAGACACAGACCTACTAGAGAATGGACTTGAGGATATGGGGAGGGGGTGGGGTGAGATGTGACAGGGTGAGAGAGTGTCATGGACATATATACACTACCAAATATAAAATAGATAGCTAGTGGGAAGCAGCCGCATAGCACAGGGAGATCAGCTTGGTGCTTTGTGACCACCTAGAGGGGTGGGATGGGGAGGGTGGGAGGGAGGGAGATGCAAGAGGGAAGAGAAATGGGAACATATTGTATATGTATAACTGATTCACTTTGTTATAAAGCAGAAGCTAACACACCATTGTAAGGCAATTATACTTCAATAAAGATGTTTAAAAAAAAAATCTGCCTGTATTGTCTAAAATCCATGTTATTTCCAGTATGTGATGGTACCTCTGTATTTCAAGGGGAGAAATAGAGGAAACAGAGGATTTTAGGGATTTCTCCTTGCAGTTAGTATATTAGAGCATTGCTGCTGTGCAATTCAGAAGTGAACATGGCTTAGAGACAAGAAGAGAGAAAAAAAGAGGTGAATCAGCATCAAGTTGGGGACAGTAACCTTTATATACCTGACACAGAGTGGGAATTCAATAACTGTTGAGTCAATGTTTGTTAAATAAACCACAACCAGAACCATACCCATATACCATTTGCAATTTGGTGTGTATTTATATAAACCACTTGCTACTTAACCGAAGGCAGTTCTTTCCATTATATGCCTTTAGTTTTCCCAAACTAAGAGTTTGTAGACCATTTGAAGTCCCAAGGTAAGCAAACAAATAGGCAATCAGAGAATCTCCTTGGGCATTGTTAAGGAGCAATACATGAACCAGGTGTACTCAGCTGACAATGACAGCCACTTAGCTATGGCTTCAGCTGAGCGGCGAGGTAAGCAGCCACCTAAGAAATAGAGCCAAAAAATGGCTTATGTATTCCAGCTGATGGTCAGGCTTCCTAGTTTCTATGTGAGAAGATACTGGAGTATGTCCAAAATATCCAACAGCCCCATTATTTCTTTAATTTGTTTCTTGTCTGTTTCTCCTTCCCATCTTCCTTTCTTAATACTCTGATCTCTGTTCCCCCTTTCAGAATTTTTATTTCAGTAATTAGCAAGTTGATGATAAATTTTACTAAATGCATTTCTCAGACTCTATGGAAGGGATTTAAAAAATATTCTTATTCTACAAAGGGGAATAATCATTATGGGACCATTAGGCATGTAAATACAGTATTTAATCAAATTAGATGTTGAATACTAATGTGAGCGTGTGGATATAATGTCTGAGGAAGGAGAGAGAATTTAGGTCAGGATATTATGGATTTTGCCCCTCTGGTGAAAATGTAATGGTTTTTCTTTATCTGAATCTTTTCTTCCCTTCTGGAAGGCTTTTAGCAGACTATTTTCTTACACCAAAAGAAGCAAAGAACTGTCTGAAAGTGAACTATTTGTCTTGTTCTTTTCAAATAATATAGGGAGCCTATTGAGACTATCTCACTGAAATTTAAGCTTGATGTGAATCAGAATAATACCTCATTTAGCTAAAAGAGAAGGTTCCAGACCTGTGTGTAGCAAATGTTTGTACACTTCAGTGCCAAATATTAGATGTTTAATTTTCAATTAATTATGAAACACAGATTAGGCATGAGATAGTCAATTAAGATCCTAGATAATTAAAAAATACTATTTTGGGGGCCATGTTTTGTGTCAAAATATAAACATGTGGCATAATTTAAATTTAATTGACAAATTTATCTTTATTCATTTTCTTTTTCTATTTAGGTGGAGTAAAGAATGATTTGTATATAATTTATTGGGAAGATGAAAAGGGCAAAAGTTGTAGCAAAGCTTTGTATCAAGAGTGGGAAACCTAAATATATTGCTTAACCTTCTCTATTTTTTTTTTTTTTATTCCACTGCATTTTGCTATCTATATGAAGTGGAAGAGGGCTTATGGTTAAAAAGTCAGAAAACGTACCAAGAACTGAAATCAAGTGATCTTGTTGAAAACAGTATCCATGATTTATTTTTCTTTTCACAAACCCAGAATTTCTTACAGAAGAATTCATGATACATCAACTTGTATGACTAAGTATCAAAACAATGATGTTTAAAGGAAAAATACTATATACTCAATGACATTCAAGAAATATTTGCTAAGTAATTAGAGGAAAATGAGTGCTAGAACTATATCTATCACTTAGCTACATAAAACTTCCAATTGTTTTAGATGTTTTGCCAGTAAAATTTGAGTATCCTCCTGAAAAGTTTGTATTATATATGGATGATGCCTGATTGGTTGAAATTCATGGGCTTTTGCTATTTAATATTGTCTAGTGAAATAAAATTCCATTCAATTCATGATTCTTCCATAGTGGTGGTTGTACTGGGAGAAGGGTGCTGGCAATAATGGTAATGCAATCCTCTGGGCTTGAAATTCTGTGTGTCCAAATCAAGACAGTGGCAGGAGAGTTAGAGAGACAGCTACAGAAACAAGAGATTTTACAACTGGAATGGATAGAACTTGGTGAATAGTTGAATGTAGGTGTCCCAGGGAGACTATTCAGGTTTCTGGTTTACATAACTTGGTGGATAAATTAGAGACAGAGTACACAGCAGGGGCAAGATTTGGGATCAGGAAAGAGGAGTTCAGTTTTGAACAAGATGACCCTGTTAGGTGACCCACCTACATTTTTCTTATTTTCCTTCATACTTATTTGGGGATCATTCTGGCTGAACTTTAATAATCTATAGGTGTTGCTTTGTCAGTTGCTCTTAAGAAATTTTTGTTAATACGATTGTCTTTCCAACTAGATTGTAAACCACTTGAGGGCATGCCCCTTTTATTTTTTTCTCTTTGGTATACTTCCTTGACTTCTACTAGAATCTTGGTACAGTAGAAATCAATATTTATAATCAATGTAACATTAATTTCCCCATGAGTTATGTGAGCCTTTGCTAACAGACATGGTTCAACTATTCGTCATCACTCACATTTAAAAAAATGAAAAAAAATTTAAAACATGGAAAAAATGGAGATGGTTTTGGAGGGGTTATTGGAAGATAGGCTACAATTTAGAAATGTTGATACATCTTAATATTAGGTGCTATTAATTATATGAATTCAAAAAATACTTATAATAAGACACATTTTTTTCAATTCAGCGAGAAAGAGGAAATAAAGATTCTAGATAAACTGCTCACTGAAAAATGTTTTTGATTTTACATCTCAATATTTCTTTTCTAAGAATTCCTCCATTTTTGCTATGAAATAGGCAAAAATTAAAAGTGATGATATTTAGTGCTGGTGAACATAGTGGGAATTCTCATATACTTTTTTTTGGTTACGTATACTCTTCAAAGAAAGCAATTTGGCTCTATGTACTATGACTCCTAAAGTGTTTATTAACTTTGACCCAGGGACTCCATCGAAGTGAAATGATCAAAATTTTTGATAATGAATTTCTTGCAAAGATGTTCATAACTTTACATAATAATAATTAAAAATTTTAAGTAACAAATGTTCAAACACATAGGTTCACTAAATTGTATTGACTGTACCTTCTCTTCCTGTTCTCATTGTTTCCAGCTTAAAGTCCATTCTTCATTATAATCACTCTCCTGCAAACTCTTCATTAGCTTTGCTCCTTTCTCTTTGCTCTACTCACTGGCAAAATTCCAGCCCTGGAAAAACTCAGCTACCAGCTTTCTTCATGCCTGTATTGCTGCAGCTAGGAATTATTGGAGAAAATCACTCATCTTTTAAGTTATCTTTCAATTCACCTGGGCCCTAGAAACTGGCAATTCCATTGTCTTGTGCTCAAAAAAAATGATTTCATACCTGTATACCTTCTCCAATCATTTCAAATCTCTATATAGTATACTATATAGAAAAAGTAGAAGGTGTTACACGGTAACAACAAATCTATTTGCACCGGCCACCCCTCCTTTTCCTTTCTGAGATAGTATGAAGGATCCCATCCCCTATGAAAGATGAAATTCTCTTTGTGGCTCTGGATTCCATCCTTTCTCATCTTCTCTAAGACCTTGCTTGAATGGTTATTTTATGTTTCTCCTCCCTTTAACCTTTGCTATCATTTTCAGCATTCATACATGTTTTTGGGTCTCTCATTCTTTAAGACAAAAAAAAGCAATATATCACACTTTTCCTTGAGCTCACCTCTCTTTCTGTAATGCTCTTTGTAACCAAGATTCTCAAAAAAGCTGTCTACATATGCTGACTTCACTCCTTCATCCCTTCTTAATTCTTACTTGACTTCTGCCTCCCCTTACTTAATCTCCTCTCACTGAGATCATTATGGACTCTATGTTGTTAAACCCAGTGGATCATTTTCAGTCATCAAAATACTTAATCTCTTGTTAACATGTTGGATAATTTCCTGTCTTTGGAACATTCTCTTTCCTTGGTTTCCATAATACTGCATTACCCTGATTTTGCTCTTACCTCTCTGGCCATTCCTTTAAAAAATATTTTTGCCTAAAACTTTATCTCATTTTTGACAGCTGATGCCAGCTGTATGTCTTTGCTTACTTTACATACTCTTCCTAAAATATCTCAATGATTCTGAAGACATGAGATATTATCTACTTGTGAATGGCTTCAAAATATAATCCTCTACACCACTCATTTTCTAAGGACCAAATTCTCTGTGCATCCAACTGTCAACTAGATATCTTCACTTTTTTTTTTAACATCTTTATTGGAGTATAATTGCTTTACAATGTTGTATTAGTTTCTGCTTTATAACAAAGTGAATCAGCTATACATATACGTATATCCCCATATCTCTTCCCTCTTGCATCTCCCTCCCCCCCACCCTCCCTATCCCACCCCTCTAGGTGGTCACAGAGCACTGAGCTGATCTCCCTGTGCTATGCGGCTGCTTCTCACTAGCTATCTATTTTACATTTGGTAGTGTATATATGTCCATGCCACTCTATCATTTTGTCGCAGCTTACCCTTTCCCTTCCCCGAGTCCTCAAGTGCATTCTCTAGTAGGTCTGCGTCTCTAATCCCATCCTGCCCCTAGGTTATACGTGACTTTCTTTTTTTTTTTTTTAGATTCCATATACATGTGTTAACATACGGTATTTGTTTTTCTCCTTCTGACTTACTTCACTCTGTATGACAGACTCTAAGTCCATCCACCTCAATACAAATAACTCAATTTCGTTTCTTTTTATGGCTGAGTAATATTCCATTGTATATATGTGCCACATCTTCTTTATCCATTCATCCGATGATGGACACTTAGGTTGCTTCCATGTCCTGGCTATTGTAAATAGAGCTGCAATGAACATTGTGGTACAAGACTCTTTTTGAATTATGGTTTTCTCAGGGTATATGTCCAGTAGTGCAATTGCTGGGTCATATGGTAGTTCTATTTTTAGTTTTTTAAAGAACCTCCATACTGTTCTCCATAGTGGCTGTATCAATTTACATTCCCACCAACAGTGCAAGAGTGTTCCCTTTTCTCCACACCCTCTCCAGCATTTATTGTTTGTAGATTTTTTGATGATGGCCATTCTGACTGGTGTGAGATGATATATCATTATAGTTTTGATTTGCATTTCTCTAATAATTAATGATGTTGAGCATTCTTTCGTGTGTTTGTTGGCAATCTGTATATCTTCTTTGGAGAAATCCCTATTTAGGTCTTCTGCACATTTTTGGATTGGGTTGTTTGTTTTTTTGATATTGAGCTGCATGAGCCGCTTGTAAATTTTGGAGATTAATCCTTTGTCAGTTGCTTCATTTGCAAATATTATCTCCCATTCTGAGGGTTGTCTTTTTGTCTTGTTTATGGTTTCCTTTGCTGTGCAAAAGCTGTTAAGTTTCATTAGGTCCCATTTGTTATTTTGTTATTATTTCCATTTCTCTAGGAGGTGGGTCAAAAAGGATCTTGCTGTGATTTATGTCATAGACTGTTCTGCTTATGTTTTCTTCTAAGAGTTTGATAGTGTCTGGCCTTCCATTTAGGTCTTTAATCCATTTTGAGTTTATTTTTGTGTATGGTGCCAGGAAGTGTTCTAATTTCATTCTTTTACATGTGGCTGTCCAGTTTGCCCAACACCACTTATTGAAGAGGCTGTCTTTTCTCCACTGCATATTCTTGCCTCCTTTATCAAAGATAAGGTGACCATATGTGCATGGGTTTATCTCTGGGCTTTCTATCCTGTTCCATTGATCTATATTTCTGTTTTTGTGCTAGTACCATACTGTCTTGATTACTGTAGCTTTGTAGTATAGTCTGAAGTCAGGGAGCCTGATTCCTCCAGTTCCATTTTTCGTTCTCAAGATTGCTTTGGCTATTCGGGGTCTTTTGTGTTTCCATACAAATTGTGAAATTTTTTCTTCTGGTTCTGTGAAAAATGCCAGTGGTAGTTTGATAGGGATTGCATTGAATCTGTAGATTGCTTTGGGTAGTAGAGTCATTTTCACAATGTTGATTCTTCCAATCCAAGAACATGGTATATCTCTCCATCTATTTGTATCATCTTTAATTTCTTTCATCAGTGTCTTATAATTTTCTGCATACAGGTCTTTTGTCTTCTTAGGTAGGTTTATTCCTAGGTATTTTATTCTTTTTGTTGCAATGGTAAATGGGAGTGTTTCCTTAATTTCTTTTTCAGATTTTTCATCATTAGTGTATAGGAATGGAAGAGATTTCTGTGTATTAATTTTGTATCCTGCTACTTTACCAAATTCATTGATTAGCTCTAGTAGTTTTCTGGTAGCATCTTTAGGATTCTCTATGTATAGTATCATGTCATCTGCAAACAGTGAGAGCTTTACTCCTTTTCTGATTTGGATTCCTTTTATTTCTTTTTCTTCTCTGATTGCTGTGGCTAAAACTTCCAAAACAATGTTGTATAATAGTGGTGAGAGTGGGCAACCTTCTCTTGTTCCTGATCTTAGTGGAAATGCTTTCAGTTTTTCACCATTGAGGACAATGTTGGCTGTGGCTTTGTCATATACGGCCTTTATTATGTTGAGGTAAGTTCCCTGTATGCCTATTTTCTGGAGGTTTTTTGTCATAAATGGGTGCTGAATTTTGTCGAAAGCTTTTTCTGCATCTATTGAGATGATCATATGGTTCTTATTGTTCAATATGTTAATGTGGTGTATCATATTATTGATTTGCATATATTGAAGAATCCTTGCATTCCTTGGATAAAACCCACTTGATCATGGTGTATGATCCTTTTAATGTACTGTTGGAATCTGTTTGCTAGTATTTTGTTGAGGATTTTTGCGTCTATGTTCCTCAGTGATATTGACCTGTAGTTTTCTTTCTTTGTGACATCTTTGTCTGGTTTTGGTATCAGGGTGATGGTGGCCTTGTAGAATGATTTTGGGAGTGTTCCTCCCTCTGCTATATTTTGGAAGAGTTTTGAGAAGGATAGAGATTAGCTCTTTTCTAAATGTTTGGTGTGAAGCCATCTGATCCTGGGTTTTTGTTCGTTGGAAGATTTTAATCACAGTTTCAATTTCAGTGCTTGTGATTTGTCTGTTTATGTTTTCTATTTCTTCCTGGTTCAGTCTTGGAAGGTTGTGCTTTTCTAAGAAGTTGTCCATTTCTTCCAGGCTGTCCATTTTATTGGCATATAGTTGCTTGTATTAATCTCACATGGTCTTTTGTATTTCTGCAGTGTCAGTTGTTGCTTCTGATTTTTCATTTGTAATTCTATTGATTTGAGTCTTCTTCCTTTTTTCTTGAAGAGTCTGGCTAATGGTTTATCAATTTTGTTTGTCTTCTCTAATAACCAGCTTTTAATTTTATTTATCTTTGCTATTGTTTCCTTCATTTCTTTTTCATTTATTTCTGATCTGATCTTTATGATTTCTTTCCTTCTGCTAACTTTGGGGGTTTTTTTGTTCTTCTTTCTCTAATTGCTCTAGGTGTAAGGTTAGGTTGTTTATTTGAGATGTTTCTTGTTTCTTAAGGTAGGATTGTATTGCTATAAACTTCCCTCTTAGCACTGCTTTTGCTGCATCCCATAGGTTCTGAGTCATCGGGTTTTCATTGTCATTTGTTTGTAGGTATTTTTTGATTTCCTCAGTGATCTCTTTGTTAATAAGTAGTGTATTGTTTAGCCTCCATGTGTTTGTATTTTTTACAGATTTTTCCTGTAACTGATATCTAATCTCATAGCGTTGTGGTCGGAAAAGATACTTGATACGATTTCAATTTTCTTAAATTTACCAAGGCTTGATTTGTGATCCAAGATATGATCTGTCCTGGAGAATGTTTCATGAGCACTTGAGAAGAAAGTGTATTCTGTTGTTTTTGGATGGAATATCCTATAAGTGTCAATTAAGTCCATCTTGTTTAATGTATCCTTTAAAGCTTGTGTTTCCTTATTTATTTTCATTTTGTATGATGTGTCCATTGGTGAAAGTGGGGTGTTAAAGTCCCCTACTATGATTGTGTTGCTGTCGATTTCCCCTTTTATGGCTGTTAGTATTTGCCTTATATATTGAGGTGCTCCTATGCGGGTGCATAAATATTTACAATTGTTATATCTTCTTCTTGGATTGATTCCTTGATCATTATGTAGTGTCCTTCTTTGTTTCTTGTAATAGTCTATGTTTTAAAGTGTGTGTTGTCTGATATGAGAATTGCTACTCCAGCTTTCTTTTGATTTCCATTTTCACAGAATATCTTTTTCCATGCCCTCACTTTCGGTCTGTATATGTCCCTAGGTCTGATGTGGGTCTCTTGTAGACAGCATATATATGGGTCTTGTTTTTGTATCCATTCAGCCAGTCTATGTTTTTGGTTGGAGCTTTTAATCCATTTATATTTAAGGTAATTATCGATATGTATGTTCCTGTTACCATTATCTTAATTGTTTTGGGTTTGTTTTTGTAGGTCGTTTCATTCTCTAGTGTTTCCTGTGTAGAGAATTTCCATTAGCATTTGTTGTAAAGCTGGTTTGGTGGTGCTGTATTCTCTTAGCTTTTGCTTGTCTGTAAAGGTTTTAATTGCTTTGTCAAATCTGAATGAGATCCTTGCTGGGTAGAGTAATCTTGGTTGTAAGCTTTTCCCTTTCATCACTTTAAATATGTCTTGCCACTCCCTTCTGGCTTGCAGAGTTTCTGCTGAAAGGTCAGCTGTTAACCTTATGGGGATTCCCTTGTATGTTATTTGTTGTTTTTCCCTTGCTGCTTTTAATATTTTTCCTTGTAATTAATTTTTGATAGTTTGATTAATATGTGTCTTGGCATGTTTCTCCTTGGACTTATCCTGTATGAGACTCTGTGCTTCCTGGACTTGATTAACAATTTCCTTTCCCATATGAGGGAAGTTTTCAACTGTAATCTCTTCAAATATTTTCTCAATCCCTTTCTTTTTCTCTTCTTCTTCTGGGACCCCTATAATTCAAATGTTGGTGCATTTAATGTTGCCCCAGAAGTCTCTGAGACTGTCCTAATTCTTTTCATTCTTTTTTCTTTATTCTGCTCCACAGTCATTATTTCCACTATTTTTTCTTCCAGGTCACTTATCCGTTCTTATGCCTCAGTTATTCTACTATTGATTCCTTCCAGAGATTTTTTCATTTCATTTATTGTGTTGTTCATCATTGTCTGTTTGCTTTCTACTTCTTCTAGGTCCTTGTTAAACGTTTCTTGTATTTTCTCCATTCTATTTCCAAGATTTTGGATCATCTTTACTATCATTATTCTGAATTCTTTTTCAGGTAGACTGCCTATTTCCTCTTCATTTGTTAGGTCTGGTGGGTTTTTACCTTGCTCCTTCATCTGCTGTGTTTTTCTCTGTCTTCTCATTTTGCTTAACTTACTGTGTTTGGGGTCTCCTTTTCTCAGGCTGCACCTTCGTAGTTCCCATTGTTTTTAGTGTCTTCCCCCAGTGGCTAAGGTTGGTTCAGTGGGTTGTGTAGGCTTCCTGTTGGAGGGGACTAGTGCCTATGTTCAGGTTGATGAGGCTGGATCTTGTCTTTTTGTGGGCAGGTCCGTGTCTGGTGGTGTGTTTTGGGGTTTCTGTGACCTTATTATGATTTTAGGCATCCTCTCTGCTTATGGGTGGGGCTGTGTTCCTGTCTTGCTAGTTTTTTGTCATAGGGTGTCCAGCACTGTAGCTTGCTGGTGGTTGAGTGGAACTGGGTCTTGGCATTGAGATAGAGATCTCTGGGTGATTTTCACCATTTGATATTATGTGGAGCTGCAAGTTCTCTGGTGGACCAGTGTCCTGAACTTGGCTCTCCAACCTCAGAGACAAAGCCCTTATGCCCAGCCAGAGCACAAAGACCCTGTCATCCACACGGCTCAGAATAAAAGGGAGAAAAAAAGAAAGATAGAAAGAAAAAAATAAAATAAAATAAAATAAAGTTATTAAAATAAAAAATAATTATTAAAAGTAATAAAAATTTAAATAGTAATAATTTAAAAAAAAAACAGAAAGAAAGAAAGAAAGAAGAGAGCAATCAAACCAAAAAACAAATCCATGAATTATAACAAATGCTAAAAAGTATACTAAAAAAAACCCCACGAAAACCAACCAAACAAAAAACGGACAGACAGTACCCTAGGACAAATTGTAAAAGCAATGCTATACAAACAAAATCACAGACAGAAGCAAACACATACACACTCACAAAAAGAGAAAAAGTGAAAAAAAAAAATCATCGCTCCCATAGTCCGCTGCCTCAATTTGGGATGATTCATTGTCTATTCATGTGTTCCACAGATACAGGATACATGAAGTTGATTGTGGAGATTTAATCCACTGCTCCTGAGGCTGCTGGGAGAGATTTCCCTTTCTCTTCTTTGTTCACACAGCTCCTGGGGTTCAGCTTTGGATTTGGCCCCATCTCTGTGTGTAGGTCACCTGAGGGCGTGTGTTCCCGCTCAGACAGGATGGGGTTAAAGGAGCAGCTGATTCGGGGGCTCTGGCTCACTCAGGCCGTGGGAGGGAGGGGTACAGAGTGCGGGGCGAGCCTGTGGCGGCAGAGGCCAGCGTGACATTGCACCAGCCTGAGGCACGCTCTTTGTTCTCCCAGGGAAGTTTTCCCTGGATCACAGGACCCTGGCAGTGGCAGGCTGCACAGACTCCCGGGAGGGGAGGTGTAGATAGTGACCTGTGCTTGCACACAGACTTCTTGGTGGCTGCAGCAGCAGGCTTAGCGCTTCATGCCCATCTCTGGGGTCCGTGCTGATAGCCGTGGCTCATGCCTGTCTCTGGAGCTCATTTAAGCAGCGCTCTTAATCCCCTCTCCTCATGCACCGCAAAACTAAAGGGCAAGAAAAAGTCTGTTGCCTCTTCAGCAGCTCCAGACTTTTCCCCAGACTCCCTCCCAGCTAGCTGTGGTGCACTAGTCCCCTTCAGGGTGTGTTCACACAGCCAACCCCAATCCTCTCCCTGGGATCTGAACTCTGAAGTCAGAACTTCAGCTCCCAGCCCCCGCCTGCCCCAGCGGGTGAGCAGACAAGCCTCTCAGACTGGTGAGTGCTGGTTGGCACCGAACTTCTGTGCGGGAATCTCTCTGCTTTGCCCTCTGCACCCCTATTGCTGCGCTCTGCTCTGTGGCTCCGAAGCTTCCCCTCTCCGCCACCCGCAGTCTCTGCCCACGAAGGGGCTTCCTAGTGTGTGGAAACCTTTCCTCCTTCACAGCTTCCTCCCATAGGTGCCGGTCCTGTCTCTATTCTTTGGTCTCTGTTTTCTCTTTTTTCTTTTGCCCTACCCAGGTACGTGGGGAGTTTCTTGCCTTTTGGGAAGTCTGAGGTCTTCTGCCAGCATTCAATAGGTGGTCTGTAAGGATTGTTCCACATGTAGATGTATTTCTGATGCATTTGTGGGGAGGAAGGTGATCTCCATGTCTTACTCTTCTGCCATCTTGAAGCTCCTCCGGACATCTTCACACTTGTGTCTCATGGGTAGCCCAAATTTGTTGTGTTCCTGACTGAACTCTTGATTGTCCCCTTCAGATTTGCTCCTCCACCAGTCTCTCCCAATTTAGCAAGTGAGGTCTTACTTGCTCAGTTTCTCCTGCTGTGAGATATCCTACACATCAGCCTTTTACTTACCTCCCACACTGAGTTCATCACCAAGTCCTGTTGATTCTACTTCCAATATATATTTTGAATATGTTGGTTTCTCTCTTTTTCCATTTCTCTGTTTGAACCTAACCAATGGCTCTAACCTGAATTATTGCAATTGCTCTCTTATTGCCTCTCAGCTTCCACTTTTCTCTCCTATAATTTATTTTCTGCCCAGGAGCCACAGAGGTCTTTTAAAAATGCAAATCTGATCATATCACTTTGGTGTAAATCCAGTTATTTGGTTTTGCATTGCATTTAGGGTAAACCCCCCCATCCTTAACATGCCCTAAAAGACCTTGGGAGCTTTGACCCTGACTATCCTGCCAGACTGATCTCCTGCTGAACTCCCCCAGTCCCTGCCAGCTTCTTACTGTCCCATCACTCTCATCTTTCTGTTCCTCAAACACTCTGGAGTTCTTTCTCAATTTAAGGACTTCACACATCTTGTTTTGTTTGTTTACTTTCCTCTCTTCTCTTTACCAGGCTGACTCCTACTCATCCATCAGGCCTCATCTTAAATTGTACTTCCCCAGAGAACCCTTTCCTGATTTCTCAGATTAGCTGAGCCCCTATATTATTTGCTCCCATAGAACTTTGTATGTATTAAAGAATAGCTATCGAAGTATTCATGTATGTAATTAAGAGTTTAGGGTATGTATTTCTATTAAGATCCATTCAGAGATGTGTACTAAGAGCTTAGCACAGTGGCTGGTAGACATTAGGTCCTCAGTAAAAATATTTTAAAATGAAAGAGTTCATAAATTATCATACAGCTGTCAATTATCATATTTTATAATTAAGGATGTAAGGAAATGTTCATAATTTCCTTCATAAAAAACAAAGAATACAAAACAGCATTTAGAATATAATCTCAGTTTGGAAAAAAAAGTTACCCATTTATTTATTTCCATTTTAAAAAGTCTGGAAGAATTCCTCCTGGCCCACCCTATATTTTAACATTTGAGGGAGAATTTTAAGTTTTTAGAATTTTACTATTTTTGGCTATAGGGATTACAGGCGATTTCTATTTTTTATACTTTTCTGTATTTTTCCACTGAAACTTCATTACCTTTATTATCAGAAAAAGTAAAAGTTATTTAAAAAGAGAAAATCAATTATTGGTACTGTATTCAAATACAGGCTTATTTCAGATATTTTATATTATTGCCTTCCGCTTCCTTCAGCCTTCTCAAATGTCCATTTAAAAATATGCATCGTACGCTGGTTCAAAACATCTTTGTGCTCAATAATCAGCTGCATGGAGAGGATATACCAGCTCAAAAATATGATGCTTGTGAATCATAGGGCACCAGGGTTTGTAACTGATCCGATTAGCAGGAGAATTAGTCAGTGACACTGAACAAAGAAAATTTGTTCAAATATATTCGGCAAACTGCTCACTGGAATATGAACAAAAATCCCTTATCTTTGGGAAATGTATGGTTTATTTATTAGTGCAGGTTCTTTGAGGAAATATATAGGTAACAAGCTGTGAAAGTCTTCAGCTATTTCATTCTTTACAGTACAGTGCTTAACCATTTAAAAAGAAAACCCTAATTTGCAAAATTACATTGACATTGTAATTTTTGCATATTTAATAAACCTTAGCTACTTTAACTGAAAAGTGGAATTTTTCATGGAATGCTACCTTTTTCTTTCCTGCATACATCTTAGATTTAATTTGGCATGGGACGCATCAACCTTGGCTCTTAGAGACAAGGTTAGAATCTGTGGTGCATGAAAACGAGCTCTTCTAAACACCTTTTTTTTTTTTTTTTTTTTGGTTTGCCACACATTCTGTGCCAGCTTTGGAGAGAACACAAAGAATGAGAATGATCCTTTTTCTTAGCTTGACAGAAAATTATGAGAGTAGATGGAAATATTTTCCTTTTTAGAATAGAGAGGATAACATTTCTCCAACCCTCATTCCCCTTAGAATGCCAACAAGGTAGGACTTGTCATACTGTAAAGCAAAACAGCAATTGAGGAGGTTTTACATGTTTTGAATAAAGCTGTGATTGTCTAATGTATAGTCTTCTGATTTTTTTTTAAGGAGAAATTCAGACTGGCCTCATTATTATCAAAAATATTCTTTGGCTTGATAGCTAAAAATTTTTAATGCTATTTTGAAAAATCAGATGTGTATCAAAGCAACCTTTTTGGTTGAATTTAAGATTTGAAAAGATCCAATTCTCTAAATGATTCATATTATTATTCCATTTTTTCCTTAGAAAGAAAGATAAATTATCTGCACTTAATGGTGATATATATCCAGTTTACTCATTTACAGGAAACTCAATAAAATTAGCTTTCTTTGGAAAGTTTGCACTATGATTCACCTGAAAAATATGACTTGAATGAAGCTAGAAAAAGTTTAATAAAATTATATAGTGAGGACGCTTCATTGCATGTGATATAATCTGGCTTAAAGGGAAGAAGGAGTTTATTGACTCAAATAACTGAAAATTCCAGGCATAGGTCAGGCTTCAGGCAAAGCTTATCTGAATGCTAAAATAAGGTCCTCAAGACTTAGTCTCTCATGAACTCTTAACTTTTTTTCACCTTACTTTTGCATTAGCTTCATTTCAGGCAGGCTAACTAACTGCACTCTCCTCCACCTTTCTCCCCCTTTTAGGGCAAACATTTCTCTTCCCTAAATTTATAAAAAAATATACTTGGGATTGAGTTCTTTTGGCCCTGATTGCCCTAGCTTGGATTCCCTAAATTAAATCACTCTGTTCAACAGGTGTGCTGCTCTGATGGACAGGACCTGAGGCACCTGCAAGTCCAGAGTCAGGGTGAGGTCCACCCACCTGCTCTATATGGACTGAGAATGGGCAGAGGCAAGATATCCCCAATTGCTATTATGTGAATACAGATTTGTTGTGGACAGAGAAAAATGATAGATACCCAATACAACTACATAATTGTTTTTACATATGGAAGTCATAGTGATATAAACATATCTGTATATATATGTATGCATATATGAGTGGTCTCAGATTAGGAGAGAAGAAAGCATTGGAAGACATAAAAATTTTGACACCAATGAAAGCTAGGAGACTATTTTGCCTGATGCCCTGAAAACTTATTATTACGGAGGATAAAGAAGAATATGTCTCCTAGGTGATTGCTACTTGCTGGGCTACTGAGGAACCATTGTGAAGGGTATCTTTTGATCAAATAGGGGTTCTGTGGAATTTGTTTGCTTGTGCCTAGATGGTTCCTTTTAACTGAACATATTAATCTGAGTACCTCTTATGAGCAAAACAGTCTTGGGCATTCAAAAAATACTCAATAATGAAATAGTAGGTCATCTTTGTACTTCAAAGTTATGGGCTTTATATGGACTTTATATTACTTATTGCTAATCTAGGGCAGCTTGTCACTCCTGAAGACTATGTTATATTGGAGGCACATAGTATTTGGAATATCTTTAGCAGGTTGTCTTCTCTTAAAATTGGCCTGAGAAATCTAAAGAACCTTCAGACCCACTAGGGGTCCTTTCTGAGTGGAATGTATTTATAATTTTTTAAAAATATAGTCCTAACATTAGGTAGTGAATGAAAGTGTTGGGAGGGAGATATTTGCAAGACACTTATAGGATAATGTGTGATCCCTTACAAATTTATTCTTGTAAGTTATACTGGTAATTATATGTTGTTCTGCCTCTTCATTCATATGTCTGTTTGGATGGGCCTAAACATTCTATGTGAGGACGGGGAAGACAGTCTCTTCGAGTTTTAATTGAAGTCATATTATCTGAGACCTTACAGAGTCTCTTGGAATCCTGTGAGGTGTCCAGAATAAGGGTGAGACATCACCTGAGACTAGATTGAGCCTTCTCAAGTGAATCTCACCAAAGATATTTTCCTGAGCCTCCTTGCTCTAAATTCTTCCCTTTTCTCAATTTCCTTTTTCTTTAAGTTTCTAGGAAGTAAGAAGGTACAGGTTCTGTCTGGCTTGAAATTTAGAGTTCTTTGATTACTGTCTACCTTCACCTTTGAGTCACAATATGAAGGCCATCTAAGGACTCCCTAAAATGAGCAACATGGTGCTCTGACACCCGCAACTGGTGGTTAGCAGGTATCACAATATTAGCATTGAAAAGATAGGACTGTTTGTGACAATTCAGTTCTCACTTTTGCCCACAATGAAAAAATGCATTATCTCTGCTAGGAATAAATGTTACATGATTCTTAAACTATGTATTTTGAAAACAAATCATTGCATTTACAGTTTTCTTTCCTTGCTGGTAACATGGATAAAATGCAATTTATATATTAGGCATCTTGATTATTCTGAAAAGCAGTCATAATGAAATGTTTAAGGTTGTTTGTTTCAAAAACAAATTTTAGAAAGAAGTCTGCCTTAGTAAGGTTTTTAATTTTACCCCTACCAGGAGGAAATTATGTTTCTTGAATAAGAAAATGAACATTTTCCCCTAGCAAATTGGAATGAAGAAAATCAGTAAGGGCTTAGAATTTGGAAAAGAAAATAAAGTGTCAACTCTAGATATGATAGGTCCTCTTTTCCATCTGGTGGTGGCATTGGCGTAAATAAGAAATTTTTGAACTGGATAATTTAATTGAAAAGCAGATGATGCTGTCTTTCCTACTGACTAGGGTCTATTTCAAGTTCTTATTACCATAGGCACAAAATGTATTGAAGAAAGTAAATAGGTCAACGAACCTCAAGTGCAATTAAGTTCTCATGTGTAGGGCAATAACTTTAGCCTATCTCTTCCAAACTTTTAAAATTACCCCAGTGAACCAACAGCAACTTTTAATGAGACACGAGCAAGGAACACTCAGAATCTGTAAGATGGAAAATCAGATAGCTATGGCGAAATCGTTGCTCTGCTACACATACGTTTACTCCATTTGCTCTTAATGAAGCACTGCCACTTTCTGTGTTCCTGCATTTAATTCCACTTTCTGTATGTGCTAGTTTCACCTTCCTAGGGATAAAGAGATGCATACATTCCAAAGAAATGAATCAGTAAAGAGGAGAAACATCTTCCTGGTACAACATTAAAAAAGAGACAAGGGAGAAGAAAAGCAAGCAACATGTATGGTTGAAAGACCAGTAAATTAGAAATCAGAAGTCTTGGTTAATCTAGCTTTAGTTCTGCTATTTAGGAGCCATGTGGACCTTGGGTAAATTATTCACCTTCTCCTGTTCTCAATTACATTATCTATAAAATTTAAAAAAGTGATTTACATAACCCAACTTAATTTTATACTATGATATCCAAATGAAATTTTTAAAAATGATTTCATAATTTAAAAAAACTGACTGTACTGCTGAACTGAATGAATAAGCATTTTCAGAACTCTAATGAAAAACTGATGAACTCATAAAAGTGCTAACAAAAGATCAAGATGAAAAAAAAAATTAATTACATGGGACTGAGTGAACTGATGAGGATGAGTATAATTTTTGTGACTTTCTGTCTGAATTAAAAAAAAAAAAAATCCCACAAGGACTCAGAGGCAAAGAATATACAAATCAATTTTCACTGCAAAGTAAAGGAGCTGTTACAGTGGAGGATTACTGGACTGAATGTCAATATTATGACATAGTAAAAAAAAAAAAAAACAAAAAAAAAACAAAAAAAAAACACCCTCATTTAAAAAATCAGGACCTTTGTATTTTTTGTTTGTTTGTTTTTGAGCTCACATTTTTTTTATTGAAGTATAGTTGATTTACAATGTTGCATTAGTTTCAGGTACACAGCAAAGTGATTCAGACATATATATATATATATACATATATATATTCCTTTTCAGATTCTTTTCCCTAAAATATTGAGTATAGTTCTCTGTGCTATACAGTAGGTCCTTGTTGGTTGTCTACTTTGTATATAGTAGTGTGTATATGTTAATCCCAAACTCCTAATTTATCCCTCCCTCACTTCCCCCTTTGGTAACCATAAGTTTGTTTTCTATATCTGTGAGTCTATTTCTGTTTTGTAAATAAGTTCATTTGTATCTTTTTCTTTAAGATTTCACGTATAAGTGATATCATATGATATTTGTCTTTGTTTGGTTTACTTCACTTAGTATGATATTCTCTAGGAGGAACTTTTGTATTAAAATTGTCATTTGGGATCCACAGTTGCTTTTAGTTTTAGTGCGTAGGGATAAACATGCAATTTTGAATCTTGGAACAGGAGAAGAGCTTGGATTTGCTTAGAACCAGCAGGAGAAAAGCCTGAGATTTTGGAAACAGTGGCATTGCACTTCATTAATTTCTACCTGGCCTATTCTCTCCCTATCCTTAGCTTTCTTTCTTGGGGTTAACTCCCTAGTTTAAGCAATTGCAAATTTAGAACTGCATGAATTTCATCAGTTTTATTTTTATTTATTTGTTTGTTTTATTTTAGTCCACCTTTCCCTTGGGAATATATATTCCTTGGGAGAACTCCTAATATTAACATTGAATAATAGCAGTTTTTGAGGAGTGTACATTTGTTGTCTTTTTTCATTTGATCTTCATAGGTGTCATTATCATTATCATTATCATTATCATTATCATTATGTAATGTGTCCAGGGCCACCAAGTTAGTGAGAGGCAGAGTCAGGACTCAGACCCTGGTCTTTTTGTTTCTAGAGCCCATCCTGTCTACCTTAGGAGGCAGCATAACACAGTGGTTGCCAATAACAACAATAAGTAAATGCTTATATCATTCTCACTATGTGTCAGGTGTAGTTCTAAGCCCTTTAGATATACTAAGACCCATAATCGTCATAACAGTTCTATGATGCAGGTCCTATTAATATACCCATGTGACAAATGAAGAAATAGCCACAGGGAAGTTAGGTAATTACCCCAAGATCACACAGATAGAAAGTGCCAGAGCTGGAGTTTGAACCCATGAATGCAGTCTCACAGTCTATAATCTTATACCTTGACACTACCTCTCTATCAAGCTACTACTTTCCAGGAGGAGAATTTTGAAGTTAATTCTTGCTTTTTACAATAGTTGTGTTCCTGGAACATTTCCTGAATTAGTCATTCATTCTGATTTTTTAAAAAAATGAATAAGTTATGTTAACGTAAGAGATAAAGTGACTGAAGTGGGGGAAAAAAAGGGCCTGGGGGTGGTAATGAAGCAAATTATTATGGTAAGAGTACTGCAAGCAGAGCCAATTTATCTGGTAGTACAGGCATAACAAGAATAAAGAGAAGGTATTTTAACTTGCTTGAAAGGTGTTTGGGGGCTCCGACATGCTTCCACGTTTCTTGGCCCAGGTTATCCCCAGTGTGTGGTGTTGGCCTGGGTTTGGGGGAGTGTCCTCACTAACTTGAAGGCCTGGAGTTGGGATCCAATTACTTTCCTGCTGGAGTTATCTCTAGTGATGCAGGGCATCAGTATGATTTTCACATTCTCTGTACCATTCATTAGTCAAGAAGATGGGCACATTTTAGTGTGCTGTTGTCAGGTTTGGCTGAAAAAATCAATGGAAGAAAGGGGCATGTGGAAGGGTTTGCTTTTTATAGGTCTCCAGACTTTATGGATTTTTGTATTGGGGCCTAAGAATCAGTTGTTCTTTTGGAGGATTGAATGGAGATATTTGTTCAATAACCATATTTCCTCTTGTTTATACTGAGAACTCCTCAAAGACCCTGGGTTTTGGCTTTACCTTGTGTTCCTTTGTCCTACTGAAGACATACTTCTTAAAGTTCCTTAAAGTAGTGTTGCTGAGGGAGGTGAGGGAGATGAAAACCTCAAAATGCCTTGGTTGGAAACCTTAGTCTGGCTGGAAGTAAGTCTCTCATTAGATCAAATATGGTAAACTTAGTGTGGAGGAGTTTTGTGTGATATAGGACAACGGGTAGTGTTCCAGAATGTGAGGGGTGTGTTTGAATTGGGAAAAATGCATTTTTACAGGTAGAAAAAAAGGAAACTTTTTAAAGTGGAAAACAAACTGGAGCCTATGTTGCAGTCATCTGGGTATGGAGCTTGTGGAGTCATCAGACTTGGAGTGAACACATACAGACAGGAGCAGTTATCAGAAAGGTCCAAGATGTGAGCTGTTTTTGAGTATGCCAATGACCATGGACATGGAATTTCATCCCTGAATGGCAGGGAACTCCTAGATACCATTTTATTATGACAGAGGCCTGTAATGTCTTCAAATTCAGCAGGCAGTAGAGGAGCCCTTCATGTTTCCATGTCTGAGTTTTGGGTTGTTCTCACACCCACACATTTCAATGGGAGATTTATATCCTCCAAGACTTTGGGTGACCAAAAGTTTTAGGTTCTAGAGTTAAGGATTTTAAATAGGCCAAAAGAGGATGTGCGCTCCTGGTAGGGATGGAAGTTATAGGAGTGACTGTTTTGGACCAGAATATAGAGAATAAGAGCCCCAAGCTAGGTAACTTTTTTGTAGGGAAACTCTTTGGCTTAGTAGAATACTGTGCTCCCTGTCTGAGGAGAGCTGTACTGCTGCTGCTAGACCCTGCTATGACGTGTTGGCATGCAAGCCTACAGCATATACTCTAGGTGGCAGTGTTGCTGCTGATTTTTAAACAGGGCTGTCCAGGTACCCAGCTTCTTTTCTAGGAGGTACATAGTAGCACTAACACTTAAACAGTCCTCACTACGTTACTTGCAGGGTTCTGTTTTACACATTTTAACTTCTTTAACTGACAGCATGTGAGGCTGGTGTGCTATTATATCCCCATTTTTAAAGATTAGGAAATTGAGGCACAAAGAACTTATGGAATTGGCCCAAGTTGAGTGGCAGAACTGGAATTTGAACTCAGGCCATGTAACTCCAGAGTTGGTGCTATTAATTAATATACTTTGCTGCTTCTTGTGGGATACTTTTAGGGTTCTGGTAAACCCAGACACTGGGAGGGGCATGGGGGAAACCTGATGCAAATTTCCTGCATCCACCAAGCTGGGCACTGTGTTTCTACTTTGTTGGAGCAGGCAAGTTTTCCCTAGATGTCTGTCTTGTCAGGTGCTGTGCCCTACCTAGCATGTTTTCCTGATGTCTCCTTTAGACACAGAAAGGGTATTTTCTACTTCCAAGTGGAACTCAGACTGATAGGTGCCTCCAAACAGATACAAATCATACCCTGCTGGGCTGATATATCATTCATTCTTCGATTCCCTGTACTTAGCATAGTGCTTGTTTTATAGTAGATATCTATAAATCTTTGTTGAATGGAGGAGTAAAGAAAGCACAGATCCTGGTGTACTGTCCACATTGCTGACAGGTGGGACAGAGATTGCTCTTCAGGTTGTGTTCAGTTCACCTGAGAGACTGGGAACTAAACCATCACTGCCGCATCAAAGAAAGATGATTGAGGGTCTTTGGTGTCTGAAAAATGGGTGATATATCTTGGCTGAGGTTGCAACTATCCTGGTAGAGGCCAAGGACTTTACATCTAGGGATCTGTAGGCATTAAGAAAGGAGTCAGGAAATGTTTTGATCCTCTGCATCTGAGAAAATTTATCCTGGACATGGGGGCTGAGACTCTCCTAGAGTTGATTATCAAGGGTACTTTTGTTCCAATCTCACTCATTTTGAAACTAAGAAGCAGTAAATCTGGGGTTGGGTTGGGTTGGAAACAATGCCCAGGATTATTAAGATGATGAAGAATTCCCCATATCCATCTTAGGAGGCTGGGGTAATAATTAGAACGGACAAGGAGCCCTTTTTGGGACTAGATAGAAGCTGAATTGCCAAAACTCCTAGTGTCTCTTTGATTTGTTAGCTGGAGTTGGGCCAAAAACCTTGATATAGGCTCTGTATTAATTCGCATACAGGGTACGTTGCTAGAAGAGAGAGACCTCAAAATATTGCCCCTCATGTAACAGTCCAGGAATATGTGGCCAATCCAGGGTAGGTATGGACTCTGCTCCCTGAAGTCATTGACAGGCTTTAGCTCCTTTTATCTCATTGCTTTTATTCCTTAGATCAGAGGTTGGCACATTTTTTTTGTATATTAGAATCACTTGGTGGATATGCTGGGCTGCATCGCTAGAGTTTCTGATTCAGGTCTTGGGTAGGTTCTGAGAATTTGCCTCTCCAACAGTTTCCCTGGAGATTCTGATGCTGCTGGTCTTGAGAGCCACTATTCTAAGATGTGGTTCTTGACCACTTAGTTGAAGCTGGCTTGCCTGCATCATGCCCATGTTCCAACCCTGGAGGCAGAGGCAAAGAACAAAAAGCAAGAAGCAGAACACTCCCACCTAGCTTAAGGACAGGTCCCGGAAGTTGCTCACATCCCTACTGTTCACATTCATTGGCAAGAACTTTTTAACACAACTGTCTGCAAGGGATGCTGGGAAATGTAGCTTCTAATTAACAGATCATGTTCCCAGCTAAAACATGGGGACTCTATTACCAGAAGGAAGAAGGGGAGAAATAGTGGTCTTCCCTCAGCCTTGCCCACATATGGGCATTCATATGCCCTCCCATGGTCTGGGATGTGGAGGCTGGCTACTCTGCAGGTTCAGAGCAGTTCCCCCAGGACTTGAGAAAAGTCCTGAGCTCGGCCAGTTTCCTGGGGAGTTTTCAGAACCTTAAATTTGGCTTGTGGGCCATGGCAGTAGTGGCTCAAAACATTGGTTTTCTTCATTTCCCCCGCTACCCTCCTCCTTTTCTTCTCTCTACCTCAGACCTCCCCATCAGGTGGCCCATTTTGATCACAGCTGATCCTACAGCAATTGTGTTCTTATCCTGCTGATGCTGCTTCCAGTTTTGATAGTGGTTGGATGCTTGAGTAGGAATAAAATTCTTCTTGTTCTTCTTGTGGGTAGCTGAACTCTTAAATCTATTGCTCCAACCTGAAGCATGACCTTCAAAATCATGAAATTGTTTTAACCTGCCAGGTTGCCTAGCACAGAGAGTGAAAGAACTGTAATAAAATCTAATAAAAGGATTTATGATATGTAACAAAAGTGGTCCCTAACGTGGGTCTCACTGACCTATGGGTAAAAGCGAATATATTTTCCTTCATTAAAATTCTCAGCAGGAGAGACAACATTTCGTCAACAAAAAGCCAGTGAACCTGAAGGTTTTACTCTCTCAGGTTTTTGTTAAAACATTTCTTTCACTTTATTCTCACTTGCTAAGTTTTCATGACCCTAAATTCTATTTCCTTTGAAGATTGTGTAGCATCATTCCCTTTAAAAGACATTGTCTGAGGAAGATTAACTTAGTCTATTTCTCTATTGCTAACCTACATCTTTATAAGCCATAAAAGCCTAGTCTAACATCACCCCAATTGAACTCTTTCTGTGGTTGAAGCATAATTCAAAGCTCAATAGCCTTTTCCTGTAAAGGACAGTGGCTGAGCTCAGCCTCTGAAGTTGCAATACCTGCCTTCAAATCCTGGCACTTACTGTGTGTACTGGAACTTTTTATTTGAATTCTCTGAGTCTCAGTTTTCTCTCAGGAAAATGGGGATACAAACATACATACATCATAGGGTGGTTGTGTTAAGAAAAATTATTCTGACACTTGTTAAAATGCTAAGGAAGATTTTATTCAGGACTACTACAACAGGTCATGACTATCATAATAGGAGAGAGAGATTGGATTCAAGCCTAAATCCAGCAAAGGCAGCTGGGGATTTATAGCTAAAAAGCAGAGTGAGAGGGTCAGTGGATGGATAATTACTAACAGGAGACTTCAGGGGAAGAGGGATTCTTGCTAAACTGGCCTGACAGGATTCTTGCTAAAGGCAAGCCAAGGACTTAAATATCAAAAGTGGGGGATGAAAAACTTGATCAGATATCAGGGTGGGAGGGGGGATTCTTACTAAACTGATTTAGTAGGATTCTTTAAGACAAGAAAAGGGACAACGTCAAGGCATAGTTGAGAAGAGGGCTCAGAGGAGCCTGACAAAATTCAGTCAAGGAGGGAGTCTTTGTCAGTTGTGAGGCTTGAATTAAATAACATTAGGTCACAACATTAGGTCAGTCCCTAATACCCAGTAAAGGCTGATTAAATGTTTTTTCTTTATATTTTAAAAATAATTTATTAATGATAGGCATAAGCTAGCGTTCTGATTATCCTGAAAATTATTTCTTAAAGTGGTACAGTATATTTCTTTTTAAACTTATGTATACTAAATTCAAGGTGGCATCCAGGATTAGATTCTGAAACAGCAAAGAGACTTTATTGGAAGGCAAGTGAAATCCAAATAAAGTCTTCAGGTTAGTTAATTGTAACACAGTGATGTTAATTTTTCACTCTGACCAATTATCCTGGCTCTATAAGATGTTAGCATTAAGGGAAACTGAGTGAAGGGCATATGGAAACTCTTTGTCAACACTTCTCTAAATATAAAATATTTTTTCAAAATTTAAAAATGTACTAAAATTATGTATACAGGTAAAAAATGTGTACATTTTCCCTCTCTGGCTAATACAAAAGTGCAAGCTACTCACAAATACCCACTAGAACTATTGTAACAGGGGCGATAGCCTTGACTCATTATGTTGGTAGAAGGACCATTCCTAGTTCTGGAGAACTTGTATATTTCACTCAGGAGGGCAAATGAGCAATATTTTTCAATAGACATCCATTTTATGGGCAGAAGCCTTGGGTAATATTTATTCATGTGACCTTTGTTCCTAAACCACAGTTACAATTACTGTTGTTAAGGCTGATTTAATGTTAACTTACCTTATTATTAAAATTAATGATTATGTCTTCTGCCATTTTCTGAGTGTATATAAATTGGAGAACCTTTTTTATATCAAAATCCAGAGCAAATGCCATTCATGTGTTCTCATGAATTTACCAGAGTAAGTATATCCTTTAAGGTTTTGGCCACTCTGGTCTTCCTGATGGGAAGACAGGCCCAATGACCATATGGCATTTTGGAGTTATATTTGAAAACTAGGGTGTGAGCTAGACCCTCATCTGCTGAGGGAGAATACCAACAATGAAGCCTTGAGAGAGAATGCTGAAGTCAAGCCAGAAGCATGTCCAAAGCTGTCTCAGTTGTAAGATGAAATTGAGGTGACATAATAGTAACTGAATATGGGATTGAACTGGGGTTAGAGGACTACTAGACTGCAGAAAGTATGGTGGCAAATTTAGATAAATATCTAAATTCCACATCCAGCAGAGCCTGGGATATGGTTTAGAACATTCAGATAGAGCAAAGGCAGTGTAGGCTAGATCTATGTAAATAGCATATAAAAGGACCAGATACTGTTCAATTACCTGGGAGCTGAAAATATAAATACACTTTGGGTCTGGGGCGCTGAAAGCCAAAGGGCATGATGGATTACCTTTTTAAAATCAGATTTTTTTCCTATTGAGTTTTATGAATTCTTTACATATTTTGGATAATAGTCCCTTATCGGACATATGGTTTTCAAATATTCTATCCCAATATTTTCTGTAGGTTGCCTCTTCATTTTGTTGATTGTATTTTTTCTGTGCAGAGCTTTTTAGTTTGATGTATCCCACCTCTTTATTTTTGGTTCTGTTGCTTGTGCTTTGGTGCCATATCCAAAAAATTGTTGCAAAGACCAATGTTAAGAAGCTTTTTCCCTATGATCATTTCTAGTAGTTTTATAGACACAGGTCTTACATTTAAGTCTTTAATTCACTTTGAGTTAATTTTTGCGAGTGGTATAACGATCAAATTTCATTCCTTTGCATGTGAATATAAGTTTTCCCAGTGCCATTTATTGAAGATCTAACATTTTCTCACTGAGTGTTCTTGATTCCATTGTCAGATATTAGCTGACAAGGGAGTATGGGTTTATTTCTGGACTCCCAATTCTGTTGCATTGGCCTATGTGTCTGTTTTCATTCCTGTACCATACTATTTTGACTACTATAGATTTGTAATGTTTAAAATCAGGAATTGTGATACTACCTCTTAGTTCTTTTTTTCTCAGGATTTCTTTGTCTATTCAGGGTCTTTTGTGTTTCCACATGAATTTTAGTATGTTTTGTTCTATTTCTGTGAAAACTGCCATTGGAATTTTGATAGAGATTGCATTGAATCTATAGATGGATTTGGGTAGTATGGACATTTTAACAATATTAATTCTACCAATCCATGAACACAGAGTATCTTTCAATTCATTTGTGTCTTCTTTAATTTCTTTCATCAGTGTATTATAGTTTTCAGTTAAATTTATTCCTTTGGTTAAATTTATTCCTAATTATATTATTGTTTTTGATGCTATTGTAAAAGAGATTGTCTTCTTAATTTCTCTTTCTGATAGTTAATTGTTAGTGTATAGAAATGCAACTGATTCTTGTATGTTGATTTTGTATCTTTACTGAATTTGTTTGTTCTAACAGTTTTTGGTGGAATTTTTACTGTTTTCTATATATAATATCATATCTATAAACAGAGAGAATTTTACTTCTTCCTTTTTAATCTAAATGCCTTTTTTTTTTCTTTCTTATGGCTCTGGCTAAAACTTCCAGTACTATGTTGAAAAGAAGTAGGAAGAGTGGACACCCATGTCTTGTTCCTGATCTTAGAGAAAAATCTTTCAACCTGTTCCAGTTGAGTATGTTAGCTGTGAACTTGACATATATGGTCTTTATTATGTTGAGCTATATTCCTTCAATACCAATTTTTTAGAGTTTTCATTACGACAGGATGTTGAATTTTGCCAATTTTCTTCTGTATCTATTGAAGTGATTATATGATTTTAGTTTCATTCAATTAATGTGGTGTATCACATCTATTCATTTGTGTATGTTGAATCATCTTTCAATCCCAGGGATAAATTCCACTTGATCATGGTGTATTATCCTTTTAATGTATTGTTGAATTCAGTTTGCTAGTATTTTGTTGTGAAATTTTGCATCTATATTCATCAGGTATATTTACCTGTGGTTTTCTTTTCTTGTAGTATCCTTCTAGAGCTCTGGTATCAGGGTAATGCTGACTGTGTAAAATGAGTTTATGAGTGTTCCCGTCTCTTCATTTTCTGGAAGAGTTTGAGAAGGATTGGTAGTAATTCTTCTTTAAATGTTTGGTAGAATTCATCAGTGAAATCATCTGGTCCTGGACTTTTCTTGTTGGAAGTTTTCTGATTCCTTATGCAATGTTCTTATTTGTTTTAGGTCTGTTCAGATTTTCTGTTTCTTTATGATCCAGTCTTGGTAAATTGTATGTTTCTAGGAATTTATCTATTTCTAATAGGTTATTCAAGTTGTTAATCTGTAATTGTTCATAGTATTCTCTTATGATCCTTAGTATTTCTGTGTATCAATTGTGATATCTCCTTTTTCATTTCTGATTTTATTTGGGTTTTCTTTTTTCTTAGTTAGTCTAGCTAAATGTTCAATTTTATCCTTTCAAAAAAAGCAGCTCTTAGTTTCATTGATTTTTTTCTATTGTTTTTCTGGTCTCTGTTTCATTTATTTCTGCTCTGATTTTTATTTCCATCCTTCTTCTAACTTTGGGCTTAGTTCTTCTTTTTCTAGTTCCTGAGGTATAACATTAGGTTGTTTATTTGAGATCTTTCTTTCTTCTTAATGTAGGTGTTTGTTGCTATAAACTTGGCTCTCAGAACTGCTTTTGCTGCATCACATAAGTTTTGGTATGTTGTGTTTTCCATTTTTGTTTGTTTCAAGATTATTTAAATTTCCTTTTGATTTTCTCTTTGATCCATTGGATGATCAGGACCATGTTGTTTGAATCCACATATTTTTGAATTTTCTAGTTTTATTTCTGTTACTGTTTTTAGTTTCATACCTTTATGGTCTGAAAAATACTTGATATGATTTCAGTCTTCTCAAATTTGCTAAGACTTGTTTTGTGACCTAATGTGATATATCCTGGAGAATGTTAACATGTGCAATTAAGAAGAATGTGTATTCTACTGCTGTTGAATGTTCTATATATGTCTGTTAGGGCCATCTGGCCTCAAGTTAGTTCAAGTTCAATGTTTCCCCATTGATTTTCTGTATGGATGATCTAGCCATTGCTAAAAGTGGGGTATTAAAGTCCCCTAATATTATTGTATTGTTTTCCATTTCTCGCTTCAGATTTGTTAGTATTTGCTTAATATATGTAGGTGCTCTGATCCTGGGTTCATTTATAATGAAATTACAAAAATTTATATTTATAATTGTTATATATTATATAATATATTTATAATTGTTATATCCTCTTGATGAATTGACCCTTTAATCATTATATAATGACTTTCTCTTTCTCTTGTTATATTTTTTGACTTAAAATCTTATTTTGTCTGACATAAGTATAGCTACCCCCACTTTCTTTTGGTTTCATTGGCATGGAATATCTTTTTCATCCTTCACTTTGAGATATGGGTGTTCATCAGGCTGAGTGAGTCTCTTGTAGGTGGCATATAGTTGGCTCTTGTTTTTTTTTTTTTTTTTTTTAATCCGTTCAACAGGCACTCTATGCCTTTTGATTTGTGAATGTAATCCATTTACATTTAAAGTAATTATTGATAGATAAGGACCTAATATTGCCATCTTACAGTAAGTACCCTACATAAGAACCTTCAAGTTGTGAACTTCCAAAGATGCAAACGTGTATTCACATGTCCAGTCAAGTAAGTTAGTTCACATGTCTGGCGTACATTGTCATGTGCATGCATCCTCTACAAGTGGTTGTGTTTTTGTGTACTGTACAGTACTGTATAGAGTACAGTAGTACAGTATCTTTATTTCAAGCACAGGATGTCTGGAAGTGAGCATAAAATCTGTGGTATATATCTAATTGTGTTAGTTGGGTACCTAGGCTAACTTTGTTGGAATTAACAGACAAATTTGGACTTATGAATGCGCTCTCAGAGCAGAACTTGTTTTTAGGGGACTTACTGTATTGTTTTCTGGCTTTTTTTGTGGTGCTCTTGTTATTGTTATCCTCTCTGTCTTCCTTTGTGAATTGGTGATTTTCTGTAGTGGTATGCTTTGATTCTCTTCTCTTTTATTTTTTAATCTTTTTTTAACAATCTTTTTTATATTTTTTTTTGTAATTGACAATACAAAATAACATTTTATAGGAGACTCAGAGTTTTGTAGACTTGGTAAGCTCAGTGTTTTCTTGTAGTGAAAAACATATTCCTTTTCCTCCTGCTCTTTCCAGTATAATGGAGAAAATGGCCACTTGCTAATGTTTTGAATCTTTTTTTCTGGGCTTAGGTTGGTTTCATTTTCATTTGGATAATTGACAACATTTAACAATTGTACAATGTTCTGTATTTTGTTTTTGTCACTTATAGCCATTTCTCCATGTTGTTATAGTTTTCCAGTTTATTTTTTGATTTTCTTTTGGATTTTATTTATTTATTTTTTATACAGCACATTCTTATTAGTTATCTATTTTATACATATTAATGTATATATGTCAATTCCAATCTCCCAATTCATCCCACCACCACCCCCCCACCACTTTACCCCCTTGGTGTCTATATGTTTGTTCTCTACATCTGTGTCTCTATTTCTGCCTCGCAAACCAGTTCCTTTGTACCATTTTTCTAGATTCCACATATATGCATTAATATATGATATTTGTTTTTCTCTTTTTGACTTACTTCACTCTGTATGACAGTCTCTAGGTCCATCCACGTCTCTAAAAATGATCCAATTTCATTCATTTTTATGGCTGAGTAATATTCCATTGAATATATGTACCACATCTTCTTTATCCATTTGTCTGTTGATGGGCATTTAGGTTGCTTCCATGACCTGGCTATTGTAAATAGTGCTGCCGTGAACATTGGGGTGCATGTATCTTTTTGAATTATGGATTTCTCTGGGTATATGCCCAGTAGTGGGCATTTAGAGAAGAGCTAACACCCATCCTTCTCAAACTCTTCCAAAAAATTGCAGAGGAAGAAACACTCCCAAACTCATTCTACAAGGCCACCATCACCCAGATACCAAAACCAGACAAAGATACTACAAAAAAAGAAAATTACAGACCAATATCACTGATGAATATAGATGCAAAAATCCTCAACAAAACACTAGCAAACAGAATCCAACAACACATTAAAAGGATCATACACCATGATCAAGTGGGATTTATCCCAGGGATGTGAGGATTCTTCAGTATACGCAAATCAATCAATGTGATACACCATATTAACAAACTGAAGAATAAAAACCATATGATCATCTCAATAGATGCAGAAAAAACTTTTGACAAAATTCAACACACATTTATGATAAAAACTCTCCAGAAAGTGGGCACAGAGGGAAAATACCTCAACATAATAAAGGCCATATACGACAAACTCACAGCAAACATCATTCTCAATGGTGAAAAACTGAAAGCATTTCCTCTAAGATCAGGAACAAGACAAGGATGTCCACTCTCGCCACTAGTACTCAACATAGTTTTGGAAGTCCTAGCCATGGCAATCAGAGAAGAGAAAGAAATGAAAGGAATACAAATTGGAAAAGTAGAAATAAAACTGTCACTATATGCAGATGACATTATACTAAGATAATCCTAAAGATGCCACCAGAAAACTACTAGAGCTAATCAATGAATTTGGTAAAGTCGATTCTCTTCTCTATCTTTGGTGTACACCCTATATGTTTTTGCTTTGGTGTTACCATGAGACTTACATAAAACATACATATAACAGTCCATTTTAAGCTGATAACAGCTTAACCTAGGTCACATACAAAAACTGATTCCCACCCTACATTTTATTTTAATGTCACAATTTATATCTTTTAAATTTTATATTATTAACAATTATTGTAATTATAATAATTTTTAATACTTTTGTCCTTTAACCTTATACTAGTGATAAGAGGTTAACACATCACCATTTTTACACTATTTGTGTATTGTGAATTTGACTATGTACTTTACCAGCCTGCTTTATATTTTTATATGTTTTCATGTTGCCAGTTAGCATCCTTAGATTTCAGCTTGAAGAACTCTTTTCAGCATTTCTTGTAAGGCAGATTTAGTGGTGATTAACTCCTTCAGCTTTTGTTTGTGTGCAAAAGTCTTTGTCTTGCCTTTGAGAAGGACAACTTTGCCAGGTAAGTTATTCTTAGTTGGCAGGTTTTTTTCTCCTTTTAGTACCATCAATATATCTCATCACTCTCCTGGTGTGCAAGGTTTCTGCTGAGAAATCTGCTTATAGCCTTTTGGGAGTTCCCTTGTATGTGAGGATATTTTTCTCTTGGTTGCTTTTAAAAATTTCTCTTTGTCTTTGATTTTAGTCAGTTTCATTATAATGTGTCTTGGAGAGGTTCTCTTTACATTGAGTTTGTTTGGTGACCTATGAACTTCATGAACCTGGATGTCTAAATTTCTCTTTAGATTTGGGAAGTTCTCAGCCATTATTTTTTTAAATAAGCTTTTTGCCCCTTTCTCCCTCTCTTTTCCTTCTGGGACTACAATAATTCATATATTGTTTCTGTTAATGATATTCGGTAGTTCACATAGATTTTCTTCACTCTTTTTAAAATTCTTTTTAATTTGTTCTCCCCTGACTGGGTAATTTCAAATGATCTGTCTTCTACTTCACAGGTTCTTTCTTCTGCTTAGATAAAGTCTGCTTTTCTTGCTATCTATTGTATTCTACTGTATTCTTCAGCTCCAGTATTTCTCTTTGCTTCTTTTAAAAATGATTTTTATCTCCCTGTTAAATTTCTTATTTTGTTCATGTACTGTTTTCCTGATTTAATTGAATTGTTTTCTGTGTTTTCTTGTAGCTCACTAAGCTTCCTTAAAACAACTATTTTGAATTCATAATCTGGCAAATCATAGACCTCCATTTATTTGGGGTTGATTCCTGGAAAATTGTTATGTTCCTTTGGTGGTGTCATGTTTCTTTGATTTTTTATGTTCCTTGAAGTCTTGTACTGCTATCTTTGCACTTGAAGGAGTCACATCCACCAGTCTTTACTGACCTCTTCAGTGGGTCCAACCTCAGACTGTTTTTGCTCTAATGGTGTGCTGGTATTTCTCCACTTGACTATTGGACCTCTACAGAGGCACTCTCATGCATGAGTAATTGTCAAAATCAGCGTTCTTTGTGGGGAAGATGCTAGAAAACTCCTATTTTGCCATTTTGATGACATCACTCTCTGATTTAACTCATTTTGATATCACATTCCTCATGGCTCTAGCTCTTGTCATAAGAAATCTGGGAAGTATGCCTTCCAGAAATGCCAGTACTTCCTCAATGGAAGTTAAGCATTCCTTAACTATCAGAAAGTAAATTTTAATAACAAACAGAGAACATTGCCTCATTTCATTAATAATAACTACTTATTTCTTCCCCTTCATACCTGTTTTGATGTTCTCTTACCAGTATCTCTGCTTTGAGTGCTGCCTTCAGATGGCAAAGGTCTGCCTGTTGCTATTGTACTCAGTTTGTGTGTCCTCTTTCTGTACTCACTATTGTCCTGTGCTCTGGGACATCTGTGTCCTAGTCCATCTACACTTAGATTCTCTCGCTATTAATAGGAAGGCACTAATATATTTCATTCTGTATCCTAGTAGGATTATTTTAAATATTTTATTGAAGTATAATGTACATATATACATATACATATAGAAAATATAAGTGTACAGCTCACTGAATTTTCACAAGTTCAACATATCCATTCAACCAGCACCCAGCTCAAGAAACAGATTATTACCAGTGCCCCAGAAACCTCTCTCATGTTAGTCCCCCATCACCATTGTCTGTACCAAAGATAACCACATGCTGACCACTAACAGCACATTTTAGTCTTGCTGTGTTTTTGTACTTTACATAAGTTTAATTATATAGTATATAGTCTTTTGGATATACTTCTTCTGCTTAATATGTTTGTGAGATTCATCTATATTATTGAAAAGTAGAGTGTTTATTCTCATTGATCTACATACTCCTTTGTGTGATTATATTATTTTATTGAATCAGGTGTCATAGGAACATTTGGCATTTCCATATTATTCCTATTTTGAATAATGTTGCTAATTTTTTTTTTTAAAACAGAATTTAAACATTTTGCTATTAAAGCTGGGAAGCATATTTGGGAAATGACAGAGTTACTATTATATGTTGTCTTATTGGTAACCTCAGGGAACAAAACATTATCCACTGCTCCACTTTTATTTATTTTTTATTTATTCTGTTCCATGGCAGTGATTTCCACTATTCTGTCTTCCAGTTCACTTATTCAGTCCTCTGCCTCATTTATTCTGCTATTGATTCCTTCTAGTGTATTTTTCATTTCAGTTATTGTATTGCTCAACTCACCTTGTTTGTTTTTTATATCTTCTAGCTCTGTGTTAAACATTTCTTATATCCTCCTGGTCTGTGCCTTCATTCTTTTTCCAAGATCTTGGAGCATCTTTACTATCATTACTCTGAATTATTTTCCAGGTAGATTGCCTATCTTCATTTCACTTAGTTGTTCTTCTGTGGTTTTATCTTGTTACTTTGTCTGGAATAGATTCCTCTGCTGTCTCATTTTGTCTAACTTTCTGAGTTTGCAGCCTCTGTTCCACAGGCTGCAGGATTGAGGTTCCTCTTGCTTTGAGTGTTTGCCCCCTGGTGGGTGAGGCTGGTCTAAGATGCTCATGCAGGCTTCCTGGTAGGAGGAAATGGTGTCTCCCCACTGGTGGGTGGAGCTGGATCTTGTCTCTCTGGTGGGCAGGGAGAGATGAAGGTTTATTTCTTCCTTGCAGAGCGTGGAATGTACAACACAGCTTCAGGTATCTTTAAAGAAATACTTTCTTCCCTATTCTTCCACCCCAAATCATTTTATACCCCCAATTTTGAGTGAGGGGCTTGAGGGCTGTGAATTTTTATGTTAAGTCATGTGTACATTCTATCATCTCCTTTGAATATGTTTTCTATTGTCTCTCATTGACTCAGCAAAAAATTATTTTTTAACATACAGTTATACTTATTTTCATAATGTTGATGAAAATATTAATCATTTGACCTAAGAAAAAAGTGGAAAATTCTATTTGAGCCAAATTGAAGGTTAAACACCAGGAACAGCCTTTCAGAAAGTTCCAAGAACTCTTCTGCCTGTTAGAAGTCAAAGCACGGTTATATAAGGTTTTGAGACAGAGGGCTATACATTAAATGACATATTATTGACAGTTTACACAATCTAGATCTAAGCCTTAAAAACAAGTAGTGGGTCATGGGTCATCACAGCCCCTTATGAAATTAAGAAGGAAGATTATCTCCTAAGGAGTTGTGACCCTTGATGAGATTAAGAAGGAATGTTATTTCCTAAGGAGGTCTGGTTAATGCAGATGCTCAATACACACTAAAGGGGAGGGAGGAGACCCAAACCATCAAAAAAAAAATTTTATGTTTAAATTTTCCTCATCTTGCCATAAAATATGAATTTTATTTCATCAGTAATGTCTTTGATAAAGCATAGAAACCACTAAACACAAAGAGAAAATAATATATTCTATGACACAGGTTTCATTGAAAGTTAATTAAGTTTTTCATCTATAAAGGAGTAAGACTTCTTCTTCTGCCATGACAGAGTAACAGGACCAGATTTGCCCTCCCAATGTAAACAACAACAACAACAAAGGTGAAATACATAAAACAAATATTTTCAGACATTGAATAACTGGCAACACTGGACAATGATTCCTGAGAGGGAAACAAAGTGAGCTCTCCAATTGCATCTGGATGTTTTCTTGAGAGGATTCTAGATTGCAGCAAAGGCTGAAAGAACTCATTATGAGCACACAAGCATTACAATAAATGTTAAAGGAAGTCCCTTAGGCAGAAGGACATTGATATCAGATGGAAATATGGATCTAAAGATAAAGAGAGAATTGAAGAGCACCAGAAATTGTAAATATGTGGGTAAGTATATCAGAATTGAAAGTCATCTCCAAAGTCTCCACTTGAACCAAGTGCACAGTGATATACTGATGAACAAAGAAGAAAAAAAAAAGTATATTAACAACTCTTTAGGAAAACTGACAGATTGTATAGTGCCAAAGTGGCCACAATTTCCAAACCAAACTTAATTTCTACAAAGTCTTTTAATACTATTTATGCCTACCTGGAAGGGACAAGATCAAAAAGTACTGAAGTCTTGAAGGGGAGATTGGATGAAGGTAGTCAAAAGATACAAACTTCGAGTTATAAGATAAATAAATACTAGGAATGTGATCAATATAATTAACACTGCTGTGTGTTATATATGAAAGTTGTTAAGAGAGTGGATCCTGGGAATTCTCATCACAAGGAAAAAAACTTTTTTTCTTTTTCTTTTATTTTGTATCTATGTGAGACAATGGATGTTCACTAAACTTATTGTGGTAAACATTTCATGATGTATGTAAGTCAAATTATTATGCTGTACACCTTAAACCTATATGGTGCTGTATGTCAATTATTGTTACCAAACCTGCCTGTAAGTAGTAAAGCCAATCTACTGACATCATTTTGTGATGAAGGAAAGTGCAGTGTTTATTGCAGGAGCCAAGCAAGGAGTCTGGGAAGCTAATGCTCAAAAGACCCAAACTTCCCCATGGGTTTCAGGGAAAGGGTTTTAAAGGCAAGGTGAAGGAGAGAATCTCAGTGTGCATGACCAGCTCATGCACAATTCTCTGATCGGTTGATGGTAAGGTAACAGGGTGGTGTCACAAGGGTTAACATCATCAATCCTCAGGCTCCAATTGGTCTGGGGGCTGAGTGCTCATGGTCATCATGCAGTTATCTTCCTCCATCTGGTGGGGGTTTTAGTATCTGCAAAACAACTGAGGAATGTGCAACAGACACTCTTACCTATGTCCTTCAGGGAGGGACTAAAGATTCTGTGACTGCCATATGACTGATTTATCATTTAAATTGTTACCAGTTCTCCTGATCCAATTGCTATTTTTTCTTTTGTTGCTATATATTCACATTCTTTCAATCATTAATTTTTGAGCCGGACTTTTGTGACTCAGGGGAGGCCTGGGGAACTAAAGTTTTTCTACAAATAAAAGGCAAGCAGAGGACATAAGGGTGTCTGTCCTGGAAAGGCCCCATAGGGTCCTGCTTGGTTACATTATATCTCAATAAAACTGAAAAAAAAAAAGTAATGAAGTCTTTGAATTGAGAAAGTTCACAACGTTGAGATACTCATTACTTTTCAGCTCTGTGTTCTACATGTTTAAGAGGAAAAGAAAAGAACAAAAATCTGCTTTTTGCATACATTTAATATGTCACTCAGTGAATGTTGTAAAATTGTTTTAAACATTCATGATACTTGGCTTTAGGCAAAGTGTCTTTACTATAGGTGACTGGGAGACAATTTGAGTCTGTTAGTTGCCTGGAAAGCAGATTGGAGAGATGGAGTTAGTCATTTTGGTCTGGGAGTCAGTGTTCTATGGAGGGAAAAGGACTTAATGCAGGTGGACTTTATAACTGCTCGATGTTGATAGGGCTTCTGGTGCTTCCCAGAAACATCTGTACTTTCCCATAAGACAACAAAGCAAGTAATGTCATCTTTGAAACACTAAAATTTTAGATGATCATGTAAGTCAAGAAAATTTTCTATACTTTCTATAATTACAATCACTGATCCAGTGAACAGTAAAAAAAGGTCGTTTCTAATTATTGATAAATGTTTGTGTAGTGGACAGATATTCAAATAGCAAAACAATAAATTAAGAAAAAATTCTCTAAACAGGTTGTTAACAATAGGGCTTAAAAGTTGTTTTTTTTTTTTTTTTCTAATTTGCAATTCCATTTAAGGGAAAATTGCAGACTTCTTTACATACCATAGGATTGGAGTGGTTTTTTGGTTTTTGTGCTCATACATTTACATCTCCCTGAATTTGCTGGTCCATTTTCCAAAAGGTATTCATTTATGTTGGTTACCATAGAAACCAGAAGTGCTCCATTTGTATGTAATTCTTTGCAATATTCCCTTCCCTTTCTTGCTTCTCAAGTCAGCTAAATTGCTTTACGTGGCATTTTATGTAGAATAACCTTTGTTTGTTTAAGTCTTTCATGAAACAAAGCTTCTTAACTTCAACTGTGTTACTTTATATTAATCTAAATCATAATTTTGACTTGTGAATTTTGCTGAAAAAATGACTGACTGAATAAAACAGAAATGTTTTCTAAATAAAATAGCACTCACACATTAGAGTTGAAATTGAGTGGGAAAATCAAGACAACAGTAGTCTGCTTTAGAAAAGCTCTAAATGTTACTTTGCTAAACCATGAAAAAAATGTTTAAATAATTGGCATTTTCAAAGGGTGAATGTTTTGGTAAACATTACAATCAACTACATAGGAAGCAGTAATTGAGTAACTTGTGTGCCCAAGCATTTTGCTGGGTCAAGGGAATACAAAGACTTGGAAGACGGAGTCACTGTTCTCAAGGTGTTTTGAAATTAGTTTGAACTCAGAGACTATAGGTTTGATTAGAAGCTGTGGAAGTTAAACACTTTTAAGCCATGTCATTTGAGAAATATGCAGAATATGTGTGCATTTTGCACAATGATTAGACATACTAATGAGCCACTTATGTCCCTTTTATTACCTTAGTCACACACCTCCCGTAAAAGATGTTCTCCCTACCACTGTTTCTTTTCTTATGTCAGTATGTCAGTTTTGATTTCCAGTTGTTTGCCTTTCCAATATAATTCTCCCAATTCTCTAGGAGAGGGTAGCATACAGAGCTGAAAGAGAATGTTGGATCAGTATCCAGGAAACCAGAATTCAGCCCTACCTCTGTCACTAACTATGAATCTCTGTGCCCTTGAGCAAGTCACTTTACTTCACTAGATTTCATTGTTCAAATCTGTAAAGTCAGAGACTGGTTGAGAGTTCTTTAACAACCTGTGTAACTCTAGGAGATGAATTCTGATTCTGTTATTCTAAAAAGCTATTTTCAGGATACTATAAATTCTAAGTGATTTATATGAAGAACATATTAGAATTCCCCAGAAGTTCCTTAAAGTTTTCCCAGAAGTGTCAGTTGCGTAGGAAGGCAGTGAACAGGACTTCTCTGCCGGAGCCACCTTGTGGCTTCAGTGTACTGACAGGTGTGAAGAGGGGCCAAACTTTAGAAGAATGGCAGCTGCCATATCGGTAGACAAAGGATGTGTGGCATCAAGCTATCAGACACTGCAGCCGCCCCCAACTGTGCACCCTGAGGGGATTCAGGATGGAGAAAACAGGGTGGTTTTCTGGCCCTAGATAGCTAAGGTGCATATCAAAGGAATGATTTCAATGAGCCCAGACTCTTGCATCTTCCCATACATAGAAAAGTGCTAAATTCATTAACTTGAAACGTCTGTTTTTCTTTAATTAACAGTAATCTTCTGATGTTCTGACTCTTTTTTTTTTTTTTTGCAAAAACTCCTACATACTCTGGCTTCTCCCTTAGCTCTTCAGAGCATTCCCCACAGCTATCTGAGGCTTAAGTCCTCAGCAAGTTCTCCTAATAAAACATAATCCTCAACTTTTGGGTTGTGTTTTTTTTTTTTTTCAGTTGACACTTCTGAGGTAATTTGTGGTTTACTTAGAGTATTACTCCACTGAAGAGCCTTTTTAATTTAGATGCACCATCAGCTCAGAACCCATCAAAAGTTTCACAGATATGATGTGAAAACATCTAAGTATCTACCATATATTTTCTCTAAGACCTTAGCTTAGCTTTCTGTAGACATATTCACTCTCCTAGCAATCATCAAATATTTGGGAGTTATTGGACTAATGCTAGGTTTGCCCATGTCTTCACTCTCATAGTGAATGTATGTTATCTTTCAGTTTCACAGTTTTCTTATGAGTAGCAAATAAGTGAGTGGAGATGAAAACATTTTATAAACTGGAAAGTGTTATAGAAATATATACATTATTGTTCATAAGTGTTTTGGTGGTCTTACAACGAGGGAACTATTATCATTATAATCATGAGGTTGTTACTTTTGGTAAAAGTGAGGTAGCAAGTGGTGAATACCTCTTTCATACCTCTGTGTCCTCTTTCCCTAAATTGCTCCCATTACCATCTGCAGCACAGCATTTTCAGCCTCTTTTCTGAATGTGGCTTCCATAATTTTAATCTAACTTAAACTTGGCTCCCACTTGAAGACAGATTCCCTCATAGACCTCTCAAGTGGTGGCTGTTTTCTCTTTTATATCATTTATACCACTGGCCTGGAGATGTGGCAAGGGTCTTCTTTGTTCCTTATGGCTGCTTCCACACTTTTTGTCTCTTCTTTTACCTTAACCTCCCACCCCCTGGCTCTTTGTAGCCTTTGCCATTAAACCATACCACACTTTAACAATACGACACTTACTATGTTCTAATCACTTTATAGATACCCACTTCTTCAATCTTTACAGCAATCCCATGAGGTCAATATTTTTATTGTCATCATTATCTCCATTTGACACACATAGCAACTGAGAAACAGAGAGTTGAAGTAACTTGCCTAAGATTGTAGAGTTGATAAGAAGCAGAGCTAGGATTCAGACCCTTGCAGTCTGGCTTCACTCTCCATGTTTTTTCTATATTGCTTCTATCTATACTGCCTCTGGCCCTGTTTCTCTCCATGCCCTCAATCTGAGTTATTTTCTTTGAAACACTTTTACCACCTAAAATATTAAATATTTGTCTACTTGTTTATTATCTATCTCCCCTACCAAAATGTCAGCTCCATGAAAGCAGGGACTTTATTCTTTTGTTCAGTGCTTACAAGTGCCGGTAATATAGTTGGTATTTCAAAAATGTTTTATAAATGAATGAATGAATGGATGAACATTATAACATGAGCTGGTTATTTAGCAGCTGCCTCTCAGGTGGAGCTGGGGTACTGCAAACTGCCTTTCTGCTTTTCAGCCTAGCTGCCTCTGTGTTAGAATCTGCCAGTAGGGGGGCATTATCAGGAGCTTGCAAGGTTGAAGCGGGAGTGGGGAGACTCACTGCTCCCTGTCTGTTGCCTGCTCCTGTCGGTATCTCCCCAGCAAAGCTTCTTCATGTCAGCAGTAGCAATTCCTTCCTGTAACTGCAGTTGATACCAGATTGCAGTTTTCTTGGAGAACCAGCCGTATCATGACCACTCAGAGATGTCCAGCAGCAGTTGAGCAGTAACCTCTCCTCATAGATTTGAGTATCAGGTCCATGGGTCCCTCCTCCAAGCATCTAGCTTTCAGTCATTATAACCTTTTCCCTTTGTCCCCCTAGCTGTTAAGAGTGGTCCTTGTGCTGTTTGCATGATTCCTTGGTATTCCCTTCTTGCCTTTTCAATACATGGTTAATACTTTTTATTTATTTATTTATTTTTACATCTTTATTGGAGTATAATTGCTTTACAATGTTGTGTTAGTTTCTGCTGTATAACAAAGTGAGTCAGCTATACGTATACATATATCCCCATATTCCCTCCCTCTTGCGTCTCCCTCCCACCCTCCCTATCCCACCCCTCTAGGTGGTCACAAAGCACCGAGCTGATCTCCCTGTGCTATGCAGCTGCTTCCCACTTGCTATCTATTCTACATTTGGTAGTGTATATATGTCCATGCTACTCTCTCACTTTGTCCCAGCTTCTCATTCCCCCACCGCCTCAAGTCCATTTTCTACGACTGCATCGTTATTGCTGTCCTGCCGCTAGGCTCATCAGAACCAATTTTTTTTAGATTCCATATATGTGTGTTAGCATACAGTATTTGTTTTTCTCTTTCTGACTTACTTCATTCTGTATGACAGACTCTAGGTCCACCCATCTCACTACAAACAACTCAATTTCTTTCTTTTTTTTAAAAAATAAATTTATTTTATTTTTGTCTGCGTTGGGTCTTTGTTGCTGCAGGTGGGCTTTCTCTAGTTGCAGGGAGCGCGAGCTACTCTTCGTTGCAGTGCGCGGGCTTCTCATTGCAGTGGCTTCTCTTGTTGTGGAGCATGGGATCTAGGAACGCAGGCTTCAGTAGTTGTAGCACTCAGGCTCAGTAGTTGTGGCTTGTGGGCTCTAGAGCGCAGGCTCAGTAGTTGCGGCGCACGGGCTCAGTTGCTTCACGACATGTGGGATTTTCCCAGGCCAGGGCTTAAAGCCATGTCCCCTGAGTTTGCAGGCGGCTTCTTAACCACTGTGCTACCAGGGAAGTCCCAATTTCATTTCTTTTTATGGCTGAGTTATATTCCATTGTATATATGTGTCACATCTTCCTTACCCATTCATCTGTCAATGGACATTTAGGTTGCTTCCATGTCCTGGCTATTGTAAATAGAGCTGCAATGAACACTGTGGTACAAGACTCATTTTGAATTATGGTTTTCTCAGGGTATATGCCCAGTGGTGGGATTGCTGGGTCATATGGTAGTTCTATTTTTAGTTTTCTAAGGAATCCCCATACTGTTCTCCATAGTGGCTATATCAATTTACATTCCCACCAACAGTGCAGGAGGGTTCCCTTTTCTCTACACCATCTCCAGCATTTATTGTTTGCAGATTTTTTGATGATGGCCATTCTGACAGGCGTGAGGTGATACCTCACTGTGTGTGTTTTTTTTTTTTTTAGCATCTTTATTGGAGTAAAATTGCTTTACAATGGTGTGTTAGTTATTGCTTTATAACAAAGTGAATCAGCTATACATATACATATATCCCCATTTCTCTTCCCTCTTGCGTCTGCCTCCCTCCCACTCTCCCTATCCCACCCCTCTAGGTGGTCACAAAGCACTAGACTGATTTCTCTGTGCTATGTGGCTGCTTCCCACTAGCTATCGATTTTACATTTAGTAGTGTATATATGTCCATGCCACTCTCTCACTTTGTCCCAGCTTATCCTTCCCCCTCCCAGTGTCCTCAAGTCCATTCTCTGGTAGATCTGTGTCTTTATTCCCGTCCTGCCCCTAGGTTCTTCATAACCAATTTTTTTTTTCAAATTCCATATATATGTGTTAGCATATGGTATTTGTTTTTCTCTTTCTGACTTACTTCACTCTGTATGATAGACTCTAGGTCCATCCACCTCACTACAAATAACTCAGTTTTGTTTCTTTTTATGGCTGTGTAATATTCCATTGTATATATGTGCCACATCTTCTTTATCCATTCATCTGTTGATGGATACTTAGGTTGCTTCCATGTCCTGGCTATTGTAAATAGAGCTGCAATGAACATTGTGGTACATGACTCATTTTGAATTATGGTTTTCTCAGGGTATATGCCCAGTAGTGGGATTTCTGGGTCATATGGTAGTTCTATTTTTAGTTTTTTAGGAACCTCCATACTATTCTCCATAGTGGCTGTATCAATTTACATTCCTACCAGCAGTGCAAGAGGGTTCCCTTTTCTCCACACCCTCTCCAGCATTTATTGCTGGCAGATTTTTGATGATGGCCATTCTGACCAGTGTGAGGTGATACCTCATTGTAGTTTTGATTTGCATTTCTCTAATGATTAGTGATGTTGAGCATCCTTTCATGTGTTTGTTGGCAATCTGTATATCTTTGGAGAAATGTCTATTTAGGTCTTCTGCCCATTATTGGATTGGGTTGTTTGTTTTTGTGATATTGAGCTGCATCAGCTGCTTGTATATTTTGGAGATTAATCCTTTGTCAGTTGCTTCATTTGCAAATATTTTCTCCCATTCTGAGGGTTGTCTTTTCATCTTGTTTATGGTTTCCTTTGCTGTGCAAAAGCTTTTGAGTTTCATTAGGTCCCATTTGTTTATTTTTGTTTTTATTTCCATTTCTCTAGGAGGTGGGTCAAAAAGGATCTTGCTGTGATTTATGTCATGGAGTGTTCTGCCTATGCTTTCCTCGAAGAGTTTTATGGTGTCTGGCCTTACATTTAGGTCTTTAATCCATTTTCAGTTTATTTTTGTGTATGGTGCCAGGAAGTGTTCTAATTTTATTCTTTTACATGTAGCTGTTCAGTTTTCCCAGCACCACTTTTTGAAGAGACTGTCTTTTCTCCATTGTATATTCTTGCCTCCTTTATCAAAGATAAGGTGACCCTATGGGCATGAGTTTTTCTCTGGGGCTTTCTATCCTGTTCCGTTGATCTATATTTCTGCTTTTGTGCCAGTACCATAATGTCTTGATTACTGTAGCTTTGTAGTATAGTCTGAAGTAAGGGAGCCTGATTCCTCCAGCTCCGTTTTTTTTTTTTCTCAAGATTGCTCTGGGTATTCAGGATCTTTTGTGTTTCCATACAAATTGTGAAATTTTTTGTTCCAGTTCTGTGAAAAATGCCATTGGTAGCTTAATAGGCATCGCATTGTAGCTGTAGATTGCTTTGAGTAGTATAGTCATTTTCACAAGGTTGATTCTTCCAATCCAAGAACATGGTATATCTCTCCATCTGTTTCTATTGTCTTTGATTTCTTTCATCAGTGTCTTATAGTTTTCTGCATACAGGTCTTTTGTCTCCTTAGGTAGATTTATTCCTAGGTATTTTATTCTTTTTGTTGCAGTGGTAAATGGGAGTGTTTCCTTAATTTCTCTTTCAGATTTTTCATTGTTAGTGTATAGGAATGCAAGAGATTTCTGTGCATTAATTTTGTATCCTGCTACTTTACCAAATTCATTGATTAGCTCTAGTAGTTTTCTGGTAGCATCTTTAGGATTCTCTATGTATAATATCATGTCATCTGCAAACAGTGACGGTCTTACTTCTTTTCTGATATTGTTTCATTTTATTTCTTCTCCGATTGCTGTGGTTAAAACTTCCAAAACTATGTTGAATAGCATTGGTGAGAGTGGGCACCCTTGTCTCTTTCCTGATCTTAGAGGAAATGGTTTCAGTTTTTTGCTATTGAGAATGATGTTGGCTGTGGGTTTGACATATATGGCCTCTATTGTGTTGAGGTAGGTTCCCTCTATGCCTACTTTCTGGAGAGTTTTTTATCATATATGGGTGTTGAATTTTGTCAAAAGCTTTTTCTGCATCTATTGAGATGATCATATGGTTTTTCTCCTTCAATTTGTTAATATGGTGTATCACATTGATTGATTTGCATATATTGAAGAATCCTTGCATTCCTGGGGTAAACCACACTTGATCATGGTGTATGATCCTTTTAATGTGCTGTTGGATTCTGTTTGCTAATAGTTTGTTGAGGATTTTTGCATCTATGTTCATCAGTGGTATTGGCCTGTAGTTTTTTTTCTTTGTGACATCTTTGTCTGGTTTTGGTATCAGGGTGTTGGTAGCTTCGTAGAATGAGTTGTGGATTGTTCCTCACTCTGCTATGTTTTGGAAGGGTTTGAGAAGGGTAGGTGTTAACTCTTCTCTAAATGTTTGATAGAATTCACCTGTGAAGCCGTCTGGTCCTGGGCCTTTGTTGGAAGATTTTTAATCACCATTTCAATTTCAGTGCTTGAGATTGGTCTGTTTATATTTTCTATTTCTTCCTGGTTCAGTCTTGGAATGTTGTACTTTTCTAAGAATTTGTCGATTTATTCCACGTTGTCCATTTTATTGGCATATAGTTGCTTGTAGTAGTCTCTAATGATCCTTTGTATTTCTGCAGTGTCAGCTGTTACTTCTCCTTTTTTATTTCTAATTCTGTTAATTTGAGTCTTCTCCCTTTTTTTCTTGATGAGTCTGCCTAATGGTTTATCAATTTTGTTTATCTTCTCAAAGAACCAGCTTTTAGTTTTATTGATCTTTGCTATAGTTTCCTTCATTTCTTTTTCATTTATTTCTGATTTGATCTATATGATTTCTTTCCTCTGCTAACTTTGGGTTTTTTTGTTCTTCTTTCTCTAATTGCTTTAGGTGTAAGGTTAGGTGGTTTATTTGAGATTTTTCTTGTTTCTTGAGTTAGGATTGTATTGCTATAAACTTCCCTCTCAGAACTGCTTTTACTGCATCCCATAGGTTTTGGGTTTCATGTTTTTATTGTCATTTGTTTCTAAGTGTTTTTTGGTTTCCTCTTTGATTTCTTCAGTGATCTCTTGGTTATCTAGTAGTGTATTGTTTAGCCACCATGTGTATGAATTTTTTACAATTTTTTTCCCCTGTAATTCATATCTTGTCTCATAGCATTGTGGTCAGAAAAGATACTTGATGTGATTTCAATTTTCTTAAATTTACCGAGCCTTGATTTGTGACCCAAGATATGATCTATCTTGGAGAATGTTCCATGTGCACTTGAGAAGATAGTGTATTCTGTTGTTTTTGGATGGAATATTCTATAAATATCAATTAAGTCCATCTTCTTTAGTATCATTTAAAGCTTGTGTTTCCTTATTTATTTTCATTTTGGATGATCTGTCCATTGGTGTAAGTGGGGTGTTAAAGTCCCCTACTATTTTCGTGTTACTGTCGATTTCCCCTTTTATGGCTGTTAGCGTTTGCCTTATGTATTGAAGCACTCCTATGTTTGGTGCATAAATATTTACAATTGTTATATCTTCTTTTTGGATTGATCCATTGATCATTATGTAGTGCCCTTCTTTGTCTCTTGTAATAGTCTTTATTTTAAAGTCTATCTTGTCTGATATGAGAATTGCTACTCCAGCTTTCTTTTGATTTCCATTTGCATGGAATATCTTTTTCCATCCCCTCACTTTCAGTCTGTATGTGTCCCTACATCTGAAGTGGGTCTCTTGTAGACAGCATACATATGGGTCTTGTTTTTGTATCCATTCAGCCAGTCTATGTATTTTGGTTGGAGCTTTTAATCCATTTACATTTAAAGTAATTATCAATATGTGTTTTCCTATTATCATTTTCTTAATCGTTTGCATTTATTATTGTAGGTCTTTTCCTTCTCTTGTGTTTCCTGCCTAGAGAAGTTCCTTTAGCATTTGTTGTAAAGCTGGTTTGGTGGTGCTGAATTCTCTTAGCTTTTGCTTGTCTGTAAAGGTTTTAGTTTCTCCGTCAAATCTGAATGAGATCCTTGTTTCATAGAGTAATCTTGGTTGTAGTTTTTTCCCTTTCATAACTTTAAATATGACCTACCCCTGCCTTCTGGCTTGCAGAGTTTCTTTCAATAGATCAGCTGTTAACCTTATGGGGATTCCCTTGTATGTTTTTTTTTTTTGCTTTTCCCTTGCTGCTTTTAATATTTTTTCTTTGAATTTAATTTTTGATAGTTTGATTCATATGTGTCTTGGTGTGATTCTCCTTGGATTTATCCTGTATGGGACTCTCTGTTGTTCCTGTACTTGATTGACTATTTCCTTTCCCATGTTAGGGAAGTTTTTGACTATAATCTCTTCAAATATTTTCTCAAGACCCTTTGTATTTCTCTTCTTCTTCTGGGATCCCTATAATTCAAATGTTGGTGCATTTAATGTTGTCCCAGAGGTCTCTGAGACTGTCCTGAATTCTTTTCATTCTTTTGCCATTATTGTGTTCTGTGGCAATTATTTCCACTATTCTGTCTTCGAGGTCACTTACCCGTTCTTCTGCCTCAGTTATTCTGCTATTGATTCCTTGTAGAGTATTTTTAGTTTCATTTATTTTGTTGTTCACCAGTGTTTGTTTACTCTTTAGTTCTTCTAGGTCCTTGTTAACGTTTCTTCTGTTTTTCCCATTCTATTTCCAATATCTTGGATCATCTTTACTATCATTTCTCTGAATTCTTTTTCAGGTAGACTGCCTATTTCCTCCTCATTTGTTTGGTCTGGTGGGTTTTTACCTTGTACCTTCATCTGTTGTGTATTTCTCTTCTCATTTTGTTTAACCTTCTGTGCTTGGTGTCTCCTTTTCACATGCTGCTCGTTCCTAGTTCCTTTTACTTCTGGTGCCTGTCCCCAGTTGAGGTTTGTTTGGTGGCTGGTGTAGGCTTCCTGGTGTGGGAGAATGTTGCCTGTGTTCTGGTGGATGGGGCAGGATCTTGTCCCTCTGGTGGGCAGGGCCACGTCTGGTGGTGTGTTTTGGGGTGTCTGTGAACTTAGTATGAGTTTAGGCAGCCTGTCTGCGAATGGGTGGAGTTGTCCTCCTATCTTGCTAGTTGTTTGGCCTGGGATGTCCTGCACTGGAGCTTGCTGGCCGTTGGGTGGAGCTGGGTCTTAGTGTTGAGATGGAGATCTTTGGGAGAGCTTTCGCTGATTAATATTACATGGGGCCAGTAGGTCTCTGGTCGTCCAATGTCCTGGACTTGGCTCTCACATCTTGGAGGCTCAGCCCAACTCCCAGATGGAGTACCAGGACCCTGCCAGCCACTCGGCATGGAAGTAAAGTAAGAAAAAAAAAAATTGAAGAGACAGAACCCCAAGACAAATGGTAAAATCAAAGAAGCAAAACTCAACAGACGAAATCACACAAAGAAACACACACACAGTCACAAAACGAGAGAAAATAAAAAGGAAGAGAGCAACCAAACCAATAAGCAAACCCTCAAATGAAAACAGACACTAAAAAGTAAATTAAGATAAACATAAAATCCAAGCCAAATCAAATGCAGAAAGGAAACCCCAAGTCCACATTGCCCGTAAAGTCCACCGCCTGAATTTTGGGAACACTCATTTTCTATTCAGGCATTCCATAGATGCAGGGTTTACCAAGCCAATTGCGGGGATTTAATCTGCTGCTTCTGAGGCTGCGTGGAGAGATTTCCCTTTCTCTTCTTTGTTCACACAGCTTCTTGGGTTCAGCTTTGGTTTTTGCCCCACCTCTGCATTTAGGCCACCCTCAGGCATCTTTTCTCTGCCCAGACAAGAGGGGGTTAAAGCAACTGCTGATTAGGGCTCTCTTGCTCTCTCAGGCCAGGGAGAAGCAAGGGTATGATAGTCATAATAGGGATGTGGGGAATGTCTGTAGTGGCAGAGGCCAGTGTGAAGTTGCAACAGCCTGAGGCATGCGTGTGTTCTCCTAGGGAAGTTGGCCCTGGATCACAGGACCCTGGCAGTGGCATGCTGCACAGGCTCCCAGGAGGGTGTTGGTAGTGACCTGCACTTGCACACAGGATGCTTGGTGGCAACGGCAGCAGCGGTAGCGGTCCGAGATGATAGTTGGGATCCGAGATGATAGTTGCGGCTTGCGCCCGTCTCTGTAGTTCTCTTAGGCGGTGTTCAGCCATCTGTGGGCACACGGAGCAGGAAACCCCTCTGCTTGCACACCCTGAAACAATGGTCTCTTGCCTCTTCAGCAGGTCCAGACTTTTTCCTGAACTCCCTCCTGGCTAGCTGTGGTGCACTAGCCCCCTTCAGTCTGTGTTCACGCAGCCAACCCCAGTCCTCTCCCTGGGGTCTGACCTCCGAGCCAGAGCCTCAGCTCCTAGCCCCCACCTGCCCTGGTGGGTGAGCAGACAAGTGTCTCAGACTGGTGATTGCTGGTTGGCACCAATCCTCTGTGTGGGGATCTCTCCACTTTGCCCTCTGCCCCCCTGTTGCTGCGCTGTCCTCTGTGGCTCTGAAACTTCCCCCCACGCCACCCCCTGTCTTTGCCAGTGAAAGGGCTTCCTAGTGTGTGGAAACTTTTCCTCCTTCACAGCTCCCTTCCAGAGGCACAGGTCCCATCCTTATTGCTTTGTCTTTTTTTTCTTTTTTCTTTTGCCCTACCCAGGTTCATGGGGATTTTCTTGCCTTTTTTGAAGTCTGAGGTCTTCTGCCAGTGTTCAGTAGGTGTTCTGTAGGAGCTGTTCCACGTGTAGATTTTTTTTGATGTATTTGTGGGGAGGAAGGTGATCTCCACTTCTTACTCCTCCGCCATCTTGAAGGTCGACCGGTTAGTACTTTTTAGATTAGATTCTCTCTGTTCCAATAACTGGTATGGTTTCTGTCTCCTGACTGTTTCCTGACCAATACAAAATTGGTACCAAGAGTAGGATCAGGAAATAGAACCTCAAAAATGAGATTTGATAATTAGCCTGGTTGTACTTGAGCCTAACTGCAGTGCTGAGTTCTGTGCAAATTTGTAATGGGATGTTAGTAATCCATGGTGTGCAGTGGTATCAGGATTAATTAAATTTTCTTCTGCTGTTGATAGTGTTGAATGACTAATATTCAAGTGCATTGGTAGCTCCTGACCAATATGACAGTAATGATGACTACAAGTTTGTGGCAAGCGATGGCTTCCTTTGAATGCACAGGTATACTCCCAGAAGAAATTCAAGCTCAGATCTTTAAACTCTCAGCCAAAGTCATTATCTGAGAACCAGAGATCTTCTTACAAGAATCTTTTATTTCTTATAGCTCACTGAAAATCAGGCATAAAATTAAATTGTGCCAATTGCAGAAATACAACATAAGTTGCAATATTGCCAAATCTCTTATATAAAAGGGAATTGATTGGGAAGGAGTGAAACCTGGAAGCTTGGAGTGAGAACATCTGAGTGGATTTATCCTGAATATGAAGTATTAGTTAGTGGATATTTCCATGAAAACCAATAAAAATCAGGAAGAAAAAAATCATACTTTAAATAATTAATAGTGAAAGTACAGTATACTTCAATGTTCTTTAGGAGAGAGATCTCTTGTGTCAGTCCAAATGTCAAATTTTCTCTGCCCAACGAGTCACTGTAAATGAGAATGTTTGAGTATGTCAACACTGAAAAATGGTGTCAGTGGGCTGTAGCAGTAGGAACCGTTACTGAAAGCTCTGTTGTCATTTGCGGAGTCTGATTTGCTGTAGTAGCCAATCTGCTTGTCATCAGCAGCTGTCAGAATGCCTCCCTGCTTCACTGCTCACAACTACATGTGCAAAACTCCTAGTCTTGCTCCTGCTTTTAGTCACTGTCCTTCTGTTTTATACCATCTTCTAGTTCATTCTGAGTTGGAAGGGCAACAGTCTGAATCAGCTGCTTCATGTCTTGATGTAGACTAATACCCTAGTGATGGAATTTTCTTTTGAAATAAATACATGATGGGGAGTTGAAATGTTGAGTTTATGGTAATATCAACCCATGAGAGAAGAATTATAGTGTAGTCATCGATCAGTAGTCTTTGGAATCAGAATAGTTTTGAATCTTGATTCAGGCACCCACTAGCTAGGTAACTTTGGGCAAGTTACCTAAACTAAAACTCAGTTCCTCCATCCATAAAATAGCAGCAATAATAATCAATTCATAGAATTTTGTGAGGGTTAAATGAAATAATGGAACACTCAGTATATTAGTCTCTTACTGATACTCTAACAAAGTACCACAAACTTAGTGCCTTACACAATACAACTTTATTCTTTTACAGTCCTGAAGATCAGAGGTCTGAAATGGGTATTACTAGGCTAAAATTAAGGTGTCAGCAGGGCTGTGTTGATTCTGGAGGCTCTAGCAGAGAATTCATTTCCCTGCATTTTCTAGTTTCTAGAGGCCACCTACATTCTTTGGCTGATAGCTCCTTCTTCCACTTTGAAAGTCAGCAGCATAGCATCTTCAGATCTCTTTCTTGTCTGCCTCACTTTTTCACTTTAAAAGGACCCTTGTAATTATATTTGACCCACCCAAATAATCTAAGATACTCTCCATCTCAAGGTCAGATGATTAAAAACCTTAATTCCATCTGGAACCTTAATTCTCTTTTGCCAGATAAGCTAACATATTCACAGGTCTGGATATTAGGATGTAGATATCATTGGGAGGCCATTCTTCTTCTTACCTCACTCAATAAATATTATTAAACAACTAATGCATATGAAGTACTTAGCACAGTGCCTGGCACCTGGTAGGTCATTAATAGAGATAGTATTCTTCAGGACCATTCAAAGTTCTTCAGACACTTTAGATTAAAAAAAAAAAAACAACCACAAGCAATCTGGGGGAACTTAAGCAAATGGTGACTAGTGTATAGATAAACCAATTCTTTGTTGGAAGAGGAAAGGGTTAATCACCTACTGACTCTCACTGTGGTCCATCTTGTCCCCTCTGCCTCTCCAAGCATTCTCAAAATCATATCACACGAGAGAGCCCCATATCTTTGAAACTTCTTTTTTCAATCATAAAATATGTTGGCATTCTTTAAAGTTCTACCAGGTGTTCTGATGTCACTAATATCTATCTGGTTGAATATAAAAGTTAAACATTTATTTCATGACCATTCAGAAAAATTGTCAGTATTATTAATCATGCAACTTAATATTGTTGAGGATATTTGTTTAAACTGAGAAATTGCTCTCTGACAAAAATGTCATTGGTCTGGAAATTATTTTTTCCCTAGTATCTATTCTTTTTACTGTTATATGTTAGAAACTTACATTTTAGTTCAATATTTTTAATGATATATAAAAACACAGATTATTAGAGGCTTCAGTGTGTTAGTGTATTTTTGTATAATGTTCTTTGATGAGATTAAACCTTTACAAAATTGTGAAAGAAGTAGTTTATTTTCAGTATCATCCATGTGCTTTTACCTTGTGTCACCTATTTCCCCCTTTTTAAAGATATCTAAGGCCTACATGTTTTCTCTTCCTTCTTTCTACTACCAAGGTCTGTTCTGAAAAAAAAGACAAACCACCAAAAATCTCATTTATAAGTTTATTGTAAAATTAAATCAATGTTTTTCTTCTCTGAAGGATATTTTCCTGTTAGATTGAATTTTTTGTTATGAAATATCTTTGCCTCTTTTTAAAGAAACTTTCAGAAGCAGAGTTAGGGAAGGCATTTGTGTTTACAAGCACATGGATATGTAGAATTAAACCACCGTACAGGTATGTATACATTTTCTGACTTAACCTGAATCCAATCCCATTTTTAGAACTTTAGACATTTCTATCTTAGCTTTGGTGCAACGTCAGTATTCAGTTTGTATCAATATACTTGATTTCAGTTAATGCCTGCTTGAAATCTCTGCTACAGGTTGAGCCTGCTTTGGTTTGATATCTCTTAATTGACTTGGCAGTCACTTTAAAGCTACTATTGGAAAGAATTGTTTTACATAGCTCTTTTAAAAAAATAGAACACAAAACAGAAAGGTGTGGTATAGCTGCTTGTTTGCATGATTGAAGCAGAAAACATATTTAGAGTTGAGAAGATGCTTTCCAGTTTTTCTAAATGCATCATCAAAATTTTCTCTTGTGCTCTGTGGGCTTCATGCTTAGTTGAAGCCATCTAGCCATGCATTGAATGTGCTGTAGCATAATGTCCTGTCGAAATCCAGGGGAGGAGGGATCCCATTTCCTCAGCCTACCTTTTATTGCTGTCAGTGGTTTCCAGTGTGACTCTTTATGCCAAGTAGTTAGAAACAATGTTATCATCAGAGAACAGTGTGTGGGTTTTAATGCCTTGTAATGCTAGAGCTGACAAGTCATACTTTTAGAATGAATCTCCAGTCATGTGCTATGCTCCATTTGTGTACACAGTAGCCTCTGTTTTGTCCACAGAGAGCTTTGACCTTTCAACAAGAGCTGAGCATGTCCAACACAAGGAGTTATGTTCTTCAGCTGAGTTAGAACTTTAGTTCTTTATAAGTTCAACCCTTTAAACAAAGGATTATTTCAAATGTCTTCATTTTTTAAGGATGTACTTTTTCTCATCTGTTCTAATGCTACTTTTGTTATGTGTTTATTAGGTTGTATACTTTCAGGGACAGCCACTGTGGGGATTTTTTTGACCTACTTGACACCGTTGGGCTATTTGAAGCAAGCAAGTTCTGGAAGTTACTTGGGAGTTGCTTTTCCTATGGGCAAAATAGTCAAGGAGCACTCGAGTTCTGAGGGTCAGATATAGTTTGGAGAAAAGTCAGCCACACCTCAGATCTTACCACTCTTTTGCAAAGACTCTGGTCTGAGCTGGGCCTCTATCACTTTCTCTTCAAGTGAAGGTTTTGTAGGGCACAGAGACAAGCAGATGGGTTTATTTTGGACAGGGCATCAGATATTTCACAAGTAGAATTTAGTTCACACTCTTTTTCTAGAAACTTCTGGTGGGTATATTTATGGAAATGATCTGCAGTAATCCAAGATCTAAAGTCAGAATGGATAGAAGGGATACTTGTATCCTTTTAAAGTTCTTTCTCAGCAAGTTCATAATTTGTCCCTGGAGGATATTTCTAAGCATATTTTTCTTAGCATGTTTAAAAACTTTGGTCTTCTTTTTCTAATGAAGAATTTTTAATAGCCTTTCAAATAGCTGAATTTGCATTTTTACTAGTTTCTGCTTGAGCATTTCTGTCTCCGTATAATTAGAATATTTCAAAGTAGAACTTATGTGTACTTTTTTGTATTTCTGTGAAAATGATGCTCTATTTTAACTATATAATGTTAAATAAACATTTTAAAAAGTAGTGATAGACTAAATAGAAATTTTTATTCAAACTGCTATACATGGAACAATTAATTATTTAAACAGGCTCATATATCATTTTCCTAAGGAGTGAGTGAAGTTAGGAGGAGCCCAATAAGTTACCCACACAGGTATGAAAATTTTCGCTAATAGGATTTGACTAACTCTTACATGCTCTAGATCTGGAGAGGTGATATTTTAGATTTAGAGGTGATCTGGAGAGGTAACTTAATGTTTTATTATATTTCATTTTGTCATATTTTTTATATATGTTGGGTTTAATTCCCTTAAGTTCTGTTTGTAGTTAATTGTCTCAGGAGAAGAGTGAAAGACAGCAAATGTTAAGCCTGGATAGGAATTGTAAATCTTTAGATTAAAAAAAGGAATACTAAGACCTTATATTGACCAGTAATTGCTGGCTACAAGAATGTTATAGTCTTTTGTGTTAGCAAAAAGTTTTTCACTAAACAAAAAAAATATTTTTAATTTTTAAAATTAAATAATTAATTTAACTTCTATTACATTTTTATTCTGATGTAGTAACTTTTGGGGTTGGCCCAAGGAGCAGAACCCATTTCTGGTGAAGAAATTACTGTGTAACAAGTTGAGCCCTGCTTGGTCAAGGGTGGGACTACTGGGTGTACATCCTACATTTTCCACACAACTCAAATCTTTTGTAAAAGAGATTAACATGTGGCCCAGTAGCAACTATATCATGGCCGCAAAGGAATTACTACTCTCCTCTCCATTGCTAAACTGTATCCATCCCAAAGGAGAATTCCTGGATCGCTGTAGTAGGACTAGGGAAGGGAATAAGGGAGATGACTTTTGTCACTAAAACTCCTCCCTCTGACCCACATAATGTAGCCTATTTATTAAGAGCTTGATTGTTAATATAACCAATACTTAATTCGATTTTCCTGTGTGAGTGGACTAAGAAGAATTGGCATTAACTGCTTTCACATCTCCTTTATTTCTTTAGCTAAACTTGGGTATGATCTAAAACAAATTACCATTTATCAGAAATACTTAGAGAAAGCAGTGTTTTGGTAACTATACATTCTTATTATTCAGGATTTATAATTTAAACATTTAAACCACATACCACATAATGATTTCAAAGTTTATGATATAATAACATCCTCAGATCCCTAAATTTATAGATATATGTATCATTCTTCACAGGAAAATACAAAATTTAGGTAATTTCAGTAGAGTTTAATAAGGGGACTAATTATAAAAGTCTGGGCAGAGTATAAGGGAAATCATGAAGGATAGGGAAATCATGAAGCAGTAACATTACTATCCCTAAGATGAATGGGGCAGAGGAAATTTTAGTGAAGAGAGAGACAGTGAGGAAGAGAGGAGAGAGAGGGGGAGAGAGAGAGAGCAAGAGAGACAGAGACAGAGAGACAGAGGGAAAGAAAGAGAGGGTGGGAGAGAGCTATATGAAGAGAGCTATATGCAAAGGATCTTATAGGATCTGTGACCTTTGGCAGAGAGACTCAGTCAGCTCCAAGCAACTCTTCAGTGAAGGAGCTAGGGGAATCTCACTCTTCTATCTCCTTCAGATCTCCTGCCAAGTGTACTCCATTTGCTGAATGCAACCAAATTTAAAAAAGCAAGGTTACCCATTGTTGCAGTCCATTTGGGCCAGGCTCCTGGGATACAATGTAGGGTAAAAGAATGAAGAGAAGATCTAGAATGGCAAACAAAAGACATCAGAATTATATGTAATTTAAAATTTGAAGATTCAGAAGACATAAATATTTCTGAATGTTTGTGAAAAATCAGCATGACCATTGATTATCTCTGTATAATATTCTGTGTACTAACTCACTGATATATTCTGGAAATTTCTTTATTGAATTAATCATGTATTTTTTATATATAGCTATATAAATATATATCTTGATTGGCATCTTGTTATAAAAGTAAAGGATTGCAAAAACCTCCACAGAAAAGACCACTATCCTTCTACCCCAATCACTAGTCATTTATATTTACAGTTGCTAGGTGTTTCCTCTAGTAAAATAATAAAGACAAAAATAATATCTTAAAAGATCAAACCTGACCTATATACAGTATGTCTTTTTACCATAAACACTTAATAGAAAGATGAGTGAGGCAAAAATAGTTCAACAGCTTCTGATTAAACAAGGGTTACCAGAATAAGTCATTGCGGTCTGCACCTACAATGGAACACTTTTTAATCTGAGATATTTTGAGAACATTGTGGCCAAAATATCTCACAATGCTTCATATCCTTGATATGTTTTGCCACAATCCATACTGAACTTTCCCTGTATAATCTATTCTTTTACTTCTTCAAGGCAAAATATTGTACTAAACAAAGTTAAACAGGTAAGGAAGACTTTACTCAAGGCTATTGGAATAGAGGTGAGAGACCAAAAATGCTGTCTGAACTCAACCCCACTGAAACAACGGGCTGGATAATTTTTAAGAGATTGGTTGGGTGAATTTTAGGCCATCTATGATTCTTAAATCTTCATGACAGGGGATAGTTTTACAACTTGGAGCAAGGCACCCACTGCTCACTAAAGCTAGACTACTACCCTCCCATGGAAACTAAAAGAGGCACTATCTTCTTTGAGGAATACATTAAAAAAGGTTGGCTCCCAGGCCCTTGAGAAAGACAGCACTGAATTGTAAAACTGGCAAGAGTCTTTAAAAGATTTACATTTCAAAGAGGCAGGGGAAAATTTTTCAAAGTTTTCTAAAGAAACTACTCTAAGAAATTGGAGGTCAGAGACTTAGAGTCAGGAGGAAACTTGTATAAAATTTAGTCTAGCTGAGGGGAACATTAAGGCCATCTTGGTCATACACTTTTGACTTCTCTCCTCTTTTAATATTTCTTTGATCCCATCCGGTTCAATCCCTTTACTTTGTGCATTTCTCTACCCACCCCCCGCCATGAACACTTCCATACGTTGTCAATATTTTGATAGCCTGCTACATCCATCTCTTTGCTTTAACTGATGATGTAACTTTCCTTGTAACCGTCTTTAATGGAGGCCCCTTGTTTCCTCAAATCACAAGCACCTTGGGATGGGGAGGAGGAGCCATGACTGCTTCGATCCTTCCCTTAACTGTTATACAAAATGTATTTACTTATTAACGATCTTACTAACAGACTGTGGCAATATCTATTGCTTCTCGTCCCTGTGCTTGATCGACTTCCTTAATACTTCTGAAAATTCACTGAAATCATTGGCTTCAGACTTGGAGTTATTGTCCTCATTCCTTGTACTTGGGTCACTCAATGTTAAATTTCAATGTCTAACCTCAAAATTCCTTGAATTCCTCAAATTTAGAGACTTGCACCTTATTTCTACCCCAATCATATCCTTGGCTTTATTTGTAAGCCAACATTACTTTGCCTTTTTTAATCTTAAATTATAGCTTCCCACCCTCTCACCACCTGTTCCTATCTTTTCCATTTTCTCATTCCTTTGCTCCCACTACGCTTGTTCATTGAGCTTCAGTCCCTAGTCCCTTTTATTTTTTCCTTACACCTCAGTTTATACCTGTCTTAACTTCCTATCATATCTGGCCTTAGGTTGTAGTTAACCCCTTTGATCCTTTTCACTCTTTGCTCCACTACCCTAGCAAACCCAAAAAACTTGCATCAATCAAACTCTTACTCTTCTATGAATCTGTGCATAGGTTGCTGAACACAGTTGAAAAACTTTTAACATATCTTGGCTATTGTGAATAATGCTGAAATGAACATGGGAATGTAGATATCTCTTCAAGGTAGTAATTTCATTTCCTTTGGATATATCCAGAAGTGAGATTACTGGATCATATGGTAATTCTATTTTTAATTTCTTGAGGAACCTCAATATTATTTTCGTAATGGCTGTATCAGTTTACAGTCCCACCAACAGTGTGAAAGAGTTCCCTTTTCTCCATGTCCTCTCCAGCATTTGCTATCTCTTGTCTTTTTGAGAATAGACATCCTAACAGGTATAAGGTAACGTCTCACTGTGCTTTTTATTTGCATTTCGCTGATGATAAGTTGGTTTTTAAAAAATTGAAGTGTAGTTGATTTACAATGTTGTATTAGTTACAGGTGTATGGCAAAGTGATTCAGTTATACATATATATATATAAATATACATATATATATTTATATTCTTTTTCAGCTTCTTTTCCCTTATGGGTTATTACAAAATATTGAGTATAGTTCCCTGTATTGTACAGTAGGTCCTTGTTGGTTGTCTATGTTATATATAGTAGTGTGTATACGTTAATCCCACATTTATCCCTCTCCCTTTCCCCTTTGGTAACCATAAGTTTGTTTTCTATGTCTGTGGGTCTATTTCTGTATTGTAAGTTCACTTGTATAATTTTTTTTTTTAGATTCCACATGTAAGTGATATCATATGGTATTTGTCTTTCTCTGTATGACTTACTTCACTTAGTATGATAATGTCTAGTCCATTTATGTTGCTGCAAATGGCATTATTTCATTTTTTTATGGATGAGTAATATTCCATTGTATATATATATAATGGAATATGTATATATATATATATATACACACATATATATACACACATATACACACTACATCTTCTTTATCTATCCATCTGTTGATGGACATTTAGGTTGCCTCCATGTTTTGGCTATTGTAAACACTGACGTGCATGTATCTTTTTGAATTATGGTTTTATCTGGATATATGCCTAGGTGCGAGATTGTAGGATCATATGGTAGCTCTATTTTTAGTTTTTTAAGGAACCTCTATACTGTTCTCCATAGTGGCTATATCAATTTACATTCCCACCAACAGTGTAGGAGGGTTCCTTTTTCTCCACACCCTCTCCAGCATTTATTATTTGTAGACTTTTTGATGATGGCCATTCTGACTGGGGTGTGAGGTGATACCTCATTGTAGTTTTGATTTGCATTTCTCTATAATTAGTGACACTGGGCACCTTCTCATGTGCCTTTTGGCCATCTCTATGTCTTCTTTGGAGAAATGTCTATTTAGAGCTTCTGCCCATTTTTTGATTGGGTTGCTTATTTTCTTGATATTGAGCTGCATGAGCTGTTTATATATTTTGGAGATTAATCCCTTGTTGGTCTTATCATTTGCAAATATTTTCTCCCATTCTGTAAGTTGTCTCTTCACTTTGTTTATGGTTTCCTTTGCTGTGCAAAAGCTTTTAAGTTTAATTAGGCCCCATTTGTTTATTTTTGTTTTCATTTCCATTACTCTAGGAGATGGATCCAAAAGATACTGCTTACCTGTTGACCATTTGTATGTCCTGTCCGGAAAAATGTTATTCAGGTCCTTTGTTCTCATTTAATTGGGTTATTTTTGCTTGTTTGTTTTTTGTTTTTTTGCTACTAAGTTATATGTGTTCTTTACATAATTTTAATATTAATCCCTGATTCAATAAACTGTTTGCATACATTTTTTCCCATTCCATAGGTCACCTTTTCACCTTATTGATGGCTTCTTTTGCTGTGTAGAAGCTTTTTAATTTGATGTGGCTCCACCTGTTTATTTTTGCATTTTTTGCTTTTGCTTTTGGTGTCAAATCCAAAAAACTCATTGCCAAACCAATGTCAAGGATCTTGATCTCCATGTTTTCTTCTAGGAGTTTCATGGTTTCAGGTCTTATGTTCTTCTTTAATCTATTTTGAGTTAATTTTTGTGAGTGTAATTTTGGAAGATAGGGGTCCAATTTTTTTTTTTTTTTTGCATGTGAATATTTAGTTTTTCCAACACCACTTATTAAAGAGACTACCCTTTCCCCACTGTGTATTCTTGGTGCCTTGTCAAAGATTAACTGATCATATATCTTTAGGCTTATTTCTGGGCTCTCTATTCTGCTCCATTAATCTATTTATCTTTTTTTATGTCAATCCCACAGTGTTTGATTACTATGGCTTTTTAGTATAGATTGAAATCATGATGTTTGACACCTCCACCTCTGTTCTTTCTTAAGAGTGCTTTGGCTATTTCGGGTCTTTTGTGGTTCCAAATGAATTTTAGGATTGTTTTTTATATTTCCATGAAAAATGCCATTGGAATTTTTATAAGGATTGCATTGAAGCTATAGATGGCCTTGTGTGGTATAAACATTTTAACAATATTAATTCTTCTAGTCTGTGAACATGGAATGTCTTTCCATTTATTTGTGTCTTCTTAAATTTCTTTCATCAACTCCTTATAGTTTTCAGTGTACAGATCTTTCATCTCTTTGGTTAAATTTATTCCTAAGTATATTATTGTTGATGCAATTATAAAAAGGGATTATCTTCTTAATTTCACTTTCTAATAGTTATCGTATAAGAATGCAACTGATTTCTGTATGTTGATTTTTCTTCATTCTGAAACTTTCCTGAATTTTTAAATTAGTTTTAACAGGGTTTTTTTGGTGGCAGCTTTAGGGTTTTATATATAAAATATGTCATCTGCAGAGACAGAGACAGTTTTATTTCCTCTTTTCCAATTTGAATGCTGTTTATTTCTTTTTCTTGTTTAATTGCTTTGACTAGTACTTCCAGTACTATGTTGAATAGAAGTGGTGACAGTGAGCATCCTTGTCTTTTTCCTGATATTAGAACAACTTTAGCTTTTTACTGTTGAGTATATTATTAGCTTCATATATGGTCTTTATAATATTGAGGTATTTTTCATCTATACCTAATTTGTTGAGTGCTTTTATCATGGAAATATGTTTTGTTAAATTTTTCTGTTGTTGTCTTTAAATGTTTTTCTGCATCTTTATCCTTCATTTTGTTAGTGTGCTGTATCACGTTTCTTGATTTGCATGTGTTGAACCATCCTTGCATTCCAGAGATGAATGCCATTTGATCATGGTGTATTATCCTTTTCACGTGCTGTTGAATTCAGTTTGCTAATATTTTGTTAAGAATTTTTGCTTGTATGTTCATCAGGGATATTGGCCTGTAATTTTCATTTCCTATAGGGGCCTTGACAAGCTTTGGTGATAGGGTTATACTGGCCTCATAAAAATAAACTTGGAATTGTTCTCCTGTCTTAAATTTTTTGGAAGACTTTGAGAGAATTGATATTAATTCCCTTTTAAATGTTTGACAGAATTCACCAGTGAAGCCATCTAGTTCTGGGCTTTTCTCTGTTTGGAGGTTTTTAATTACTGATTCAATCTCCTTATCTGTTCAGATTTTCTGTTTCTTCATGATTCAGTCCTGGTAGGTTTTATTTTTCTAGTAATCTAGTCATTTCTTCTGAGTTATCCAATTTGTTGGTGTAAAATTATTTATAGTAGTCTCTTATGATCCTTAGTATTTCTATGTATAAGTTGTAATGTCTCCCCTTTTATTTCAGATTTTATTTGAATCTTCTCTTTTTTCTCAGCCTAGCTAGAAGTTTGTCACTTTTGTTTATCTTTTAAAAAAATCTTCTCTTAGTTTCATTAATTTTTTCTATTGTCTTTCTAGTCTTTATTTCTGCTCTGATCTTTCTTATTTTCTTTCTTCTGCTATCTTCGTATTTATTATTCTGTTACTAGTTGTTGAGGTGTAAAGTTAGGTTGTTTAAGATCTTCCTTTTTTGATATAGGTGTTTATTGCTATATATTTCCCCCTTGGAATTGCTTTTGTTGCATCCCATAATTTTGGTATGTTGTATTTCCATTTTTATTTGTCTCAAGATATTCTTAATCTCCCTTTTGATTTCTTCTTTGACCCATAGGTTGTTCAGTAGTATGATATTTAACTTCCATATATTTGTGAATTTTGCTGTTATCTTCTTGTACTTGATTTCTAATTTCATACCATTGTGGTTAGAAAAGATGCTTGATATCATTTTAATTTTCATAAATTTTTAAAGACTAGTTTTGTTAGATAACATATGATCTCTCTTGGAGAATGTTCCAAGTATGCTTGAGGAGAATGCTTATTTTGCTGCTGTTGGAAGGAATGTTTATATATGTCTGTTAGGTCCATCTGTTCAAAAGTGTAATTTAATTCCAATGTTTTCTTATTAATTTTCTATCTGATTATCTACCCATTAATGAAAGTGATATAATTAAGTTCCCTACTATTATTGTATTGTTGTCTACTCATCCCTTCAAATCTCTTAATATTTGCTTTTTATATTTAGGTGCTCTGATATTAGGTGCATAAGTATTTACAATGGTTATGTCCAAAATAACAATACTTCATAGACTCTTTAAATCAGTGCACCATCAGGCTGCTATCTATTTCTTCAAGCACATCTCATAAATGATTTACTTTGCTTGCTTTGCCTTTCCTCTTGCTACAGCAGATTTCTTATAGTTCCTAAAACATGGCATTTCTTCCTACTGTTACTCCTTTGGATACTTTCTCAATTAGATGCTATCTACTATAAACCCCTTCTGGCCCTATTACTCTAGGTAAAGTATATTCCCTATTCACTAATTAATATTATTTTCACAAATGTTTTACTTATTTATTTAGTTTCTCCCACTAGACTGTGAGAGTCATAAAGACAGGAAACAATGTCTTTTTGTATTCTATTGTTTCCCTAACATGTAGGAATTGTCCCTGGAATAGATAGGTGTTCAGTAAATATTTCTTGAGGGAATAAATATTTCTAAAAATTAAATTTCTTGGAAGCAGAATTGTTGGCACATGGTATGCATGTTTCAGGAACTTTTGATATTTACTTTCAAATTCTCCAGAATAAAGATTGTATCAAGTTAAACTCCTGTCAGTAATGTAGGAGACCATCCATTTAATAATACTCTTATTTTTTTTTAAGGGAGGGGAGATTACCTTTAAAATAATCTTTGCTAATTTTACATTGATATTATTTTAATTTTAATTTTGAAGTAAAGTGGATCTCTTTTATATATTTATTGGTCAGTTATTTTTCCTCTATAAGTTTTCTATCCATGTTGTTAAAATTTTTTCTATTGTGTTATTTTTATATTGATTTTCTAAAATCTTTTAGTGTATTAAGTATAGCTCTTTGTCTATGTGATATTTTACACTTATTTTTTCTTTTTTTAACTGCAATTTTTAAACTTTATAATTCACAGAAATTTTAGTGTTTTATCACTTCTATTTCCCACCCTTCCACTGAAATTGTTCTTTCTCAAATTACCAATGACCTTGTAGTTGTCATAGCCAATGGACATTTTTCAGACTTCATCTTATTTGATCTAGTCAGTTTAGAGCAGAACAATATAGGTCACAGGTTAGATATTTAGTCTACATTGATTTGAAATATCTCTGCTATCTCTAAATCATAGCTTTCAAAGTCATTATAATTATAAATGAAATTAAGTACCAGTCAGCAAATTTGTTTTTGGTAAAATTAAATGCAAGTTATCAGAGAGAGGCCTTTCAGCAAATCCCTCTGGTTTTATGATTGTAGAAATAGGTAAACGTTGTATGAAACTAAATGCCAAACCTGAGTCAGAAATAAACTAGTCCTAGAGATTGAGAGAGTCAGAACTACAGCATGTCAGGTGGGAGTAAAAAACATGGGGCTCTGAAATGTTGTATTGTTTTCCTCGGGCTGCCATAAGAAAGTACCACAAACTAGGTTAAAACAACAGAAATGTATTCTAGTTCTAGAGGCTTAAAACCTCCAGATCAAGGCATTAGCAAGGTTATACTCCCTCCAAAGCCTCTAAATGAGGATCCTTCATTGTCTCTTTCAGCTTCTGGTGGCCCTAGGTGTTCATTGCTTTGTGGCAGCATAACTCTAATCTCAGACTCCATCTTCATATGGCCATCTTCCCTATGTGTCTTTTTGTGTCCAAAGTTTCCTCTTTTTAGGATACCATCTTACCCTGATTACATTTGCAAAGACCCTGTTTCCAAATAAGGTTACATTCAGAGGTACTGCAGGTTAGGACTTCAACATATCTCTTGGGGATACAGAATTGATCCCACAACACATGTGAACCAAGTAAAGGGGAGAGAGCTGAATCATGTGAGATTTCCTAAACAAAGGTTAAAACACCTAACCCAAAATTGATCAGATAGATTGAATAATGTAATTGTTGGTTAGATTAGTGGGAAAAAAGGAGCATTTCTGTATCTTAAAAAATATGATGAGAAATTACTCTATGAAGTCTCTCATAATTCTATTTGGGATATCAAGTAAATTTTTAATTGATTGATTATTTAGGAATGCTAATTTGCCTCTGTGAATAAGCTAGTAGCAATAGGCTATTTACTTTGATAGTTTGGTGTGTAATTAAGAAAGATCAAGCTCTTATTTCTTGGAGGAGAAAACAAAAATAGCAAGAATTGGAAAATGAGTTTATGTCTATGGAAAAGTTGGCAAAATCTTATTTAAGTTAAAGCATCAAAATTAATGCAGTACATGCAATGTTATATTAACCCAATTATGACAATGTTGGTTTGACATTTATTTCTTCTTATGAGTTGGCCTAAAATAGACTTTGAAGATACCACATAATAGACTTTGAAGATACCACATAACATCAGAAACTTGATTGCAAAGTACACATGCAATGTTTGACAGATACAATTGAGAGGAACACCAGACCACAAAGTGGTTGATAAACAACCTAGGTTTCAAACTACAGCAGGCCTGATGAAAACTTATGCCAATACTTTTGTAAAATGACTATTGTTTTACTTCACTTTATTAAATCTTAGAAAGATAAAACATAGTGGAGCAGAATAGACAAAAATGAAAGGAGAGCAAGTGGAGATGTAGGACAAGCAGTATGGTTTCTAATCACATTCCTCCAATTACACCCAACAAATATTCACCTATCCCTGCATAGAGATAGAGGATGCTTTAGGGGCTGGGTCAACGAATGTGTAAAGTGCTTATTTATTTGGCTAAGATTACCTAACTACAATTATGACTAATGCATGTCAAACAAAGGGAATTATTCAATGACACTTTTATATTTCATGAGGACAATAAAGTATAAAGAAATTTAAAAATATTCCTAGGTTAATGAAGTCATAATAATTGTTTAGGTATGTTTATTATATTGTCTCTTGTGACTACATTTTTTAAAGGCTATTTTCTCTTTAACTGTCCTTAGACTAAAGGAATATGTTTTTGCACATCTTTTGACCAATCTCCATCTCTCTAGTAAAATTTTTGTGTGACGTATGTTAAAGATTTTTTTTTAGATTTTAAATCTATTATAATTCCATTTGCAGTCTGCTTAACTGGGATTCCTCTTTTTCAAAGCTTCAATTAAAAGTTTTCATCTTCACTGGGGAATTCATTCCCATGTGGTTATTCACAGAGTATATAGTGACTGCATCAAAAAATGCATTTTATTTCACTTGACATATTATATTTACACTCGATATTCTTTTATTTGACAAACTTTGGGTGGAACTATTTTCTGAAATAGTTGAAAATTAAAATATCTCAAGTTGTTTGAGAAGGCAAACATGCCATATATATACACACACTGATAGTAGGCTCTTGTGGTTACTGAATACTAAGGACATAAGAAAGGAATTACATGGGTATGGACCTCAGAACTCAAGTTTTTCAAACAATATTAACTTTCCATCATATTATATAAACATATATTGATAGAACACTGCCACACATACGTTACCAGTTGTTTTCTCCAACAATTGAAAATAGGCTGCAGAATTCTGAATTCAGCATTATAACGGTCTTTGACAGTAGGATGAAATGGACAGAATTGAAAGTTCAAAAGCATCAACTCCAACTACAAGAAAGCAGCATTACTGGAGTTTACTTCATATTCCTCTGCTAGACAAACGCTTTTTTCAACTTGCTGTTTCAAACTGTAGATCTCTCACTTGTAGCCAGCATCCATGAGTGTTTACCAGGTTAAAAAGTTCTGGGTACACCATTGACGGAACCTTGTAGGGACAATTGGCAGTGATGTCATAGACCCGTAGGGAAATTTCTAGAAGTTATATTTAGTCATACCAGAGACTAAACAGGAAAGATGCTTAATAAGTGAGGTGGGATCCAACAAGAGTGTAGTACAGAATGCAATAATTTATGAATTAATTTTTCTGAGGTAGCTCAACAGAACAACACTTAATGAGGAAGGCAAAGGCTTAACTATCTGGTAAATTTGTCATTCTTGATGATTAATTACTGAAGATTGATAAGTTTGAATTCTACCAGTCTTAGAAATGGAAGAAAGTTATGAATCTGATCACCGTATCTCAGCAGGGAGGCAAGAAATTCGAAAGAGAAGCCGACCCAGCCAACCAATGGTAGATAAATCCCAGCAGACTGAAGTGACAGAGAAAAAGAAACAATTGTCTATACCACAATCATCTGTCCCCAAAAGTACCCTTAGTATTGGTAATATTCCTGGAAGCAAATTCAACTATGAATGTCATAGAGTATCTTCTCAACTTCAGCAAACTTGGACAAGAGGGAGCGTGTACATGATATGACTGATACATCTCTGCAGACAGAAACTACTGCAGAAGAGAAAAAAGAAGAAATCCAGTCAGTTTGTGAAACAGTGGTACCTGAAGAAAAGCCAGCTGCTATTGGAGAAGCAGCCCCTGAATTTCCAGAGAGTGTTCAGGAAGTAGAAATTCCACCAAGCAGACACTCAGTTCAACTCAAAACAGACAGATCTCAGCAGACCAGTTGTACTGGAGACTGGACAATGATGAACATTCCTTAAAAAGGAAAACTAGACAAGGAAGAGCAGACATACTTTAGTGAATAAGAAATAGTGGTTATTGGCTGGGCAAGTAATGCTTTTTCAAAGTCAAAGGAAGGTGCAGAAACGCAAATCCTCAGGAAAGATTTTTGTTTCTGAACATCCTGAATTTCAACCCACAACAAGTAACAACGAAGAAATTAGGCAGCAAAGTATTAACAGAGCTTTATCTATTCCACCAACCGAAAAAGATGCTCCAGTACTTTTAGAAGATGGGAAAGATGTTCCAGCTGAAGTACAGCCTCCTGCTGCAGAAGAGATCTCTGCTGAAGTGCAACTCCCACTAGCTGAGGAGATTACTGCAGAAGAGGTTTCTGCTGAAGTGCAACTCCCACTAGCTGAGGAGATTACTGCAGAAGAGGTTTCTGCTGAAGTGCAACTCCCACTAGCTGAGGAGATTACTGCAGAAGAGGTTTCTGCTGAAGTTCAGCCTCCGGCATCTGAAGAGGCTTCTGTTGAAGTACAGCCTTCCCCAGCAGAAGAGGCTCCTGAAGATGAGGCCCCTGCTAAAGTAGAGCCCACCTCAGCTGAAAAGGCTCTTTTAAAAGAGCTTCCTGCTGAAGTTCAGCCTCCAGCAGCTGAAGACGCTCCTACACAAGAGGTCCCAGAACTTCAAAGTTCACCAGCAGGGAGTCCCCTGCAGAAGAGGCCCCAGCTGAAGTTGAGTCTCCTCCAGCTGAGGTGGCCTCTGCTGAGCTTCAGTCTCTACCAGCTGAGGAGGCCCCTGCAGAAGAGGTCCCAGAAGTTCAGTCTCTACCAGCTGAGAAGACCCCTGCAGAAGAGGCCCCAGAAGAAGTTCAGTCTCTGCCAGCTGAGGACACCCCTGCAGAAGAGGCCTCTGCCAAAGTTCAGCCTCCACCAGCAGAGGAGGCCCCTGCAGAAGAGGCCTCCGCCAAAGTTCAGTCTCCACCAGCTGAGAAGACCCTTGCAGAAGAGGCTGCAGCTGAACTTCAACCTCTGCCAGCAGAGGAGCCTTCTGCAGAGGAGGCCCCTGCTGAATTTCAGCCTCCATCAACTGAAGAAACTACTTCGGAAATGTTCTCTGTTGACAAACAGTCTTCACTAGCTGAAGCGTCCTTTATTACACAGATCTCTATAAAAGAAACCTCTGCTGAAGTTCTGCTTCCACCATCTGAGCAAACACCTGCAGATGAAGCTCTGGTAGAGAATGTGTCTATGGTTTATCAGTCTCCCCAGGCAGCGGACATCCTGGTGGTAAAATTAGGATCAGGGGTTTTGGAAGATAAGCCAAAATCTGAAGAGCCTTTAGAATGGGATGCAGTTCCTGAAGATTCATCTGATACCAAGAATGAAGAGGTTTCTATTAAAATAAAGGGTGACATCCGTATAGAACTGGAATAGGGGCCTCCTCCTCAGCTGTAGTCAGGTCTTAACTAAGCTAGCAATCAAGATAGGCAGCTCTGGGAAGTACATACTTTAGAAAAGGGTAGGTGCTTGCAGGTAACTTTGTGAAGAGGGGAGTGAAAGGAAATCCTAAGATGTGGACTGCAGTTTGGAAAATGAGCAATAACAACTAGTGATTTAAAATTACTGTGTCATTTTTATTCAAATCTAAAGTGTATAAAATATCTATTTTGAAATGGAGTAAGTTTATAATTGAAATAATTAAAATATACTTTCTACACTAAACCCTGTTGACAAGGGTAAAATATTCTCTACAACCATTTTGTTTTTTTCTCTACATGTAGCTTGTAGTGGAAAAGACATATTCTTTTCTGCAGTTCTCTCATCTACTTTAAATTCCCTGAGTTTCCGTCACACATCTAAAGTCATGGAGTGTTTTCTTTCTCCTTATTATAATTCATCATATCTCTTATTCTCTTTTCATTTGATTCCTTCCGAGGAAAGCATTTTTTTTCCTGTTTTCACTCCAATCTTCTTGAACATTTTACATTTCACTGTCTGGATAAGGACACATTTTCTTTGTAAAAATCTTCATTTCAATGAAGATAACTATGGATGAAGTATTTAAAAAGGTGTGTAATCATAAAGAAAAATATACTGAGATGGCCTTGAGGGCATATTCCTATTTAGCTTTTTTTCCTTCCAATTTTATTGAGATATAATTGACATACAGCACTGTATAAGCTTAAAGTGTACAGCATGAGGATCTGACTTACATACATCATGAAATGATTACCACAGTAAGTTTAGTGAATGTCCATCACCTCATAAAGATATAACATTTTAAAAAAGAAAAAAAGTTTTTCCTTGTGATGAGAGCTCAGGATTTATTTTCTTAGCAACTTCCATAAATAATATACAGCAATGTTAATTATATCATGTACTTTATGTCCCTGGTACTTATAATATAACTGGAAGTTTGTAGTTTTGATCTTCTTCATCTAGTTTCCCCTTACCCCACATTCAGCGTCTGGTAACCAGAAATCTGATCTCTGTTTCTAATCAGTTTGTGTGTTTGTTTGTTTGGGTGGCTTTGAAATATAACTGACTTACAAGACTATGTTAGTTCTTGGTATACAACATAGTGATTCAATATTTCTATACATTATAAAATGATCACCACGGTAAGTCTAGTTACCATCTGTTACCATACAAAGATATAACAATTATTCACTATATACCCCACACTGTGCATTTCATACCTGTGACTCATTTATTTTATACCTGGAAGTTTGTACCTGTTAATCTCCCTCACCTATTTCTCTCATTCCCCCAATACCCTCCCCTCTGGCAACCACCTGTTCGTTCTCTGCATCTATAACTCTGTTTTCGTTTTGTTTGTTCATTTTTTTAAAAATTCTTTTATTTTTAATTGAGATATAGTTGATGCACAATATTATATAAGTTTCAGATGTACAATATACTGATTCACAGTTTTTAAAGGTTATAGTCAATTTATAGTTATTATAAAATATTGTCTATATTCCCTGCATTGTACAACATATCCCTGTAGCTTATTTTATCCATAGTAGTTTGTACGTCTTAATCCCCCACCCTTATCTTGTCCCTCTGCACTTCCTTCTCCCCACTGGTAACCAATAGTGTGTTCTCAACATTTGTGAGTTTTCCTTTTTTGTTATATTCACTAGTCTGTTTTATTTTTTAGATTCCACATATAAGTGATCATACAATTTTGTCTTTCTCTGACTTATTTCATTTAGCATAATACCCTCCAAGTCCATCCATGTTGCTGCAAATGGCAAAAATTTTATATGTATGTAACACATCTTTATCCATTCATCTGTTGATGGACATTGAGGTTGCTTCCATATCTTGGCAATTATAAATACTGCTACTATGAAAATTGGAGTGCATGTATCTTTTTGAATTAGTGTTTTTGTTTTTTCAGACATATACCCAGGAATGGAATGGCTGGGTCATATGGTAGCTCTATTTGCAGTTCTTAAGCAACCTTCAAAATGTTTTCCACAGTGGCTGCACAAATTTACATTCCCACCAACAATGTATGATTCTTCCCGTTTCTCCACATCCTCGCCAACATTTGTTATTTGTGTTCTTTTTGATGATAGCCATTCTGACAGGTGTTAGGTGATATCTCATTGTGGTTTTGATTTGCATTTCCGTTGATTAGCAATGTTCAGTATCTTTTCATGTGCCTGTTGGCCCTTTGCACGTCCTCTTTAAAAAAAATGCCTATTCAGTTCTTCTGTCCATTTTTCAATCAGGCTGTTTTTTTTTTTTGATGTTGAGTTGTATGAGCTGTTTATATATATAGGATATTAACCCCTTATTGGTCATATCACTTGAAAATATTTTCTCCCAATCAGTAAGTTGTCTTTTCATTTAATCAATGGTTTCCTTTGCTATGCAAAAGTTTTTAAGTTTCATTAGGTCCCATTTGTTTATTTTTGCTTTTATTCCCTTTGCTTTAGGAGACAGATCCAAAAAATCTATTGCTACAACTTATGTCAAGAGTGGTCTGCCTTTGTTTTCTTCTAGGAGTTTTATGGTTTCCGGTCTTACATTTAGGTCTTTAATCCATTTCGAGTTTATTTTTTGTATGTGGTGATAGAGAATGTTCTAATTTCATTCTTTTACATGCATCTGTTCAGTTTTCCCAGAAATCACTTATTGAAGAGACTGTCTTTTCTCCATTGTATATTCTTGCCTCCTTTGTAGTAGATTAATTGACCATAAGTGTGTGGGTTTATTTCTGGGTTCTATATTCTGTTCCAAGGATCTATGTGTCTGTTTTTGTGCCAGTACCATACTGTTTTGATGACTGTAGCTTTGTAGTACAGTCTGAAATCAGGGAGCATGTTTCCTTCAGCTATGTTCTTTTTTCTCAAGATTGTTTTAGCTATTTGAAGTCTTTTGTGTATCCATATAAATATTAGAATTATTTGTTCTAGTTCAGTGAAAAATGCCCTTGGGGATTGCATTGAAACTTTAAATTGCCTTGGGTAGTATGGTAATTTTAACAATATTAATTCTTTCAATTTATGAGCATAGTATATCTTTCCATCTGTTTGTGTTATCTTTCATTTATTTTTATCAGTGTCTTATAGTTTACCAAGTCCAGGTTTTTACCTCCTTAGGAAGGTTTATTCCTAAGTATTTTATTCTTTTTGATGCAACTGTGAATGAAATTGCTTCCTTTATTTATCTTTCTTATAGTTCATTGTTAGTATACAGAAATGCAGCAGATTTATATATATAAATTTTGTATGCTGCCACTTTACCAGGTTCATTGATGAGCTCTAGTAATTTTCTTGTGGCATCTTTAGGATTTTCTATGTATAGTATCATGTCATCTGCAAACAGTGACAGTATTTCTTCTTCCTTTCCCACTTGGATTACTTCTATTTCTTTTTCTTGTCTGATTGTTATGGATAGGACTTCCAATGCTATGTTGAGTAAAATTGGGGAAATTGAGCATCCTTGTTTTGTTCCTGATCTTAGAGGAAATGCATTCAGCTTTTCACCATTGAGTATGATGTTATCTGTGGGCTTGTCATATATGGCCTTTATTATATTGAGGTATGTTCCCTCTATACCTTCTTTGTTGAGAGTTTTTAACATGAATGGATGGTGAATTTTGTTTGAAGCTCTTTCTGCATCTATTGAGGTAATGATATGATATTTTTCCTTCAACTTGTTAATATGGTGTATTACATGGACTGTTTTGTGAATATTGAACCATCCTTGCAACCTCAGGATAAATCTTCTATTTATTTTAAATTTTATTTCAACTTAGAATGTGATGAGTCCTTTGGAAGCCTGGCTTATGTTTTTTGTACTCTAAACTTTGATGAAGAGAAACTTATAATAAAGTTAAATTACTATAGTATAAGCGATTAACATTTTTAAAGAGTAATTATGGATTATTTTAAGATGTCTGTTATTAAAGGTTGTCTTGGTTTCTATGGTTATGGCAACTTTTTGGAAAATGTTTTGTCTAGCTACAATTCAGTTGCAATGTGCTGAAGTATTGAGATGATTCTCTTAAAAATGTTTAATTTGGTTACTGTATTTATGTGTTCAGTGAAAACTCTAGATTGATAATTCCAAAACTTGTTGCATTTTCATGTCCGTTAATTGTGGGATTTTTCATATTCTTTATTACATCTATAACTAAGAGCATGTGACACTTTTAAGTGAGTTTCTCATAGTTTTATAAAAATTTATATAAGCACTAACTTTTTTCATACTTGCCAGATTTGAGATTGAGAAACATTATTCTAGACTGCTTGAAAATAAGGTTTGATTTTTGGTATTTCCAAGACCTTTTTATTTTATTATTTTATTTTTTTTGCAGTAGCACTATTTTTTCCAAAAGAATTTTCATCTCCCACAGATTTACTTAGAATACCTAACAGATCTCACATTAGGAAATTACCATCTTAGCTGAAATTACTGATGCTATTTCTACTGTCAAGTGCTAAAAAAAAGGCTTTCCCATCATTTCCATATTTTATCTACTATTCTTTACTCATATCTTTCTTGATAAAGTAGTAAAGAGGCTGCAATACAGCCTAATTTTCTTTGTAGAATATTTCTGATTATCTGAACATTTCAGCGACTGAGAGTACCTGATTTGCCTGTCACAACATCAGATTCACTGTACCATGGGAAGTGTGAATACATTCAGGAAGAATTGAAATTTGTTGTTGAGGAGGTTGACTGAGATGCAAAGTTTCCTTGGTCCAGCTGGACACTGCCACTGTATTAGAGATTATGTCTGTCCTGTTAACTAAATGTTTTTTCAGTTTCCAGCATAATGTCTGGTATATTTGCTGAATCCATGAAATGTTTACCAGCCAGGTGGTCTCTTGAATTTTCAGTCTCTGTACTTGTAATATGAGGACATGGAGACAGAATCAGTTATGATCCTCTCTTAATATACTTTTTTTTCCTTTTTAAAAAATTTTTATTTCATATTGGAGTAGAGTTGATTTACAATGTTGTGCTAGTTTCAGGTGTACAGCAAAGAGATTCAGTTATACATATACATATATTTATTCTTTTTTCAGATTCTTTTCCCATATACATTACTACAGAGTATTGAGTAGAGTTCCCTGTGCTATACGGTAGGTACTTGTTGATTATTTTATATATTGTAGCATGTATATGTTAATTTCTAACTTCTAATTTATCCCTCCCCCTTTCCGCTTTGGTAACCATAAGTTTGTTTTCTAAGTCTGTGAGTCTGTTTCTGTTTTTTAAGTAAGTTCATTTGTATCTTTTTTTTTAGATTCCATGTATAAGTGATATCATATGATATTTGTCTTTCTCTGTCTGACTTACTTCATTTAGTATGATAATCTCTAGTCCATCCATGTTGCTGCAAGTGACATTATTTCATTCTTTTTTATGGCTGAGTAATATTCTATTGTATATATGTACCATGTCTGCTTTATCCATTGACCAGGTGGCTCTGGCCTCAGGAAGACTTTAGGCTGCCTGTTTGCTGATGGGTGGGGCTGTATTCCTGCCCTGTTGGTTGTTTGTCCTGAGGAGTCCTAGCACTGGAGCCTACAGTATATTGGGTGGGGGCCAGGTCTTGGTGTCAAAATGACGGCCTCCGGGAGAGCTCATGCCAATGAGTACTCCCCAGTATGTCCGCTACCAGTGTCTTTGTCCTCACAGTGAGCCACAGCTGGCCTGTACCTCACCAGGAGACCATCCAAGACCAGCAGGTAAGTCTGGCCCAGGGTCCTATGTAGTCACTGCTTTTTGCCTGGGTCCCACTGTGCATGAGATCTTGTGTGCACCCTCCAGGGGTGGAGTTTCTCTTTCCCCCAGTCCTGTGGAGTTCCTGCAGTCAAGCCCCGCTGGCCTTCAAAGCCAAATACTCTGGGGTCTCATCCTCCTGATTCCAGACCCCATAGACTGGGGAGCCTGATGTGGGGCTCAGAACTCTCCTTCCTGTGGAAGAAACTCTGTGATATAATTATCTTCCTGTTTGTGGGTTGCTCATCTGGTGGGTATAGGATTTGATTGCATCGTGGATGCGACCCTCCTACTGTCTCATTGTGGCTTCTTTGTCTTTGGATGTAGAATATATTTTTTGGTAGGTTCCAGTCTTTTTTGTCGACAGTTGTTCAGCAGTTAGTTGTGATTTTGGTGTTTTCGTGAGAGGAGGCAAGCTCAAGTCCTTCTACTCCACTATCTTGTTTCCAACCTCTAAGATCTTTTTATTTTGTGTTTTCTGAAATACTTAAAATCCAGTAACACTTCTTTTTCTAAATTAGAAGAGTTTAAAAATGTTTATTTTAGTTTTTTTATTGTGACTTCTTTTCTTAAAACAGTTTTTTATTTGCTTTTTTCCCTCCAGATTTATTGAGATATAATTGACATATAACATTGTATAAGTTTAATGTGTACAATGTGCTAATTTGATACATGTCATTTTGTGAAATAATTGCAACAATAAGGTTAGTTAATACATCTATCTCACATAATTATAATTTTTTTTTGGGTGGTGAGACAATTTAAGATCTACTTTCTTAGGAATTTCAAGTATATTTTGCAGTATTGTTAACTATACTCAACATTTTGTCCATTAGATCTCCAGAACTTATTCATCTTATAACTGAAAGTTTTACTCTTTAACCAACATCTCCCATTTCTTCTACCCCCCTAACCCCTAGCAATCGCCATTCCACTCTCTGTTATTATGAATTTGTAGATTCTACATATCAGTGATATCATAAAACACCTGTCTTTTGTGTCTGACTTATTCCACTTAGCATAATGACCTCAGGTACGGCCATGTTGTTAAAAATGGCAGAATGTCCTTCTTTTTGAAGGCTGAATAATATTTCATTGTATGTGTGTATGTGTGTGTGTGTGTGTGTGTGTGTGTATATATATATATATATCACATCTTCTTTATCCATTCATTCATTAATGTACATTATACATATATATCACATCTTCTTTATCCATTCATTCATTAATGGATATTTAGGTTGTTTCTGGCTACTGTGAAAAATGCTGCAATGAACATGGGAATATAGATATTTCCTCAAGATAATAATTTTGTTTCCTTTGGATATGTACCCAGAAGCAGGATTGCTGGATCATATGGTAGTTCTATTTTTAATTTCTTGAAGAACTTCCATACAATTTTCATAATGACTGTACCAGTCTATGCTCCCAACAGTGTAAAAGGATTTTCTTTTCACATCCTTTCCAGCATTTGTTATTACTTGCCTTTTTGATAATAAACATTCTAACATGTATGAGGTGATATCTCATTGTGGTTTTAATGTGCATTCCCTGATGATTAGTGATGTTGAGCACGTTTTCATGTACCTTTTGGCCATTTGTATGTCTTCTATAAAAAAAACTATTTAGGACCTTTGTCCATTTTAATTGGGTTATTAGGTTTTTGCTATTGAGTTATGTGAGTTCCTTGTATATTTTGGATATTAACTTGTCATAAGATATGTGCTTTGCAAATATTTTCTCCCATTCCACAGGTTGCCTTTTCATTTTGTTGATGGTTTCTTTTGCTGTGCAGAAGCTTTTAATTTGATGTAGTCCCACTTGTTTATTTTTGTTTTTGCTGTCAAATTCAAAAAATCATTGCCAAGACCATTGCCAAGGAGCTTAACCTTTTTTTTTTCTAGGAGTTTTATGGTTTCTGGTCTTATGTTCAAGTCTTTATTTTGAGTTAATTTTTGCATATGTTGTAAGATAAGGGTCTAGTTTCATCATTTTGTGTGTGAGTATACAATTTTCCCAACGCTTTATTGAAAAGACTATCATTTCCACATTGTGTATTCTTGGTACCTTTATTGAAAATTAATTAACCATATATGCATTGGTTTATTTCTGGGCTCTTTATTCCATTGATCTGTGTGTTTGTTTTAATGCCAATAACATACTGTTTTGATTACTATAGCTTTGTAGTATAGTTTGAAATTAGGAAGTGTGATGCTTCCATGTTTGTTCTCCTTTCTTAAGGTTGTTTTGGCTATTCATGGTCTTCTGTGGTTCCATATGAATTTTAGGATTGTTTTTTCTATTTCTGTGAAAAATGCCATTGCAATTTTGATAGGGATTGTATTAAATCTATAGATGGTTTTGGGTAGTAAGAATTTTTTAACAATATTAATTTTCCCCCTTCATGAACATGGAATATCTTTCCATTTATTTATGCCTTCTTTAATTTCTTTCATCAGTGTCTTATAGTTTTCAGTTTACAGGTCTTTCATCTCCATGATTAATTTATTCCTGAATATTTTACTTTTTTGGATGATATTGCAGATGGGATTGTTTTCTTAATTTTTGTTTCCAGTAGTTTGTTGTTAGTGTGTAGAAATTCAACTGATTTTTGTATATTCATTTTGTACCCTGCAACTCTACTGGGTCTATTTATTCTAACAGTTTTTTGGTGGAGTCTGCAGGGTTTTCTATGTAAAATATCATGTCATTTACAAACAGACAATTTTACTTCTTTCATTTCAATTGGATGCCTTTTATTTATTTCTCTTGTCTGACTACTCTGGCTAGGACTTCAAGAATGTTGAATAAAAGTGGTGAGAGTGGGTATCCCTGTCTTTTTTGTGATGTTATATGAAAAGTTTCAGTTTTTTATTTTTAAATATGATGTTAGCTTTGGACTTGCCATATATGGCCTTTATTATGATGAAGTATGTTTCTTCTATACCCAATTTGCTGAGAGTTTTTACCATGAAAGGATGTTGATTTTGTCAAATGCTTTTTCTGCATCTTTTGAGATGATCATATGATTAAAAATTGCCTATTTTTTTTTTTTGCTATAGGTCTCTGGAACTCATGAATACAAAGCTTGTTGGCTTTCAGAGCTAGTCCACCCTCTGGTGGCAGCCTTAAAAATTGGAGCACTTGATGTATGATCCAAACACTTCACTCCTCAGGAAGAGGCTGGGAGTTAGAGATTCTCTCCTAATTGTATGGCATCATAAATGGGGATAGGATTTATGGCAAGAGTGTATCTCAGACTTTACTATTTGTTTTTAGTATTTTCTCATTAACCTGTTGTGTAGGCATCACTCAGCTAGTTTCTGAATTTCTCTCAGAGCAAGTTGCTCTATGTGTAGGTGTATAATTCTTGCATCTATGGGAAGAGAAAAATTCAGGAACTTCCTATGTCACCATCTTGGTCCAGACCCTAATTTGGACTTTTGCTGAGGAAAATCCCTGTGGGAAAGTTTTACTTAAAAATTCTGTTTCTTTAACAGATGTAGAGTTATTTGTGTTATCCATTATAACATTTCTTTTTATATTTTTTCTATGTTCATAGAATCTGTAATGATATTCTTTCTCTAAGTATGGTATAATTATTGGTACCTATACCAATAAGTACTGATAACTGGTGTCTTCTCTCTCTCTCTCTTTTTTTCCCAAGTCAATCTGTGTTGAGGTTTATCAGTTTTCTTGATCTTCTCAAAGAATCATCTTTTGGCTTCATTGATTTCCATATATACATATATTCTAGGATTGGTGTAAGTTCTTCCTTGTATGTTTTGTAGAATTCTGCAGTGAAGCTATCTGGTCTTGGACTTTTCTTTGCAGGGAGTTTCTATTCTTTCTTTCTTTCTTTCTTTTTTTATTACAGATTTGATTTCACTTCTAGTGATCAGTCTGGTCAAATTATCTACTTCTTCTTGTTTCAGTTTTGGTGGGCTGTTTGTTACTAGAAACTTGTCCATTTTTTCTAGGTTGTCCAATTTGTTGGCATATAATTATTCATAGTTTTCTCTTACAGTTTTTTTTTTTTTTGTATTTCTATGGTATCAGTTGTTGCGTCTCCTTTTTCATTTCTTATTTTCTTATTTGAGTCCTCTCACTTTTCTTCTTGGTGAGCCTGGCCAGAGGTTTGTTGATTTTGTTTACCCTTTCAAAGAACCATCTCTTGGTTTTATTGATTTTTTTCATTTTTTAAATCTCTATTTTATTTATTTCTTCTCTGATCTTTATTATTTCCTTCCTTCTGCTGACTTTAGGTTTTGTTTGTCCTTTTTCTAATTCTTTTAGGTGGTAGGTTAGGTTGTTTATTTGAAATTTTTCTTGTTTTTTGAGGAAAGCCTATATTGCTATTAACTTCCCTCTGAGAACTGCTTTTGCTGCATCCTATAGATTTTGTATGGTGTGTGTTTCATTGTCATTTGTCGCAAGGTATTTTTAATTTTCCTCTGATTTCATCATTGAGCCATAGGTTTTTAGTAGCATGTTGTTTAGGCTCCATGTAATCTTTTGTTTGTTTGTTTGTTTTGTTTTTCTCACTTCTCTTTCTGTGGTTGATTTCTAGTTTCATACCATTGTGGTCAGAAAAGATGCTTAAAATAATTTCTATCCTCTTAAATATGTTGAGGCTTGTTTTGTGTCCTAGTATGTGGTCAATCCTAGAGAATGTTCCATGTGCACTTGAAAAGAATGTGTATTCTGGGTTTTTTTGGATGTAATGTCCTGAAAATATCAATTAAGTCTAACTGTTCTATTGCATCATTTTGGATCTTTGTTGCCTTATTGATTTTCTGTGTGGAAGACCTCTCCATTAATATGAGTGGGGTGTTAAAGTGTCCTACTATTATTGTATGCCCATGAATTTCTCCCTTTATGCCTGTTAGTGTTTGTTTTATGTATTTAGGTGCTCCTATATTGGGTGCATATATATTGAGTATAATATCCTCTTCTTGTATTGATCCTTTTATCATTTTAGTAGAGTCCTTCTTTATCTTTCTTTATGGCTTTTGTTTTAAAGTCTGGTTTGTCTGATAGTATTGCTACCCTCACTTTCTTGTCATTTCCGTTTGCATGAAATATGTTTTCTCATCCCCTCACTTTCACCCTATGTGTGTTCTTTGCCCTAAAGTGGGTCTTTATAGGCAGCATATTGTAAGCTCTTGTTTTTTTCCAATCTGACACTCTATGTCTTTTGATTGGAGCATTTAATTTATTGAAATTTCAGGTAATTACTGATAGATACAAATTTATTGCCATTTCAAACCTTGTTTTCCAGTTGATTTTGTATTTTTTCTTTGTCTCTTTCTTTTTATTTTTGTTTTTCCTTTTGTGGTTTGATAGTTTTCTTCTGTATTATGCTTATGTTCCCTTCTTTTTGGTTTTTGTTAATCTATTGTATGTTTTCGATTTGTGGTTACCCTGTTTTTCAATTATGTTAGCCCATTACTGTATCTACTTGCTTTAGACTGATAGTCATATAGGCTCAAACATATTCTAGAAAAACAATCTACATCTTTTTACTCTCCTCCTCCACATTTTATGATTTTGATGTCCTCTTTTACATCTTCATTTTTATTCTTTTGCCGTTCATTGTAGTTATCATCACTTTCACAATTTGTTTTTAAATTTTTTATTTTTTAATCTGTGTACTGGCTTAAGTGATTTACTTTCCAATTGTGATTTTCCCTTTCCTATAGATTCTTGCTTCTTCTCTATTTAGAGAAGACCTTTCAATATTACTTTTAGGCTAGGTTTAGTATTGTTGTATTCTTTTAGTTTTTGCTTGTCTGAGAAATTCTTTATCTATCCTTCTGTTCTAAATGATAATCTTGATGGGTAGAGAATCCTAGGTTGCAGGTTGCCCTTCTGGCCTGCAACTTTTCTGTAAAGAAATCAGCTGATAGCCTTATGGAACCCTTACGGGGGTTCCCTTTTAACTAACTCTTTTTCTCTTGCTGCCTTTAGAATTGTGTCTTTAACTTTTGCCATTTTAACTATAATATGTCTTGATGTAGGTCTGTTTGAGTTCATCTTGTTTGGACTCTCTGGGCTTCCTGTTCCTGGATATCTGTTTCCTTCTTTAGGTTTGGGAAGTTTTCAGCCATAATTTTTCAAATACATTTTCAATCCCTTATTCTCTTTCTTCCTCTTCTGGGATCCCTACTATGCATAGATTGTCATGCTTTATATTATTCCATCGGTCTTGTATATTGCTTTCATTTTTTTTTTTTTTGTCTTTCTGTCTTCTTTTCTAACTGAGTAATTTCCATTATTCTATCTTCCAGATCACTTATTCATGCTTCTGCATTATTCAGTTTGCTATTTATAGCCTTTAGCTCAGCTTTCCTCTCAGTAAATGAGTTTTCTAATTTTACTTGGTTCTTCTTTATAGTTCCTAGTTCCTTTTTACAATAATCTGCATTTCTATCAATAGCCTTTCTTGATTCCTTCATTGTTTTTGAACTCAGTGTCTATTAGACTGAAGAGGTCTGTTTCATCATTTGTTCTTTCAAGGGAATTCTCTTGATCTTTTAATTGGGAGTGGTTCCTCTGCTTCTTCATTTCACTTATTTTTTTCTGACTCTATGTGTTTAGGAGAAACAGTTATCTACTGTGGTCTTCGAGGGCTGTTTTTACGTGGGAGCTTCCCTGTGTAGCCTGCGTGTGTCTAATATTTTTGGTACATGGGCTCTTTTTGATAGGGATGCCTGCTGCATTTTTCCTCAGTGTGTGCTGGCCGTTGTCCCTCTGATAGAGGGTGTGACTGGTGTGGTGACTATCACCTGCACTGGATATTGAGAGGGGCTTCCTCTTTGCTCCATGGTTGTCTAAGTCTTATCAGGGTTGGCTCCCCAGCTGTTGGAGTAGAAGCCCCCAGATTCGTTTCTGAGCTGCAGTGTGAGGTAGGCAGGACTGGAGCACTCCTGCTGGGAGAAGGGCCACTGAGTATTCCTCTGCAGGAGCTGTCCACTAGGGAGTGTGCTCTGTGGTGTTGCCTGTCACCCATTGTGTGGGCTGAGAAAGTACACTGTTGTTGGCACCGCCCTCAACCCCATCTCAGCCATGGAAATGCATGCAGTAGGCCCTAGTGTCCCTCAGGTGCTGTATTCAGAAAGCTACCTGTGTAGATCCATAAGCACAGATCCACTGAAGTGAGGTACCAGGACCATGGTAGTCATGCACCTGGACCCACCTTGGGAGCTATAGAAGCAGCCCAGACCATGACCCTGCCTCCATGTGCACCTTTAAAGCCCACAGCTGCTAATGCTGGACCTGCCTCAGCCACAGGCTCAGATGTCCCATAGGTGCTGAGTTTACAAAGGCCCCAGTGGTGGGGTCATAAATCTGTGAATTGCACAGCCATGGGGAGAGAGCTCAGATTTCAGCCTTGCTTCCTAAATTGTGTATCCCTTAGGGATCAGCTCGTATTTTCAGCCCTGCCTCCATGTGTGGGCAATGCGCAAGCACTTGCATGTTCCCAGAACTTGTAGAGGTGGAGCTGTGCCCATTGTGAGCAAGAATGAGGCTGCTCTGGTGGGCCCTGCCCTTTCCTTTGAGTGCTTGCATTAACAATGAGGCTTCAATGGTGGACCTGGGCTCCTTCCTGCACACACCCCCAGTTGAGGCTTGGACCATACTCCAGTCCCTTCAGGCTTCAGTCAACCCCAGTCGTTTCCCTGTGTCTGTCCTCTGAAGCCTGAATTTCAGCACCCAGCCCCTGCATACACCAGCAGACACATGTCTCAGGCTGGGGAGTGCAGGGAGGTGGCATGGACCCTTTGTTCTGGTCTCTCTCTGTTCTGCCTCCTGCAAGCTGGGTGCTGCACTCTCCTCTGAGCCTCTGAAGCTCCCTTTCTGTCTCAGCTCATGTTCCCACCAGTGAAGGGGATTCCCAGAGTGAGGGAACCTTTCCTCTTTCATAGCTCTTTCCCAGGGTGCAAGGTCCCATCCCAATTCCTTTTTTCTTTTTCTTTCATCATTCCTGGTTATGTGGTGATCTTTCTTGTAATTTTGGTTTTATGATATCTTCTGCCAATGTTCAGCAGGTATTCTGTGAGAAGTATTCCACATGTAAATGTATTTTTGATGTATTTGTGGAAGGAGGTGAGCTCAATGTCCTTCTATTCTGCCATCTTGGTCTGGCCCCTCAGAGCAGATCCCAAGGGTTCTCTGTGAAGTCAACTACACATAATTGAACTGGCAAAACTAGACACATCTCTGTGAATGTGAAGGTGTTATTGTCTCCTTTCACAATAGCATATAAATAAAATTTTTAAATTTAGTAATAAACTCTTGGTTATTAGAATGGCAGTTTAATTCAATACAAGAAACTTCTTTGGAAATACTTTTTTTTCTGTTAGGTTTTATCACAGGATTCACATGTGTAATCCCACTTATGCCTAGAAAAAGACTGAAGGAATTGTTATGTGGTTGAAATGGCTAATATTATTGTTGATTTGGCTAGACTATAGTACCCATTATTTAATCAAATACTTATCCAAGTGTTGTGATGATATTTTGTAGATGTACATAACAGCTGTAATAAATTGACTTTAAGTAAAGGAGACTACCTTTGATAATGTGGGTAAGTCTTACCCAATCAGTTGAAGGGGATTAAGAGCAAAAATAGAAGTTTCATGGTGAGGAAATTTTCCCTCAAGACTGAAGCTTCAGTGCCTGCCTAGGTTTTCAGTCTCAGCCTCCCCTGCAAATTTTGGGCTCAATACTGAAACATCAATGCCTGCCAGCCTACTCTATGATTTTAAACTTGCCAGCTCCACTTTCATGGGAGGCAATTCCTTAAAATAATTATCTTTATACATATACATGTAGTTATGATAAAAGGTACCGTATATATTGGGCTGGCCAAAAAGTTCGTTCGGGTAACATCTGGAAAACCCCGAATGAACTTTTTAGCCAGCCCAATATCTATCTATCTATCTATCTATCTATCTATCTATCTATCTATCTATCTATCTATTTTTCTATCTATCTATTTATCTATCTCCTATTCTGTTTCTCTGGAGAGCTCTGACTGATATATTGGTTAACTTGGAGTTTGGGATTATGGGTATCATTTTTACTTTTTACTTTGCTATTAACCACATTGTCCTCAGTGAACATGTATTACTGTTTAAGTAAAAGAACATAAATTTTGTTTGATAGCTCTCCAACCATTTAGAAACTGCTAAGAAATTCTGAAGATTAAAATCCAAAAATAAAGGGACAACATGATTTCTGCAGTGAGAAATTATAACTTTTGGCTCTGCTAGAGAGATTTTTGCATACAAAGTTGGACCAGCCCCAAACTATGTATTTGGAGTTTTAAACAAATCTTGATATTTTTTTCCCTAGCTAAAGCTGGTTTAAAAATGTCATCATGGGAATTGAGGATCAGAAAACTATGGCAAACTCTACGACTATGTGTTTGAACTGGCATAGAGACCAAAAAACAAACAAACAAACAAACACCAAAACAAAAACAACAAAAAATAAAAGCAAATAAAAAGAAGACATGCAGTATCCAAATAATGTCACGGAATAAATCATATTACCATATTACTGGCTCATTTCCTTTACTTTTGAGGTTTTTGAACTAACAGATGAGGAAATGTGTTAGACTTAGCGTATCCTGACATCAGGATTTGATGAGATTTCTTTTGATGACTGGAAAATATGGAGAACTCTGGGCTGGATATGACTTGATTGAGATGTTACATTATTGAGCTTACATGATAAAGTCTTGAATTAATACACTTTTTGGGGGGGTGAAAGGGAAATGGATTTGAGGTTTATTATGGAGACAAATAATGGCACTCACTCACTTACTGGATGTCAGTATCAGTGCAGAAAGGGGCATGTCACATAATTTCTAGTTTGGAAATTTAGGGATCAATATATGCGTATTCGAATCACTAAAATGGGAAAACAGATACAGAAACACACGTTGGGGAAGAGGAGTTAGAGGCGACAATTTTAGATTTGGATATTCTGATTTTTAGGCACTTGTCAGACACACAGATGGAGATATTTAGTAGGCAGCAAAAAAAATGTCTTCTATAGCTCAGGAAACACCCAAATGCCCCATATGATGAGTAACAGCCACATTTAGGTCTAAGCAGGTGTCAAGAATTTTAGTTGTAGTAAAGAAGAGGATATTAGTTATCTTAGGGATGAAAATTATTGAATTATTGAGGAATAGTTTCAAAATGGGAGAGACTGGGTATATTTATATGGTAAGGGAAAGATGCTGGTAGATAGGAATATGTTGAAGCTATGTCTGAGGGTGTAATAAAAGAGGACATAATAAAAAAGGAAAAGAAAGCTATATCAGAGAGCACAATGATAAAGAATAGCTGAGGGAATGATAGTCAGAGCACCAGATTAACGTAAATAAATGTCTTAGAGGACTTCTTCTAAGACGTGAATAAATAAGGAGTAAGTATAGATGTTGGGGAGCAAGGAGTTAAAGCAGCAAGACTGTGATTCATTTCTGCCCTGTTTACCAGGCTGATGAATCTGAGGGAAAGAAAAGAAGGCAACTGACCTGGTCTCATCTCCTTATAAACATGGTAACTTGTCCTTTGTGTAAATAGACTAATATATATTTTTCAGGAAGAGAGTCCTTATTTATGGAATGCCCTTTATAGGCTGTCCCTGGCTTAAAATTGCTTATGGAAATGCATCTGGGATTTATGGATTTATGAGGCACAGATCATGAAAAATGTCAAATAAGTTCTACAGTTCTCTGGAGTATAAAATGGAGATGTTTCATAAAATGGAGATGTTTCATAATTGGACCCTCCTGATTATATAAGGTGAGCCACAGGCATCACTTAGAGACCTCATGTATTCTTCTTGGTCAAACGGCTCCTGTCCAACATGGAAAGGAAGGGCCTGAGGAGCCACACAGGGTATACAAAACTTCTCCCTCTTTGTGCTTCTTGATTGTTTATGTGCTTGACAACAAAGGAAGCTCATCCAAGTTTCATTGTTCAGGTTTTTATCAGGGGCTCCATTACATTGGCACAATTAACTGATTGATTGATCACCCATGTGTTTGATCTCAGATGCTAGGTTGCAGATGCCACATGTCCCAAATCTCACACCCTAAAACCGGGCTGGTCTTTCTGGCATAGCCAGTCCCCATACTAAGGCTGTTGGGTGTGGCCAGCCCCTGCCCTAAACAAAGATACCTCTATCAGGTATGTCATAGATTGTGTCCCAAAAGTTGAGTGCAAAGTCCAGACCTCTCTTTGGGCAAAGCCTAATTCTTTACTACACATATTTGAGCAGTGGAAACATATTTATAGAGACTGAGTTTGACATGTATGTGTGTAAATTATTGAGGACTCACTATGCTTCAGATGTTTTCACACATATTCTTTTTTAAAATCCTTACATCAATTTATAATATAAGCAATAGTATCAGAGGGTCACAAGCACAATGATTTGACCTTATATGTTGTATTATTATTACTATTTTAATTTTAATTTTTTTTTTTTTTTAAGATTTATTGATTGATTGATTGCTATGTTGGGTCTTCGTTTCTGTGCTAGGGCTTTCTCTAGTTGCGGCAAGCGGGGACCACTCTTCATCGCGGTGCGCGGGCCTCTCACCGTCGCGGCCTCTCTTGTTGCGGAGCACAGGCTCCAGACGCGCAGGCTCAGTAGTTGTGGCTCACGGGCCTAGTTGCTCCGCGGCATGTGGGATCTTCCCAGACCAGGGCACGAACCCGTGTCCCCTGCATTAGCAGGCAGATTCTCGACCACTGCGCCACCAGGGAAGCCCTAATATTTTAATTTTTTAAAATTTAAACTTAATTTTAAAGTCTTCCTATTTAAATAGTAGTAGAATTTGCCTGTTATTATGCAACATATGACGTCAATCCAAAGTCTTCCATTTACTAAGACCAATATTTCTCCTATCCCATCCATCATTCAACTAAAAAATTTAATTTTCAAATTAAAAAAAATTAAATTTAACTTAAAATTCTAAATTAGCATGAGTAACCTGATCCAAATCACACAGCTAATACGTAATAAGTCAGGTTTCAAACCTAACTCGTTAGATCCCATGATTTCCCATTATTCCAAAGCTGTATGATGTCATGGCAGGTAGTAATCATAAGACCCTGGAATTGGCTTAAAGACAAAAATAGCCTTTGGAAAATATTTCCATTGAATTTGGGAGACTCAGTAAATGCTTGGAAACTCTTCTGGCAGCCTGTCATGATAAAGGAAATTGAGAAGCATGTTGTTTTTGTGTCTAAAATGGAAGTCCATGTGGCAAACCAGAAAATTTGTTTCGGCTAATGGTTCACGACTTTCTTGTTCATTGAATAGACTGTTTTACCATCTGAGTTTGAAAAAATATGGGTCATGATGGTCCCTTTATTAAAAGAGCACAGTCTTACTGACTTCCTAACTGCCAAGAATAAATTTTTGTACTTCCACTGACACACACAATAACATTAGGAAGATTATTCTAGTTTATATCAGTATTACAGAACATTTCTTCTAAATCTAAAAACTACTAGAACTTAGAGAACGATTTGTGACTTTTAAAAAACCCTTGATCCTGCTATTTAAATAATGATAAAATTTGCTTATTACCTATCAGGCCAAAATCTATTTCTTTTTACAAGAGCATTGTCCTTGTCTCCTATCCTCCACATAAACTATGATTATTATCTCCTTGTATAGTTTTGTAGTTAAAATTATTAAAATTATTATGGCCTATCAGTCCTAGTAGCTGTTGAGTGACTTGAATAGTTTTAAGACATGCACAAAAGAGGTTTATTAATGGGCAGATAATTCCTCTAGATTAAGCTGAAAAAAATCAACCATATCACAGTAGTCCCCAAATATCTTAGATCATAAACAATACTGTTGGAAACCTTCCTGGTGGCATGCAAACTGCGCCTCTTTGAAACATCTAATTCTGTAAGTACCATTTATCATAGCCTTTTTAAGAAATAGTTTTCTCAGATAAGCAGGGCTCACTGAACACTGCCACAGGCAAAAGGAGTACATTTGGTATTAATATTAAGGTAGTAATAATAATACCTTATGTTGCATAATTCTTTGCATTTTTCAGAATGTTTTCAAATATATCTAGTCAACAAGAAAAAACAGCAAAAAGTTATCACTCAGACTTTTAAGCTGGTTGTCTTTGATGCCTTTTTCAGTGTACTGTGGTTGTTTCAATGTAGGGATATTTCAGAGAAAAATGTGTTTGGCCTCCTGAAGAGATATTCATTGTAGTTACCAGAAAACTTGTGCTTTGTATCCCAAATCACAAAATTTTCCTGAGTTCTATTTGTCTCTCACCAGTAAGGAAGAAATTCAGAAAGAAGGAAATATGTAGCCAACAATATCAGTGATAAAATGGAGAGGTGGTCAGTGTAGAATCCTTCCCTTAGCAGTGGCTTTTAAATTCTGGTTTGGGAATCAGATCCACTTGAATTATATAGGACTCTTACTAAAAGGCATCTGTATTCTATCAAGCTCGTGTTTACTCATAATTTTATTACAAGAACAAAAGGGAGAAAATAATTCTTTAAGACATTATTGTAGGATGTCCAGAAAACCAGAAAAACAAATGCAACACTACTATCTTTCATTATACAGTTTTTTTCTTAAAAAACAAAACCAAGGAATTTCAAGGGTTTTATTCATAGCCTCATCAATCTTCACAATGTTCCTATAAGTCAGGTAGGTGGTGAGAATTACTATTAAGAGGAGAAGAAATTTAACACATTTATTCATTGCAAGAAAAAGACACATGGAGACAAGAGACTTGCAGTAAGAGTACTTTAGTTTGAAATATTACACATAATAACAGGGAATAAAGAATTATTCAAGGGAGGAAAAAATTACATCTAACTTGTAATATAGAAATGTTTTCTCATAAGTGAAAATAGAAAATAAATCATAATGAAGATTAAAAATAGAAAAATTCATGACACTTCAGCTAAATTCAATAAACATTTATTGAATGCCTAATGAATTTAAACTTTAATCATTTTCTTTTTCTAGTTATGTTGAAAAATTCTGTTTCTTGAGTGCCAAGTATTAAAAATATTTTAAAAATTCTGAAGAAGTTTCCCTGAAAATATAAGCAGTATATGAAAATGAGCTTTAATAAAGATTCTGGTTGCAAGTGGTTGTAAGGAAGGAGAAGCAATAACAGTTCTTAGGACCTCTGCTGAAGCGTTGCATAAATCATAAAAGAGAAAACAAACACAGGGATAGCCTCTGTACCTAAGTACAGACTATGGAAAAGTGTTAAATGATGGATCACGGTTAGCTATTCATTTTCACCATGCACAAAATAAAAGGAAAAAAAAATTAAGCCATAACATGAGGAATTTTTAGTTGATACTTGGAAAGATTTCCCAACAATAATCATTGCCTAATGCAAGCCTGCCTTGGCCTTTTATTAAGGTAGGTTTTGGAACATTTTTTAAACAAGAAAGAAGGTAGGGATAAAAGGGTATATAACTCCTAGGGTCCTTAGCCTTAGTCTGTGTGTGTGTGTGTGTGTGTGTGTGTGTGTGTGTGTGTATTTTAAACTATTTTCTAAGAGATTTTTCAGTTCGTTGTTTAATTCCATTAATTCATGGATTGCTGTTCTTGTCAACTTACTTCTTCAATTTTTCTGAGTCCAGGAGTCTAGGAAAAAATCTAGGAAAATGTTGTTATATTAAAGTTTGCTGTTCCTGCCAATCAAAATTGTGTCCAAAACAATTAATTGAAGATGGAAAATCAATTACTCAATATGTATCATGTACCTGTTGTGAGATGTCTCCAAATTTTAAAGTAGGCCAAGATGCCTTCCCTTTATGTCTGTTAGAAGCCCAAAGCTGTTCAAGCCTGCTGGTTCCTGACTGTCAGGGAGAAAGGTTTTCCAGCTGATAGTGATTTGATCATGTGGTAGTATATATCACTTCCAGAAGCATATAGATTTTTAAGAGAAGTTGATGAATAAGGCAATACTTAACCTAAAAGAAACAAGCTCTAAAATTTCAGCCAGAGGGAGAAGGGAAGTCATTATATATATATATATATATGTATATATATATATATATATATTTTTTTTTTAAATATTTATTTATTTATTTTTGGCTGTGTTGGGTCTTCATTTCTGTGTGAGGGCTTTCTCTAGTTGTGGCAAGCGGGGGCCACTCTTCATCGCGGTGCACGGGCCTCTCACTGTCGCGGCCTCTCTTGTTGCGGAGCACAGGCTCCAGACGTGCAGGCTCAGTAATTGTGGCTCACAGGCCCAGCTGCTCCGGGGCATGTGGGATCTTCCCAGACCAGGGCTCGAACCCGCGTCCCCCTGCATTGGCAGGCAGATTCTCAACCACTGCGCCACCAGGGAAGCCCGGGAAGTCATTATATTGACAGAAGTTCTTTTTTTTTTTTTTTTCAAACATCTTTATTGAAGTATAATTGCTTCACAATGGTGTGTTAGTTTCTGCTTTATAACAAAGTGAATCAGCTACACATATACACACGTTCCCATATCTCCTCCCTCCCGCATCTCCCTCCCTCCCACCCTCCCCATCCCACCCCCCCAGGCGGTCACAAAGCACCGAGCTGATCTCCCTGTGCTATGCGGCTGCTTCCCACTAGCTATCTATTTTACATTTGGTAGTGTATATATGTCCATGACACTCTCTCACCCTGTCACATCTCACCCCTCCCCCTCCCCATATCCTCAAGTCCATTCTTTAGTAGGTCTGTGTCTTTATTCCCATCTTGCCATTAGGTTCTTCATGACCTTTTTTTTTTTTTTTTTTTCCTTAGATTCCATATATATGTGTTAGCATACTGTATTTGTTTTTCTCTTTCTGACTTACTTCACTCTGTATGACAGACTCTAACTCCATCCACCTCATTACAAATACCTCCATTTCATTTCCTTTTATGGCTGAGTAACATTCCATTCTATATATGTGCCACATCTTCTTTATCCATTCATCTGATGATGGACACTTTGGTTGCTTCCATGTCCTGGCTATTGTAAATAGAGCTGCAATGAACATTTTGGTACATGACTCTTTTTGAATTATGGTTTTCTCAGGGTATATGCCCAGTAGTGGGATTGCTGGGTCATATGGTAGTTCTATTTTTAGTTTTGTAAGGAACCTCCATACTGTTCTCCATAGCGGCTGTATCAATTTACATTCCCACCAACAGTGCAAGAGGGTTCCCTTTTCTCCACACCCTCTCCAGCATTTATTGTTTGTAGATTTTTTGATGATGGCCATTCTGACCGGTGTGAGATGATACCTCATTGTAGTTTTGATTTGCATTTCTCTAATGATTAGTGATGTTGAGCATTCTTTCATGTGTCTGTTGGCCATCTGTATATCTGCTTTGGAGAAATGTCTATTTAGGTCTTCTGCTCATTTTTGGATTGGGTTGTTTGTTTTTTTGTTATTGAGCTGCATGAGCTGCTTGTAAATCTTGGAGATTAATCCTTTGTCAGTTGCTTCATTTGCAAATATTTTCTCCCATTCTGATGGTTGTCTTTTGGTCTTGTTTATGGTTTCCTTTGCTGTGCAAAAGCTTTTAAGTTTCATTAGGTCCCATTTGTTTATTTGTGTTTTTATTTCCATTTCTCTAGGAGCTGGGTCAAAAAGGATCTTGCTGTGATTTATGTCATAGAGTGTTCTGCCTATGTTTTCCTCTAAGAGTTTGTTAGTGTCCGGCTTTACACTTAGGTCTTTAATCCATTTTGAGTTTATTTTTGTGTATGGTGTCAGGGAGTGTTCTAATTTCATACTTTTACATGTATCTGTCCAATTTTCCCAGCACCACTTATTGAAGAGGCTGTCTTTTCTCCACTGTATATGCTTGCCTCCTTTATCAAAGATAAGGTGACCATATGTGCGTGGGTTTATCTCTGGGCTTTCTATCCTGTTCCATTGATCTATATTTCTGTTTTTGTGCCAGTACCAAACTGTCTTGATTACTGTAGCTTTGTAATATAGTCTGAAGTCAGGGAGCCTGATTCCTCCAGCTCCATTTTTCTTTCTCAAGATTGCTTTGGCTATTCGGGGTCTTTTGTGTCTCCATACAAATTGTAAAATTTTTTGTTCTAGTTCTGTGAAAAATGCCAGTGATATTTTGATAGGGATTGCATTGAATCTGTAGATTGCTTTGGGTAGTAGAGTCATTTTCACAATGTTGATTCTTCCAATCCAAGAACATGGTGTATCTCTCCATCTATTTGTATCATCTTTAATTTCTTTCATCAGTGTCCTATAATTTTCTGCATACAGGTCTTTTGTCTCCTTAGGTAGGTTTATTCCTAGATATTTTACTCTTTTTGTTGCAATGGTAAACGGGAGTGTTTTCTTAATTTCACTTTCAGATTTTTCATCATTAGTATATAGAAATGCAAGAGATTTCTGTGCATTAATTTTGTATCCTGCTACTTTACCAAATTCATTGATTAGCTCTAGGAGATTTCTGGTGGCAGTTTTAGGATTCTCTATATATCGTATCATGTCATCTGCAAACAGTGACAGCTTTACTTCTTCTTTTCCGATTTGGATTCCTTTTATTTCTTTGTCTTCTCTGATTGGTGTGGCTAACACTTCCAAAACTATGTTGAATAATAGTGGTGAGAGTGGGCAACCTTGTCTTGTTCCTGATCTTAGTGGAAATGGGTTCAGTTTTTCACCATTGAGGACAATGTTGGCTGTGGGTTTGTCATATATGGCCTTTATTATGTTGAGGAACGTTCCCTCTATGCCTACTTTCTGCAGGGCTTTTATCATAAATGGGTGTTGAATTTTGTTGAAAGCTTTCTCTGCATCTATTGAGATGATCATATGGTTTTTCTCCTTCAATTTGTTAATATGATGTATCACGTTGATTGATTTGCATATATTGAAGAATCCTTGCATTCCTGGAATAAACCCCACTTGATCATGGTGTATGATCCTTTTAATGTGCTGTTGGATTCTGTTTGCTAGTATTTTGTTGAGGATTTTTGCATCTATGTTCATCAGTGATATTGGCCTATAGTTTTCTTTCTTTGTGACATCTTTGTCTGGTTTTGGTATCAGGGTGATGGTGGCCTCGTAGAATGAGTTTGGGAGTGTTCCTCCCTCTGCAATATTTTGGAAGAGTTTGAGAAGGATAGGTGTTAGCTCTTCTCTAAATGTTTGATAGAATTCGCCCGTGAAGCCATCTGGTCCTGGGCTTTTGTTTGTTGGAAGGTTTTTAATCACAGTTTCAATTTCAGTGCTTGTGATTTGTCTGTGCATATTTTCTATTTCTTCCTGGTTCAGTCTCGGCAGTTTGTGCATTTCTAAGAATCTGTCCATTTCTTCCAGGTTGTCCATTTTATTGGCATAGAGTTGCTTGTAGTAATCTCTCATGATCGTTTGTATTTCTGCAGTGTCAGTGGTTACTTCTCCTTTTTCATTTCTAATTCTATTGATTTGAGTCTTCTCCCTTTTTCTCTTGATGAGTCTGGCTAATGGTTTATCAATTTTGTTTATCTTCTTGAAGAACCAGCTTTTAGTGTCATTGATATTTGCTATTTTTTCCTTCATTTCTTTTTCATTTATTTCTGATCTGATCTTTATGATTTCTTTCCTTCTGCTAGCTTTGGGGTTTTTTTGCTCTACTTTCTATAATTGCTTTAGGTGCAAGGTTAGGTTGTTTATTTGAGATGTTTCCTGTTTCTTGATGTAGGCTTGTATTGCTATAAACTTCCCTCTTAGCACTGCTTTTGCTGCATCCCATAGGTTTTGGGTCGTCGTGTCTCCATTGTCATTTGTTTCTAGGTATTTTTTGATTTCCCCTTTGATTTCTTCAGTGATCACTTTGTTATTAAGTAGTGTATTGTGTAGCCTCCATGTGTTTGTATTTTTTACAGATCTTTTCCTGTAATTGATATCTAGTCTCATAGCGTTGTGGTCGGAAAAGATACTTGATACGATTTCAATTTTCTTAAATTTACCAAGGCTTGATTTGTGACCCAAGATATGATCTATCCTGGAGAATGTTCCATGAGCACTTGAGAAAAATGTGTATTCTGTTGTTTTTGGGTGGAATGTCCTATAAATATCAATTAAGTCCATCTTGTTTAATGTATCATTTAAAGCTTGTGTTTCCTTATTTATTTTCATTTTGGATGATCTGTCCATTGGTGAAAGTGGGGTGTTAAAGTCCCCTACTATGATTGTGTTGCTGTTGATTTCCCCTTTTATGGCTGTTAGTATTTGCCTTATGTATTGAGGTGCTCCTATGTTGGGTGCATAAATATTTACAATTGTTATACCTTCCTCTTGGATCGATCCCTTGATCATTATATAGTGTCCTTCTTTGTCTCTTGTAATAGTCTTTATTTTAAAGTCTATTTTTTCTGTATGAGAATTGCTACTCCAGCTTTCTTTTGATTTCCATTTGCATGGAATATCTTTTTCCATCCCCTCACTTTCAGTCTGTATGTGTCTCTAGGTCTGAAGTGGGTCTCTTGTAGACAGCATATATATGGTTCTTGCTTTTGTATCCATTCAGCCAGCCTGTGTCTTTTGGTGGGAGCATTTAATCCATTTACATTTAAGGTAATTATCGATATGTATGTTCCTATTCCCATTTTATTAAATATTTTGTGTTTGTTATTGTAGGTGTTTTCCTTCTCTTGTGTTTCTTGCCTAGAGAAGTTCCTTTAGCATTTGTTGTAAAGCTGGTTTGGTGGTGCTGAACTCTCTCAGCTTTTGCTTGTCTGTAAAGGTTTTAATTTCTCCATCAAATCTGAATGAAATCCTTGCTGGGTAGAGTAACCTTGGTTGTAGGTTATTCTCCTTCATGACTTTAAGTATATCCTGCCACTCCCTTCTGGCTTGCAGAGTTTCTGCTGAAAGATCAGCTGTTCACCTTATGGGGATTCCCTTGTGTGTTATTTGTTGTTTTTCCCTTGCTGCTTTTAATATGTTTTCTTTATATTTAATTTTTGATAGTTTGATTAACTATCTTGGCGTGTTTCTCCTTGGGTTTATCCTGTATGGGACTCTCTGTGCTTCCAGGACTTGATTAACTATTTCCTTTCCCATATTAGGGAAGTTTTCAACTATAATCTCTTCAAATATTTTCTCAGTCCCTTTCTTTTTCTCTTCTTCTTCTGAGAGAAGTTCTTTTAATCACACCATGAAAGTGACTACCTGTGCTTAAGATAGGCATAGGAGCAAGATATAATAAAACAGGAAATTGATAAGGTTACCAGAAGGAAATGACTGGAAAGAGTGAAAGAAATCACAAAAGGAAAAGAAAGCTGAGGACAGAAAGGTGAACTGGTTATGGAGAAGAGAGATAAAGAGAATAAAGTGTAAATAGATCTCAAAAGATTATATCTTGTTCTAAAGTAGCCAAAGGCAGTATCTCTACGTTACTAAACAACCAATTTAGTGTAAAAATTAAAATTGTTGTTTTCCATTGTTTAGACTTAACCTTAGTTACCTTATTAAATTTTTTTCCCACTTCTCTCTTAATCTCCTTTCTCACTTCCCTTCTGCCCTGGCATTTCTTCCCATTGGATTCCTGTCTATCTATCTATCTATCATCTATCTATCATCTATCTATCTATCTATCTATCTATCTATCTATCTATCTATCTATCTATCTATCATCTATCTATCATCTATCTATCTCAGCATCATCATCTCTATGTATTTATTTTGATTCTTATATCAATTCCTTCAAGGTGTCACAGGTTAAAGTTGATTATACTCTTCGTAACAACAGCTTCTTGAGAATGTGAATGTGAGCCTCAAAACTAGTTTAGATCAGTGTTTTTCTAGTGTTTTTCAAACTTTGAAAGAATTATGCATTTCTTAAAATGTAGATCTGTTGATCAAGAATCTTCTGTGATGATTGTGGTGATGATCTATGTGATAGATCCTGTATTTTTAACAAGTTTACATGATGAGTTTTCTGCACTTAAAATATTTGAGATGTATTATTATAAAGATATATATAACCTTAAAAGTAATAAATTTTTCTGATTTTAGGTATATATCCTTTTTGGAATATCGATGCATGTGTTGAGGCCAGAAAAATAAAGCCAGACAGTATTCTGAGGGTGAATGTGTTACTGTTTGCTACATTCTTCTTACTTCTGTGAAAATGGAAATGCTGAATGCTTAACTTCTTTCAATGGTATGCCTCAAAAGAATGTCAGTACAAATTTAAGGATTTTTTCTTCTGTCCTTTTATTTTTCTATCATGAATATCTCTCATCACCCTGCCTAACCCTTTCCCTACAAAATTTTCCTTCCTGAAACTTGAGCTCTGCTTTCATTGTTTTTCTATTATGCAAAAGGTTAGTTTGGAAAAAAAATCTTTGTGAAAGTTTTACACATTTATTTTGCTTTTGACAATACTCAAGAAAAAATGGAATTGGTCACTGCTACCTCAATGAAATTATCACTCTGTAAATACTTCAAAGGTGATTTCCAGGTAATTAACACTGGAGACAAGTTTGATTGCTTATTGATTTCTGAGTATACTAGAACATTAATTAATTAATTAATTCTTTTTGAGGGATGGGAATGTTTAAGTCTGCCTGAAACTAGGTTGTTTTTTCATCTAAACATTTAAAGTAGCTGAGATTAATCACATTTCAAAGTGCAGAGTCTGGCCAGGTGATGAAGGTGTGGCCAACCAATTTCTCCATAAGTCTGCTAATAAATTAAAAGGGCATTTTTGATGAGCCCTATAATCTTCTCTTGCATTAGATTGAAGGATTAGATTTTCCTCTAATTCTTTTAAAATGATAATTAGCTAAAGAAAAAGTACTAAGGACTGAATTTTTATGCAAAGTGATTCTGTTGGTTTGCATAACTATTGTAGATGAAAGTGAAAAGCTTTTCAGGCATATATGGAGTTTGGTGCAATATGATATGTATGATTGTGATATTTTACCTATCTAGTATAATATTATAAACTTATTACTTTGGAAGAAAGATTTCATATCCTTATGGGTCCCCAAGGTATTCTTTTCTACCAAAGAAAGAACATAAAACATTAGCTTAGCCTCTTGGTTTATAAACTGTGCAGATTGGAGTATATTGTTAGAGTTTTAAAAACAAGAAAATGCTAATTACATAGAAGCTTTATGAGTTGTGGCTGAATGCGAAAATTAGTTAATTTGGAGAAGTATATCGGCTCCATCCTGTAAGCTAATTATCCAAATCTTATTAAGATTGGATGTATTTCTATCGCAGATTTCTTTCTTGGTAGTTGGCTCGGGATAGTTCCATACTAGTAGAGGGAAACAGAGAATTAAATTAATTACCTAAATACTTCAAGTGGGAAAGTGGTTCTCCTTAAATATTAAGTTTAATGAGGCTAAAAAAAGTTGTTTTAGGTGACCGCTGAGCCACTCTTTCCTCACCACCCCTCCATGGCCAACCACATTCAGTACTCAGTACAAAAAATTTTTGCAAAAGAAGAAAAGAGGCCTTTTATAAGGAATAGTGGATAAAGAATTAGAGAGAAGGTGACGTTCTAGTTAGAGGACCAGCTACCTATGCCCCCAGTTTCCCACACAAGGCTCTGAGGCAGGTTTCTTACATGTTCCATGAGTTTTCCTTCATGGATGGGGCTGCCAGGACTTCAGGGATCTTCTGAGGACCATTATGTGACTGTTCCCTGGAACCAGGGTTCATCCCTGTGCTTTGCCCATTCTCTCCCCCGGTTTCGTTGAATAAAATTAGGGGGTTCTCACTATTGCAAGTCCTTGAAGCTTTTACATAAGACATGGGGCTTATTTCCTATTGGCTTTTAAATGTAAAGGGATCTTAAATTGGAGGCTTTAATCGCGACATCAGTATATCTGGAAGATATCAAAGTGAGTCATGAAATAGAGGACCCTGCAGGAAGTTTAAAGTGAAGTTTAAAAAACTTCAGAGTATTTCTCTTCCCATGGGGCATGCCCCTCTTTATTTTCTGTTAAGAGAGGGGCGATTCAAGGAGATTACTGGGAAAGCTTGATTTAATATCTACTGGCAAATGAAACAAAGGCGAAATTGGGTTCACACTTCAGTCCTAGAGGCTGTGGAGGCATAGGCTGAGGAAGTGTCATCCTGGACTGGAGTGGGCCACAGACTCAAGGGAGCTAGAATGGGGTCTTCCTAATACTGCCTCTAGGGCAGCCCAGAGGGCACTCGAGAAGTTAGAGGTGGCTGCTAGATTAGTAGAGGTCGAGGAGGGTGAAAGAAACCCTGGAAGAGAATGGATTCATCTGAATCAAGGAACCACATTTAAGAGCCCACTCTAATGCTGGACATTTCTGAAGAATCCACAATTTGGCCCCATCAGAGAAAGCCAGCTGTAAACATCTGTTATACCAAGAGAGTGTGAAGCCAGTTCAGGACCATGCCCTCAACAAGTGCCAGGGAAATCACTGGGATGGATGAGTTTTCAGCCAAAGACATAGGATAAAGTAACCCCACTGAATATATTTAAAGGGTGGTGGGAGACGAAAGCATGACAGTGTATTCTGATTATATTCCATTAGTCTTACTTGGTAAGGAATCATATGCATAACTCCTAAGACTGGCTAAATAATCAGGGGTTAATTATTACTGCCTCAGTTGGTTTAATCTTAAGGAAGCAATGTTTAATAAAATTAGAACTCAAAAATTAAAATTTTTCAGCTGGTACAACTTTTAATCGACTTCATATAATAAAGCAACATAATCTAAACAAAACCTATGGTATGCATTTTTTTCAAGGTGGGATAATCATAAATCTAGTACTTTCTTATTTAATTTTGCATTATCAAGGTTCCATTTTATTTTATTATAGTGAAGGTTAGCATCTCATTTATAAACGTAAGAAGACTTTTTTTTTTAAATCTCCCAAAACCTTGCAGTGAGAGCAGGTAGGGAAGCCAGTAGGCCTTGAAGCCACTGCCAAGTTCCTCTCCATGTGATGTGTTGCATTCCAGGTGGATTGCTTAATTACTGGGTCACACTCTCTGAGACTGGCACCTTGCAAGAACAAGATGGTAGTGGTTGTCCTTGTTCCTGGTGTAGACTTTACTTTTGCTTTATTTTATACAAATCATTTTAGAAAAATGAAAGAAAGCGATGCAAAATATGCTTACTCTTAAAGTATTCTCTTTAGAGCAATGATCTGAGGTTCTGACAATGAGCTGACTACAGAGAATTATTTTCAATTGCTCTGCTCTGCTGTATTTTCAGTCTTGCAGTTTCTATCGTAATGTTCAGACCCACTACAATGGCTGCTACTATTACCATTCTCTTTTTTTTTTCTTCCCCCTCAGGATATTGAGTATAGTTCCCTGTGCTATACAGTAGGACCTTTTTGTTTATAACCATTCTCTTTTGATTATTTTCATATTAGAATTCTCCTTGGTTTCCCTCAAGGTAGTCTTCCTCTATTTTGATTTCTTAGGGTTCATTTCTTTTTTTTTTTAAAGATTGATTGATTGATTGATTGCTATGTTGGGTCTTCGTTTCTGTGCTAGGGCTTTCTCTAGTTGCGGCAAGCAGGGGCCACTCTTCATCGCGGTGCGCGGGCCTCTCACTATCGCGGCCTCTCTTGTTGCAGAGCACAGGCTCCAGACGCGCAGGCTCAGTAGTTGTGACTCACGGGCCTAGTTGCTCCGCGGCATGTGGGATCTTCCCAGACCAGGGCTCGAACCCGTGTCCCCTGCATTGGCAGGCAGATTCTCAACCACTGAGCCACCAGGGAAGCCCAGGGTTCATGTCTTGATCTTTATGGTGAGCACAGTTGGTGCTCCACTCAGATCCCTTTTACCTGCCAGTCACTCAGTTCCTCAGCTGCTGTTAGTGTTGGCTGCTAATGGCTCACAGCTGACCCTCTTCTCTGAAGACTTGTCTGCACAGAGCCATCTGTCCTGGAAGTCATGCTCTGATCCCTTCCCAGAGCAGCCTGTAGCTAAAAACTCTCTGATGGGAGAAGGGATCTAAAAAACTGGCCCCTTGCCTCAAGGTGGGGGGCTAAATCCATGGTACTTTGCTGATTCAGACTTTTCTGTGGGATTAAAGCTAGGCTCCATCTGAGACCACATCCTTGCTTAGCTTTTTTCCTCCTGCATAATCCTGCTTCTTCCACTCACCTTTTCCGGAGAACACTCCTCAATAAATAATTTGAACAAGAATTCCTATCTTGGACCGCTCCTGGGGAACCCAAATTAAGACAGTCATTTTATTCTCTCCTTACAGCTCTTCTCTAAGCGATCCCATGACTTCAACAAAAGCTAATATACTGCCTTTCAGAATAATATTCTCTCACTCATATCTCTTGTCTAAATTCTAGACTGAGAAGTACAGCTGCCTACTTTTTTAGATTTTGTTAAATTTAGGATTGCCTCCTTTTGCTGGGAGAGATTATATTTTGATTTTTTAAATTGCATTGAGTTAGAAATTTCAGGATCATACAAGTCTGAGGCCAGCTGAAAGCTTCATATGCCCTTTATTTCTATCAAATAGAATGGTCTTGTGAGTATAGCATATTCCTATGGGCATGTCAAGATTGTGGGCAGCAGCATAAATCACATAGACTTAGGTTATGTATAGTTCCTGAAGTTTTTGCCTTCTTGCTAAAGCCTATCGATGTTCAAGAAAGTGAAATTGAGGTTATCATGGGGAACATCATTGCACTGAAATTTACAAAACCCCAAATCATGCCAACCTTAATACTTCGATCATTCTTAGCAATAAGTTACTTGCTATAAGCCTCACAATACTGTTGTGCTACAACATAGTGAAGTTAATCTGCCTGACAGAAGCCTTTCTTGAGATCCATGGGCAGAGCTTAATTTGGTGAACACACCTCTGTTACAGTCTCATCATATTGCATTTCAATTGTTTGCTTCCTTGTTTGCATCCTCTCTAGGCACTTGGGGACACAGATTGTATTTTTTCATCTTTTCTTGATGAATAGTAGATACTCAATAAATGTTGGTTTTTGAAAGAATGCAAAAAATGAAGAGGGCAAGAAAAATAGAAAAAGAAGGGTTCATAGGAGGGTTGATTTAGCTTTTGACTGTCAGTTGTTAATTTATTGCCTCTCAGCTCTGCATGCACCCTTCAGTATATTCTTTGTGATAAACAAGGAAATTCCTTCAGGTATATCTCCTTTAAAGCAAGTACGATGTTAAGCTCTCTCCCAGGAGAGAACACTGGGTGGACATTGCAGGAGGAAGAAGCTGTCTTGCAGTTTCTTGTGTGGAACCGGGGATTGTTGGTATGGATGTGAGAACACTGGGTGGCTCTTGCCTTAGCCATAGGCCCAAAACATGGTTCTTCCATGATCTTGCAGCCTCGGCCTGGCCATCAGCTCCCCATAGCCATCCTGCCATGGCAGCCAGGGCTACTATGTGCCTGTGTTCTCTGAAGGCCTCCTCCCCCAACCAGCACCCAGACTCCCTTGCCACTGGTTGCTGTTTACCTACTCTCCCACCTGTATCATTGAAGTTGCCTATTTCTTGCCCAGCAACTCCAGACCAGCCAAGACCTAATTGAACCAGTGAAATTCTCTATTATCCGGTGGCTAAACCACACCTTCTCCAAGTCTGAATGCCTTCCAAGTTTGTGCTTCCTTGGGTGCTCTCCCTCAGCCCTAGGGTGCTATATAATGTTTCCTTATATCTTATGGTTACTCTTTATCATATGTAATGCTTCTTTATATTAATCTTCCCCTTTTAAACCTACTATGTGGTTTCTACCTCCTGATTGTACTCAAACTTCTATAGTCCGTGCTGCAGCACGCCTTTGACGGGTTAGAGTAAGTGACATACCTAAAACTAGACCCTTGCATTAGTTTGTTTATCAAAATATATTGGAGCCTAAAGAAAAGTCATAAAAATCTTTCACTCTTTCATTCTTGGCCATCAAATTTTTGTGTTTATTTTCAATCTGTTTAGTATTCCGGATTATATACTTAGTTTTGTTTTTGCTTAAGACTTATAAAATAACAATTTTGACCTGTGAACCTTAGAGACATACTTAAAAGTAAATGGAGATATGGCATCCACAGGTATAAAACTGAAGATATTTTATTCCTTCTGTTGGAAAGATTATTTTGGAATATTTGGAAAAAAAGACACTATCAATGTCAGATGTGTATTAATCGTGAACATGAGTAAGAATACACAAAGCCAATCAAAGACATTGAAGAGAGCCATTAAGCATGCTATGAATCTGTCATATTTGACTATTCCAGTTTTTGCCAGCTATAGAAATGATGCTTTCAACTAGCAGATTTAGTCTGTCTCAGTCCCTAAGTATATCAGTTAAGATTCTTTCTGTTGCACGTGATAGAAAATCAATCCTAACTGGCTTAAAAAATACAATAAGGGGAATTTATTAGCTCACATAGCTTGAAAATCCAGGGAATAGTTCCACTTTAAGTGTTATTTGGTCAAACAATGCCATGAGGACTCATCCTCCTCTTTCCTTCTTATCTTTTTGTCCTGTTGGCTTTAGTCTTAGTCTCTAGAGGAAAAAAAATGTCACCCAGAATATCTAAGCCTACGTCTTCCTAGGTTAACACAGAAGAAGTGAAAGCAACTTTTTCTGGGAACTCCCATCACATGCTGGCCTTCATTCCGATGGAGCAATTTGGATTACATGCCTAACCATGAACCAAAGGACTAGTAGAGCATGGGTTGCATGCCCCCTTTTTGAGGTTAGATCACCATCAGAACCAGACAGAGAGTCAGTAAGGGATGGTTCTCCAGAGAAATTTAGAGAAATCTTCTCCAAGGTATGGTACCCTAAAGAACAGATAAATGCTTGGTAGGCAAGTAACAAATGTGTGCTGAACTAAATAAATCCTGAACAAGATTTCCTGGCTCTCAGTAGCTCCATAGCAGTCATTTTACTTGGACATATCTTTTGCCCCTAATCCAAGCATGACCAGTATAAGCACGTATGTGTCCACTGAGCCACAGTCTGACCCTAACCCTTGCCAGCAACACATTCTCTCAGGAACTGGCTGGATTCTTCCCTTGAAATATACAGATCACCTGTCAGGTCTGCCAGACTTTGAGTAAAGGTGTCCACTGTAGCCAGCAGTCTTGGTGTACTTATCCCACATGCAGAGGTAGTTTTTGTGTTTTTAAAACCAACCTGTCTTTGTTAACTGCTTTTGATCATTCATTGTACCTTACAGGGTCTCAAACTTGCCAAACTAAGATGGTAAATGCAGACAGTGGAGGGAGGATGCTTTTCTCTTCTCAACCTCATTTTACCCGTTAATGATAAAAGTAACTTACTTACTGAGTGCTTGCTAATAATAAGCATGCTTTATGTATATGAAATTTATGTGTATGAACACTTTATGTATATGAACTTATTTTATCCTCACAATAAACCTGCAAAATAGATACTATTCTTACTCTTATTTTAAAAATGAGGAAATTGAGGTAGAGAGAGATAGATAATTTGGCTAGGTTCACACAAGTAGAAAGAGGTGGACCAGGGCTTCTCCCTCAGGTAGTTTGACTTTGGAACTTGCCTTCACAACCCCACACAATGCTGCCTCTAGTGCACACCAATAGAGTCATCCTTGGTTCATTTCTAGTAACTGTGCTAGATGTGCTCTGGCTATTTTATTAAGAAATTGCCTTATTCAGATCAAGCATAGGGACGCAGCTTTCTCATGTCTTTGGCATTTTTGCACAGTTGCTTAAATTTCTCATGCATCTTCTAGGTACATTTTAAATAGGCTCAGAGAGAGTAAGGTCCTGTTTAACATACTTTGTTTACCAAAGCTTTTTTATTTTAATTGAAGTAGAGTTGATTTACAATGTTGTGTTAGTTTCAGGTGTACAACAAAGTGATTCTGTTATACATATTCTTTTTCATATTCTTTTCCATTATGGCTTATTACAGGATATTGAATATAGTTCCCTGTGCTATACACTAGGGCCTTGTTGTTTATCCATCCTATATATAATAGTTTGCATCTGCTAGTCCCAAACTCCCCATCCAACCCTCCTCTGCCCTACTTCCCCCTGGAAAACCACACAAAGCTTTGAATCTAAAAGTCAACTTCCATGTAGAAATATATACAGACTGCTGGCCCCTTGGCACTTCTTGCTCACATTGAACTTCCCATTGCCTCAGCTGTTTTATTAGCACTTGAAGGATGCAGAATAATAAGGCCAATCAGACCAGGGGATTGGGGATCAGACAGACCTTGGTTCAAGTTCTGACCTGCCAATTCAGATCTATGTGAACTTGGGTAGATTCATCCTCTCTAAGCTTCAGTCTTCTTATATGTAAAGTGGTGAGGAAACTGAACTTATAGAACAGAAAACTTGATTCAGCCTTGGTTAAAAAGAAAAGAAGCTACATTTCACAAACAATGGCAATGGATTAGGTCTAGGAGGAAAGAATGCAAAAAAACCTGCTGGTGAGATAAGGATTTTTAAATTCTGTGATCAAAGGGACACAGTCAAAAAAGACTGTTCCTATGAGACTGCTACTCTGGAACCTAACTTCCCAGGGTAAGTGCCTGGAAGCATTATATTTTCATTTAATTTATATAATAGATTTGTTATAGGAAACGGAATTTCTTTCTTTATGTTGTAAAAGAACTTGCTGGCTTTGTTTCTCTGTGTAAGTAGTATGGGCTCTAGCCCACGTTTCCCTGCCAGCCTGCAAGCAAATAACAACAACCAGGGCTTCCAAATCCAAATATGATGGGAGCTTGGTTTCTTTGACAATAGGAATAATTAATAGTGTTTTTTTCATAGCATTTATTATGAAGATTTAATGAGAAAATACATGCACAACAAACACAGTCATAAATATTCATTCAGCAGCCCTTACTTTGACCTGGAGCCCATCTTTGTATGTCTCCCCACACACTCCCACCCCCCTCTTCCTCCCTCCCTAAACCGGGCTCTCAACTTCTGGTCCATTCTGCAAAAGTGTCAGCAGCATAGATTGTGCAAACAAGTGGCTGAAACCTTATTCAAAATTTAGAGCTCTTTTTGGTCTCAGCAGGATTTGGCTTTCATCCATACTGTCCCACCATTGTTTCCTTGCTAGGATCTGATGAGGTACCTGCATTATTCTCTAATACCTACCCCTGAACAATGGGCTCTATGCTTCCTTTGTCTCCAGTCTAAAATTTAACAGGATCCCCTGGCAGCTCCTGAATCTTGTAAGCTGGAAAGACTGATTTCAGTTATCCCAAATCATTTCCAGGATGTCAGAGCTTAGAATCTTTGCTTCAGCTAAGCAGAGCTGCCTGTGTTTTTTTTCTGGTTTCTCAGTGGCAGAAGCTACTAGCCACAGAAGCCACAGTTTGATATCATTTCTGTACAGTGTCTATAGTCTGTGCTTTTCCTAAGTGGCTGCATAATTGTGTGGAATAAATGAATTCCTAAAACATCCATAGTGTAAAATAAATAAGATCTATATACAAAAATAGATCACATAGAGGCAAACACAAAGGTGGCTTTTTGTTATTTGACCTGGGGTGCTTAACGAAGATTTCTGTTTTACCTGCAGTGTTTTGCTCTCAGTTATTAATGGATCAGTTTTTTTTTCCCTCCAGAGCACCCACTTGTTCTTTATATAACCTTGGATTTCTAACTAATTTTTTTATGTTAGTTAATCCCACAAATGCTCTGCAGTTTCTGAAGACAACATGATGCAACTTAAGCCCTCCTATTGTGGATGAAACAGGATTTTGTGATGTGACCATTGTCATTAGCAGGAAAGAGATCAGTGGGAAATTGAAGTTCAGGCTCATGGTATACTTGGAAAGATGACTTACTATTTTTTTTTAATATGGATACTTCCTGAAATGAAATAAGAAAGTCATGAGATAGGAGAGATGGACAGTGCAAATCATTTAGACCAAGTTAAAAATCAAGACAGAAATGTCCCTTCTCTGTTTGGTTTTTAAAAATTTTGCTTTTACATTTTGACTCACTTCTATTCTTCACTTTGCCTTAACGAACACCTCAAATTTAAGTGGACTCAAGCTTTGTTTTCCCTGGTCTCACCTTCCTTCATTTCCTTCTCCCACCATCTTCATTAAATCTTCACATTTTCTATGAGGCCTTCATTAATAACTTATAAATTCATAATTAAATGCAACCTAAGGGGAATCTTTTTGCTTACTTAAGATACATGCATTTTCTGTGGATTAAGCGTTCCTGAAAGTCAGGCTTTAAAATGAAGTTTATATGATACACTTTTTATTAGCATTTGGAAAATGCTTGATTATTTTGGACAGTACATTTTTTAAATTGTTTGACAAATTCCCTTGATATATGTCCCCAATCACTCCCTGATGTCTAATATTGGGTCTCTGTATACATTATATCAGCAGTCCCCAACCTTTTTGGCACCAGGGACCGGTTTCGTGGGAGACAATTTTTCCACGGACCCGGGGGGTGGGAGGGTGGGGGGATGGTTCAGGTGGTAATGTAAGTTATGGAGAGCGGCAGATGAAGCTTGACTTGCTTGCTGCCGCTCACCTCCTGCTGTGTGGCCCGGTTCCTAACAGGCCAAGTACCGGTACCAGTCCATGGCCCGGGGGTTGGGGACCCCTGCATTATATTACCTTTCTGGATTTTTTCTGAGCTTGGGATTCCTACAGTAGAGAGCTCAGGGATGGGTGATGGGGAAGATGTACATCAGATTTTTGATATTCTTTTTAAGGTGAGTTACACCAATTACTTCCATCTGTCTTACAGTTTAGTTTCTTTAAAAAAGTACAACATATAATCATGATACTTGCTGACAACTAACAAGTAGCATAGAAGAATTGAGGATGATTATTGGGGCTGCTTTATGTAATACTAAATGAGAGGGCCACAATTTTTCTGAGGTTGGGTATATTTAGTAATAAGAGAAATTCCTATAATATCATTATCTCATTTTTTCTTTTAAAACCAGCTTTATAGTGTAATTTGCACATGGCAAATGCATCCATTAATGTTGCCGTTAGATGAGTTTTAACAAAAGTGCATACCCTTGTATCTGCCACCCTACTCTAGCTATAGAACATTTCTATCATTCCAAAATATTTCTTCATGTTCCTTTGCATTTGATCCCCACCTCAGACAATCACTAGTCAACTATGTTCCTATAAATTAGTCTCCTTCATTTACATGTTTTTGAGATTCTTCCAAGTTTTTACATATATCAGTAGTTTATACATTTTTATTTTTATTTATGGAGTAATACTCCATTGCATGAATATACCACAGTTTGTTTATCTATTCACCTGTTGATGATCATTTGGATTGTTTCCAGTTTAAGACTATTATGAATAAAGCTGCTGTAAGCATTAGTATCCAAGTGTTTTTCTGACATATGTTTTCATTTCTCTTGGCTAAATACCTACAATAAAATTGTTTAACTTTATAAGAAACTAAGTATTTTCCTAAGTGGTTGCACCATTTTATACTCTAATCAGCAATATATCAGAATTCCAGTTCCATCCAGTATGAGTTTCTTATGTATTTTGAATATCAACCACTTATTGGATAAAGTTTGCAAATATTTTCTCTGATTCCATAGGTTGCCTTTTCATTTGGTTGATAGTTTCCTTTGCTGTACAGAGATTTTTAGTTTGATACAGTCCCACTTGTTAATTTTTGCTTTTGTTGCCTGTGCTTTTGATGTAGCATCCAAAAAATCACTGCCAAGACCCACGTCAAGGAGCTTTTTCTCTGTTTCCTTCTAAGAGTTTTATTGTTTTGCATATATTAAGGCATCCTTGCATCCCAGGGGTAAATCCTACTTGATCATAGTGTATGATCCTTTTAATGTGCTGTTAAATTTGGTTTACTGTATTTTGTTGAGGAAATTTGCATTTATGTTCATCAGGGATTTATGTTCATGAGGCTTGTGAGTTTCTTCTCTTGTAGTGTCCTCATCTGGCTTTGGTATAAAGGGCAATGCTGGTCTCATAAAATGAGTTTGGAAATGTTCCCTTCTTTCAATTTTTTGAAATAGTTTGAGAAGGACTGATTTTAATTCTTCTTTAAATATTTGGTAGAATTCACCCATGAGGCTATCTGGTCCTGGGATTTTCTCTGTTGGGAGGATTTTGATTTCTGCTTCAATCTCCTTACTCTTTATTGGTCTATTCGGATTTTCTATTTCTTCATGATTAAGTCTTGGTTGGTTCTATGTTCATTTTTTTTCTAGGTTATCCAATTTGTTGGCATAATTTTGATAGTAGTCTCTTATGACCCTTTGTATTGCTGTGGTATCAGTTTTAATGTCTCCTCTTTATTATCTTTTCAGGTCTTCCATTTACATCTTTAATCCATTTCAAGTGAATTTAAATATGGTGTAAGATAAGGATACAATTTCATTCTTTTGCATTTGGATATTCAGTTTCTCAGCACCATTTATTGAAGAGACTATCCTTTCCCTACTGTGTACTCTTGGTGCTTTTCTCTTTTCATTCCCCTAACCGGCTAATTTCAAAAGACGTGCTTTTGAGTTTGCTGATTCTTTCTTCTGCATGATCAAGTCTGCTGTTGAAGGTTTCTGTTGAAAATTTTAGTACTCTTATTGTATTCTTCAGCTCCAGAATTTGTTTGGCTCTTTTTAATGGATTCTATTTCTTTATTAAACTTCTCATTTTGTTCATCCATTGTTTCCTGATTTTGTTTAGTGGTTTATATGTCTTCTCTTTCACCTCCCTGAGCTTCTTTAAGATGCTTATGTGAATTCTTTTCTGGGCAATTCACAGATCTTTATTTCTTTGGGGTTGGTTACTGGATCTTTATTAGTTTCCTTTGTCGATGTCATATTTGCCTGATTCTTCATGATCTGCACAGTCTTGCACTTCTGTCTCTGCATTTGAAGGATCAAACACCTCTTTCAGTCTTTACAGACTGTTTTTGGTATGTAAAGACCTCTCCTATTGGGTCTCCAGACTGATGGCATTGCCTCCATAATTGCAGTCGAGCGAGGTTGGAGCCAGGTCATGTGTCTGTTGCTTGGTCTACAGTGGGGTCCTCAGTCAGTAGGCCTGGTACTAGGGGCTCAGGTGGGTGTGGTTTCTATCTGGTCTCTGGGTGGATGGGACTGCCTCTAGCACCTTGGTCTGTGAGGCTCGTGATGGGATAAATGTCTACTTCAGTAGACATTTATCTGGGTCCCTGGGAAGGCTCCTGACATGACACTGGGTGGTCCTCTGGGTGGGCAAGATTGGACACAACTGCAACTTGAGAGGGGTTGGAACTGAGTCATGGGACTGCTTTAGGGTCCATGGCTGGGACTGAGATCTTCAGGCCTGCGTTCAGGGGCACAGAAAGGCATGCCTCCTGTCAAATTCTTGGATAAACAGGACTGCTCCTAATTGCTCATGGCTGAGCAGGACAGGATTCTGGCCACAGGGCTGCCTCATGATCTGCAGTTGGACTAAAGTCAGTGAGTCTGCCTTTGGGGGCACAGAGGAATGTTTATCCCACTGAGTCCTTGGACAGGCAGGACTGCTCCTGGACTCTGGATCAGCAGAGCTGGAGCTGAGTCACAGGGTTGCTTCAGCATCTGTGGTCAGACAGAAGTCAGCAGGCCAGCCTTGGGGCACAGATAGATTTGTCTCCCTCCAGGTCCCTGGGTGGGCAGGACTGCTCTCTGATGCAGCTGCAAGGGGCTGGAGCCAGGTTATGGGGCTTCTCTAAGATCTGCAGTTGGACCAAGGTGAGAGGGCCTGCCTTGGGGCATGGACAAGCATGGCTCTCATCCTGTCCCTGGGCGGGTAGGACCAGCAGCTAAGAGGGGCTAGAGTCAGGTCACAGGCTGCTTCTGGGTTCATAGCTGGGACTGAGATTGTTGGGCCTTCTACTCAGAATGTAGCCAGGTGTGACTCTTACTGTATCTCTTGGCAGATGGTATTGGTGGCAGAACCAAGGCCAAATAGGGCTGTAGCTGAGTCCACAGGGTTGGTTGGGGCTCCTTCTGAGTCTGTAGCTGGGATTATGGTCAGTGAATCTGCCATCTGGGTGCTGGCTTGCCTTCTCAAAATGGCCCTCCTCAGTCTTTGGCTCCACTGGGGTTTTACAATTTTCTACCTGGATCTTGCAACTCCCACAAAGGCATTTTGACTGTGGATAGCTGCTAAATTATTGTTGCTGAGGGCGGATATGAGTGGGAGTGGTGGCTTCCAATTCTGCCATCTTGCTTGCAAGTCTCATTTGGACATTTTTAGGAACCTAATATTCCTTTCTCAGGCTTAGCTGGAGGGTGAGTTGCCTTCCTCCTTTGCCTTAGTCAGTAAACGAAGAAAATGTTGGCTGGTTATAATTACATGACTCACTCCCCATCATGCCCAAATTACTGCTCTACTATGGAGTTTGGTCTTGGAGAGTGGGTGCACATCACATTTTGGTCCTCTGGGCTGTTTCAAGCGGGTAAGTTAGGTCAGAATTCCATAAATGTAAACTTAATGTTATATAACTGAATTAACTTTTATTGTCTAAGTTGGAGAACTAGAAAATTCTGCTCTATCAAGTGTGGAAAGATTGTATATGTGGGTGTCAGACTAATCTCAGCTGTAGCAACTTAATAACTATATACATTTTCTCATCTGTGGAAGGTGGGGTAATAATACCTATTTTATAGGGTCATTGAGGATTAGAAATAATTTTGTAAAACAATCTATCATAATTCCCAATATACAGTAGGCAAGTAGTGTTACTGATAACTATCATCATCATCATTATTATTATCAGCAGCAGCTTCATAAATGGAATTATATAAAATAGAGGTGTGTGTGTGTGTGTGTGTGCATGTTTGTGTGTGTGTGCTTTTTTAATGCTATTATTCTAGTGGGACTATACTAGGTATTTTACTTTATATTACAGAATTGGCTATCTTCTTATAACTGAAAATAAAATTCTTCTCAGAAGTATTAACCAATATAGTTGCAGTAAACTTTGATAGCTTTCTCCCAGGTTCTCCCTCCCTCTCCAAACTTTAAGGTAGATGGCATTATTTACAAATACCCAGCCCATGGACTATTTGTTGTAGTGGTGGTTCTTCATAGACATAACTTACTTTGATCTTAAATAAATCATTTAATTATTGCCTATCTGGGTAATATCAAGTAAAATCTAAGAAATATACCAAGGATAACACTTAAATATTAGTTGCAGCTCAACAACTCTTTGTGCCACTTTTCTCCCTTTATTATTTTCACGTGGGCCAGGGAACATTCTCTTTCTCTTGCTAAATAAAGTGACACTGATGTCCAGTTTCTGTCAGCTGTTTTTTTGCCTCTAAACCAGAGGTTGGCAAACTAGAGTCCATAAGCCACATGTGTCCTGCCATCTACTTTTGTGAATAAAGCTTTATTGGAACACATGTACTTCCATTTGTTTATGTATTATCTGTGGCTGCTTTGATGCTACAGTGGCAGAGTTGAGGAGTTGCAACAGAAACCAATTGGCCCACAAAGCCTAAAATATTTACTATCTGGCCCTTTACAGAAAAAGTTTGCCAATCCCTTCTCTAAATCAACAAAATCCACATTTTAGAACTCTGCTGCCCCTTGTGGGCCACTTTTTGGCCTGCTTCATATTGACCATTTGTAACCTAGGAGTGTTTTTTCAGAAAGAACATTGAAAGGGTTTAAAATTTCTTTTTAAAATGAACATTGGCATTCCAGTTATATTTTGATTACAAAAAAATATTTTAAAATAATCATGAGTAACATTGTTGTTTTATAATTTGCCAGAGATACACTCTTAACAAATGCTAACAATGATTTTAAGAAACAGGATGGGGAGAAAAGGAGATAGAGAAGGATAAATCGGCCTATATTTGTGCCTATAAATATCTGAAGAATTTACACACCATTTGTAATCTTACTTGAAATTGTTTTTAGTTTCCTACCTAATTTTCAAAGCAAAGGAAAGGACACTGTTTTCCAGAAAAGTCTTGGTTCCCTCAACTGGTACTCTATGCTTGCTGTGGAGTGATAAGAAGTTCATTTTGCAAAGTAAGTTCTTGGAGATGCATGTTGTAACTGTCATCTGTCGGTGGAACAAAAAGTCATTTATGTTGACAGCTTATGTGGCTACTGCAATTTTTCAATGCAGAGAACAGACTAGTAATACTGCATGATGCTAGTTATACTGGCTATGTTTGAACTTGTAGGATGAAAGTGGGAAAGCAATCATTATTGGGGAGTTGGGTGGGGGAAGACCAGACTTTCATACTTTCATATTAACTTTAATAATAGTCATGGGGGGACTACAGCAGCATACTTTTATCCAGGAAGTTTCTCTCTCTTTCTTACTCTAGCTTCTCAAATCTATTTTGAAAAGAGTATGCTCAACTCAGGCAGCTACAAAACACATGCAAACTCTTGATTTTAGTAAATTACCTTAGAGCAGACAGGTGCATGATCCAACAGGTGGCTCTAAAGGATGTGAAATTAAAATGGCATAGATGCCAAGAGAAATCCTCTCTCAGAAGCCAGGCTCCAGTTTGAGTTTGTGCCAAGGGTTAGAGCTTAAAAGCTTTACAAAAAGTCATCTTGTTTCCAGTGAAACTTTGCATTTTTAAAGCTCCATTTCTTTTGTATCCATTTGAAATGAATTTTGCATTCTCTGAATCATTTTCTATTTCACAGTGATACTTTCCTTTCTAAATATTAACATTTTTCTTCACCTTGCTCTTTTCAAAATTATTAATATTCTCACTCTTTGCTGTATGCCATTTTGAAGAGTTTGATTAAAATAAGCTTTTCCATTTCCTCTTTAATGTAATTCCTTTCAGAAGCTTTTGGGGAAAATATTTCCCCGCAGGAAATGTATCTAAATTTTTAAATGATTTAATTTCAAGATGCATTTACTAAATGCTTTTTATGGTCAAAATACTGTTCTAGGAGTTTGGGAGATACCAAAAAAAAAAAAAAAAAAAAAGGACAAAACATGGATCTTTCCTTAAAATTCTTACAATTTAGGGACATGTGAATTTTTAGTAGGTATAAAATTTTGGAAGAGAGATAGATGGATGGATAATAATAAAATAAAATATCATCAGTGTTACAATGTCTGAGTAGGTCCTAATAATAGTACAGGCAAAATAAACTGCTAAGGAACATTTTGTGTAGTTTTGAAAGGTGCTAATTCTTCACATGTGGTGGCCTTTGCTCTGTCTCCCTTGCTATATATCCACATCAGAAAGGGTCCACATATCTTATATGTTTAGTTATTATTTTGTATCAGTCTCTCTTGGATTACAGTTCTTTTGCTCAGTTCTCTTAAATTTGTAGCAACAGAGTGGATCTACTTCGTGTACTTTTTATCCTTTCTTCAAGTCAGCCTATGCCTGTACTTGCATTAGCACAGAATCCATGGGGTTATAATTGCTGATCTAGCAACTAGCCCTCCCTACTCCCCATCTTCTCTGCCTTAATTCCTATAAGAGGAAGTAGTTAACAAAGCAGTCACCTTGTTTATGCTCCCACCTGAGTCATAACAGTAAGAACTGTCATATACTGAAGAGGAATAGTAGAGCCATGGTTGAGTACATAGTCTTTGAACCCATATTGCCCAGGTTCAAAGCCCAGCTCTATTGATTACAAAATGAGCAGTCTGGGACAAGTTACTCACCTCACTGTTTTCTATGTCAAATCATGATATTAATAATAGGTGACATACTCAGACGTGAGTATTAAATGTGGTTATTTCTATAAACAGTGTAGAGGGGTATTAGATGTAGAGGGAACACTCAGTAAATGTTAGGTTTTATTATTATTAGAGACAAACAGGCTTGGAAAAAAGATTTCCCTCTTCTACTTTTGAGAGAAAAAAGTTCTATCTACATTATCAGAATTTCATATGACTGTGGTCAGTATTTGCTGTGAAAGGCCATGAATAAATGTGATGAATTGTGATGACTTTCTGAAAGAAGAGGAGTTTGAGTTGTGACTTAAGAAAAAATACAGCAGAGGAAAGAGGAAGAAAGAGATTTCACAACTGTGGGAGGAGGCAGAGGCCAGTATTGGAGAGGACCAAGCACAGGGTGCTCCAAATCCAAATGTGGCTGGGAGAGTATGTACAGTTTGTGAGGATGCGGACACTTCTGATCTTCAGGACAGTCATGTTCCAAAAAGGAGGTCACCGTGATTACTGCTCTGGAGCTACCTGGTGTCTGCTGATGTGGGACCCAGCTGTCCTGGCAGAGCTTGTTCCAAGATGGAGAGCTTCAAAACCTTTGTGGGCAAGTCTGCGCTGGAGAACTTTAAGAGAGGGGGCAACAGAGCCCACTTTTCATAAAGCTACAGTATGGTAGCCTAGAAAGATGTATCCAGAGTTGAAAATTCTGGATTACATCCAATTGGAAAGTCCGGATTATTACCTGGTGTCATCTCTTTGAAATTTTCTACATGTTGATCATTGGTCTCCTTAACATTTCTTGAGGTCTGAAGGATCCCTCTATAGCAAGATGATCTATTCCTCTGTTGGACAGTTCTGATTATCTTCAAGGCATTTAAACCTAGAGCTATGGACAGTCTCCTTGTTACTTATCCTTGTGATGGAATAGTCACTTCCTTTGACTCCTACAGCAGTTTGTGTGTATGTCTACCCTGGCAATGACAATACAGAGTATATAATTGGGTGTTTAGTGCCTCTCTCTCCCATCCAACCCTGAGTTCCTTGGGGACAAGGGATGTGTCTTTTCCTTTGTTCCTCTAGCCCCTGGCATGATTCTGATTGGATATAAATGCCTACTAAATGTTAATATACTAGAGTTTTACTGACTACGGCTAATCCCTCTAACAGCTGACCAGCCATCAAAACTTTGAGGACAACTGTGACCGTAAACATGTCCCAAGTAATACTTATGCATCTATAAACAGTATTATTTGTGGAAATACGGCTTGGTATATATTTTTAAACATTCAGTTTTCCTGTTCCTGTTCTACTAAATGATTATATTTTATGCTTATTCCAATTTGTGCACATCTTGAGGGTGTCATAACAGTGCTGGCTGAAAGTGCTAGTTACCTCCTTAAGTCACTATTTGAAAGCTTGTTGGTGTCTGTGGCTTATCACGGGAGGTTTCGGTACTCACTCCAAACAGACTACGGTTTCTTTAACTTCAGGGATGTGCCTTTCTTCTTGGTAGCTCTTGGGCCTAGCACAGTGCCTAGCACTTTGTAAATTTTCAGTATATACCCACTGATGCATAATTAAATGAATATTTCCACTAAATTATTAAATTCAATAATTTTTCTTAGAGAAAAGGAGAATCTATGTTACTTCTCACTTTTCCCCAAAGAGTTAGGGGGAATTTAGGGTTAGGGTTCCCCTGGGAATTTAACATGAGTTGAAATCAGTATGTCTTTAGTATTTTTGCTTATGATTATTTCTTTCATTTCTTGAGTGCAAATTTTGAATTAGTTTCAGAAACTGAATTTTGGAACCCCTGAGCCTTACCATTAACCAAGTCATTTAACAGTATGAAAATGCTTTCAGAGCGATAGATTCAGGGTTTCCAGAGGAAATAATTTTCCTTCTCACCACTGACTAGAACTTTGGAAACTGCCTTTTTACCTCATGAAGTTAGTGATAGCAGTGAGAGGTTTCTGTATCTATTCTAAATGCAACCTTCCACAGCAGCTTTATAAAGCTTGCCCTGGCATCCCTGAACATCCCGTTAATTAAGAATTCACAGCCCTGTCTCTCCTTCATTCTTCTCCATGGCCTGTGCTGTCAGGTTTTGCTCCTCTTCCTTAGTAACAGAAACTGAAATTAGAATTCCGAGTGGAGGTGTCACTCCCCAGGAGGCTGAGAATACCACCCTCCTCTGAACTTGTTCTCTTTCAGAGCATCTGTCGGTAGTAGCTCACTTGTTAAAAGGTGGACATTTCGCCATTCTGTCACTCACTTAGAAATAGTGTCTACCCTTTGGGCAAGTGACGTCTCTGTAGAAGGAGGAGTACTAGAAACCCTCATAGTTAATAAACCATCAGTCTAACCATGCCACAAACAAACATTTTTCTCAAGTTGCCTATTGGTAGATAACTATAATTTAAAGCCTTTTGGGGATAAGTCAGGGTATTAATAGCTGCCCTACTGGGTTGTTATGACTATTAAATAAGTTAATGTATTTTAATTGGTTTACACTGTGGCTGAAAGATAATAATCAGTCAAAAATCAGCTATTACTATTACTATTTTTATAATACTAAGTACATATACAACATAAATAACATAAATTGCTGATTATTTGACTAAGTTTCTAGACAGCCTAGGGAGAGAGCGATAATCTTATTACAATTCAGCCCAAAGATTATAGTCATAAAAATGGAGGGTTAACATGCATTTTATTATATTTTATACATTTCTTTTGAATAAATTAAGTTGACAACATCATGAATAGAAAACAGATAATTGACAAGAATAAAGGAGCTATCAGATCATTCTTAATGAATGTATGAATGTAAAAGGAGTTTGATGTATCATGATGAAGATGTAAGCTGACACAACCCTGCACCTTCTTTAGTTCCTTTTTTAAAACCTAACAGGACTGAGCCTGGTAGCTGACTTTTAAAGGCCATTTCCTTTCTTGACCTCAGTTTCAGCTTCAGTATAAGTTTAAAAGTTTAATAAATATGCAGAGAGCTGCTATGTGTATATTTAATTCTGAATAATATCAATTTTGCTTTTATTTTATATACTTCCAATTTAATGTGCCATTGGAGTGATCACCGTTTCTTTCAGTTAGAAGAAACTTGATTATTTCACTTACATTTCTATTTGAAAGAGCTAGAACAACTGTTTTCCAAAAACAGACAATCAGTAAGGTGGGAAAGACTTTCGTAAAGTTTGTGGTATTGCTTTAGAAAAGGTAGCACAGTCCAGTTTGTAAACTTACTAATTATCTTGGCATTTTCTGAGCCTGGAACGGTTTCAAAATATATCCACATATTTTTAATGTCATAGTCAGAATTTCTTTGCCAAAACTGACTTGAACAGACAAAGCTTAGCATGTTTTACAAAAGAGGATTATTTAAATTTATTTTTAGTAATCTGCCTCCAATTCCTCATTTACCATTACAAACTTGCTGGGGCAGACGTGTAATTTTCCTGGACCTTTTCAAATTTTTGTGTGAAACTGTAAGTATATAATTGAAGGCAATTCCTTATCTCTCAACTGTAGTCACTCTGTATTTGTTTTTAAAAAAAGATGGGTAATGAATAGGAACAGGAATATTATTCAAAAAACAGAATTATATGTAATTTTTACTATAAGTATCACAACTAGGGACCACATTCATATGCATACATAGATGAGTTTTTAGAGGTGTTTCATAAAAGCTGACCACAAAAATATTTATACAATACTGCTTGTTGTTGTTGTAGAAATTCAGTCAAGAGGTAATGGTTTTACAATGATCCTGGGAAGTGTAAGGCTTCTGGATATACAGTCATCCTGCGGTATCTGCAGGTGATTTGTTCCAGGATCCCCATTGATACCAAAATGTATGGATGCTCAAGTCCTTTATACAATCATCTGGTATTTGCATATAACCTAGGCACATCCTCCATGTACTTTAAGTCATCTCTAGATTACTTAAAATACCTAACACAATGTAAATGCTATGTAAACACTTGTAAATACACATAAATAAAATGTAAATGCTATGTAAATAGTTGCTGGTGAGAGGCAAATTCAAATTTTGCTTTTTGGAACTTTCTGGATTTTTTGTTTGTTTGTTTTGGAATATTTTCCATCTGTGGTTGGCCTAATCTGGGGATGCAGAACCTGTGGATAGGGAGGCTGACTGTTTTTCAAGCATAGAGACCATAGAATTTCCTGATAGATTGGCTGTAGCTTTGAGAGAAATAAAGGAATCAAAAATGGCAAGAATGACCCCCAGGGATTTGGTCTAAGCAACTGGAAGGGAGAAATCACCATCCTGTGAGATGCAAAGGCTAAAGATGGAGCAGGTTTTTGGGGAACATGTTGAGTTTTAGAAATGTTAATTTTGAGGTGCCTGTTACATATGAATGTAGAATATCTTCCCTTTGTTCTCCAAGATCTTTTCTCTAGTCTTCTTTATTTTGCTCTCTGTCCCAGGAAACTGATATATGCTCATTTTGTCAGTGGGATCCCTTTGCTCTTCAACTTCTGATTATGTTCAGCCAATGTGAAGCTCGCAGACTAGAGAGGAAAGAGAATGAGATTATGGATCTATTTTCCTGGCTTCCTCACAGTGAGGTTTTACTCAAGTTCTCTGTGTTACCTGATCAGATATTACTTCTGTTCTCCTGGAGGTCTCATCTACACAATTCTGACCTTTCAGTTTCTAGTAACAACCCTTTCCCCTCATCACTTCATACTTATGGGTCTTAACAGCTCTGCTGCTACTGACCCAGAGTCACTGTACTATCTACCATGGTTCCCTTACACTCTGCCCACAACTTTGTGAATGGACAGCTGGTCAATACACCCTCCTCAAATTTCCTAAGTTTACTGTGCCTGTTTCTATTTCTTATCTGGACCCTGTATGATATAATATCAAAGTTGTGCTGGAGTACAATGTTGATTATACAGGTCTGGAGTTCAGAAAAGAGGTCTGATTTAGAGATATAAATTGGGATTCATTAGCATATAGATGGTATTTAAAGTCATGAATCTGGAAGAGATTATCAAGAGAATAAGTATAGATAGAGAATAGAGAAAGAACAAGTACTGGGTTTATTCTGGAAAAAAATTGCAACCTGTAAAAGAATCCAAGAAAGAGTAACCAGTGAGGTTAAAGGAAAACCATGAGTGTGGTATCCCAGCCAAATGAAGAAAGCACAGCAAAGAGAAGGGGTGTGATCAGGTGTCAAATGCTCCTGATAGTCAAGTATTGTCAGGACAGAAAACTGACCATTGGACTGAATAACATGATAGAGATAAAAACCCAACTGAAATAGTTTCAAGAGAGAATGGGTGGTGGGGCTTGGAAACAAAAGAGTACAGACAATTTTTTGAAGAGTTTTGCTGCAATGGGATGCAAAACAATGGGGTGGTAGATGGTGACAGAGGTGGAGTCAACATAAAAAGAAAGGAGAACTTTCTATACTTATTCTCTTGGTAATTTCTTCCAGATCCACAACTTTAAGTACCACGTACATGCATACACTTTAATGCAAGTGAAATTCCAGGGGATAGAAATAGAATGTGCCAAGGTCTGGATCAGAGAGAAATCATGGTGCATTGGGGGAACTGAGAGATTGCAAGTAGCTCAACATGGCTGTAGGATGGAGCCAAGCAGAGCTGAGGCCCTTAGTCAAATAGCGTAAGAGGCACTGAGCCCTGTTCAACAACCATGTGAATGAGCATGCGAGTGGATCCTCCTTCAGTTGAGACTTGAGTTCTCTGCAGCTTCAGCTGACACCTTGTGTGAGACTCTGAGCCAGAAGACCCAGCTAAGCCATGCCCAGATTCATGACCTACAGAAACTAGGAGATAATAAAATTTAAATCATTTGCTTGTGGAGTCATTAACAAATACAATATTTCAGAAAAATCACTCCAGCTAACATCAAGGACAGATTAAAGAGGCAAGACTGGAAGCAGTCACTCCAATAAGGAGGCTACGTGCAGAAACTCAGGCAAGAAGTGACAGTTGCAGGTTACTGTACTCCCCTGACACCTTCTGGAATGATCTTTCTCCCTTCTAGTTTTCCCTGCAGCTGTCAGTCCTCAGAATATTTCCCTCACTTCTGTAGGCCAGCCTAATTTCCAGTCCTGGTGTCTCTGACATTGACCTATTTTGCTGCAGTTAAGTCTTCTGTTTGCACCTATATTATAAGAAATACCCTGTGGCCTTGAAAATTCTAGAAAAGAAGATTTCAACTTAATTTACTTGGCTGCTTAAAATTCAGCACATCAATTTTAAGTGCTGTATGTAATTTGAAAGGTAGCAGATTATACAGTTTCCACCCATCAATGTTTTAGCATGAATAACTTTATTAAAATAACAGGAACAGGACCCTGAGAAAGTAGAACACGGAACAGATGGCTATTTTCATGCATGAAAGAAAAGCATACTTACTCCAGTGTCCAGTGCCTGGCACATAGTTGGTGTTCAGTAAATACTGAATGAATTAACGAACTGGTATATAAGAGCTGGGATGAGGAGACTTTTACATTCAGGGAAGAATATGAGGGCACAGGAGGAGGCTGGGGTAGTAGTGAGAGGAGAAAGCGAGGCATGAAAAAGGAATTTGGGAGAAGGTACCAACTTCACAGTTTTGTCTAGACCTATCCATGCTTAACTGTTTTTTTTTTTTTTTTTCTCTCAAGAGCTGTGAAGTATTCCCTTTATTTTTTTATATTAATTTTTATTGGAGTATAGTTGCTTTATAATTTTGTGTTAGTTTCTACTGTACAGCGAAATCAATCAGCTATATATATATATATCTCCCCTCTGTTTTTTGGATTTCCTTCCCATTTAGGTCACTACAGTGCATTAAGTAGAGTTCCCTGTGCTATACAGTATGTTCTCATTAGCTATCCATTTTATACATAGTATCAATAGTGTATAAGTGTTAATCCCAACCTCCCAATTCCTCCCCCTTCCCTTTTCCCCCTTGGTGTCCATACATTTGTTCTCTATGTCTGTGTCTCTATTTCTGCTTTGCGAATAAGATCATCTATACCATTTTTCTAGATTCCACATATATGTGTTGATATACGATATTTGTTTTTCTCTTTCTGACTTACTTAAACTGTGTATGACATTCTCTAGGCCCATCACGTCTCTACAAATGACCCTAAGGAAAAACAGAGACATCCTGATAAAGCTGAAGATTAGCATATCGTTCAGAGGATCTGAGGCAGTGCTTTCTATTGCACAGAGAAAAAAAATGGGTTATTTTGTTTCTTAAATATTCATGCAGTTGCTATAGATACAGTTTCTGGAGAAACACACTCGACTTACTCTGTTAATATCAGAGAAAGGTCATTTAAAAGAGGCTTCCAATGTGCTCTTTGATTACAGGTAAAATTCTATAAAATTTCCGGTCTGTGGAATCAAAAGAAATCCTTCTTATTTTCTCCCTCTTTGGTAGGTTTGGAGAGTTTTAGTGTAGGGGTTCTACTGAGCTGTATCTAATGTTATACTGATAGGCTGTGTTTACAGGAACCAGAAGGGATTGTAGGATTATTGTAATTGAAAAAATTCAGCTAATAATGGAAGACATTAAGCAACAATGCCAAAAAGGATTAAATATTTCTTGTTTCCCATTTCTAATTATACAATTGTCATTTCTGTTTAATTTTAGAATGCTCATGGCATGATTTAACTATGAGTTTAATTTTACTATCATATACTGAGGATAAAGATTAAGGATTTTGTCTGTATTTTCTCCAAATTTTATTATTTTTCATTGGATTTTCACTTAAATGTGCAAAATAGTTATATGATTTATTTTAACCTTAAGATTAAACAAATGAATTGAGCATCATATTGATGATATTAGAAGTTATTGTGCTTTTTGCTGTTTCTAAATAAAATGGAGAATTTAAATGTACTAGGATCATACTTTGTAATGCAAGAAGTTTTTACATAGTGCCCTGTGTTTATTTTTTATTTATTTATTTATTTTCTATGGACACGATTTATTTAACAAAGCATATTCAAGCACATTCGACCTTTACAAAATATAATACCTTATATATTTTTCTATTTAACATAATAAAATACTTTATGTTATAACAACAGATTTTCTTCCAGATCAAAATTACCCAGTTAGACTCTTCAGTACTCAGAAGAAACTGACTTCACCCCTCCCAGCCCAGGGGATTTACAGCTAACAAATTCTAGGAATATTTCAGTCCAATGTAATAGATGGCTCCGTGAAGTGGATTTCTAATCCTAGATCAGGGAACAAACAGATGACCTTAAAGATAATTCTTTTTTTTAAATTTTATTGAAGTATAGTCGATTTACAGTGTTGTGTTAATTTCTGCTGTACAACAAAGTGATTCAGTTATACATATATATATTCTTTTCCATATTCTTTTCCATTATGGTTTATTACAGGGTATTGAATATAGTTCCCTATGCTATACAGTAGGACCTTGTTGTTTATCTATCCTATAAAGATGATTCTTTCCAGTAATTATGTGAAGGATTGAAGGTGTTAGCTAATGTTATGGTGGTAATCAATTTGCAATATATAAGAGTGTCAAATCAACATGTACACCTTAAAATTACAAAATGTTATATATCAATTATATCTCAATAAAGTTAAGAGATATAAAAAGATAGATTCTTATTCTAAGACCACTTTACGTATTTATCATCTGTCTCCCTTCACCAGAATGTTATCTCTATGAGAAGAGTTTCTTTATTCACCATTGAGTCACCTGTGCCTTGCCCCTTGTAGGCTCTTAGTAAACAATTTTGGAATGGATGGATGTTACTTATAGCTGCACAAAAAATCACCCCAAAACTTAGTGGCTTAAGATAAAGCAATACCTATCATTTTATCATGATCTCTCATGGTTCTAGAAGTCGGCTGGGCTCAGCTGTAGAAGTGTTTTTTTATTTCTTACTTTAACCTCTCTAGGTTTTTTTTAAAAAATTGGAGTATAGTTGATTTACAATGTTGTGTTAGTTTCAGGTGTACAGCAAAGGGATTCAGAGTATATATATATATATATATATATATATATTCTTTTTCAGATTATTTTCCACTTTAGGTTATTACAAAATATTGAGTAGAGTTCCCTGTGCTATACAGTAGGTTCTTGTTGGTTACCTGTTTTATATATAGTGGTGTGTAATACCAAACTCCTACTTTATCCCTCCTCCCCACAGTGGTTCTTTTTTTTTTTTTAACATCTTTATTGGAGTATAATTGCTTTACAATCGTGTGTTAGTTTCTGCTTTATAACAAAGTGAATCAGTTATACATATATATATGTTCCCATATCCCCTCCCTCTTGCATCTCCCTCCCTCCCACCCTCCCTATCCCACCCCTCTAGGTGGTCACAAACCACCGAGCTGATCTCCCTGTGCTATGTGGCTGCTTCCCACTAGCTACCTACTTTACGTTTGGTAGTGTATATATGGCCATGACACTCTCTCACTTTGTCACAGCTTACCCTTCCCCCTCCCCATATCCTCAAGTTGTGCCCTGTGTTTAGAATGTAGCTTTTAGTAATTTATGCTTGGGGAAACAAATGAATATGTTAAAATTCCACTCTTTACACCACATGCAGTAGTTATTAGTGAAGTCAACATATTGTTTGACTGTCTTCATTATTACTTTATGACTACTTGTGTTTAACTAATAGCTTTTTTTGTTTTATCCTTCCAATGTACTGAAAGTTCCAGAATACTCAATACAGCTGTTCCATATAACGACACTACCCATTAGTTTGATGCATTTGAGCATACATACTAATAGGGACAGTCACAAGGAAAAAATACTTTGTTTTGTTCTTCCCTGGCATTCTTTTTTGAAATAAGAACATTTGCCACTAGTGGATGTGGCAGCCCAAATGTAACCAAAGGAAAAATCTCAGAAAAAGACACAGATGGTCTCACTGGACTCTGGAGGTACTACTTTCTATATCAGTGGCACTTTCTCCCCAGCTATCTACCTAACTGTTTGCACAGCATAAAAATTAATTTTTCAGGTAATATTTCCATAGCTATAATTAACATCAAGGTTGTAATTTCCTAGTGTGGGCAGATGAAGAGTTGTTCAGCTAAAAATAGATCTGCCTAACAGTCTCTAGATAACCCTGTAGTCCCTTTCTATTGAGATTTTCCTGCAGTGCATGACAGCATGCACGTGCATGCATTATTCATATGCATTCCTGCTTCAGACATTGTCATGCATCATGAATTACACCATGGGGTCCACCTTTTTCTGGGGAGGAGGAGGAAGTATGTTCTTCTCAGACAAATCCTAAATTGGATTTTCTGGACCATAACTGACATTGATGGTTTTGTCCATAATAGACTTGAAAAACAGTTTTATTTTTCCACCGTGGAATCTGATATTTGTTAGAAAGCTATGTCAATATAAAAGTAGAGATTCATGCTATTGTATTTGAAATTTAATGTCTATTCAATTTCACTGAAATGTTTTCTGAGAGTTCCTATGTGTATGTACAACATCTAGGAAGAGAAAAATTTTAAGCTGCCAAACTACAGTTGCAGCCAAACACTAATCTTTATATATACATATATATTTTAATTGAAGTGTAGTTGACTCATAATATTGTATTAGTTTAAGGCATACAACATAGTGATGGATATTTTTAAAGATTATATACCCTACAAAGATTCTGTATCTTTTTTTTTAAAAATTGAAGTATAGTTGATTTACAATATTGTGTCAGTTGCAGGTGTATAGCAAAGTGATTCAGTTACATATATATATATTCAGATTCATTTCCATGATAGGTTATTACATTATAACCTTATTATAATAGGTTATTATTATAGTTCCCTTTGCTATCCAGTAAGTCCTTGTTGTTTATCTATTTTATATATAGTAGTGTGTATCTGTTAATTCTAAACTTCTAATTTATCCCTCCCCTGCTCCTTGCCCCTTTGGTAACCATAAGTTTGTTATCTATGTCTGTGAGTCTATTTCTGTTTTGTAAATAAGTTCATTTGTATAAATTTTTTTTAGATTCCACATATAAGTGATATCATATAATATCTGTCTTTCTCTGTCTGACTTACTTCACATAGTATGACAATCTCTAGGTCCATCCATGTTGCTGAAAATGACAATATTTCATTCTTTTTAATGGCCAAGTAATATTTGATTGTGTATATATACACCATTTCTTTATCATTCATCTGTCGATGAACACTTAGGTTGCTTCCATGTCTTGGTTGTTGTAAATAGTGCTGCAATGAACATTGGGGTGCATGTATCTTTTTGAATTAGAATTTTTGCCTTTTCTGGATATATTCCAGGAGTGGGATTGCTGGATCATATGGTAACTCTATTTTTAGTTTTTTAAGGAACCTCCATACTGTTTTCCATAGTAACTTCACCAATTTACATTCCTACCGACAGTGTAAGAGGGTTCCCTTTTCTCCACACCCTCTCCAGCATTTATTATTTGTAGACTTTTTGATGATGACCATTCTTAATGGTGTAGATGATACCTCATTCTGATTTTATTTGCATTTCTCTAATAATTAGAGATGAGTATCTTTTCATGTGCCTGTTGGCCATCTGTATGTCTTCTTTGGAGAAATGTCTATATTGGTTTTCTGCCCATTTTTTGATTGGGTTGTTTGGGTTTTTTAAAAAAATTGAGCTGTATGAGCTCTTTATATATTTTGGAAATTAAGCCCTGATTGGTCACATCATCTGCAAATATTTTCTCCCAGTCCATAGGTTGTCTTTTCCTTTTGTTTGTGGTTTCCTTTCCTGTGCAAAAGCTTATAAGTTTGATTAGGTCTCATTTGTTTATTTTTGCTTTTATTTCTTTTGCCTTGGGAGAATGACCTAAGAAAACATTTGTGTCAGAGAATGTTTTGCCTATGTTCTCTTCTAGGAGTTTTATGGTATCAAATCTTGTATTTAAGTCCTTAAGCCATTTTGAGTTTATTTTTATGTATGGTGTGAGGGTGTGTTCTAACTTCATTAATTTATATGTGGCTGTCTAGATTTCCCAACACCACCTGCTGAAGAGACTGTCTTTTCTCCATTGTGTATTCTTGCCTCCTTTGTCAAAGATTAATTGACCATAGGTGTGTGGGTTTATTTCTGGGCTCTCTATTCTGTTCTATTCATCCATATGTCTGTTTTTGTGCCAATGTCCCGCTGTTTTGATTATTATAGCTTTGTAGTATTGTCTGAATTCTGGAAGGGTATGCCTCCTGCTTTGTTCTTTTTCCTCAGGATTGTTTTGGCAATTGGGAGTCTTTTGTGGTTCCATGTAAATTTTAGGATTATTTGATCTAGTTCTATGAAAACTGTCATGGGTAATGTGATAAGGATTGCATTAAATGTTTAGACTGCTTTGGGTAGTAAGGCCATTTTAACAATATTAATTCTTCCAATCCAAGAGCATGGGATATCTTTCCATTTCTTTGTATTATCTTCAGTTTCCTTTATCAGTGTTTTATAGTTCTTTGTGTATACGTCTCTCACCTCCTAGGTCAGGTTTTATTCCTAAATTTCTTTTGTTTTTTCATTTTTTTTATGTGGTTTTAAAGGGGATTTTTTTTTTTTTACTTTCTTTTTCTGATATTTCATAGTTAGTGTAAAGAAATGCAACAGATTTCTGTATGTTAGTCTTGAATCCTGCTACCTTGCTGAATTTATCAGTTCTAATAGTTTTTTTGTGAGGAGTCTTTAAGGTTTTTTTATATAGAGCATCATGTCATCTGCATATAATGACAATTTTACCTCTTCCCTTACAAGTGGATAAAAGCCTCTGTATCTTGATTCATTAGTAGACTCTGCTTAATTTGATTTCTTTTAGTCTTACACTATTAATTCTATTTTAATTTATCTAATTATGCAGAGAAATGAGTACCCAAAACTTAGATATAACAACTACAATGAAAGAAGTACACAAGTTAGATAGTGACAGTGTATCAAGAGATTGTAAATCAACAATATTTAATTTCTTTATACCATTCTTTGGTCCTAAAATTTAATGATTTAATGAAAATTTTAAAGTGTTATAAAATTTATTAAAGTTAATAGGGGAGAAACATCTAGAAGTAGATTCTGATTTTTTAATTTTTGGAGACTTTTAGAAGCTCAAAATAATCTGTGATAAAGAGGAATGATTATAAAGGAGGTGAAAGAAGGAGAATATTAAGGAATATTTATGTCCACTAGAAGTGCTGCCATGAACAAATGGCAAGGCAAATCCTAATATTCTTATTCTCTTCTAATCTAAAAAGTTGTAGAAAGCTCATTCCCCCTGCTGACTTTACCTAAAATCCATTTGGAAATGTTCCTGTAGTTATAATTGGCTTTGTGCAATCCCTGCCTCACCACCACATGGCTCAGTGCCTGGCATGTATTAAGTACTTAGTAAATGTTAAACGTTTTATTACTAGGATGTTTCATTTATATTGTATGGAGCTGTATGATTTTAGCAGAAAATGTTATATTCATGAATATTCTGGATTCAGCTTGTTCCTAATAAATTTATAGAACACTTTAATGTATCCCTGAGGAAAAAACAAGAGAAAAAAATTTTCCTTATTTTATTATGGATACAGTTCTTGGTCAATTAAGATAACCTTCAAAATGGTTTCTAAATAAGTAAAAAATTGTCCTTTAAAGTTAATTCCTCTGATTCTAACTAATTAAGAGTTTAGAAATAAGATTTAGAAGCGGAACATAATATATGTAAACAAGGAGATGATGATTTGCTTTTTAAACTGGAGAGTATTGGTCCCAACTCCAAAAGGCATATGGAACTTAGTTCTTACTTAGAGGCCTAAAAGCCTTTCTTCCTCCCTCCCTCCCTTCTTCTCTCCCTTCCTTCCTTCCTTCTCTCCCTTTCTTTCTTCCTTTCTTCCTTCCTTTCTTTCTTCTCTCTCTCTCTCTTCCTTCTTTCTTTCTTTCTTTCTTTCTTTCTTTCTTTCTTTCTTTCTTTCTTTCTTTTTCTTTCTTTCTTGTATAGTTGATTTACAGTATTATATTAGTTTCAGGTGTAGAGCATAGTGATTCAGTAGTTTTACAGATTATACTCCAGTAAAAGTTATTACAACATAACAGCTTTAATTCTCTGTGCTATACAATATATCCTTGTTCCTTTTCTATTTTACACATAGCAGTTTGTATCTTTTAATCCCATATGTCTAATTTGCCCCTCCCCCTTTCCCTCTCCCTTTGATAACCACTAGTTTGTTTTCTATATCTGTGAGCCTCTTTCTGTTTTGCATATATACTCCTTTGTATTATTTTTTACATTCTACATATAAGTGATATCATATAGTCCTTGTCTTTCTCTGACATTTCAATAAGAATAATACTCTCTAGGTTCATTCACATTGCTGCAAATGGCAGAATTTCATTCTTTTTTATGACTAATATTCCACTGAATATACATATATATATATATACCACTTCTTCTTTATCCATTTGTCTGATGATGGGCACTTGAGTTGCTTGCATATGTTTGCTATTCTATATAGTGCTGCTATGAACATTGGGGTGCATGTATCTTTTCAAATTAGTGTTTTCATTTTTGGGGGATATATACCCGCGACTGGAATTGCTGGATCATGTGATAGTTCCATTTTTAGGTTTTTGAGGAATCTCCATACTGTTTTCCATAGTGGCTGCACCAGTTTACTTTCCCACCAACAATGTACAGGGGTTCCCTTTTCTCTGTATCCTCCCCATTTGTTATTTGTAGACTTTTTGATGATAGTCATTCTGAAAAGTATGAGGTGATATCTCATTGTTGTTTTGATTTACGTTTCTCTAGTTAGTGATGTTGAACATCTTTTCATGTACCAGTTTGCCATCTGTATATCTTTTTTGAAAAAATGTCTATTCAAGCCTTCTGCCCATTTTTTAATTGAGCTACTTGTTTTTTTGATATTGCATTTTAAGAGCTTTTTACATATTTTGGTTATTAACCCCTTGTCAGTCATATCATTTGCAAATATTTTCTCCCATTCTATAGGTTGTCTTTTCATTTTGCCAATGGTTTCCTTTGCTGTGCAAAAACTTTTAAGTTTAATTAGGTCCTATTTGTTTATTTTTGCTTTCATTTCTTTTGCCTTAGGAGACAGATCCAAAAAAATATTGCTATGTTTTAAATCAAAGAGTGTGCTGTTTATGTTCTCTTCTAGGAGTTTTATGATTTCCATTCTTACATTTAAGTCCTTAATCCACTTTGAGTTTTGGGTTTTTTTTTTTTTTTTTGATATGGTGTAAAATAATGTTCTAATCTCACTATTTTACATGTAGCTGTTTAGTTTTCCCAGCAACACTTGTTGAAGAGGCTGTCTTTTCTCCATTGTGTATGGTTGTATGCTTGGTTGTAGATTAATTGACCAAAAATGCATGGGTTTATTTCTGGGCTTTCTATTCTGTTCCATTGATCTATGTGTCTGTTTTTGTGCCAGTACCATGCTGTTTTGATTACTATAGCTTTGTAGTATAGTCTGAAATCTGGGAGGGTGATACCTTCAGTTTTGTTCTTTTTTCTCAAGACTGCTTTGGCAGTTGGGGGTCTTTTGTTGTTCTGTATGAATTTTAGTGTTATTTGTTCTAGTTCTGTGAAAAATATCCTGGGTATCTTGGTGGGGACTGTATTAAATCTGTAGATTGCTTTGGGTAGTATGACCATTTAAAAATATTCAGTATTAATTCTTCCAGTCCAAGAGCATGAGATATATTTCAACTTCTTTGTATAATCTTCGGTTTCCTTTATCAATGTTTCATAGTTTTCAGAGTATGGGCTTTTCACCTCATTGGTTAAGTTTATTCATGGTATTTTATTCTTTTTGATGTGATTTTAAATGGGATTGTTTTCTTTACTTTATCTTTCTGATAGTTCACTCTTAGTGTATAGAGACAAAACAGATTTTTGTATATTAATCATGTATCCTGCTACTTTGCTGAATTCATTTATTAGTTCTAATATTTTTTTGGTGGAGACTTTAGCGTTATCTGTATACAGTATCATGTAATCTGCAAATAGTGACAATTTTACCACTTCCCTTCAAATTTGGATGTCTTTTATTTCTTTTCCTTGTCTGATTGCTGTGGCTAGGATTTCCAATATTATGTTAAATGGAAATGGCAAGAATGTGCATCCTTGTTTTGTTCCTGAATTTAGAGGAAAAGCTTTCAGTTTTTCACCATTGAGTATAATGTTGGCTGTGAGTTTGACCTAAATGGCCTTTCTTATGTTGAGATATGTTCCCTCTCTTCTCCTTTGATGAGAGTTCTAATCATGAATGCATGTTGAGTTTTGTCAAATGATTTTACTGTGTCTATTGACATGATCATGTGATTTTTATCCTTCCTTTTGTTAATGTGCTATTACATTGCTTGATTTTCAAATGTTGAAACATCCTTGTGACCCTGGAATATATCCAGCTTTATCATGATGTATGATCCTTTTTATATATTGTTGGATTTGATTTGCTAATATTTTGTTGAGGAATTTTGCATGTTCATTGCAGATATTGTCCTGTAATTTTCTTTTTTTGTTGTTGTTGTGTCTTTGTCTGGTTTTGGTATCAGGGTAATGGTAGTCTCAGATTAATTTGGGAGTGTTCTCTCCTTTTCAATTTTTTGGAATAGTTTGAGAAGGATAGGTATAAGCTTTTCTTTATATGTTTTGTAGAATTCCCCAGTGAAGCCATCCGGTCCTGCACTTTAAACTTTTGGGAGTTTTTAAAATTACAACTTTGATTTCACTACCAGTGATTGGTCTGTTCAAATTGTCTGTTTCTTCTTGATTTAGTTATGGCAGTTTGTATGTTTCCAGAAATTTGTTCATTTCTTCTAAGTTGTCCAGTTTGTTGGTATATAGCTGTTTGTAATATTCTCTTATGTTTTTTGTATCTCTGTGGTATCAGTTGTTATTTCCCACCTTTCATTTCTTATTTTATTTGGGTTCTCTTTTCTTCTTGGTGAGCCTGGCTAATGGTTTATCAATTTGCTTATATTTTCAAAAAAAATCTTTTGGTTTCTTTGATATTTTCTCTTTTTTTTTTCACTATTCTATTTATTTCCTCACTGATCTTTATTATTTTCCTTCTTCTGCTGACTTTGAGCTTTGTTTGTTCTTTTTCTAATTCTTTTAGGTGGTAAGTTATGTTGTTTCTTTGAGATTTTTCTTGTTTCTTGAGAAAGGCCTGTACTGTTGTAAACTTCCCTCTTAGAACTGCTTTTGGTGCATCCCATAGATTTTGGAATGTTGTGTTTCCATTTTCATTTGTCTTGAGGTATTTTCTGATTTCTTCATTGATGTTTTTATTGACACATTGGTGTGTTAGTAGCATGCTGTTTAGTTTCCATGTGTTTGTTTTCCAATTTTTTCTTTTTGTAATTTATTACTAACTTCATACTGTTGTGGTTGGAAAAAATGCTTGATATGATTTCTATCCTCTTAAATTTATTGATACTTGTTTTGTGACCTAGCATGTTATTTATTCTAGAGAATGATTGCTGTGCACTTGAAAAGAATGTGTATTCTACTGGTTTTGAATGTAATGTCCTGTAGATATCTATTAAGTCCCACTGATCTATTGTGTCACTTAAGACCACTGTTGTTTCATTGATTTTCTGTCTGAATGATCTGCCCACTGATATAAATGGGGTGTTAAAGTCCCATTACTATTCCTGTATTATTGTCAATTTCTCCATTTATATCTGTTAGTATTTGCTTTATATATTTAGGTGCTCCTGTGTTGGGTGCATATATGTTAGTGAGTATAAGATCCTCTTCTTATATTTATCCCTTTATCATTGTATAATGCCCTTCTTTGTCTTTCTTTATGGCCTTTGTTTTAAAGTCTATTTTGTCTGGCATGAGTTATTGCTACCCCCACTTTCTCGTAGTTTCCATTTGTATGAAATATCTGTTTCCATCCTCTCACTTTCATTCTCTTTGTGTTTTTAGCCCTGAAATGAGTCTCTTATAGGCAGCATATTGAAGGGTGTAGTTTTTTTTTTTTAAATCCAATCAGCCACCCTATGTTTTTTGTTGTTGTTGTCATTGTTGGTTTTAGTTCTGTAACTTATATTTGTGTAACTAACATTTACTGTGCATTTGTAACATGTCAAACACCATTCTAAGCACTTTACCTGCATTCAGACTTTGATTGTCACAACAGGTAAGTAATATTATTATCCCCATTTTATAGATGAGGAAACCAAGGCATAGAAAATTTCATGTACAGCTTCTCAAGTACACAGCTAACAAGCATCTGACTCAGGTTTCAAATCTAGGCAGTCTGAGTCCAAAGCCCTCACTAATGAACACTGTGCTATTCTGCTTGGCCTGGGTATGAAAAGGTAAATGGAGCATGATTCCAGGCATAAAGGAATTCTTAGCCTATAAAATTTAGACATATAAATAATTATACAACATGGGAATAGTACAGAGGCTTGGATGACACTGGATCCTATTCCTTCATGTGTAAGCAAAGGCATTGCTCCTTTTGTCTCCTGCATGATCAAGTTTTCTTTCTCTATGAATATTCTCATTAGCATACAAGTATATTATAAAATCTCTCAATATAAAAAACTTTTAATCTCCTATCCTTTTCTAGTCACTCTCCTTATTTTCCTGCTTAAAAATAAAAAACAACAAAACAAAATCAAACAAACAAACAAGTAAAAACCAACTAACCAGCCTTGGAGGAGTTTTCTTTACTATCTCACTTTCCAGCTGCATGACTTGTGGGATCCTAGTTCCCCAACCAGGGCTTGAACCTGGCCCCCCTGCAGTGGAAGTGCAGAGTGGTAACAACTGGACTGCCAGGGTATTCCCCCATTCCCTCTCAATCCCATTTCAATCAGGTTATTCTCTCTACCATGGCTAAGAAATGGTATTCATTTATGTCACCAAAGATTATCATGTTCCCAATGCCAGTGAGCAATTCTCAGTCCTCTTCTGTATTTTCTCTGCAAGATTTGATATCGCAGATCACTCCCTCCTTCTTACAACCTTCTCTTCCTTGTCTTGCCAGAAACAACATTCTACTTATTTTCCTCCTACTTCACTGGCCTCTCCATTTTAGCCTTCTCTGCTGGACTCAGACCTCAGAACTTACCTCTACTATTTTGACACTTTTACTATGTGATCTCAGTTTTTCCCATGGTGGGAATACTTGCCACATTTGATCAAATCTAAGCCACAAATTGTTTCACATTTTACATTTCTGGAACAAGACACATCCTAAAATAGTTGTCATCATCCAGGCAGTGGTCTTGACTTAGTCTTCCTTGCTGACACTGTGAGAACCTAGTCATTGCTGTTAAAATTATCTTAATTCAATAGAGATTTGTGGATTAATGATACTACCCATGTTGGGTTTAATGTGGTTTAAAATGAACTTAAAAATTAATACTGTGATTTGGCATTAAAAGAAGCTTATTATTACGTTTGCAGAAAACCATGGAAATAGAACAATGTGAAGGAATATGTACTGACAAAACTTCAATTTCTTCTTTCAAAGCAATAACCAAGTGCATTATAAATCTTTAGAGAGTAAGATGGCTTCAAGAAAAGCTCTTTTATATATATACTATATATATAGGAATATAGTTGCTTTACACTTCTGTGCCAGTTTCTGCTGTACAGCAAAGTGAATGAGCCATACGTATACATATATATCCCCTCTTTTTTTGATTTCCTTCTGAGTTAGGTCACCACAGAGCACCGAGTAGAGTTCCCTGGGCTATGCAGTAGGTTCTGATTAGTTATCTATTTTACACACAGTAGTGTATATATGTCTATCCCAATCTCCAAATTCATCCCAAACCCTCCCGTTTCTCCCTTGGTATCCATAAGTTTGTTTTCTATGTATGTGTCTATATTTCTGCTTTTCAAATAAGATTATCTGTACCATTTTTCTAGATTCCATATATATGCATTAATATAGGATATTTGCTTTTCTCTTTCTGACTTACTTCACTCTGTATGACAGTCTCTAGGACTGTCCACGTCTCTGAAAATGACACAATTTCATCCCTTTTTATGGCTAAGTAATATTCCATTGTATATATGTACCACATCTTCTTTATCCATTCCTCTGTTGATGGACAATGAACAATTGCTTCCATGTCCTGGCTATTGTAAATAGCATTGCTATGAGCATTGGGGTGCATGTACCTTTTTGAATTATGGTTTTCTCTGGGTACATGCCCAGAATTCGGATTGCTGGGTCAAATGGTAGTTCTATTTTTAGTTTTTTAAGGAACCTCCATACTGTTCTCCATAGTGGCTGTATCAATGTATATTCCCACCAACAGTGTAAGAGGGTTCCCTTTCTCCACACCCTCTCCAGCATTAATTGTTTGTGGATTTTTTGATGATGGATATTCTGACCAGTGTGAGATGATACCACATTGTAGTTTTGATTTGCATTTCTATAATAATTAGTGATGTTGAGCAACTTTTCATGTGTTTGTTGGCCATCTGTATGTCTTCTGTGGAGAAATGTCTATTTAGGTCTTCCACCCATTTTTTTTTTTTAAACATCTTTATTGGAGTATAATTGCTTTACAATGGTGTGTTAGTTTCTGCTTTATAACAAAGTGAATCAGCTATACATATACAAATATCCCCATATCTCCTCCCTCTTGCATCTCCCTCCCTATCTCCCTATCCCACCCCTCTAGGTGGTCACAAGGCACCTAGATGATCTCCCTGTGCAATGCGGCTGCTTCCCACTAGCTATCTATTTTACATTTGGTAGTACATAAAGTCCATGCCACTCTCTCACTTCGTCCCAGCTTATCCTACGCCCTCCCCCCACGTCCTCAAGTCCATTCTCTACATCTGCATCTTTATTCCTGTCCTGCCTCTAAGTTCTTCATAGCCATTTTTTTTTTTAAGATTCCATATATATGTGTTAGCATATGGTATTTGTTTTACTCTTTCTGACTTACTTCACTCTGTATGACAGACTCTAGGTACATCCACCTCACTACAAATAACACAATTTCATTTCTTTTTATGTCTGAGTAATATTCCATTGTATATATGTGCCACATCTTCTATATTCATTCATCTGTTGTTGGACACTTAGTTTGCTTCCATGTCTTGGCTATTGTAAATAGAGCTGCAATGAACATTGTGGTACATGTCTATTTTTGAGTTATGGTTTTCTTAGGGTACATGCCCAGTAGTGGGATTGCTGGGTCATATGGTAGTTCTATATTTAGTTTTTTAAGGAACCTCCATACTGTTCTCCATAGTGGCTGTATCAATTTACATTCCCACCAACAGTGCAAGAGGGTTCCCTTTTCTCCACACCCTCTCCAGCATTTATTGCTTGTAGAGTTTTTGATGATGACCATTCTGACTGGTGTGAGGTGATACCTCATTGTAGTTTTGATTTGCATTTCTCTAATGATTAGTGATGTTGAGCATCCTTTCATGTGTTTGTTGGCAATCTGTATATCTTCTTTGGAGAAATGTCCATTTAGGTCTTCTGCCCATTTTTGGATTGGGTTGTTTTTTTTTTTGATATTGAGCTTCATGAGCTGTTTGTAAATTTTGGAGATTAATTCTTTCTCAGTTGCTTCGTTTGCAAATATTTTCTCCCATTCTGAGGGTTGTCTTTTCATCTTGTTTATGGTTTCCTTTGCTGTGGAAAAGCTTTTAAGTTTCATTAGATCCCATTTGTTTATTTTTGTTTTTATTTCCATTTCTCTAGGAGGTAGGTCAAAAAGGATCTTGCTGTGATTTACGTCATACAGTGTTCTGCCTATGTTTTCCTCTAAGAGTTTGATAGTGTCTGGCCTTACATTTAGGTCTTTAATCCATTTTGAGTTTATTTTTGTGTATGGTGTTAGGGAGTGCTCTAACTTCATACTTTTACATGTAACTGTCCTGTTTTACCAGCACCACTTATTGAAGAGGCTGTCTTTTCTCCATTGTATATTCTTACCTCTTTTATCAAAAATAAGGTGACCATATGTGTTTGGGTTTATCTCTGGGCTTTCTATCCTGTTCCATTGATATACATTTCTGTTTTTGTGCCAGTACCATACTGTCTTGATTACTGTAGCTTTGTAGTATAGTCTGAAGTCTGGGAGCCTGATTCCTCCAGCTCCATTTTCCTTTCTCAAGATTGTTTTGACTATTTGGGGTCTTTTGTGTTTCCATAGAAATTGTGAAATTTTTTGTTCTAGTTCTGTGAAAAATGCCATTGGTAGCTTGATAGGGATTACATTGAACCTGTAGATTGCTTTGGGTAGTACTGTCATTTTCACAATGCTCTTTCTTCCATTCCAAGAACATGGTATATCTCTCCATCTGTTTGTATCATCTTTAATTTCTTTCATCAGTGTCTTATAATTTTCTGCATACAGGTATTTTGTCTCCTTAGGTAGGTTTATTCCTAGGTATTTTATTCATTCTGTTGCAATGGTAAATGGGAGTGTTTCCTTAATTTCTCTTTCAGATATTTCATCAGTAGTGTATAGGAATGGAAGAGATTTCTGTGCATTAATTTTGTATCTTGCTACTTTACCAAATTCATTGATTAGCTCTACTAGTTTTCTGGAAGAGTCTTTAGGATTCTCTATGTATGGTATCATGTCATCTGCAAACAGTGACAGCTTTACTTCTTTTGTGATTTGGATTCCTTTTATTTCTTTTTCTTCTTTGATTGCTGTGGCTAAAACTTCCAAAACTATGTTGAATAATAGTGGTGAGAGTGGGCAACCTTGTCTTGTTCCTGATCTTAGTGGAAATGGTTTCAGTTTTTCACCATTGAGAAGGATGTTGGCTGTGAGTTTGTCATATATGACCTTTATTATGCTGAGGTAAGTTCCCTCTATGCCTACTTTTTGGAGGGTTTTTATCATAAGTGGGTGTTGAATTTTTTCAAAAGCTTTTTCTGCCTCTATTGAGATGATCATATGGTTTTTCTCCTTCAATTTGTTAATATGGTATATCACATTGATTGCTTTGTGTATATTGAATCCTTGCATTCCTGAGATAAACCCCACTTGATCATGGTGTATGATCCTTTTAATGTGCTTTTGGATTCTGTTTGCCAGTATTTTGTTAAGGATTTTTGCATCTATGTTCATCAGTGATATTGGCCTGTAGTTTTCTTTCTTTGTGACATCATTTTCTGGTTTTGGTATCAGGGTGATAGTGGCTTCATAGAATGAGTTTGGGAGTGTTCCTCCCTCTGCTATATTTTGGAAGAGTTTGAGAATGATGGGTGTTAGCTCTTCTCTAAATGTTTGATAGAATTCACCTGTGAAGCCATCTGGTCCTGGGCTTTTGTTTGTTGGAAGATTTTTAATCACAGTGTCAATTTCAGTGCTTCTGATTGGTCTGTTTATATTTTCTATTTCTTCCTGGTTCAGTCTCAGAAGGTTGTGCTTTTCTAAGTATTTGTCCATTTCTTCCAGTTGTCCATTTTATTGGCATAGAGTTGCTTGTAGTAATCTCTCATGATCGTTTGTATTTCTGCAGTGTCAGTTGTTACTTCTTCTTTTTCATTTCTAATTCTATTGATTTGAGTTTTCTCCCTTTTTTCTTGATGAATCTTGCTAATGGTTTATCAATTTTGTTTATCTTCTCAAAGAACCAGCTTTTAGTTTTATTGATCTTTGCTATTGTTTCCTTCATTTCTTTTTCATTTATTTCTGATCTGATCTTTATAATTTCTTTCCTTCTGCTAAGTTTGGGGTGTTATTGTTCTTCTTTCTCTTATTGCTCTTGGTGTAAGGTTAGGTTGTTTATTTGAGACGTTTCTTGTTCCTTGAGGTAGTATTGTATTGCTATAAACTTCCCTCTTTGAACTGCTTTTGCTTCATTCCATAGGTTTTGGGTTGTCTTGTTTTCATTGTCATTTGTTTCTATGTATTTTTTGATGTCCTCTTTGATTTCTTCAGTGATCTCTTGGTTATTAAATAATGCGTTGTTTAGGCTCCATGTGTTTATATTTTTTACAGATTTTTTCCTGTAGTTGATATCTAGTCTTACAGCATTGTGGTTGGAAAAGATAATTGATACAATTTCAATTTTCTTAAATTTATTGAGGCTTGATTTGTGACCGAAGATATGATGTATCTTGGAGAATGTTCCATGAGCACTTCAGAGACAGTATATTCTGTTGTTTTTGGATGGAATGCCCTATCAATATCAATTATGTCCATCTTGTTTAATGTATCATTTAAAGCTTGTGTTTCCTTGTTTATTTACATTTTGGATGACCTGTCCATTGGTGAAAGTGAGGTGTTAAAATCCCCTACTATGATTGTGTTACTGTCGATTTCCCCTTTTATGGTTGTTAGCATTTGCCTTATGTATTGAGGTGCTCCTATTTTGGGTGCATAAATATTTACAATTGTTATATCTTCTTCTTGGATTGATCCCTTGATCATTATATAGTGTCCTTCTTTGTCTCTTGTAATAGTCTTTATTTTAAAGTCTATTTTGTCTGATATGAGAATTGCTACTGCAGCTTTGTTTTGATTTCCATTTGCATGGAATATCTTTTTCCATCCCCTCACTTTCAGTCTGTATGTGTCCCTACGTCTGAAGTGGGTCTCTTGTAGACAGCATATATATGGGTCTTGTTTTTGTATCCATTCAGCCAGTCTGTGTCTTTTGGTTGGAGCTTTTAATCCATTTACATTTAAGGTAATTATCGATATGTATGTTCCTATTACCATTTTCTTAATTGTTTGTGTTTTGTTATTGTAGGTCTTTTCCTTCTCTTGTGATTCCTGCCTAGAGAAACTCCTTTAGCATTTGTTGTAAAGCTGGTTTTGTGGTGCTGAATTCTCTTAGCTTTTGCTTGTCTGTAAATGTTTTAATTTCTCTGTCGAATCTGAATGAGATCCATGGTGGATAGAGTAAACTTGGTTGTAGCTTTTTCCCTTTCATCCCTTTAAATAAGTCCTGCCACTCCCTTCTGGCTTGCAGAGTTTCTGCTTTAAGATCAGCTGTTAAATTTATGGGTATTCACTTGTATGTTATTTGCTCTTTTTCCCTTGCTGTTTTAATATTTTTCCTTTGTATTTAATTTTTGATAGTTTGATTAATATGTGTCTTCACGTGTTTCTCCTTGGGTTTATCCTGTATGGGACTCTCTGTGCTTCTGGGACTTGATTTACTATTTCTTTTCCCATATTAGGGAAGTTTTCAACTATAATCTCTGCAAATATTTTCTCAGTCCATTTCTTTTTCTCTTCTTCTTCTGGGGCTCCTGTAATTCAAATGTTGTTGCATTTAATGTTGTACCAGAGGTCTCTGAGGGTGTCCTCAATTCTTTTCATTCTTTTTTCTTTTTTCTGCTCTGGAGTAGCTATTTCCACTATTTTTTCTTCCAGGTCACTTATCCGTTCTTGTGTGTCAGTTATTCTGCTATTGATTCCTTCTAGAGAATTTTAAATTTCATTTATTGTGTTTTTCATCATTGTTTGTTTGCTCTTTAGTTCTTCTAGGTTTTTGTTAAACGTTTCTTTTATATTCTCCATTCTATTTCCAAGAATTTGCATCATCTTTACTATCATTACTCTGAATTCTTTTTCAGGTAAACTGCCTATTTCCTCTTCATTTGTTTGGTCTGTGGGTTTTTACCTTGCTCCTTCTTCTGCTGTGTATGTATCTGTCTTCTCATTTTGCTTAACTTACTGTGTTTGGGGTCTCCTTTTCACAGGGTGCAGGTTTGTAGTTCCCGTTGTTTTTGGTGTCTGCCCCCAGTGGCTATGGTTGGTTCAGTGGGTTATGTAGGCTTCCTGGTGGAGGGAACTAGTGCCTGTGTTCTAGTGGATGAGGCTGGATCCTGTCTTTCTGGTGAGCAGGACCATGTCCGGTGGTGTGTTTTGGGGTGTCTGTGACCTTATGATTTTATGCAGCCTCTCTGTTAATGGGTGGGGTTTCTATCTTGCTAGTTGTTTGTCATAGGGTGTCCAGCACTGTCTCTTGCTGGTCATTGAGTGGAGCTGGGTCTTAGCATTGAGTTGGAGCTCTCTGGGAGAGCTTTTGCTGTTTGATATTACGTGGTGCCAGGAGGTATCTGTTGGACCAATGTCCTGAACTTAGCTCTCCCACCTCAGAGGCACAGGCCTGACAGCAGCCGGATCACCAAGACCCTGTCAGCCACATGGCTCAGAAGAAAAGAGAGAAAAAAAGAAAGAAAAAATTAAAATAAATTAAAATAAAATAAAATAGTTATTAACATAAAAAATAAAAAATAATTATTAAAAATAAATATTAAAAAGTAATAAAAAAAGAAAAAATGAAAGAAAGAAGAGAGCAACCAAAGCAAAAGACAAATCCACCAATGATAATTAGCACTAAAAACTACACTAAAAAAAATAAAAAGAATAAAAAATGGACAGAGAGAATCCTAGGACAAATGGTAAAAGCAAAGCTATACAGACAAAATCACACAAAGAAGCATACACATACACACTCACAAAAAGAGAAAAAGGAAAAAAAAAAAAATATCATTGCTCCCAAAGTCCAGTACCTCAATTTTTGAATGTTTCATTGTCTATTCAGGTATTCCACAGATGCAGGGTACATCAAGTTGATTGTGGAGATTTAATCTGTTGCTCCTGAGGCTGCTGGAAGAGATTTCCCTTTCTGTTCTTTTTTCGCACAGCTCCTGGGGTTCAGCTTTGGATTTGGCCCTGCCTCTGCATGTAGGTCTCCTGGGGGCATCTGTTCTTCACTCAGACAGGATGGGGTTAAAGTAGCAGCTGACTAGGGGGCTCTGGCTCACTCAGGCCTGGGGGATGGTGGTGTACGGAATGCGGGGTGAGCCTGCTGTGGCAGAGGCTGGCATGACATTGCAACAGCCTGAGGTGTGCCTTGTGTTCTCCCGGGGAAGTTGGCCCTGGATCACGGGATCCTGGCAGTGGCATGCTGCACAGCCTCCTGGGAGGGGAAGTGTGGATAGTGGTCTGTGCTGCACACAGGCTTCTTGTTGGCTTCAGCAGCAGTCTTAGCGGTTCATGCCCATTTCTCATGTCCGTGGTAATAGCCGCGGCTCGCACCTGTCTCTGGTGGTGGTTTAGGCAGTGCTCTGAATCCCCTCTCCTCGCGCACCTCGAAAAAATTGTCCCTTGCCTCTTACGCAGGTCCAGACTTTTTTCTGGACTCCCTCCCGGCTAGCTGTGGTGCACTAACCCCCTTCAGGCTGTGTTCACGCAGCCAACCCCAGTCCTCTCCCTGGGATCTGACCTATGAAGCTGAGCCTCAGCTCCCAGCCGCCACCCGCCCCAGTGGGTGAGCAGACAAGTCTCTCAGGGTGGTGAGTGCTGGTCGACACTGATCCTCTGTGTGGGAATCTCTCCACTTTGCCCTCTGCACCCCTGTTGCTATGCTCTCCTCCATGGCTCCGAAGTTTCCCCCCACCACTCCCCATCTCTGCCAGTGAAGGGGCTTCCTAGTGTGTGGGAACTTTTCCTCCTTCACAGCTCCCTCCCTGAGATGCAGGTCCTCTCCCTATTCTTTTGTCTCTGTTTTTTCTTTTTTCTTTTGCCCTACCCAGGTACGTGGGGGGTTTCTTGCCTTTTGGGAATTCTGAGGTCTTCTGCCAGCATTCAGTAGGTATTCTATAGGAGTTGTTCCACACGTAGATGTATTTCTGATGTATTTGTGGGGAGGAAGGTGATCTCCATGTCTTACTCTTCTGCCATCTTGAAGGTCTCCCCCCCCAGTTTTGGATTGGGTTGTTTGTTTTTTTGATATTGAGCTGTATGAGCTGTTTGTATATTTTGGAAATTAATCCCTTCTCAGTTGCTTCTTTTGCAAATATTTTCTTCCATTCTGAGGGTTGTCTTTTCATGTTGTTTATTTTTTGCTTTGCTGTACAAATCTTTTAAGTTTAATTAGGTCTCATTTGTTTATTTCTGTTTTTGTTTTCATTAGTCTAGGAGGTGGGTCAAAAAAGATCTTGCTGTGATTTATGTCAAAGTGTGTTCTGCCTATTTTTTCCTCTAAGAGTTTTATAGTGTCTCAGCCACGCTATGTTTTTAGTTCGGAACACTTATTCATTGACATTTAAGGTAATTATTGATAGGTATATACTTATTGCCATTTTATTACTTGTTTTCCAGTTGTTTTTGTAGTTCTTCTGTGTTTATTTCTTCTTTTTTTTCTACCCTTGTGCTCTGATGATTTCCTTTAGTAGTATGCTTCTGTTCCTTTCTTTCTAGTATTAGTGTATCTGTTGTAGGTTTTTGATTTGTAGTTACCATGGTGTTCATATATGTTGACCTATAATTATGTCTACTCGTTTTAAACTGGTAATCATTTAAGTTCAAACACATTCTAAAAGATCTACATTTTTTACTCTCCTCCCCCAAATTTTATGTTTTGATGTCATATTTTACATTTTCATGGTTATCCCTAAATTCTTTATTGTAGTTATAGTTGCTTTTTCACTTTTTTTTCCATTTAATCTACATACTGGCTTAAGTGATCTCTAATCCATACTATATATATGCCTTTCCTAGTAGGGTTTTCCCTTTACTATAGATTCTTACTTCTTTTCCATTTAGAAAAGACCCTTCAACATTTCTTTTAGGGTAGTTTTAGTATGGATGAACTCTTTTAATTTTTGCTTGTCTGAGAAGTTCTTTGTCCCTCCTATTCTAAATGCTAATCTTGTTGGGTAGAGTAACCAAGTTACATGTTTTTCCCTCTCAGAACTTTGAATATTTCATGCCACTCCCTTCTGGCGTGCAAAATTTCTGCATAAAAGTCAGCTGATAATCTTATGGGGATTACCTTGTATATGAGTCTTTATTTTTCTTTTACTGCCTTTAGAATTCTCTCTTTAACTTTTGCCATTTTAATTATGATATGTCTGTTTGGGTTCATCTTGTTTGGGACCCTCTGTGCCTCCTGTACCTGGATATCTGTTTCCTTCTTCAGGTTTGGGAAGTTTTCAGACATAATTTCTTCAGATACATTTTTAATCCCCTTCTCTCTTTTCCTTTTGGAACCCCTATAATGGAAGTATAGAAATGCTTAATGTTATTCAAAACATCTCTTAATTTTCTTTCATTAAATTTTTTTTCCTGCTGTTCTGATTGAATGATTTCCATAATTCTATTTCCAGATCATGTATGTGCTCTTTTGTATCACTTAGTCTGCTTTTCATTCCTTCTAGTATGTTTTATTTTTAAATTTCAGATATTGAATTATTTATTTTTGATTTGGTCTTTTTATTGTTCCTTGTTAAAATGTTCATTGTTTAAATCAATTATTTTCCCTAATTTAGTTAATATTTTTATTACCAAGTTTTGAATTATTTGCCTGGTGAATTATTTATTTCTGTTTCATTATTTAGTTTTTCAGGAATTTTCTCTTGCTCTTTCAATTGAGAGTATTTCCTCTGACTTTTCATTTTACTTAATTTTCTCTGCCTCTATAAATTTAGGTGAAACAGTTACATATTATGGTCTTGAAGGGGTGTCCTTATGTAGGGGCATTCCTGTGCAAACTGTGTGTGCCGAGTGCCTTTGGTGGGAGGGCTGGATTTGATTTGAATGTCTGTCATGGTCTTTCCACAGGGTGTGCTGGCAGCTATCACCTTGGTAGGAGGTGAAGCTGGAGATGGAGGGGCTAGAGTTGGGTGCAAGGCAGCACTTCCTCTCTGGTCATTGACTGTCACCACCCTGTTAGGGGAAGGGTCTGATGCCAGGTTGCTAGAGCAGAAACCCTGAGGGTTGGGCTTGAGCTGACGCTTTTCCCTTCAAGTATTTATATTTTCCTCTCACCACTCCAGGACCTTTGCCTCAGTGGAGAGGGCTGCTGTAGCAAGTGGCACCCATGTGCATACAGAAATCCAATGCACTGCCTGTGGAGGCATCTGCATCTCTGCTCAGACACTGCCCACAGTCAAGTCTTTTTCCTGGTCCTGGCTGCCCCAGATCCAGTGCTGCACTCTGGTGTGGAGTGAACAGGGCTGGAGCATTTGCTCAGCTCAGGCTGGGATGCATGGTGAGAGAGTTGAGGGAAACCCTGGCAGCCACTAGAGCAAATTTCTCTCTCCCTGCCTTGGAAGCAAGCCAGTGTGCACATGCATACTCATCAGGCATGGAGTCCAGGCTTCTCCAGCCTTTCTGTTTGTCCCAGTGGTCCTCCAACTAGCCAAGGGGGCTTGTCTCTTCCATGTTGCACCCCAGGACTAAGATGCCCTGTCTGTGGCTTGACCTACTGCCCAGACTGGGTTTCTGCCCCTGCAATCTCCCTTGTCCTCTGAGTTCCCTCCTGATGACACAGGTCCTGACCTAGTTGCTTTTCTTACCTTCCTACCCACTTATGTGTGTATCTTTCTTACAGCCTTGGTTGTACAGGAATCCTTCTGCCAATTTTCAGTTAGTTTTCAGTGAGAATTATTTCATATGTAGATGTATTTTTGATGTGTTCATGGGGGAAGGTGAGCTCCACGTCCTCTTACTCTGTCATCTTGACCTCTTCCCCTAAATGCTTTTAATAAGCATTCTGGGAGAGAAAAGGTGTCCACACTAAAAAGTACTTTGAAACCTGGAGCCTTATCTAGCCAAACTGATTTTCAGAAACTAGTTTTTCGTCCCCCTGTATGACCCACCAGTCATGCCAGGCAGGTTTCCCTAAGGGTGTATTCCTTTTTATTCATCAATGTTGAAGAGACACATAAGCTATAAGTAAGTGTGAAATAAATAGTAAAGCGTGGTCCAGATGGCTGTAGAGTGATTACTCATTAAGGATGATGAAGAATGAAGTTCAAAAAAGACCCTTTGGATTAAGCAAGATATTAAAACAAGGGAGACAATTAAGAAGCTTGGAATAGAAAATGAAGGAAGCTAAACATCTGTCCACAGAGGTTATTTAAGAAAAATGACTATAATGAAATAAGCCTGTCTTTCATATTCTATTTATCTATATGGACAAAATGTACACTGGTGTTATAGTTTTTATCGAAATTTGATGTAATATCAGTGCTTAATTCTAGTTAAGAATTCAGCCGATTTTTCCATTCTGGGTTTTCCACCTGAAGAATATGTTCATACTTTTAATCTCTTTCTTTCTTTTCTTCCTACATTTATCTGTATATGTTCATTTAATATCTTCATGTAATTTTATTCTTTCAATTATACAAATAATACAAGAATACATCTAATAAAAAGAAATTCCAAGAGATAGTTATCAAGCAAAAGTCTCCCTTGAAGGCTACTTTCCTACTTCACCTCCTCACCTCCAAACATACTACTCTATCACCAGGGTTAATCCCTGTAAATGGTCTTTGTTGATTACTCTCTGTAACTAGTCTGTGTTTATATCTTTTCTTAACATGCTTTTTGAAGAAGGTAAACTTCTTCCTTGAGAGCATTAGAAGAAGCAAAGTTGGTGAGCTGAGATGAATTCTTCCAACACAATGTTCTTTGTGGATTTATAGAAATCTGACCTCTGGATGATTATGTATTGATATTTAATTGACATAAAATTTAAGAGTATTTTTAGTTCTGGTGGGAGAAAAACTTTCTCATACCATACCCTTACATATGACATAAATCTTAGATAAAAGTTTAAAATATTCTGCTTAATATTCTGTTAATACTGCTTTGGCCATTTATATTTATAATATATGAATAAAGTTGGACCAAATTTAATTCCATCCATTGCTTATTGAGTTTTTGGGGAAGAAGTTTCCCATGACATGCTTTTTTTAGTAAACCAACTGTAATTTTTTTGGATGTTTTGTAATAGTTATAATGGATAACTGAACGAATAATGGACAAGAAGATTTCTGCAGTGAACAAGGTCCGCCTTTTGTGCCGGTCGTGGGGCATTGAATGATGAGCCTTCCAGTTAGCAGTGGTTGTGCACTGCAGTAGGATTTTCTCATTGACTTTCAATTAAATGGAGATGCTTTTATGACAAGTCATTGTGTTCTACCAATCAAGTAAGCCTCATTTGGAACATAGTCATGCCTCTCCCTCCTTCATTGTATATAGGCAATGTGCTCTGTAATGGAACTTATTTCTACATGCTTTTTGTCATGGTCAGTCAACTATTTCAAATGAAAAGGTAAAGGTAAATGGTAAATGTTTAAAATTCTTTCTCTATGGTCTCATTCTCCAAAATTTAGTAATTCACGCCAATAGCATGCCAAAAGCCAGAAAAAGAATGCTGCACAGTAGTCTTTCCAGGGAGGGAAACACTATAGAGTTCTGATCTGAATTTAAGTTCTGAAGTCTTCAAATTAGCAGATGTAATGTTATCCCTGTAAAGTCACTGTTACTCACTTGCATTACAAATTGTTTCTTGAATGGTAAGCGAGTGGAGCTGTAGCCAGAGATGCAGGCATTATGTATGCTCCACAGCCTAGCTTACCATGAAAAAGTCTAACTTTAGCATGAGGTAGCTGACTGTAACTATCATCAATAAAGTGATTGCAAATTATTCTAGTGCTTGTGAGTTGAAAATTTGCAACTATTTGTCTGTTCTTTTAAATTTTTCTCATGGATCAAGTTTTCTAGTAACTTAGAAAATGAGATAGATAAAGGAAAGGTAAGGGACATATTCTTATAGCAAGTAAAAAAGAGGGTTAGCATGAACATTTGATATAATTATCATGATCAAATCAAAAGTAGACAAAATATGTTGCACATACATATGTATACTATTTATATAGTACATATATATACATGTAGATGCATATGTATATTATTTATATAGTATATATATACATGTAGATCCATATATGCACATTTATGTATGTAGTTATATAAATGGGGGGGATGGTTCTTAGAATGTAGAGGAAGACTGTTCCATACCATAATGCTTTGTGTGTGAATTCACTGTGTAAAAAATCTTCAACTGTGATTATGTAATTTATATATAAGTCCCTTCCTTTTTCTATCCCACAGAGTATGCTTTCAGATACCTTTTTAACTGGGGGCTGATCTTACTGTTTCTCCATCTCAGCCCATGATCTGCAGTGTTGCCTCTCCATTAGCAGAGCATTTTCCTACATGTTCCAACTAGTATGTTCCACCAAACTGAATATACTCTGTGGCCCCAATGAAGGTTAAGAAAGTCTCTACTGAAGACTTTAGGTAGTGGTCCTGAAGACCTGGAGAGCTGGAGGCCAGAGTGGATTTTGTAAAACTGCCTTGAGTATTGAGAAGAAAAGAATTTTATTTGCTTTTTTCAATGACAGATTGTCACTAAGGATAAATTAATTCTTCCCATCATCTGTCTTAGGATATTTGGAATTTGGCTTCCTAATCTCTAGATTCATAAAGATTGTGTATCAAAATAAAATAGGCACAAACAATAACAACAGTGTACAAAAACCTACTAAAACCTGGGTTGATTAGTGTGGTAACATGTGAAATTAAAATTAGCAAAGGGAATCAAATTTATTTTAAACTTAAATTTAAATCCAACTGTAAAATTCTAAAATAATTAGAGATAATACACACATATGTTAAAAATACTAGATATCACTAAAAAATAAACATTAGCCCGAAGTCCCCTAGTTTCCTTTATTGGTACCATTTTCTTATGTATGTTTCCAGAAATATTAGATTCTATATGTGTATATACCCTCTTCCTCCTTAATTATAAATTTTCCTTTTCTTCTAATACTTGAGTATGATAAATTCATATGATAAGAACTGAGTTTAGCTGTTATAAATGGTATTGAAGACACATTCTAGAACATGGCTTCTAAATTTATGAGTTTACTGGGGGAATTCTAAAATTAATTTATTTGTAAAAAATGAGGAAATCCCCCCTCAAATTTATAGACCCCAGGTTCCTTTCTGGTCAAGTCTTGATAATACATCTTCATATTGTATAAGTAATTAAAAAATCAGGCTAGCTACAACCTCAGTGGTGTGTAGGTTTTTCTGCCCAAGCTATCATGGACCCTGATTGTTTTGCCAATTAGAATAACTATCAACTCTCTGAGCAGATCCCAATTGATGGGATTTAGTTTCTTGTCCAAACACCATTTTTATTAAGGACAACTCTATTCCCCTCAAATTATAGATGATTATATTATTTCTTAGATGATCCCATTGAAAATGTTTGCTACTTTATTTCTTGATGCATTAATTTCAAACTTGCATTTTTCCAAGGAACAAGTCCAAGACACTATTATTCCACTGTTGACCACTGTCATTTAATATTATGGTTATATTTTGATGTATATATAGATCTCCTTTGATCTCCTTTGATATTATATATATTTTGAGATATATATATATATATCTCCTTTGATCAATGTCTCTTCAAGCTCTCTGCAGGTAATTTATATGTAGAGAGCTAGAACACAGCAAAGGCTTTTGTTCCAAATCCCTAGATGGAACTTTGATGACTTAGGCTTGGGCCAATGGATAGCTCCTTTTACCCATTTTATTGACAGTAGGGAGAGCAAAATACTTTCTCCTTAAAGAGAGAGAAAAGCCGGTGTAAGCTGCCTATCCCAGGATTTTTGTGGAGGCACCAATTCTGTTCAGCAGTGTCTCAGACCATCTTACCTCACGTGTATGGGAGAAAGTTACAAGGGAGGAAAGGAGAGAAGAGTGGCTGGAATTTCTCTCAAAAGGGTAACATTCAACCTTATTTCTACTTTTCAGTCTTTTACAAGCAAGCATGTATAAGAGAAAAAGTCAACCATTTTTCTGGTCTTTAATTTCCTTATCACAATGAATACCCCTCTCCTTAACAGAATGGACAAAAAATATTCTTGGTTTTGAGTAGCACTTTACATCCTTTGGAATAGATTGAAATGAAATATCCTTAGAGTCAGGTGGTAGAAGCAGGGTGGAACAAAATTTAGTTCCAACAAGTGGGCATGGTATTTTTGTTAAAATGAATATAGCCTAAAATTGTTATGATCTTATCATGTGCCACTGATCTTTGGTACTTTGATCATCCTTTTATTTCTGAGCAGAAAAGTAATTACTTTTTGGAAAGAATCTTGGCCCTACCCATAGGTACTCCCTTGTTTATCTCCATGTGCAGATGGAGTGGCTTTCTCTTCAAGCATTTGTTCTTGTCAGACTCATCAACTTTCATAAGAAAATGTCAATCCAGCCTCTGGGTTGAGGAGCTGTTAAAACATATGGCTTTGCACTTAACTGGAAAAACAGAATAGCTGCACTCCAGGTACTTGTCAGGGAATATAATCTTCAACTCACTGCCATTCAACACTTATCAGAAACTCAGCTGGGAGAAACAATATTTGTAAATGATTGAAGGACATGCAGTCTGTCCATTCACTCAGCTACCCTTAAATCTACCCCATCTAAGCCAGACAAGCATAAATTCTGGAAAACTACTCTGGTCCTCATGGGAATAATTTTACTAACTTGTAGAGTGGCATTTTGCCATAAACTTATGCTGAGTGAAGACACAAGGAACAGACCTTTGAAACCTACTGGTTTATTATGAGGCCATGTTAATGATTCTTCACTACCTTACACAGTTAGTTTTCTCTTTATGAGGGTCCATAGGAAAATTTTCTCTCTCATGTCAGTACCAGACATGGATGTGTTTTCCTTTGCAACTGGTTTGTATATAAGCACTTACATAGGCACAAACTGTGGGGCACAAGACTTGACTGTGGGCAGTGTCTGAGCAGAGACGCAGATGCCTCCACAGTCAGTGCATTGGATCTCTGTATGCACATGGGTGCCACTTGCTACAGCAGCCCTCTCCTCTGAGGCAAAGGTCCTGGAGTGGGGAGAGGAAAATATAAATACTTGAAGGGAAAAGCGTCAGCTCAAGCCCAACCCTCAGGGCTTCTGGTCTAGTTATTATGCTTCTGCCTCTGAGTTATTTGCTAGCCGGTATAAAGCTAAAGTTTTAATGCCTTTCTGGAAAGCATATAGGAATTCCCAACATATATTTTTGAGGCCTAATTTCATATCTGGCTTCAACTTATCTGACTATCTAATTTACCCTTGGTACTGGGTAAGACGGGGAAGGGCAAGAAACGTCTTCAAATAAGAACTGATTGGTGAAGTCTGGAAGGCAGTAGTTCCTGGATGAAGAAGAGGAAGGAACCCACTTGTACAGCACAATGCTTTGGTCTACAGATATATTCACGCATAAATAACATTTCATAGAAATCCAGGTCATATTATTATATCTCACTGATGTGTCACTGTCTGTCTGGCACTCAAACATTCTGCCTCTGGTGACCCACTTTATGTCTCTTCTGGTCCTCCACGAGGAGAGAGACCGTCTGGAGAATTGGAAGTATTTGGCAATGGGGTGGGCGAGTAGAAGATGGTGTCTAGAGATGGTAAGAAGATAGAATCCATAGGAATTATGTTGCTTTCAGAGTTCCAGTCAGGAATTGTTTAAGTAGAAACATCTGAGCCTGAAGCTAACCACCCAGATAAAATGTTGACACTCAGCCACGGAGTGAATGTGCATGCCAGGCCGTTAGTCACACAGATGCTTCTTGCACACCTTGTGTCAAAATCTGTCACTGATTTTGGCAGTGGCAGGTAAGTCACTCTTTCAGGGACATAACTGCATGCTACAGAAGTTAGAAACCTTAATTTTCACCAAATCTTAAAAGACCTTTTGCTTTTCTAAAGTAACACTGAAAGCAGTATTTTCCAAACTTGGATCTATGGAAGATGATACTCATTTTCTTTGCTCAGCCTGTGATGTAAGGAGAACGTGATGTGAGGATAATGCAGGGAGCTTTTCATGAAGCTAAAGCTATTTCATTTAATAGTCTGTGTTACATTCTGAGATTGTGGACTTCCTATTTTGGGGTGTTCATATGTTCTTTCCTTTATGACACTGTGATAATAAATTTTTTTAAATGACTCCTATTGTTAAATAATAATTATAATAACCTAAGTGTGTCTCTGGGGTTGGCAAGTATGGCTGTTCAGGTTATTTACTGCATAAGGCAGTAAAATTATGTGTGAATTATATATTTGGTGATTATCCAAATTCTGGAAACCAGAAATTATGTACCAGATATACCCTTTTTCCCCGTAGTTAGAAAGTTTAACTATTGTTTCCCACTAAACATTGGTACTTCATAAATGATTCTTGTGAAAACATTGTGAAGATGAAAAGGTAATTATCCACAGCTTTGTCAAACAATATGGAACAGATTAATATGCTTCACCGATGTGAGGAAAATGACAGCTAGAACCCTTTAAAAGACAGCTTCTGCAACTCAGGACCCTGAAGTTTCCTGTTGTCAATAGCAACGCTTCTTTCTCGGTTGTTGATTGGCACTGAAAAGCACTTGCCAGCTCCTCAGATTTATTTGATATATGGCAACAGAGTGAAAGTCAGGGGGTTTATATGCAGTGTCTGCTGCCCTACTGTGTCTTCAGAAAACAAGTGAAAATAATTTTCTACTAGGTTTCTAGTCATCTTTTTATAAAGACGTGTTGTAGATCGCCTTCATGCACATGTGTGCTCTCACACACACAATCTGTGCCATATCTGCCATTTCTGAGCCCAGGGATCAGACTTCATATACAACTGAAATGGAATAGGATCAGATTTATTGAAGGGTGAGGACAATCTGTTACTGTGCACTAAGCACACTGGACAAGAAATGAGTGCTTCACCAGTTTTAGAAATTAGATTCCAGGTCATACATATAACACCACTACATGTCACGGCGTGATTACTACAAGGATAAGGAAACGTGTTTTTTTGTGTCATTGAAGTTTCTATAGAACTCTTAATCCTAACTCAATGCACTACACTGAAAAGCTGAATAAACACATCTCACACAGGAAAGGATTTTGCAAGGTTGAATGACTGCAGGTGATATTTTAAGCAAAAGCATTTTTCATTCTCTTTCTACCTGAGGAGTGAAAATTTACCCAGTGTGGGTAAAATATGCTGCAGAATTTGTCTTGTAGAATTCAGTTTCCTTGTCATATTGCTAGAGGTGATTATTTTCAGAATACAGTAAAAATTTCCTGAATGATTCCTATATTACTGGATTTGTGAATGTCTAATGTGTGAGATTAAAAAGTTACTTTGTAGCAACTAATCTCCCTGAGAAAATCACTTTAATAAGGCATGAAGGTTTGACTTGTCCTTCTGCAATAACATCACATGGTAAGCTGCTTCTTTACCGTGTGCAGTTGGGTTTCAAAACAATGTAAGTATTTTATAAAGGTGCACCTTACAGTGATTTTGAAAAAAAAAATTTTTTTTAGATATGAACGAAATGTAAGTCTAATCTTATTTGAAATGTCAGTAATGATCTCAATAGGTTATTTTTTCCTTAAAAAAATTAAGCATTTGATAATACAAATTGTTCCTGTCCTATTAAAGCTTTCAGGGAAAAGTTGGGTATAAAATAAATATTAAAACTAAATTCTATTAGCTTTCATAACAATACATGTCTTTTTCCATATGCTCCCTCTTTCTCTTCTTCCACTTCTCTGCTTTAAATCCTTACCACCTATGACTCCTTTAATTTTTCTCTCCTCTTTGAATATTTTTTTTCTTCCAGTCACCCAGATCTCTGACTATAAAGTCTGCCTTCTTCTCCTGTGCAGTACTGATTGCGAGGGAGTTTGTTGCTAAGGTGAAATGTCTTTTACTGGAAACATTTGAGCCTACCTTTTAAGGAAATTTTAAAAATGAATGCTACCTGGAAGCAAAGAGGTAACTGTGATTTCCTCATGGGGACCTTTCTAACATGATGATATCACTTTCTATCAAGGAAAGTCTCATTCATGAAAACCCATGCATAGAATCCTTATAATTTCCAAACAAATGAGATAATACTGATAGCAAGCAAAATAAAATTAAAATGAACTATAAACCTTTCCTCCTTCTATGAATAGAAATAAGAGATTGTACTATCATTCTTAGCAATTCTTTTACTAATCCTTTTTTTTTTTTTTTTTTTTACTTTTACAATAACATCTGGACTGGATTTCCTCTAGGGTATTCTAGAATCTTAAAGACCAGCAAAATAGGCATCATATCAATTTTTTTTAGTAGGCTGAGAAATTGGAATTTATAGTTTTATTTCATGAGTGGTATCAGTCTAGCCTTCTGTAGTGTTTATTCCCTCATCTCCCTTGGAGCTCATTATTTTATTCTTCTTATTTATTTAATAGGTTCTCAAAAAAGATTGGTCTGTTCTGGGAAGCTTAAGTGAGGGACTTTTAGAATTGACCAGTTCAAAATGAAAAGAAAAAAAGAAATAATATCTCAACATGGCAAAATAGAATAACTTTTGAAATAACTAGAATATGTTAAATGTAAACTACAGTGGTAAACATTATTTTTGATCACAGTAACTGAAATGTTTTCCTTTAAATAAGTTGCTAAAAGGCAAAGTTAGCACAGCCTGATCAATAGTGCTCTTTTAAAATAAGAAAAGCTTGCAACAGGCTTTATAGATGGGTAAATATATTTTCTCCTCAGCACTCTTCAATACTAATAATTTTTTCTTCTCTTTTCTGCTGTGGTTGAGTAAAATAGCCAATAGAAAAACCATTATTTTTTTTCCTTGCTTTAAAACTTACTTACCTGGTTTAATATACTAACATCAATCAAAGTGATGCTCAGAAGGAAATAAATAGCTGTAACTCTCCCACATGCTTACTCTTTACTGCAGCATAGAAAATGTGAGCTTCATTCCTTACTGTGTGTGTGTTTTTTTTTAACATCTTTATTGGAGTATAATTGCTTTACAATGGTGTGTTAGTTTCTGCTTTATAACAAAGTGAATCAGTTATACATGTACATATGTTCCCATATCTCTTCCCTCTTGCATCTCCCTCCCTCCCACCCTCCCTATCCCACCCCTCTAGGTGATCACAAAGCACCGAGCTGATCTCCCTGTGCTATGCGGCTGCTTCCCAGTAGCTATCTATTTTACGTTTGGTAGTGTATATATGTCCATGACACTCTCTCACTTCGTCACAGCTTACCCCTCCCCCTCCCCACATCCTCAAGTCCATTCTCTAGCAGGTCTGTGTCCTTATTCTCGTCTTACCAATAGGTTCTTCATGACCTTTTTTTTTTTCCCCTTAGATTCCATGTATATGTGTTAGCATACTGTATTTGTTTTTCTCTTTCTGACTTACTTCACTCTGTATGACAGACTCTAACTCCATCCACCTCACTACAAATAACTCCATTTCGTTTCTTTTTATGGCTAATATTCCATTGTATATATGCGCCACATCTTCTTTATCCATTCATCCGATGATGGACACTTAGGTTGCTTCCATGTCCTGGCTATTGTAAATAGAGCTGCAATGAACATTTTGGTACATGACTCTTTTTGAATTATGGTTTTTTCAGGGTATATGCCCAGTAGTGGGATTGCTGGGTCGTATGGTAGTTCTATTTGTAGTTTTTTAAGGACCCTCCATACTGTTCTCCATAGTGCCTGTATCAATTTACATTCCCACCAACAGTGCAAGAGTGTTCCCTTTTCTCCACACCTTCTCCAACATTTATTGTTTCTAGATTTTTTGATGATGGCCATTCTGACCGGTGTGAGATGATATCTCATTGTAGTTTTGATTTGCATTTCTCTAATGATTAATGATGTTGAGCATTCTTTCATGTGTTTGTTGGCAATCTGTATATCTTCTTTGGAGAAATGTCTATTTAGGTCTTCTGCCCATTTTTGGATTGGGTTGTTTTCTTTTTTGTTATTGAGCTGCATGAGCTGCTTGTAAATTTTGGAGATTAATCCTTTGTCAGTTGCTTCATTTACAAATATTTTCTCCCATTCTGAGGGTTGTCTTAAAGAATTATCACCTGGTTTATAAAGGAATCTGAGGGTGAGGCATTTTTAATATTCACGTCCTTACATGTTCTGTAGGTCTAATGAAGCTTATCACTATTCAGTATTATTCTATCACAATGTCTTTTGAAGTGAGGTCCATGAACAACTAGAGTCCTTTAAGCCGCCTATGGAATGGGCTAAAATGGAAGGATCAGTCAATATATATTTTAAAAATTTTTTACAATTTATTTTATTTTTGTATTGAGGTATAGTTGATTTATAATATTGTGTAAGTTTTAGGTGTACAGTAAAGTGATTCACTTATGCATATATGTATATATTCTTTTTCAGATTCTTTTCCCTTATAGGTTATTACAAAACACTGAGTATAGTTCCCTGTGTGGGTCCTTGTTGGTTATCTATTTTATATATAGGTGTATATATCTGTTAATCCCAACCTCCTAATTTATCCCTGCCCCCCTTTTCCCTTTAGTAACCATAAGTTTGTTTTCTATGTCTGTGGGTCTATTTATGTTTTGTATATAAGTTCATTTGTATCATTTTTTTTAGATTCTACATATAAGTGATATAGTATGATATTTGTCTTTCTCTGTCTGGCTTACTTCACTTAGTATAATAAAGTCCCAAGTCAAGGTGGGCAGAGAAGTGGGGCAGTAATAGATTTTGATCTCATTGCAGCCAGTTGATTGCCCTCACATTCCCTGGACTTCATATCTCTTCTTCCACACTACATACCCTTCCATCATCTCCCTTTTTCATGAAATGCAAATGACAAAGAATGCGAATGCTCTGCTGTATTGGAGAACTGATTTTTAAAGGATCAACACTGTAAGAACTGTTTTGCTGTTAATGCAAAGGCTGGGGGCATTCTGGATAAATTTGGATTCTAAAAATTGCATCTACTGTTGTAGTAAATCATATTGGAGTTGAAACTATGTGGGAGTATTTTGTAAACTGTAAAATGTGTTTATGTTGTAAGGTATTAGTTGTCAACTTGAGACTAGAATAATACGATTAATAAATATCATATATACCCATCAACTGCTTATTTAGTCATTAGTTTGGCTGGTTGGTTCAATTTCAACACCGCATTAAAGTAACTTTAATGAAATGTGTGTTCTTCCACATTTCATTGAGGAGAGTCTATTTCTTTTTTAAAGAGTTTTGTACAGTCTTTAACAGTAGCACGTTTTCTTCTCATTTAAATGAACCATGGAACTTTCAGGCATTGTCAGTAGGAGAGTGGTAGTCATTAAGTATCTATTGTTCAAATATACTATATATTTCTAATAAATGTTATGCACAATGCTTATAGTATAAACCAAGAAAAAAAGTTGGAAAGTAAAATTAAACGCAAAGCAGGCACTTATTTAAATAACTACTCATTTAAATAACTTTTTCTTTTTCTCAATGTAAAAGATAATGATTTATAGCATGGGCAATAAAGGTATATGTATGGGAGTGAATTCCAACATGGTGAAAATGAGAGATTAGAGGCCAAAGGGCAAATAGAGAGAGCAGGCAGTGGAGACTGAGTTTCTTCCCGAATCAGGTCTTATTCTAGTATTTGAATTAAAGAAGGAACTTACATAACAAATGGGAAAATAAACAGATTATTTACAAACATAGTGACATTTTGACTGCATTTAGTAAGCAATTTATGTGATATTTAGCATTGCTGCATAATTTATATCATTTTATATTTACAGATTATGTTCCTTAAGGAGTACGTATCTAAAATATTGGATGTAATTTTAACTCAACAATTTTACATTTAATTAATGTGGTAACATGTTTTCAAGAGTTTAATTTCACTTTTGACTTGGCTTTTTTTATTATCTCCTGTTTCCCACCTTCTCCTCTTACTATATTGATCGTGAAGTGTTTACTTAATATCATTGGGATGTCTGTGCATTTTTTCATTCATCATTCAACAAATATTTGTTGAGAACTTGCTATGGGCCAGGCACTGTTATAAACCTTGGGCGTATAGCTGTGAAAACAAGAGATAAATTTCCTACTCTTGCATACTTTATATTCTAGCAAAAGAGACAGAACATATATAAAAAAGCAAATATAAAAAATAATGCTAAGTGATCAGTGTTATAGAGAAAAAAAGGAAAGGAATAGAAAGTGATGGAGTGTGCTTTTTTTTTTTAATTAACAGGAGATCTTTTGAACAAAATCCTTGGAGCTGAGAGATGATCTAAGGTGAAAGTGTGAATGAAGGATTAGAAGCAAGATCAGGATAAAGTGCTCTAGATATCTATTAGGAAGGCAGCACTGAAGTTCTAAGTCATTAATTCAATTCTAAGATAAATCACAGTTTTTCAAAAGAATGTTTGGTAACTTCTTTTTATTTGTATTTATATTTTACTTGTATTTATATTGTATTTATCAATACATGGTTGAAACAACTGCAGTACTGCAAGCTAGAAACATATTTTTCATTGAAAACATTCTTCATCCACTGTTTAGGCAATTTCAGGTTGCCTTTCTAAAATGAACTAGGATTTGATTTTATCGTGATTATATTAAGTATGTTTAACTTTGCAACTCATTTAGGTTTATGAAGAGAAAGCCACATAATGAATTCTGATATGATTTTACCTAAATTTGGAAGTCAATTTCTCAAGAAATGGTGAAGTGTTCCATTACTTAGCTGGGATCACTAAAAGTCAGCCTGGTTTCTTCAAGAACAAGTGATGCCAACTAGCTTCATTTCCTTTTTATTTTTTTTAACATCTTTATTGGAGTATAATTGCTTTACAGTGGTGTGTTAGTTTCTGCTTTATAACAAAGTGAATCAGCTATACCATATATCCCCATATCTCCTCCTTCTTGAGTCTCCCTCCCATCCTCCCTATCCCACCCTTCTAGGTGGTCACAAAGCACTGAGCTGATCTCTCTGTGCTATGCAGCTGCTTCCCACTAGCTATCTATTCTACATTTGGTAGTGTATATATGTCCATTTCCTTTTTTGACAGAATTGCTAAGTTGGTAGATCAGAAGAAGGGTAGATATAAATCTTATCTGGATTTTATTAAAGTAATTGAAAGTTTCTTTAGACTTGTGATGTGATATGGGCTTGGTGTGAGTATAGCTATGTTTCTTGATAACTGATAAGGTTTATCTCAGTTTGCCACTTAACAGGTAAACGTTGGCTTGAAGAAAATTTCTGGCAATGTAACTTAGGATCTATTCTTGCCTTATACATTCAACAATTGTACTAGTGACTTAAATAATGAATTAAGTTCTAAGTCAAACTTGATATGTTAAAATAGTGTGTCAGAGCAACAAAATGAAGTTTCACAGGAATAAACAAAGTTTTATCCTTGAATCAAAAAAATCAGCTTGCGACAAGGACAAAATATAGAAAGCATGCATGTGTGGAAACGATTGTCATTTAATGTTGGTAAACACTGGAATGTGGCTGCCAAAATTCTCATCTTGGGCTATGTCATTTGAAGGACTCATGTCTGGAACAAGGGTGATTCATTCTTTGCTCTACTTTGCATTTGCCAGACCATATGCCATTTCCAGTTTTAGGCACTAGACTATACTTAGGAATGTATCAGGAGAAGAGAAACCAAGGTAGCAAATGAACTTAAAATAATTTCATATGAAGAAATATTGTTAAGAGAAGAGGATACTTTGCCTATTAAAAAGAGATGGGACAAGTGTGAAGGGTAGAAAAGGACAAACACATGGAAACCAGATGGATCAGATTTAAGCTAAACATGACTGTAGCTTAGGGATATATTGGTCCAAAGAGTGACTGTTTTAGTTTCCTTAGGCTGCCACAACAAAGTACCACAAACTGTGTGGCTTAAACAACAGAATGTTGTGGTCTCACAGTTCTGGAGGCTAGAAGTCTATGACCAAGGTGTTAGCAGGATTGGTTCCTTTTGAGTGCTATATGGGAGAGTCAGTTCCATGCCTCTCTCCTAGCCTCTGCTGGTTTACTGGCAATCTTTGGCATTCCTTGTCCTGTAGATGCATCACCTTCATCTCTGTCTTCATGTTCACATAGTGTTTTCTGTGTGTATGTGTGTGTGGGTGTGTGTGTGTATCTCCAAATTTCCCCTTTTTAGTAAGGACACCAGCCATATTGGATTAGGAACCCACCATACTTCATATGACCTCATCTTAACGAATTACATCTGCAATGACTTCATTTCCCAATAAGGTCACATCTGAGATACTGGGGGCTAGAACTTCAACATATGATAATTTTTAGGGGATGCGATTCAACCCAGCACAGTGAATAATAGTTGAATATCCTCCTAGAGATAAAGGCATGATATTTTGTCTCAGGGATATTTCTTTCTTTAAGCACCAGGATCAAAGAGATAAGATAGGCTGCTTGAGAAATACCTATTACAAATAATTTCTATGATTATGAAGAGGCGGGTAAAAATTAAAGAATCTATAGGATATTTTCTATAGTAAAATCTCTCATATACAACCTCCACTTAATCACTTGCTAGGTAAAACTAGACTCTCCAGTATCTCTCTCAAACATTCTGATGATGAATGGGTGTGCTGAATCACCATGGTTATGGGGGTTCATTTCAAATATAGCTGTTCACTTTTATTCCCTCTAGTTAAGACTTTTTTTTTGCTTGACAAGATTCAGTTATATTTGCTCCCAAACCTCTACATTCCTGAAATGTCAATATAATTAAGTGACTTAACTATGTGACTTAACTAAATATTACCTAAATTCATATTATTTATGTGGGGAAAAAATAAAGTTGTTGTTTCTGTGAAAGCAAAGTTCAGCCTTTTGAAATACACCATCAAAGCAAATTTTATTAAAAAAAAAATATTATCAAATTAGATGAAGGGAAACAATTGTAAAAACATGAAAAAAAATTTCAAACTGTGAAAGGATGTACATTCATTGCCTCCTAAGTGGCCTTTTTCTTCTTTAAAGAAACTGAAGCTTGAAATTTTAGAAGATAAATTATGAGTGTGATTTATGCAAGAAAGATAATAGAGGATTGTAATCAATTGAGACATTCAAAGAAAGGACTTTGACACTACATCAAAAGACAGGAGTTTAAGTCTACCCTTACACATTTTAAATTAAAGTAAATGTTTATAATATATATTTGGTTTTTTTTAAAACAGATTCAGTTACTAAGACAGGAGGGGAGAATAGATGTTGGGTAAAGAATTAGCAAGTCTGTCCTTGTTAGTAGTGTTTTGGTGAATATTGAGCTTCTCAGCTTCAGTAACTAGCAGCAAGAAGCACTGAATCAGGAAGCATAAACTACATATACAGCATTCCTATCATGTTGTCCTAAAAACAAATGGCAGAATTCTAGCAAACTGTCTTTTGGTGCTTGCCTTTTAGAATGACAGGTTTGGGATCTGAGTCTTAATTGCCTTTAGCTTTATGACTGCTTTTTACTGCATCAACTGTTTGACCAGGCAAAGTGCATTTCAGTGGACAGCTTTACTCCCTTTTGAAAGAAACTGAAAGTCTAGCTGAAACTCCTCATCAACTGAGTTGGGACCATGGTATTCATTTTTGATGAGGCAGTGTGCTCCTTCATTAGGTCAGCTCCATTTGACATTTCTGGGTTAGAAATACATTTCTGGTATTACCCTTAAAAGTTACACAATGAGTTGTAATTAAATTGTCCTGCTTGCTTTTGATAAAACTGATTAAAATAGTGATAAGAGCAATCACTGTTTAGAATCCTATTAACAAACACTTCCCATTTATCTAATCTCTAAGGAGAATTTAGGCTATTTGTCTAGTGAAATCCATTTGATATCAGGGTTTGTTACAGCCATTCTGTAATCAATCAAGTGTTCCTAATACAATGAATGAGATGAAAAATAATGCTAACACTTGTGTGGTGCCCATTACTTCCAGAAACGGTTATTGTGCTTTATTAACTCACTCAATCTTCCTTGCCACTTTAAGAGGTAGGTACCATTATTATCACCATTTTTTTCAGATGAGGGAACTGAGGCACAAAGAGATTAAATAACTTGTTCAAGATCATAAAACAGGCAAATAGTAGAACTGGGCTTATTAACATCACAATTTCATAAATTACCTGTTATGATATGTGGAGCTAGAAAAATCCTCAAAATAAAGTTTGGTTTAAAAATGGCTACCACCTTGCTAAGAAATTGTATAAATAAATATCACTGATAAGTTCTTTTTCAAACTCACTAAGCATCATTCACTATGGATAAGGAAACATGAATATGCTTTAGTTTTATTAAATATTTCAGCGATGATTAACTGATGGGGGAGCTGGTATCAGATGATCTGGAGGTCTTTTCAAGCTAAAAGTCTTCTTGCTGTTTTCTCATGTCCATTCCATATGCTTCTTTCCTCACATGTAGATATTACAGTAGTGAATCAAATGCTATTGATGGGTAGTGTGCTGTATCCCTCAAATGTATTTTAGCTGAGGAAGGTTAAAAGCTACTGAAATGTATTGTTCTATGTTATTTTCCTAAATCTTTTGATGACTGTTCATTTACATATTGCTTGGTGACATTATATTTAGAGCATTGCTTAAGAAGTTGCTGTTTTAAATCTTTTAATCTGTATGTATACCATGAAGCTATGTAGAAGCTGGTAATGAAGAAGACTGTATGAAATCTGGAATTCATGAATACCACAGTTCTGGTTATCTATGTAACAACCACCACCCCCCATATAGTGACTTAGTCCTTAAAACTAATATTTTATCACTTCCACTGTATTCTATTGGTTAAAGTAGTTTAGGGCCTGATCAGATTCAAGGAGGTGGAGAAAGAGATTCCACAACCTAATGGGGGAGTACTAAGATCATATTTCACAAGAGCATGTAGAATGGGAGCTACTGTTGTAACCATCTTAAGAAATATGCTCTGCCACAAGAACTATGGTGCCTAATCAGACATGCTTTGCATGTGATGACAGGAAGAGAATAATACAAATATGTTGAAATGTGCCTGTACTTCACCTAACCAGCCATGTGACTTGCTTCACATTCAAGATCATAAATTTTGGGGAGTCTAGCAAGAGTGGTCAAAAATTCCTGATTAGTCGTCTTCCATTATCCAATCCTTCCCACTCACAGAAGACTGGAATGGATATCTTTGGGAGTCTATCAAGAATGGACCAAAATCTCTAATTGGTCTGCTTCCCTTTTTACCTAATCTCTCCATTTTAGAGGAAGCTGGGAACAGGAGTTTAGGCTATGTGTGTGGTAGAGAGTCAGTATCTACATGTGGAATCCAAATCAAACCTATAACATCCTAGTCAAATTAAAGGGACAAATGGGTAGAAACACAGGAAACCATGCAGGACAATAAGGACTAAAGTTCAAGAGTAAGAAGGAAAGCCTAAAAAAATTCTGAGTTGAAAGATTAGTAATCCAAATAATCTTATACTAAAATTTGTAATGGTAGGATAGGTCTTATTCTACTTATAAACAGAATTGGTTCAAGATGTTGGGTTGGGGTTAAGACAGAAGGTGAGGGCTTGCCCCAGCTAGGAGGAGAGGCCAGAGAGAATACCAGGGAGGAACTGACATTCTAAATATTGAGTTTTCTACCTCGCGACTTCTACAGTAATTGATTACTGATTTGTTAAAAGTCAGAGAAAGACTCAAAACTACCATCAATCATTTTGTTAATTAACTAAAATATTCATAGGATGTTTTTATAGATGGTCCATATAATTTTGATAAGCTAAACAGTAGGATGTAAAAGTACAAATACAATTTATTGTTTGTTTTATTTATACAATTTTTGTTTCCAGTAACCTGAATTTTCTAAGAACATAGTTTTACATGTGAAGATAATGTGAATAACAAGTACACTCGTGAATATCCTTGATTGCACTATTTTCTACAACTATTGCTTAGAACAGTACCAATCTGCATTACTGGAAAAAAAAAATGAACTTAGTTTTGGTTGATTTAGTTCTGATGATTTTATTATCTTGATAAGTGATGAAATCATATCAATGCATGGTCTGGTTGATTTTTATACAACTGTTTGTGAGACTAATCAAAAAAAAAAAAAATACAGGGCAATTTAGTTTTTGAGTTTAAACCGAAGACAAAGTTTCAAATTCCTACAGAGGAAGTACTTTCGGAATAGGACTGGAATTGTTCTAGCCAAAGAGAAGTGTTGAATAATGATGAGTTTTTCTTAAGCTCAGCTAATCTATTTTTATGTATAACATAGTGAATGAGAATCAAATCATGTCTTCTGAGAAAAATGGCAATAGCAATAAGTGGCTATATACATTTAAAGAGTAGCATTTGCATTTGGATAGAAATTTTTTTCCAGTAATGTGGATCATTAGCTAATATTTCAGTTAATTAATTAGAACATTGTGAATAAAAAGCTCTGGTTTTAAAACCTAAGGACAGAAACCTGAATCTAGCCTTCTTCCCATTAAACTTTTTATATATGAAACAGTACGAAGTAATTAAAGACAAAATGATTCACAAAATAATTACAGTATCTTTCTTATCTTAGGGAAAAATAATAAGAGAACTTATTTAAGTACTGAGGCTATTAAGAGTGTGCATGCCAAAGAAGTAAACCCAAGTATAGTTAACTCAGTCACAAAAACATTATCCTCAAAAATGAAGAGAATATGGGTGTATATATATGTTATATATATATATATATATATAATGTATATTATATGTAATAGTAGAATTAATAAATTTTAACATAGTTTATATTTTTAAAAGCCTATATATGTAGACTTTATTGTGATATTGAAAAAGTATTTGAAAGCATTATATCACTTTTACGTTTTATTTATTTATAATCTTCTACTAATGGATATGTGATTATACTTGAGCACTGTTACTATTTTTCATTTTGAGGTTTTTTTAATAGGTTTTATTTTTTAGAGCAGTTTTACATTTTGTGGGTTTTATATAAAATTTCTCTATTTTACAAAATTTTAACTAAAAAGGCTACATTTAGGTTACCAGAGAAGTTCTTAAAAGTTTCTCAAGTTTTATAACTTTTGTTTTATCTGCTTTACTTAGAATTTATATCCTGACTATTTCTGAAAATATTTGAAGTGACTTATGAGATTAGGCGTAATGCAAAATAAGGCAATTAGGAATAGAATGAAAAGATATCATCTAAATATAGCAAGGGAATGAGGTGAACAGACACCCAAAATGAGGTGATTGTTAGAATTGGGACTCGGATCTTGGCTCTAAATTTCCTGTCAGCCAAGACAAAGAGGAAAAACTCATGGATGTATAGGATTTTAATTTCTGAATAGAGAAAGCATTTAGCTATTAGGATTTAAAAAAAAATTGGGCCTAAACTCAAGTTGTATTTTGATAACTTAAGAGATACTGTATAAGGTACAGAGCAGTATTATTGCTTCATTTAAGACAAACACACTTATTCTGTTCAAATATAATCATAAAATCCTATGCCTTTGTTTAATGCTTTCTTTAGCTGGTTAATTTGAAAAGTCATACATGTGTATGGAAATAAAATTTTAATACCATAACATTAGAAGTTAAAGTATCTTTAGTATCTTTACTTTCTCTCGCCTCCTATCCCTTCCTCAGAAGTAGCAGCTTTTGACATTCTGTTTCAGGCTCTCGATGTGGATCTCTCTCTAACTCTAAATGATATGGTCACACTTTATTTTTTGATTATCAAGTTAAGCAGTATTGATACTTTCTGCTATTGGTAAAGAATGGAGCTCATTTACTCTGCCAACATTTTCTCCTCACTCTTTGTCCCGTCTTTATTAGTCATATTATTATATTTTAATTCTTTATTGAGAAGACTTAAAAGTTTAAATTGTACTTAAATTTGTATTTCCTGATCCATCCACTTGAGACAGTATCTCTTGACTCCTCCCAAACAAAAAGAGGAAATCAATGCTGTTACAGTTCCCTCCTTCTCTCTTCTCTTTTTCCAGTTTTGCCGGCTCTATCCTACTTATCCATAATCAGTGTTTAAACTATAGAAGTTAAACACTGATGGCTGGGGGCCAAATCAAGGTGTTCAGAAGTATTAAGTTTGACCCACATGGTGACTATTTATTTTTAAAGGAAATTGAATTAATAGCTAATATATGAAAATACAGAGATTTCATATGAATATTCTTTATTTTTCTTCTCTAGAAAAATGGAAGAAGACCTGGTACTATTGGGCTCACATTTCTGCATGGTTGTAATTGATTGGAGCAGAGTAATAACTGTCCCCTTTAGATGAGGCTTATGTTCATTTCTTCCCAGTTGCTTTGATGAATTTACTTTACCCTCCTGTTCCTGTCAGCAACTGAGTTTGTGTGTGGCCCTTAGCTTGCAGTATTTTGTCTTATTCTGTAATTATCATTAAATGATCCATGCTTTGTTTATAAAATGATTCTGTTCTATGTTCTGGGGTACTTCCTTGTCTTTTTCTGTTAGCTTTTTATTTTTTGAAAGAAACATTATTTCACCAATCACTTTTTATTTAACCATGAACACTTTGTTATTTTCTGAATGCAATTTATCATTGCAGATTATTCTTGTTGCCCGGATATAATGGATATAATCAAAATTCCTCTGATTAGAGGGCTCTTCTAACCGTTTTTCAGTTTTCCTCTAATTCCCTGAATTATGTTTCCTCAAAAGTCAGTTGCTGTCATTGTTCATTTTCATCCACTTTTCTTGTATTAATCGATTATTTTTGGTTGTTCTTTCATATTTGCAAATGCAAGACTGTGACTGGATTAACATCACTGATTCATTGTCTCTTCTCACCAGCTCCTTTTCAGCTTTTTTCTTGGCCCCTTCCTCCTGTTGCTTCACAATTAACTACGTGGGGCACCGCAGGGCTCAGTTCTCCCTTGTCATCTACACACCTGTTCCCCAGGTGATTTTATGCATTCCCATGGCTTCAAATAGCAAGTATGCCAATGTCAGTCATTGCTTAAAATCTTCCAGTAGTTTCTTATTGTGTTTATAATAAAGCTAAACTCTACTCTGTCATAAAGAGCCCCACATTATCTGGCTCTTGCTTCCTCTTTGATCTCACTTGTACCCCTTTCCCCTCATCTAGTATATTATAGGAAGTATAGCCTTCTTCCTGTTTTCTCAAACATAGTAGTCTAATTCTTACTCTAGGACTTTATAATTACTGTTACGTCTTCCTAGAATGTGCTCCTTTTGTTCACCTATGGTTATTTAGGACTCAGCTTTGGTGCCAAAGCTTTTGGTGTCTCTCTTTTCAGAGAGGTCATTCCTAGATACCTCATCTAAGATGGCTTCCAAGTCTCTTGCACTCACATTGTAATTCACTTTGTGGCACCTATTATAATTCTGATATTTTTCATGTTCATTTAAAAATGTATAGTCATTCCTCATTATTGGTTCCAGGATCCACACAGATACCCAAATCCAAGGATGCTCAAGTTGTTTATATAAAATGGCATAGTATTTGCCTATAGCCTATGTACATCCTCCCATATACTTTAAATCATCTCTAGATTACTTATAATACCTAGTGCAATGTTGTCCCAGAGGTCTCTGAGACTGTCCTCAGTTCTTTTCATTCTTTCTTTATTCTGCTCTGCAGTAGTTATTTCCACTATTTTATCTTCCAGGTCACTTATCGATTCTTCTGCCTCAGTTATTCTGCTATTGATCCCTTCTAGAGTATTTTTAATTTCATTTATTGTGTTGTTCATTGTTGCTTGTTTACTCTTTAGTTCTTCTAGTTCCTTGTTAAATGTTTCTTGCATTTTGCCTATTCTATTTCCAAGATTTTGGATCCTCTTTACTACCATTATTCTGAATTCTTTTTCAGGTAGACTGCCTATTTCCTCTTCATTTGTTAGGTCTGGTGTGTTTTTACCTTGCTCCTTCATCTGCTGTGTGTTTTTCTGTCTTCTCATTTTGCTTATCTTACTGTGTTTGGGGTCTCCTTTTTGCAGGCTGCAGGTTCGTAGTTCCCATTGTTTTTGGTGTCTGTCCCCAGTGGCTAAGGTTGGTTCAGTGGGTTGTGTAGGCTTCCTGGTGGAGGGGACTAGTGCCTGTGTTCTGGTGGATGAGGCTCGATCTTGTCTTTCTGGTGGGCAGGTCCATGTCTGGTGGTGTGTTTTGGGGTGTCTGTGGCCTTATTATGATTTTAGGCAGCCTCTCTGCTAATGGATGAGGCTGTGTTCCTGTCTTGCTAGTTGTTTGGCAAAGGGTGTCCAACACTGTAGCTTGCTGGTTGTTGAGTGAAGCTGGGTCTTGGTGTTGAGATGGAGATCTCTGGGAGATTTTCGCCATTTGGTATTACGTGGAGCTGGGAGGTCTCTTGTGGACCAGTGTCCTGAAGTTGGCTCTCCCACCTCAGAGGCACAGCCCTGATGCCTGGCTGGAGCTCCAAGAGCCTTTTATCCACACGGCTCAGAATAAGAGGGAGAAAAAATAGAAAGAAAGAGGATAAAATAAAATAAAGATAAAATAAGATAAAGTTATTAAAATAAAAAATAGTTATTAAGAAAAAAATTTTTTTAAAGTAAAAAAAAAAAAAAACCCAGATGGATAGAACCCTAGGACAAATGGTGAAAGCAAAGCTATACAGACAAAACCTCACACAGAAGCATACACATACACACTCACAAAAAGAGGAAAAGGGGAAAAAATAATATATCTTGTTCCCAAAGCCCACCTCCTCAATTTGGGATGATTCATTGTCTATTCAGGTATTCCACAGATGCAGGTACATCAAGTTGATTGTGGTGCTTTAATCCGCTGCCTCTGAGGCTGCTGGGAGAAATTTTCCTTTCTCTTCTTTGTTTGCACAGCTTCTGGGGTTCAGCTTTGGATTTGGCCCCGCCTCTGCGTGTAGGTCGCCTGAGGGCGTCTTTTCTTCGCTCAGAGAGGACGGGGTTAAAGGAGCAGCTGCTTCGGGGGCTCTGGTTCACTCAGGCCCGGGGGGAGGGAGGCGTCCAGATGCCGGGCGGGCCTGCGTCAGCAGAGGCCGGCGGGACGTTGCACCACCCTGAGGCGCGCTGTGTGTTCTTCCGGGTAAGTTGTGCCTGGTTCACGGGACCCTGGCAGTGGCGGGCTGCACAGGCTCCCGGGAGGGGAGGTGTGGAGAGTGACCTGTGCTTGCGCACAGGCTTCTTGGTGGCGGCAGCAGCAACCTTAGCGTCTCATGCCCGTCTCTGGGGTCCGCGCTGATAGCTGTGGCTCGCACCCTTCTCTGGAACTCCTTTAAGCAGCACTCTGAATCCCCTCTCCTCGCTCACCAGGAAACAAATAGTTAAGAAAAAGTCTCTTGTCTCTTCGGCAGCTCCAGACCTTTTCTCGGATTCCCTCCTGGCTAGCTGTGGCGCACTAGCCCCTTCAGGCTGTGTTCACGCCGCCAACCCCAGTCCTGTCCCTGGGATCCAACCTCCGAAGCCCGAGCCTCAGCTCCCAGCCCCCGCCCGCCCCAGTGGCTGAGCAGACAAGCTTCTCGGGCTGGTGAGTGCTACTCAGCACCGATCCTCTGTGCAGGAATCTCTCCGCTTTGCCTTCCGCACCCCTGTGGCTGCGCTCTTCGCCGTGGTTCCGAAGCTTCCCCCCTCCGCCACCCGCAGTCTCCGCCCGCGAAGGGGCTTCCTAGTGTGGAAACCTTTCCTCCTTCACTGCTCCCTCCCACTGGTGCAGGTCCTGTCCCTATTCTTTTGTCTCTCTTTTTTCTTTTTTCTTTTGCCCTACCCAGGTACGTGGGGAGTTTCTTGCCTTTTGGGAAGTCTGAGGTCTTCTGCCAGCGTTCAGCAGGTGTTCTGTAGGAGCAGTTCCCCGTGTAGATGTATTTCTGATGTATCTGTGGGGAGGAAGGTGATCTCCGTGTCTTACTCTTCCGCCATCTTCTCCTCTCCGGTATTGTCTTTGTCTGGTTTTGGTATCAGGGTGATGGTAGCTTCATAGAATGACTGTGGGAGTGTTCCCTGCTCTTCAGTCTTTCGGAAGAGTTTGAAAAGGATCTGTATAAGTTCTTCTTTGTATGTTTTGTAGACTTCCCCAGTGAAGCCATCTGGTCCTGGACTTTTGTTTGCAGGGAATTTTTTTTTAAAATTACAGATTCTATTTCACTTCTAGTGATCAGTCTGTTCAAATTATCTATTTCTTCTTGATTCACTTTTGGTGGGCTGTATATTTCTAGAAGCTTGTCCATTTCTTCTAGGTTGTCCGATTTGTTGGCATACAATTGTTCATAGTATTCTCTTATGGTTTTTTGTATTTCTTTCTGTAGTATCAGTTGTGATTTCTCCTCTTTCATTTCTTATTTTGTTTATTTGGGTTCTCATTATGAGCACTTTTGTATAAGTTTTATTTTGTAAATATGTTTTTTTAAAAAACACTTTTTATTGAATAAATACCTGGTAATGAAATTACTGGCTCATGGGGTAGGTATATGTTTACTTTTACAAGAAATTGTCAGACCTTTTTCCAAAGTGCTTGAATCATTTTACATTCCTGCGAACAATGTATGAAAATTCTGGTTACTCCACATCCTCACCAACATTTGGTGCTGTCAGTATTTTTGATTTTAGCCATTCTCGTGTGTGTTTAGTAATATTTTATTGTAGTTTTAATTTGCATTTACCTAATTATTAATTATGTTGAGCATCTTTCCATGTACTCATTGTCCATTTGCATATCTTTTGTGAAGTATCTGTTTAAATCATTGCCCATATTTAATTTTTTTCTAGAACCATTTTAGTCCCCATTTTATTGCCCAACTTGAAATATATTTGTTTTATCCTTGAACTTAAAAAGAAATTTAGGCTTATTAGTTTCAAGATTATGAGTAGAGGGAAGAATCTTAACATATCTGTGGAACTTGCATCTGTGGAAGCATGATTTTGTGGTCTTTTGGAGAGCCTGAAATCCCCATGTACAGCTGCCAGAATTATTGGACTATTCCTTTGAGTGTGGTGATAATTTCGATAAAAATATACCACAACTTCCCTTTTGGAAACATATTTTTAGACTTTTAAAAAGGCTTATCTTAATTAGCAAATATATAATTATGTGTTCCTAAAAAAGCCCAATAACTCTGTAATCAGTAAATGAGCTACTGCTGAATCTAAGAAAGAAGTACCTGTACCAGTGTTTTCTTGTACCAAGAATTTTTCTCCTCAATGCATATTGGTACCTGTTTTTCTAATAGAATGCCAAGAGAAGACTTCTGTAGAGTTTTTAGACATCGTCTATACTTTAAAGAAACTGCTTGCCTTACTTCAAAATATAACATGGGCATTGTTTCCCTCCTCCTCCTCCTTTTTCTTCCTTTTCTAATAGTAAAAATGATAATAATAATTGTTATTATAATTATAATAGAAACTAATAGTTATCAGCTGCTCACTATCCATCAGATAATGTGCTATATGTTTAAAAATATTATGTTATTTTGTTGTATGAGATAGACATTAATTAGCCATGATTTTATAAATGAGGACCCTGAAACAAGGGGAAGTAGTTATTTGTCTGAAGTCATAGAGCTGATAAGTGATGGAATTGGAACCTGAATCTAGCTTTTTCTGCCCCTTATCAACTGTGATGTGCTGCTTTGGAGATCACAGACTCATGAACTTTTGGAATATAAAACATAATTAGTTGTAAGTTATACTTGTGTAAGTTATTGTGATGGGTATCAGGCGTCTTCTATAGGACATTCTATATGAGTGTTCTTGTCTTTTAGGAGCACCAGAATCTTAACTCAATTATCAATTGCAGTCCATCTGGTCTAGGCATATAGTTATAAGGATATCTGAAAGAATTATTTAGTTCAAAGACATAAATATAGCAAATAGATTACCTAAGAGTCAGTACACTATATAGCATATGGAATATATAACCGTACAGAGCACCTACTATGTGACTGGTGTTATGTTAGACAAAGCTGAATAGGTAATGAATCCTTGCCCAATGAGCTTATAATATAATGAATGTTACTAAGTTGTGCACAGAGAATATCTTTATAACATAGTTAAGTGCTATGATAATGACATGCAACAGACTACACATCCTACATCCTTGGTGTTTTAGAGAGTATCTTTTAGTCCCTGCTTGCTAAGACATGGGTGAAATTTGTGGTTAGGATTTCCTGAGGGAAATGTTCACTGATTTTGATTTTGCATTTTATGATCTGCATACCTAATCTTATTTGGCACTGAAGTGCAGCTAATACTAATATCAGAGACTTCTCTTTTGTCACTGCTATGCAAAATTCAGAATTTTTAAAAATACTGATTCTTAAATATTAAATCTGTCTCTCAGGAGAAAAAACACAAAATCCTGATTCTTTTTCTCCACAGCCTTTCAAACCCTATTCTTACTGAGGGTTGGTTGTTCTTTTTGCTCTAAACTGCTGAGAAATTTTTATCTTTACATGAGCAGAGACTAAGGCAGAGAATGATCCTGGGGAGTAAGCGGCATAAAGAATATGAAATACTTAGATTTGTTATTGGATTTCATTGGAATAAAGGACAATGAAACATCCTTTGGTATCTAAAAATGAGAAGCTAACAATCCTTATGTTGCCTATGGTTTATTTTGGGTGCTTGGGAATTTACTATCATAAAGTAATTTAAGGGGATGGAAAATGCAAGGGTGGTGAGGTTGAATGGTCATTTTTGGAGCATTGGATAACTTACAGCATGAAGAGGATAAACTCAGGTTCCAAAATATCTAGCTCAGGGAACAAAAGAAAGACATATGTAACCATGTTTCAGGAATTTATTTCTGCCTGCAGTTGGTGCACTGAAACTGCTGAAAAGAAATTGCAGAAATTGATGTTTAAGATGTATACTTTGCATCATGTTTTAGCACATACCTATATGTGGGGGGGTGGGGGTGTGTGTGTAAATAGCAATAAAAGTTTCTAGAAATAATAGCAACCCTTATAATGTTCCATTTACTGATACTTTTCATTCTGTCCTATCCTATCCTATTGAGAGAAGAATGTCTTTACAGTTATAAATGTAGTCATTAGACCACTTAGGGGAGGGGATTATGGAAAATTCGGAAGAGAGTATGTTTGAAAGTCAATCATGGGGGTTTAATTTACTAGATAAGTGGATCATAGTATTCTCTTTAATTTCCTTTCTAATAAATTCACTCTTTATTCACTCTCGACTTCCTTTTCTTCCTGTCTTTATTCTCTTATTTACACCACCTAAGTTTCCCTATCACTGGCCACAGCTGATTGGACTATGGGTAGATACCTGGTCCCAAAGAAATCAATCCATAGGCCAAGTTGTGTCAATTAGATGCCTAGATTGTTCAGATTTTTCTAGGATTCTGATGGATTTGTATCTCTTTACAAGTTCATTTTTAGAGTCAATTTGAGATTTCTTTTCCTTGTATCCAAACATGACTTGACAGATGTATAGATATTTCCATTGCTGTCATTTAGAGCTTAATCTATCCACAGATGGAACATGCTGTCTTGTAGTTTATATTATTATTTCTGATTGGTCAATGAACTGTGACTATGCCAATACTCTTTAATACACTGGCCAACAAGTTTTATTCCCAATTAAATTCAGTAAATTTTTATTTTTCTGCGTGCTTCATCACCTCTTCACACAGTCAAGCTAATAAGGTCATGTTTTCTCAGAGTCTGTTTCTGTTTTTGCTGGCTAAGTAGTCAGTAGTTTCCATTGAGTGACTGGCAGGTTATAGTCTCTCTTTCTTCAGGTTATCTTGTCTTTTCTTCTTCTTAAGCACTTTTCCCTTAGGCTTATTAGATGGAGTCTTTGATGTCCTGACATGTCAGGAGGTTTAACCATGGAAACTATAGCCTGTGCTTTTCCTCTTCATGAGGAATGAATTTAGGGCTATTCCATAATCCTAAAGTTTCTTTAATATTTGAAAAAGTGACTTATTTTGAGAATAGAATAATATTAAGCACCTAAAGTAACTTTGAAAGTAACTTTGAAAGTAACTTTTTTCAAAGTTACTTAGGTGCTTAATGTTTCAAAAGTCATCATTTTCAACTTAAGTTTAATTTTTCAGTTTCTAAGGCCATAGAACTGTTCGATTTTGGTCTGAAGCCAGATATTTAGACACACTGCAAAGGAATCCCATTATGAATCTTTCATTCAATTAGTTGTTTTCAAAGGGCAGAGGAAAATAGAAATTAGTCTCCTTTGTGAGAAGAGCAGATAAGAGTTTTATTTGCTAAATGGTTTTTGAAAGAAAATTTTGGATAATTTATGCCATTGAGTTTTATAGTGAATACATTTTTGTATTAAAATCCCTGAGATGCAGTTTCATTTCCCTTCTTATTTAAAAATAAACAAGAGTTGAGCAAGTATACTAATTAGTTAGATTAGAAGACATTTTTGTGTCTATATTTCTATAGAAGTATTAGAGCTAGTGGTTTTCTTCCAGGGAGAGTTGATATGATTTTGTTGAACATTTTATTTGGGGAATTACAGTAAAGTACTGTTTTTGAAATATTTTATATTCAAAGATTTTTCTCTTTCCCCCAACCCTCCCCATTTCATAAGACTAAGAATAAAATAAATTTCCAAATGAATCCAAATCATATTTTCATTCTCCTGGTGGGAGAGAATTATACATATACTCATGCTTTATCTTTAAGATATTTTAAAGTCAAGAGGAGAATTTTGTTTCCCGGTAATCTAGAACTAGTATCTCAAGCTTTTCTGATAAGAGTTTTTCTAACTCATAGGACAGTGAATTTGTACCTGGGAGAATTTGGACTATGCATTCTGTCTAATAAGATTATGTATAATTTTCACTTTTTCCTTTTCAAACTTTCTGTATCATCTTATTTTTAATAATAAATACATATTAGTTTTATAATAAGAGAAAATATTGAAACCATTTTCAGTCTAGCTGTTTTCCTTGGAAGATTAATGATAACTGTTAGAGGCAGTGATAGCAAGGAACATCATTTGTTCATCTTTACTGTGTTCACTTTGACTTTTAATGTACATTTTCTGTTTTCTGCCCTTCCACGTAAACATTTCATGAATAAAAATTAAATTGATTGATAGAGGAAGTTTGATTTTGCCTGTGTGTGTATAAAAAAATCTAAGAATACAAAAATTAAGAAAGTAAACCAACTTCTGCCTGCAAATCTTCAAGTGCAAGTGATGCTATAGAAAAATGCAGCATATTTATCTACTGTATTTTTTCCCAGATAGACTGCTATAGTTTCAGGATTAGCCATTTCTCAGGTTAAAATGCAAGAGTTTAGAAGATAACTGTAAAATTTCTCCTGAAAATTCCAATAGCCCTCAGTATTCCTAAGATGGCACATGGAATTTTTCTGTCAACAGATTTTTAAATCCTAGCTTACAAATGCCTGTAGGATTGGGTGATATATTTTTACTCATATTTAACTTCTGCAATTTACTCTATAAGATCCTTCAGAGTTCAATTTTATTTTCTATTATTCTCGTAAGAGCAACTTGGTTTCTATGAGGATTTACCCATTCCTCACTTTGTGCAATCTTAGTGGAACTGCCAAAGTGTCCTCCACTCTCCTGGTAAAAGAATGGTCATACTACATAATGAGCCAATCAGAATCTCAGAAAGTAGTTGGATGATTAATCATGGGGTGCATGGTGAAGGAAATCTCATTAGTTTTTCTGTGATTCCCAGCATTGCTATGTTTCCTATACTTTTTGAAGCCTGATCTTTTGAATATTCTTCTGATTATGTTAGCAGTTTTTTTTTTCCTTATCCCATGTTCCTTTTTAAAAAATTGATCTTTTTATTTTAAAATAAAACACAGATACAGAAAGCCACAAAAAACAAACAAAAAGCTAAAGAAACTATAATAAAGTGGACACCCTTATAACCATCATCTAAGAAATAAAACTTTGGTAGAAGAAAGGAATAGAACTGCAGCCCTGCCACCCCAGAATTCTGTCTTGCCACCATGTGTTCTATCTCAGTCTCAACTGTTTACTTCACAACATAATTGACCACTATCTTGACATATAAAATAATCACTTCTTGAACTTATCACCCAAGTATAGATCACTAGTTTAGTATTGCCTATTTTAAAAAATGTCATATGTCTTTTAAGTCTCTTTTGATTGGTCTAGTTTTTCCACTTTTTATAATAGCATTATTTGAAATGAATTTCTTAAAGTCAGCACATCATTGGGTCATTTTTAAAAACCTACTCTGCCAATCTCTGTCTTTTAAGTGGTATATTTAGACAATTTTTATCTAATTTAATTACTGATATATTAGGGCTTAAGTCTGCCATTTTTTATTTTTTTGTTTTGTTTTGTATTTGTCCCCTTTTTTTTGGTTCTCTGTTATATTTTTCCTGCCTTCCTGCGGGTTAAACATTTTTTTAAAATTCCATATTGATTTATCTATAATGTTTTTGAGTGTATCTCTTTGTATAGCTCTTTCAGTGTTTGTTTTAGGTATTACGTTAGATATACATAACATCATAGTCTACTGATTTCATGCTGTTTTCACCCAATGTGAATGTAGGATCAAATATACAACTCTGAGATGTCTAGTCTAATGTTAATTCAAGCAAAACAAGAGCCTTTTTTGATGCTGTACAGAAAAATTCAGTAATCCTAATCAAAGTTTATGATTAATCATGGTTTGTACAATAGATTTCAATCTCATGCAAATTTTTATATCGTAAAGGTGAATATGAGGCTACTTGTGATATGAAAAGTGCAAAATTAAATCCTGAAATGAGAAAAATAATAGAATTATAAAATAGTACAAGGTATACTTAATATTAAATGCAACTGGATTATTTTTAAAAAATAAATTATTTTTTAAAAAGGAAAAATAGTGATGTTATAAAACCAAGATAAGTTTAAAACCAAGATAATTTTATACTCTTTCTTGAAGCTAAAACAGGTAGACACTGAAAACTGAAATAATCATGTGTTTGGCATTCAGAAAATTCATATTTATTTGAAGGCCTTGGCTAATACATAAAATTTTTTGAATATACACAACCAAATTGAACAAAATTTCTGGAACAGAACCATTTTAAAAGATAATAAGCAACTGGTATTTTCATGTTCATTTGGTTTTAAAGTTTGGTGTAATCATTAGCTATTGACTTTACAGGAGTATTTCCAAATCTTATCAATCCAGCTTTAAACTGTGTCTTACATATTCTTATAAAATTGATTTTATGATTTATGTATCAGTTAAATTTTGAGTATTTGGACTCACATTATACTGAAGCAAAAATGGTACAAAAAATGGAATAGAATGAGTCAGAGAGACTACTTGGTATCTAACAAATTGGAGATGATTTCAGTTGCTTCTTAGAATTGAGGAAAATAGAAAATGAGCATCCGATTTCTACTGGACATGGAATAGTGCCTTAAGTCTCTTTCCTAATCCTGCAGACCAGAATAGCTCTTGGCTCTCTCCCTGAGCCTTCAGACTTGTAGTTGTCTTTCTGCCTGAGGACACTCTGATTTGGAAATGCAGCATATTTAAAGTTGACTGGTTCTGCCATTAAGGGTGTGGACTGGTTCTGTCCATTAAGGGTGCTCCTGTTGAATCCTAAACCCTCTGTGTTCAGTGTGGTCTTCTGGCTTACTTTTTCTTGATACCATTTTCTCTCCATTTTGCCTTATTGCATAGAGTATTGACTCATAGGCCCCTGGTACGTTGCCAATTTTCCTCTGAGGGACAGAAAATAGAGACTATGACATGTTTTCTTATTGAGAGTGCTCCTGCTCTTCAACATCTATTTTGAGTTGAAATGAGAATATAATTATTTATGTCCATAGTTCTTGGCTTGAGGAGTCTTATTGCTATAACCATGGCATAGGTCATGAGGCAAGAGTGGTACCAAGTCCCTGATTCTTGGAGACCCTGGAGAGGTATCCAGCTGAAGCAGCTATGATCATGAGTCCAGTTCTCCCCTTTGTCTTCATTATGATTCATTCTGTGTCACGTTCAGAAATTTATTGCTGGATATTTATTCCTTGCTAAGTTTTAAGAAAGCTCAATTTTTATATTGTTTAATTGCCTGTTTCCAAAGTTAAGTTCATTTTTTTCTCACTTTAAGACCTTCAAATAGATTTTCCTGTCTTACTTGAAACATCTTTCAGCTAAGACAAATGAGCCAAAAAAACGACACTCACTGATGTGCCTTCTCTTGTTGCTGGCTTGATGAAAGCCTTTTCTTTCTTTTTGGAATAGACTGTTCAAGATCTAGTCTGGCAGGAAGGCAGTCTCTGCAATGTGTTCTCTGCTGGAAGCATTGATCTTCATTCTTTTTCTCTTTTCAATTCTTCCTTCTTGATATTGGTCTAGGGACCATAATTCCTGATTGTGGCTGACAAAGGTCTCAATGTAAAATAGTCCTTTTTTCCACCTGAGCTCTGCATCATCAGAGATCTGCAGCTGAGAAGCTATCTCTGGAAAATAACTTTGTAGTTCTCCTCCAGTTATTCACAGCTCACATTATTGGTTTGACTCTCTAACCTCTCTGTGCTGCTGGGGAAGTTTTTAAACTTAGAAACAGGAAGCACTGGGAACAAAATTGGTATAAATGCCTAGCCCATACTTTTTATTGTTTCAAGTCGTCATATCAGCTGATTGTAGAAGCACTGGTTGTATTGAACTAAAAATGCTAAAATGAAGTTTCAAAGTAGAGTAATTAATGCCATTCTGGTAGACATATTTTAACGTGTGACTACAATCCCAGCTCTCGACTTGACAACAAAGTAAAGATTGTGACGTTTGGATTGACTTAATGACACAGGGAATATCATTACTATGCTGAGGTATTTTAATGATTGTAAACAACATATCAGCTAAACAGGTGGGTTACGAGTTGATAACTTAAAAGGTACTCAACATAGCTTGATTATTATGGAGAACATATCATCCACCACTTTCACAGATTAAATTGTCAGTAAATAAGATTTTCCATATAGTGAAAAAGATCAAGATGTCAAAATAACTTGAATATGTATAACTATACAAACTTCTAAGCAACACTAAATGCTTCTGCAACATAGTAAGTACTTAAATAAGAGTCAATTTCTTCATATTATTTGCACATAATGTTAGTTTTATATTTGTTCTGTAAAAGTCAATGCTCTGTAAAAAATATATTTTTAGTGTTTGTAGAGGAAACACTGTTTCTTTTGATTTATAACCCAAATCCCTTAAATTTGTAGTTAAATACTCTTTATCAGTCTATAGGCCTTGAGAGAAATGTATAAAGGCAATTTATTTCTCATTAATTTAAGACATTTGACAACTTAAAAATCTATTATATTTTATATCTTTCATTCCTGCCCATGCTCAGAAAAAACATGGGATGGAAATATTTGCTGCGAAGATAATTCTATGGTATTGTTCATATTACAGTGTTAGATATTCTTCATTTGCTCCTCCAGACCTGTTCTTCTCTCTTCCCCACCTTGCTCTGTGACCTTGCCCTCTCATTTCCCTTGATGTGACCAACAGGAGGTATTGGCAGGAATCAGTGGGTAGGAGAGAGTGAGGGCAATGTTATTTCTTCCCTTCTCTCCTTTCCAGGTCATCGATTGTTAGTGGCTTATTTTCCTTGAATTGTAGTAATTTCTCTTTCCCTTGGCTTTTTAGGCCTAGGAGTGGTAATGGTCTCCTATTCTTCTTTCACCAAACAGGGTGTTTCTTCCTGCCTTGATAGTTTGTCTTAACTCTTGTGGAATCCTTGTCAATTGTCTCTGTACTAATTTCCTAGGCCTGCCATAACAAAGTAATACAAACTTGGTAACTTAAAACAAGAGAAATTCTTTCATGGTTTTGATGGCCAAAGGTCCAAAATGAAAGTGTCAGCAGGGTTCATTTCCTCTGGGGGATAGGAGCAGAATCTATTCCATACCTCTTTCTCTTAGCTTCTGGTGGCTGTCAGAAATCCTTGGTGTTCCCTAGCTTGTGGTCCCATCTCTCCAATTTCTGCCTTGGTCGGCACATGTCTTTCTCTGTGCCTCTCCGTATCTTTTCCTTTTCTGAGTCTTATAAGAACACCTGTCATTGAGTTTAGAACCAACCCTGACCTAGGATGATCTCATCTTGAGATCTTTACCTTGATTTCATTGGCAAAAACCCTTATTCCAAATAAGGTCACACCCTGAGGTTCCAGGTAGAAATGTTTTGGGGGATCACTATTCAACCCACTATAGTCTCTTCATTAAACTCTCCTCACTTAAGCCTGTTGGGCCCCAGACTAATAGAGGTAATGGTTCTAATATATCAAAATAAGAAAAATTGGAAGATTAAAATGAGGTATTTGAGGAAAGATGATAATTCAAAACAAAACAGTGGCATGGCAAGACTCACACTACAATAAAAACTAGAAATATATTTTCTAAAAAGAACTAGCAAAAATATAATTCTACTGTTTTAAAGGAGCACTTTTCTTTAGAGTCCCTTTAAGACAATATACTTCTAGTTGTCTTTGGAAAATCTATTTTAGAAAAATAAGTTTATTTGATTTATTTGAAGTCCTTCCCCCTACCAGAGAGTTTAATAAAAAAACAAAAAACAAAAAAAACCCTCAAAAATGGTTTAGGTTTATTCTTCCGTCTAACATATATGAACTGTTGGGGTTCAGATATAGGCCTCACATTCCTTAGTCTGAGATGATTAAACAGCATACGTTCCCCACTCCATGTTCTTAGCAGCTTAAAAACGTATAATTGAATTGCACAGTATTCAACAAAATTCTCTAGTAGAGGAAATCAAGGAAGACCAAGATGCCAATTAGGATGATATTTTTTCCTGATAGTGGCAGAATACAAAAGAGCCAGTCATAAAAGCAGAGGATAAAGCTGCGGCCCTGAACAACCTGGGCCTTGGGGAAGTAAGACCAAAAACTTTCTATAGAAAATAGAGATGTAGGAAACCTATGTAGGATATGTAGAAAAGGATGTATAATGAGAGGACCACAGAATCTGGACCCAACCAGAGTCAAGACTATTTTTTCAGTCATAGAGGGTGAAGCATTTTCACCAGTTTATGTTAAATCTTTCCCTCCTCCCACTGTGTTACATTTAAAGAATTTGTGCTTATTAGCTTTAGAGAAAAATGTGTAAGTTCTTACTCCTGCGTGTTCAGACATTGTTGATGAATCCTTTGTAATTCTTTTAACCTTGTCAATTAAAGAAACCCTCCAGGTTTTGTTAAAAATAGATATTGAATACATTCTTCTCATCTCTATAAGTTGACTCTGTTGAGCCAAAGAAAACTAAAACTCTATAAGACCCATCCCTTTTAGAACGTTGCTTTAATAAACTATTTTATAGAAAATCTGGATGTGCTGCACAGTGTGTACAGACAAGGTCTTATTCCTGTCATTCAGTTGAATACACTATAATGTTTAAATAGAGGAAGTAATCTTTTTGTTTCTTCATTATTCTTTGAGTAACCTATTTAAAAATGACATTTTCCTTATTGTGAAAAATGAAAATATTTTTATATTTCTAAATGTTTTATTTACATTGAATGATCTAGGAAAAAGTCTTTCTTCTCCCATGGTGGAAATGAAAAATTGTGAAACTGTAAATCTGTATATATTTTCATTCAAATAAAGGAAAATGAAATACCATTACATGAGGTAAAAATGTCTTGATGAGTAACCGAGATAAACATGGCATGATATAAATTACCTAATAAACAGCTCACAACTGTGACTTATTTAATACATTATAGTTGACTCATCCTGCCTGTCCGCATTAATGGTTGAGCATAAACCATTTTTTCAGTGAAATTTTATTCAGATTTAAAAAGAATAATGTAGTTCATAATGGATTTAACTACAGTCATCAACTCTACACCATCCTGTTGCTTTCAGATTGTAGATTGAACATATGTTTTAAAAATCTTAATATGTCTTACAATCAGAAGTGTTTTATGTTAATATATAGCTTTGTTCATCTGATTACAGCATCAGAAGTACATTATAGTTTTATGAGAGTCTTATAAAGTTCAACAGTTTGATGGAATACTAAACAGAGTAATCACCATACTTTATGGAACTTTATTCTGAGATGAGTTAGATTTTCTCAAATGATTATTAGGTGGAGTGACTCAGATCATTAGCTTACCACATTCCATACATGAGAAAGGATGGTGCCTGGGTCTAGAGTCCTGAAAGATTAAAAATATCTCTCCAAATATTCACCATATCACCAAAAAGTGACTCACACATTGGAAAGAGAATCCCTTAAGTATGTGATGACAGGCTTTTCTTTTATAAAACCTCAATAATAAATCCCCTGTCCTCTCTATCTCTAGGAGGTCAGAAAACTTTTTCTATAAAAGGCCAGGTAGTAAATATTTTTAGTTTTGTGGATCACATCCTCTTTCTGTCTCAACTACTCAATTCTGCCCTCTAGGTGTGAAAGCTGAGCAGATAACATGTAAACAAATGGAGTGACTGTGTTTCAATAAAACTTTTATTTATAAAACACAAGGGGCAGGACTGATTTGGCCTATAGGTTATAGTTTGCTAAACCCTGCTTGTAAACTTATTGGCTAGCTGCACTTTTCTTGATGATAACATTCAGAGAGAGGATCAAGGTATCAGGCTGTTCTAGTTTTCTTCGTTTTTTTAGCCAATAACCAAAGCCACCAGAACAGGAGAATGAGCTTTACCAGTCCCAGGATTTCCAACTATGTGGTCTTGACCACATAATACATTTATTTACTTTAACTGGTGAAATCAGTGAGTGAAATAACAGGTTTGAATCTGGATCATTTAAGAATTCCCTGCATGAAGGTTCATTAAATTATGTACAATCCCCCCAAACTATTTCCTCTGATATCACACTGTCTCTTAAATATTTCCAAATTTCTTTCCAGACATTTTCTGAAGGTTCAGCTGGCTAAAACTCAAGCAGTTGTATCCCTGATTACTGTTTCTTTCATTTGCATGGAGATTTTCTAATAATAATAACATGGGTGAAGGGGCTCTGTTACCTGACTTGTAACCTGGAAAGTTCATGTCCACGTTAATCTTTGTGGAGAACTTCACCTAACTGAATTCAACTATTACCGTAACTTATTGGCAAATGGATGTAACTGGATCTTCTTCCTCATCTCAGTTATGTTGACAGCCATTCAGACTCTTCTCCTTATTTTACCCACCAGAGCATTTAAAATTCTCTCTCCTCTTTGCCTGTAATCCCATATGAGTAACACACTTTGTTGTGTATTTTTCTTATTTAATAAATTGCTTTCCTCATTTTATGAGATCCTACCAACCACAGCTGGTCTTGTAGTATGTGGCAGCCACACTTCTCTACCCTTGAGGTCTGATGAGATGCTGACTTCCAGGGAATAGACATTCTTCAGACAGCATCAAAGGACTCCATCAAAGAATGGGGAGAAGGCAGAGTTTTTGCCTTGCTCTTTGTGAACTCTGTCCCACTGAGTTGGAGATGTCACGGGGTCCTACTCTTCAACTGCACTTTGCCTTCCTTCGTAGGCACTAATTTCTATCAATATTTATATAGTGCCCTTGGAATTGATGGTATTCGGGGAGGTGGTACAAACCATGTACGTATATGAGAATTGGAAATGTCAAAGCTTTTTTTCAGATAATTTATTCATTCAACAAATATTTATGAATAGATTGACCATATAATTTACTGTACACATCACGACCCTGACCTTTTTTTTTTTTTCTGAAAAGATATAAGATGGAAAATATAGACAAAAGCATGGTAATTGTATTCAATGAATGCTTCCTATGTCTGTTCCAGAGCCAGAGAATTAGCAGTGGCCAAAGCCTGCCCACAAAGAGCTTTCACTGGAGTAAGGAGAGACATAATAAACAAGCAATAAAAAGGTTAACCTTTAAAAATAATTTTTCCTGCTTATATAAATTAAATACATTATAGAAAAAAACTAAATTCAGAGACTTTCTGTTGTTACTGTTGCTTCCTTCTTTTATATATTAATATAAGGGTGATTAAGAAAAGTTAACCACTGGTGATTAAGGAAGTCTAAAAGCAGACTTCCTGGGTTTGAGTCCTGCCTCTCCCAGCTGAGACGCTAAGAAGGAGACTGAATAAGTTAACACATGGAAAAGACTTACAGTTGTGCTCAGCACATAGTAAGGGCTCAATAAGTAATATGTTACTTTTATTATTACTTGACAAGGACACTACATTGATGAATCTTCTGAGAACCTGGAAATAAGATTGCCACTGTTCAACTGCAAAATCAATACATCAGAGTAGAGATATACAACTTTTCTCAAAAACAAAGGATAGTGTTCCAGGGCAAAAGGACTATATTGTAACTTTTTCATGGATTAATGTAGCTAAAACATTACTGTGTCAATCAGCTATGGGCTTTGTTAGCCATAGATGTGTAGAGAAAAGAGAGCTACAGTGTAAATGTTGGTAAAACACTCCCAGGAGGGAGGGAGTCTCAGTCTGATAACTCCGTCAAGTGTTCCCCTCTGTTTTGGTAGGTGTCCCTGGAACAAGTGCCCTGGAGCTTATGCCTGAAGAGAAAAATCTCTTTTTTATTTTCCTTCTTTTTGTTGGTTACCAGATAGTCCTCTAAAGTAGCTCAAGCTTGTAGTGGGAGTTTGGTTGATTAACTTCCTCGTAGAGCAGTTGGGATTTAGTTTTCTTTGCTAGGCTTAAAGTCTAAATTGGATTTGAGTTGTACTAGGTTATTTTTTAAAGGAATTGCTGTCTTATTTTGGGGATGGAGTCCAGAGTCTTTGATTTTATGGCCAGCTTGGATATAAAAGTTCAACCATATGACTTTGCCATTTTTGTAGGTCAAAATGGTCCAATATTGGCAGTAGTACATGGTTTAGTCGAAAGCCTGGGCAGCTGGATGTAAGCACCTGGTTGTGCTCACTGTGATTCAGCTGCTTGCCTCTGCTTGGCTGGCCACACAGTCAGAGAGGACTCCAGCCAGCCGGCCAAGTGCAAGTCTGTCTCTTCAGGATGGCTGAAAGCCGCAAACAGAGCACATCCTGCCTTGCGGCCTCTTGGCAGCAGGCTGAGGGTGGTTAAGGCAAGTGCGCTACTGCTCTTGCCAGACACAGAAGAACTCAGCTTCCCTGAGGATTGGTGGACCATGGGGGAATAAATCCGCCCTCCAGACTCAGCTGTCTATGTGTGCCAGACCCTTTCTGTAGTGATGATGAACTGTAACTCTTATCTCTCCTCTTCAGCTAGGCATCCTTTTCTTTCCTACTGGGTCTTGAGAGCCTGCATGAAAGCTCTCTTTGTTTCATCCACATTCTTTAAGACTATGCCCTGTATGAAGACCCCCTCATCTAGGGGATGGGAATCTCCCTCTCAGTCACACTGACACAGCAAGGCCAATTTTGGCTTAGAGATCAAGGAAGGGAGCTATAGTTGAATATTCTGGTCCTATTGGAAAGATCATCCTTTTGGTTGGAATCTTGCGACAAGATGTTTTCCCTTAATACCATTAAACATTTTATTCATCGAATTCCTTCTTCAGGTTCCAGGCTCACCCAACAACCTATCAACCAGCTTCTCATGTAGATATGCCCTGCCACATGGGCTTACAAGTATTCTGGTTTCTGTGGCATTTATTTCTTGTTGTGAATTAATAAATTTGAATTCGGATTTATATCATAGTCTTATGAGTTTAGTTCACGTAAATTTCTGCTTATGAAGGATGTCTCTATTTACAGTGGGCCAACACAATCTGATTTTTAATCCTCTGAGAAAAGAAACCAAGACAAATTCAACAAAGTAAAGAGGCCTGTGAGGTCTATTAAAAGTTGGGCAGAATATCATTTTCTAGTCAGACAACACGTACCTTATATCACCATGGGGCTGAGCATGAGTAAAAGCTTCTTTTTGCTTAGCAATTTTTACATACACTGTCTGCCCACCGCCCCAACAAAAAAACCCCAAACCTTAATGCAAACACTTTGAAGGATTTCCTGCCTAGCTGTTGTAAATTTCTAACTTGGAAATTTTTAGGATATTAGATATTTTGGGGAAAAAAACATAATAATGTTAAATAGTTGTATAATATGCCAATTACATAGACATACCAAAATTTGTAGAACAATATCATTGTTGTTGAATATTCAGGTTTTTCATATATTTTTTTCTATTACAAACATCTCTATGGTGAACTGTCTCCTTGACACATTCTTGTGCACATCTATTATCTTTCCCTTATTATAAATTTCTAAAAGTGAGATTCATGAGTTAATATCTGTAGTCATTTTAGGCTCTTGATACACACTATCATTTTTTTCAATGAAAGTATGAATTTACACTCCCACCAACTTTGAAAGAGACTTCATTTCACTGACACTCACCAATATTGGTTTTATTCCTATTTTTGAATCTGTGTTATTGTTATAGGCAGAACATACTACTGCATTTTTTAAAAATAAATTTATTTATTTTATTTACTTATTTTTGGCTGCATTGGGTCTTTGTTGCTGCGCGCGGGCTTTCTCTAGTTGCGGCGAGCGGGGGTTACTCTTTGTTGCAGCACGTGGGCTTTTCATTGTGGTGGCTTCTCTGGTTGTGGAGCACGGGCTCTAGGCCCGCAGGGTTCAGTAGTTGTGGCACGTGGGCTCAGTAGTTGTGGCTCGTGGGCTCTAAAGCGTAGGCTCAGGAGTTGTGGCGCAAAGACTTAGTTTCTCCGCGGCACGTGGGATCTTCCTGGACCAGGGCTCGAACCTGTGTCCCCTGTATTGGCAGGTGGATTCTTAGCCACTATGCCAGCAGGGAAGTGCCTACTACTGCATTTTTATAAGTAGATTTTCCATTATTTCTAGTCAGACTGAATTTTTCTGAATTTTTTCAAATGTTTTTGGCAATCTGAATTTTTCTTTAAAAAAAAACCCCACACATTTCAACCTCCTGATTGATGTCTGTGAAGCAGGCAGGAAGAGAGAGCGATGATCCTGGGAGTCTGAGGCTCAGAGACACCAGTTATTTGCTTTCCTCTTGAGCAGTGGTGGGATCCTTGGACTGTAGCTCTTCAGTGACAGACCTCTGTGACTAGAAGACAAAGCCTATTTCCATCAGAGCTTTTATTGTGGTAGCTGAGGTTTTTATTGTAGTAACAGATACCTTTTCACACGATGCTGGAGGCTATGTCATAGGTTACAAAGGAAGCTACTCAATTTTATATACAGTAAATGTACCTTCTAACAATCAATTGACCTAATTCAAATCCCTTTTTTTTTCTTTTTTTTGAGGTGTGCATTTCAAGCAGCAAACCCAACAGTGGCATTTATTGTATTATCCTGAAGCAAAACATTCTCCTAAAGTCAAACATGGTACACTTGAAAAGCAAATTTTTACCAAAACATGATTTAAAGCAGCACTCCAGAATAATTTGTTTACAATTGTTCGGCCTATTAAAATGATCTCCTAAAGCTAATCACCTGGAGAACATTATGGAATTTCTTGCTGAAGAAACCAGTCATTTAAAGGGTACTTTCTGGTGTCCCCCTTGGACTCTCTCTTGTCTCTGGTGCTTGCAATATCTGAAGAAAACCTGAAGCATGCCTTTCTAAATGTCAAAACCCTTAATCTCAGCCAGTGCTCTTTTCGTTCTCAGACCCAGCTCTTCTCCTTGGGGTAGCACAGAGGGCAAGTCTCTCATCTGCCTCTAGACTAGCTGCTCTCACTGGGAACTAACAACTTTCAAAGATGCCACAACTTATTGTCTGCATTATGTTGTGTAACTTTCCTTAAACTCCCAATAACCTAATCTGCATCTTTTTCAACTGACCCGCAGCTCTCACTTGGTTACTTATTGGAATCTATTTTTAAGTGATGTAAATTACCATTTTCCAAAACTGTACACATACTTTTGACTTTACAATGTATTATAAAACGTAAGGTGTGTTATACATTCATAATGGTGGTATGTTGCTCCCTTTTTCTATTCACCTTTATTACTTTTCCTTTTCCTTTTCCATTCCCACAGAAGCTGCTCTAAACCTTTATCACTTTTGAAATTTCCTAATTCAGACCTGGTTCCTTATTCTCAGTACCAGCCACCTTTCTCAACTGAGCAAATAGCAATTATGAGCCCTCCATCTTGCCTTCTTTCCATCTCTAAATGCACTTACAGATTCAGACATCCCTCCTAGAGGGGAGTTCTCTCTCTTTTCCAAGCTTTATTCCAGTAAATATTTCCTCTTTCTTATAGCTTTAGTTTTTCTCTTTTTATTAGTTTCTTTACCTCATTTAAAAAATAAAGCTAAAGTTTCTCCCTCCTAAAATGTTAATTTTACTTCCCCCCAAATACTTTCATCCAACTTGAAGCTCAGCTTTGTTTACCTTTATCATTAAACTTCTTGACCAACTATCCAACATTTTTGTTTCCAGTTGCTTGCCATTAATTTAAACCTCAACCCACTGTAATTTGAGGTTTGATTCATTCCTGAGTCAGAGAGTTCTTCTCAGGGGCACTGGTGAATTTTTAATCAGATAGTCCATTTGAAGTATTTTCATTCCTTTTCTCCTTTTCATTCCTTTGACTAGCCACAATCATTAAAATTTTTTCTCCCATGGCTTCCATGCTACAAATCTGTCTTGCTTTTCTCTCTTCCTCTTTGAATATTCCTTCTCAGGCACCTTCACAGTTTCCTCTATTGGAGGTTACTTCCTGAGTCTTAGGATTCCAGAATGGCTTCTCTTGTTCTCTCTCTTTTTTCCTCTCTCTTCTCTACATACACACACTCCTATACATTCGTAACTCTTCCTATGGCTTCAAATTCTATCTGTTTACTGTCTGTAGTATACATTCTACTGAGGGAGAAATACAACACAAAACACACAAATCAGACAGTTACAATACCAGATGGCTGTTACTTGCATATGTGTGTTATTCTCAAGATATTACTAACCCCAATAATTTCAATCTTAACGATTCATGTGTATTATGGTTTGGCTAATTTTAATGTGCAAATTAGAATCAAAAGGCACAGTGAAAGAGATTACATGTTCCATGAGAGCAGAAATTGTTGTACTCCTTTGATTCCCTGGAAGACCCAGGATTAGGGCTTTATACATCCTAGGCACTCAGCAACTTTATGATACTTGTAGATAGTCACCGTGACAGTGTGTGACTGTGCTTGCCTGAGAAAGTTTCTCATAAAATAAAATACAAAGGATAAAAATAGATGCCACTCTTACCAACTGCAATTTTCCAGAGATTATTTTTCGAGAACCAAAACTAAGGAAATAGCTTTAAATCACACACAATAGATTTATATCCAAATGTGACCTGTTCCCGGAAAGTTGAATAGAAAAATAGGATTCTATAAGCTACTGGGCCTCAGGACCACTATAGATCCTGTGCCTTGCTGGTGATTCTCATTAAGTGGTAGGCAAAAGTGATTTTACATAATCATGTTAATCAAAAGATGAAGATGTAAAAATGTATGAGGTCTTTGAGAACTGCAAAATAATTTTAGAAATTATCTGGTCTTATCACTTTGTTTTATGAGAGAAAATTGAAGCCAGAGGGGTTAAATGAATTCTTCAATTTCACTTAGCTAATTATTAGTGGCAAAGCAGGGAGAATTCAAGTTTCAAGGCTCAGGGTTTAATGTGCTTTACTTTATAAAATGGTGCTTATAAATAGCGAAAGTTGTTGTCAATTCTGGCAGAAAAATTAGACCTGTTTTAACATCATTCTTTTAATTAAATAAACAGCCCTTACTCCTTACATCTGAATCTATTTCTTCCCTCCTTGACACGTGAGGTGCTTTCCAGGTGAAGAAAGTGGGGCAATTGCTTTACTCAGCGTGGTGAATAAAGTTTCCAGGTTATTAATGTTGGTGATTATGTTGCTTTTTTACATGACATCTTTTTGTTCCCCAAATGCACCAGGTAGCTATTTTATATCTAGCTTTATCCCTTATTTGGTCAACAAATATTCATTAAAAATGTACTTTATTCTAGTCATAATACTGGGAACTGAGAATAGAAAGATTAATTATAATTCAGTCTTTGCTCATAAAGGTGGTGTCAACATCCACTGAAGATTAATTGTAATAACATATGAAAGTGCTCTGTTAATTGTAAATTATAGTAAATATATAGTCAAAATCATCAACTAAATGCAATTTAAATGTTATAGGTGCTATAAATATGTATATAAATGTGTGTAAATATATGATACTGTGTGGATACAAAAGAGGTAGAAGTGGGAAAGAGGAAGACAGAAGGTCGTCATGGTGACAATCTCTACATTGAGTCATGAACAAGAGTAGATGCTCTTGAAAGGATGATGGTGGGAGGGTAGAAGTAGGAAGCAAGGGTTAAGGGACAAGAGGCAGAGATAGCAGGGGAAGTGAAGGCATAGAAGTGTGAATTAAAAACAGTTCTGTGAGGTTAGAATTTAAGAGGATGGGGTGGGAAGAGAGACTGGCAAGAGGCTGGAGAGATAGGTAGGAGCCAGATTTTTGAGGGGCTTTGTATGTCCATGGTAAGGAATTTGTTCTTCATCCTTGATGTATGGGCCCATAATTGTCATCACTTGAAAGCATTATTGAGCATACCTTATATATGTATGTCTCTATAGTATTTGCTGTGGTATGGAAGGAAGAACCCTGGATTTAGTGTGAGCAGACCTGAGTTCCAGTTCTTATCCTTTTACTTATTAATGATGAAATTTTTATCATTCATGTAATCTCTTGGGACCTCAATTCTTCTATTTGTAAAATGGAAATAATAATTCACAGGGGATCAAATAAGAGATATTTGAAATTCAAAAGTATATACAGTGATAGAGCATTGTTATTCTGATTATTTCAGGGGCAGAAAACTTTTGGGGCAAAGAAAAGAGTAAATGTGTTGATGAGGGTGTCATGCTACAGTTTGCTTCCAGTCGGTCCTCTGGGATTGCAGAGAGAAATATAGCACATGTTGCTTCCGTGAGAGTTCAGTTAAGAAAACAGAAACCAGTCTATATCTTCTGGTTTGGGTTTATGGATTATAGGGCTTTTGGAAGTGATTGGGGAGTGGATGTTAGGAAAGCTGCGGCTGAAAGATAAGGGAGCTGCCTTTGAAGGTCAAGGAAGTGAACTGTTAAAATTTAGCCTGAAGCACCCAGTGGGTGATTTTCAAATGCTTGCCTGAAAACCATTCTGAAACTCACATAACATAACCTACACTCTTTAATACATATTTAGAAAAGCTACACAATGTGTAGAAAGTTTGACCAAATGGTGAATCATTTAGTTCTATGATCACAGGATGAAAGAAAGCAGGAGACACTATAGCAGAAGTTATATAAGAAAATATCCAATTATTTTATGGAATTTGGGGACTGGAAAATGCAAATAAACCTAAATATCATGTTAAATATGATGAATGCAACTTCATGCAATACATTGAAAAATTGAAAGTTAAGTATGACGTGAATATTTTAATGATCCCCATTCAATAGAATATTTTGCAACAGGATTGTTCATTGGATTAATGTTTGGAGATGGACAATTGTAGCTGTGAATTTTTAAAATGGGGAAGAATACTGCGTTTACAAGTGAGTTTTTGGAGATCATTAAAAGAATGATTTTAAGTACTAATAAACAGATAGCAATTTGGAATCTGTGGTAGGAAGTCTCCAAGATGGCTCCCAATGATACCTACTGTTGGGGATTCAGGCCCTTGTGAAATTGTCTCTCCTTGAATATTCTGGACCTAGTGACTTACTTCTAACCCATAGAATCCGTAAAAAATGGTTGGATGCCATTTCTGAAATTGGATTACAGAGGACTGTGACTTAGGTTTTGCAAAGACCCTGTCTTGCTCATTCTCCTTGCTTACTCACTCTGAGGAAGCCACGTGCATGCCATGTGACAGGAAACTGAGGGAGGCCTATGGCCAACAGCCAGTGAGGAATTGCATCCATATTAATTAATTCCATTAATTAATTGATGTAATGAACTCCATTTCATATTTAGAAAGTCATCACTCACCTTGAGATAAATGTTCACTCACATTTTCTTTAGTCTTTTTATGTTTTTATTTTTATGTTGGATTCATTTAGAATTTATTTTAGAATCCTCCTTTTCAAAGTTGCATTTCTTACATTCAGGCCACAATGATCCACCACTGAGAAAACCTTCTAAAATTTACTCAGAGATTCCTGAAATCTAAGGCATTTTCCAAGTGATTTCACTACAGTGACCCATTTACTCAACTAGTGATTTCCTGAGTTGATCCAAATTCTAACCCTGAAAGTACTCTTAGTCCAAATGTTGAGCACAGATGTACAGGAAAGAAAATACACAGTTCTTAAAATAAATGTTAGCAATCATTCCACTTAGGAGATGTGTGATTATTGTCTCTCCACTTAAAAAAAAAAATTCAATCAAATTCTTCTGTAAAAGTGTTACTTCCTCCATCTCTATGTGGGGAGTTATGAAGGAATACACTTTACAAATAATTAATACTAAAGACCACATATAGAATCAGGGATAATGAAGACATAACAATTGACTATAAATTACCACTGCATTATGCATAGCAAAAACCTGACTGTGCTGAAAATCTGAGGTGTTACTTTGTAAAACAGGCTGTACATACAGATCTAGTGCCAGAATAGTTCCATGAATAATTCCTTGTATAACTTTCAAACAAATTGGAATTGTCATTCTACATGGCACTCTGATGACAACAAAGAACACTTTAGGAAATGCTTTTCTTCAAAATCATGCTGATTGGTACAAGCCAAATTTTGATTTTGGTGCCCCGAGTATTAAGAATAAAGTTTCATGTTTGAAGATAAATGTACTACTGACTGACCAAAAGTAAGCATGTGCGTTGAGTTGTCTTCTGGGCAGTATAGTTTGCATAGATTCATCACCTTTTCTAGACTAGTTTCCCAGAAGGATATAACATGTAGCATTGTACATTGTGATTCTTATCGCCCAAGGATTTCAAATCATAGACTTCAAACTTGTGTGTGTGGTTGAGGATTCATGTTCTCTCCCTTGATTAAACAATTTTAAAATGTCTTTGATTATTGTAGTGTGTAAATGCACTAATAGCTAAATATACAACTCGAAAGTGAAGTGTTTATATTTAGCAGAATCTTATAAAAATTGTCATTTTTGTAAATTAAAAAAAGTCAAACATCAGCAATTTCATTGAGTTTAACCTAAGTAATAAGGTTAACGAGCAAACAGTGATTAAAGTTCTCCTAAGGAAAGCAAAAATTGGGAGCACATTCTTAAATGAGCTGTCTCTTTGTTTTCTTGTTGTCATATCATAGAAAGAATTTATTCCAGATTGAGGAAAACATGGTAGTTGCCTACCCAAACTCTCTTACTATCAGAACCCTGTTTTTGCAAGAGTCAACAAAGTATCCAGCTTAGGAACAACCACAGAAAATCGTGGTTTTCAAGAATCTTTGCAGTTGGTTATAGCTATGTGGCATAGTTTTATGATGTAAGTGGAACCTAATAAGTTGACTTTTGGGAAAATTTATAGTTTCATTGATAAAAAACAAAGAGTCACTTTGCAAGCAGTCATTTTGTACGTCTGAAGATGAACACTACGTGTTAAGAATTGTGGGTCAGGAAGCTACATAGAACTTAGGTCCTTAATAACTTCCGTGAGATACCTCGGGGTGCCTATCTCCATACTTGATCTTATGTGACAAAAATAAACCCCCTACTGGGTTAAGTCACAATTAGTTGAGCTTCTATTATGTGTTTCTTAACTTCAGTTCCTGATGTATTGCCTAGAGCAGGGGTTCTCCAACTTTAATGACCACCTGGAGATCTTGTTGAAACAGATTGCTGAGCCCACTCTCAGAGTCTCTGATTCAGTGGATCTGGAGGTGGATCCTGGAAATTTGCATTTCTAACAGGTTTCTAGTTGATGTTGATCCTGCTGGTCCAAGAACCATGCTTGAGAAGGATTTAGCAGGTTAACAGACATGAAAACAACTATAAAATACTATGGAAGCTGCTTTCATTGATTCTATATCAAGTCAAAGGATAAATAAGAAAAATTGCATCTAAATATTCCTGAAGTCACAGGAGTGAATGGAGAGAGAATTTGAGTTGAAGAATGAGTATGAACATCCTAGGCAAATAAATGGGAAGGGATGGAGAGGAAACAATTGGTGATGGCATGGAAACAGAAAAGCACTGTGGTACTGGAACTGTGGAGATGTTGGTCTATAAGCTAGAGACATGCACGCCTGTGTGTGCATTCGTGTGTGTGTGTGTGTGTGTGTGGTATTAGGGTGATTAGGAGGATTCTGTATGTGTATAACTGGGGCCACATTTTGAAAAGTTTTATATACTGTGGCAAGGAATTTAGATTGTATACTGTGTAGTCAGTGGGAAAACCATTAAAAAATCTAAGCGTAGGGACATGTTCCATGTGTGTGATAAAAAAGATGCTATTGGCAGTGTGGAGGACAGGCTGGAGGAATAGAAGCATAGAAGCAGAAGAGCAGTAAAGGGTGCAATTGTTCAGGTTGTGTTGATTTTCAGTTGAATGGCTTGATTTTAGTGGGAAGATAGATATGATTCTGAGTAAGAGTATCATCTGATCAAGATGGAATTTTCAAAATCCTTACTAGTAGCTGCATAACAGCACTTAATAAAGAACCACCCCCCCCCTCCCTCCAGCTGCTATCCATCAGAACAAGGCTAGCTTCTTAACGGTGCTCTTTCTCCAACGTTGGATGTGGAGGTGGGAGTGAGGCACCTTAATTATCAAGAGAAGATGTGGCAGTTCTAGAACCCAGAACAGTTCTCTAAGATCTCTTTAATATGTTATAAATTGAATCCAAAACATATATACTATCTCAACTGAAGCATTAATAGTCTTGGTTGTCTCTTCAACGGGATAAAGAAGTTCATAAGCGCATATCACAGGGGAGGGCCTCTGTCACAGGTTGACACCTGTTCTCCCATATAGCATAGCACCCAAGAGACACACATGAAGCCTGAAGAAATATCCTCTGTATATTTTTATCTAACCACAAATTTATAAATTTTATTTTAGCTGGATCTATATAATATTTACATTTACAGTTCTTGTCATCAGTCAAACCAAGAGGCAAGCAGGATAATTTGGCTTTGGAAAAAATGCTAAGATATCAGGAATTTATAAATTGAGCTGCCTCCTTTGTTTCAATTGATATGTTTAGGGGCATTGGTAAAGAAGCCAGGAGGCTGGCTTTCCAGGTTAAAATTACTGACATGTGTAACAGCTTGGTAATGACACCCAGGTGGTTAATTTCTCAGGTTTAGAAACTCATTTTTCTTTTCCTGGTCACTTAGGGAAAATCAGAGTACACAGAATGGTTATATGGTACCCAAAACAAAACAAAACAAAAATCAAAAAAATTTGCAAGAAAATGATTTATAAATGCATACCAGCTTTTAATTTATAATAGGGGTCTGTAGGGGTGCTATGGAAGGGTAGTGTTATCCCAAGAACCATCATCATCCTCTTATCTCCTGGGCCCATGCTTTCTTTCATCACGATACTAAGGCAATCAAATGATTAATCAAAAGTGTGCTTGCTGAGCAAAGAGACTTGTGTCGTTTTGCAGGACATTTAATCTGGATGGGCTGATGTAGAGGCTGATGACCTTCCTCCAGCACTGTGAACCTTCCTATTTCCTGAATCACACAGACCTCCTAGACTGTCTGTCTTTTGCACAGCCCTGGAGAATCACTCATAAAATGGTCATCTGGCTCTCCAGCTTTACACAAACTACCATATTTCTGTCATGAAACATTTTCTGGACAAATTGGATATTACTGTATCATAGGTTACCTTAACAGTAGTTAAATTTTAGATATTTTGATGCCATTTAAGAAAAAACTTATTCTTTAAATTTAAGAAATATGCCTTATTCTCATTAGAAAAAAATGATTTCTTAGTATGCAATTGCATTTAAAAACACCATATATTGGGGGTTTTTTCCCCTTTAAAATGAAAACGTAAGTTTGATGCAAGAACACAGGAACACAATAAACTAAAAATTAAAAAAAATCTGAACAATTATAAAAATTGAAATATTTTGTTAACATATTGTTTTTCTTACAAAAATGGTAATATGTTGAAATAGCATTTTATGCACCAGATTTTTAATTATATTATGAATAGTATGTTTTCCTATGGTAATAAAGATTCTTCTGTATTTGTATTTTAATTGATGAATATTATTCTACTATATGGAGATATCATAATTTACTACATCCTATTGGTGGACATTTAGATTCTTCCCAAAATTTCAGTAGTATAGATAATGCTCTAATGAAAGCCTCTGTTTAAATATATTTTATTTACATCTTTGATTCTTTCCTTACCATTTCTAGAAGAGTTTTGCCCTTTACATTGCCAAGTGAAGTGTACCACTCTTTCATATGACCATTCTAATCCATTGTATACTGATGTTTTGTCTCAAGTTCATAAGGTGGTATTTTCTGATTACAATCTCAGAATCTGGTAATCTGGTCATTTTGTGAATTTGGAGTCTGCTGTTCCCTGTGTATGTATTACTGTGTATGTGTATATATAATGCATGTGTTAAATATAACATATATGGCAAAGAAAGTAAAGTAGATTTTACTTTCTTTGAGTTTAGATATTTGTTTCATTAACTTCTCTATAAGCTCAAATTTAAACTTTCTAAGTCTGAATTGAGGAATTGTTTTTGAAATAAGTGATATGATTTATATTAAGTTCCACTTCGGGACTATAGCTCTAGTTTATTTTGACCAAAAAAATTTGATATGTTGGAAATAACCCGTGCTAAAAATTCTTTTATTCTCATTTTATCACTTTATGTGTTTGTGATTTAAAGCTTTTACAAGGCTACCAATAGTAGAAGATTCTATTGAGTATTTATATACGTGGCTCTGGATCAAGGCGGGGTGTGTGTGTGTGTGCGCACGCGCATGCGTGTGTATCTGCGAGTGCATCTGTGTCTATTATGGAAATAGATGTGTGTGTGTGCCTTTGTCTATCATGGAAACACCTATACTTTTGTATATTTTAAAAACATTTATAGCTATTATCTTGGTGTTGCAATATATAATATACAATTCTTATATAAGGAGATGGGCATATCTCTCTTTATAAGGAAAAATTTGGCAGAAAAAAATTCAGAGGTTTATTCTTTCTAGATGCTTTAATGGATGTCCAGTCCACTACTTAGATACTAAGTTATAACTAGAAAATGCTTTTTTTTCCACAATAATTATTGGACATGTAGTTAACTTGCCCTACCTTTAAGACAAGCATTTTTAAACTGGGAGCATTGACTCCTAGGAGTGCATGAATGGGCTTCACAATGTGTGTGAGCCCACCAAAATTATACAGTCCTAACGTTATGTTTATGTGCATTTGTGCATTTTTCCCTATTGTGAAAATTCTATCATTTAAAATTCCATTCTCCAAAGGCTCTGTGACACTCAAAAGGGTTAATAATCATAGTTATAAGATGTATTAATTATGCATCAGAAAACATAATTGAACAGAATATCTATAAATTGGGAATCTAGGGATTTTAAGATATTCAGTAACATGGTGGTGTGTTTTCATATGTGATTTGACCTGTCAGAGCACAATTCAATTTTTATTGTGTTTCACAAATTGAGTAGTTGAAACAGACTATATTAGGCACATAAAGGTTTTTTTGTTTTGTTTTGTTTTGTTTTTGTTTTTGTTTTTTTAAAGAGTGAAGATGTTGCAGAAAAAATAATCATAGCAATTTTTTGGTTGTTCAACTCAAGGTTAATTTGGATAATTGCCTATGGTCTAATCTTGAGTTTATTTGTCATTTATTTATTTGTTTGCTTGTTTATTTATTTATTTCAGTAAGTGAGGGAGCCAGGATGAAAAGAAATTATGTCAAAGAAATTAATAGTTTTATCATTTGTTTGGCTGACTAGCTTATAGTTAATCTTATACATTTGAACCTGTAATATGCAGGATACTTTGTATAGTGAGGAATTGAGGGTATATGGAGACATGTAAGAGATGGCTCAAATTTTCCAAAAGCTCACAATCTAGAATGAAAATTAAGTTTATAAGACCAACCACAATCTGAGGCAATGTACTTCTGGCATGAGTAACTCAAAAGCAAGACTATATCATGTCTATCCACACTATCACAATTAGGAATAGTTTCTACTTACAGCAGAAATTTGACATGAGACTGTATTTGAAAATGTAGGTTTTATTATTATTCTTGTATGGTGAGGTTAACAGGTCAGAAGATGACTGTCATTGAAAGGATAGTTTGTTACAGTTCCCAAGAGGAAGGGGCACACCGCACAACTTGGGGTCCCATTGGGAAGAACTAGGGTTGGTCAGGAGGCAGAGGGAGGTGAGGGGAAAACACGGGCCAGAACCTTTATTGTGGTTTTCTAGAGAAGGAACTGGAGAGGCAGGGTAAGCAAGTTTAGGACTGGTGAGTTGAAATAATTTCTGTGGGCTCTGGGGTGTAGGGGCTGCCCCTCCTTCCCTGATACCTGGCCTTGGTGTGATTACAGAAAGAGGATAGTGGCCCAGAGTGTAAGACCCCCAAGAAAGAGGTTGGGCTAGATGGCTTCTAAATTGATTAGTTTGCATAAGAATGGCATGCTCCTGAGTCAGTTGTTTGCTCTTTCTGGGAATTAGCTAGCAGTGGGAGGGGCAGTCTTTCCAAGATTAGCAAGGCCCCAGATGTCAAAACATCAGAAAATACAGAATATAAAAAGGAATGACTGATACAGGCTGTTAACAGATATAAGGCTCTTGAGGCTATTCACTTCCCCATACTATTTTAAAACAATAACAAAGTAGTGGACCTATTTACTAAATGCCAAATAGTGAGAAATTCAGTCCTTTCAGTGGTCCAGAAATTGGTTAGTTTGTAATAAGATTAGTTCTTAAAATGTTTCCATTATGAATTGATACTGTATTCATAATATTAATAAAATTATCTGAGGAAAACTTCCATTAATCCTGGTATTTCCTATTCCTCCCCACAGCCCCCAATATTATTTCAGGAAAGTTAACACAAGGATGAAAATATTGTTGAACTCTTAATATAAGCAATCCTGTCCAACTGAAATATAATGCTAGCCACACATGTCATTTAAAAAATTTTAGTAAAACTAACAATAGAGTTACCGTATGATCTAGTAATCCCACCTCTGGGCATATATCCAGAAAAGATGAAACCTCTAATTTGAAAAGATACATACACCCCAATGTTCATAGCAGCACTATTTACAATAGTCCAAGACATGGACGCAACTTATGTGTCCATCGACAGATGAATGGATAAAGAAGATGTGGTATATATACACAGTGGAATATTACTCAGCCATAAAAAAGAATGAGATAATGCCATTTGGAACAACATGGATGGACCTAGAGATTATCATACTAAATGAAGTAAGTCAGACAAAGACACATATTACATATTACATATGTGGAATCTAAAAAAATAATACAAATGAACTTATTTACGAAGCAGAAACAGACTCACAGACATAGAAAACAAACTTATGATTACCAAAGGGAAAGGGGGAGGAGGGGTAAATTAGGAGTATGGGACTAACAGATACACACTGCCATATATAAAGTAGCTGAACAACAAGGATTTACCATATAGCACAGGGAACTATGTTCAATATCTTGTAGTAATCTATAATGGAGAAAAAACAGAAAAAAAGTATATATAAAACCAAATCACTTTGCTGTACACCTGAAACTAACACAGTATTGTAAGGCAACTATACTTCAATTAAAAAAAGATTATTTTGCAAAAAAAAAAAAATTTAGTAGCCATATAAATATAAAAAAAGTAAAATTAATTTAAATATATTATTTATATGCATGTTTAATATATAAAGTAATATATTTTGTTTAATCCCATATATCCAAAATATCATTTCAGAATGTAACCAATATAAATATTATTTATGAGATTTTTTTCTTCTTTTTAATGCTGTATCTTTGAAATCTGGTGTGTATTCTATACTTACAGCACATTTAATTTGGATGTTAAATTGTCATTGAAATACTTGATCTGTCTTTCAGTTTCATAAAATTTACAGTTGATTGAGTAGATTTACATATCCAAAATTGTTCCAGATGCACTTAGAAGTTTTCCAATAATTGAACTGGGTATCAGTTTTGTTTTGTTTATTAAAATTTATTTATTTTTATTTATTTATGGCTGTGTTGGGTCTCCGTTTCTGTGTGAGGGCTTTCTCCAGTTGTGGCAAGCGGGGGACACTCTTCATCGCGGTGCGCGGGCCTCTCACTATCGCGGCCTCTCTTGTTGCGGAGCACAGGCTCTAGACGCGCAGGCTCAGTAATTGTGGCTCACGGGCCCAGTTGCTCCGCGGCATGTGGGATCTTCCCAGACCAGGGCTCGAACCCGTGTCCCCTGCATTGGCAGGCAGATTCTCAACCACTGCACCACCAGGGAAGCCCCGGCTATCAGTTTTAAACATTTAAATTAAGTAAGAGTAAACAGAATTTAAAATTCAGTTCTTCAGCAGTACTATCTGCATTTGGTCAGTGGTTACTGCATTGGACAGTTGAGGTCTAGAGTAATGATTATCAAACTGTGCATTAGAATCAACCATGAATTATGTAAAAAACACAGTTTGCTGGACGCCACCTGAAACCTACTGAATCAGAATCTACAGGGCATTATGTGATCAACAGAATAGTTTGAGGGTCACTGGAAACACCAAACATCCATGTGTCTAGAAACAGAGGAAGGAAGAAAGTTCTTTATGAGAAGGAAGTCTATAAATTCTTACCTAATTGGGTGCCCCTTATTCTCCAACCTTACTTCCTACCAATCTCTTCCTAATGTGCTCTTTTCCAGCCACACTGGCCTCTTTGTAACTTTTCCTCTCATGACTTTGAATTCAGTTCCTCTGGAATTATCTTCTCTTCCACAAAAAGCTTGGCTCACACAGATATCATCTTCTCAGAGAGGCATTTCCTGAGCACATGAAACATGAAATTAACGTATTTCCCACCATACTTTGTCTCCTCACCTTTTTACTTGTCAGTTTCAATAACTAACATTTCATATGTTTTTCTATTTATTAGTTATCTCCCCCTTACTAGAATGTAAATCCAATGGGAAATGGGTCTTTGTTTACTACTTTATCGCCATCATCTAGAAAAGTACTTGGCACTCAGTAAATCGTGTTAAAGAGATAAATATAAAATCTCATTCAGTCTGGAAGACTAGAACCTAACCACTAAATTTGTACAGTTCAGATAAGGTCAATGCAAAGTCAGCTCCAGTGTCTACGATAACCAAGTGCCCCTGATTGATTTAGAGCAGTGAATTTCTGACCAAACTGACTTTTAGACCATATCTCGGGGAGCGTGTTGGACATATATGGTCAGTAACAGGCACTAGAGAAATAGAATACCATGGACACTGAACAGACTTTCACATTATGTAGTTGAGAGGATCAGAATGCTCAATGATATTTGATATCTATTCTCAAAGTAAGAAAATAGTTAATAGCAATGGTGGGACTTCCAGCAAACAAGATAGCATAGACCCATTTTCCTCTGCTCTTCTCTGATAAGCATAACTATAAATCTGGTAATGGTGCAAGAGACAATGCAAGGATAACTCTGAAAGGTGTTCAGAAGAGGTGAGCTGGTTTAGGACACCAGGATGTGAGGCACAGCACAGCGGCAGGGTGTCTTGAGTCCCCCTGCCCAACAGAGAATGGTGTTCAGGTCCAGCGTTTTCAGATGCAAATGGCAACAGAAGGCAGCCTAGGTATGCTGCTCTCCCCCCCATCCCCAGGTGGAATGGGAGTACCTCTGACAATATCAGGGGAGCAGGACATTGCCCACAAGGGGATCAACTGTGAGCCCCACCAGAGATAAGCATCCTGGGGAGATACTTCTTCCTCATGGGCCTGAGACTCTTTTTGCAGAGAGATACTGAGGGGGCAGGCAGATTGGGCAGGGGAGTTCAGCTATAGCAGGCAGCCTGGTTCGGGGAAGCCTCTTTGTCTCCCTGGGGACTCTTCTTCCCCACTCAGAGAGTCAGGACAACCAGGAGCCACTGATAGGGGGGATCCTACCACAGTCTTCTCCCACTGAGGGAAACCCATGGCATTCCTGAGGAAACACATTCAATTTCCTCAGGTGGGACCAGGTGGGATCAGTGGGAGCCCTAGGGGCACTAGATAGACCAAACTAGCCAAAGTAACACTTCTAAGCCTCTGAAAGTTACACTGCCATTGGAAGCGGAGCCCACAGATGTAAGTTAAGTCCCATGGGCTACACCTAAACAGAGTGACTGCTTGCTAAATAAAAGATTCAAATAGGACCCAGAGGCTCCTAACATAGCAGACAGTATGTCCAGGATACAATATAAACTCACAACTTGAATGAGAAAAGACAGTCAATCCACTGATGTCAACACCAAGGTGAATCAGATATTGGAATTATCTGATAATGGTTTTAAAGCAGCTGTCGTGAAAATGCTTTGACAATCAATTACAAATTCTCTCAAGACAAATGAAAAATTAGAAAATCCCAGCCAACACTTAAATTTATAAAAAAGAACAAAAGGGAAATTATAGAACTGAATGACACAATAATTGAAATTATAAAAACTCACTGGATGGACTCAATAATTAATTAAGCATAGATAATTGTTAGAGGATTATACATTCATTTTTAAAATAGTTACTGAGAATTTACAAAGTGTAAACAAGTCAGACATGTTACCTGTATAGACTGTCAGTGAAATAGAGGAGTTGGGTGTTAAATAAATCACGGCAGAAATAATTATAATTGTGACAAGTGCTATGAAGAAAATGCCACAGATAAGAAGTACAGACAATCATTCTCAAGGGTATGGAATTTGAAGGAAAGATGAGGAGAGCAGAAGATAATTCATGAGGAGAAAGGCTCATTGAAGGGAGTTTGCTGAGTTTCCTGCAGGCTTCCTTCTGACTTGGTCAGCTCATGTTTGCCTCAGGAGTCTCTGTTGCCAGCTTTCTTGATAAAGCATAAACGATCTGAAATCCTTATGCTTCCTCTGAAAATTAGGATTGTGATGAGGTGAGTGAAGGACGACTTGTAGGATTCTGGTGTGGATGATGGGGTAAATATGGCAACATTATTAGGACTGGTTGTAGAGGAAGTGGAACAGGTTTAGAACTGGACAAAAATGAGGTCACTTTTGCATACACTGAGCTGGAGATGCCTGGCTATCTGCTGCATCCTACTGGCAGATGGATTTGTGGTTTGGAGCTCAGCAGAGATCAGAGTTAGCGATATGGATTTGCCAGTCTTTAGCATGGATGGAGGTTAATGCAAGGAAGGAATGAGGTCATGGGAAGAGAGTATGTAGGACGAGAAAAGAGGGTCTAAGACATAAATGTAGGGATTGGGAGAAGAAGAGAGCCTGCAAAGATGAATACAGGGAAAACAGAGAAAAGTAATAGAAGCCAGGTAATGTTAACGAAGGAAGGAAAGGTTAATGTCAAATGCTGCATAAATGTCAAGGAGGTAGGAGGACAAAAACAATTTGCAACAAGAACACTCAGTGCCCTTGACAGGAGCAGCTTCTATAATTTTTAAATGGAAAAAATGGAAACAGCACTATAGACTCTGTTTCTGGAAATTTGGCAGAGGGAGAGAAAGAAAGACAAAGGGAGGGGGTCAAGGTAAAGATTTTGTTTTTGATTTTGGCATGAGAACAGCAATTTGAATGTTTGTAGGCTCAGCAGAAGGGGCAAACTGAAGGGAAGAGGTTGGGACCCAAATAAGAAAGGGAGTGGCAGATGAGGCAAGGTCCTTGAAGTGGTGGTGGGAGCTGGATGATGGAGCAGAGGAAGGGGCATTATCCTTCATGGGACAGGGGGAGGGAGGCATTCCTTTTCCAATGAGGGAAGGATCATTTATAAAAGGGCAGAAATTGAAGTGTTATTACTTAATCCACTTTAATTTCCTTGTCATGTGGAAACAATGTGTCCTACTAAAAATAAAAGGAGAAGTCATGGGTGGTGAAAGTTTGGAAAAAATATTAGAAATATTAAGAGGAACAAGGAAAAGAAAATTGGAGGTTTTCTGGGAAGCATTGACTTACTAGTTGAGGTTAGAGGCACGTGTGTGATGGAGTCATTTGACTGTTTCTTCAGCAGGTAATTTTTGATCGTGACTATCAGCTGATCAATTTTGGAATGAGAGTTTAAGGAAGTGTTGGCACTTAACCAAAGTCTTCACAAATGAAGTTGAATATTTTGTAACATTGTTACTGTCAATGTTTACGTCGTGGCAAACTTTGTCAATTTACTAAATATATCACTAATTAGTTGATTAAAAACATGTCTTTCTTTTATTTATTATTCTGTAGGCACTTATCGGTTGCCTACAACGTGCACAGTACTTTTTCAGTCCCAGCGGGGAAGCCTAGAAAAGTTGCAATTCCTGCCTGCCATAAATTATCCATTTATTTGAAAGGAAATGATAAATAGCGCAACAATCAGGGAAGATAAGCAAAAATGAAAAGACAACTACTATTTTTGTTAAGGTCTACTACGTATCAGACATTGGACTTGGGTGTTTTATAGATGTTATCTCAGAGGCAATATTGGGTAATGATTAAGATTGTGGCCTCTGGAACCAGATTCTAAGTGCCTGATACATGATGGCGATTATTATCAGCTAATTGATTTCACAATAAATGCAGGGAGTAGACATTATTATTCCCATTGTATAAACAAGGAAAGCGAAATTAAAGGGGTTAGATAATCTTGCACAAGATCACACAGTTGAGGTAGATTAAGATTCCAGTTTCTGATAGTGTAGCCTTCATTTGTTTCCATGGACTCTGCAGCTGCTCACCTAATGTATAATGTTGTACAAATTGCATTTTCCTTAGAAATTATGCTTGCAAAGTAGGGGGTATGCTCAGCATGTGGTGACATTAATCACAGAAAATGGACTGATGAAAATGAGTCTTATGGAGGGATTTGTGGGCATTAATTAGAGAAACAGAGTTAGAAAGACATTCTGGAAAGAGGAAATAACATAAGTGAAGCAATAGCCGTGGGAATGACTTTTTTGTTTTTCTTTTTAAAGGCTGGGAAATGACAAGGAGGTAATTCTACTGGAGTTGGCCTCCATGCATTGTAAGATGAGAGGGTGAGTAACTATATGACTCATTTTCTAAAAATGATTTGATTTGTAGCTTTTGTTACTTACCTGTCCTTTTGACATTATTGCATTTTAAGAAAAATTGGAAATAATCATTTCTATTCTTTTCAATTTTGGTCTATCCAGTGGACCTATCCAGTTAGGTGGCCTTTCTTTTCCTGTGAATCACTAACACTGAACAGAATACTTGTGGACAAAATTTGTACATTAATACTTTTTTATGGATTGCCACATAAATACCAGCTATATTTCATCTGAATGGTTTTTGTTTCTAGGGTTTCCTAACTGGTTTCTTCATTTCCATCTTGACCCCTCTGTAGTAAAGGCTCTTCCCCCAGTCATGGTGATCCTTGGAAAATCTAAGTCCAATTATGTTACTGCTCACAATTTCTAATGACTTTTCTATTTTCTCAAAATAAAATCCAATGTTCTTACTCTCAGCTATACGGTCCTGTAGATCTTGTCTCATGCTGGCAACCTCTCTGACGTATCTGTGTTTCTTTCTCTATCCACGTTGCCTTGTCCATCATTTCCTTCAGCTCTCTGCTCAAATGCCATCTAATCATTGGGGTCTTTCCCAACCACTTGCTCTAAAATTGTCCTGTTCTTTTCACCTCTCCCCACATCTGTCCCAGCAACCTCTATTCTTCTTTACCTTGATTTTGTTCATATCACTCATCACCACCTGACATATTACATATTTATTTGTTTACTGTCTGTCTCTTCCCACTTGATATAAGCCCCATGAGAATGGGAACTTTGTCTTGTTCATTGTTCTTGGTATAATACCAAGAGCATTGGCATATAGTAAGTTCTAAACAAATACTTATTGAAGAAATGGAAATGAGTGAATAAAACTATTTTTACTAATGCTAATATATTTAACATTTTAAATTTATATTGGGGAGAATAGTACCTCTAATATGGGAGCTATGCTGTGCTAAAGTACTTCACAAAATAATTGACCAAAACTTGTCATGCAGTGCCAGAACTCATGCTTATTTTCCTTATCCAAATAAGGGCTATTTTCATTATCCAAATACTATTCAGCACAGTGAAAGCATTTCCTAAAAGAGACATGAATACCTTTTTTAAAAATTGAAAGTCATTAATGTACAGTGGATGGGGTTAACAATCCAGGGATTTGATTTGTTGTGAACAAATCAACAACAACAACAAAATTTGCATTTTTCTTTTGGTGGAGTGGTGACATTGTTGTGGAAAATCTGGGAGGGGTTATGAATGACAAATCTAACATGAAAATGAATTGCACTGCAAGCCTCTGCTTGAGAGAGTCTAAGAAAGGCTAGGGTGGTTTATCTATATTTGAGATACAATCGGAGACAGAGAGAGTTATTAATTCCTCCTCAACCATCAACACACTTCATGAGCTTGGATAGGTTCCCACACAAGCAATCAAACTCTGCCATTCCCCTTTGGGAATGAGCCAGACTGTCTTTCGTTTTTCAGTAAGGAGTCAGGAATTGCTGTTTTGTCATCGTAGTGATCTCTCAGGATAGAATAGGATGACTATAGAACCATCTGAGGCCAAGTCAACTTCCAATTTTGTGTATATCTGAGTGTCCTCAATCTAATCAGTTCAACCTGTTTGTCCATCTGCTAGGGTCAAAAAACTGGCAAACAAGAGAGTATTGTACTATTCAACCTCAAGTTTGTATCATTTGAATTCTTCATGTTCTACTTCCTTGATTTATAGATGCCTAGTAGCCCGGTCAAGGCTGAGAAAAATACAATAGTGTGCTAACTGTAAACTATCAAAGACAACCAAACCAGCTAGCCCTCTAAAGGTTTGTGTTGAAGAGATTGGCAAAGTGGCAAATCAGTAAACAGTACAGGCTTGTGGGTTATCATTGGCTTTTATGTGTGCCCCCAGATTTCTTGTTTTGGCATGACAATCTTTAATAACGATTATATTACTAGTGAAGCTTTCAAATGACGATCAAGTAGATTATAGTAGAAATTATATCTGCATATGTTTGGTTGTCTACTAGACAAAAACATTGTTAGAAGTTCTTTCCTGACACCCAGGTTCTCATAAAAACATGCAGACACAGTGTGCTGCCTCAAGAGACTACAATCACAGAGGTGATATTCCATTTTATATTTATGTTCTGAGAGATATCTCCCTGATGGTGGAATATATACCAAATTCCAGCAAACATCCAGTTTGAGAATGGGAGAGGAATTCCTGGCCCAGCACTGTTGGTCAACGCATAGAATTCACTATGTTAAATGGTGTCAGACATATTGCCTCCAATGCTTGCCAACTTTTTTTCACTCAATAATGCCAACATTGCCACTTCATCATGCAAACAGACAATCCAAGCCTGAAATATTCTTCTGCAGATGCTAATGACAGCAATCTCAGAGGGAGCCTCGTTCTTGTTTTGGTACTGTTGTACCTCAGACCATCATGTAGCATTCTGCCAATAACAGGTTTTAAATTAAAGTGTTCAGCTGTCTCAATGACTACAATAGAAGTGTTGGTGGCTGGCCTCTCCGTGTCACCCCTAGGGTATCCAAAGTCACCAGAACACTGGATACTTGGAGAGGAACCCTGCCTGTTTCCATCTATTCCCTCATCCCATGTCATCCTCTTTTTTCTATGGAGCTCAAAAGACTTTCTTCCCAATAAGGCGAAACTAGGAGTTCAAATTCGAGTGATGTTGTCTTGGTTAGTCATTCACTCACAGGTATTTACATTTTCTGGGGCTCCCTTTGTCTGTGGCACAGTTCCTGCATCTTTGGCATCATTGGTCATTATAACTCAGCCAGGAGACTTGCTACTGCCATCAGAGGAAATGTCTGCCGCCCCTTGGGTGACTCAGTTAAACTTGTTCTCTGCCTTTAGAAGCTTTTACTGTGGGACAAGCAGCATGGGCGTGTCACATGGCTGTGGGTGTGTAGTGGTAGATATATCATTGTTTTAATTTGCAGTTATCTGATGATTAATGATGATAGCATCTTTTCATGCGCTTATTTTCCATCCATATGTCTTCTTTGGTGAGATACCTATTCAGATCTTTTGCTCATTTAAAAAAATTGGGTTGTTCAGGTTTTTTTATGCTTGAGTTTTAACTGCTTTTTGTATATTTTGGAGAGCAGTGCTTTATCAGATTATGTATTTTGAGAATATTTTCTCTAAGTTTGTGGCTTGTCTTTTGATACTATTAACAATGTATTTTGGAGAGCAGAGGTTATTAAATTTAATAGAGTGTAACGTCAATTTTTCTTTAAAATTCATGGATGATGCTTTTGAAGTTGTATCCATAATCTCATTACTAAACTCAGGCTTCTCTAGATTTTCTTCTGTTTCCTTCTAGACATTTTGTAGTATTGAATTTTTTTTAACATGTTTATAGGAGTATAATTGCTTTACAATGGTGTGTTAGTTTCTGCTTTATAACAAAGTGAATCAGCTATACATATGTCCCCATATCCCCTCCCTCTTGCATCTCCCTCCCACCCTCCCTATCCCACCCCTCTAGGTGGTCACAAAGCACCGAGGCGATCTCCCTGTACTAGTGGCTGCTTCTCACTAGCTATCTAATTTAACTTTGGTAGTGTATATATGTCCATGCCACTCTCTCACTTTGTCCCAGCTTAACCTTCCCCCTCCCCGTGTTCTCAAGTCCATTCTCTACCTCTGCATCTTTATTCCTGTCCTGCCCCTAGGTTCTTCAGAACCATTTTTTTTTTTAGATTCCATATATATGTGTTAGCATACAGTATTTATTTTTCTCTTTCTGACTTACTTCACTCTGTATGACAGACTCTAGGTACATCCACCTCACTACAAGTAACTCAAGTTCGTTTATTTTTACGGGTGAGTAATACTCCATTGTATATATGTGCCACATCTTCTTTATCCATTCATCTATCGATGGACACTTATGTTGCTTCCATGTCCTGACTATTTTAAATAGAGCTGCAATGAACATTGTGGTACATGACTATTTTTGAATTATGGTTTTCTCAGGGTGTATGCCCAGTAGTGGGATTTCTGGGTCATATGGTAGTTCTGTTTTTACTTTTTTAAGGAACCTCCCTACTGTTCTCCATAGTGGCTGTAACAATTTACATTCCCACCAACAGTGCAAGAGTGTTCCCTTTTCTCCACCTTCCCTCCAGCATTTATTGTTTGTAGATTTTGTGATGATGGCCATTCTGACTGGTGTGAAGTGATACCTCATTGCAGTTTTGATTTGAAATTCTCTAATGATTAGTGATGTTGAGCATCCTTTCATGTGTTTGTTGGCAATCTGTATATCTTCTTTGGAGAAATGTCTATTTAGGTCTTCTGCCCATTTTTGGATTGGGTTGTTTGTTGCTTCATTTGCAAATATTTTCTCCCATTCTAAGGGTTGTCTTTTCATCTTGTTTATGATTTCCTTTGCTGTGCAAAAGCTTTTAAGTTTCATTAGGTCCCATTTGTTTATTTTTGTTTTTATTTCCATTTCTCTAGGAGGTGGGTCAAAAAGGATCTTGCTGTGATTTATGTCATAGAGTGTTCTACCTATATTTTCCTCTAAGAGTTTTATAGATGTCTGGCCTTACATTTAGGTCTTTAATACATTTTGAGGTTATTTTTGTGTATGGTGTTGGGGAGTGTTCTAATTTCATTCTTTTACATGTAGCTGTCCAGTTTTCCCAGCACCACCTATTGAAGAGGCTGTCTTTACTCCATTGTATATTCTTGCCTCCTTTATCAAAAATAAGGTGACCATATGGGTGTGGGTTTATCTCTGGGCTTTGTATCCTGTTCCATTGATGTACATTTCTGTTTTTGTGCAAGTACCATACTGTCTTGATTACTGTAGCTTTGTGGTATAGTCTGAAGTCTGGGAGCCTGATTCTTCCAGCTCCGTTTTCTTTCTCAAGATTGCTTTGGCTCTTCGGGGTCTTTTGTGTTTCCATACAAATTGTGAAATTTTTTGTTCTACTTCTGTGAAAAGTGCCATTGGTAGTTTGATAGGGATTGCATTAAATCTGTAGATTGTTGTGGGTAGTATAGTCATTTTCACAATGTTGATTCTTCCAATCCAAGAACATGGTATACCTCTCCATCTGTTTGTATCATCTTTAATTTCTTTCATCAGTGTCTTATAGTTTTCTGCAAACAGGTGTTTTATCTCCTTAGGTAGGTTTATTCCTAGATATTTTATTATTTTTGTTGCAATGGTAAATGGGTATGTTTCCTTAATTTTTCTTTCAGATTTTTCATCATTAGTGTATACGAATGCAAGAGATTTCTGTTCATTAATTTTGTATCCTGTTACTTTACCAAATTCATTGATTGGCTCTAGTATTTTTCTGGTAGCATCTTTAGGATTTTCTATGTATAGTGTCATGTCATCTGCAAACAGTGACAGCTTTACTCCTTCTTTTCCAATTTGGATTCCTTTTATTTCTTTTTCTTCTCTGATTGCTGTGACTAAAACTTCCAAAACTATGTTGACTAATAGTGGTGAGAGTGGACAACCTTGTCTTGTTCCTGGTCTTAGAGAAGATGATTTCAGTTTTTCACCACTGAGAACGATGTTGGCTGTGGGTTTGGCATATATGGCCTTTATTATGTTGAGGTACGTTCCCTCTACGCCTACTTTCTGGAGGGTTTTTATCATAAGTGGGTGTTGAATTTTTTCAAAAGCTTTTTCTGCATCTATTGAGATGATCATATGGTTTTTCTCCTTCAGTTTGTTTATATGGTGTATCACATTGATTGATTTGTACATATTGAAGAATCCTTGCATTCCTGGGATAAACCCCACATGATCATGGTGTATGATCCTTTTAATGTGCTGTTGGATTCTGTTTGCTAGTATTTTGTTGAGGATTTTTGCGTCTATGTTCATCAGTGATATTGGTCTGTAGTTTTCTTTCTTTGTGACATCTTTGTCTGGTTTTGGTATCAGGGTGATGGTGGCCTTGTAGACTGAGTTTGGGAGTGTTCCTCCCTCTGCTATATTTTGGAAGAGTTTGAGAAGGATTGGTGTTAGCTCTTCTCTAAACGTTTGATAGAATTCACCTTTGAACCCATCTGGTCCTGGGCTTTTGTTTATTGGAAGATTTTTAATCACAGTTTCCATTTCAATGCTTGTGATTGTTCTGTTTATATTTTCTATTTCTTCCTGGTTCCATCTTGGAAGGTTGTGCTTTTCTAAGAATTTGTCCATTTCTTCCAGACTGCCCATTTTATTGGCATATAGTTGCTTGTAGTAATCTCTCATGATCCTTTGTATTTCTGCAGTGTCAGTTGTCACTTCTCCTCTTTCATTTCTAATTCTATGAATTTGAGTCTTCTCCCTTTTTTTCTTGATGAGTCTGGCTAACGCTTTGCCAATTTTGTTTATCTTCTCAAAGAACCAGCTTTTAGTTTTATTGATTATTGCTTTGTTTCCTTCATTTCTTTTGCATTTATTTCTGATCTGATCTTTATGATTTCTTTCCTTCTGCTAACTTTGGGTATGTTTTGTCCTTCTTTCTCTGACTGCTTTAGGTGTAAAGTCAGGTTGTTTATTTGAGATGTTTCTTGTTTCTTGAGGTAGCATTGTATTGCTATAAGCTTCTCTCTTGGAACGGCTTTTGCTGCTTCCCATAGGTTTTGTGTCATTTTGTTTTCAATGTCATTTGTTTCTAGGTATTTTTTGATTTCCTCTTTGATGTCTTCATTGATCTCTTGGTTATTAAATAGTGTATTGTTTAGATTCCATGTGTTTGTATTTTTTTACAGATTTTTTCCCGTTATTGATATCTAGTCTCATAGCATTGTGGTCAGAAAAGATACTTGATGCAATTTCAATTTTCTTAAATTTACCAAGGCTTGATTGGTGACCCAAGATGTGATCTATCCTGGAGAATGTTCCATGAGCACTTGAGAAGACAGTGTATTCTGTTGTTTTGAATGGAATGTCCTATAAATATCTATTAAGTCCATCTTGTTTAATGTGTCATTCAAGCTTGTGTTTCTTTATTTATTTTCATTTTGGATGATGCGTCCTTTGGTGAAAGTGGGGTGTTAAAGTCCCCTACTATGATTATGTTACTGTTGATTTCCCCTTTTATGGCTGTTAGCATTTGCCTTATGTATTTAGGTGTTCCTATGTTGGGTGCATAAATATTTACAATTGTTATATCTTCTCCTTGGATTGATCCTTTGATCATTATGTAGTGTCCTTCTTTGTCCCTTGTAATAGTCTTTATTTTAAAGTGTATTTTGTCTGATATGAGAATTACTACTCCAGCTTTCTTTTGATTTCCATTTGCATGGAATATCTTTTTCCATCCCCTCACTTTCAGTCTGTATGTGTCCCTAGGTCTGAGGTGGTTCTCTTGTAGACAGCATATATATGTGTCTTGTTTTTGTATCCATTCAGCCAGTCTTTTGGTGGGAGCATTTAATCCATTTACATTTAAGGTAATTACCAATATGTATGTTCCTATTACCATTATATTAATTGTTTTGGGATTGTTGTTGTAGGTCTTTTCCTTCTCTTGTGTTTGTAGTATTGAATTTTATATTTAAATCTATTACCCCTTTGGAGTTAATTTTTGTGAAAAGGATAACGTGTATATCTATGTTTAGACATTCATTGCATATGGATATCCAACTGTTCCAGCACCATTTGTTGAAAAGACCATCCTTTCTATATTGTATTGCCTTTGGTCCTTTGTTAAACATCAGTTGACTATATTTGCATGTGTCTGTTTCTGGCTTTCTATTTTGTTCCACTGATCTATTTGTGTTTTCTTTTGCCAATGTCATGCTGTCTTGATATAGTGAGTCTTGAAGTTAGGTAGTATATGTCTTCCAGTTTTAGTCTTCTTAGTATTGTGCTAACTACTTCACCTTTCCATATAAAAACCTTAAGATTAGATTGCTGATAACCACAAAATAACTTGCTTGGAGTTTTTGTGAGGACCGTGTTGAATCTATAGATCAAGTTGGGAATAAATGACATCTGAACACTGTTGATTCTTCCTATATGAACATCGTATATCTCTTCATTTATTTAGATCTTCTTTGATTTCTTTTATCAGAGTTTTGTAGTTTTCCTCAGGTAGAACTTATAATATTTTGTTAGATTTTTACATGATTTTCCTGGTGCTAATATAAATGGTATTATATTTTTAATTTAAAATTTCAATTGTTTATTGCCGCTATGTAGGAATCAATTGGCTTTTTTTTTAACTTTGTATCCTGAAACCTTGTTATTGTCACTTATTTTTTCCAGGAGATTTTTGGTCTCTTATTTGGGATTTTGGTATAGACAATCATACCATCTGTGAGCTAAAACCATTTTTTTTCTTCCATTTCAATATGTATACCCTTTCTTATTGCACTAGATAAGACTCAGTTGATGTCTCTTGTTTCCTATTTTAGGGGGAAAACATTCAGTTTCTCTCCATTAAGTAAAATGTTAGCTGTACATTTTTGTGAATGTTCTTATCAAATTGAGGAAGGTCCCCTCTATTCCTGATTTGCTGAGAATTTTTTATCATGAATGGATGTTGGATTTTATTAAATATGTTTTCTTCTTTAGCCTGTTAATGTGGTGGATTATATTAGTTGATTTTCAAATGTTGAACCAGCTGTGCATACCTGTAATGAATCCTTTTTGGTTATGGTGCATAGTTCTTTTTATACATTATTGGACTCAGTTTATTAATATTTTATTAAGGATTTTTGTCAATAGGCAAATATCTTTGATTCCCTTTCCTATGTGAATGATGTCTTGGCTGAATATTTGATTTTTGAGTGGTAGTCTTTGCCCCTTTGGAGAGTAGGGGTAAGAGATGGCAGGTTGTCAGGCCCCTTTGAAACCACCCAGTTCCCAGTTCTCCTTAGCTGCAAAGTCTAGAGTTCTTCTAAACTTTGAGGTAGGAAGGGTAGGAAAGAAACAGTCCATTTTTACAGGGGTAAATTTCCCCAGCCAAGCTTTCACCATTAGTGCAGAGCTTTGATATTTTTCCTAGGAGCCTCTACTTTTGGTCCTCAGGCTGTGGTCAAAAACAAGGCACAAGAGAGTTGAGTAAGGACCTCTCTCTCTCATTCTCTCTCCCTCTCTTAGGAGAACCTAAAGCCTGAATCCTTATTCATACCCTCTAGTCTCCCTCTGCCTGCTAAATCTAACAGCTGCAAAACACAAAAGTAAGGAAAATTAATTGGCAATTAGCTTCCAATGAAAGGGAAAGAGAGCAAAGACTTATGGTTAGAGCAATAACTTCCCAGAATCCCTGTGTCATATTGAAATCTATTTAGCTCCTCTTTTTCCACTTCCCAGCATATAATAAATTTCATTTCATGCCTTTTAAATGAAATGGTAAAATGCATCAGACGAGCCATCATTTTTGGTGTCAGCTATACACAAACTTCACACTTACAAAAGTATTTTACATATGGTAGGGGATTCAATTTAAGCCTGAACTTTACTGACATGGACACTACAGACAGAATTGAAGCAATTTCACACAGCTCAGTCAGCAGCAGAGGCCTTGGCAGAAGTGCCTGGAAGTGAGCTGTCATTGAAGTGGACAAGTGGAAAAGGAGGAAAATGGCAGAGTCAAGTGGTGACAGACAGGACGAGTTCAGTATTACAGGTGAGACCACTCTCAATATCTCCAAAATAATTCAAGGTTTTTTACATGGAACTGGAGATGTTATGGGGATGGCGATTCAATAGCAAAGCCAGGGAAATCCAGTCATTACTCTTAATATGACCCCTTTTTAAACACCCAAGTGTGGCTTAGGTAACTCAGGTCACACAGTAGAAGAATGTAGAGAGGAATTCACTTAACAACTGTATTTAACCAGAAAGTAGATCTGCTGTATCTTTTGACCCAGGTGTTTGGTCTTTGTTCTAGTATCTTTTCTGTGTGTGATTTAAAGAGGAAAATTAATTAACACATTTTAATAAACGTCTCATTATTTTCTTGGAGAATATGACTTTATAAAGTATGCAGGATCACTTGATCAAGGGAAAAGAATCTTTAGATGGTCAACAACTGCCCATGTTCATTTATAAGGAGGCACAAGCTTTTTCTCTGTTACCGCTACTATCTTCCTGACATATCCAGCAGACCTTGACAAGTACAGCACATAAAGCTTATTTCTGTAGTGATAGGAGTAGTGCTCTGCTCCTGACTAAGAAACCTTTATAAGCAAGGCTTCAGTTCCACAAAAATGAGCTGAGACAATCTTACAGCTTGTTCAAAACGTAACTCACTATCCTTGCTTCATTTCACTGGGTTTCTGAAATCAGCCCTGAACCACTTGTTGCTCCAAGTCATCTCTTCAATTCATCCATCAGTATGGGGTACCATTTTTTTATGGAACACCAGATTGCTTAGGGACCAAGATAGAAGAATTTGAAATCTGGGTCTTTCGTGCTTGGGAAGGAGTTTTTTTGCTTTTCCTACCCATAAACTCTCAACTTATATTCATTTAGAGTGTTTTAGTTTCTTATATACAAAGAATGGATTTTCCACAGTTGATGAGAAAAATGAAAAGGAGTGTGAATTTTTGCTGAGCTTAGAGCTAACCTGCTTGAGTGACTAGGAACATCTTAGAAACACACATTGTCAGTTTAAGAATGTGATGTAATCTTCAGGGGAATAGAGTATTGTTTGGTCCAGGAAAGATGGGATTTGTTTCATTTGATTTGGTAGATGGTATTATATCTGACAGACAGTAGAGTTGGGAAAAATACAGTTTCTCCTCCTCTCTTTTGACTTGCATAAAGAAAAGATTAAAATAACAATAAAATAATAAATTTTAAATAATATCCTTTTCTTCAGTTATGTAGAAGTAGAACTGAGAATGTGAGCTTCATTTGACATTTGACAACTGAGTTGGAAAATCATTATAACTTTACTTAGATTGATGCAAAGCAGCGTTTCTCAGTGTGTTCTGATCAGCATCACCTGGGAAATTGTTAGAAGTGCAAATTCTCAGCCTTCACCCCAGATCTACTCAATCAGAAACTCTGGGGTAGATGCCCAACCTTCTGTGTTTTAATAAGTTCTCCAGATGATTATGGTGCATCGCTCACTCCCTCAGCCCCTTGAAGTCTTTGCTCAAATGTCATTTCTCAGTGAGGCTTCCATGTCCACTTTATTATATATTGGAACAGCCCAGCCCCTGCCCTTGGCATTCCCTATTTTTCTTACCTTGTGCTGCCCTTGTTTAAATCCATGCATCTAATCACCTTCTAATATAATATCTAATTTATCTATTATGTTTATTGTTTGTGATCTGTCTTCCCTCATCAGAAGGCAAGCCCCTCAAAAGCAGGGGCTTTGTCTGTTTCATTCACTGTTTTGTCCCAAACACTTAGAATAGTGCATGGCACATAAATATGTGCTCGATAAACATTTATTGAATGGGTTATTTTGTGAAGTCAGAATTCATAACAAATCCATGTCTCTCCCAAAGCGCTGAAGCATTTCACACCAGGAGAGCTGAGATTCCATATTGACAAGCTCTCCAAGCGTTTCCCCCTGTGCTCTTCTCCTCCCATCTCCCCACCCGCCCCCTGACACATCCCCACAGCGTCCTACACCTGAGTCATGCTCAGCCGGGTATGCATGTGTCCCCACACACACCCCCACACACACTCACACACTCCTCCACCATATGCTATAGCACCAGCACCCCAACCCCTAAATGGTCACTAGAGACCATAACCCTGTCAGGAAAAAAGGTAGATGGTTCACCCCATCCCACAACCCCCTTTAAATTAGTTCTAGTCTCCATTTCTGGTCCTTAATGCCTTTGCTGCTGATTTATTGCTAGGAGCCTGGAAGAAGGTGTTATCGTTCTATTTCACACACGATATGCTAATCAAATGTGTATTTTAAGGATCGGTTTTAGAGATAACGCTGTATCTAATTAATTCCTGTTTTAGAGGCAGACCCTAAGTGCTAAAATACTCTGCTTTTGTGGAAGGGTAGATTGGAGTCAAATCTTTTGTATTGAAAGGGGGAAATGTATTCATTTTGTAATGGAGAATATACATAGTGAACCAGGGTGTAATATTGTAACAGTGGAGATTAGGGTAAACATAGGAGATGTTTTATGTCAGTGTCACGTTCTCAATGAAGCCTAATCCGACCACTGTAGGTGAAGTAGCAAGTGCTTTCTTCCCTGTTCTGTCCATTCTTTCTCCCCCTTATCATCTCTGCTTTTTTTCTCTTCCAGAACAAGTAATATAACATTACTTCTGTTATATTATACTTTTCTCATTTACTATTTTTGATATTTATTGTCTCTTCCCCCTCCCCACCAAACAATGTAAGCTTCTCAAGGGATGGTATATTTTTTACTCTTTTGATCAATGCATTGAGATTAGTGATAATGAGATAAGGATAACTAAAACTGTGCCTGACACATGGTGGGTACTCAATAAATACTTGTGAATGAATAGAATATACAGTGTTTATATTCTTGCCACTATAAGAGTGAAGAGTTGTGGGAATATAACCAAATGGAGAAGATAATTCGCCTAAGGTTGATGTGGAGAAGCACTTATGCTGTTTGCCCAAATTATGGGGTTTCCTTATCATACTAATGATATATATATTTTTTTTTTGGCTGCACCTTGTGGTATGCTAGATCTTAGTTCCCCGACCAGGGATCAAACCTGTGCCCCCTGCAGTGGAAGCACAGAGTCTTAACCACTGGACCACCAGGGAAGTCCCACTAATGATGTTATAATGAACCACGTTACAGGCAAATAATGTAATTGTAATTAAGAGTGGAGAAACAAGTGTTCCAGCGGGCTCATACACTGGAGGATAGTTAAAGGGGGAGGTTTGGGAGGATCTTTTATTGTGGACAAAGAATGAGGTCCCAAGGGCTGTAAATGAAAAAAAAAAAAATAGTGTATTAATAAAAGAGAATATTGTATAAATAAAAGAGATTGTATTGAACTGTGAGTTGATGAATTTGGGGGTTAATGCATACCTGGAGGCTTCACTGAGAAATCAAGACTGGAAGGTAGCGGCTTTTGTGAAATGGCTTGTTATTATGACAACTTGTCTTGATTGTTTTTCTTACTCCTTGCTGCCACCCAGCAGCCCACCTGAAGGGATTAGGATGGTTAGAAGGCAGAGTTAAGTAGAGAGTATATTGGATTAGGAGTCTATTATTACTATCTTTAACTGATGGAAAATACTTCTTAAAGTAATTCACTTCACAATATTTTTGCCCTAGGTGGCAAGTGCAGGAACATTCTAGATAGCTGAGATAGGTAGAGAAATTAAATAGCTGACTCTCTATAGTATAAGCATAGGCAACCTAATTAGAAAATTAGGTCATTTTCTTCTTCTTAAATTCCCATCACCTCTACGTGTACCTGAAAGTTACACTCCTGTCCCATCAGTAACCCTTATAAGGAACACATTTTTTTCCCAAGTTATCATTTCAAATATTTCCTTTTACTAAAGAGAGTGCTAATTGTTGAAAGGACACGTTTAACTTCAGTCATCACATTTGTAGCCTGAGACTAGTAGCTTATGTTCAGAAGTTGCTTCAGTAACTAAAGATAACACTGTTAAAGATAGACAGTGTTTAACACTTAAAATTCACCATGGTAGATTCTGAAAAAAATTAAATGAACAGCGAGCCACCATTTTTTTGAAACTGTTTTATGTTTTATCCCTGGGCTTTTCCTGATCATAGCCCAGAAACAAGAAACAAAACCATTTCCCTAAGCTGTGGCTGTTCATCTCAGCTGTCATTGTCCCCCACTCTGGTAAACAAGAATGCACGTGAAAGGAGCCATGTTGGCTTCTGTTCTTTGCGAGACTGTAGACACAACGCAGAATCTGGCAGATGGAAAAAAAAATAGTGGGTGTGTGCTTTACTAATAGATTTCTAAAACAATAGCTATATCAGGAAAACATGCATTAAAAAAAAGAACAGCAAAGCATAGCTATCCACAAGTTCCTTCAGAGAATCATTCTCACTTTTTAGGTGTTATACTTGAGTGCTTGCTAAAAAAATCATTTTTAGCAGAAGAAAAGAAAACTGCATCCATAAACATGTCTGTGTGTGTGCCCATGTGAATGAGTGAGGTGAGAGGGGAAGAGGGAGGAGAGAGGGAGAAGGAGGCAGGCAGAGAAGTAGAGGAGAGAGACTTTGATGGATTTCCTTTCCAGGAAGTTTGGTTTAAACTTGTTTCCCTGAAAGCAGAAGCCCACCTAGGGGCAGCAAAGGTTTAGGACTCACAGATCTTGAGTGACAATTTCATAGTCAGAAGGGGACACTCCAGTTTTCTTTGCTGAAAGAGTAGAAGTGGGAAGCTTGCGCATGGGTTCAACTGTTCGCTTTGGATATCTATTTGCTTTGGATATCTATGTGTCCTAGAACTTAGGAAATGCCTGGCGAGGAATATATATGCAGATGAAAGAGATATCCAGAATTTTATAGCACTTTTGTAAAATATAAGGGGTTTTCTGTTTCCATATAACATTGAACTTGATCCATATCAATAAGTTATCTGAATCTTCAAGGAATTAGGGTGTATTTGTACTTGAGGATATAAATAGTCAATTCCATTTCACAGTTGCATATTTTTCTGGCCGAAGCTAACTCAGTGTTAAGTAAAGCAAATTAACAGTGTAAAGTATAGTTATTTTCCACAAATTTATATGTTAAAATGTGATGTCATTAATGTTATTTATTCTTTTAATTCTTCTGTGGTATAACTTTAGGGCTTGATCCATTTCATTAAAATATAACAGTGACCATCCAGTGGGCAGTAGACATTGTATCTAGTTAATGGCTCTGGCAAATTTAACCTTTAGGGGTAAGGGAAAGGAGGTCATTAACAAAATTAGTAACAATTACTGTTATAGACAAAGGCCTCTGAGCACAGGGTGTGGGAGTGGTCTGCTCTAGGGGGCAAACAACAGGGATGTGACTTATCTGTAGAATTTAAAAACAATTATCAAATTAAGTGAAAGCCAGTCTCCTATTTATTATCACCAAAAACTTGGACAACTGTAAATGGCAGTTAATTTAACAGGCTAATTTTCCTAAATAATAGAATCTGTCAAGTGGTGCATGAAGACTGCACTCAGAATCAATATGCCCAATTGCTTTCCTAAAACACTTCGAATGTTAAACTGCATCAACCTCCCCTTTGCCCCACCATACTTTTTTTCTACTAAGCCAGGTAGAAGAAAATCTGATCAATTCATAAATTAATTTCTTTCAGATAACTCTGTTCTAGAAATTTTTCTATCCTCTGTAAAGCCTTGTAGCGGCACTTGTGAACAGAAATCAAGGTTCAGATTTTCACTCTCAGAAAGAAAAGTCACTCATACATCTTTGACTGATTTTATTAGATCCTTGTCAGATGTGGTCTTGAATCAAAAGCAGGCATTATAAAGAAAATACAATATTCTGCAATTCTTCTCCAGAGTTAGGTTGGGTGGTTAGAGATTGTACTGGTCAACCACCAATGAGGAAAAGGAAGTATGTGTATCTTGCACATAAGGGTAAGTATGACCTCATCAAAATGTCAAGGACATTTGGGGATATTTAGCATCTTTAGAATTATGATGGTCAGAGATTTTTCCAGTAGACATTTTTCACAGCCCTGACTGTAAGAATAGTGGTAGATATCTAGGAGATATCTAAGTGGAGAGTTTTGAGGAAATGCAAGTGTGTGTGTATGTGTGTGAACGCACACATGTGTGTAGAGATATACAATTGATTAAGCATGAAATAATGAGAATATATGAGAAGCAAGTTCCATGGAGTATAATAAACTCTGAGTTAGCTTCAGGTCTGTGCTAATAACCTGGGAGCCCAGGCCCAAAGAATAGGATGTGAAAGAAGGGCCCCAGTATTCAGAACAGGGAATGTAGGGTGAACTCCATCCAGAACACCAGGACCTGGTGGAGTTCCACCTTGACAAAAGGAAGACAGGATTCCTGCTAGTGTGGAAGGGGGCCAGGACTCAGACCACTGTCACAACAATGGTCTCTTCCAGCATAAAAACACAGAACAGTTCAGAGATCAAATACATATGGACATTTTTTACCCTTTCGTTAACTAAATATCTTTTCCATTTCCCATAAATTTCTTTTCCATGCTTTTGAAACATCAGGTCTTATTGCCTTTCCCCTCAGAATAGAAATGTAATTCCTAATTTCTAATGATCATAAAGACCACAGGTGGGAACTCCAACTTTCTACCAATAAACACAGATTTGGCTCGGTCTGCACTCATTTTTAGAAATTTCTTTCTTGCTGTTAGAATAAAATATATCTAGGAATCTCCTAAAATAATCTTCCCAGTTTTGCTCTAGATCTCATCTCCTCCCTACTCAGGGAGATTAATGTACTGATCATTTCCTCTTTCCTGTGTCTTCAATTTCTCCCTACCTCCTTCTTTCCAAAAGAATTTAAGCAGACTGAAGTCCCTTACATCAGAGAAACACAACATAGCTAACTCTGCTTTCCTTACCACCAAATACTCTTAGCCTGCTGTAATATAGCTTTTGTGTCCACTCAGTTACTAAAATTGTTTTCACCAAGATCACCAAATACATCTTCATTGTTATTCCTAGTGGGTACTTTTCAACTTTTTCTAAACCGAACCACTGTTGTTCACTCTCTCTTTTAAATACTCCTTGTTTCGTCTTCTAGATTATCCATTGTCCTGGTTTTTCACAGATTTTTCTGATAGCCACTAAACATCTGCTTTGCAGGGTCTTCTTTCTTCTACCAGGAATTCCAGCCCCTCCTCCTTTCTTTGCCTTCTTACCTGCACTCCTCCCTTTATCCTCAACATGCCTACTCTTCTGAAAATCAGTTTTGTTCTTACATACTCCAAGAAGTTTTTCCTGAATTTTGAAATATGTGTTCTGTCCAAGTTTATATGCTTTCGTAGCACATTTTCCTCAAGTAGTGTTGTAATCACCTGTATACACACCTGTGTTCCTCATGTTCTTGCTTCTCAAATTATGGCTCACAAACCCTCAGCATCAGCATCGCCTGAGAACTGCGTAGAAATGCAGAATCTTAGGTCCCACCGCAGACCTACTAAATCAGAATCTGCGTTTTAATGACATACCAGGGTGATTCGTATCCACATTAAAATTGGGAATCTCAGTGTGGTCATATTAGACACTTGATAAATATTTGTTCAATGAAATGGAAAAATCCCTGTCTACCCAAGAAATCTGTACAGAAGAAAGCAAGTGGGGGGACTTCCCTGGCAGTCCAGTGGTTAAGACTTCACCTTCCAATGCAGGGAGTGCAGGTTTGATCCCTGGTCAGGCAGCTAAGATCCCACATGCCTCGGGGCCAAAAAACCAAAACATAAAACAGAAACAATATTGTAACAAATTCAATAAAGACTTTAAAAATGTTCCACATCAAAAAAAAAAAAAAAAAAAAAAAACTTAAAAAAAAAAAAAAGAAAGTAAATGGGATGGATTGCCTTAAGGCTAGAATGATGTATTTGAGTTGCAGCTCAAAGGTACCGCTGAATTGGGAAGGCTCTTTTGCTCATTTGTAGAGGACAATTGCACACAGCTGCTCCGTTTCTATTTAATGAAAAGATGCGGGGGTGGGGGTGTGTGAGTGAGTGTGTGACAGAGAGAGAGAGAGACACAGACAGAAAGAGACAAAAAGAAACAGAAAGAAGAGAGAAAGTAAATACAGTTTAGCTAGTGAGCTTTGGAAATCTCCATCCGTTAAACTTCCATTGATCGCAGAGCCCCATGGTGCAGCTCATAAGTGATTGGGTAACTACTGTCTCAAGTGAAGCTCATGGAAGAAGCAGAATTCAGAAGCTCCTCCTAAGACAACACCAGGTCTGCTGATTTTATTCCATTTAAAAATCATAAGAGCAGAGGTTTTGTATTTGGTAAACGTTTACTGCTACATACTCTTTTAACTTGCAACATGTTCCAGGGCCTAATGATAATTCAAAGGGGTCAAACTAGGCCCCGAGGGGAAAATTCAGCCTGTATCCTGTTATTGAATAGCCAAAAAGCTAAGAATGGTTTTCACATTTTAAAAGGTTTTTAAGAAAACAAAGAATATATAACAGAGACCATAAGTGGCCCTCAAATCCTAAAATATTTACTCTCTGTGTCTTTACAGAAAATGTGTACTGGTGCTAACTCAAAAATTTACACCAACATCCATAACAGCATCAGAAAAACCATTTTAGGGCAAAATCGTGCAACGTGGAAACTGTTCAGTAACAGGAAAAGATTTTAAGTTGCCACCTGCCATCGCTCTGGTGTGAATGTGTACGCACATACACACACACACACACACACACACACTAATTTATTATCTACCAGAAACTCCTGGGTGTGCTTTTTGGCACAATCATTATCACAGAAAATAAGGAAAATAGAACTTTCCTTAACAATTCCTTGCTTCTGTTTAATGGGTAGTAAAATCTATTTGGTTTGAAAAATAGATTTCACTTAAAGTTTTAGAAAGAAATCATTGTTATGCCAGAATAAAATAACTTTTCAATAAATAAGTGCAGTCATTTCACAATCTTGCCATTTTTTTGGTGTATATTAGTTTAAAACAATGGGTTCTGGCTTCACTTCACCTGGAACAAAGTGGTAGCTGTGCTTAGGAAAATACTTTATTCCTACCAAGAGAGCAGATTCCTATTACGATCTGATAATCTGATGTAAACATAGTGGCAGTTTGAGCAAAAGATCCCAAGATTTGACTTGGAGTACATTCAAATTATAGGGTGGAAAGGCCTCTTTATAGCCCTGTTTGGGGTTTGTAAAGAACTTTGTTTTAAAATTTCTCAATAGTTTGATCATTGGGTATGTGCGCATATGTGTGTAATTTTTGACACATGACCTATTTGATTAATGAAGTGAAAAATACTTTTCTCAAAAGGTTAGTTATTTTATGCTATTTTTATCTTTCTGTTTAGTATGGAAATTGTGGCCTTATATACTTGTAAAATTATCTCTCATCACATTTGGTAGGTAATTTTTTGGAAGCACCTATCAGTATTCATAAATTCTTTGGCCTTCACAAGCTAGATAATTCAACATTAAGTAAAAGTGATTTTCAGGGGACTTTCTGGAATAAATCCCTTGTATATGATCATATGCAAATTATGGAGGGAGGGAATACTCATGAACAATTGAAATTATCCCCTAATTTAAATTTGCCAGATATTTTGTCTTTCTTACAACTTCAATGCTGTGTGCTTTTGCATGAAAAAATAACTTTATAAAGTACATGTATCTGTGAATTATTTGAAAAGAGTTTTAATTGCTGGGGTTTCTATGATTAGACTGGAATTGAGTTTATCCCCCTTCTGTTTTATACAACAACATATAATGTGACCCAGAGGGTGCTTTTTAAAATTTAATGTGTTTAAGGAATCTTTAATGATGTTAAAAGTTTGATCTTGCCTGTAGGATAGAACAGTCTTGTAAAAAAAAATTTTTTTTAAATTAGCCTGTGTAACATTCCAGGCTAATTTTTTCCATATTAGGTAGCATCCCCAAAGTTAAGGTTAGTAAGTACTTTTACCATATCAATTTTAGAGAGGAGCATTGACTTCACATCAGGTATTAATAGTTTTTACATAACATACAAAATGGTCAACTACATTTCTTATTTTTTGTATGTTATCAACACTTAAGTTGTAATGACTTAAATTATACAAATATCTGTTATATGACTAAGATATGCACAATACTGTGCAAAACATGAAAGGCAGAGAAAATGAGCGGGCCATGCCTTCAAGGTAAATTTCATGAGGCCAGGATAATGTCATATTCGTCTTTATTGAGTCAGATCATAATACACAGTCTATACGTAGAGAATACTCATTTGATATTGTACATGTTGAATATGAGTGAATTTGTAATGAATATAATGGGGAGTGGATCTAAGAAAAATGCACAGTTAACCATAACACAATAGAAGCATGAGACTGTAAATACCTTAGAAAGATTCAAAATGACATGAGGGTTTCAAGGAGACAGTAATCATATCAGGTTACAATTGGAGAGGAGAAAAAATCTAGGACGGCTGCATGTCAAAGGAATTTTTGAGATGGCATTGGAGTATAGAATAGTGAGAAATGGGTTAAGGAGCCGTCCAGACAGAGAGAACTCACATGAAAAAGGCACAGAGGTGGGAACACATGGCAAGTGTTAGGGGACTGGTAACTGCTTTATATGGGTTGTAATGTGAGGTACAGATAGGGAGGGCATGGGGAGATTGGGATTTAACATGCTGCTCTAGAATAAGAGAAAAAGGAGTGATTTATATCATCTATCCTTCTGTAGGAATGCCAAAATTCTCTGCAGTCAAGTATTTAAACAAATCTCCTCAAACAAGTTGACAGTGAAAATTATGTAGCAGCTTTAGGTAAATTGTTCCAGTATTCAAAAGACAAGGTTATCAGGTGTTTTAAGTTAAGCCCAAATTTGCTTCAGAAGTGGAAGACATAACTTTGATAATCCTTTTAGCAAACACACTGTAAAATTCTCTCTTGTATAAGTTTTACCTTTTGTGAATGGAATAAGCTTAGATATTCTTACATGCTCTTAAATTTAAAATTATTTTACTAATTGTTTGCTTTCTTCTTAAACCATCAAAATACTGGGCAATAAATTTGGTTCTAAGAAATCATGTATTTAGTATACATTTAAATCTTGGTTCCTCATATTTATTTATTCTTTGTTTTTCATATATCATTTGAAAAATTATTTCCTGACCGTACTTTTATAAGGAGTATTGGAGAATATTTCTTGAACACTTGCATTTCCAATATATGGCAATGCTGTCTTATGGCCATTTGAAACTGTAACACAATCATAATGAAAGGAAGCAGATGTTCATTGCCGAGGAGGAACTCTATGTGATGCTACTTCCAAAATATACATCTTCCATATCAAAAAGATATTTTTCATTTCTGCCTTTCTCTATGTGCATTGGAATTTCCTATGTATATTATTCACTGCAGGAAATATAATGTTAGAGGGAATATCATAATAAGATTTAAGTGTCATACCAAAGGACTAATTTTGGGAAATTCACTCAGGAGATTTGAACAGCTGCTGATTTCCTCTTTTTATTATTTCTAGGAAGTGAAATTTATAAACTAAATTTTCCCAAGATGGTTTACAGGTAGCTATTATACTAGGAAAAAATAATAAGGTGCAGGAATCCAGGGAGAAGAAAATACTTGTGTCTAAAAAATATGTTTGAAAATTATTTCGAGTGAAATATTTCCTTCAGATCTTAATGAACTTTATTAAGAGATATTTTGATGTAATGTAACTTTATTAAGAGACATTATTTTTCTAAAACTCACTTGAATAGGAATAGTTTCCTAGAAAGTCCATGGCATTTATTTGGAGTCAGTGTCTGGTCTTTATGATTCTCATTTAATGAGGCAGGGTTGAGGATCTTCTCAGTACCGTCTCCTGGAGGCTTGCATGTGGATTTCTGTGCATCATTATACTTGGGCAAAAAGCTACAATAATGTACTAATCAGAAAAACATTGATTGTAAGTCAAGATTAAAAATTTTCCTCATATTTGATTCTCCAGTCAAAGGTCAGTTGGTCTGACCTCAGCCTAGTAGAGATAATAATTAAATAATGATAATACCTTAGATTTAGACTAATATTTACAGGTAACATAATTTACATGAATAATATAAGAACAAAAAGTAACAAGTCACAGAAAATAAAAATAATACGTTGATATTACAGATAACAATATTATAGGTAACAATTATTTTATTTGAATTTGTGAATTAAGAAGAGAGTGATTAAGTCCCTTAATCTCAATGAGACTCAGTTTTTTCACTTATAAAACAGACTTTAGTAACCAGTCTCTTGCTTGAGTTTACACAGCTAATGAGTATGAGAGCTGGGACGCTAACCCAGGACTCTTGAATCCCAAATGATAACAGTTTCTCTTTAGGAAAATGTCAGTTGTCCTAGGAAATGACCTTATATGATCTATTCAAAGACTGTTGACTCCAAACCTTCACTTTTCTTTTATTTTCTCATATATTTGAGCTAATTGCATGACAGAAAACATTTGAAAACTAAAACATTCAGTTAGGAATTCAGATGTTTTTGTCTCTGTGATATTCACCACGTGGTAGATGTAGAAACCCAGAATCAAGAAAGTTCTGAACTCGTATGGACACCAAGGGGGGAAAACCACAGTGGGGTGGGGATGGTGGTGTGCTGAATTGGGCGATTGGGATTGACATGTATTCACTGATGTGCATAAAATTGATGACTAATAAGAACCTGCAGTATAAACAAACAAACAAACAAAACAACTAACACTAAACTTTCTTTGGGTTATTTGTATGGAAATATGTTAATATAAATGTCTCAGACATCACATGAAATTTCTAAAAATCTTATATGTTCTGGTATAATGTTATAAGTCATAATTCTAGTTATTACTTTAAAATGTATATCTCAGAAATAACTAAATTTCCTTGTAAACTGCATTATTATGAACTTTCATAAAATCTTTAACCGTGAAAAAAAAAATGCCTCTGTCAAAATTGCTGAATAAAAAAAAAAAAAAAGTTCTGAACTAACAATTTCGAGAATATATGATCCAATATCCTCATTCTACTGAAGACAGCACTGGATTGACGGCTCTCTTTACAAAACACAGCAGGGCTCTCCATGAACCCAATAAAAACTAGAAGTGATATTATAGTAATGATATTTTTGGAGGAAATGGTTTTGCTCTTTTGGATTTTTCATTTAAATAGTCCTTTTTACATTTGGAGACCATTTGTGTAAACCGGAAGGCATGTAATTCCAGGGAGTTAACAATCTTGAAGGAAATTACAATTTGAACTCTTTGGCTTATTTTTATTACCAGATCTGTTTAAGAAATTTAATAGACATGACAATGCTGATGTTATGGCCCGACAGGAAACAAGAATATGCTATAGAAACCAGACAGTAAAAAAATAATTGACCTGTTCTTTGTAAGGTATGAGTTCTCCACGATCTGCCGGGACTAAAGCACCATTGCCTTAGCTCATGGGCTATGCCACAGCCTGAGTCACTGCTCACAAAGAGCTAAGAAATGTTGTGAAATGACATCAACAGAGCCTGGACACCAGGCCACTAAAAGGATGTGTGGGGTTTCATTTTATCATATTAGAGTTTTTCCCTTTAATTTACTATATTTCATTGAATCTAAGATGCTACAATGATGCATATTACAGTTTAATGGTGTTAGCTGGAACCTAGATTGCATCCTCTCAACTTAAATCTGTATTATTCTGAGCTGAGTGAATTCTCTCCATAATAATAAAATAAAAATAATCTAGGACAGCAAAATTATTTTTCCAGTTTCTGTCAGTTTATCAATCCTCAAAAATAATTGAGCACCTATTGCTGCTTGGGAAAGTGCTAGGCATGACAACCCGGGGCCTGCCCTCAGAGAGCTTACAGTTATACATTTGTAATACATTTGTAATACAAAGTGATAAGAGCAATAAATAGTCAAATAGAGAAGAAATTACAGCACCTGTAAGAGTATAGGTAGGGCATGTGGGCCAATAACAGGGCTTAGGGAATCACTAAAGGGACAGTTTCAATAATCAATTTTTTATGACATTTAAACTTGTATAACTAGCAACACTTCTGTTTCTCTCTTCTTTGAATACATTTTTTTAAGTTTATAATGTTCTCAATATACTATAATTATTAATAATTGCTAATGATAACGATGCAACATATACTCTTGCTATTATATAATGAATGGTTTCCTGCCCCTTTAGTTGGCATCAGCAATCAAGAATCCTCTCTTTAAGAATAATATTTACTAGTATTTCAGGTTGAATAATATGAAATTGTTGTTTCTATAGGTTAAAAACAACTGAATATTGGCAATTTTATGTGACTCACCCTATTCATCTTGCTAAATGGAAGAAATTTCCAACGTGACTCTTTCATGCTATCATCTTTTGCCTCCTTTTTTGTTGTTATTGCCTAGATCTTACGAGAAATTCAAAATCAATAATTTTCAGTTTTAATGAATCTACCCCTCTTACCAAATATCAGAATTTATATGCATATTTTTTTACATGTGATTGGGAACCAGAGGAAAGAGATTTTGAACTGAAGTAGTAGATTTCTTTTCTTAACTTAATCAATGGCCTCAAAGACAATTCCTAAATTCCCAAGATGACATAAGATACTACCAGATTCCGTAAATTAACAGCAGTCTTGCCCAAGTTAAGTAATTGTTCTTGGACAAGAAAAACAGTTGACTTGTTCGGCATACAGTCAAAAGGAAGGTTCATACCCTCTTCTGGAAGTGGCCAGCTCCCATCTTAACACTAAGCTCTTTATTTCCATCTTCTTTTTTTGAGTTCCACTTGGTACTGAGACATGCATCAGTAAGAAGCACCTCTACATACTCAGCTAGACTGTTCAGAAACTTTCTTTAAGAGATGGGATAATGGAAATACTATACATATGGATCATTAGAGATTTGACTCTTAGAATCACTTCTACTCCAGTTTCTACTGTAAATTGCACAATCAATAATCAAGCAGTCTTCTGCTGGAAAGAAATGAAACAAATGATTATTTAAAAATTAAAAAAAAGTTTGAACTTTGAGAGTTGTTTTGCCTTTTGAGAGTGGTTTAGAAAACCACTAGGTCTTTTGAAGCTAAAGTAGAATGAAGAGTATTTTCTAAAAAATGAAAAAAATAGAAATTTACAAAATATATATATTTTATTTCTAGCAATTTAGCAAAAATTTAAAATGTCATTATAGTCTATGAATTTCCATGTGTGATAAGATTTCTTTCATTTATCCCTGGTGGGAATGTAAATCGCTACCATATTTTACAAAGGGCCATAAGATAATTAGGTATAATATCATGTAAAAAGTCAAGATATAAAATTATATAGAAAGCCTCAGTTATGAAAAGTTAGGAAAATAAAAAATTTCAAGAAGGAAATACGTCAAAATATAAATAGTGATTATTCTTGGGAAGTAGCATAATGGGTTATTGACTGGAAAAATAAAAAACCTCACAATGTGAGAGCTGTGAGTTTCAGTTTTATTTGGGGACTTACTGAGGACTAGACTATAGTCCAGGAGACAGCCTCTCAGATAGCTTCTGAGGAACTGCTCCAAAGAGGCAGGTGAGGAGCCAGTATGTATATGAATTTCTTTTCTTTTTTGGTCTGGGAAATAAAAGTAGTCAAACACGCATCTTGGTAAAAGGTTACTGTTAGTCATGAGGATCAGATATCTAAGTTAATGATTTCAGTGTTTATCTAGATATGGGAAGACGCAAGAATCTGGGGCCATTGAAATTCTTCCTTAGATATGCATTTTAACTATGTAGGGGCTCATATATCCAAAACACAGAATGCTTTATCCTGAACTCCTTTCAAGGTGTACTTGTACATCGCTATTTCAGTGGCTAATAACTTGATTCTTGTAGAACTGAATGGTGGGCAACCTTCTTTTGTCTATAGGGTGTAGATGAGGAAAAATAATTTTCCCTCTATCCCTCTATGTTCTTGTCTGAGACCCCCTGTAATAAAATGATAGATTAACATGGGAAAAACAAACAGAAGTTTAATAACATGTATACCTCCTGTATATAAAGGAGACACCCAGGAAAACTGAGTAACTCCCTGAAGTGGCACAAGCTACCACCTTAAATACCATCTTCAGGCAAAAGTAAAAGAAAGATGTTGGGAAATTATCAGAAAAAGCAAAGTGAAAAAGAGTATGATTATTATAACAGATTTAAGTGTCTTCTCCACTGATAAGAGTTTCTAGATATTATTCATCCTCCTCCTCCTGGTACAGAGAGGGAGACACCCTTACAAATGGGGATTTCCCTTATAACTATAAATTTCTCTTGTAAAAGGGTAAGCTCCTACTACATTTTCAGAGCTTCTCCTATGTCTGCTATTTCTTAAAAATAACAAGCTAAAGATAATCCTTATGCCAAAGAGGCATATTTGGGGGTAGTAAATTCTGCTCCCCATTCATGGATAAGCTTATACTGTTTTATATTTTCTTTGAATATGTATTTAAAATAGGTTTTTTACATTTTCCGAGTGCTAAGCGTGCATAATTTTTATATTTTAAAAAAAGTCCAAACATTTTATTTTTTAAAAATGAAGTAATGGTGATTCCAATAAATGATACTTTTAGGAATAATGACATGAAGGACAGAGACTACAACATAATACTAAATATTCCCTGGAGCTAAATATTGGCTCAAGTATGCTAAATTTTAAATAATTTTAAATAAATTCATATTTATGGCTAAATTAAACAAAGTTCAATTTAATTTTTAGAATTCTCAAACAGAACAGGTGTAAAGTTCAGGGAATTGCACTATCCAGTTATTATCTCACTGTAGGAAATCTCCTTTTTCCTTTCCTCTGTCTTCCTGCTCTTTCCTTACCTTACATATTTGATGAGCACTGACTATGTGGGTGACACTGTGTTAGGTGCAGAGGATATAAAAATATTAAACAGCTCCCGTCTTTAAGGAGTTTTCAATTAAGGGTATAAACATTCTTGAAAATTTAACTTCATTTGAAGAAAGTAAACTCAAAGAGATTTAAAAGGAGAAAAGTCTTTTGTGACAGCACACATTCAAGTTTAATTATTAAGAATCTCAGAAGCAAGATATACAACTGTATTCTTTGTCTAATGTGCTTAAGAGTGACTTTACAATCTATTAGCTCAACTAGGAGAGCTGTCAAGTTGCTGGAATGAAACAGGTAGCCTTGTTTCTTCCTGAATTATACAGACAGCAAGTGGGATTGGAAGACCACAGGGGACAGATCTTTGAAACTGTGTCTCTGATGTCACGTTAACAACCACTTTCCTTTTCCTTCTGAAGTGAAAATAAAGCTAAAGGGGTAAAAAAGGGGGAAATAATGGAAACATTTTAATAGTTACTCTATATAGCACAAGTCAATAATTTCAGGAAGATATTTGAAGAATTTCTTTGTCTTGTGGTTATTTATCTTTTCCAAGTCAAAAGAGTTTAGCAACATGACAACGTAATGAACAGTTCAAAAACATTCTTAGGTGACCAGTTTGCAATCAAAACATACTTTATAAATCCCTATTATTATTCCCCCTTGCTTTCTTCTTTTTTTAAAATTTTCTGTCTTATTCCATTTAAAGGATTTCCTTACTCAACAACACGTCCTTTCAGTAGCTCATGTCTATAAAATCAACTGCCAATGCTAATTGCAGAGGCATCGTACATAGGCATTGAGGGGAGACCTCAGGGATAACATCTCTATCTTAAGTTTTGTAGAACCTAAGCCTGCTTTTATCTTTTAATTCTCTCTGCAGCAGCTGCAGTTATCTTTCAGGAACAGATTTGAAATGTGAGGAAAATGCTAACAAATTTGCCAGTATGTAACCTTTCCTTTCTAATATCATTAAGGATTAGGATGAGTGACTCATTTCCTTATATTATCCATATGCAATTGTGGTCATTATTGACCCCTTAATTATAGCTATTAGATGACATAATATTTCAAAACACTTTGCAACCTTCCTATTATTTGCAAACCAAGTCTTTTATTTCAGGGGTGCCAATATTACTGCTCCAATGTTCAAGCGTATTTCTTTAATAGTTAAATTTTGTATCCTTCTACTCATGGAGGAAGATAATATTAATGAGGAATATCTCAAATGATCTCCCCACTCCCATGATCCCCACAAAATATTCATTTTTAATGAATAATAAATAATGTAAAGAAATGTACATTTTTAAAATAAATGCCTAGAAGTCAAAGTCTACTTTAGATACAGACAAAATCATTGATATGCCTGATTGAAAATTACCATTTTTTAATTCATTTGGATAAGGGTTATGTTGTCAAACTCAAATTCATGTGCCCAATGCACAGTGAGGCCAAACAAACTGAACCGTTGGAGTGTGGAGCAGACAAAGGTTTATTGCAAGGGTCAAGCAAGGAGTATGTGTGATTCATGCTCAAAAGACCCAAACACCCTGATAAATTTCAGGGAAGGGTTTTTAAAGGCAAGGTGAGGGAGAGAGTTGCAGGGTGTGTGATCATCTAGTGCACAATGCTCTGGTTGGTTGATGGTGAGGTAACAGGGTGGTGTCACAAGGGTTAACATCAATTCTCAGGCTCCATCCAGTCTGGAGGCTATGTATTCATGGTCATCATGCAGTTAATTTCTACCATTTGGTAGGAGTTTTAGTATCTGCAAAACAACTCAGGAATGTGTATCAGACACTGTTATATATGTCCTTCAGGGAGGAACTAAAGATTCTGTGACTCTGCTATATGGCTGATCTATTGTTTAAATTGTTACCAGTTCTCCTGGCTCAATTGCTATTTTTTGTTACTACATTTTTACATTTCTTCTGTCATTAATTCTTGAGCCAGCTTTTTTGACTCAAGTGAGGCCTGGGAGACTAAAGTTTTTCTACAATCATGAGGCAGGCAGAGGACATGGGGAGGTAGGGTCTGTCATGGGAAGGCCCCATAGGGTCCTGCTCAGTTACAGTAATAATAATAATAATAATGGCAGCTAACATTCATTTTGTACTTACTATGTGACAGCCATTGTGCTGCCTTACTTGGAATATTTCATTCATTCACATAATAATTGTAATATCTACATTTTATAGATAAGGTTAAACACAGGTAGAAACTGACATAACTAGGATTTGAACCATTGTCTTCTAGAACCTGCTGCTCCCTCCTCCATACTCACATTAATCAAATTATAGTATAATTTGTTCTTTGTTTACCTTTCTATCCAGGTGTCTCTAAAGAAGAATGTAAACTGATTTATTTGGGATGCTTAGAGCTATATTTTGCATGATAATGATTTTCTTTCCATCCTTCAAACTGCCACTTTATTTTCTATCCATAAGGTCTATCTATGCATTTTTATGTAATTTTTTTTTTTTTTTTTTTTTCTGAGAACATGGTTGCTTATCTCTGTATTCCCTGTGCATAGCACAGTTAGCTCCTGGCAAACAGAAGACACTTAGTAAATATTTACTGAATGAGTAGATCTGCATATAATTTTTATTTAAAAAATTGATCAATCTATGCATATAATTTTGCTAAAACTTATTATCCAATAATGGTTTCAGAACACCAATAAGGAACATCATCCTAAGTCAATAAGTCTACTTTTGATGCACTAAGTAACTCTGACTAATTTTTTAAGAAATAGCACTACTAGGTCAAAGGGTTTATACATTTTCAAGTTTTAGTAGACATTGGCAAAATTCCAAAAAGGTGCACCAATTTACATTCTCATCAAAGAAGTAGAGGTAGAAAAAAAGCATGATTAGATAAAACGACTTGATTTACTGCTACAACAGATTACTACAATATTCTGAGCAAGCCCCCTGAACTATGTGTAAGAGTTTCTTGATAAGATCCTGGATGGAGATTTCATTGCCTCTTGTAATTACAATTCAGAAGGAGTCACAAGATGTATAAAAAACACTCAAAATTCAAAAATAAGAAAAGAAACCACCCAATTCAAAAGTAGACAAACTATTTTAATAGACTTTTTATCACAGAAGATATGAGGATGGCAAACAAGCACATGAAAAGATGCTCAACATAATATGTCATTAGGGAAACAAAAATTAAAATTACAGTGAGATACCAATACACATGTTAGAATAGTTAAAACAAGACAAAACAAAACAACAAAAAGCTGACATTAGCCATTCCTGATGAGGATGTGAAACAGTTGGAATGATTGTTCATTGTTGATGCAAAATGATACAACTACTTTGGAAAACAATTGGGCAGTTTATTATAAAGTTAAATGTATTTGTGCCATATGATTCAGCAGTCTCACTACTAGGATTTACCCAAGAGACACAGAAGTTTATGTGTACATCAAAACCTATAGTGCATGTTTATAGCAGCTTTATTTATAATTGCCCAAAACAGAGACAATCAGTATCCTTCACCATGTGAATGGATGAACCAACTATGGTATATCCATACAATGAAGTAATGCTCATCAATCAAATGGAATAAACTATTGATACAAACCAATAACATAGTTAAATGTCAAATGAATCATGCTAAGTGAAAGAAGTCAGACACAAAAGGCTATTGTATAATTCATTCTCTTTCTTCTCTCTCTCCCTGTATAAAGATATGAGGTAAAGTTATTTTTAAGGCAGGATAAGAAAATTTTTGAATATAAAATTCTCTCTGCCCATTTGGGCCACTCTCTCTTTAGTGTGCATTGTGTATCTCCATTATACTTGAACTAGACCTCCTTAGAAGACACAGGAATGCCTGCTCAACTGAAAAGAGCAATTTTCTCCTGGTACCAGCAAGGTAACTCCTTAACAGATAACATTCCTTTCTAAATCCTGTGAGGGGTCACGGTGACCCACTACTTGCCTTGTATGTGCAGATCTGGACTATGTAAACTGTCAATCTGTTACTTTGATGTGTGACCCTTTGTTTTGAAAACGTGTGTAACTGTGCTTTGACCTCTAACCAGTGGAACAATCCTCAGGGCTTTCTGAAAGACTGTCTGCCAGGTTATAACCCTCAGGTTGGCTCGAATAAAATTCCCTACTTCTTTCTTAGACTGACTATTAATTAATTTTTCATCGACAGTATAAACATTCTGGAAAAGGCAAAACTATAAGCACAGAAAAGAAATCAGTAGGTAGCAGCTTCTAGGGATTGGGAGTGTGTGAGACGTTGACCACAAAGGGGCAACGTGGGAAAATTTTCTTTGACTGATAGAATTGTTCTGTTTCTTGATTGTGGTGGTTGTTCTGAGACTTTATGCATTCATTAAAACTCATAGACTTCTACACCAAAAAGAGCAAATTTATTGTATGTAAATTAAAATTAAAAGACATAAAAATTCAAACGAATAAAAAATAGAGGAATTACAGAAGATCACTTTGACATCTGCAAGGCATTGAGAAGGCATGGTGTAGCCTGCTGTGTGCAGGTGTCTGTGAGTGTGAGTGTGTGTATTATTTATTGTTGTTGTTGTTGTTATTATTATTATCACTACCATTGCCTTGTAGTACCCAGATTTAGTTAGGTAACAAGAGATGATTAGGCTTGTTTTCTCCTCTATCGTTTCCAATTTGGACCCAGAGAGAAAATTATTGCTAGATTTGGATTTTGTTGCTTTGAGAGTTTGTCTTGATTTACCCCTCTCATTTTATAAAGAGATGCTCATTTAGATTGATCAAGGGGGCTGATATAAAATCATCCAACTTACTTTGGGATCAGAATCTGAAACAGATCTAGCTTATTTGTTTATATTCCTATTTAATCAATTTCCCCATTTTAGCAAGGTTATATACTAATATAACTCCTCATGTATTAATGTTGCTCATAGCTTCAGTCTTTGGAAATCTTGGGTATTTTGTATTGCTTGTCAGATACTTTTGGAAGTTAAAATTGTCCTTCAGCTAAATAAAGACAAGATTACCTAACTGCAGCATTAATAAAATTGCATCTAGAAATTCATTTAAGTTCCTCTGAAGAAAATACACTTTTAAATTAAGATCATATAATTACCATTTTACTCGCCTTAAATTAAACTAGATTAATCCATGATCCATGTAAAAAACATTAGAAGTAAAACCATGAATCACTCTTTACTTTAGATGTTTCTTACTTAGATGTTGATTTTTGATTTGACTTTATATTTTGAAGTGTTATAATATTACACATTTAGATTGTGGAGTTTTGTCAAAGTTGGCTGAAAGGTATACCAAAATCAGATTTTTTAGAAGGTGAATCTCTGCTCATCATATAAAAGGATTAGAATCCTGTTTTTGTGTTCAAATTGAGAAAACATTCTTGAGATATAGACTCAGTTCAGGTGTTATCACAGCTGGACAATCTACTTCCCTGGGCATTTATTAAAAGTAAAATACTGTGGAGAGGGCAAACCTCCATAAAGGAGTAGAAAAATGGGAAGAAGCTTAGTCAGTGTCATTAATGTTTATGATAATACTAAGGGGACAGTGAAGGAAGAGAAGTGAGAATAGCATCACCCAAAGTGATATTTTTTCCCCTTAGAAAATGCTTTCCCTGTAGAAACTTTTTAGTAATTATTATTCCATTGCAATTTTGCTTTTTGCCTTTATTTCCAATTAAAAAGATAAAATGTAATCATATAGCTTTTTAAAAAATGAACAATCTGAACAAGTTTTAAGCTATGGCATTGAGTCAGTTACTAAATCTAAAGTATTATTGAAAAATAAAGGGATTTATCCCTCAAATTATACTTACTGCAATTATAGTTATTCCAACAGTAGAGGTTATTTTACTTAATATTAGTGAGTTTTAAATTTATTAGACAAAGTAGCTTTAGCTATGCTGAGGGGGAAAAAAAATCAAACTCTTACCTCAGTGGCTTTAAATAACAAAGGTGTACTTCCTGCTAAGGCTATAGCAAGTTGCAGTTTGAGCTGCTGTCCTGCGCATCTCCTTTCCAGGTAGGGGCTAAGAGGCCCAAACCCTTCCATCTTGCAACTTTGTTACCTTGGAGTCTATTCCAACAGCATGGAAGGAGAACACAGAGCACAGAAAAGGCGCACCTGATCTTTACTTCCTCAGGCTACAAGTGATGCAACCCAGCTGCTCACATTCTGTCGGAGAGAATTGTCCATATGATGGTCTCTAGATGCAGGGAGGCTGGGAAGTGAAGCTTAGCTGTGCTTGTAAGAATATGAAATAATTGGATGAATAAATAGCATTTTCTCTGCCACATATTCTAGTTTCTATTAACATAAACAGATCCATTTACTTTGAAAAATGAAGTAAATAAAGTGGCTTGATTTTTTTGGATGCCCAACCACCATTTTCTAAGAATAGTTTCAGAGCTAAAATTTGGTCAAAGAATTTCAGACACCTTTGTTTTAGATCCAGTACCTTTTTACCACGGATAATTTAGGAGCTGAGTCATGCACTTGATTAGGAAGGAAGAAATGAGTTCTGATTAACAGTATCTCTGAGATAGTTAATTATTAATATATATATCATATATATCTATATATCTATATTATATCTGAAAAGAAAATAAATCCTGAAAAACAACGTGCTTATATGAAAGAGATGTGAATGTTGGATTTCTGTGAAGCCATATGATATCTTTATATGTATTAAATCTATTTATTATTTTGTTTATTTATCCTCTAATTCATTCATGGACTCAGTAGAAAGTTATTGAGTCTCTCAACATAGGCCAGACACCATGCAGAGCCTAAGGATAAAGATGAAAATAAACACGTTCCCTACCTTTAAAGAGGTTCTAATCTAGTTGGGGAGAGTTATTTCTCACTACTTAAAAACGAAAACAAAACATAAACTATAGAGTCAAGCAAGTACTTGTGAAATAGAAAGAATTTGTTCTGCAGGGGAGGAAAATTTGCCACCCTAAAATATATCTGTTTAGCATATTAGTCGTTTTTAGCAGGTTACATTCTGAGAAGTGGCACTCTGAAAGGCTCTGAACACCAAGTAGGAGTTGCCCCTTTGTAAGAAACACTTACATTTGTAAGGGAAATTCCCATTTGTAAGGGTGTCTCCCTCTTTGTCCTGGAAGAGGAAGATGACCAAATCTCTCAAAAGTCTTATCAATGGAGAAGGCAGGACTTAAATCTGCATCACAGTCACCCAGTTGCCAGTCCTGGTAACCTCCCAAAGCTAACTCTCCCCACCCTAGCATCCTCTTTAGGTGAGGAAGGTATTTAAGGTAAGGACTCTGGCCATTTTTGTGAGTTACTCAGTTTTCCTGGATTTCTTAGGTATATATGTTATTAAACTTTGTTTGGTTTTCTCCTGTTAATCTGTCCTATGTCAAGCTAATTCTTAGACCAGCCAGAAGAACCTAGAAGAGTAGAGGAAAACTTTTTCCTCCCTGACAGTTCAAAGAGCCACTGGGGACAGAGATGAGGGTGCTTCTAACTCTGCTTGGGAGAGAAATCAGATTATATTCTTACTGAGGAATGGGCCTATGTTTAAGATTGTTGTATATTTTCTATAAAAGTTTTGGAAAGCTGTCACTGAATTTGTTTAGAACTGAGTAGGATGATAAGTGTCCTCACAATATATTTGAATGAAATAATTCACCAACTTCAAAGGCCATTTGGGAATAAACAGATTTTTCTTTCTGGCTTTGGATATATGCTCCTAAATTGTAATTAGGCATACATGACTAGGTAAATATAGATTTATATAATCTAATTGGGGTATTATTTATTTTCAAAAAACACTTTACTTAAAAAATCTTTGAGATAAAACATGGATATATTTCTATTAAGAATAAAGCAATATGGCAGCACTTATGTAAAATCTCATATTTTTCAAAGTCAGTATTCCTTCAGAGAACATGAATCATGAACACGAACATGCTGTTCTTTTGAATTTAATAGCATCACATAACTTTTCCACAAAAAGTTTGACATTTAAAAATCATGTTAGTAATGGTACTTATGATGCCGAAAACTCAGCCTCCGTGCACTGGTGCTGAATTGAATATTGAAGACAGAGTTTTGGGTGAAGTAGAAAAGAATAGCTTTATTGTTTTGCCAGGCAAAGGGGGACACAGCAGGCTCCTGCCTCAAAAACTGTGTGTGCCAACGAGAGAGGATTTGGTGAGGAGTTTTATAGCAATTGTTCAAGGGTGGGGTTGCTGATAAGATTAGGGTGTGTGTAGGACCTGCACTCCTTTAATCTGGCCTCAGGTGGTCTTCTCTGGAATGAAGAATGCTGACATCATCCATTTGTTGGGGGTTTTAGTTCTGTAAAGAGCTCAAAGATATTGTTATGTGTATCCCTTGAGATGGAACCAGGACCCTGTCCCAAGCCTGCACTATTGTTTTTTGGCTACTCCTCCCTTGTCTCTGCATCCCCTCCCTTCCTTGTAGCAACTGTTCAAATCTGCCCTTTGGGACTTAGGGAAGGTCATGGAGGCTGGAGTCTGTTCCCTAAAGATAAGGAACGGGGGACACAGAAAGGCTTCCATGCCCAGGAGCCCCAAAGGGTCCTACTCGGTTTCACTTACAAAGGATAAAAAGTTACGTTAAATAATATTGTCATTAGTTGAAAAACACTATTTCTGCATTTTTGCCCTTGCAGTTGTCTTCTCGTATACTCTCTTTCTGCCCCCCTAAATTGTATATGTGTTCTTTCTCAGAATTAAAAGTTTTCTTAATATCATTATATTTTATAGATATTATCAAAATTCTTGCAGTCAGGATAGGCATATTTAGGTCAGGTTATGGGGCAAATGGCATAAGACTTATTGAGAAAACAGTGGTTCTGGGAAATGACAGACCTAAAGGGTATGACATGTTATTGGCTTAAACAATAGTCTAGAGTGACGAATACCTATTAATATGTGTTCTGAGGGCAAATGAAAAGTGAGGTGACAGAATATGGTATTAGTTTGAAATGGACAGGGCAAGTAAGATACAGAGGTTCAGGAGTAATAGAAGTTAGCATTACAGCATTAAGCTGAATGAGAAGAAAAGACATTACATGGTGAGAATAGTTATTTAGATTTTGTTCATTTACTTGTGTGTGTGTGTGTATACGTGCATGTATGTGAATGTGTTGAGTGGGTGTGAATTTATTTCCTGACTTTATCAAGAAAGGATTCAAATCAGTTATAAAACACACATGCTAAGACCTCTGCTTCTGGTCAAGATGGATTAACAGGGAAAGAATAGGATGCCTGAAACAAATGCAAGACAGGATAAAATGATGTAACCAAAAGCTGGTTCTTTGAGAAGACTAATAATATTGATAAACATCTAACTAGATTAACCAAGAAAAAAGAGAGAAAACACAAATTAGGAATAAAGAGAGATGACATCACTACAGATTCAGTAGATATATTTAGGGAATATTATAAACAACTCTATGCCAATATATTTGACTACTGAGAGAAAATAGATTCCTTGAATAACATAAACTATTAAAGGCTCACTCAAGAAAAACTAGATAATCTTAAAAGCCTTATATCTATTAAAGAATTGAATTTGCATTGAATTTTCACTTCTTAACACAAAGAAAACACCAGGAAATTCTACCAGACATTTGGAGAAATAATATCAATTCTACATAAACTCCCCTAGAAAACTGAAGAGGACTGAATACTACCCAATTCATTTGATGACACCAACATTTAAAAACAAATAAAAAAACAAAAAAGAATAAAACAACTACACAATATCCTTTAAGAATATAGATGAAAAAAGAATTCTTAATAAAATGTTAGCAAACCAAATCCAATAATACATAAGTTGAATATATCATGAACAAGTGGATTTTATCTGAGAAGGAAAGGTTGTTTGCACATTTGATAACTAACCAACGTTCAGAAAAAAAAATACATGATCATCCCAATAGACACACAGAAATGCAATTGACAAAATCCAAACTCCATTGCTGATGAAACTGCCAGCAAACTAGGAATTGAAAGAAACTTACTTAAACTTGATAAAGACATCTACAAAACTCCTGCTGCTATAGTCATTTTCACAAAATTGATTCTTCTAATCCAAGAACATGGTATATCTCTCCATCTGTTTGTGTCACTTTTTATTTCTTTCATCAGTGTCTTATGGTTTTCTGAGTACAGGTCTTTTACCTCCTTAGGTAGGTTTATTCCTAGGTATTTTATTCTTTTTTTGCAATGGTAAATGGGATTGTTACCTTACTTTCTCTTTCTGATCTTCCCTTGTTAGTGTATAGGAATGCAAGAGACTTCTGTGCATTAATTTTGTATCCTGCAACTTTACCAAATTCATAGATTAGCTCTAGTAGTTTTCTGTGGCATCTTTAGGATTTTCTATGTATAGTATCATGTCATCTGCTAACAGTGACAGTTTTACTTCTTCTTTTCCAATTTGGATTCCTTTTATTTCTTTTTCTTCTCTGATTACCATGGTTAGGATTTCCAAGACTATGTTGAATAAGAGTGGCGAGAGTGGACATCCTTTCTTGTTCCTGATCTTACTGGAAATGCTTTCAGTTTTACACCATTGAGAATGATGTTTGCTGTGGGTTTGTCATATATGGCCTTTATTATGTTGAAGTAGGTTCTCTCTGTGCCCCCTTTCTGGAGAATTTTTATCATAAATGGGTGTTGAATTTTGTCAAAAGCTTTTTCTGCATCTATTGAGATGATCATATGGTTTTTACTCTTTAATTTGTTAATATGATGTATCACATTGATTGATTTGCATATAGTGAAGAATCCTCGCATCCCTGGGATGTCCCACTTGATCATGGTGTATGATCGTTTTAATGTGTTGTTGGATTCTGTTTGTTAGTATTTTATTGAGGATTTTTGCATCTATGTTTATCAGTGATATTGGTCTGTAATTTTCTCTTTTTGTGATATCTTTGTCTGGTTTTGATATCAGGGTGATGGTGACCTCGTAGAGTGAACTTGGGAGTGTTCCTTCTGCAATTTTTTGGAAGAGTTTGAGGAGGATGGGTGTTAATACTTCTCTAACTGTTTGATAGAATTTGCCTGTGAAGCCATCCGGTCCTGGACTTTTGCTTGTTGGAAGATTTTTAATTGCAGTTTCAACTTTATTACTTGTGATTGGTCTGTTCATATTTTCTGTTTCTTCCTGGTTCAGTCTGGGAGGATTGTACCTTTCTAAGAATTTCTCCATTTCTTCTAGGTTGTCCATTTTATTGGCATATAGTTGCCTGTAGTAGTCTCTTGTGGTCCTTTGTATTTCTGCGGTGTCAGTTGTAATTTTTCCTTTTTCATTTCTAATTTTATTGATTTGAATCCTCTCCTTTTTTTTCTTGGGGAGTCTGGCTAAAGGTTTATCAATTTTATTTATCTTCTCAAAGAACCAGCTTTTAGTTTTATTGATTATTGCTATTGTTTTTTTCGTTTCTATTTCATTTATGTCTGCTCTGATTTTTATGATTTTTTTCCTTCTAGTAACTTTGGGTTTTGTTTTTTCTTCTTTCTCTAGTTGCTTTAGGTGTAAAGTTAGGTTGTTTATTTGAGATTTTTCTTGTTTCTTGAGGTAGGATTGAATTGCTATAAACTTCCCTCATAGGACGGATTTTGCTGCATCCCATAGGTTTTGGGTCATTGTGTTTTTGTTGTCATTTATTTCTTTGTATTTTTTGATTTCCTCTTTGATTTCTTCAGTGATCTCTTGCTTATTTAGTAGCATATTGTTTAGCCTCCCTCTGTATGTGTTTTTTTACAGTTTCTTTTCCTGTTATTTATTTCTAATCTCATAGCGTTGTGGTCAGAAGAGATGCTTGATACATTTTCAGTTTTTTAAAATTTACCAAGGCTTGATTGGTGACCCAAGATGTGATCTATCCTGGAGAATGTTCCATGTGCACTTGAGAAGAAAGTGTATTCTGCTGTTTTCGGATGGAATGTCCTATAAATATCAATTAAGTCTATCTGGTCTATTGTGTCATTTAAAACTTGTGTTTCCTTATTTATTTTCTGTCTGGATGACCTGTCCATTGGTGTAAGTGAGGTGTTAAAGTTCCCCACTATCATTGTGTTACTGTCGATTTCTCCTTTTATGGCTGTTAGCATTTGCCTTATGGATTGAGGTGCTCCTATTTTGGGTGCATAAATATTTACAATTGTTATGTTTTCTTATTGGATTGATCCCTTGATCCTTATGTAGTGTCCTTCCTTGTCTCTTGTAACAGTCTTGCCATCCCTATCAAATACCAATGGCATTTTTCACAGAATTAGAACAAAAAAAAATTACAATTTATATGGAAACACAAAAGAGCCTGAATAGCCAAAGCAATCTTGAGAAAGAAAAACAGCTGGAGGAATCAGGCTCCCAGACTTCAGACTATACTACAAAGCTACAGTAATCAAGACAGTATGGTCCTGGCACAAAAACAGAAATATAGATTAATGGAACAGGATAGAAAGACAGTAGATTATCCCACATACCTATGGTCACCTAATCTATGACAAAGGAGGCAAAAATATACAGGGAGAAAAGATAACCTCTTCAGTAAGTGTTTCTGGGAAAAATGGACAGTTACATGTAAAACAATGAAATTAGAACACTTCCTAACACCATATACTAAAATAAACTCAAAATGGAATAAAGACCTAAATGTAAGCCTAGACACTATAAAAATCTTAGAGGAAAACATAGGCAGAACAATCTTTGACATAAATCACAGCAAGATCTTTTTTGACCCACCTCCTAGAGTAATGAAAATAAAAACAAAAATAAACGGTACCTAATTAAACTTAAAAGCTTTTTCATAGCAAAGGAAAACATAAACAAGATGAAAAGACAACCCCCAGAATGGGAGAAAATATTTGCAAATGAAGCAACTGACAAGGGATTAATCTCTAAAAATATACCAACAGCTCATGCAGATCAATATCCAAAAAACAAACAACCCAATCAAAAAATGGGCAGAAGACCTAAATAGACATTTCTCCAAAGAAGATATACAGATTGCCAACAAACACATGAAAGGATGCTCAACATCACTAATCATTAGAGAAAGGCAAATCAAAACTATAATGAGGTATCACCTCACACCAGTCAGAATGGCCATCATCAAAAAATCTACAAACAATAAATGCTGGAGAGGGTGTGGAGAAAAGGGAACCTCTGGCACTGTTGGTGGGAATGTAAATTGATACAGCCACTATGGAGAAAAGTATGGAGATTCCTTAAAAAATTGAAAATAGAATTACCTTATGACCCAGCAATCCCTCTACTGGGCATATACCCTGACAAAACCATAATTCAAAAGACACATGCACCCCAATGTTCATTGCAGCCCTATTTACAATAGCCAGGACATGGAAGCAACCTAAATGTCCACCAACAGAGGAATGGATAAAGAAGATGTGGTACATATATACAATGGAATATTACTCAGCCATAAAAAAGAATGAAATTGGGTCATTTGTAGAGATGTGGATGGACCTAGAGTCTGTCATACAGAATGAATTAAGTCAGAAAGAGAAAAACAAATATTGTATATTAACGCATATATGTGGAATCTAGAAAAATGGTACAGATGAACCTATTTGCAGGGCAGGAATAGATACACTGACGTAGAGGATGGACAAGTGGACACAGCAGGGGGGTGTGTGTGAAGGGGGGTGTGGGATGCACTGAGAGATTGGCATTGACATATATACACTATATGTTTAAAACAGATAGCCAGTGGGTACCTGCTGTATAGGGCAGGGAGCTCAGGTCAGTGCTCTGTGGTGACCTAGATGGGTGGGATTGGGTGTTGGTCAGGAGTTCCAAGATGGAGGGGATATATGTATACAGATAGCTGATTCATCTTTTTGTACAGCAGAAACTAACAGAACATTGTAAAGCAACTATACCCCAATTAAAAAAAAAAATCCTACTGCTAACATAATACATCATGATGAAAGAAGGAATGCTTTTCCCCTATGATCAGGAGAGAATGCTTTCCCCTATGACAAAAATCAAGGATGTCTTTCACTACTTATATTCAGCTTTATATTAAAGCTAGTAAATAAGTTTATCAGGCATGTAGAAACAAGATCAATACATAAGAATAATTGTATTTTGATATTACTAGCAATAAATATTCACACATTGAAATGAAAAACTATGCCACTTATAGGATCAAAGTTATTAAATACTTAGAGGTAAATCTGACAATATGTAAGATATATACATTAAAATTATAAAATGTTACAGAAAGAAATTAAAGAAAGCCTAAATAAATGGAGAGATATACCATACTCATGGTCTGAAAGATCAATACTGTGATCAACAAATTCACAATCAAAATCCTAGCAGGATATTTGTTTTGGTAAAAATTACTAAGTTGACTTTAAAATTCATATAGAAATGCTACGGAATGGTTATCACAAAACTGGGTTTGCCTCTTTGTGGGGGTCGAGCCAAAAGACACAACCCAGTGAAAGATCAAGAGAAGGAAGGAATTATTACTTGCAGCAAATAAGGAGAGCACCAGGGATCTTTCCCAAAGCGACATCTCTCTGAACAGCAAAGTTGGGGAAGTTTTAAGCTAAGGGTACATGTATACTCACGAAGGGACTCATATTCAGAGTCTAAACTTTAGTTGATTGAAGTCAGGAGGGTCCGAAAAGGTCAAAATCATCCTCCCTTAATTTCCAGTTGATCTGGTGGTTGAGCACTTCAGGCTAATCTTTAACATTGAAACAGAACTGGGAGTCTTTACAACTGATATATTATCTTTACTATTGTTACTGTTGTTGCCTGATAACAGTCCTTTGTTCCTACATTCTTTTGTTCCCTTAAGGTTATTAATTGCTGGGACCTGTTCAAGGACAAGCATTGTGGCCAGGCTTAGATCACAAAATGTCTTAGGCCAAAAATATCTTCTCTTATGTCAAGAAAGCTATGCTTGGTTCTCTTTCTCTGGGGACCCTCTACCCTATCTGCTTACAGAACTACATGTAGCCCCCAAATTTAAAGATGCTTAACAAAGAAAAAAAAATGAATGGCTAATACTACCTGATATCAAGGTTTATTATAAAGCTACAATCATCAAGACAGAGTGGTGTTGGCATCAAGCTAAACAAATAAAGCAACGGAATAGAAGGAGGAGTCCAGAAATAGACTCATACATATGAAAAACATATTTGACAAAAACACAAAGGCAATTAACTGGAGAAAGGGTCATTGCTTTCAAGAAATAGACTGGGATAATAGGATACCTATATGTCAAAAACAAAACAAAGCAAAGAACATGAACTCTGATCTTTAGCTTGCGTTATATAAAATATTAACACAAAATGGATTATAGGCCTAAATATAAAACCTAAAACCATAAAACTTCTAAGAAAATAAGTCAGTTTGGCTAGAGGATTTGGACTTTTTTTTTTCATTCTGCAACTCCATGTGTTCTTCTGAAGTACCTGGATGTAGGGAAAACACACTCCTTTTAACTAGAGAAGGTAATAACAAAGAACCTAAAAACACTGGAGACAAACTTGTTCTAAATTATAGTCTTGATTAGGACACTCTATATTTACATTCAAATGTAATCTCTGAGGGGGAGCATTCATTTTGATAGTGCCTAAGATAGGACCTTGCAAAAAGTGGCTCGATGGCTGCTCTATTGTTTTTGATATCACAGGCAACATTCTTTGTCCACAGAGGTGAATTTAAGAATTAAGTGATATCATTAATTATAGGAAATGCTGATTATGTACAACTTTTATTGTATTATATACAACTTTGTTGTAACTATGGAGGTTACAGTACTTGTGGTAAAAGTGATTTAGAAGGAAGCAGAGAGAGACCCAAGGCAGTCAAACCCAGGTGATCACCTAAATAAGTAAGAATTATTCCCAAACCCTGTAAAAGACTGGAGAAAAATTTACTAAAGAGGTTGGTGATGGGATAAACATTTATCATTTCCTGAGCTGAAATTTCTGCAAGAGTTCATAGGATCAGTTTGGAATCCTCTTCCACAAGGAAAAAGAAGCTACTATAATGAATTTAAGGATCAAGGCATAACACAATTATTACTTCTTTCATATTCACTTTGCCACAAATTGAAGACAGAAACACAGAGCCTGTGAGCAGCGAGATCCAGGGACAATTTCAGCCTCGCCACTGCCATGGCTCAGAGCCAGCAGGACTCCTCTCCATCCACCACCATCCACTTCTGGCACAAACTTCCAGTCACGGATGAAAACATGCTAGTGCAGAGGCCAAACTGAGCAAGCAAGCTGAGTGATATGTTGACATGGCAGCCTGCATGAAGTCTGTAACTGAGCAAGAAGCCAAATTAATCTTCTCTCAGTAGCTTATGAAAATGTTCTGGAGCCCATAGATCATCTTGGAGGGTTGTCTCAAGTACTGAGAAAATGATGGAAGGTTCCAATAGCTTGAGAATACAGAGAGAAAATTGAAAGTGATCTCCGAGATATCTGCAAATGATTTGCTGTCTCTTTTGGAAAAAAATTCTTCATCCCCAGTGTTTCACAAACCCAGAGCAAAGTCTTCTACTTGAAAATGAAAGGAGACTACTACTGTTACTTGGTCAGTTTACTGCTGGTGATGACAAGAAAGGATTATGGATCAGTCACAGCAAGCCTACCAAGAAGCTTTCCAAGTCAGAAACAGAAAATGCAACCAAAAACATCCTATCGTATTGGGTCTGGGCTGTAAGTTCTCTGTGTTCTATTGTGCGATTCTAAACTTCCTGGGAAAAGCCTGCTCTCTTGCAAAGAGAGCTCTTTCCCCCTCCAGTTTTATTTAAATCTGCAAAGAGAGCTCTTTTCCCCTCCAGTTTTATTTAAATATAATTCACATATAACACTATATGTGTTAAGGTGTACAACATAAAGCTTTAAAAAATGTATATGTTGCAAAATGATTACCATAGTAAGTTGAGCTAACATCCATCACCTCACGTAATTATAATTTTTTTTTCCTTGTGATGAGAACTTTTAAGATTTACTGTCTTAGCAACTTTTAAATATACAGTACTGTTAACTATAGTCATCATGTTGTACATTATACCCCAGAACTTATTTATCTTACAACTGGAAGTTTATACCATTTGACCATCCTCACCCAATTATGCCCCCGCACGCAGCAACCACAATTCTGACTCTGTTTCTATGAGTTTATTTTAGATTTCACCTATAAGTGAGGTCATATGATATTTTTTTTCTCAGTCTGACTTATTTCAGTTAGCATAATGCTCTCAAGGTCCATCCATGTTTTTGCAAATGGTAGAATTTCCTTCTTTTTAATGGCTGAATAGTATTCCATTGTATATGTATACCACATTTTCTTTACATATTCATCTGTCAATAGACTTAGATTGTTAAGTCAGCTTTTGATGAAGCCATTGCTGAACTTGTTATGTTAAGTAAAGAATCACACAAAGACAGCATGCTAACAATGCAGTGACTGACAGGCAGCTTGACATTGTGAACATTGGATGCCCAAGTGGACAAGGCTGAAGCAGGAGAAGGAGGGGAAAATTAACCAGCCTCCCAACTTTTGTCTATCTCATTCTGAAATTTACACATTTGTTATCCATAGTACCCCACAAATAGTTTTTTTTATGACAAGTATATGTTAATTTTATTTGAATGTCTATTTTTTCCCATAAGGTATTTACATTTAATGATAGGGGAATAGAGTCAGTTAACATTTAGAAATTTACCTGCTTTTTCCCTTTTCTTTCTTTCCTTTAAATTTTACATTCAGACTTGCTTTGTTTTTTCATTTATTCAGCTCTTGTTTTAACAAGATATTTTATCTTGCTTAAATAAATTTTTTTGTTCTTCATATAGGTTTTGAACTTTTGTTACCTTTTCCTAGCTATTTTATCATTTGGCTATTGCCAATTAGATTTTTTTTTTAATTGAGATATAGTTGACATATGACATTAGTTTCAAGGTGTAAAACATAGGGATTTGATATGTGTATATATTGTAAAATAATTACCACAGTGTCTAGTTGACATTCATCACCACATATAATTTTTTTCTCTTGTGATGAGAACTTTTAAGGTCTACTCTCTCAGTAACTTTCAAGTATACAATACGGGCATATCTCGGAGATATTGTGGGTTCAGTTCCAGACCACAGCAGTAAAGTGAACATTATAAAGTGAGTCACATAAATTTTTTGGTTTACCAGGGCATGTAAAAGTTATGTTTACACGATACTGTAGTCTATTAAGTGTGCAATAGCATTATGTCTAAAAAAATAATGTACATACCTTAATTAAAACATACTTTATTGCTGAAAATGCTAACCATTATCTGACAATGCAGGATTGCAACAAACCTGCATTTTTGTAAAAAATGTAATATCTGTGAAGTGCAATAAATTCAAGTGCAATAGAACAAGGTATGCTTATACCATATTATTAACTATAGTTGCCATGCTGTATATTTTATCCCATGACTTATTTATTTTATAACTGGAAGTTCGTACCTTTTGATGCCCTTCAACCATTTCACCCATCCCCCACCCCGTTTCCCCGTTGGAAACCACCAACCTGTTCTCTGTATTTATGCATTCATTTTTGTTGTTTTTTGTTTTTTAGATTCTACATGTAAGTGAGATTGTATGGTATGTCTTTCTCTGACTTATTTCACTTAGCATAATGCCCTCAGGTTCCATCCAGGTTGTTGTAAATGGCAAGATTTCCCTCTTTTTTATAGCTAAATAATATTCCATTGTATATATACATACCATATTTTCTTTGTCCATTCATCCGTTGATGGACACTTAGTTTGCTTCCATGTCTTGACTACTGTAAATAATGCTGCAATGAATGTGGGGGAGCAGATAACTTTTCAAGTTAGTGTTTTGTTTCCTTTGGATAAATATCCAGAAGTGCAATTTCTAGATCATATGGTAGTTCTATTTCTAATGTTTTGAGGAAACTCCATACTGTTTTCCCTAATAGCTGCACCAATTTACATTCCCACTAACAGAGCACAGGGATTCCCTTTTCTTTATATCCTCATGAACACTTGTTATTTCTTACCTTTTTGATAATAACCATTTGTGTGTGTGTGTGTGTGTGTGTGTGTGTGTGTTGGCTGCTTTATTTAAGGACTGGTGACTGACAGCTATCCTCAACCCAGCCCCTCCCTCCTCTACAAAAGTGGCCAAACATGAAAACAGGCTGCTCTGCCAGGGGGCCTGTGGGGCTGTGGCTTGAATCCCAGGCCACAGGCCTTGGAAGGCAGGGAAGGAGGATGGGCAGTCAGTCCAGTTCAAATGGACAAGTGCTGGTGAGGTGGGGGAAGATGCTGGAGAATCCTGAGGCAGCCTCTGCTGGACTTGCCCTCACCTAGGATGTCAGGACACAGGTCCCTGGAGGAGCCAAGACTCCAAAGCCAGGGGGCCAGGTGCCAGAGGAGGGAGCAAGTCAAAGGCTTTTGGAGACAAGGGAGGCAGTTCAGGACCCTGGAACCCAGCAACCCTTCAACACTATCCCATGCCCACGAAGACACCCCCACAGTCACACCTGCAGCCACACACACACTCACACCCACACCCACACCCATGCCAATTCCACATACACACAGGGCTGCAAAGGCCCTGGACCCACACCCTGGACCCTGGAATGTCTCTGGATTGGTACCCAGCAGGTGAGGCTGCCAAGGGGGTGGGTCCTCTGCGTTGCTAGTGATTGGCTGCCTCTCAGGAATCTATCAAATCGCTGTACACGTCCACTGGTTCTGACAGATAAGTGATGGGCGTCTGGAATTCTTCTAGGCACATGGTACAAGAGATGACTCCAGTGTTGCGGGCCTGGTCCATTTTCATGTCACAAGACTTCTCGTGGTTGCAGAAGGGGCAGGTGAACTCGACATCTAGGGAGGCTGTCATCTTCTTCTTGGGGGGTGGCTTCTGTTTTGACTTTCTGCGCACCACGTCTGCAGGAGGGCAAACCTGCACTTGCCGACCCTCGTTGAAACAGCCTCATTCACCCGGGAGACAGTGACTTCCAGCTCCCTGCAGAAGCCGATAACAACCATTTTGACAGGTGTGAGGTGATACCTCATTTTGGTTTTAATTTGCATTTCCCTAATGATTAGTGATGTCAATCACAATTTCATGTATCTGTTGGCCATCTGTATGTCTTCTTTCAAAAAAAGTCTATTCAGATCCCCTGCCCATTTCTTAATCAGATTATTTGTCTTTTTTGCTATTGAGTTGTATGAATTCTTTATATATTTTGGATATTAACCCTTTATTGGATATATGATTTGCAAATATTTTTTTTTCCCATTCCATTGTTTACCTTTTTATTTTGTTGATGGTTTCCTTTGCTATGCAGATGCCTTTTAGTTTGATGTAGTACCACTTGTTTACTCCTGCTTTTGGTATCAAATCCAAAAAATCATCACCAAGACCTATGTCAAGGAGCTTATAACCTGTTTTCTTATAGGAGTTTTATGGTTCCAGGTCTTATATTCAAGTCTTTAATCCATTTTGAGTTGATTCTTATGTATGGCCTAAAATAGTTGTCCAGTTTCATTCTTTTGCATGTGGCTGTCCAGTTTTCCAAACCCCATTTATTGAAGAGACTGTCCTTTCCCTAGTGCCTATTTTTGGTTCCCTTGCCATAAATTAATTGACTGTATATGTGTGGGTTTATTTCTGGGCTTTCTACTCTGTTCCATGGATTTATGTGTCTGTTTTTATGCCAGTACCATACTGTTTTGAGTAATATAGCTTTGTCATGTAGTTTGAAATTGCAGCACATAATGCCTTTAGCTTTGTTCTCTCTCAAGGTTGCTTTGGCTATTTGGGGTCTTTTGTGTTTCCATAAAATTTTTCAGATTATTTGTTCTATTTCTGTGAAAAATGCCATTGGAATTTTGATAAAGCTTGCATTGAATCTGTAAATTGCTTTGTGTAGTATGGGCATTTTAACAATATTAATTCCTCTAGTACATGAGCATTGAATAGCTTTCCATTTTTTTGTGTTGTCCTCAATTTCTTTCATCAATGTCTTATAGTTTTTCAAGTACAAGTCTTTTACCTCCTTGGTTAAATTTACTTCTAGGAATTTCATTCTTTGTGATGCAATTGTAAATGGGATTGTTTTCTTAATTTCTCTTTCTGATAACTTGTTATTGTGTAGAGAAATGCAATTGATCTTGTATATTGATTTTGCATCCTGCAACTTTACTGAATTTATTTATTAGTTCTCAAGAGTTTTTTGGTGGAGTCTTTTGGGTTTTCTATATATAATATCATGTCATCTGCAAATAGTTACAGTTTTACTTCTTCCTTTCTAATTTGGATGTCTTACACTTCTTTTTCTTGTTTGATTGTTGTGTCCAGGGCTTCCAATACTGTGTTGAATAAGAATAGTGAGAGTGGGCATCTTTGTCTTGTTCCTAATCTTAGAGGAAAAGCTTTGATGTTAGCTGTGGGCTTGTCATATATGGCTTTTATTATGTTGAGGTATGTTCCCTCTATAACCACTTTGTTGAGAGTTATTTTCATCTTGAGGTGGTCAATATGGAGATGTGAAATTTTTATACATAGTACTTTTGCTATGTTGTGGCTTTGCAAGGACTTGTGTTAAAACTGCTTCTATGTCTAAGGAAAGAAAACTGCCTGCCTATTGGTTTGTCCTGGTGTGGGATAGGAGATAAAATTGGTTCCTATCAAAGATTTGGTTGTTGTGGGTATTTTAAGATTTGGAGAAATTATAGGACTGTAGTAAAAATAGATCCCCCATGGATGTTATTACCAAACATGTTTGTTTTGCCTGATGCGCAGCAAGCCAAAAGGCTGAGACACTGAGGTTTGTAGCAAAGAGAGAGTTAATTGGTAAGGCATCCAAGTGAGGAGATGGGAGAGCAAGCCTCAAATCTGCCTCCCCTAAGGCAAGGGGCTTGTTGTATTCGTGTATAAAGAATAAAGAAGCAGGGTGGTCTGAGTCACGGGGAGTGTGGGGAGGTTGGGGAAATGTGATTGGAAAAAAGTGCAATAATCATTGTTCTGCACAGGCGTAACTCAGCTACAGACCTCTGCACATTCAAAAGGTCACTGAGTGGACACTCCTGCACATCCAGCTGGTGGGTCAGTGGGCCTATTCAGTCTTAACCAGCTCAGCTGGAACTTGACACAGCTGACTCTCAGCTCAGCTTGTGCTAGACACAGGTGACTCCACATTCCTGAAAAATAACTCAGGCAAACATCTTATAGTTTGGGCTATGTGTTGCTTGGAGGACATATAAGTCTTAAAATGACCTTAATTGGTAAGGGCAGATGAAATGGATTTAAACCAAGATTTCATTACATTTTGAACATGTGTATCTGTGGAGTACAAAATCTCGACATGCACACCTTTGACTACAGCTGCAGAAGTGTTCCTTTAGACAAAGTTGTGATCCAATTTTGTCTAGAGAAGGGCAGAAATTATTCATATTCCATTGTTTGTAAAGTTACCTATTGTTTTCTTTCATTAGTTTGGTAACACTCATTTTATTTGCATTTAAATATTTTAAGCAACCTAAGCACAAATGTACAAGTAAAGATGCGTTAAAATGAATTTCTTGATATCCATTATTTCATGGATATCAAGCAGAAAAGTAGAACAAAAGCCCCCAAAAAGCAAAAAATGATTTTTGCTTTTGTGATTTCTTTGAAACTTATCTAACATGCATGTTCTGTAAAAACAGTGAACAGTGGAATAACTTGAGATGGTGGCTAGATTTATTTAATATTTTATGAAATCTTTATGAACAATCTAAGTATAATTGTTCAGAACATGTGTATTAAGTTGATGTAAGTGGAATAAAACTTTTATGAATGAAAAAAAAAAACTAGAAACATGAACTCTCAATTTTTCTTTTACTTTATTCCTCAGTTTAATTTTAATATTAAGGAAGTACATTTTACGTTTTTTGGTGTCAACATTTATCTTAGAAGATGCTTTCATCGTTTTTCTCATGCTTTCAGGTTATTCTTTTGAAACATGACTGATTTTAATATATACTTTCCACCACTCTTTGCATTTGTTGTATTTATCGATTTACAATGCTTTATAAATTTTAGTTATTTGTTCTAACAAAAATAACTTTAGTATTGCTCATATAGGATCCAAAAATTGTCTTATTCGTTGGTGAGGAAATGAACATGTGAATATCCTAGAATATCTTTAAGAAGTAAATACTAGAAGATAAAGTCAATAGAATTTTTAGATCTTTATAAGATATACAGGTCTTTTCTGCTGAAGCCAGAACACTGGTAGTAACAGCAGCAGCTAGAGGGGGCCAAGAGTCCAGTAGGTCAGTGATCTCATTGGGGTCACAGAGTGTTCTAAATCTGGAGTCAGAGTAGAATATGAAGAATCCTGTCCTAAGCATATGAATTTGTAACTAGAAGTGACTGAGTTGCAAAGACTGACTAATTTTGGGCAATAAAGCTAGCATCATTATATTTTGGAAGATAACTTTCTGAAACTATGTTTTAAATATTTAAGTATAGGCATAAGTTTTTTAATTGCACTTTGCTTTATTGTGCTTCGCAGATACTGCATTTTTGACACATTGAAAGTTTGTGGCAATCCTGCATTGTCAGACAATGGTTAGCATTTTTTAGCAATAAAGTATTTTAAAATTAAGGTATGTACACTGCTTTTTAGACAAATTACTATTGCACACTTACTAGACAACAGTATAGTGTAAACATAAGTTTTATATGCACTGGGAAACCAAAAAATTCATGTGACTTGCTTTATTCCAATATTAGCTTTATTGTGGTGGTCTGGAACTGAATTTGCAATGTCTCTAAGTATGCCTGTATTTACTGACTGATTAACAACCTTAGCTTTTTATTTTATGAGATGTTGGGGGAAAATCTCTGAGTTGTATTTGAAGAATTTGATCTACTTTAAGAGAAAATTCATACCTTACAGTACATTTGGTAGTTGGTAGGTAAGATATAAATAAATATCAGAGAGTTTTAATAAATTAAAGGACAGCTTTTACTACAGATTAATATTGAACCTTATAGTAGAAATAATTTTATAATGAAATACGTATATATCTGTGAGAGGCTGAATATACAAATGGAATATGGCCAGGCCATAACTAAAATATAGAACTCTGATCCACATCCTTAGTAGCAACCAGGCAGGGAAGCCAAACCACAACCTCTGTAGCAATCAGCCCCAAAAGGCAAAACTTGATCAATAACTGCCAACTTCCCTAATTTTTGCCCTGCTTCTAACTTCAGACCAACCAGAGGAAATGAAAACATGCTTCCCTAGCCAATCACATAGGGTGCCCTTCTTCTAAGTTAGCCTGTCTCCAGATTCCTCATGCTGACAGCTTCCATTCAGGGTATACCTGAAGCCTTTTCTTTTTTCCCCTTTAAAGCTTTACACTTCCTTTGCTGCCTTTAAATCCCTATCAAATGCAAGTGATGGTGATGGACTCTAGTTCTGAATAAAAAGCCTTTGCTTGTTCACATACAGGTGGTCTTCACTTATTTACACAACTGGAAATGTAAATGTATGGAATATTGAGACTTATAAAATCCAAACTATATCATCTAAGATTTTAAAATAACAATTTCAGGGTATAAATTACTTCCACTTAAATAATCTCATGATGGTAAAAATTTGCTGACTCTCAGCTAGAAATTGAGAAGCAGTCAATTCTAATTTACACACTAGCTTTCCAACAATTTCTTGATTTTGAAATATGGATTTTCACATCCACACTTTTAAAAGTAACTGAGATCATCTGAAAGTTATTTTAATATATAATTTATAGTGGTCCTTTGATTCATTAACCCAGGATAATACCTGGTGATTTAAAGTTTTATCCAGAAAAGAATTTTGACTTTCAGTTAGTTGGTAAGGAATATCCAATATTTAGATAAGAAATTCAATTATCTTTTCATAGAAGCCAAGATGATTAGAGTCAGAGAGCCAGAGGCACTATGCTGTTTCATTTCAACGTATACCTAAACCAATTCTGTTTTTAAGTATATATTTTATTTCAAGAAATTAGATCTGCCTTGAGATCCATAAACTCACACTATTGCATTCATATTTATTGCTTTTAAAGTAATTATTGTGCTAACTAATACATTAAATTTGTTCTGTTAAATATAAGAAGCCCTTAACTTTATAAAAATCTCCCTGGAGTTTTCTCCTGGACTATTATTTAGTTATGTTCAAACACAAATTATAATAGCCAGTAACATAAGAATGTTTCTGGAGGGCTTTTAAAGAAGAAAGAAAAATGAAAAAACACCTGGTAATGTGTATTTCAGTCAGGAAATCCAAGAATCCACTAGTGGTTTTCAAGCTTTTCTAGCCTTTGTAATAGTGATAAATACAAACACATATAGTGTTTATTATGTGCCAATTATTGTTCTAAGCACATTATAGGTATGAACTCACTAATCCTTATACCAATTCTAGGAGGTTAGTGTAATAATTCCTTAACACTTCCTTTAGATTTATAATTTTTGTGACCTAAATCAATGGCACTTATATTTTAGATATGAATGTAATTTAAAATTAAAAAGAATGGGAAAGAGTCACAGAGTTTTTTCACCAAGTAAAGTTATAAGAACTACCCACCACCATCAACACAACTACTATCTACTGTCATCACTTTTTCATTGAAAACAAATTTTTAACGTCAAAACAGTGAGCCTAAACTCAGAGTAAAGAGCACTCTTACTGAAAAAAAATTTGCTTTATGGAAAGCTCATTTTATTCCTTATTTTTGTCAGATGTTTACATGGATCAATAAAAGCTTTATTGACAGCCAAAGACAATCTGTGGTTTTACCTGAAAAATAAATTAGAAATTTTAAAGGGTCTGACTAGTTGAAGCCAAAAACAGTCAGTCCTTTGTGAATGATACTAAAAACAGTCAAATTTCCCAAGTTTTGTGTGAATAAATTATAAATTATAAGTTAATTGGCTGGTTGAATTCTTTACTTTTTAATTTTTTTTTTTTTTTTTTTTTTGGTCTAATGACTGAAAGCAGTGTGAACAGTAATAGAAAAAAAATAAAGCCACACAAAGAAATGAATGCTCATCCATGATCATTTGTCTGTAAAATTGTGAAATAAATGTGTTTTGCATATTGAGCAGTCAGTTTATTTTCCTCATACCTGCCATTAAGTTTTATGGTTTCTTGATCTGTGAGTTAGCACTTGGTTTTCCAGGGTCCTCTACTTTGACTTTAATGTCACTACATTCTTGGGAATAGTAAGCATCACATTTGAAGCTCCAGGGATTTGGTGCCTGTCTGTAGAGCATACAAAGCATAACTCAATGTTTTTTTTTCAAGGGTTTAGCTTTCAAGCTGTGTTAATTTGTTATTTGGTTGCCACACTGATTTTTTTTCTTTTATTAATTATATCTTCAGCTCTTTGGTCTATAATAGGGACATATTGATTATTCTTGTGGATGAGTAATTGAAGTATAATAGTTCCAAATTTTATATCCAGAAATCAGGAAATAGCTAATAACTTGAATCAGTGTCAAAATGTACATTGTTGGTTGAATAGAGTTGGATGATAATTCAACTCTGCAAAGGGATAAATGATCACTTGAGAATAACATAAGTACTGCATTAATGTCTTATTGATTTCTGAAGAAGAATGGAAATGTGGTCATGTTTTCTGCTTTTAAAGAGGATATTTCTTTTGGGGAGGTTATTTTGATCACATTAACACCTTAATCAAAGTAATCAGAAAGTGACATGATTATGTGGCTATCAACTAGCAAACTGTTACTCAAAAATAACTGAAACAATATTGTGAGTGTGACTATGGAAATACCAGTTAGGACAAGTGGATTTGGTTGGTGATTCATATATAGAGTTCATAGAGGAAAACATCCTAGTAAAAATAGTTTTATACCACATAGCAATATGTTTGATCTCAGATATTTCATTTTATTTGAAAAATTAGTTTAAAATAATTTGTAATAAAACATACTGTAATGGGCTGAATTGTGACCCCCCCAACAAAAAAAAGATATGTCCTAACCCTAATGCCCAGTACCTGTGATTGTGAATTTATTTGGAGAAAGGGTCTTCACAGATACAATTAAGTTAAGGGTCCCAAGATGAGAGCATCCTGAATAACCCAGGTGGACCCTAAGTCCAATGAAACATGTCTTTCTTAGAGACACAGGGGATAAAGCCATGTGAAAATGGAGGCAGAGATTGGAATGATGTGTCCACAAACCAAGAAATGCCAGGGAATCCTGCAGCAACCAGAAGTTAGGAGAAAATCATGGACAGATTCTTCCCCAGAACTTCAAGAGTCAGCCAATCCTGCCAGCACTGATTTTGGACTTCTGGCCTCTAGAACTGTGAGAGGATATTTCTTGTTTTTTTAAGCCATCAAAATTGCTGTAATTTGTTGCAGCAGCTCTAATAAACCAATACATACACTTATGCAGAGACTAAAATGTCAGAAAATTGAAAAACTAAAATAGGAAAGTAGTTACATCATATGGATTCAACAAGAGCTAAGTAGAGAATTAACTCTGAGTCATCCCAACTTTTATCTCATATCTATATTAACAAGCTTAAATAAAATTAATTGAATTTGCAACAACTCATGATTTCATGTTACATTCCAAAATCATTAAAGATAGAGGAGTAATACAAATGAATACAGTGAAGTCCAAATTTATAAGCAGAAACTGATTAAAAATGAAAATTAATTTGGAATCCAACCATTTAAAATATCTAGGGAAAATACTTCCTGAAACGTAAATATTTAGGGGGAAAGTCACTTGGGAGACCTTTAAATGCTTAAGCAGAACATGAAAGGTATTAACCAAATGTGATATTAATTGCTGTGAGATTAAATAGCTAACAGCAGAACAACGATCTTTATGCACAAAGTCTTTCTAGTTTTCAGTCAATTATTGTTTGTATAATTAGTAAGCAATTTCATCATCTATGCTATAGTTATTTAAAATCAAGTCAAAAAGAATTCCATCATAGTTTGGGGAGATGTTTTTATGCCTTAAGTTAGGCTGACTCATAAAAAAATGCTCCAAAATTTATCTATTTAGATTTAACCAAATATCTTTTTAAAAGAAAAACTAATTGACATAATTTAGGTCATAATCCTCTTAAAAATGTTTTAGAAAAGGGTTATGTTGTATTAAAAAAAAACTCTATCCAAATTATATAGAATCTGGAGGGTTACTGTCATTGCCAAGTATTATCAGAATAATTGTATTCATATAAATGCCGGAATTTTAAATCCTTCATAAGCTTCACAGAACATAGAGTTCTCACTAAACAAACAAAATATGGCATCAAGCCAAGGGAATGAAGAGAATTGAAATCTCACTTTGGATAAATGCGTAGTTAATTACTGTTGACTGATTAATTCAACCCTTTTATTTCTATTCTAAGCTTTTCTTATTTGATATTAGAATATATAACAAATGGAGTTTCAAGAATATATTTTGAAAGACACTGTGTCAAAGTAAAGGTTATCTCCTGATGAGATTTTTAATTAATTAAAGTTCAATAGAAGTTTAATATGAAAAAAAGTTACTGTAAATATGTTTGGTAATGCTACAATTTGTTCTGATGTGCTACTGAGTAAAACAAGTTTGTAAGGCGATATGAAAATATGTTTTAATAACTGAAGTTTTCTTCATCACCTTGTATTAAACATATCCTGTAAAAGTTTTTAAGTTTTATAAATTTTTATTGCAGATGAAAGTAGGTATTTAGAAAGGGTATTGGAGAGATATGTTTTAATGGCTTATCAGTTTTAGATTTGATTCCTTGTCCTACAACCTACAATACTGAATAAGATAATCAATGTAATCCCATACTAAATGAAGCAGATTAGGTACTCAATAAATGCTATTTATTATTATTTATTTTTAAAAATTTATTTTATTGAAGTATAGTTGATTTACAATGTTGTATTAGTTTCTGCTATACAGCAAAGTGATTCAGTTTTATGTATATATATATATATATATATATTCTCTTCTATATTCTTTTTCATTACAGTTTATTACAGTTTATCGAATATAGTTCCCCATGCTATACAGTAGGACCTTGTTGTTTATCCATTCTATATATAATAGCTTGCATCTGCTAATCCCCAAATCCCAATCCATCCCTTCCCCACTCCCCCTCCCCTTTGGCAACTGCAAGTCTGTCCTCTATGTTTGTGAATCTGTTTCTGTTTCGTAGATAAGTTCACTTGTGTCATATTTTAGATTTCACATATAAGTGATATCATATGGTATTTGTCTTTTTCTGATTTACTTCACTTAGTGTGATAATCTCTAGGTCCATCCATGTTGCTGCAAATGACATTATTTCATTCTTTTTTAATGGCTTAGTAGTATTCCATTGTATATACATAGCACATCTTCTTTACCCATTAATCTGTCAATGGGCATTTAGGTTTTTCCGTGTCTTGGCTATTGAGAATAGTGCTGCCATGAGCATAAGGGTGCATGTATCTTTTTGAATTATAGTTTTGTATGATTATATGCCCAGGAGTTGGATTGCAGGATCATATGGAACTCTATTTTTAATTTTTGTGAAGAACCTCCATACTTTTCTCCATAGTGGCTGCACCAATTTACATTCCCATCAACAGTGTAGGAGGGTTCCCTTTTCTCCACACCCTCTCCAGCATTTATTATTTATAGACTTTTTAATGATGGTCATTCTGACTGGTGTGAGGTGATACCTCATTGTAGTAGTTTTGATTTGAATAAATGCTATTTCATTTTTTCTTTATTCATCTTTCCTAGATGTTCTAAGTTTTTTGGAGTTGTACCCATTCTCTCCTTTTAATATCTGAAAAAAATTGAAGATATTAGTGGATTTTAATAAACCTATTGATTATTAAAAATATATATCATATCTTTTTAACCTTATTTATTAAGTAGAAAATTGGCATGGATTAGAGTTCATGTGTGCTCTTAAGTAGTAGGATAAATAGCTGGATATTTCTGATATTTACCTGACTGATGTCAACATCAGGGTGGAGACATTTATAAATATCTTTGCCTTAACATTCCTGACCTCTTTAACTACATTAACCTTCACCTTCATGCAATTTCAACAACCCAGTCCCATGAACACACATTGAATTTTGTTATCTTTTAGAATTGTTATTTTTCAAAATTTTTAGAAACATAGTGTTTTTTTGCCTACCACTTTCACTACTATTCCCCCACTTAATGGAATCTTTGATCTCATGGAGACTCCTAAGTCCTTAGTCACCTGACTACTTATTTATAATTATTTTTACTAATCTTGGGCCTTTCCTGCCTTCACTTTCTTCTCATATTCAAGCATATCATATGCTCAATATGAGCCAATGCTGTTTTTATTACAATCAATAGAAGAACAGTTAAGTCTTTTTAAGGCAAAAACATTAATAACTACAAGAAAGGCAAGGTTTAGCTGGTGCTCATGGAGCACTGGAAATGGATGGTTTATTCAATAAGTGGTTCTAAAACAATTGGCTAACCAGGTGGGAAAACAAACTAAAATATTAATTTAATTTATATTTTATTTTTTACATGGAAAAGCAAATTTATAACTCTAAAAGGAATTACAGGAACATTTAAAAAAATAAAATCAGGGTAGAGAAGAATTTCTTAAAGGACAAAAAGGGAAATATTTAATTTAATTTCACAACCTTAAATTTTTTTATTTATATATATCTGTACCACAAGAAATATTATAAACTCAGTTCAAAGCAAGCTGTAGATTAAACATTTATAATGCATACAAGTGATAAAAAGTTGATAACCAGAGTATGAAAATAATTTCTACAAATCAATAAGAGAAAACAAAAAGAATGGAAAATGGGCTTAAGAACATTGTATCAGTCAGGGTTCAATAGGAGTCATATGGTATATTCAAAAGGGGCTTTGACGAGAGTTCAATACAAGGACTGTTTACCAAGGTAAGGGCATGATTTAGTAAACCAACTAGGAATAGACTAATTCTGTAGGGCCAGCAGAAGAAGAAAGAAAAATGAAGGGGGGAAGAGAGAAGTTATCGGAACACAAAAAGAATAAGAGGGTCACCTAACAGGAGCTGTAGCCCATGGCAAAGGAACACAACCAACCCACGGCAATCTGCAGGGGGAATGCCAATGGGACAAATATCCAATATCACTCCCTTCCTGATCTCTGAGATTTTTGCTAATGGCTCTGATGGGCAAAGCCAACTGGAAGCCAGAGGGCATGGAAGCCAGCATCTAACTTGCACAATTAAATCTCCAATTAAGGATGTCAAATCTAAGTTTCCAACAGCCTAAATTTTTGCCCAGATGGGTGATACGAGGGATTCTGTTACAAATAGGTTTTAAATCAAAGGGACTGATTTGGGTGTATGTCATTAATAGGGTGTCAGGTTGTTTGCCAATTAAAATATCCATGGCTGAGGATATTACAGAGTTCCAGCATTTGCCTATAGGCAGGCTCTCCAGTTGGATGAGTTACTATGGGCCCTTTGCTTCAGTAGTTAGTTTGTTTGGTGATGGGCAAGCCAGCAAGATCTCTGAGTGTTAGAGATTATATTAACCAAATTGAATGAAATGGAGAGAGAGAGAGAGAAGAGAGAACGTACCACAAGCTAGTTAGGTTGAGAAATGAAAGGCTATAGAGTGGTGAAAAAGAAAGACATTTTTTCTCATTGACATAGGACACATTTAAGATGTAATAGAGAATGTGTATCCCATATGTAAGCCTTATGAATTTGGTGCATGAAACAGATATTGGCTATTCTGAAAAGCCTTACATTATATTCTGTGTTTATAAGCCACATCCAGTCTTGCTGCAAATAATGGTGTCAACCATAGATAAATCAGTAAAACTCTTGGATGCACTGCTGATACCATGTTGCCATATTATCACCATGATATGCGATCTAAGTTATTTTTTCCTACTCATCTACCATGGGATCTATCATATGCATTACATACAGTGTTTTGATGCCTGAGAATCTTTCTGAACTTATGGGACTTTGAATGACCTGGACCACTATCAACCCCTGTGATGAAGACTGAGTCTTGTGTGGAAGCACCCAGTTTCAGTAGGGAACAATAATAAAATAGTACCTCATTGGCCAGGCCGTAGTAACTGCCATTGTTTAAAGAAAGCTGCATTATAGTGGAGGTAACCATAAGGCTTCTTAGTTACCTGATTGATATGCATGCCTGTGAACAGTGCACTTAAAACACTTGGAAGACTCTTTAGCATCTTAGTGCAAAATCCTTCCATAAAATATTTTTAAAATTAAATCTTAACATGATACTCTATAGAGATTATTCCTGTGGTTGATTAATTACATACTCTTTGGGGGACAGAGGAGCAGTTTCTTTGAATAGTGGTAAGCATGTAAAAATATTAGCTGTGCCTTAAACTTTTCTTTAATTGCTTAGAATACTATCAGTTTGTGTGACACAGAGGGAAACAAAGCTAGAGATTTGCTTTACAACAAACAACAAAAACAAATCTTATTCCTCCATGTAATAGGCATAATATGAGCCAGAATTAGCATAAAACTTGCCAACTGCCCTAAGAAGAGAACTTCTCCAGACTATAGTAAAATCAGATTAGAGTAAGTCATTCCATCTTCAGGACTTGCTAAAGATATCAGTGGAGATTTCATCTGTTTTGAGAGTGAAAGGGTACGCTTCTTTCACAGAGTTTCTTATGAGAACCTAGGAGAGTTCTTCAGCCTCTGTTTAAAGTTGGAGGTACAATAAAAGAAGAAAAATTAATAATTATGCTACTTAGTGATATGCTAGTTAGTGTTGACACTAGTTAGTGATGATACTAGGGGGTAATAGTATCCCTTAGTAACCCCATCTCCTCCATGCTATTACAGATATAGAGTGTTTCAATTATTGGACTTGTTACAGAATCTTAAGATTGGAAAGGGCCTTAAATGATCATCTAATCACACCAACCAGTTGGTGTTTGAATAATTTCTTTAAAATTCCTGATGGGCACAGTCCAACCTTTGCTAGAATACCTACTATGAAAGGGCATTTATCTATTACCTTCCAAAATTGCCCACTCTTATCTATGAATAGGTTTGATTTTAGATGCTCTCTCTTGTGTATATGTCTCCTTATGACTTCTATTTAGTGTTCTTGGTTTGATCTATATGAACCATAATAAAAAATGTCAACTCTATCTTCCACAGGAAAGCCTGTCTATATTTAAGGTATCATGATTTTTGAGATTTTTTTTCATCTTGGGCTGAATCTTCTGTACCACATAAGAAGTGAACCTTATGGGTAGGGCTTGCCTTTAAGAAGTTGTTTATCGGTAGTATTTGTCTTTAATAACACCTTTCTAGAGCATTTACACTGGTACATCTTCTTCCTCCCAATAAGTGCCATGTACCACTTAAGGTACAGCCTTATTGCCACTTCTCATCAACATCTCCATCCATCCCAGCATTCACTGAGCAGTGAGATGGTAACATCCTTTTGATACTAGCTCTCCTATTATCAATTATTATTATTTATCTTATAGCTGTGCTTGTGTTTCTATTTTATATTGAAAGGTCTTAAGAGTGGGGAAAAGCTGTATTTTTATCTGTATCATCCTCAATAATCATCTTCATCATTGCAATAGCTAACATTTATTACCTGCTTACTGTGTGACAGACCATTTTCTAAGCCTTTACATGTATTAACATTTCAAAATAACCTCATGAAGTAGGTACTAGTGTTACCCACATTTTACATATGAGAAAACTGAGGCATAAGGAGGTCAAGCAATTTTCTCAAGATTACATGCATCATAAGTGTTGGAACCATTATTCGAACCGGTGTGGTCTGGCTTCAGTGTTCAGTATCATAACCACTCTGTTACACTGTCTTCTCTACAATCTAAAACCTTCACTGGCTCTCAACAGACTTTCCTTGGATGAGTTCATCTGTGCCCCTGTGTTTAACTATCACTTAGACACCGGATCTATTATCTTTTGTGCTTCAGATCTTTATTTTGAACTGTAAAGTGTGCGACTCTATATGGAAGCACTATGTCCAACTTGATCTATCCTAAAATGTGTTCATCATTTTCCATTCAAAACCCTGCCTTCTCTTGTGTCCCCTCCTTTCATTAAATGGAATCATCATATATCAGTTTGCCCAAGCTAGAGATCTAGGCTTCCTCATAGATTCCTCCTATTCTCATGATCTAGCACTTCCAATTAATCTCAGAGTCCTATAAATTCTAGTTCTTCAATATCTGTCTAATCAGCCCTCTCCTCTCAATTTTTACTGTGATTACTTTTGTTCACAATTTTTCACTTGGAGTATTGTAGCTTTAGCCTCAGAAAAGTCCTCTACTCAAATGTTGCTCCCTTCTAGTGGATTTACCACAGCACAGCCAGGGAATTTCATAACATAAAAGTGATACTGTCATGTATCTGTTTAAGATGCTTAATGCCTCCACCTCCCCCTTTCAGGATAAAAGACAGATTCTAGCAAGTCATAGAAACCCTTCATAATCTGGCTTTGTTCACCTTTCCAGTCTTACACGTTGTCATATATTCTTAAGCAACCTGCTATACACTGTTTTCTCTGCCTAGGATGACTTGACCCTCATGGCCTGTCCCTGACAGTTCTTGTCTATTTTTTGAAGATTAGTTCAAATGGCACCTTCCCTTGGAATTGTTCCCTACAGCCATCTACACTCCAATATCTGATTAATTTCCCTCGTCGCTCTGTTATGTACATCTATGCTTTATCTATGTGATTTCAGCAGCATAGTAATGGTTGATTTCTACATTTTCATTCTGTTTACCTCATAGCCTGTGAGTTCCTTGAGGGCAAGTATTAACATTTGCTGTTGTTGTGGTCCTAGTATTTAGTGCCTGGGAAATAGCAGACCTACAACAAAACTTAGCTGGATGAAGGTCAATAATGCCTCCCAGTCTATTAACAGAAATGAGAGGGCCTACGTCCAGGATGGGAAAAGGTTCATCCATGTGCTAGTTCTCACTGTTTGAGGAGCTGCCTGGAGCATGGTGCTGACATGGATTCTAAGGCAATGTTTAGGCTCAGTGGAAGTGTATTGGAATTTATTACTGATATTTATTATGGGGGATAGGGAGAAGTGGCATTTGCCTATCTTGATACTGCTCTAACAATATTTTTCATTAGGATTTGCCTTCATATAGGAAATCCTCAAAGCCTATGAAGACATTAATACTCCCTGGAGTTAATTTTTAAAAATAATGACATCTTTGGGACTTGTTCCAAGGGCTGGAAACTTGCCTTTGTCCTTCAAATTATACCAATTCTTCAAAAACGAGGAAGCAGCATAGTATGGTAGTTAAGTCCCAGGGTTGGGGTGTCAGGCAGTATTAGCTTGAAGCTCTATTTTACTACTTATTACTTGCTTGACCTTGAGCAAGTAGCTTAAACCTTTCTGGCCTCAGTTTCCTCATCTAGAAAATGAGAGTAATAGTGCTAATATCTACTGTTATTATAATTCTACCAAACCTCTACCAGCATAGTTCTAAACAAGTGTGTCCTATATAGAGACTTAAACCAAATACAGAGCATTACAGTTTAAATCTAATTACATGTGCCATTGGTAAGTATACTCAGGTTATATAGTGTAGGACTTCACCAGTGCCTTTATGTAATGCAGAGTCTAATTGATTCACAGTAGAGCTAAGTAATTCTAAGCAAGTCAGTTTATACTCTGAAATAGGCAAATAATGGTAAGTATCACTATTGAGTTCCTTCTGAATGCTGGGCATTATTTAGGTCCTTTATACATCTGCCGAAATATGTGTAAAAGTCTTAGAAGAGTGTTAGACACATTAATAAATGTGCTACTAATAGTATTATTTATAATTTTCACAAAAACTAAACAGAGAAGGTGAATTTATTTGATGCTGAGATATATGTTAAACTGTTCACTATAGTTAGCAAAGGTAGAGTCAATCCTTGTATTTACTGAGCAATTCATATGTGACAGATACTGATTCTAACTTTAATAATCTCTAGATAATATCTTACCCCAGGTAACCGTTATGGGAGCATGCGATAGTTCCAAACATTGGTGAATGACCACAGTAATAGTGCTCGGGTTAAGTTGAATATAATGACGTGTTACTAAGAAGAGTTAATAATGCAAATGGTTTTCCAAGGAGGAGCTTGGGGATACAAGCTTATTGTGGAAATCTCATCCTGTGGCCACTATCCTAATACTGGTTATATAATATTATACTATTACTAATTTCTCACAAAGATCAGGATTTTAAGGGAGTGTGAAATTATTAGGGGGAATATATTTCTTACCAAATTAGATAAGATGATAATTTCTTGATTTTACTTGGAGAGGGGAAAAAGACAGCTTTAGGAAATCTGAACCTATCCTTTAAAGCCAAATTTCTACATAACTGAAAGTTACCCTTGAAAGGGTTCGGCCTTAAGAAAAGCTGAACACTTGATCATGCAGGCACCAAGCCCGTGATGCCTCACAACGCAAGTGTTTAAACCAGGCTTCTCAAAACAATAATGAAGTGTGTTTAACAGCTCTTTTATTTCATTTTGGAGTTGTTAAAAGAATATTAAAGTCAAATCATGGAAATGAGACTCATCTGTATAAGTAAATTTAAGTCGGGATTACATAGAGATGAGTTTTCTAAAAGTATCTCCACTTCTAAGCATTTGAAGGTGGTTCTTAGTCACTTATCCCAAGTTAAACTTCATTGCATTGGGATCAGGCTTTTATCCTTTATTTTCAATAACAAAAATCACACCCAGCAGTGTGACAGCTAAGGCAGCCCTGGAAATTAAGCATTTTGCTGAGGAGAAGGAAAGCCTTGTAAGTAGCTTGGTTAAGGTTTTTTTTTAAGCTTATTTTTTTTGTAGCTTTTGGTGGTTTTAGGACTACTGGGCCGTGCAGCTGAATGTGCTGTAGTGGCTAATTTAAAGTTCTAAGGGAGTTTAAAGCAGCATGCATTTTTCATCACAGGTAGGTTAAAAGGTTTTTAAAGTATTCTACTTATTCATAGGCAGCTGGAATCCAGTAGGATTGCATATCTGCTACGACTTCAGCAAATATCATTCCCAGTTTGGCCCTTAAAGAACAGCACTAGAAATTCTTTACATGCTTCCTACCTAGAAATAGACAGCAAATTTTGTGGCAACTTTAGCTGTGAACTCTTCATTTCAGGGCTCTACATCTTCATTTTAATACGTATTGTTGTTTTTATTTGTGTGCCCAAGAAATACTAAATCCATGGTGGCTGTGAATGATATGGATCACTGTAGCTCCCTTTAAACTGGGACTACTTATAGCATGTAAGAACTCGTGACCACAAATTACATCAGTGTAGTTTTCACTACTTTCAGTTCTCCATATAGGCCACAGTAGACTGATTTCTACAAAAAAAAAAAAAATATGTACTTTTGGTGGTCTCGCTGCCATATATGAATATGCATCCTATAAATATATTGTCTAGGCAGTGCACTGTATTGGTATCACTACTGCCTCTTTATTCAAAACGAGAATGGTTTAACAAATGTAGGCATGTGTAAGAGGGAAAAAAAGATGTCACAACAGAGGGGTCCTTCATATAGCAGAGACGTTGCTGTCCCCTGATGTCTTATATAAATCCTGCAGCCTCAGGCCTACAGTAGATATATAATGACATGTTATCAAAACCACACCATTGAGTTAAAATGGTCGATGTCAAACTAATTCTGCCTCACCAGGTATTTCTTCCCATTTATAATACCTTTTTTAAAATAAAAAAGGGTCCAACAATTCAGATGTGTATATAATAGGGATGATATACAATTGTACTTCAAGCTGACTGCAAGCAACCTGTCAAAAAACAAAGCTAAATTCTGAGTAATAAAATCCATCACATGATTGATATCTTGCATTAAGTGTAAGTTGAAGAAAGCAATTTTGTTTATGGGGAAAGTCTTGGCTTGGCACATTTTTCATGTCACATAAAGATGGAAATCTTACCTTATGGTTGTAGATTGCAGATATATTTCAGCTTCTGTAATTGTAAAAGGACACACATCTCTTTTAAAATAAGAACCATTTTCTTCTGATAAAAATGAGCTCATTTTAATATAGTTCTTTCTTCCAATACATATCATGTTCTCCTTTGCTTTCATTCCCATGTTAACTCTTTTATGATCTTGATTTTACTGTGGCTTAGTAAACGAATGCATCGTCTAAGAATTTTCAGAGTTTCCTATTTCTGTGTGTTTGTGGGCACTTCATGGCAGAAACAATGAGTTAACAGATAAAGAATTTACCTAATATTTAAGAATACTGCGAATTGAAGAAAACTGGGTCAATGTGTTCTCATTTTTCTGTGTGGAAAAGAAATGAGTGGTAATATTAAAAATCTTGTATAATTTTGGAAATTTATCAATTTCTGATTTCTTTGTATTAAATACTTTAAAATAAAGCTTTCTAAAAATGAACAGTATTTTATAGTTTACAAAATGCTAACACACATATCATTAATCTTCATCTGTCCTTTGAAATAAGAATTAATATTGTTACGATTTTTATCTTCTTGTTTTATATACCAGAAAACTAAGGCTCTATGAGGTTAAATAATCTGCCCAAAGCTGACCCTCTAGAATTTAGCAGACTCTAGTATTTTGATATAGTAGAATTCTAAATGATTTAAGCTCACTTGACTTCTGACTAAAATATGGGTAGACCAACTCTAGCATTGGTGTTAACCTACTTTGGCTAAATTAGAGCTAATCAAAAAAATTTTAAATCAGAAGTTTTGTTTCTGTCTTTTTGTTTTTAGAGGAGTGCATGTAGATTAGTATAAGAGAATGGGAATTGCTATTGAAAGGGATGAGGAAGAGAATTCTTACCTCTGAAGTAGTAAATGTTTTCAATATATAGGTAATTAATGCTTAATAAATATTGAGGAAAATAGAAGTATCAATGCTACATCAGACCTGTGTAAAATTTGTGAAAGCTGAGCTGTGTATTCTCTCTTTGGACTATCTTTGTACATCATGCAAAAGTTACTTTGTTAGGAGAAGGAGATTGGCTAAATCTGGATTCACACCAGTATTATTCAGGTCGGCATTTCTCTTTCTGATAGTATCACAGCTGCATGTTCTTTTCTGCCTTTCTGATTCCCTACGGGGTAGGCTGGTTCTAAGATAGTTCCCAATGATTAAATCCAGGCTTCTGGTATTCACATTCTTGTGTAATGCCCTCCACTTCTGTATGGGCTGCTTCTAGGGACTTGCTTCTAATAAATAGAATATGACAAAGTGACAGATGTCATTTCTGAGATAAGGCTATAAAAGAATGACTTCTGTCTCTCCCTTTCTCTTGCCACTCCTCCCTGTTTGGCTGACTTCGATGAAGCCAGCTGCCATGTGAGCTGCCCTATGGAGAGAACCATGTGGCAAAGGACTGAGATCCTCAGTCTACTAACCCACAGAGAACTAAATCCTACTCACAACCACCAAGTAAGCCTGGAAGCAGATTCCACACCAGTCGAACTTTGAGATTACTGCTGCTTTGGTGGACACTTGTATTGCAGCCTAGTGAGAGACCCTAAATTGGAGGACCCAGCTAATCTGGGTCCAGATTCTTGACCCACAGAATATATGTGTATTGTTTTAAGCAGCTATACTTTGTTGCAATTTATTACCCTCCTAGATATTCTATGTCACATCATCTTATATTATTTCCGTGAAAACTCATCATTATTTGAAATTATCTTAATTTATTTATCTGTTATTTATTCTCTCTCTTCCTCCAATTAAACTATAAATCTTATAAGACTTGGGACTTTGTCTTGTTCATCTTTAGTTCCCCACAGTGTCTAGAAGAGCACCTGGCACATAGTTACTGGTACTCTGTAATTATAGGTTGAATGAATGAATAAACAAATTTTACTTAGAGTTTTATTTCTAGGCCTTCATTTTTGTCTCCCTCTAAAATAGCGAAATAGCTTAAGACAAGAACATTTGATTTTTCTTTTTATCTCTACCTACAGAAGGATTATTTCTCAAATATTTTTTAACCCGCTGCTAATCTTCCTTCTAACAGCTGTCTCACTATTAACTTCTCCATGTCCAAAGATCTTCAAGAACAATATTCTCATCATTTTTACTTTGCATAAAATTAGGTAAAAACAAAAAAATTGATTCTTTGACATACAGTACATTTTCAATTTGCTTTTCTTTGGATTCTGAGCTTGTGTTCACTAGAATTTTGATGGAACAATATATTATCTGCAGTATTAAAATTGTTTCATTTTCCACGTTGTTTCCATGTGAAGGGTGTTGGCTTCCTGAGTAAAATTCATAAAAGTGAAAATGAAGAAATACCGTCTCTCTCTCTGTCTCCTTGTAGCTCTTTCGCTCTTCTTGTTTGTTTTTCCTAGAATATTGTTGGTTTCATAAAATAAATTTCTGGCTTTTGGACCACATTTGGTCCTTGGCTTCATTTCATCCAGTTCTCAAAGCAATTTTGCTGTTGTCACTGATGTAGAAATGTGTAAAATAAAGGACTTCCTTATTCTTTCATTTATTGTAAAACCTCTTAGGATTTAAAATTACAATAGTAAAATAGTTATAAACAGTAGGTTCAAGGTTCAGAAAGTGTTGGCGGTTGTGTTCTAAAGTTGGACCAAAAATAAATATCATATGTATTGTTACCTATCTTTTGCCCATGGTTCCAGGAGCATGATAAGGGGTACATAACTAATCCCATGCTCCTCCCTGTTTAACGGTGATTTCTACTGATGATGATTTTAGCCTAAAAAAACCAAAGTATTCAGCTGTCAGTGAGGTAAAAGCAATTAAAGTTTACAGTCATCAGTTGCCTAATATTATATTTAGCTACTTTGAAATTTAAAGTAATTAAAAATTCCAGTCAATAAATTTAACACATGTAGTCCTGTGTTAGGTCAATGTGTGTTTGGCCAGTTAAGGGAGAGTGTAAGAGGGGAAGCAAGTTGGGAGAAGAAGACTGATAGAAAGACATAGTCCTAAAAATCTTTTTAATCATTTTCAATAGACTAATGTCCTAATAGTCTTCTAGTGAGTTAGGAGTTGAAGAATTCACTCTACAGAGGAAAAAGACAAAGTATGGGAGAAAGTGATAAAACTTACAGGGTATCTATGATATGCTGGATACTAGATTAGGCACATCATGTACTTTATCTTATTAAACACTTACGAGAGTCTTACAAGGTACTTTCACCATCCCTAAGTGAATCCAACTCTCTGTCATCCAACACAGTCAGAGCCGAGGTAAACGACACATGATCTTTCTATAACTTCAACCTCAACCAGGCCCGTAGCCAACTCTGAGTTATTTTACTTTCCTACTTACCCAAATAAGATTTCACACATTTTGTACTTTCTTTAAATCTCTCACTCTACCCTTTCCACAGCACTCTCAGTTAGTGATTTTGTATCTTCAGAGAGGAAATAGAAGCCATCAGACATTGCCTACTTCATTTTCCTATCCCTCTCCCCTCCTACTAATTTACTGTCACCTATTCTCTCCTCCTTCTCCCCTGTTAACATGGGGGAATTATGTTTCTTTCCATGATGTGGATTAGATACTCTCTTGCCTTTTCAGAAACGAAGTTATTAAGTACTCCCTTTCTCTCCTTTATCTTTAATATATTCCTCTCATCTGAACCCTTCTTATTAGCAATTAAATATTCTACAGGTGAATATATTTTCAATTTTAAATGTAATATTTAAATATGTGTTATACAAATTTTTATACATTGTATTATATGTTAATTTTATTAATTATGAGTCTATAGAAAAATTAATAACTATTTTCCTCTCTACTGAGGAAAATAATCATTCCCCTCCTCATCTGAGCATACTATTATTTTTCTAATCTAAAACCACCTTCTCTTTGCCCATTTCTGCACCCAACTGTTACTCTATTTCTGTCCTCCTTTCAGAGTAAAACATTTGGAAAGAGTATTGTATACACCTGGTTTCTAAATTTTTTTCTCTTCTTTTCTCTTATCAAGTTTCTTGTATCAAGATCACCAATAGACATTATTAAATCCAGTAGTCACTTCTCAGTTGTGATATTTCTTAAAATTTTAGCAACATTTGCCATGGTTGATAATTCTTTTCCTTGAGCCACTTTCATCTTTTGGCTTCCAAGATGCTGTCTGGTTTTCCCACCAATTCTCTGGTTTTTCCTTCTCATTGCTCTTTGCTGAGTCCTTCTCATCTTCTTGACCACTAACATGGGATTGCTCAAGGCTTACTACTTGGACTTCTACTCTTCTCTATTTAATGTCGCTTCTTTGGAATTCTTATCAAGATTCAGAACTTCAAATATAAGTTGCCAACTCCCAAATAAATACCTTCAGCACAGATCGCTTCCCTGACTTCCAGCATCACATAGCCACCTGACTACTTGTCCCATCAACTTAAATATGGAACATACATCATAAACTGAACATGTCCAAAACTGAGCTCTCACAGCATTCTCTAATGCAGTAAATGGCAAATTCACTGTTCTAATTTCTCAGGACAAAAATCTTAGAATCATCTTTAATGTCTCTTTCCCTCCTCACACTTGGTATCTTAGGCTCTACCTTTAAAGGATATCTAGGACACAAATTCTTATGCCTCCAGTGTCATTCTACCCTGATCAAAATCATAATTATCTCTCACCTAAAGTCTCTTAATTTGTCTCCCAACATCTACCTTCAATCTATGAAGCCAGAGTAAACGTGGTGAAACCGAAGGTGGATCAAGCTCAAAATCTTCCAAAAGTTTCCCATTCTAATCTGAGTAAAAGTCCAAGTCCTCATAGTAATCCACAGGACCCTACATTATTTGTTCTAATTTCAAATTACCTCTATTTCATCATCTCTAACTTCTACTTCAACCATAATAGCTCTTTAGCTCTTCAGCTCGTCCTTAAACATGTCAGCATATTTGAAACTGAGACTTTTCCACCTGGTATTGCTTCAGCCTGCAATGGTCTTTCCCCAGATATGTTTACCTTACTACTTTGATCTTTTCATTACAGAAGATATGCTTTATTTATTTATTTTTTGTCTGTCTCCCCCAGTAGAATATAAGCCCCATGTATTGGCTAGAGTAACACTAGCTGTTGCAACAAATAAACCCCCCAATTTCAGTAGGCTAACATAATACAGTTTATTTTGGGCTCATATAGGTGTTCAAATATTTTTAAAGTGAGTAACTTGAGAGGGTGCTTTGCCCCACTTAGTCATTCAGTGACCCAGACTTGCAAAAACCCTGTCATTTCTAATGTCATCATCTAAGGCCATTCTCAGGTCACTCCTGTTTCTTAAAGGCCATAGCACAGAAATGACCAACTATATTTGCATTCCAATTTCAATGAAGATACCCAGTAAGATAGCCATATCTGGAGGAAAGCATGCAGGGAATGTAGCCCTTGATTGGGCAGCTACGCTCCTATGGCAACAAAGAGCCTGAATATTTGGTAAATGCCTAGCTGTCTATGCCACATTCCATAAGAGCAGTGATTTTTGATTATTTTATTTACTGCTATATGCCCAACACCTAGAAGAGTTAAATGAATAACTGAAATATAAGCAAATAAATAAAACAAATAAACAAACCATTTATGGATCTATAACCCCTGTCCTTTCCCTTCTCAGGCTTATCAAAATGGCAGTCCAGACCTCCTGCTTCACTCTAACTTTCTAGTCACTCATCCTACTCCAATCTGAGTCCCAGCAAACCTGAACTACCTCCTTGTAAATAAATTCACTAGAAAATGTGGCAGGATGATATTTTTGAGATATATTTATATATATATGTTTTTACATAGCAGAAAAGCATACTTGGAAATATGTCTTTTGCATTTTAATCTAAACTATAGAGTAGACACAGTATGACATGGAAATGGTTTCATTTCACTTTGGAAGGAGGTGACAAATTGTCCCTTTGTTGCAGTGGGAGTGTAGTCTGGGGTGGGGGGCATCTCATCTTGGGTTTTCCAAGAACTGAGGCTGTGAGAAGGATTTAACATGTAACTTGTTTATTTGGAGAGGTAATCTTCAGGAACAGAAACAGGAATTGGTGTGAGTGCGATAGAGAAGCTGACAAAGCCAATGTAAGTGTATTATTGAAGTTCCTATTGTGAGCCATAGAGGTTTTATTTTGCTGGAACCTCCTGAGAAATCCAGAGACTGCCTCCTAAGACTATCTTTCCAAGGATGGGAGACAGAAGCATTTTATTCATTAGCTCCCATCCCAAACTGGTTAAGATTTACTCCTGAGGGTGTTAACTTTCTTGTTCTTCTGAGCTATATATGACATTCAGGCTATCACAACACTAGAAAACATCCTGGGGGAGAAAGAGTAAAATGCGGCAGTGTGTCTTAGTAGTGGGATGCCAGAGGCATGAAGGGACTTAAAGCCATTATGGAACTTTCTGCTCCTGTTATGACTGAAGTGAGGTGAGGCCTTAAGGATATGCACTGGACACCAGAGCGTCTCATATAGAGAGATTCTGAGGTGATATGACAGACATTTAAAATTAGTAAAGGAACTTACTAATTTTTGCCCTTCCCAGATTTTGGACTAGAAGAAACTGGAGTTTGAAGTTGGATGGTCATACTGTACAAATATTGTGCAAGTTAGGCATGGAAGGGACTGTGCATATCAGCAAGTGCATGTCATCCCAAGCTACAAAAATCAGGCAGGACAAGCTATACAATAACTGGAGGACATTGAAGGTCTGAGGGCTATACAATTACTAGACCCTTGACATTAGACTGCCCCAAGCACGGATAAAGGAGGGGAGGGCACAGGGTGAGAACTGTGAATTTGACTGAGTACTTGACTAAAATGATGTTTGTAAAAGGGAATTCACTTCATACTTCCAAAGTTTATTCACCACCTCTGAAACAAAAAAAGAATCAGGAGAAATAGGAGCTTGTGAATAAGCTAAATTCTATTACGAAGAAATAAAGGTGTATTTACATTTTGATCACCTGAGTTATATTTTCAGAACTAAAATCTAGAACTCACTAGAATTCTTTTATCTCCATCAACATTAAACTAACTTGGCCACTGTTGCTTGCAACCAAGGAAGCCTAACTAATGCAAAAATTGCTTCCATAGCTGTCTATACAATTCTCCTGGAAATGGGACTTGGTATTCTGATACAATGAGATTCCAATTCACATTCTGGCAAGGGGGACTAATAGCCCATGAGACAAAAAGGAACCATGAGAGTGAAGCTCTGAGATCCAAGCAGCTGTCACCATAGAATAATTTTAAGAAGAGTGTGAATTCCAGATTCGCTGTGTATGGTGAGTGCTTCTGATAGCAATGGCTAACTTAAAGCAGATGAGAAGCTCAGATCACTAAATTGTCACCTTGTATCATGGAATGAAACCTATGAGTTTTCTGACTCTGCTGAAAGACATTTTTTCTTTTTATAGCAGAAATGCTGAAGTCACTAATTGATTATTGATTCTGAAGATTCAGTTGAATTCATAACCTCATCAGGTCTCTTGTACGAAAGTTAGGGAACTAATCAATAACTGATCAAGATTTGACTATGTGAAAAAAATATCTTCTTAAAGGATCTGGATATGAAGCTTGCCAATTTGGAAGTCATCTGAAATTCCCTAATGGCCTGCTATTCACTAGGAAAAAACCCTCCTCTGCTAACTGGAGGAAGCTAATAACTCCCTTTATGCCCATGCTGTTACTTATGAGTAGCCCAAATCCAAACTCCTCATTGCCAGGACATTTACTTATGAGTAGCCTGAGTCCAAACTCCTCATTGCCAGGACACTGAAATGCAGAGTCAGAGGAGGGAATGAAAGGTACACAGAGACGAACTTGAAAAATTTGCCAATTTGATGAATCAAAAATCTGAAAAAATTGAGGGAGTTAGTTTAGAGGGTAGATCAACTAAGGCAGGTGTAGCCAAATTGTAATTATGCCTTATTTATTGAGATGGCTATCCTTTTCTGAGATTATAAACTTAATGGATTAGCCAGAGTTAGAGCCATGATTCTAATGATTTCTGGGCTGAATAGTAAAAACCTGAACTCAAAATTGGCCCATGCTAAAAGACATGAATTGGCCAGGAATCCCTGTGCATCATTCAGAACAGAGGTTGCAATCTGGGAGCCTGCAACCTGGATCTGGCCTGTTGACATGCTTTGTTTGGTCCTCATATTTTTGGCCCACACAGTGTTTTTAAAACAGTTGCTTTAAATGCCAAGAAACCTACATAAAAACTTTGATTTCTACCCTCCTTTTAAAAGATCTGGCAACATTGAGCTCATATTCCTATGAGGCAACAATTTGCTGCCGTCTGCTTAAGATGGGGCAGGTATACTTCATTTTTCTATAGGTTCATCACTTTCTATAACAACTCTCTTCCAGTTGACTGCACTAGCTTAAATTTGATTTTGTGATCCCTATTAATAAGGAAGGAATAAAAAGACTTTGAATAATAGAACTCTGATTAAATTTGCCCTATATCCTACCTACCCACCCAGAGAGGCCTGGAAAAATGGGTTGATGAAGAAGAATCTATTTTAAAAATATGTTTAATGACTCTCTAGGCCTGGAATACTGGTGAAAGTGTTACTGAACCAAACTTGGGTCCACTCACCCATGCACAATAAAGCCAATTTCCTGGCACGGGTTGTGGTGAAGGAAAGTGCAGCATTTATTGTAAGGCACCAGGCAAGGAGTCCAGAGCAGCTAGTGCTCAAAAAGCCAGAACTCTCCGGTGGGTTTCAGCAAAGCAGTTTTAAAGGCAAGGTGAGGGAGGAGAGTCCCAGGGTATGTGACTAGCTCTGGCACAATTCTCTGATTGGTTGATGGTGAGGTAAGAGGGCGGTTACCTTATCAATCCTTAGATGCCAGTAGGTCTGGGGTCTACTGTGCTCATGGTCATCAAGTAGTTAATTTCTTCTGTTTGGTAGAGGTTTTAGCATCTGTAAAACAACTCAGGAAATATGCATCAGATACTACTATCTAGGTACTTCCGAATGGAGCTAAAGCGGAGGATATGGGGGAGGGGTCTGTGCTGGGAATGCCGCATAGGGTCCTGCTCCCTTAAAAAAAGGGCCTGCGATGTTTAAAAAAAAAAGAAAAAAAAAAAGGGCCTGCAATTGAAAGGGACTCAGATTTTAGCAAGAATGGGGAATCTCACAGTGGCAGAGCCCAGGGTGTAGCAGTAAAGTAACAGAAGAAAAAACAATATACCTAGGAATATGACCTAATTCAGAAAAAGGGTATTTGCAGATGTATTTAGTTAAGATGCGGTCATATGGGAGTAGGGTAGACCCCTATCACTAGTATCACTAGTATCACTATCCAGTATCACTAGTGTCCTCATAAAAAGGGGGAATTTGGACACAGACATGCACACAAAGAGACGTCATGTGAAGATGAAGGCAAAGATTGGGGTGTTGCAGCAGAAGCCAAAAAACACCAATGATTGCTAGCAATCCACCAGAAGCTAGAAAGGAGACATGGAACAGATTCTCCTTCATAGCCCTCAGAGGGAACCAACCCTGCTGAAACCTTGATCTCTAACTCCTAGCCCCCAGAACCATGAGACAATAAATTTCTGTTGTTTAAGCCACTCAGTTTGTGGTACTTTCATTTCAGCCTTAGAAAATGAGTACAGTTCTAATACTTGGTGAGAACAAGATCTTGAGCTTTTCCTTCCATTTGTTATCCAATATTCTTTGAATTATTTCCTTTTTTAAGGGGAGGAGGCTTAAGATAAAATCTGTTTTGTCTTCTTTTTATTTTTTTTTTTCAAAGACAGTAACAGACACACATACATATATCCCATAATGCTATGAATAGGTCACTGTTGACCTATTCAGTATCACTACCCCTTACTCATACTTACAATCCCAGCTAAATCAAAGAAAGTGGGGAAGAGAAATCATCATACACACACACACTACCTTAGCACTCTGTGTTTTTCTTCTCTAGAAAGATTTTAATTTTAATGAAAAACAATTATATAAATATATCAATGTATATCTCCCCACTTGACTGAGATCTATTACAGCAAGCAAGAATTGTGTTTTATGTCTACTTAGTAGTATCTGGAATACGGTAGGCACTCAAATATTTTGGAATGAATTAAATATTAAGTTTGTCTTATTCTTAAAGTCAATAATAGTCACTAAGTATAATTAACAATGAAAAATCTCTCATAATTAATTAAACTAAAAAGTTTAGTATCTGTGTTAGAGTTCTTAAAATATCTGCCATTATTGCTTTTGTGCTAGAATGTAATAGTTCTTTCAGAATTAATTTTAAAAAAGTTATTTCTCCTCTGGTCCTCTATTCCTTTCATGTGTGACTGTGACTATGCAATAATATAGGATATATTTACATATTATCAAGTTGAGTTGTCTGGAATTAAATGGAAGCTCCTTTTAGTGATTTAAAAGTAGAAAATAGCATTAATTATAACTGAGATGAAAAAGCTATAAACCATTTGTTTCCTGATGGGAGATCACTCAGATTTAAATTGATTTATCCATCTCATAACTTACTGTAAAGGAAATTGTCAAGATTACCCTTGCCTTGTCAAAAACATGTCAATGGAGAGTTGAACATAATGGAAGGAATCATTTTCAAATATAATATTAAATGCTAGTAAAAAATATTCAAATCCTGGTTTCACACCAAAGGAAAAAAAAAACCCAGCAACAAACTTATAAAACAGCTCTCTTTTATTATGATATTTCTACATATGTATTTATCCAAGTGTCTACCTGACACCGCCACTTCAATGTGTAATAGGCATTCCAAATTTACATGTCTAAATAGAACTCTTGATTTCGCCTGCCTTTCAAATGTGTTCTTATCTTTTTTTGTTTGTTTGTTTCATAATTCACCCAGTGTCTCAAGACAAAAATCTAGAAGTCAACCTTGTTACCATGCTTTCCTTGATCTTCACATACAAACCAATAACAAGTCCTATTGATTTTAGTTTCAAAATGTGTATTTAATATGAATACTACTCTTGATCTCTTTTGCCACAACCTAAGCCTATACTATTATTTTGTCAAGCCACATCAATAGCCCCCTAAGTGGCCTTCTGCTTGTACTCTTGCCCTCTTAAAATCCATTCTTCACACAAGAAATCATCTCACCATCAATGGCTTCCCATTGTATTTAGATTAAAATATAAACCAATTACTACAGTCTTTGTATCAGTTGGGTCCTTGCTGAAATAGTTAAGAATGTTAAGGTTTTGGGGGAGAAATATCTTTGAAAGAAAAAGGGACAGAGCAGGATTTGGTAGAGATAGCAATGAAAGGCAATGTAGATCTAAAATGTCTCTGCACGCCAAACAGCTTGCTGTGGAGCAACAATTGTTCCCTAAATGAGTCCTGTAATGGGTGGACATGGCTATGGCCAGGGCTTGTACTAGATTCTTGCTCAGTCACTGGCTGAGACCACCCCAAGAAAAGAATGCCTTTAGCTTAAGAGGTGAAGTGGATCTGAGGGTGCTTACTGACAGCTTGAAACTGTCAGTTAACCACATTCCTTGCAACTGGGCAGGGAGTCATCTCTCTATCTCTCTCTCTCTTTTTTTTTTTTTTTTCTTTAATTTTTATTGGAGTATAGCTGATCTACAATGCTGTGTTAGTTTCAGGTTTACAGCAAAGTGAATCAGTTATACATATGCATACATCCACTCTTTTTTAGATTCTTTTCCCACATAGGCCATTTCAGAGTACTGAGTAGAGTTCCCTGCGCTATACAGTAGGTTCTTATTAGTTATCTATTTTATATGTAGTAGTGTGTATATGTCAATCCCAATCTCCCAATTTACCCCTCCCCCCCTTTACCCCCTGGTAACCATAAGTTTGTTTTCTACATCTGTGACTCTGTTTCTGTTTTGTAGATAAGTTCATTTGTACCCTTTTTTTAGATTCCACATATAAGCTATATCATAAGATATTTGTCTCCTGTAGATGAATTTGGCTAGTGAGTTTCTGTCCCTGCTCTGTCTTAAGGCCCTAGGTGCTTTGGGTCCTCATTCAAATCTTGAAACTCATCTCATGGCACCCTACTTTGCAGTCACTGCCTTCTAATTTTCTTGTACACACTAAACCCTTTCCTGCCTCAGAATCTTTGAACATTCCATTTCCTCTGGAGTATTTCTGATATGTATTAAGTTACTTAATTCTAACAACAAGCCTATCGGGTGGGTATGATGATTATTACCATTTTACAGACTAGGAAACTGGCACAAAGAGGTTAAGTAACTTCCCCAGGGTTCCTCACCTAGGATATTATAGAGCAAGGCTTCTAACCCAAGGATCTGGCTCCAGAAGCCTTGCTGTTAATGATTATACTCCACTGTCTTTACAGATATTACAAATATTCTTATGGCTCAGGTTTCAGCTCAATGATTACTTTCTCAAGGAAGCATCCACTGACAACCCTAACTTTAGTAATACCCACCCCGGTTCCTATTTGTAATTCCTACTATATTTTCCTAGACTTAACACAATATAAAATTATATTTTTGTTGTTGTCTTTCATATTTATTTTGTCTCACCATATGAGTATGTACACTCCTTGAAGTCTGGAACCATGTCTGTCTTCAATTCATTGTGTTCTCCCTAGTACCCATAAAAGAGCCCTGACCATCAGAGAAGCTCTTTAATTTTTTTTTTTTTTTATGAATGAATGAATTACCAAAGCTTTCATTCTCTAGAAAAAGGAATATTAGGCTGTATTCATCTTGGAAATGAGTTTAGCTATTATATTGAATAAGTAGATATTGAAATCTATTATATTTCCTTTTTCCTCTTCCCTAAGAAGGGTTTCATGTTAATTCATCTCTGAAAAACATCATATTAAAAGGGAAACCTAGAAAATATTTGGGCTGTTGAAGGTAATATACGTATCTCTCTGTTTCTTTTTCTAATTATCTATCATCTATCACCTCTCTCTCTCTCATGTACCTCTTTACAGACACATGCACACACACACACAGCCTACAAAGGAGCTGCTTCACTAAAATAGAAAAATCTTGGTCAGTGAGCATTCACATAACTTGAGATGCTTTACTGAAGATTCATAACTTCTTATCCATTTCTCAATAAGCCAGTTTACATTGTAGGAGTCTCTGATTGAGAGTGATGCCAGGTCCATGAGAAAGGACCATGTACCGTGGTCCAGAGGTATACACACCATTGATATTCCCTCAAGCTTATCCCAAAGGGGCCTGTGGCTTTTAGTCACATTGGACAAAAGAAAAAACAGACATTTCAGGGATTATTAGATTAGATTAAACTAGATCTGAACTAACACTAATCTTTATTGGAAATAAATTCTACGTGGTTCACCAGTCAGAATGGTGACCTATAGATCAGATGATCAGTGAAGTTTTAGACCAAATCCAGCCCGCATTGGGTTTAATGCTGTCACAGAACCATCCTCAGAATGTAGAATAATAATTGATATACTAAGTAATTGGAAGAACTCCAAAATTAGTTACATGATTCATGGAGTGAAGGCCATTAAGTTAGGAAATGTCAAATAAGCCCTAGGATTTCCCTTCTATTTTTCTCCCACCCCTCAAACCCCAAGATAGTGAATTAATACTGAATCCTTGGGGAAACTGAGAGTTTGAATGCACTAACAAAGACTTGAAAAATGCAGGTTTAACTCTTTTGTTGGGTGAAAAACTAGGTAGGTCTTAGAGAATGATTGTGGATTATTACAGTTGGAGATACCAGATACAGCTGTAGTTCCAAATTTGTATTCTTTATTGGAGGAAATAAAAATATTCCCTGCACCTAATATACAGTTATTACAAAATTTTTCCCCCAACCTTATCAGTAAAATAATCAGAAACATTGTAGAGACAGCAGATTATCTTTACTGATTTCCCATAAAGCTATGCCAATTCTCCTGCTCTCTATCATATCTTTTTCCTTTAAACTTTCTAGAGTATTCATACCCATGTTAGTATCTTAAATAAAATGTGTGTGTTCTTTCCTTACTATAGTTATCTTCAGTAAAACATTGATATTCATCTGAACATCTTTAAATGACTCATGTCTTCTAAAATTTTATATTTCTTAAATAATCAGGAATAGTTATGTCTAGTTGAGGAGTTACTAATTAAAATATTAATTGTAATTTAAAAACACATAATTCAGATTATTATGAGTCTTGACAATTTTTTACCATCCCGCTAATTGAAGGGCTCAAAAATTTAGAGAAGATAAATTTTATGGTACAAACTTTAATTATAATATCCTTAGTATTTCTCCCAGTGAAGTTCATGCCCTTTAACCCTAGGACCCTAAGGTAGATCAATTCCTAGGCTGGATGTATACTCTGTTGTCTCTGGAGATGTAACTCATCAATTCTGGCGCCTCCACCTTTTTCAGGATATCATGGTACAGTTTTCTTTAATTTTTAACTAAATGGGATACTGCACAATGGGGTTGCAAATGAGGAAGATATTCCGTGTTTGTGTTTTTAAAAAACAAAAATTTTAAAAATATTATACCGAAGAGAATTTTGGGAAAATGTAGTAGCAGTGGCAGCATATGTTTTGGATCTTCCCAAATCCTTGCATAAAAACAGAGCAACCAGAAAGCAAAACCAAAAATCCATGGATAATATTTTCAACCAAACTACATATCTCTTCAATTCCCAAAATGAGTTGGAACAAAGTACCAACAGCTACCAGACATGCCTGTTATCAACATGTGTGCAAGGAAAAGCAGAGGGAGCTACCCTTTTGGTGGGAGAAAGTTGTTTTATTTTGTCTCTTGTCTTTTTGTGTCTCAATTCATCTTTTCCTAGGCTGGGCTTTCATATGTGTGTACAATTAGGGAGCAGAGAGCTGAGGGCTGTAATGGAGTAGGGGGTAGTTCAACATCTGCTGGGCCAGTGGCGTGCTTTCAAGTCTGATGGTGGCTGAGGCCCACCCCTTGGGTTTAGGTGGATAGAGCCCAGGGCACCAATACTAGATTAAATTGGGGGCTTTAACTCCTACAACACAAGCCCTGTTGGCCCAGAGGCATCCAAGCCTTAGGGAGCTGCAGGGAAAAATGAAAACAGAAGTGTCCTGGGTCTGGTCTGAGGCTGGCTGCCCCCAGGCATGCATCTGTGTGGTGTGCAGTTGTTCTGGGAGTCTGTTTACCTCTGCCCAGAGCAGGAAAACGCCAACATAGTCAACTTGAAAGTGAAGTGGGTAAACATTAGGACAGCATTTGCAACTGCGGGTGGGTGTTACGTTCTTTAAAGTGAGTGTAAGGGGTTTGCGTTCAGATCGATAGGGTATGGAGCAGTATAGCCCCAAGAACTTTCCAAACTGATGTTCTAGGGCTCGTTTTCAAGGTAGATCTCTACCCTGAGGGGAGAATACTGACATTGGGATGTAAATTGACAGAGACAGGAGTAAAAAACGAAATATAATTAGAGGATAGGGCAAAAGCATCAGAGAATCTTAGAAAACAAGGCGCCATGTTTTTAACACTATACAAAAGCAAGAGAAGAGAGGGCTTTTTGACGTTAGAAAATACCCGAATAAAGTCTACTAAGAGTGAAGAAGAATGAAATTTACACAAAAATGAAATACAGAAAAATGGTCAAATCTCAGATACAGTTGCCATAGGAAAAATGAGTATAAGGAGAAAAGAATATTCCTACAGAGATTAAAGTCTGCCAGAAAGGTTTTTTCAAAATGCAGATCAAAACTGTATATATTATCTTAAAATAAGCCAAAAGACATTAAGAAAATGATTAAAAACATTAAAGAACAACGTAAATGAGAATTAGAAAACCTCAGAAAGGGAGAAAGAATTCAAGTAAAATTAGAAACAAAAGAAAAAACATTTTAGAAATGAAGACTAAACTAGAAGAAATATAAGAAGAGACAAATATTGAAGACAGGCATGGTAGGTGAATAGTGTCATTGCTTCTCTCCCCTCATTGCCCCCTCCCCCAAAGGTATCAGGTCTTAATCCCTGGAACCTATAAATGTTACCTTATATGGAAACAGGATCTTTGCAAATGTGATTAAGTTAAGGGTCTTGAGAAATCAGGAGATTATCCAGGATTATCAGGGTAAATCCTAAATTCAACCACATGTCTCCTAAGAGGGATAGAGGGGAAGATTTGATGATACATAAAAAAGAAGACAATGTGGTGAAGCTGAAGGTAGAGATTAGAGTGATGTGGACACAAGCCAAGGAATGCTGGCAGCCATTAGAAGTCGAAAGGGTCAAGGAAAGGATTCTCCCCCAGAGCTTGTAGAGGGATAGTGGGTGGCCCTGCTGATACCTTGATTTTGATCCAGTGATACAGATTTTGGGCTTCTGGTCTTCAAAATTGTGAGAGAATAAATTTCTGCTGTTTTAAGGTACTAAGTTTGTGGTAATATGTTACAGCAGCCATATGAAACTAATATAACATACAACTAACACCACATGTGGAAAATAGGAGTATAAAAAAGAAACTCAAAGCAAGGAGAATATAGCAAATACTAAAAACTATAATTCAAGAGAACCTTACTGAAATAAAAAAAAATGAAAGTACATATTGAAAGTATTAAAAGAGCACACCATATATCTGATAGTATTAACCTGAAATGACTAACAGAAAGATATATTTCAGTAAATTTACTGGACTTTTAAGAAAAGGAAAAGAAATCATTTGGGCATCCACCCACAAAAGGTACATGTAACTTAGAAGAAAAATAAAATGGAATCATCATCAGTCTTTCTGATAAAAATTTTTTGTGCCAAAGAAAATAAAGTAATATATTTGAGATATTTAGGGAAAGCATATGTGAGCCAAGGATTTTTAGCCAGAAAAGCTGCCCTTCAGATAAAAAGGAAACACACACATTGTTATCATTATTCAAGAAATCATGGAGTATTATTTCCATAAGTTATTTCTAAGGAATCTACTACAAAATTAATTTCAGAGTATCAAAATGAATTGAGATATTGATATAAGACAGGAGATAATCATGTATGGTTTTTGGTAAAACTAAGATTAAATGAGAATATGAAGAGAAGGATATTATAATATGCAATATATAGTGGATATATGATTAAACAATATAAACATAATATAATCATAAAAATGGAGACAGTGTGGGGATGATATATGCAAAAAAAAGTAACTGCTTCTACCTATTATTTTATAATCAGTGGTTGTCTTGTTAATATTTTTATTTCTGAAACATTTGTATTTTTAATACGGGATAAAAAAATAAATATGAGATGACCTAATTTCATCATTTGTGTTCTTGAGAACCATAATCCTCAGTATGGAAGAAAGGAGATAGAGTAATGTAGATGAATTTAGATAAGAACCCTGTAGTACTGTTTTTGAATTGGAAATATTATTAGCTCATAAGGTATTTTATCTATCAATATCTATCTATATTTATCTATATCCCATTCTGTCCACTGAAAAGGAAACAATGACCAAACCAGCAGGAATGAGCATGCTTTGTACAGATTGCCAAATTGAAATATTACTTCTCATTAAAAGGAGCCAGGGCTTCTTGGATAGATGGCTGATTTTAGAGTAAGAATTGTAACAGATGAACCTGGAACATGTTGACATATAACTATCAAACATACTATTGTCATATCAAAAAGACTTAGGAGGTGTTTTAAAGAATCTTTCACTAGGTGTAGATTTAGCAATTTGAGGTTAAAAAAGGATAAGCGTAAGACTGGATTTAAACTCATAAACTTTTTCATCCATGAGTTGATAATATTTTTTTAAAAACCCTAATTTTTTACATTTTGAAAACTAGAGAGAACCAATTCTTTATCTTGAAAACAGGTTAAATAAAAGTAAGAACTGAGCATTTACATAAGAACCATTCCACTATGTAACCACATAGAAGTGTCTTATTATAAAATTATTGCAGATAATACATGAAAAAAATGATAGAATTAGAATATCACCTTTTTACAACCTCACTGAATTGATGGATCCAGTCCTGAGCATCAACCTATGCTAGCATCAAAAAGGAAGCGGCCTGATATAATATGCATCCCGATGACAGAAACTCCTTTTCCTTGTCAAAGGGACTGAATCTGAGTTTGGTCAAGCATCTTAATCCAGATGCCAATTTGCAGGAAATTCAGAGAATAGGTCAAACTGCACTGTGGGTATACAATTAGCAAAGCAAATACTGTGGAAAATCTACCTGTCAAATGGCCCAGGTTCTTCAACATATAAACTAACAAAATAATGAAATAGAGGAGAGACAATTGTTGCCTTAGGCTTTCCTTTCATACAATCATCCCATTTCTTTACTGTCATATTTGATTAAATGTTTAACTTGATATAAAATCCTAGGTTGGCAATAATTTTCCTTCAGTATTTTGAAGGCATTGATCCATTGTCTTTTATCTTGCCATGTGACTATTGAAAAGTTGGAAGCCATTCTGATTCCTGTTCATTTGCTTCTGAGTCTTTTAACTTCCCTCTCTGAAAGTCTTTTGGATATTTACTTTGTCTTCAATATTCTTAAATTTCGCAGTGATGAATTTCAGTGTGACTTACTTTCTTATTCCTTATGTTGGAAATTCTGTGGAATTTTTAACTTGAAAAATCATATCCTTCAGTTCCATAAAACATTTAAATATATTATTTGATGTTTTCTTCTGAGAAAATCCTATTACTTTAATGTGGAAGTTCCTGGATCAATCAAGACATTAGCAAGTTAAGTCCAGTGATATATAGAACAAATGTATCATGACTGGATGGGGTTTATTCTAGGAAGGCATGTTGGTGTAAATCTGATTAATTTGCCACATTAACAATGCAAGAAGAAAGCCATGGGATGATCTAAATAGATACAGGAAAGGCATTTAATAATTTCAATATCTATGCATGATAAAAATCTTTCAGCAAGCTAGAAGAACAAGGCAATTCCACAAACTAATGTATCCCCAAACTTGCTGGTGACCTTCGACCCCTAGTTCCTCTGCATCCACAGATTCAACCAACGAAAGACTGTGTAGTACAGTAGTATTTAATATTGAAAAACATTTGCATATAAGTTGACTGGTGCAGTTCAAACCCGTCTTGTCAATTATTTTCTTTATTCCTGGTTTGGTTTTATTTATCCTTATAGTTTTTTTTCCTTCCCTGTACTTAAAAATAATCTTTTTTCTGTTGTTGTAATGAGGTTTCAGGTGAGGCTCCAGTATGCCATGATTAGTGGAAAATCCAATAAGCAGTCTTTTAACGTTTATGGTATCTTTTGTAGTACATAAGTTTAAAATTTTTGAGGTTTAAAATGTCAGTCTTTTCATACAGATCATTGAAGTTTTTGTGTTTGCTTAGAAAGTTCATTTCCAACTCAATATAATTAAAATATTTGGAGTCTAATACTTTACTAATTACTTTAATGTTTAACCCTTTAATCAATTTGACGTGTGTGTGTGTGTGTGTGTGTGTAGGGATAAATAGAATGGGTCAGGGGTCTGATATGATTTTTGCATGGATAGCAGATTTCCCAGTGTAATTTCTTAAATGATCTATTCTTTTCCCACTAGTGTCAATGCCACTTTTATTTAGACTAAAGTTCTATACATGTGATTTTATATGGCACCTATATTGTGCTCCCTTTATATCTTCATCATTTCCAATGCCAGTTCATACTGTTTCATTTACAATTTTTTTAAACATTTTTTTTGGAGTATAATTACCTTACAATGGTGTGTTAAGTTCTGCTTTATAACAAAGTGAATCAGCTATACATATACGTATATCCCCATATTTCCTCCCTCTTGCGTCTCCCTCCCGCCCTCCCTATCCCACCCCTCTAGGTGGTCACAAAGCACTGAGCTGATCTCCCTGTGCTATGTGGCTGCTTCCCACTAGCTATCTATTGTACATTTGGTAGTGTATATATGTCCATGCCACTCTCTCACTTAGTCCCAGTTTACCCTTTCCCCTCCCCATGTTCTCAAGTCCATTCTGTAGCTCTGCATCTTTATTCCTGTCCTGCCCCTAGGTTCTTCAGAAACATTATTTTTTTTAGATTCCATATATATTTGTTAGCATACGGTGTTTGTTTTTCTCTTTCTGACTTATTTCACTCTGTATGACAGATTCTAGGTCCATCCACCTCACTACAAATAACTCAATTTCGTTTCCTTTTATGGCTGAGTAATATTTCATTGTATATATGTGCCACATCTTCTGTACCCATTCATCTGTCGATGGGCACTTATGTTGCTTCCATGTCCTGGCTATTGTAAATAGAGCTGCAATGAACATTGTGGTACATGACTTTTTTTGAATTATGTTTTCTCAAGGTATATGCCCAGTAGTGGGAGTGCTGGGTTGTATGGTAGTTCTATTTTTAGATTTTAAGGAACCTCCATGCTGTTCTCCATAGTGGCTGTACCAATTTACATTCCCACCAACAGTGGAAGAGGGTTCCCTTTTCTCCACCCCCTCTCCAGCATTTATTGTTTGCAGATTTTTTGATGATGGCCATGCTGACTGGTGTGAGGTGACACCTCATTGTAGTTTTGATTTGCATTTGTCTAATGATTAGTGATTTTGAGCATCCTTTCATGTGTTTGTTGGCGATCTGTATATCTTCTTTGGAGAAATATCTATTTAGGTCTTCTGCCCTTTTTTGGATTGGGTTGTTTCTGTTTTTGATATTGAGCTGCATGAGTTGCTTGTAAATTTTGGAGATTAATCCTTTGTCAATTTCTTCATTTGCAATATTTTCTCCCATTCTGAGGGTTGTCTTTTCGTCTTGTTTCTGTTTTCCTTTGCTGTACAAAAGCTTTTAAGTTTCATTAGGTCCCATTTGTTTATTTTTGTTTTTATTTTCATTCATCTAGGAGGTAGGTCAAAAAGGATCTTGCTGTGATTAATGTCAGAGTGTTCTGCCTATGTTTTCCTCTAAGAGTTTTATAGATGTCTGAACTTACATTTAGGTCGTTAATCCATTTTAAGTTTATTTTTGTGGATGGTGTTGGGGAGTGTTCTAATTTCATTCTTTTACATTTGGCTGTCCGGTTTTCACAGCACCATTTATTGAAGAGGCTATCTTTTCTCCATTGTATATTGTTGCCTCCTTTATCAAAAATAAGGTGACCATATGTGTGTGGGTTTATCTTTGGGCTTTGTATCCTGTTTCATTGATCTATATTTCCGTTTTTGTGCCAGTACCATACTGTCTTGATCACTGTAGCTTTGTAGTATAGTCTGAAGTCTGGGAGCCTGATTCCTCCAGCTCTGTTTTTCTTTCTCAAGATTGTTTTGGCTATTCTGGGTCTTTTCTGTTTCCATACGAATTGTGAAATTTTTTGTTCTAGTTCTGTGAAAAATGCCATTGGTAGTTTGATAGGGATTGCACTGAATTTGTAGATTGCTTTGGGTAGTATAGTCATTTTCACAATATTGATTCTTCCAATCCAAAAACATGGTATATCTCTCCATCTGTTTGTACCGTCTTTAGTTTCTTTCATCAGTGTCTTATACTTTTCTGCATACAGGTCTTTTGTCTCTTTGGTAGGTTTATTCCCAGGTATTTTATTCTTTTTGTTGCAGTGGTAAATGGGAGTATTTCCTTAATTTCTCTTTCAGGTTTTTCATTATTAGTGTATAGGATTGCAAGAGATTTCTGTGCATTAATTTTGTATCCTGTTACTTTACCAAATTCATTGATTGGCTCTAGTAGTTTTCTGGTAGCATCTTTAGGATTCTCTATGTATAGTATCATGTCATCTGCAAACAGTGACAGCTTTACTTCTTCTTTTCCGATTTGGATCCTTTTATTTCTTTTTCTTTTCTGATTGCTGTAGCTAAAACTTCCAAAACTATGTTGACTAATAGTGGTGAGAGTGGACAGCCTTTTCTTGTTCCTGATCTTAGAGAAGATGGTTTCAGTTTTTCACCATTGAGAACGATGTTGGCTGTGGGTTTGTCATATACGGCCTTTATTATGTTGAGGTAACTTCCCTCTATGCCTACTTTCTGGAGGGTTTTTATCATAAATTGATGCTGAATTTTGTCGAAAGCTGTTTCTGCATCTATTGAGATGATCATATGGTTTTTCTCCTTCGATTTATTAATATGGTTTATCACATTGATTGATTTGCGTATATTGAAGTATCCTTGCATTCCTGGAATAAACCCCACTTGATCATGGTGTATGATCTTTTTAATGTGCTGTTGGATTCTGTTTGCTAGTATTTTGTTGAGGATTTTTACATCTATGTTCATCAGTGATATTGGCCTGTAGTTTTCTTTCTTTGTGACATCTTTGTCTGGTTTTGGTATCATGGTGATGGCGGCCTCGTAGAATGAGTATGGGAGTGTTCCTCCCTCTGCTATATTTTGGAAGAGTTTGAGAAGGATAGGTGTTAGCTCTTCTCTAAATGTTTGATAGAATTCACCTGTGAAGCCATCTGGTCCTGGGCTTTTGTTTGTTGGAAGATTTTTAATCACAGTTTCAATTTCAGTGCTTGTGATTGGTCTGTTTATATTTTCTATTTCTTCCTGGTTCAGTCTCAGAAGGTTGTGCTTTTGTAAGAATTTGTCCATTTCTTCTAGGTTGTCCCTTTTACTGGCATATAGTTGCTTATAGTAATCTCTCATGATCCTTTGAATTTCTGTAGTGTCAGTTGTTACTTCTCCTTTTTCATTTCCAATTCTATTGATTTGAGTCTTCTCCCTTTTTTTCTTGATGAGTCTGGCTAATGTTTTATCAATTTTGTTTTTCTTCTCAAAGAACAAGCTTTTAGTTTTATTGATCTTTGCTATTTTTTCCTTCATTTCTTTTTCATTTATTTCTGCTCTGATCTTTATGATTTCTTTCCTTCTGCTAACTTCAGGGTTTTATTGTTCTTCTTTCTCTACTTGTTTTAGGTGTAAGTTTTGGTTGTTTATTTGAGATTTTTCTTGTTTCTTGAGGTAGGATTGTATTGTTATAAACTTCCCTCTTAGAACTGCTTTTGCTGCATCCCATAGGTTTTGGGTTATCGTATTTTCATTGTCATTTTTTTCTAGGTAGTTTTTGATTTCCTCTTTGATTTCTTCAGTGATCTCTTGGTTATTTAGTGGCATATAGTTTAGCTTCCATGTGTTTGTATTTTTTACAGTTTTTTTCCCTGTAATTGATATCTAGTCTCATAGCGTTGTGGTTGGAAAGGATACTTGATATGATTTCAATTTTCCTAAATTTACCAAGACTTGATTTGTCACCCAGGATATGATCTATACTGGAAAGTATTCCATGCGCTCTTGAAGAGAAAGTTTATTGTGTTGTTTTTGGATAGAATGTCTTATAAATATCAGTTAAATCCATCTTGTTTAATGTCTCATTTAAAGGGTGTGTTTACCTACTTATTTTCATTTTGGATGATCTGCCCATTAGCGAAAGTAGGGTGTTAAGGTTCTGTACTATTATTGTGTTACTGTCCATTTCTCCTTTTATAGCTGTTAGCATTTGCCTTATGTGTTGTGGTGCTCCTATGTTGGTTGCATAAATATTTACAATTGTTATATCTTCTTCTTGGATTGATCTCTTGATCATTATGTAGTGTTCTTCTTTGTCTCTTGTAATAGTCTTTAAAATCTATTTTTTCTGATATGAAAATTACTACTCCAGCTTTCTTTTGATTTCTGTTTGCTTGGAATAACTTTTTCCATCCCCTCACTTTCAGTCTGTATAGGTCGCTAGGTCTGAACTGTGTCTCTTGTAGACAGCATATATATGGGTCTTGTTTATGTATCCATTCAGCCAGTCTGTGTCTTTTGGTTGGAGCATTTAATCCATGTAGTTATCGATATGTATTTTCCTATTACCATTTTCTAAATTGTTTTGGGTTTGTTATTGTAGATCTTTTCCTTCTCTTGTGTTTCCTGCCTAGAGATTTCCTTTAGCATTTGTTGTAAAGCTGGTTTGGTGGTGCTGAATTCTCTTAGCTTTTGCTTGTCTGTAAAGGTTTTGATTTCTGCATCGAATCTGAGTGAGGTCCTTGCTGTAGAGTAATCTTCGTTGTAGGTTTTTCCCTTTCATCACTTTGAATTTGTCCTGCCACTCCCTTCTGGCTTGCAGAGTTTCTGCTGAAAGATCAGCTGTTAACGTTATGGGGATTCCCTTGTATGTTATTTGTTGCTTTTCCCTTGCTGCTTTTAATATTTTTTCTCTGTATTTAATTTTTGATAGTTTGATTAATGTGGGTCTTGGCATGTTTTCCCTTGGATTTATCCTGTATGGGACTCTCTGCTCTTCCTAGACTTTGTTGACTATTTCCTTTCCCATATTAGGGAAGTTTTCAACTATAATCACTTGAAATGTTTTCTCAGTCCCTTTCTTTTTCTCTTCTTCTTCTGAGACCCCTATAATTCAAATGTTGGTGCATTTATTGTGGACCCAGAGGTCTCTGAGTCTGTCCTCAATTCTTTTCGTTCTTTTTTCTTTATTCTGCTCTGCTGGAGTTATTTCCACTATTTTATCATCCAGGTCACTTATCCATCCTTCTGCCTCAGTTATTTTGCTATTTATTCCTTCTAGAGAATTTTTAATTTCATTTATTTTGTTGTTCATCATTGTTTGTTTGCTCTTTAGTGTTTCTAGTTCCTTGTTAAATGTTTCTTGTATTTTCTCCATTCTATTTCCAAGATTTTGGATCATCTTTACTATCATTACACTGAATTCATTTTCAGGTAGACTGCCTATTTCCCCTTCATTTGTTTGTTCTGGTGGGTTTTTACCTTGCTTCTTTATCTGCTGTGTGTTTCTTTGTCTTCTCATTTTGCTTAACTTACTGTGTTTGGGGTCTCCTTTTTGCTGGCTGCAAGTTCTTAGTTCCCGTTGTTTTTGGTGTCTTCCCACAGTGAGTAAAGTTGGTTCAGTGTGTTGTGTAGGCTTCCTGTGGAGGGGACTGGTGCCTGTGTTCTGGTAGATGAGACTGAATCCTGTCTTTCTGGTGGCAGGACCACATCTGGTGGTGTGTTTTGGGGTGTCTGTGACCTTATTATGATTTTAGGCAGCCTCTCTGCTAATGGGTATGGTTGTGTTCATGTCTTGCTAGTTGTTTGGCATAGGGTGTCCTGCACTGTAGCTTGCTGGTCATTAAATGGAACTGGGTCTTAGCGTTGAGATGCAGATCTTTGGGAGAGCTTTCACCATTTGATATTATGTGGAGCCGGGAGGTCTCTGGTAGGCCAATGTCCTGAACTTGGCTCTCTCACCTCAGAAGCACAGGCTTGACACCCTGACAGAGTACCAAGACCCTGTCAGCCACACAGCCCAGAAGAAAAGGGAGGAAAAAAAAGAAATAAATAAAATAAAGTTACTAAAATGAAAAATTTTTAGATTATTAAAAATAAAAAAAATTGAAAAGTCATTAAAAAAAAAAAAAAGAAGGAAAGAAAGAAGAGAGCAACCAAACCAGAAAACAAATCCACCAATGATAACAAGCGCTAAAAAATTATACTAAAAAAAAAAAAACCGGACAGACAGAACCCTAGGACAAATGGTAAAACAAAGCTGTACAGAGAAAATCACATAAAGTCAATCACCTCAATTTTGTGATGATTCGTTGTCTATTCAGGTATTCCAGAAATGCAGGGTACATCAAGTTGATTGTGGAGTTTTAATCCACTGCTCCTGTGGCTGCTGGGAGAAATTTCCCTTTCTCGTCTTTGTTCGCACAGCTCTTGGGGTTCAGCTCTGGATTTGGCCCCACCTCTGCATGTAGGTCGCCTGAGGGCGTCTGTTCTTTGCTGAGACAGGACAGGGGTAAAGTAGCAGCTAATTAGGGGGCTCTGGCTCACTCAGGCGGGGGTGAGGGAGAGAAGGGTACAGAATGCAGGGCGAGCCTGTGGTGGCAGAGGCCGGCGTGACGTTGCAACAGTCTGAGGGCGCCGTGTGTTCTCCCAGTGAAGTTGTCCCTAGGTCACAGGACCCTGGCAGTAGCGGGCTGCACAGCCTCCTGGGAGGGGAGGGGTGGACAGATACCTGTGTTTGCACACAGGCTTCTTGGTGGCTGAAGAAGCAGCCTTAGCGTTTCATGCCTGTTTTTGGGGTCTGTGCTGATAGCCACGGCTCATGCCCTTCTCTGGACCTTGTTTAGGCAGTGCTCTGAATCCCTTCTCCTCGTGCACCCCGAAACAGTGGTCTCTCGCCTCTTAGGCACTTCTAGACTGCTTTCCCAGACTCGCTCCCAGCTAGCTGTGGTGCACTAGCCCCCTTCAGGCTGTGTTCATGCAGCCAACCCCGCTCCTCTCCCTGGGATCTGAACTCTGAAGCTGGAGCCTCAGCTCCCAGCCCCCACCCGCCCCAGCAGGTGAGCAGACAAGCCTCTCAGGCTGATGAGTGCTGGTCAGCACTTATCCTCTGTGCGGGAATCTCTCCTCTTTGCCCTCTGCACCACTGTTGCTGCGCTCTCCTCCGTGGCTCCAAAGCTTCCCCCCCCACCCACCCCCCATCTCCACCAGTGAAGGGGCTTCCTAGAGTGTGGAAACTTTTCCTCCTTCACAGCTCCCTCCCAGAGGTGCAGGTCCTGCCCCTATTCTTTTGTCTCTTTTCTTTTTTCTTTTGCCGTACCCAGGTACATGGGGAGTTTCTTGCCTTTAGGGAAGTCTGAGGTCTTCTGTCAGCGTTCAGTAGGTGTTCTGTAGGAGTTGTTCCACATGTAGATGTATTTATGATGTATTTGTGGGAGGAAGGTGATCTCCATGTCTTACACCTCCACCATCTTGAAGGTCTCTCTCATTTACTATTACTACATATTTTATTTTAATAGCTGATGAGGCAATGTTTTCTTGACTGTATTTGCTAATTTTTTTTCCATATGCACTTTACAATTAGATTTTAATGTTCCGTAAGTATTCTGTTGAGATATTATTTGAGAATACTTTGAATTTCTAGATGTATTTTGAGATAGTTAATTTTCATTCTCAGTCTGGTCAGTTTAAGACTGTCAACTCTCTGAAGGTTGTGATCATGTGTGTTTGGTTCATGACTTAATCCTCATTGCCTAACCTGGTGTAGGGACCCAATAACATATTTATATGTAATACACTATGTGTAATAAATAAATAGAAATGTGTAACCTTTCTTTACAACTGATATACTATTCACTGCAATAAAAATGAGATATCATTAGCTAGCACCAGACCCACTGAGGCAAAAATATCTCCCTTCATTAAAGCATTATCTCACTAAATTCAGAAAATCTCAGTTAAGCAAGAAAAAAATAACTTACTTTGTGTATGTTTATGAACATACATTTGTGGTGATTTGTGCACAACATAATAAAAAAGCACGTTTGGTTTTATTTAAGAATTACTGCTAATTACATGATTTGGACTAATGCCAGTAATAGTAATAAAAGTATTTAAAATGTTAGCTGTATGCTGCTTTGTGACTTTAACATTTAAGTAATTAGGCTTTAAAAAGAATCTGTTATAAATTTGACTTTGTTAACTTTGTTAAGGCAAATATATGTCGTATATTTCATATTATTACTTAGATAGGGTTGCTTGTTTAAAAATTTTAGCCTTGGCTCTTAAAATGAATATTCCTTTGTTTCATCCAAAACACTAGAGGACACTTTTTCTTTCTCCTCTTTTCACTTTGTTGACAGATTGCTTTATGTACTCCAATCTTACTGTAGATTTTTCTGTATTCTCTATACATATTTCTCTCTAAGAGTTGGGAACACAGAACTACCTGGCTTTGGCATTATGCCTCTGGCTGCTGACTATAAAAACAAAAGTACCTCATGTGGTACTTTTGACAGGGCCCTGATTTAACAAATGGCGGATTCCTAGTTTACAATTCATTCAGACTCTCATTATGTAAGACAGGGACCCTAAGGCTGCAAAGATAATAAAATAAAAAAATTGGAAACCTTTAGGGACAGATGAATTGCCTTCCTTATGTTATCTGAATTGCCGTCTGTTAATCTTTGGGAGATGTTTATTAACTTCATATATTTTCTAAGTGAAAGGGATGTTGGTACATTTCCCTTTTCTGATCTAGATGTTGCAAATGAAGTAAATGCTTTGATAAAAAGCCATGAGGGAGAGCATGTTTTACTATAGTGTCAATTCTCTGATGTAAATATTATTTGAATTTATTGATATGTTAAGCTCCTAGCTCTTGGGTTCATATCTGAACAATGCAGGGAGGTATTGAAAGGCTTACCTATGTAAATTTCTTTCTGTTGTATTGTTTGACAGCGTGCCAACTTAAATCTTTTCCATTATTTATTTTAAATTTTGAAAATATTTTTGTTCATGTATTTTAGGCTACAAAAGAACTTAAACAGTACTTTGCTCTTTAGCAGCTATTTGCACACACATTAAGGACAATGAAATAAAAGTAAAGCAAAATCCTTTCCAACTGATTAAGAAACAATTTAATAGAGCTGTTTCAAATATATGTTACATTAGGTTTTTAAAAATATTATGAGTTTCTTTAAACTAACTTGAGATTATTATGTTTTTTAAACGAATTTTTTTCACTAGTCATAATTGTTAAAACTTACTAGTTTACTAAGTCTTCTTAGAAAATGTAAGCCCTTGTTTAGAGCTGCATAATAGTTCATATTGTGATTGTATAGTGGTTTATTTAGTCATTCTCTTATGGACTGAATTGTATCCTCCCAAAATTCATATGTTAAAGCCCTAACCCCCATTGTGACTGTGTTTTGAGATAGGGCCTTTAAGGAGGGATTTAAGGTTAAATGAGGTTATAAGGGTGGAGGTCCTAATTCAGTAGGACTGGCGAGCTTATAAGACAAGCAAGAGATGACAGAGCTCATTCTCTCTCTCTCTCCACAGAGGAAAGACCATGTGAGGACCCAAAAAAGGAGGCACCATGAAGGGTAAGGAGAGAAGCCTCACCAAAAATCAACCCTGGTAGCGCCTTGATCTCAGACTTCCAGCCTCCAGAACCATGAGTATAAAATTTCTGTTGTTTTAGTCACCCAGTCTGTGATATTTTGTTATGGCAGCACAGCAGAATAATATATCCTGTTAGTGAACATTTACTATTACATTTTGTTTTGTTTGTTTTATATGTTTTACTATTACTATTTTGCTATTATATATTACTATTTACTATTATATTTTATTTTACTAATATATTTACTATTATATTTTATAGTATAGTGACTAAATAGTAATTTTATATTTTTTACTGCAATGTTTTACTATTATATTGATGCAATGGGAATTCTTGTCATAAATATTTATGTATATCTAGTAAAATTTTTTCTAGTAAAATTCAATGTGTGGCAATGCTGAGCCAAAAGCTATACATTTTGGGCCAAAAGCTAGGGGAAATTTTTACCAAAAATTTTTGTCCAAATGTGTTTTATACAAGTTTATATGGCCATCAGTTGCATATGAGAGCTCCTTTCATCACAGGCTTGCCCAAACTGCATTTTAACAAAAAAAAAATGTTTCCTGAAGTAAAAAGTAAAGAGCTTTTTTTCTCCTTTGAATATATATTTCTTTGATTATTTTTAAATTTGATATTCTTTACATATTTATGGGTTAATTTTTATTTCTTCTATACTGGATTGCCATTCATGTTCTTCGCCCATTTTTCTGGGTGTGTATCCTTTTGTATACTAATGATAAAACCGATGAAGCTATGCTTGAAAAAGAGGTCTCCCATTTTCATTCCTTAGTACAGAATTGATGTACGGCATAAGGAAAAAAAAAATAACTCCCTATGTTGCATCTCCATTAGACATTTAAAATATTCATTTATTCACCTATCATTTGATGAATATTGAATGTCTTCTATGTGCCTGGCAATTCTCTATGCCCTAGTATTAGAGAACTGAACAAAATACTGTCTTTACTTTCTGAAATTTATGTTCTCATGAAGAAGTGACAGGAAGCAAGCAATGTGTTGGATGGTGTTAAGAGCATAAAACAGAGTAAAGGGTATAAGAAGGGCTGGGAGTGGGGAGGGTGGTTGCTATTTTACAAAGGTGTGTCAGGGATGGTCTCTAACAAAGTGACTTTTAAGATCTGAAGAAAGTTCGAGAGTGGGCCAAGTAGCTGTCTGGAGGAAAATCTTTCCCTGAAGTGGGAATTGCAAATGCAGAGACCTTGAAGCCAATGTGTCCTTGTATGATATCAGTTTTAAAAAAAATTGTATAGGGGCTTCCCTGGTGGTGCAGTGGTTGAGAATCCGCCTGCCAGTGCGGGGGACACGGGTTCGAGCCCTGGTCTGGGAGGATCCCACATGCCGCGGAGCAACTAGGCCCGTGAGCCACAACTGCTGAGACTGCGCGTCTGGAGCCTGTGCTCCGCAACAAGAGAGGCCGCGATAGTGAGAGGCCCGCGCACCGCGATGAAGAGTGGCGCCCGCTTGCCGCAGCTGGAGGGAGCCCTCGCGCAGAAACGAAGACCCAACACAGCCATAAATAAATAAATAAATAAATAAATAAATCTAAAAAAAAAAAAAAAAATTGTATATTGTTGTTAATGTCGGAGAGGGGAAATTTCCCGCTCTTGAGTTCTTGTGGCTGGACTAATAATAACATTGACATAAGGCAGATTAATAGGAGAAAAAGAAAAAAAACAATTTGTGCACATGGAAGTCTCATAGAAATGGGACCTAATAAGTGGCCAAAGCTGGCAGCTTTTATACTTTTCCACAAAGACAATGAATTGGTGAGGAATTGACAGGACAAATAAACTTAGGTTTGGGTGCTTAATTAGTACAGAATCTAAACAGAATTTGGACTTGGAGTACTAAATTAAGGAAGTAACAAAATTTGTTTATATAGTCTTCTCAGTCCAAATTCCCTATCTCTGGTGATAAGGGTGTCCTTCCACTCCAAATACAGAGCATGCACCTTTCACATCAGAGATTCGTTTCCTGCTTTCAGGGAGACAGAGAGGAGGATCAAAGTGTCCCTCTTGAATTAGCTGGTTCTTAAGTAAGTTTAATTCAAAATAATCAATATGCCACTGAGGGAGAAAAGACAGTCTCTTCAGCAAGTGGTGCTGGGAAAGCTGGACAGTGCATGTAAGTCAATGAAGTTAGAACACACGTTCACACCAAACACAAAAATAAACTCAAAATGGTTTAAAGACGTAAATATAAGACATGACACCATAAAACTCCTAGAAGAGAACATAGGCAAAACATTCTCTGACATAAATTGTACCAATGTTTTCTTAGGTCTCCTAAGGCAATAGAAATAAAACCAAAAATAAACAAATGAGACCTAATCAAGCTTATAATCTTTTGCACAACAAAGGAAACTATAAATAAAATGAAAAGACAACCTACAGACTAGGAGAAAATATTTGCGAATGATGAGACTGACAGGGCTTAATTTCCAAAATATACAAACAGCTCATACAACTCAATAACAAAAAAACAAACAACCCAATCAAAAAATGGGCAGAAGACCTAAATAGACATTTCTTCAAAGAAGACATACAGATGGCCAGCAGGCACATATAAAGATGCTCAACATCGCTAGTTATTAGAGAAATGCAAATCAAAACTACAGTGTGGTGCCACCTCACACTGGTTAGAATGGCCATCATTTAAAAAGTCTACAGATAACAAATGCTGGAGAGGGTGTGGAGAAAAGGGAACCCTTCTACACTGTTTGTGGGAATGTAAATTGGTGCAGCCACTATGGAGAACAGTATGGAAGTTCCTTAAAAAACTAAAAATAGAGTTACCATATGATCCAGTGATCTCACTCCTGGGCATATATCTGGAGAAAATGATAATTCAAAAAGATACATGCACCCCAATGTTCATAAGAGTACTATTTACAATAGCCAGGACATGGAAGCAACCTAAGTGTCCATCGACAGATGAATGGATAAAGAAGATATGGTATATATATACAGTGGAATATTACCAGTCATAAAAAAGAATGAAATAATGCCATTTGAAGCAACATGGATGGACCTAGAGATTATCATATTAAGTGAAGGAAGTCATACAAAGACAAATACCATATGATATCACTTACATGTGGAATCTAAAATATAACACAAATATACTTATTTACAATACAGAAACAGAGTATTTTCATAGGCATAGAAAATAAACTTATAGTTACCAAAGGGGAAAGTGGGTGTGGGAGGGATAAATTAGGAGTTTGGGATTAGCAGACACAAACTACTATATATAAAATAAACAACAAGGTCCTATTGTGTAGCACAGGAAACTATATTCAATATGCTGTAATAAACCATAATGGAAAAGAATATGAAAAAGAATATATAACTGAATTATTTTGCTGTACACCAGAAACTAACACAACATTGTAAATCAACTATACTTCAATTTTAAAAAATGCCATTGAGGCATAGTTTAGGGTGGCCTGCCCTTGGCCCCAACACTCTTATTGTATTTTTAAGAGCCTTCATTCTCTATGAATTTAGTATTAAATAGAAGATGATTCCTCATTTAAGTACTAAAGATGGTTAGGATTAGACTTACTAGTATGTATTCTCTTTGGTTAATTGTTCAACCATTATTTTTGAACTGGGCCATTTCTCAGGTACTTGGGCACATCACTGAACTAACAGATACAACGTTCAATACTTTTTGATTAGGACTATATGTTATTGCTGTGTTGAAATCATGGTGGAAACTATTGCTTGAGTTCGTATAATACTTGAGATATATATGGCAGCATTTCTAAGCATGGGTTCCATGGAATGCTATTTGAGAAATTTTAATATCTTTCCAAGAAAATATTCTTTGTCAAACAGATTTTGGAAATGCTACATATCCTTCCCTTTTCTGAAGAGCTTTCCACTAATGAATTGCAAATGCAAGGGCCTTGAAGACTCTGTGCTTGTATTAGCTTACTAACAGCTATGTAAAATCCCAAAGAACCACATGTTTCTGATGAATACTTATTGACTTGATATGGGAAAACATCTTGTGAAACACTAGTTTTAATTATTAGATAAGTACATTGAACTTCATTTTTTTCCTCCTGGAAACCAGATGAGTATTATATCAGAAGATAAACTACCTTCCCAAACCATAGTTTATTATTATAAAATTATCATTTTTTTAGTAGTTCTGAATTAAACCCAGTTATAAAATAATTTGGAGTAATATAACATCAAGACCCTGTATTTAAGAAGATACTTTATTAGACTGTCTTTCGTGACCCAAAATCTCTGACTTCCATCTGAAGATAAACCACCAATGGAAAATCCTTACTTTGTGTAGGCAGATACACCCTCTTGAGTGGCTTCACTTCTTGGTAAGTATCCTTTTTCTTCCAGAGCCTTGTAAAGCTTTTCAATTTAGTCTAAAATGAGGAATCACATACTTCACCTTTCAGTGAGCTAATTGATATTTGTTTCACATTGAATTTTCACTCAGTGGATTATAAAACTAGAGATATCTCAGTCTTGGATTTCTAACAGCCCAGCTCATTGGAAAGGGGAGGAGAAAAAGGTGATACCTCTTTCCTGGACCAGGAGGTTAGATGTCCTTTCTGATGGAAAATATTCAGAAGGCCCAATCTGGTCTGTCTTATTATAGAAGTTAATACCTTGGACCTAAAGCATTCACATACTAAAGCCTTGACCACCTATCGTCTTGTGCATATGATTGTTATTTCACTAGATACCTAGTAATAACCTCATATTTTAAAAGGCAACTGTAAATATGAAGGTGTCATTATTCAATGCTACAATATATTTATCAAATATTTTTACTATTCATAAAATATTTTGATTAGTTTTGGTTTAGTTAGATACATCTATGATTTTTTTTTTCCAGAAAGTGTATGTAAGGAGTATACTTTCTTTTTTTTTTTTTTTTAAATATTTTATTTATTTGTTTGTTTATTTTTGGCTGCACTGGGTCTTCATTGCTGTGCACGGTCTTTCTCTAGTTGCGGCGAGCGGGGGCTACTCTTCACTGCGGTGTGCAGGCTTCTCATTGCGGTGGCTTCTCTTGTTGTGGAGCACGGGCTCTAGCCGCGCGGGCTTCCGTAGTTGTGGCTCGCGGGCTCTAGAGTGCAGGCTCAGTAGTTGTGGCACACGGGCTTAGTTGCTCCGTGGCATGTGGGATCTTCCCGGACCAGGGCTTGAACCCGTATCCCCTGCATTGGCAGGCAGATTCTTTACCCCTGCGCCACCAGGGAAGCCCAGGGGTATACTTTCTATACTTCCACAAGTACTTATGTGCCTGAGAGTTTCATTCATTTACTTTCAAATGAGAATAGTACTTGGATGGGTTGATTTTTGAATTGAAAGTTTTTCTCTTTGAAACTCAAATTTAGGATTTTTCTTTATTTTTGAAATTAGAAAAAAAAGGGATATATTTAGTGTGCTTCCTTTTCATTAATAATGCTTGGCACCAGGAAATGTCTTTTCATCTGAAAAACTGAAGTTCTTCAGGTCATTAAAAATTTATTGTATTATTTCTTTATTTTTTGCATATTTTCACCTCATTTTAAAAATCCCTTTTTAGTATTGGTATAACTATATCTTTTGGATACAGTTTTCTGTATCAGTTATCTATTAAATTATAACAAACCACTTCAAAACTTATTTTTATGAGTTTAGTTTTATTAAGATACCACGAAGAGGTTTTAATTTTGTTAGTATGTTCATTCAGTCTAGCTAAACACAGCTGAATTCATTGTTAAAAAAGAAAACATGTGATGTGCCATTATAAATACTTTTTTGTTATGCCATACAGTTTAATTTGTTGTCTTTTTTCAATCTATCTTTAGAATCAACCCTAACTTGGCTAGCATTTTCACCTTTTGTTGTTGTTGTATATAAGCTAAGTTAGCTCTCAGGAATCACCCTAGGATTGTCATCAGTATTCCCTGGTCACGTCTTGATTCTTGCTGCATTGGTGACCAGTTGTGTGGACACTGACATTGCCTTCCAGTGGGCTTGTGTTTATTAACACTGTGATTATATGCTTTATAATCATATAAAGCATATAATCACAGTGTGATTATATATAAATCATAGGTCCTGCTACCTATGAAACTATTTTCAAACTAGGGCAAAGTATAAAGAACTTGAATAGAAAAAGCTACCAGTAGCTTACTTACATAGTGAGCTTCAATGAAACCTGTTGCTTTCCTTTCAGAGTTACTTAAATAAAAGTAACCATTATGAGACATTGTATATGGTAGGAGCTCAATAGATATTTCCTTCCCTCTCCACTTCCTCCTTGTGCTTTTCCTAATCCACCCTTTTGCTAGACTGTGCAGATCATGTCATTATTAAGGGGTACGTTTACTAAGTGAGTATGAGAATGGTCCTCATATGATAAAGAAAGGAGTGTCTTTTTCACATATATGTAGGAGAGTTGAGGGAAATAGGACTAGACTGAATACCCAAAGCCATTTCTTTTAGATATATACATATATTTACTGTGTGTGGATATTTACAAACCTTTTACACTAGCATGTATTTATAGTTTGTAGAGCAGGGATGATATTACAGATAGACGAATAGTTGATTACTACTCAGTGTGATTTGGGGGCAGTGATTTCTTTCAAGTATCTTTACTGGCTTGTGCTATAAGGAGTATAGCCTTGAACTGTCTCCTCTTGTATTTTTCATGCTGAACTTGGTTGACTTTTTATTGAGTTTAGTCTTGGGTGTCTTCATATCTTCTGGTTTCCCCCCAAATGATCTTTTTAAAATTTTGTTGATAATCTTAAAAATTATATAAACATATTATGAATCACCTGAGGCAGAAAGAGTCAGAGCAAATATGTGACTTAAAGTTGTTTATCATTCTGTTCTGAAAAATAAGTTTTTGATATAGAATGCTATTTTATCAGTAGGTAAAAAATTTTGACTTAAACCAGACATTATGATATATAATAATTCAATCATTTATTTATTCAGTCATTCAACACTAACCATTGAGTGCTCAGGAGTAATAAAGGCAAGCATTTCTCTTATAGTCTAGTAGGCAGACATTAAACAAATGATTGTTACATATTTAATTATATCTGTCCAAGTGTATTTATAGAAGTCAAGCTCATTGAAATTCACTAACAGATATTAATATTTCAGAAGACAGTTACATGATAAATGCTCATTATAGAATTGTAAATAAGGACTGAATTAATACATTTATCTGTATTTCCTCCTGGGGTATTCATACTTTTAAAATGATAAAACAAGTTGCACGTTTACTTTTGTTTGGTTGAGTATAAGTTTTGCTTCTATTCAGCTGCAATTGTACCAAACTTTTGAGGCTGTAAGCTTCTGAATAGGTGTCCGTGATGCTTCACAGCTGTATATAGTAATTAGTAATGTAAGGCAAGACCTTAGATGAAAGTGATAATGGTAATGTTTTATTTCTCTAAAAAAATGTGAATGCTAAGGAATGTAATCAATTTAGAAGATGATGTTTTAGTTGGAAAATTGATGACTACATGATAATAAATAGTTAAAAGGAGATATCAATAATCTTGCCATAATGGAAGCATAGATAAAAATATTCCTTTTTTATGAATAAAAATAATTTTACCCCATAATATATATTTTTAAATCTCCACAGGAAATGAATCATTTAAATAGAAGATAGGAGAAACTTAGATAATGGTGTTGTCCAGTCATAAGCATGTATGTCAGTGGGCAAAATGGGTTGCTTCAATAAAAATATTTATATCATGTCATCACCATTCATAGTCAATGTGTATGTGACTTCAAAAATTACCAAAAAAACCTTAATGTATATATATATATATTTTTGCCAGAATGATGTCAAATTATCAGCTTGACATTTTAAATAACTAAATCAATAAGGTTTTTGAATGGATCCAGTAAACTGCTCTTACAGATTCAGATATATACAAACCAGGTTTAAGATGATATCTCTAAGAGGGGTGGGATGGGGAGGGTGGAAGGGAGATGCAAGAGGGAGGGGATATGGGGATATAAGTATACGTATAGCTGATTCACTTTGTTACACAGCAGAAACTAACACAACAATGTAAAGTAATTATAGTCCAATAAAGATGTTAAAAAAAATTTAACCCCCCCCCCCAAAAATAATATCTCTAGGGATTAGTGAATGTCTCTCTTCCACCCTAGCAGTTTTAATATAGAAAATTATCCCAAAGAGTGAGTCTAATTCTACCTCCTGCATGTGGCTGGAGGCTAGCAATACATCCTTCAGGAACTGCAGGAAACCTCCTTGCTTTCTTCTGAAATGATTCCCTTGACACACATTCAAATAGGACTTGAGAAAATAATCTCCAACATTAGTGGAGGTCAATTATGTAACCACTGCTAAGACAATTACATCATATTCTTCAAGAAAGTTGCAAGAAGCTGCAGTTGAAAGAAGTGTGTGTGTTTGTGTGTGTGTGTGTGTGTGAGAAAGAGAGACAGAGACAGAGAGACATAGAGAGAGATTCTGCTGCTGCTGGTATTTTGCTGTTTATCTTTGGTAATAAAAGAGTAAATCTTATTGCTGAGCTGCTTGCCACGTGGTGTCTACTTTTGGTGCTCCCTTCCGTACTCCTTGCCATGACCCTTCTCCAATTATGCGTCAGGAAAAAGAACTGCTTCCTGTCATTGTTTAAAATGGACTCAGCCTCAGAAATTCTGTCTGAAAGTTTACTCTATTCCCTCATTGGGAAAGCAGTTTTTAAAGACAAGATTTTTTTAAATGGAGTTTTTAATGTTAAAACAAAGGGAAACACAACTTTGGAAATGTTGTGTTCCTAATGAATTATTATTTCTTAAGGGGGAAAGTTTTTCAAAATGAGTTTTATATTTTTAAGAGGAAATTATGTTTTTTCTTCTAGTGTATTTATAAAATAAATGAATAAACCCAAAGGGCTTCATTTTGATTGTTGCTCTTCTATTAACGTTGCAGCTTTTGTTGTACATTTTTAGCAAGTTTCATAAAAAAAATTTTGGAAAATTTGGTTATTTATATAAGGCTTAACATATCACGCTTTTCTAACAGAATATTTAACTTTTTGCCAAATGCACACTTCACAAATTACTAATTTGTCTTGGGTTAAGTACAAGTAATAAGCTTGGGGTAGCATATCTGTTAACATAGCTTCTAGAGCTGGGGACAAGTTCAACTGTTAATGTATGTCTCTCCTTCCCTCATTTCACAGTATAATTGCCTTCCATGGTGGATTATTTTCTATAGAAACCTGTCAAAATAATTGTTTCCCTTTTCCCCTATGCCACAATGAATTTTTAACTTATTGGCAATGAATTTTTAACTTATTTTCGTTTTTTATTGTGAGGTATTTATTATATATGAAAGTAATACTATATACTAAAACAAATAATAAAGTGATTACTACTATAAACTACTCAGGTTATGAAACCAAACATCACCAATATGGTTAAAGCTACTCCTCCTCATCCTGTAATCTCATTACTCCCCACCAGAGGTAAGCTTCTTTTTCGTGAAACACTCTGTCACTTGGCTTAGGGCCTTTTCACTTGATTTTGTCTTACCCTTGCTTTTTCTAAATCTTTGCTGGTTTCTTCTCCATTTCCAGCTGTTGTATCTTTACTGGCATAAACAAGCATAGCCACTAGTACCTTATATGAAACTGTTTCTCTAGCAAATACTTATTTATCCATCTATATCATTAAAGAAAATCAAAATCATTTTACTCTCATATGACAGTGAAAAAAGTATATATTTATTTCTTGACTCAGGGCCCCATCAACTCTGTTGCTTTCTATCATAATATAATCTGGGAATAACTTGATAGTGATGACATCCCAGAGAATATTTGATGATGTTATGTTAATTAGACCTTTCTTTGGTTATCCTATTACTGCATAACAAATTACCCATTAAGTAGCAGCTTAAAACAATCATTTTAATTTTGTTCACAGTTTTGGAGATAAAGAATTTGGGAAGGGCTAGAACACATGATGGTTGCATTCATATTTTGGTTGGGGATTTAGTCATTTGAAAGCCTGTCTAGGCTGGACATCCAAGATGGTTCATTCACATGGCTGGCCTTGACATTGGCTATCAGCTGGGAACTCAGCTGGAGCTATAGACCAAACACCTCACACGACTTTTTCATGTGACCTGGACTTCTTACAGCATGGCTACTGGGTTTTGAGAGGGAGTGTCCAAGAGGCAGTGACAAAGAATGAACATTTCAAAGGTTCAAGGCGGAGAGTCTCCAAGTCTTTTGACTTAGCCCTGCAAGTCCTGTGGCATCACTTCTATTGCCAGTCAGTCACCAAGGCCAGCCAGATTCAAGGGGAAGGGAATTCACTTTTACATCTCAATGGGAGGAATGTCAAAGCATTTGTAGTTGTCTTTATCCCACCACAGACCTGGTGAGTTTAAAGAACTAAGGACCCTATTTGCCTTAATAAGAAACATGAATTCTAGAGGGTAGATTTTATATCTTATTAAAGCTCAGGGGCCTGTCACATGGGTGAAATTTCTAATGTTCATTTATTTGAGTCATGTTAAGACATCCCTTCTAAAGTGAGAAAAAATTGTTGCACTTTACCTTGCCTGCTATAAAGACAGAGACACAGTAGTAGGTAGGTCTCATAAGATCTGGAAGACAACATATAACAACTTGTGGTGAGCTGCACTGACCCAAGTTCTAGATCTACCATACAGCTACTAGCCTAAAGTAAGAATAGAGCAAGACCACCTGTAGCACAAGTCCCCCTGCTACTTGGGTCTAGGACCTAGTATTGGGAGGATCTATGGCAGACAGAGATGTATCTGTCAAGTGACTTAGAGAAAGCACAATACAATCTCTAAGGTTTTTAGAGAAAGGCCATGCCCTTCTTCACTGTCAAGTATTCTCCATGGGCCATGGAAGACAACTTAACAGCTGACCATGGTACTCTAAGCCTGGACTGCCTGAACTAGTTATTATGTGATTTAATGAAATATGTAATTGGAGGGGCACAATAGAATTAGATTGTGAAATGGAAATAATATGTATAAGGCTGAGGCCAAGTAGATATTAATAAACATTAATAGGCATGAGTAAACAATATAAGCTGCTGGCTCAGAATCCAATCATAACTGCTTCTAAAACCTCTCCCTCGACTCCTGTTTCTTTTTTTCTTTTCTACCTACCTGCCTGTTGTTACTATATATAAAAAAAACCTTTTACTTTATAACAAACTAACTGTTAAAAAATAATATTAAAATAAATTCAATCTTATTAATTCTAATCTTTTCTCTCAACAGTTATGCAGACATATACATAATAAGGACAGTCTCTTAAAGTACTTTTCAAAACCATATAATTTGTTTCTTTTACTTTCTTACTGTACTAATATTTAAGTTAGATTTAACCAAAGTGGTATTAGTAAGTATGTAATATAATCTATTTCTTCTGATATCAATAGAGCTATGCAAGTTTCCATGTTTTCCTTTTGTGTCTAATTTGTATTGCACATCTTTAAAAATCCTTTTTTTTTTATAATCCAATTTTTGGATGCAAAGTTTTATGTGTGTTCATTAAGTCAAAGTTATTAATGATAATGTTTTAGTATTCTATATCTTTACTCATTTTTATCTGCTTGATATCGCTGAAAAAATATTTATTTGAAAATTTATAAAATTTTATACTATAAAATTTGAATGTACATGCCCTGTTTTATCAAATTCTCTTGAACATGGACAGGACCAGTGAATATGATGGGCTAATACTCCTGTGATTAAGTTACTAATCAGTTAACTTTGAATTAATCAAAGAGGAGATTGTTCTGTGTGGGCCTGATTTAATCAGATGAGCCCTTTAAAAGAAGTTGAAGCATCAGAGAGATGCTATTCTGATGGTCTTGAAGGTACAGTTTATGACTTCTACAACTGCAGGGAAATGACTCCTGCCAATAACCACATTAGCTTGGAAGAGGGCTCTGAGCCTCAGATGAGACCCTTGCTCCAGCTGTCACTTAGGTTTCAGTCTTATGAGACCTGGAGCAGAGAATCCACTTGAACCCTGTCTGTACTTCTGACATACAGGAACTGTGAGGTAATGAATTTGAATTATTTTAAATTGCTAAGTTTGTTCTAATTTGTTATGTAGCAATAGAAATGTGAAACAGCCCCCCATTTTTTTAAACATATTTATGAAGTCTCATATCTTTATCTCTTATCATGTTGTCTACTCTACCACTAGCCTAAAAAGGTAATCATTCTAATATATTTATTTTCTATCCTTTTATTAGATGTGTATTCTTGAAAAATACATGCTATTTTTATAGGTATGTATTTTTATTTTATAAGCTGTTATGTTATAGGTCTCATTTTTATCTTATAATTTTTACACAGCCATGCTTCTATGAACTATTTAAGTTACATTTACATTTAGCCTATTGCTTCTTATAGTCTTCCAGTATTCCATGGTTTGCATCCACCATGTTTTTATGTCCATTCCCCAGGAATGGTCCTCCAAATTGCCTCCAGTTTCCCACCATGATAAGCAATGCTGTAGTCGTCTTCCCTTTTGGACCTGGGGGCAATTTCTCTAGGATATATGCTCAGGAAAAGGAATGCTACTTCTTAGAGTATTTATATACTTAATCTGACTGAGTACTGTCAGATTGCTCTCCATAATAGCTGCACATTCTAAATGACCATCTGTACTACATGAACATTCCCATATTCCCACGATCTCTCCAACAATTTATGTTACCTAGCATTTTAATACTTGTTAATATTATGGGTGTGAAGTTATATCACATTGTTTTAATTTGGTTTTCTTTTTTAAAAATGAGTTTAAGCATTTCTTCATATCTGTATTAGTTATTCATGTTATTTCTTCTGTGATTATAATTTTAATTTTTTTTTTGAAATTAATCAATATTTATGTTTTCTCCTTCACAGAAGAGTTATTTATCATGCAGTCACATCATGTTGGTGTTTATCTTACTCTTCCAGCAAGCTGATATTATCTGTAACTTTGGGACTGGGTGGTTGTGAATGCTTTTACTTTTTCCATTATTATTTTTTTTAAGTATGCCTATGAGAATTAATCATGAATATGTTGACATTTACAGGAAAAGCATACGTCTCTTTTTAGTGCTGGGCTTATTTATTATACTCATAGAACCTCCAATTTCCGCACAGATTTTTGCTCACCCAGGTATCCAAAGTTTATTCTATTTTTTAAATTCACGTGAATGGTTAGTGCAATGAATTAATGGCCTTATGAAATACCAGGAAGAATACTCCCATGTCAGAACAGAGTTTACCAAACATGGGGGGACAGTTTTTTGTGTGTGTGTAGGAATATAGGATTTTACATGAAGAGATACCAAAAGGGGAAATGTAATAGACTGAAAATATCACTGATTCCTGTACGTCATTGACCTTAGGATAATACTAATGAGAAAATGTTAAATGTTCTTACAAATATAAAAATTCCACTTGCTTTTTATGTATCATTATACACTGTTCTCCACCCGGTGCCAATTTAACGAAAAAGCAAAAAGAAATAATAATATTCATAGCTAACCTTTATGTATTTTTTTGGTTTATGCTCCTTTACTTTATTCAGTGCTTTACTTGCAATATCTCATATAATCCTCAGAAAACTCCTGAGATTTATACTCCTTTTATTACTGTTTTACATATGAGAATCTGGAGGCTTATTGTAACCAAGGGGTCAAAAGGTTAAGTGTTTTACTGTGTAAGTTCTATTATGCTAAGCTGCCTCAACTTAAATTAGTGTTCTTGTCATAATGTAAAATATGTAGGGCTGGTTCGAATCTGGGTATGGCTTATTAGAGAGTATGTGTGTGAATGATGCTGATATCTTAGCACTGTTGCTGACACTAGTTCTTTGCTAAGCAGGCTCAAAGTTGGAGTGGCAGTACATGTAGAACTCAGTAATATCCAATCAAAATGCATCTTTAAGATTTAGTGGTTCTTTGTCTTTTCAGTATTGGTAGCTCTTATTTCCTTCAGCCCTTTGACTTTTGGGCAGAGCTACACTTAATATTATAAGGAAAATAGCACTAAAAAAGCAAGTATGCTGCACTATTTTTAGTTCCTAGAGAAACAAGATGCTGACATGGTAAAAAAAAAAAAAAAAAAAAAGGCTATATACACACTATTGCTGTTATAACACGGTTTCAAGATTACTAGATGAGAGTGATCATTAAGGCATTGCTTAGAGATTTCTGCTTATGTGACATTAAATATTTGTGTTTTAAGTAATGTGGTGGTTCTCAATACAAAGAAACCTGAATACTGGAAAATGTATGGTTATTGATATATATATATATCAGACATATATTGAAGTTCTATTTATAATTACTTAAACTTGGGATCCTCTATTTGACTCTTCTTTTGGATATGGTTTTCTACCATAAGGAAAAAAAAAAAAGAAGCTTAAGTCATATCATGTTATAGGTCAGACAGTCAATATGATAGACAAAGAAGTTGAGTCAGTAATATCCAAATCCTTCTCCTTCTGACCAAGTTTTGAGAGCAAAAACAAATGAGAAATATGCCCCCACATTCAAAAGGGGGAGCATTAGGAAGAGAGGAGAGGCACTATAAAAGTCCAAAGCCCAGAGCATGGACTAGTGCTGCTAGTGATACAATTACATTCATCTTGTTGGGTATTCACACTTTAGTTTTAATTGAGACAGCAAAAGAGGGATGCATGAAGCTGCAGTATGTCCAGAGGAGCCATGGAAAACATGTAAGTGCATTGATTCTGAGTGGGAGACCTGTGTAAATCTTCCATTCAGAGGCCAGGCATGAAATATTGGGAAGCTTTTGATACTTGACATTACTTCTACTTTCTCCTTTTGTTCATGTGCTCTCTAAATAGGCTTATTTTCCTTTCAAGTGCCTGCTGTTAAGAAGTGCTGATTTGCTTTGAACTATGTGGGAGGGCTAGGACAAAGTGGACCAGATTGAAAGAAAATTATTGAAGTTAACCCAGAGAAACCATTCTGAGGCGGTTGGAAAAATTTCAGTTGCTTGCCATATGATATACTCCTTTTTGCTTTTAATTCAGATGTTTTGGATACTTGTTGACCTAGGATGCACTTATAAACATTCTGCTTTTACTCAGTGGACCTCTTACCACAGATTATATATACTTAGTATTTGAAATTAGCTTTAGGCAGTTTTGTCACAATGTAGCAGCAGTCATCTACTTTCTCTGCCAAAAATTTATACACAGTTGGCCTTCCCTATCAGACTGCCAACTTTCAATGCTTATATAATAGTATAAATAAATGGCCATGGCAAACAAAATATGGATGCCTTCTAGCTGAATGTTAAAATAATCATTGTGGTTGGATGATTCTTTTGTTTAAGAAAGAGGCCACCATCACACTGATACCAAAACCAGTCAAAGATATGACAAAAAAGGAAAATTACAGACCAATATCACTGATGAATATAGATGCAAAAATCCTCAACAAAATACTAGGAGACTGACTCCAACAATACATTAAAAGGATCATACACCATGATCAAGTGGGATTTATTCTAGGAATGCAAGGATTTTTCAATATCTGTAAATCAATCAATGTGATACCCCACATTAACAAACTGAAGAATAAAAACCATATGATCACTTCAATAGATGCAGAAAAAGCTTTTGATAAAATTCAGCAATGATCTATGATAAAAACTCTCCAGAAAGTGGGCATAGGGGGAACATACCTCAACATAATAAGGGCTATATATGACAAATCCACAGCCAACATCATACTCAATGGTGAAAAGCTGAAGGCATTTCCTCTAAGATCAAGAACAAGACACGGATGCCCACTCTTGTCAATTTTATTTAACATAGTTTTGGAAGTCCTAGTCACAGCAATCAGAGAAGAAAAAGAAATAAAAGGAATCAAAACTGGAAAAGAAGAAGTAAAACTGTCACTGTTTGCAGATGACATAATGCTATACATAGAAAATACTAAAGACCCTACCAGAAAACTACTAGAGCTCATCATGAATTTGGTAAAGTTGCTGGATACAAAATTAATATATAGAAATCTGTTGCATTTCTAGACACTAACAACAAAATATCAGAAAGAGAATTTAAGAAAACAATCCTAATTACCATTGCATCAAATACTTAGGAATAAACCTACCTAAGGAGGCAAAAGACCTGTACCTGTACTCTGAAAACTATAAGACATTGATGAAAGAAATTGAAGATGAGACAAACAGATGGAAAGACATACCATGTTCTTGGACTGGAAGAATCAATATTGTTAAAATGACCATACTATCCAAGGCAAGCTACAGATTCAATGCAATCCCTATCAAATTACCAATGGCATTTTTTACAAAAAAATTTACAATTTGTATGGAAACACAAAAGACTCTGAATAGCCAAAGCAATCTTGAGAAAGAAGAATGGAGCTGGAAGAATCAGGCTCCCTGACTTCAGACTATACTACAAAGCTACAGTAATCAAGACGCTATGGTACTGGCACAAAAACAGAAATATAGATCAATGGAACAGGATAGAAAGCCCAGAGATAAACCCATCCACTTACAGTCAGTTAATCTATGACAAAGGAGGCAAGAATATACAATGGAGAAAAGACAGTCTCTTCAATAAGTGGTGCTGGGAAAACTAAACAGCTACATGTGAAAGATTGAAATTAGAAGATTCTCTAACACCATATACAAAAATAAACTCAAAATGGATTAAAGACCTAAATGTAACACCAGATACTATAAAACTGCTAGAGGAAAACATAGGCAGAACACTCTTTGACATAAATCACAGCAATATTTTTTGAATCTGTCTCCTGGAGTAATGGAAATAAAAACAAAAATAAACTAATGGGACCTAATTAAACTCAAAAGCTTTTGCACAGCAAAGGAAACCATAAACAAAATGAAAAGGCAACCTACAGACTGGGAGAAAATATTTGCAAGTGACGCAACTGACAAGGGATTAATTTCCAGAATATACAAACAGCTCATATAGCTTAAAATCGAAAAGAAAAACAACGCAATAAAAAATGGGCAGAATATCTAAATAGACATTTCTCCAAAGAAGACATACAAATGGCCAATAGGCACATGAAAAGATGCTCAATATCGTTAATAATTAGAGAAATGCAAATCAAACTACAATGAGGTATCACCTCACACTGGTCAGAATGGCCATCATCTGAAATGTCTACCAATAATGAATGCTGGAGAGAGTGTGGAAGAAAGGAACCATTCTATGCTGTTGGTGGGAATATAACTTGGTGCAGCCACTATGGAGAACAGTATGGAAGTTCCTTAAAAAAATAAAAATAGAGTTACCATATGATCCAGTGATCTCACTCCTGGGCATATATCTGGGGAAAACTATAATTGAAAAAGATACATGCACCCCAATGTTCATAACAGCATTATTTACACTAGCCAAGACATGGAAGCAACTTAAATGTCCATCGACAGATGAATGGATACAGAAGATGTGGTATATATATATATGCAATGGAATATTACTCAGTCAAAAAAGAATGAAATAATACCATTTGCAGCAACATGGATGGACCTAGAGATTATCACCTTAAGTGAAGTAAGTCAGATAGAGAAAGACAAATATCATGTGACATCAATTACATGTGAAATCTAAAAAAAAAAAATGATTCAAATGAACTTATTTATAATACAGACCCACAGACATAGAAAAACTTATGGATACCAAAGAGGATAGTGAGGAGGTGGGGGGTGGAGAGATAAATTAGGAGTTTGGGATTAACATATACACACTACTATATATAAAATAGATAAACAGCAAGGACCTACCCTATAGCACAGGGAACTATATTCACTATCTTGTAATAACCTGTAATGGAAAAGAATCTGAATGTGTATATATTTATATATATATACACATATATGTGTGTATATATATATATATATATATATATATACACACATACCTATATATATACATGTATATATATGTGTGTGTATAACTGAATCACTTTGCTGTACACCTGATACTAATAGAACATTGTAAATTAACTATACTTCAATAAGAAAAAGTTTAAAAAAAAAGAAGCACTTTGATGGATTTTTTCCCACCTCAACCACAGCTCCTAGTCCAGATAAAAGAGTGTAAATCAAAGGTTGACCACAGTTGTTTTGCATAATCAAGAAAGAAGAATTTGAGTTTCTCCCTGGAGGGACATGATGATGATGAGAAATGTAGGGATGGAAGAAAGAGGAAAATATAAGACCTAGCAAGGAGGTAATATTAGGCTGGTAGGACATGTCAGTTGATAAATTTCTTGGTAGTGAAAGTCTGGTATGGAAAACATTCTTTGCTTAGTCGGGTTTTTTTTGGAAACAAAAGAAGAAAATAGTGTTTATTGTGTGACAAAGAGTTGTAGAAACAGGATGTCATCAAAGGAATCAAGACCAACAATAGAGCCAGGTGAAAACAAAGAAGCATAGAACACATAAGTCTAAAACAAGATGAGAGGTGTTTGAGAGTTGAAGAGGGCTTTAAAATTCCAAAATCTACCTACATTTTTATGTACGTATGTATGTATCTTTTAGTGAGCTTGTGACTCCAGGGATCAGGAGATTATGTAAACCTTCAGACTGATGACATCCTGAAACTATTAGATAAAATATTAATATCCTTATTTTTACAGAAAGAATCATTTTATGGACCTCGAAAACTTGCTTTGCCTACTCATCACTGCCTTAAGATGAGAAACCAAAATGAGAAAGATGGGTCCTATTTCCAAGTGGTTTTAACAAAAGAGCTAACGGTAGACAAGGTTATAGCTGAAATGAGCTCATTAGATGAATTCTTTTTAGTAATACACTTTGCATACCAATTAATAAAAAATAATTAACCTTTAAATATATCAGGATATTTTCCAGATTTTGAAATATGGACTCCATTTGTTTTTATCCTTGTGTATTTTAAGACCCATGGTAATAGAAAAGAGTCATGCCGAGACCTCCAAGACTAAAGATGGATATTAGGACTGGGTTTAAATAGATTTCTGTGGTTCCTTCCGTCTTTTTTTAACCTCTTCGCCTTGCCCTTTCAAAAGAACTTCACTATAGATTGAACAATTTTAGACTGAAATTGGGGAATCATTATGTTCATGGAGGTGGAAAACACATATTATTTCAAAAGAATGGAAGATGATAGAAGATTACCTTGAACCTCAAAATTTCTCTTCTTGGCAAATGGGCTATAAAATGACTTTCTCAATATGAGCCCAATTTAGCACAGTCCTAAGTTTCAATGACTTCTTCTAGATTTTCGAGGTTAAGAAGAATGGAAAAGTGGGTTCTCTGTGATTATCTCCTATAGAGATTCCATGCCTGTGATCCAAAAATAATTTGAGGATGTCAGCATGTTTGCTTTTAATCTTGGCAGTGTGCCAAGAAAAATACGAGCGATAAAATCAGTTACAGCAAACATACTAAGTTGCTTTCTATTTTGTTTCTGGTCTGTTATTCACTTTTTCATCAAAGTTAGAATTGAAACAAGCTAATCTATTTCTCATCAGGAAAACTTATACTGTGTTTGGAAGAAGTGAAAATCAATAGTAATAGACAGTTTTAAAAGAAGCACTCTAGTTGGTTTGGAATTCTTTTTTAGTAGGTTTTTAAAATTGACATGAGCTTAGTTGATTTTACACAGTAGCTGAGTAGGGAGCTGCCTGGAGTGACATAGAGGGGGAGCTTCTGAATGGATCTCATATACTACCCTACATAAAAGTTGGAAATCTCAGTAGGAACTCAGTTCTTTAAGCTATTTTTGTCTATTTAAATGTCCTATAGCCACAATTTCTTATAAACCACTTTTTAAAAATTACTTCAACTACATTCTTCACTGGACTCAGAGGATGCGCATTCCTTGTTATATTTTCTTTTTATCTATTATTAGCATCTTTATTCCTCACTTTCTCCCTCAGTTTTAAATACCATTTTCATCACTTTAATACTTCTCTCACTGATGTCCTCTGAGATTTTGTATCGTGATTCCATTGCACTAGCTTAGAAAACACCAACCCTAGATGGATTTTAGTTTTTCTGGGTAGTTCTTAAACATCTAAACACTCCTCAGAAGTGTGGCAGATTTTTAAATCATTGTCTCCAAATTCTTTTGGTCTCTCAGTGTGTCCCGAAAGTTTTCTATATATTATCTAAGCAGATCTCTATTTTTTTTTTTTTTTTTTTTTTTTTTTACTATCTTAGTACTTCTCAACTTTCCTCAGACTGGGATCTCTTCCCATCTTGCCTTTTCACAGCCTCAGCTATCCTCATCTCTTCACTGAAAAAAAATCCCTCAACTCCTGTTTCCCTGCTGTGAAATAATAGAAAAAATATGTATTAATCTCTGCTTCCAAGTTCCTGGCACAGAGCTCCTAAAATCCTTGTAATTTCCTAAGTGATAAGAGCACTAAGAATATCTTTTGTTCTAATATTTGGTCTTTGACCCTGGTTCCTGACATAAAGCTCCTAAATCCCTTGAAATTTCCTGGGGGTATAGGAATATCTTTTGTTCTAAAGACGTGACTCTTTATGGGCTCCTAGATAGCTTCAGGATGGCGGCTGATCACTGGAAAGAACAAACCATGATTGGAACTTTTAGCCCCACTCTGCATCCTCTGGGAAGGGAAGAGGGGCTGAAGATTGTGTTCATGATTGATCATGCCTGTGATGAAACCTCCATAAACATCCCAAAAGTGTGGGGTTTGGAGAGTTTCCAGGTTGGTGAGCACATCTATGTGTTGGGAGGGTGGCACACCCTAACTCCACAGAAGCTTCTTTGCCTAGGACCTTTCCAGACCTCATCCCACGTATGTCTTCATCTGGATGTTCATTTGTATCCTTTATCATGTAATCAATTAGCAAGTGTTTTCCTGAGTTCTGTGACATGTTCTAGCAAATGATTGAATCCAAGGAGAGGGTCTTAGCAACCTCTGATTTGTAGCCAAGTTGGATAGAAGTTTTGGGTAACCTGGGGACCTACTAATTGTGGTGGATGTCTAGAGATGGGGGCAGGCTTGTGGGACTGAACCTTTAACCTGTATGGTCTGCACTAACTCAAGGCAGATAGTGTCAGAATTTCTTGGTATGGAAAACCTGTAGGTCTGGTGTGAGTGTGGTAGTGTTGTGAGTGTGGTAGTAGTGTGATAGATAGTTAAGGTAAACAGTGAGTTTTAATTTTTATCCCACTTATTTACTTACCTGCACCTGTACCCAATGTTTCCTCTCGACCATCAATTATAAAGAAAAAAGTGTTCCTTTACACTGAAAGAGAACTCTTCCATCTCTACTCTGAACTCCATCTCATCTCAATTTTTTAGGGACCTCATTCTCTGGATTATTCCTTCTGTGTGTGCAATATTCTCTCCTTAACAGGACTTTCACATTAGATTAGTATTTTAACATACTCAGTTCTCTACTCTCTCAAAACAATAATTTTCTTCTCTTCCAAATTTCCTTAAAGTTGACAGCTTCTTTTCACCCTCAGGATTCTTTAAAGAGTACTCACTGTCTTTATTTCTTTCTCTGTCATTCCCTCTTTGCCTTCATTCCTTTCTAATTTTATTAGTCAGCTTTGCTGCAGTAAAAAATTACCCCAAAATCTCAGTAGATTATAAAAATAAACATTTATTTTTACAAGTCAGCTACTGGTGGTTTGCTGTTTTGGCTCTTCTCCCTGTGTCTTATTCTGGGACCCATTCTGAAGGAGAAGCCCTTTGGGAGTTGCTGTTTTTGTGGCAGAAAGAAAAAAGTAAGAGCTGGTGAAAACATTTGATGCCCCTTTAGCTGTTATTTGGAGCTGGTTAAGCTCTAATCCACAAACTTTTATGATATTTGGACACATTCACCTTTTGTATAATTGGTGTAAACTAAGAGATGCAGAGAACCATTTCCCTGGAGCATAAGTCAAGTTAGTCATGAGAACAAAAATTTAGGGGTACAGTTTGTGTTGTCAGTGCTGAGCAACAGATCCCAAGAGATGGAAGTGTGCTTTAACACATTTATTTTTTGTGTGTTCCTGATATGTGAAGCCCAGAGTGGGACTCTTTTCGTCTGAGCCTAAAGGTGGTTTTCGCTTGGATGTTCCATATTAACATTTAATGAATGAATTTTTGGTTTCAGATCAGATCCTTCTCTTGTGGTATGAGGGCAGAGATCTTGTTCTTTTTATTCAGCATTAATCCTAATGCTCCAATTTGCCCTCATACTGCTACTGATCCTCTTTCTAAACCAGAAATGAGGAGATAAGCCTCAGTTCAAAGCTCAGAATTTTCCCACTCTCACAAGATAAAAATCCCAAAATCCTGTTTAGCCACAGCTTGTGCTCCTTTCTCCTTCCATCCCCTATGCTATTCATTTTGGCAGTTTGAACTAGTAAAATGTGTACTTTTGCCTCTGCTGTTTTTTTCCAACATGTGTCTATCCCTAACTTATTTACACATCAGCCTCCTATTCATCAACTAGGTCTCCACTTAGACATTATCTTCTCTATTGAACCTATGTGATTGTCACACACAGATTTTTGTATGCCTTTCTTTGTGTTTCTACTGAAATCCTATTACATAATTATGACAATGAATACATTTAATTATGCTGTCTTATATAATTTGTGGCACATGGCCTGAGTAATATATATATACATAAGGGTAATATATGTGTATTACATATACTGCATATTATACATTGTATACAATTATTATACATTTATTATACAGTTGTATACATTGTATACAATTATATATATTACATATATGGATCTATATCCATATATATGTATATGTATATAACTTATGATTCATATGTTAAGTATCTATATATGGAAAATAGGGGAGCAATACACATTTACTAAATAAATAAAGTGTTCTTGTCAAACACATTTTTCCTAAACATTAAGAGATAATCTTTGTTAACTTTGAAATTTTTCTGAAGTAGCCAATCATGGTCCAAAATAAGGAATTCTGTATTTTTAATGTATCTTTCCTGTCAAAGTAATTAGTTTCAAGTGGGAAAACTGATATATAAAGCACACACATGCCTGAAAATTTCAGATTCTTCTCCAACTATTCAGAGTTATTAGAGATATATTCCTAGGCTATGTCTGACTTGACAATTCATTTCTATGTGAATTACCTGAATGCTGAACAATTTAGGAGGATTGGTGAGTCTTAGCAAAATGTTTATAATATGTTGCTTTTATTCATTTATAGTACTTTGGTTTCCCAACAAGTTTTATCTGAAACATTGCATTTATCTCTTAAACTGTCTCCTTACCTCCTATCTCCCCTCTTTCCCAAATACAGTCTTCAGGGTGATATTTAAAAAACACAAATCTAGTCCTTTTACTCTTTAGTTAAAAACAATCAATAATTTTCTATTTCCTATATTCATTATAGACACCTCCATATCCTTCATTCTTTATCCCCATTCAATCATCAAGTTTTATAGATTCAGCTTCCGTATCATCTATCATATCTAGCCTTTCTTTTCTATCCCTAGAGCTACTGATAATTAAAGCATCTATCATATTGTACATGAATTACTAGAATAGTTTCAAAAGTAGTCTCTCTTCTTTGGGTTTTGTATTTCTCTTAACAAATTCTCCGCTGCCAGATTGATTTTTTTGGAAATTAAAATCAGATCATATTAGACACAGGCTAAACTCCGTCATAATATTAGCACACAAAAGCTCTGCTTTTATCTTCTGATTTTTCTTTTTTTGTGCTAATAACGCTGGTCTTTCCATATGGAAAACCCTTTTGTACTATCCTTCTGTAAAACAATTTCAACACTGAGTTCGATCAACCTTGTCTGTAAAGTCTTTGCTGTACATTTTACTACCTCCCTAGCAGAGAACTCACCATTCCATTCTATTCTTGGTGCCCCTTTTTTATTTTGTTAATAAATATCTTTCTTTCTTTCTTTCCTTTCTTTCTTTCTCTCTCTCTTTCTTTTTTTTTTTTTTTTGCCAATCTGATGGTTGTGAAATGCCATCAAATTGGTAAAAATATAATTTGCATTTTTAGGAAGATTAATGTGGTTGAACAATTATCTTTATATTTATGTCATTTGTATTGTCATTTCTACCAATATTTTTCATGTTATGTCTTCATTTTTCTTTTAGGTTGTTTGCTTTTCTCTTATTTATTAAAAAAATTTTCATATATTCTAGCTACAAATATTTACTTTGATAGTATATATGGCAAGTATTTCCTCCAAGTTGCTGTTTTGTCCGTTCACTGTCTTTATATAATTTTTAATTGACAACAGTAATTTTTAACCCAGTAAAAATCTTCTCTGCTCTCGTTATACTTTAAATTTGTTCAAGTATTATGATTTTAAGATCATAAAGATATTGTTATATATTGTCTTCTAAAAGTTTTATATTTTTATTTTACACATTTAATTCTTTAATTCACTTGGGCCTGGTTTTTGAGCTTGGTGTGTATAAGGAAATCCTTTTTTTCTCTTAAGGATAGTAAATATCCTCACTCTTTTATTGAAAAGTCAATCTTTTCTCCATTAATCTACAATGGAATAAATCAAGTGTCCAGTTATGTATGGATCTATTTCTGCACTCTCTATTTGATTCCATGATAAATCTTGATATCTAGTAGTACAGTTTCTTATTATTTTCTCCTTTAAAAATATGTTTTGGCTATTATTGCAATTTTACAGTTAATTGTGAATTTTAAAATCAGCTTCACAATTGTACAATAAAATGCTTTTGTGTGAAATTGATTAAATTATAGATCAACTTGACATCTTTACAAAATTGAGTCCCCTATTCTACAGAAATGGAAATTTCCATTTATTCATGCCAGCTGTAATGTATTTCAGCATACTTTTACGGTTTTTCCACAGAATATTTACACTTTTTGTTAGATTTAAGTACTTTTAAATTTGATTATATATGTTGTATGTGTAGAGAGAAATACTTTGATTATATTAAAAATCTTTTATTTTTATTGTGAAAAATACCATACAACCAAAATTATGAAAGTATAAGTCTCTTAAAGAATAACTTGAAATGAAGTATTCCTACTGTAACCACCACAATAAGAAAGAGAATGTGGCCTGTCCCTTAAAAAACTCCCTTTGTTTCCCTTCCTGATCATAGGCTTTCTCTCCCTCCAGAGGTAACCACTATTCTGAACTATGTGATAATTATTCTCTTGCTTTTCCTTATAGTTCATTATCTATGTAAGTATCTCTAAACTACGTAAAATAATTTGGAAATTACATAAAGGGTCATACTACACGTATAATTCTTTGACTTTCTTCTTTCACTAAAAGTTATGCTATTGAGATTTTTCCATGTCAAACCAGATTATTCTATTGCAGGAAAATACCATAATTTATATGATAGTTCTATTGTTCAGAGACATTCGGACTGTTTCCAGTTTTTGACTATTGTTAACAATTCTGTTATATACATTCTTGTGCATGTTTCATGATATAGCCATGTACTGAGCATCTCTGGATCCAAGGACTAGAATACTGTGTTGCAAGATATGTAAAGAATTACTGTACCAGATAATACCAAACCATTTTTTAAAAATAGATCATTATTGGAGTATAATTGCTTCACAATACTGTGTTAGTTTCTGTTGTACACCAAAATGAATCAGCCATATGCATACATATGTCCTCATATCCCAGCCCTCTTGAGCCTCCCTCTCACCATCCCTATCCCACCCCTCTAGGTCATCACAAAGCACCGAACCGATCTCCCTGTGCTATGCTGCTGCTTCCCACTAGCTAACTATTTTACATTCGGTAGTGTATATATATTGATGCTACTCTCACTTTGCCCCAGCTTCCCCCTCCCATCCCATGTCCTCAAGTCCATTCTCTATGTCTATATCTTTATTCCTGCCATGCAACTAGGTTCATCAGTACCATTTTTTTTTTTTTTTTAGATTCCATATATATGCATTAGCATATGGTATTTATTTTTCTCTTTCTGACTTACTTCACTCTGTATGACAGACTCTAGGTCCATCCACCTCACTACAAATAACTCAATTTCATTTCTTTTTATGGCTGAGTAATATTCCATTGTACATATGTGCCACATTTTCTTTATCCATTCATCTGTTGATGGACATTTAGGTTGCTTCCATGTCCTGGCTATTGTAAATAGTGCTGCAATGAACATTGGGGTGCATGTGTCTTTTTGAATTATGGTTTTTTCAGAGTATATGCCCAGTAGTGGTATTGCTGGGTCATATGGTAGTTCTATTTTTAGTTTTTTAAGGAGCCTCCATACTGTTTTCCATAGTGGTTGTATCAATTTACATTCCTACCAACAGTGCAGGAGGGTTCCCTTTTCACCACACCCTTTGCAGCATTTATTGTTTCTAGATTTTTTGATAATGGCCATTCTGACTGGCGTGAGGTGATACCTCATTGTAGTTTTGATTTACATTTCTCTAATAATTAGTGATGTTGAGCATCTTTTATGTGCCTCTTGGCCATCTGTATGTCTTCTCTGGAGAAATGCCTATTTAGGTCTTCCAACCAATTTTTTAATTGGATTGTTTGTTTTTTTGATACTGAGCTCCATGAGCTGTTTATATATTTTGGAGATTAATCCTTTGTCTGTTGTTTCATTTGAAAATATTTTCTCCCATTCTGAGGGTTGTCTTTTCAACAAGGAAAATTTTTTTTGTCTTAATCAAAGTTAAGGAAATAAATTGGGGACATAGTTAATTGGCTTCTTCCATTTTGAACCTTGGGGAATCTTTCTCTTCTTTCATAAGCTGGAGACATTCTGCTCTCTTTCTGTATCTCTCTGTCTCTGTTTCTGTCTCTATTCTTCTCTCCTAAGTCCCATTTTCCAGTTTATTTTGTTTCTTACTTTTTCTCCTTCTATTCCTTCTCCTCTCTCTTCTTTCTCCTTTTTCCTTCCTTGATTTCTTTCGTTTCCTCCTCATCTTTTCCCCTCTTCCATTATTCACACATTCAACCCTTCTTTGTGGTATTCAGATTTATGTTTTTAATATCATTTCATGAGCGTGCCATTATTCCTTAATTTTTGCCTCAGGATTTTTTTCATTATCTCCAGTTTGCTGTCCTGCTTTTTGTCTCTCATCCTTTAGTCAGTGCTGGCATTTGCTTAATGGGCAAAGGACTTGAGTAGACATTTCTTCAAAGAAGACATACAAATGGCCACCAGAGATACAAAAAATACTCAATATCACTAAGCATCAGGGAAATACAAATGAAAACCACAATGAGATATCACCTCACACCTTTTAGGATAGCTTTTATCAAAAACCAAAATAATGAAAGATAACAAGTGTTGGTGAGGATATGGAGAAATTGGAATCCTTGTATATTATTGGTAAGAATGCCAAATGGTGTAGCCACTATTGAAAGCAGTATGAAAATTCCTCAAAAATTTAAAACTAGAACTATCATATGATCCACTTCTCGATATATATCCAAAATAATTGAAATCAGATTTTGAAGACATATCTGCACTTCCATGTTCATTGCAGCATTATTCACAATAGTGAAGATGTGGAAACAACCTAAATGTCTATTGATAGATGAATAGGTAAAGAAAATGTAGTAAGTGCATACAATGGAATATTATACAGCTTTAAAATAGAAGGAAATCCTGCCATGTGCAACAACATGGATGAACCTGTAGTGTATTATGCTAAGAGTAATAAGTCAGTCACAGAAGGACAAAAACTATGTGATTCCACTTATATGAGTTATCTAAAATAGTCACACTCATAGAAACAGAGAGTAGAATAATGGTTGCCAGAGGCTGGGGCAAATTGCTGTTTAATGGGAGCGCAGTTTCATGTATGCAAGATGAATAAGTTTTAGAGATCTTCTGTACTACATTACGTCTACAGTTAACAAAACTGTATTGTACACTTAATGATATATTAATAGGATAGATCTCATGTTAGGTATTCTTACCACAACAAAACAAAACAAAAACACAAAGGGACAGGAGGGAATTTTGGGAAGTGAAAGATATATTTACTACCTTGATTGACATGGATATATACATGTCAATACTCATCAAATTATACTTATATGTACATTTTTTGTATACATACACATGTATGTATATTTGTGCAATGCTTTGTATATCACTTATGCTTCAATAAAGCTGTTAAAAAACTAGCATGGGTAGTTTTATCTTGGGTCCTATTCCATTTATCCAAATTATTTCCTTAGTACTTAGGAGGGACATCTGGATAGTAAATATTTATATTAAACTAATGTCCATCAAGAGGTCTGAGGGAAGAAACTGAGATTCTGGGCAGTCCCAGATTTGGAACTTGATCCCTGCTCAGTTTTTCTTTGTATTCCCTGATACCCTGGTAACCAGTATTCTTTAGCCACAGTTCTTCTCATTCATATCTCTACTCCAGGTACATAGTGTGCTTCTATTCAATGCTTATTTACAGCTCTGTCCTCTCCAGTTCTGGAGGTGTATGCTCTGTCACACCTCTTGAAAGTTCTCTCTTACTTCTGAGTGAAATGAAAAGAAGAGCACTGCCTTCTGTGGGTTTTTGTTTGGAAAGGTCACTTGAATTTTCCTATTAGCAGAGCCTTCTCTGCCTTTTTTAGTTCTTAGTAAGAAAAATAGCTATAGGTAAACTGGGCCCATCTTTCTCAGAGCCTATTAAAGTTCCAGAATTCAACTCTACTTTATCATCCACAATAGAGTAATTCCCTACCCCACTTATTTGTGGATCCCCATTCTGTTTAAGAAACAGTGCTAGAGCAAACCACTCAGAGTGGTTTCAAGTTTCCATCTCTTTATCTGGTACATGAAAAAGTGTATTAAATGTGAATGACTCTCATTCTTTCCTTGGCTTGCTGTAGTTTCTAGATTTCACTTCCCTAAATAAGGGAGAATAATAGAGATGGCCAGAATTCCTTCTACCTAGATTTCCAATGAATCTTTGGATTGTCTTTGATTTATAACTGTGTATTCTATACCTGGATGAAGTCTCTCAATATTTGTGATATGAGGTAATAACATTACCTAGGGTTCAGCTTTGGGTTTCCATATTCCTTTTCCACCTGTTCATTCTCTTCTCTGTTCACTCAGGGTTGATTTTAAGGAGAAGACTAATTAGAGGCATGCATTTAAAACTGCTGCCTTTACCAGAATTCCTGTCAATATATATATATATATATATATTTTTTTTTTTTTTTAATAAATTTATTTATTTATTTATTTATTTTTGGTTGTGTTGGGTCTTCGTTTCTGTGCGAAGGCTCTCCCCAGTTGCGGCGAGCGGGGTCCACTCTTCATCGCGGTGCGCGGGCCTCTCACTATCGCGGCCTCTCTTGTTGCGGAGCACAGGCTCCAGACGCGCAGGCTCAGCAGTTGTGGCTCACGGGCCCAGTTGCTCCGCGGCATGTGGGATCCTCCCAGACCAGGGCTCGATCCCGTGTCCCCTGCATTGGCAGGCGGACTCTCAACCACTGCACCACCAGGGAAACCCCTGTCAATATATTTTTAAAAATCACTATTTTGGGCTTCCCTGGTGGTGCAGTGGTTGAGAGTCCGCCTGCCAATGCAGGGGACACGGGATCGAGCCCTGGTCTGGGAGGATCCCACATGCCGCGGAGCAACTGGGCCCGTGAGCCACAACTGCTGAGCCTGCGCGTCTGGAGCCTGTGCTCCGCAACAAGAGAGGCCGCGATAGTGAGAGGCCCGCGCACCGCGATGAAGAGTGGACCCCGCTCGCCGCAACTGGGGAGAGCCTTCGCACAGAAACGAAGACCCAACACAACCAAAAATAAATAAATAAAATTTAAAAATAATAATAATAATAATTTTAAAAATCACTATTTTTTTTTTGGAACAACTAAATGTTATTTATAAACATTTAAAATTTTAAAACTTATTTTACTAAATACTGAATTCCAGAAACAAGGAAAACATTGAGGCCATTCATAAATTTATCCTATTATTTATCCTTTATTTCTAACATTTCTAGCTAAGTCACTCTTTACGCGTTGATTACAATCACTATGAATATGTTCACTGAAATTTGTTCCCTGATGTGAGATTCAATATAATTCTATTGATGGTTCTACCTGTGGTAAGAACAGAAGATAATGTATTCATTTTCCAATTGTTAGTGCCTGTTTCAGATTTTCCTATGGTAAACATTATTCATTTTCAGTGTGCCCTTTTCCCCACATCCAGAAGAGGGCCAGCTCAACTCTGATGGCTACTTTCCACATTTTTCTGTGTACTTCCTTAGCATATTCAGAGAAAAATCAAAGTCACTATCTCAAATATCCTTTTATTCAGCAGTAAAGTCGCTCTCTAAAACTCAGTTATATGCTCAGAGAACAATCTATAATTTCCGTAGGCCATCTGGGATCCATCTAAAACATTCTATAGCAGAAAGTAATGTATAAATATTACTATTGTTCTGTAGTGTCGATTGTGGATTTGTAAATGTAAGAAAATTCAGATCTGTATGAGAGTATTGATTATAACTGTGGATCCTTATGTAAGGAAGGGAAAATTCCATTGATTTACTTGTATAATAAAAGTTGGGAAGTATAAGAATTATATTTTCAAATCTCCAACATGATTCAATTTTATGTCTTTTCATGACATTATGATGCTACTGTAAGCTTAATGTATGTGTTTCTAGTCTCCACAGGATAGTTTTATACACATATTTTATTTCTTTAAAATCATTCAATTGCACTGAAAGTAGTGCACAGTATTTTCTGAAATGACTATTATATGTGTGTACATAAGGCTTGGCTATATGGTAATAAACTAAATTTTAAAATCTTTATACATATTTTTTTTAATTGTAGAAGAGGTAGGAAAGATGTAAAAAGATGCTATTTAGCTAAAAAAATTTTGAAACCCAATCGTTCAGCAATTTGATGTATTTACTTTCACATACTTTTGCATTTAAGTTGTATTACATTATTTGCAATATTTTTTTGGCCTACTTACTTAGCTTTATAATATATTATAAAAATTCTGTATATATATTATATGTATATATGTATACTATAATTGCTGCAAGTTCAAATATTTGATTATAGTATTATTTACCTAATAATCAGCCATTGTTAAACACATTTTTTTCCCTTTTTTCTTATCACAATCCACACAGTGGTTAAATTCAGCAATATAGTTATTTTACATCTGTTGAGTGCCTACTACTTCTAGGGCATTAGAGGAGGTATCACAGATAATGATCAGATATTATTTTGGCCCTCAAATCACTTATAATCTAGTGGGGAAGCAGCCTTCAATCAAATGATCACACAAACAAATGTTAATTGGTGAATATCTCAAGTGTTTATAAAGAAAAAATTAACCAGGGCTTTAGGATCTCATAATTAGGGCATTTAACTACCTAGGGAGGTTAGGGAAAGGTTGCCAAGGATGAACTAAAATATGGAGGGGTCAGTTAGGTGAGTAAGGAATGGTAAACACCCAGACTCTGTGGGAAGCGAGTGTGTGGGAGATAGAAAGACCTGAAGAAGTTCAGTGTGGAAGTAATAGTGAGAGCAAAGAGGGTTTTATGTGACCAGGTTGGAGGGAGATTGGAAGGGCAATAACTGCAGGGCCTTGTTGGCCACATTAATAGTTTTAATTTTTTCTAAGGCTAATGGGGTAGAAGGATATGAAATGGCCAGACTCCCATTATGAAAAAGATTGTGCTCCTTCAACGTGGATGCATGTTTCACCAGTTGGGTGGTTAATGCTGAGATACAAGAGAACACTGAAGTAACTAGGCATTGGTGGTAAAAATGGGAGAAAAATGAGAGATTTAAAATATACTTGGGGGATAAAATCTTTACTATTTAGCTCAGGGGATATCAAGGATGATTATAAAATATTTACACAACTGAATGGATGATGGCATCCCAATTGTTCAACATGAGTAAACAGTAATTATATAAGAGAGGAGGGAGAAGACAAACAGTATCATACATTTGTCTCTGGGTATCATTCATTCAAAAGAATAGTGTTGGGAGACAATTACCCATAGGTCTCTCACATTTCTTCATGTTTGTCAAATGAGACACTGGCTACGCTTTGTTTCAGTCTATCTTTTCAAGGATATTTGTACAGTAAAGAGCTTTGAAAAACATGGGTAGCTCTGAAGCAAAGTATAGGTTTTTTTACAGCTTTGTAAAATAGTGATAGTGTCCCCTTCCAGGGAAAGGGCAAGCCTACATACTGACCACTATAAAATATTCAGGTTCTTGAAGCTCAGGGATCCTTTCCTGTAATGCAATCCATAATGTGTGCAGGTGTCATTTGGCCTCTTTATGTCACATTGTGGGAGCTGCGATACAGGGAAATAGCATAAGAATGTTGACATTCTGTCTACTGTTATTGCTGTGATAATAAATTATTCTTCATCTCTGATTCCAGAGTGTTCCCTCAGCATCAGTAAACCTGTGACAGGCTAACTTGTATGGTAAAATATCAGACCCTTCACAGTCCGTGACATTAGGTTCCATTTGACACATAAAATCAAAGAGCTATATGTTAATTTCAACTATAGTACAATTGCTTACCATTAAAAACAAATCAACTCTTCTTTTAGATTTGAGAATTTTAAACATTTTGGTTCTTTAAACATTATACATTTGGTTCTTTAAACATTATACATTTTGGTTCTTTCCGTCAAGCGTTGATATGCTTATTAACATAAATGTTCTTCAAATCTGCTTCATATCATCCTAAGTTGTTCATAGCACAGACTATTCTTAATATTTATAATCTTAACATTTTTTGATAAATTTAAAACACACATGTATGTGTACATATATATAATTATAATAATTATTATTTAGAAACATTTTCCAGTTGATTGTTCTCTTTGGGAAATGTACATCATAAACTTTTTATATTTCCCTTTTGTTCATTGTTATACCGTTAAAATATTCATATCCACATCTGCATATTTTGGAGGCATATATATTATGAAACAAAATCTTACTTTCTTGTTTTTCTTTGTTAGTCTCAACCAATGAGAAGATGCACCAAGCAGTCAGATTTAGAGGCAAAAGTGCTGGTTCCTAATTTTTATTCTAATATGACTGATTATCAATAAAATATGTATGGTATCTTCGATTAGATTTTAAAATTATAAAATTCAATATTCTGAACTTTAAAACTAGTCTTCCTTTTGATCTGGACCAGGTGTTTTAAATATTGTATGCTATTTTCTAAAAGTTCAGAAATGTTATTTTGGAAGTTGCTTCCTGGTTGATCTGTGCCAGGCACTTGTTAATAGGATTTTCATTTTACTGCTTTAAAAAGCTAGTCTTAAGCTTAGCAAATATACTTATTTTTCCATCACAAATTACAGTGGCATCTTATGTTGCCAACCAGAAAAGTGATCTGGTTCATGTTATTTGCTAGAATTATCAATATTCTTTTTAGTTCATTGCTTTGCATATTTTTCAATCTTATATTTACATTGTTTAACAGTATTCCAATCTAATAAATCAAAACATGCAATTTTATTAATGGTGTTTTGTTTAGGAAAATCATTAATATATTGAAAAATATATTTTTCAGAATATATTATTTTCAGAATATATATATTTTCAGGATCTGTCAATACAACGATTTTTCCAATCATTTTAATCAAACCAGAATTTTTAAGTAAAAATAAATTTTTTTCATCTTAATTTACAGAGAGGTTTATTCTAGTTACCTGACTTTCAGGTACTCCAAATGCTGCATGGAGAAATGTTAAAGAGTCTTTTTATTAGTACAGAAGGAATTCAATTCTGGTTTTCCCTTATCTTTGTGAGAGGAAAGAATAACATTTAATCTTTCTGTTTTCATTTTCTTGGTTGTTACTGAACTACTTCTTCTTTAGTGAATGACTAGAGCGTTCATGAATTTGTAATAGGAATAAGAAAGAAGGTTTACATATAAAATTTATTGCAACATATTGTTTTTTCTTGCATGAGAAGTGATGTGAGAATACCAAGTGATATAACTGTAATTCAAAATTTATTCTCTCAAAAGTGTAAAAGAGATATTTGGAAATACAACTTATGATGAGTGAAAATGCATTACTTATGTCCTTAGAAACATATATGAATGAACACCAGTCTTAAACCTGCAAACTTACTTTTAAGCATCAACTTATATATTAGGATACTTGATGACTCCATCAAAAATAATAAAAGATTCAGACCGCGTCTACACTCATGACTTTCTTCAGACATATTGCTAACTCTCTATCCCATCTGTTGGCACATCGGAAAATTAATTTTCATCTCCTCTAATCATTTGAATAGAGATAGAGAAAAAAAGGTCTAAATATTTTTTTCAGTGGAGCAAAGACACTGAGGAGAAAAATAGAACACAACATTAATTTGGGCCAGGACAAGTGGTAAAAGACAGTGGCATTTCAGGCACCTGCGTTCACAAGTTTTTCTGGTTTTAAAATACGTTCATATACTTCAATGTGGGAGGCAGATGGGAACATTCTGGTAGTGTTTTAAGTGTGGTGTGAAAGAGACTGCTCCTTGACCCCAGCATCTATCTTTTGTAAGAGAAAACTGGGCAATATGACCAGCTAGAAGAAAGTATTTCTAGTTTTCTTTGCTGGTAGGTATGTGCATATCTCTGACTTCTCACCTACATGATGAAAGGGTTAATGTTAGGTGAGACTTCAGGGAAGGCTCCATAAATGGAAAGGGCTCAAACCCATTTTTCCTCTTACTTCCTCCTATTGCCTGCCAGAAGCAAGGGTGTAATCACTAGAGATTTAATAGATATCTTTTATAATGAGGTGACTTTGAAGATAGAAGCTAGGCTCTTAAGGATAGAACTGTGGAAAAGTAGGAGGCTGCATCCCTGATGACCCTGTAAAACTGTATTTAAGCTCTAAACGGCTTTTTTACTGGTGGGAGAATTACCTTTCATCTTTTTTAAGCCACTGACTCTTAACTTGGCTGCAAATTGGAAATACTTGGAGAGTTTTAAATACATGAGATGTGTGGATTCTATTCCAAGAGATACTGATTTAATTTATGTAGGATGCAGCCTGGGTATTGGGAATTTTCAAAGCTCCCCAGATGATTCTAACATGCAGCAAAGTTTGATAACTATGAGTTTAAAATAGTTCTTTTTTTTCTTTGTGTGATAGAGGAGGCATTTTGTTTCAGCTGAAGACAATTACTAACTGATACATCTATCGTACACAGTTGGATTTAGTTATTATTCTTTTGGTTTACCATAATCTATTTGGTAAGTTTGAATGAACCCACAGGGTGCAAAATACTATGTCAAATTTGCTAAAGCTAAGTTAGTTTCTGTCTACTACTACAGTTAGGAATCTTTGCATAGTTTAGCATAAGTTACTTATAAATACAAAAATAACTATAAATGTATTTAAAGATTTACGAATATTGTGTTAATATATCTGGCAAAATATTTCTATGGTAAAAGTGAGTAGCAAATAAAATCAAAGCATTTTTGGTGTTTGTTATAAGAAAGATTATTGATAATAAATAATAGGGAGTTTAAATTTAATAATTTGATTATTTTAACTGAATTTAAATAATGGGGAATTTAAATAAGAATTATGATCTTTTGAAAATAATAGCATTTTGAAAAATCATTAGGACAGAAACTCTCATAATAAAACCAAGTGCTTGTATTTTATGTTAATACTAGAACACTGCTTCATCATTGCCCCAATTTCCTTTTTCTGTAAAATTTTCATTTTCTTTTTGAAATTGTTAAGAATATGAGAGGATAGACTAGGTTCTCTGGATGAGACAGAGTCAAACAACTTTATAAAAGCTGAGTATGGACTAGTGAGCCATTTCAGAATCCTGAAAACCCCAGACAGGAGAGAGCCTGAATCTATTTACTTGTTAGCTTTTTCCCACTGATCTCTGCCAGGCACTCAAAAGAGACTGACAACAAAACAAGGAGACATGGAAAGGCACAAGTGAGCAAGACCTGCCAATGTTCAAGGTTTGAGCAGCAGTACTCAGAGAAGCTCATCCACCTATCCCCCTCTGGACCCTGCATGAACACAAAGAGGTGATTGACCACCTTTGGGGGACATGCCCAAAACCCACCTATACCCCAGATGCTTCCCTGAAGTGAAACAAATGTAATCTGTCATTGGCAGGAGGGTGATGGTGGTGGCAAACAACTTGCTGGTGGCCTAGACCAGACTCTGACACAAGGCAAAAGCCTTGCACCAAAGAATAAGCAAGAGAGATCTACTGGCTGGGGAGGAGCAGGAATGCTGCCTAGGCAGGCCAGGCCTACTTAAAGCTTATGGTGAGCAGGTATACTGAGAAAAATTTTTTGGAGCTACAGGCCTCCCACAAAGCAAAAGGTAGTAGCAGTCCACTGAGGAGGAATGAAGCCTCTGACCCACCTAAATTAATTCTTGCAACAATGAAACACAAACTCCACTCAATTCCTGACTAAACTGACTCACCTGCCATCCTCTCCACCTGTCTCCCAGGATTCATCTCACAAATGTAGTGTTTCTATACATAATATTATTTACATCAGACTCCACTGTTATTTTATGACCAATGTTTGGTGCTTAATGAAAAATGATGAGAAACAACAAATTATTATCCAGAGAAAAATGCAGACCTGGAGCTGGTCTAGAATGAGATCCAGAATTTTTTTTTTTTTTTTGATTAATTATTTAATTATTTATTTATTTATTTTTGGCTGTGTTGGGTCTTCGTTTCTGTGCGAGGGCTTTCTCTAGTTGCGGCAAGCGGGGGCCACTCTTCATCACGATGCGCGGGCCTCTCACTATCGCGGCCTCTCTTGTTGTGGAGCACAGGCTCCAGACGTGCAGGCTCAGTAGTTGTGGCTCACGGGCCTAGTTGCTCCGCGGCATGTGGGATCTTCCCAGACCAGGGCTCGAACCTGTGTCCCCTGCATTAGCAGGCAGATTCTCAACCACTGCGCCACCACGGAAGCCCCAGAATTTTTTTTAAAATTAGTAAATTTAGTCATTTACTTGACTTTCTAATAAGGAAGTCTGAAGTTTTTTATTTATAATGATTATATTTACAGGATTGTGATAGGTACTGAGATGTAAACGCAGAGTCCCATTGGCCCCAGGGAAATTGGTAAATTACTTGGTGTGAAACTTTTGTGCATTAAACAGTGATTAAGTGAAAGTCAGCACAGAGAATGCAGAGACCTACCTTCTCCACTTACCTCCTCAAGTTCCTTTCCTAATTTGTCTCAACAACTACATCCTCCAGGCAGAAAATCAGAAGATGCCACTCTTTTGTTTTCTGAATACTTCTTCCTTTAAGAGTATCCTATTATTTCATGCATGCTTGATCTCTTTTTTCCTCTATGACTATATCAGTTGTAAGTATATATATATATAATCGTATATAATATTATATAACATATACGTATAACATATGTACATATAAAGTTTTCATTGATTCCTTTCATTGTCTTTGTTTTTCTATTTTCCTTTTTCCCCTTTGTTCTGATTTCTAATTTCCATGATAACATCATGTGGAATAATTTGATTTTCTATTTATATTTAACGATTAAGCAATACTGGATGTTTAAAAAGAAATCTGAGATTTTCAGCTGATGGACTATTTTCACTGGGGGACATGAGGCCAGTTATTTCTCCACTTTTGGGGGGGTATTATTTTATTCTAAGTGAGTTTTATTCAAGTACCTTGAATGTGTGTGTGAGTGGGTGTATATCAAGGTGGAGAATCCCCAATCTTAGAGAACCTGCGTTAAAATAGGAGGTTTAACTCATTCTCATTTTTAATGATTATTATGCTTTTGGATCTATTTCTGCAATCTCATTTTATGTTTTTCAATTGATTATTTTTTCTTTTTATTTTGTTAGTATTTCCTTCCTACTATTGGACTGTTTGAGATATTTTATTTCTTTTTTTCCCTCTAGCTGTATGCAGTTGCACATTCTATTACTGTGTTTATGTAGGTTACACTTAAAATTTTAAAAGATATATTTTAGCTTTTATATTTCTATCATTGTTCAGATTTATTTTATATTTATATCCTGCTGTTAAATAATACAAAATTCTTCCTGCATTCCGCATTTTTCCCTTTAAAATCATCTGATTTTTCTTCCAGAGTTTTGTATATTTTTATGTTATAAATCAATAATTATGTTTAACCTAACTTCAATTGCTGCATTTCTCAATGTTGTTTCTTATATTCTATATTTCTATTTTGTTGATTTATCTTTTTAAAATTTTCTTATTTATTTGACTATGTATACTATACTGAAGATGGTAACATGTCTGAGGATATCACTTTCTAAATTTCTAATTTTTGACCTTATATTTGAATGCTAATGGGAGCAGAAACTATAAGTAAATAAGTATAGTAACTTGTTCATCAACCCAAAGTCCCATTCTGCATATCTCCCTTTTCAGATATCCTTTCTCAGAGAAATCAAACCTTTAGCTTGTCAGCAAATCATGAATCATGGTATCAGCAACTCCTAATTTTTTTCCCTTCCTTCCTCTCCCTCTGCCTTTCCTTCTTCCCTTTCTTCCTTCTTCCCAATTATTTTCTTTATGCTGGTTTGTGGAGAAGCAGTTACTTTAGGCTCTAATCTGATTCTCTAGCCTCAAACTGAATCTTAAAATCTTTTCCAGAGAAATCTTTCAATTTTTCAGAACAGTAGTTCTCAATTGTCAGATCATAATAATTACCTGGAACAATAATTAAAATACATATTACAAGGAAGAAACTCCAGAAAAGGAACTTGAAAATGTGAAATTGTAACAAACACCTGAATATTTTTATGTACTAGAAAATAGTTTTTAGGATTTTAGCCTGAGAGTAAAAGTCACTGTTTCCAGTTATCTAATATATAGGTCGGGGTAGTGAGAGCTTCATTGGACCAGTTACTCTTAAGCAATTGTAATTACTTACACTGAAAATTACTCCAGGAGCCCTTTATGGTTAAGATAGTTGTTGATTGCTAGTTTCGAGTTTATCTGGGCTTTGAAAGGAAGGACTGCTTCTGGTTTTGGAGAAGGGCTGTTCTTTCCTCTGCTTTGAATGCTCCAACTGAGGTCAGTGCAACATTTTATGGAAAGAGTGCTGAGAACTGATGAGAAGCAAAACCAGTGCTGTCCATGGCAGAGCTAAGAGCAGTGGGAAGTACACTTGAAGTGAAGATGAAGCTGCCAATTAGGAGAGCTCAGGGATGATCAAATGTCTCTATTCTCAAATGGTAGAGAGGAATTTGTCTTAGAAAAGACTAGAGGCTGACCTTTGGATTACTGGTGCAAAATTTATTATCAGTTTATTTCCTAAATGACTAGATACCATATTGGAAAATTTACTCTAGGGATAAAGAAAAAAATAGCAGAGGGAGCATTATTGAACGAGACAACTATCATGCCCCCTCCTCATCTACATCTATTAAATCTAGATGATTAGTAGTCTAAGATTGATTAGTAAAGATAGGTTTCATTACTACTGAGTGAAGAGTAGTAGTACTTTCATTGCCTCTGAGTAGAGAAACAGCTAAAACTAATAACATAATATTATAAAATAAAGCAATAGCAGTCTCTTTATTGATTTCCTGATTTAAGATTGAACACATCATCTTAACCCTGGATATTTCTTTAGGATGTGCTTGCACTTAAGTATTTGTTAGCAAGTAAAATTATGCGAATATATTACATTTCAGAGAGGCTGTATTTCTCTTATGAAACATGTAGTATAAACCAGGACCTAGTCTTCATAAAAATAAACTCTTTATTAAAACAGTATCAATGTTACTCAACCTATGTAGGGACTATAAACAATTAGTAGCTATTTTAAAATAATTTTAGAATATTTATTTTAAACACCTTAGGGTAGTTTATTCTGACTTTAGTTATCTCTCAGTACAGGTAGTTGGTTACCTTTAATGTCAAAGTTGTTTTGAAACTCAGCTTGTAACTTGCAAACAGTCAGCAGTTCCAGCTCTAGGCCTGAGCTTAGCTAACCTTGCACGTGGCTGGCCGCTTCATGTTGGTCTAACTCTTAGCTGATTTGAAATATCCATGTGTCTAAGTCTGCTGTGTCTTCACTGAGGGTTCTTTTTTTGGTGCCTCTATTCTGTACCAGAGATAAAATAAACTCATGTTCTCAAGTCTTTTCTCTTTCTCTATTCTTACTCTCCAGACCTTTCAGATTTTCTTGCTTAATTTAAGATTCTGACTTCCAGCTGAAGTGTATAGAAAAATATTCTTTTCACCATGGAGCACCATAACTGAACATCATAGTATATTTCTGATTCTGTTTTCATATACTTTCTTAGCAAGGAAGACCTAGCACATGTATGCTGCATAATGGAAGCATAAGTCCCTCTCTTCCCACATGACTATCATCTAGCTTGCTCTAATAACTTTCTTCCCTAAAAATAGCTTTCCTATATATGATAAATTTATTCTTATTAACATAATCCCCTAATTTAGGGGCAATGATTTTATCTGACCAATTAAAAAAGATTAGAATTTTAAAGACATCCTTAAAGCTTATTGAACACATAGACCTATGTTTTTCTACAAACATGCTTCTCCCACAGTAATAAAAACAATCTTTGAAATTTCTTTATGATTAAGTAAAATGATACAGTCATCATTAAGAATTTTTAAGACATAAAATAGTCTTAATGACTCTACCAAGTCCTTTTGGTTTAGTATAGAGCCATGGGAGGTAGGACCCTCAAATGAAGCAAATTGATTTTGAAACATAAATACCAGGTTGTAAGGTCCAACTTAGAATCTTATTAACAGTCTCTCTGGGTGAAGCAGTTGGAACACAGGATATTTAGCCACTAGAGCAGTTGTAATTAAAATGAATATAAATATAGTGATACAACATTGTAATTAGCTGGCATATAATATTTGAATTTTCAAATTGCAAGTGCAAATAAAAACCAAATCAACACTGCAAATTCTAATTAGTTATCAGACAGGGACATGAGATGAAAGAGTTCAAACCAAAGAATTTTAAATCTCAGTGAATTTAATTATCTTCTTATTTTGATCCTGTACTGGAGGTTACTTTGTGCCATTGTATCTCCTTCCTCCCTTAGTGTTTTTCAATTATTCAATGTTCAGTTCTATCCACTTTCATAAGCCTATACTTATTTCTTAAGTGACTTATAATGTTTCCTCAGAAAATTACATAAATGCTCATATATACTTAGTTAATACTCCAGTTGTGAAAAACCTCAACATTGGAACTCATTTCCATTTATGATTGTGTAGGGAGGTTATAACTAAGTGTAACGATAAAAATACTGTTCCAATAATATGATTTTATAATGATAGTGTCTGCCACAAACATTATGGCACATATGTGTCACAACACTGGCTATGGAAGAGTCTTCTGGAGATTACTCATCTATTGTTCTCATCTCTTTCTGGGAATTTAGGACACCTTTGCTTACTTGAATTCTTACAGTTAGTTCGATCCATAACCTGTGATTGGAAGTCACATTGTCATATTCTGATTGGGGCATTTAATTTCTAGTATGAGACCCTTTAGTGCTCTCTTCCCTGACCAGAGTGAAAAGAAAGTCACAGATGCAGGATAGCGTGGCTACAAAATGGTGGCGTCTTGCAGCCCCTGTGTGACTGTGGATTAGCCCCCCACTTCTACAACTCACCAGCCACAGATTGCACATGTAAAGAGAAATAAACTTGTATTGCCTTAAACTGATGAGAATTGGGGGTTGTTTGTTAACAGAGCATAACCTAGCCTATTCTGATCAATACGTTATCTCATTTTTAATTGCTTTAATTTAAGCAGCTCAACAAATCTGTGAGATGTTATTCTCCTTTTGCAGATGAAGACACAAACTCCAAAAGCTGACCACTTTCTCAGGGATTTTGAGCCTGTAAGAATAATAAATGAGAGATAATTCTAAGCCTGGTACTCTTCCTACTATTCCAACTGTATTGTAAAGTCAATTGTAAAACAACTGCAGTGTGTTTTCTATCAGAATTGTATTGGTTTGCTGGATTATACAGGGTTACACAAAGAGCAATTCAGGAAAGGCAGGGAACAGAGTTGCAGTGATTTTTAGTATTCAGTTTTAGTCTAGCCAAAGAGAAAACATCTGCTGTCTTCATTGCTGCTATAGCTGTTGGAAGTTGATGCTTAGGTTGATGCTTAGCCTGAGGGGAGAAAACCAGCTGAATGTGCTTGGAAGGATTTTTTTTTTTTTCTTTTACGTTTAGAAGGTTACATTGGTATATCCTCCATCACAGGGATGGAAACAGAAAGGTAGATGAATATAATATTGCTTGTTGCTTCATGTTGATCAGATTGGGGGACAGTGTTATTTTTAAGATTCTCTTTTATCACAGAACTTGTGGTCAGACCATGTTCTGATATTTGATCTAGAGAGAGGATCACTGTAAACATATTTCAAATGATATGTTAACTTCACTGCTGTTGGCAGAGTCTAAGAATTAGAGAGTTTTGAAGGGGAAGTTTATCCTGAGTATTTGAGAATAGTGGCTAGCTATGCAGGATCAGGAATCACAGCACTTACAATGCAGGCAACCTTGGAAAAGTTATTTAACTTCTATTCAGATATCTGTTGAACAAGGAACAATAGAGCTTGGTGAGTTTTAATGAGATAATATATGTGAAACACTTAGCAGAATGTCTGGGACAAAGAAAGCAATCAAATAATGTTGGAATTAGAAGTTTTTCCAAGTTTTCAACCAATTGAGATACAGACTTTTGTGTTAGATTGGAAATAAATTTATTATCTTTTTAATACTGGCATTTGAATTGAAGAACTCAACTTAGACAAGAAGCCACCATTGGTATTTTAATTTAATGGAACCAACTCACTGTATTAGTCAGCTTTTCTTAGGTAATATTGTGGTAACAAACTATTCCAAATATCTGTGGCTTACAAAAGCAAAGATTTATTTCCTGTTTCTGTTATTTGTTGGCTGTAGGTCATCTTAGGCTCTGCTGTGTGTCTTCATTATTCCAGAATCTACAATGAAGATACAGACACAATTTAGGACATATTAGACTGGTAGCACAAAGAAATAAGGAAATGGCTGAGCCATGCAATACCATTGCTTGGAGTTAGCATATGTCACTTCCACAAATATTTCACTGGCCAAAACAAATCATATGACAAGCCTGATATCAGTGTGGCAGAGATGTATAATCTGTCTGTTAGGAAGAAGCCATCAACATTTTTTTTTTAACATCTTTATTGGAGTATAATTGCTTTACAATGGTGTGTTAGTTTCTGCTTTATAACAAAGTGAATCAGTTATACATATACCTATGTCCCCATATCTCTTCCCTCTTGAATCTCCCTCCCTCCCACCCTCCCTATCCCACCCCTCTAGGTGGTCACAAAGCACTGAGCTGATCTCCCTGTGCTATGTGGCTGCTTCCCGCTAGCTAGCTATTTTACGTTTGGTAGTGTATATATGTCCACGCCACTCTCTCACTTTGTCCCAGCTTACCCTTACCCCTCCCCGTATCCTCAAGTCCACTCTCTAGTAGGTCTGCATCTTTATTCCCGTCTTGCCCCTAGGTTCTTCTAACCATTTTTTTTTTTATTTTTTTAGATTCCATATATATGTGTTAGCATACGGTATTTGTTTTTCTCTTTCTGACTTACTTCACTCTGTATGACAGTCTCTAGGTCCATCCACCTCACTACAAATAACTCAGTCTCATTCCTTTTTATGGCTGAGTAATATTCCATTGTATATATGTGCCACATCTTCTTTATCCATTCATCTGTAGATGGACACTTCGGTTGCTTCCATGTCCTGGCTATTGTAAATAGAGCTGCAATGAACATTGTGGTACATGACTATTTTTGAGTTATGGTTTTCTTAGGGTACATGCCCAGTAGTGGGATTGCTGGGTCGTATGGTAGTTCTATTTTTAGTTTTTTAAGGAACCTCCCTACTGTTCCCTATAGTGGCTGTATCAATTTACATTCCCACCAACAGTGCAAGAGGGTTCCCTTTTCTCCATACCCTCTCCAGCATTTATTGTTTCTAGATTTTTTGATGATGGCCATTCTGACTGGTGTGAGATGATATCTCATTGTAGTTTTGATTTGCATTTCTCTAATTATTAATGATATTGAGCATTCTTTCATGTGTTTGTTGGCAATCTGTATATCTTCTTTGGAGAAAGGTCTATTTAGGTCTTCTGCCCATTTTTGGATTGGGTTGTTTGTTTTTTTGATATTGAGCTGCATGAGTTGCTTGTATGTTTTGGAGATTAATCCTTTGTCAGTTGCTTCATTTGCAAATATTTTCTCCCATTCTGATGGTTGTCTTTTGGTCTTGTTTATGGTTTCCTTTGCTGTACAAAAGCTTTTAAGTTTCATTAGGTCCCATTTTTGTATTTTTGTTTTTATTTCCATTTCTCTAGGAGTTGGGTCAAAAAGGATCTTGCTGTGATTTATGTCAGAGTGTTCTACCTATGTTTTCCCCTAAGAGTTTTATGGTGTCTGGCCTTATATTTAGGTCTTTAATCCATTTTTAGTTTATTTCTGTGTATGGTGTTAGGGAGTGTTCTAATTTCATTCTTTTACATGTAGCTGTCCAATTTTTCCAGCACTACTTATTGAAGAGGCTGTCTTTTCTCCAGTGTATATTCTTGCCTCCTTTATCAAAGATAAGGTGACCATATGTGTGTGGGTTTATCTCTGGGCTTTCTATCCTGTTCCATTGATCTATATTTATGTTTCTCTGCCAGTACCATACTGTCTTGATTACTGTAGCTTTGTAGTATAGTCTGAAGTCAGGGATCCTGATTCCTCCAGCTCTGTTTTTCTTTCTCAAGATTGCTTTGGCTATTTGGGGTCTTTTTTGTTTCCATACAAATTGTGAAATTTTTTGTTCTAGTTCTGTGAAAAATGCCAGTGGTAGTTTGATAGGGATTGCATTGAATCTGTAGATTGCTTTGGGTAGTAGAGTCATTTTCACAATGTTGATTCTTCCAATCCAAGAACATGGTATATCTCTCCATCTGTTTGTATCATCTTTAATTTCTTTCATCAGTGTCTTATAGTTTTCTGCATACAGGTCTTTTGTCTCCTTAGGTAGGTTTATTCCTAGATATTTTATTCTTTTTGTTGCAGTGGTAAATGGGAGTGTTTTCTTAATTTCACTTTCAGATTTTTCATTATTAGTGTATAGGAATGCAAGAGATTTCTGTGCATTAATTTTGTATCCTGCTACTTTACCAAATTCATTGATTAGCTCTAGTAGTTTTCTGGTAGCATCTTTAGGATTCTCTATGTATAGTATCATGTCATCTGCAAATAGTGACAGCTTTACTCCTTCTTTTCCGATTTGGATTCCTTTTATTTCTTTTTCTTCTCTGATTGCTGTGACTAAAACTTCCAAAACTATGTTGACTAATAGTGGTGAGAGTGGACAACCTTGTCTTGTTCCTGGTCTTAGAAAAGATGCTTTCAGTTTTTCACCACTGAGAACGATGTTTGCTGTGGGTTTGTCATATATGGCCTTTATTATGTTGAGGAAAGTTCCCTCTATGCCTACTTTCTGGAGGGTTTTTATCATAAATGGGTGTTGAATTTTGTCAAAAGCTTTTTCTGCATATATTGAGATGATCATATGGTTTTTCTCCTTCAATTTGTTAATATGGTGTATCACGTTGATTGATTTGCATATATTGAAGAATCCTTGCACTCGTTGGATAAACCCCATTTGATCATGGTGTATGATCCTTTTAATGTGCTGTTGGATTCTGTTTGCTAGTATTTTGTTGAGAATTTTTGCATCTATGTTCATCAGTGATATTGGTCTGTAGTTTTCTTTTTTTGTGACATCTTTTTCTGGTTTTTGTATCAGGGTAATGGTGGCCTTGTAGAATGAGTTTGGGAGTGTTCTTTGCTCTGCTATATTTTGGAAGAGTTTGAGAAGGATAGGTGTCAGCTCTTCTCTAAATGTCCATCAATATTTTTAGAATAATATAGTCTCTTCGGGGGTAAGGATTTATTACCTTTCCTTCCACAAAGGAAGTATACTCACCTTTTCCCCAAGTGAAGCAACAATCACGGATGGAATCATGTTCAGGGTCTCTGAGTGATTATCTTTGTATCAGCTCTAGCTGTGGCTTTGCTGATCTTGAGTACTGTGGACTATAAAGGGAACGTATCTGCCTCCCATACAATCTATTTATAAAGTGGAATGGGGAAGGGTCACTCCAATAAACACTACAATTCAGAAAAAGGAAGAGTGTGAAGTGCTCAGCAATCACTGCTCCATAGTAATTTTGAAGTTCTTCTGTGTAGATGTCATAAGGGCACCCCGTACCCAGGACATGTGGAACACACTTGATTAGGCCCCTGCTCCCTAAAAGTCCCTTTCTTTTTCAACCTGACTCACAGCTCTTTTGGAGGTACAACTCTCTCAAAAACATGATCAGCTTCTTGTATATTTGATACCATTTAGCTTTTGCCATAGCTACACACATAGTCCTTTATAACAAACACCTGTTTCTTTAGATTTGATTAAGGGCTACTTGAATCTCCTGTGGGAGAGCCAAACCTTTAGTCTCTTCTCTAAATCATTTTTTCCAACTAAAATGATTTAATAGGCACTACATTAACTAGTTCAGAGCATTTAAAATGAATTTCATAACTTCTCTTTGATTTGGTCTTGCCACTAAGCTGAGGTTTTGTAGACCTTGTATTTTTCAATTTTACCTGTTTTATGGTTGGATGAGAAAACCAGTTGCATTTTCCATCTGTGAAGGCCATAGCATTTCTAGATTTTCTAATCTCCTTTTTAATCTGTTGCACAGTAGCCAGTTCTTTCCTGAACTCATCTCTTTCTTATAGAGTTTTAAAATATATATCGAATTATCACAGAAACAAACTACACCACCAAATTCTGTTTTCCTACTTTACCTATAACCACAGGATCTTTAGGTACAATTATTAATAGAAAGCAGTTTCCCCAGATGTTTGCCACTGCAGAGCATGAGTTTTCACCTTTCTTGGCTCTAATAATAGTTGGTCAGATGTCCACTGTCTAGTCCCAGATTCAATGCCACACATTTTAGAATTTTTACTTCAGTGCCCTAATTATAGTTACCACTTGCTGTGTTAGTCACCTTTCTCTAGGGATAAAGTCCAAAATCTCTTATTAAATCCAATAAAATTTAAGTATAAAGTCCTGCCTTTTCCAAATTCGTATTCTATTCATTTGCTGTCAAATGTATTTCATACAGATGCCTGGGTGGAGATGAAGGTCTATCAGCAGCAGCAGCTTGGGTTGTATTCCTTCATTTAGAATTGATGAAGTTTGTTTGTATTTATAAAGTTAAATCAACCCAATCTCAAGTCTCTCCTCGGACTCAGTTTTCCAAAGAGTTAGTCAAGGGGACACAACAGAGTATCAGTACACTAGCTGTTTTTCCATATGAAAATTTGAAAATAAAAAAGACAGTCCATCGACTCATAATACCACCCAAATTATGCCAGTACACTTTAGAGCCATATTACTCTGGCGAGTCAAAAATTATAGCAGAGGTTTAGTTATCCAGAGGAAAGAAGTAGGGGAAGGGGGAGGACATAGGGAAAAAGAGAGGCAAGGAAAGAAAGAGATTGTGATTTTATTCTTGCCAAAATGGCTCTCAATCTATATCATTTTTCTTGAATCTACTATTGAAATCCTATCTTAATATTAATTGGAAGAAATATCCCAATCAAAGGGTACTTATGATTTTATAGTTATGATATATCATACTTTGGGGAAAACTCCAAGATAGTCTATGGCCTCCTTTTTTAAAGTGTGGTATTTCAATACACCTGTTTTCTTGCCAAATTTTGAAATATGCAGCGGTGACACCTACAGTACCAGGATTTACTTTAGATTCCCATTTTGCCCTTAGGTTTGATCCTTCATACTTAATATCCCTCTTGATTTTTATTTCTCCTTTGAACCTTGAAGTCCTGATACCCAAACTGAGGATGGGCTTCCTGTTCCCTTTGTGAACAAAGTACCCATATTTTTAATAGCCCACCAGGCTTACAAACCTGGGTTCATAGCCTTGCATTGTTCTTTGTCCCATTCTCTTGAACTCCAACAATATATACTTTTGGCAGAGCCTCTGAGTTTCTCCATCCTAGAGATGACCATGCTGTACTGAAAAGCCCTCCTTTGCCTCAGAGTTTCTAACTTTACAAATATTGAAGCTCTAGTCTGCCCCCATACCATGAGTGTCAGCATTTGTTCACAAAAAATACAGGAGAAGAGGAAGCAGGTGATATGTTATGGGCCTCTGAGAAATGAAGAACTAAGAACAAGCAGAGCTGCAGATGTTGCCAGAGCTTAAGTCAGTTAATACCTTCTGGGATAACTAGAATGACTAGTTTACTGGAGGTCCAGCCCCAGAGTTTGGGGGAGTTATTTTTTATCAGTTCCAAAATAATTTTTAGTCATTTGCAACAGTGACTGTGCTATTGCATCAGATCTAGGAATTCTTAGAGTTATTAATTTTACTTCCTGGGGACAATCTCTCCTTTTGTCTATTGTTTTTCTCAGTTGAGAATCGTGGTCACTCTCTTTTTTTCTGAGACACTATCTTTAAGATCCCAGTGAGTAGAAACATTTAAAATGTAGATAAATATCTTATTTTTCTTCATAATTTTGAATTTCCAAGTAGTGGGTACATAACTGATATTATTTCATGCAGTGGTTGAATCACTTTTACTTACCACCTCTTTCTATCTAGCAATGGAATATGCCTTTAGTGTTCTGTTTCTTCTGTATACTCTTAGTCATTTACAATAGTCAATTTGAGTTTTAAATCTTTTGTGTGTTTCTTACATTGTTTATTGTCTTCTCTCTCTATCATGTATAAGGCTAGGATATAACGTCCGCATTCTTTTTTTACCCCTTTGCTCTTAGGTCCACACATTTGTTTTCCTATTACATTTCTCTATACTTTCCCCTGAAGTATGTTTCATGATGAATTTGGACCCCTGCCTCTAACATAAGAACAATTCCACTTGAGGAATCGTTCTCACGTTAGAGGAATTGTTCTCACGTTAGATATGAAGACACTAAGGCATAAATCTTATCAACCCTGTGACCATCATATTGGATAATTCTACACAGAATATAACCTAGACCAAGATATTATCTATTTTTGTCTATTATGCGTCATTGTAAGATGGTTTATCTTCAGTGTCATTTAGAGATCTAACTTTATAAATTTTCTGACCGTATTCCCTCAAGAAATATATAGATATGCTTTCTCAGATAAAAGCAAAACCAAAGAAAACTATCACAAACACCAAAAATAACAATAACAGAAAGTGTTACCTTGAAGCTATCAAATGTTGCTTGAAGTATTTTAGACTGATCTTACTTCTCCCATCTGAAATCTTTCTGAATTTTCTTCAGCCACCTGGCTGTCTCTGTTTTCAAGCTAAGCGTTCCCAATTGCACTTATTACAGACTCTCTATCTGCCGTTTTGAGTGCTTTTCAATAGTTTTTTGGATCTGGATTGTCCCTATGAGCATAATTTTATTTTATTTTTTTCTGTGATCTTGTTTCCCTTTCTTCTTTAAGTCTCTTTGGGGCCCCCACCCTCCATTGCCTATTAATAACATAATATACACAAGTCTGACTTTATTTCCTTTTATTGGATTTCACCATCCCACTGTTTTTGTTCTGAAAGCAAGATTCAATCTGATTTTGAAACTACTATGGTTTCTTATTGATATTCTGAGCAAACCTGACTTCTATAGTCAGATAATTAAAATATATAATCATTAATAATGATTTTATTTTTTCTTCTATCTCAACCTAAGAAGAAGAACATCTCAATCAAAAAAGAGTCTGTGCTTTTCAGCTGACTGACAAAAACAATAACTCCACTATGATGGCTGCAATGCCCAGGTCTCAAAAATCAAAAGCCTTTGTCAGGGCTTAATTTATTAACCATGATGAACCAACTTGAGATTATTGTCTAGGAGTCAGTAGCAAACCACCTGAATCTCTGAAGTTAGAATCTTTAGTTTCTTCTTTGTTCTTATGTGAAATTCACTACATGTACAAAGGGACAATCATTGAGGCAGTGTTCCAGTGCATGAAAGTTTAAAAGTAGTGGTAGATCGCAAAATCACCAAATTTCTTTACCCCTCACTATATCCAAATACTGTTTGATTTTGTAGTGTTCCTCACTATAGTGTAGATTTTATTTGCCCTCTCTTTGAACTTGGACTTGCCTTTTAAATTATTTTGGCTAATAGAATGCTGTGGAATTAATTATGTACCAGTTTTGAGTCTTGGCCTTAAGAAAACAACTTCTTGCGCACTTGGACCCCTGCCTCTAACGTGAGAACAATTCCACTTGAGGGGTAAGAGACACATCTAAGTGAGATGATGCTATTATGGACCAGCCAATAGCCAGCCTATCCCTAAACATGTGAGAGAACTCAGTCAAGATTACCACAGTCTGCCTTATCTATACCTGATACAGACATATGAGTAAGACCAGGGTGGACTCCCAGCTGACCTCCCAAGATTCTGTAGATTCCTATTAAACCTAATAGTTACTGTTTAAACTTTTGACTTTGGGGTAGTTTGTTATATAGCAATATGGTTATGGTTGATAATTAACACAGAGGGTCATGTGCCAGAGTTCTATGGTCTGCCAAGGAATGTGCAATATGCCCACTGTAATTTAAGCTTTGGGACTATAGCCCTCATTAAAAATAGAACACGGTAATTTCATGCAGTAATACCTCAAAAACCTGTATACAGAAGCTCTGCCAATTTTGATGTAAGCCTTGATTGAAATTAAATGACTACCTGTCTCAGCCTCATCTTCAATGTGAGAAAAGGCCAGGTTGTGTCAGGGGTATAGTCAGATCCATGCCTGATTTTCCAGCAGCTAATGGTTCCTCTTTCTAAAGAGTGCATCTACTGAAACCAGATTCAGGCCCGAAGAAACCTACCATTACATCACAAAAGATGTTTTATTCTTTTCTATGTGTTATTTAGTCCCTTAATTTCCTGCTTTATCCCTATTTGGAAGGTTTTCTTACCCATGTTTTTGTCATTCTGACTCAGGCTAAATAATCATATCTCCTCTGAGTACTGAGTCAATAGAACATATGCACAGGAGACAGGTAGGAATGAAGGTATGTCTAGATTGGATACTGTAGCTTGAACTAGGGGCCAAAGTCCAAAACTGTACACTTTTTACCATAAATTGGAGTTATATACTCATTCTGTCACTGGCAGAACAGTTGGCTTCCTTTACCGTTTGGGAAAACATACAAACGAAAAAGTTAATATTCAGGAAGTGCCAGAGGGAGCAGACACTACTTGCAAGTAGGCACTTCAGAGAGAGAGAGAATAAACAGCTTAGTAGTTGAGCAATGGCCTTCAACATATTAATCTAGGTAATTAGACAATGGATTCAGGAGCTTGTAAGTTGGAGCCACATTTCCTCCCGTGAAGAGGAGATAGTGAACAGATAGAAAGGGACCAAAACTTTTCCTTTGGGCATGCAGTACAAACCCTCTACCCTCCATGAAATGCATGTGGTAGCTTTTTCCCCTTATAAAATATAACTTTTATTAATGAAAATAATGATTCTTATTATTTTTGTTCTAAAATTATGTATCTCAAATTGTTCAGAACATAATTTACCAAGCCAACCATTAGATTTTCATCGAGTTACACAAAACATGGTAACATTGAACATAAAATAATATTTTATCATAAAATATAGTTTAATAACTTGTAACTGGGACATGAAGAAAGCCAATATGTGGATGTGGAATTCATTAGTGCTGTTTTCTGGGCATTGAATTGCACCCCCTTTAAGTTGGGCATAGTTATATGACTTGTTTTGACCAATGAAATGTGAGAGAAAGTGATATGGGCTCCTTCCCAGCTGAAACCTTTTAGAGCAATGTGTGATTCACTAAATCCCTTCCCATTCTTTGGGGCTCCTTGAAGCATGTGAGAATACAGAATTTCTATCTGCTAAGTTCCCTCATGGACTAAATCCTTCTAATAAATCACATTGAACATGTAACCTGGGTAATATATAAACCTTTGTCTAAACCATGGAGACTTCAGGCTTGTTTGACTTCAGGCTGCATTGTTCTGTTTTTTCATTCAATAAAAATATCTGAAGGCATTATAAATGACTGATACCATATGTTTTTGTTATGTTAGTACTCACTCATAGTGGTTTTAGTTTCTTGTCATTGGAGCCTGGTAAGATGGCATTCTATGATTTTCAGTGGAGAAGTAGTTGGAAAACTGCAGCTTTGCTGTAACTTGGAAGAAAGAGAATGAACTTAATGAGAATTTAACTCTAAGCAAATAAGTTGGAATAAAGTAGTAGTGTGAATATATTAGTGCATATTAGTTGTTGACTGCATTTGATAAAGAATTACAAAGAAGAAATGAGCCCAGAATTTGCTGTTATTGTCTCAAAGGTTGGTCAGAGAGTAGAGAGACAGAGCAGAAATATTGGGATTTGTAGGGGTGGAAAGGTAACTAACTGCTTCTTAACCTCAAATAATAAAAGATAAAATGGAGAAATTCTTTGACCAATAAAGACAAATTAAATCTCAGCCACAAGGCAACACTTTGATCAAGAGAATGGCTGATACATCCATTTTGTTAAAACCTTTCTCTCAACTAAAATGTCTTAGTGTAAAGGCCCAACTAGGAGGGTAGTTTCAATAAATCTTTTTAATTAGAAAAAAGTACTCAAGGAAAAGAGACTAAATGTGTGGTGCTTCCACTAAACTCTGATAGGTTGCAGAGGAATGCAATAAAATTGAGAAAAAGAGTCAAGGGTATGAGAAAGCAAAGAGATATTAAAAATATCTGAGAAGTCTCAAAAAGATTGTGTGTGCAGTAATTGGTACATGAGATAGTTTTGATTCAACTAAATAAGAAGCCCATGAAGGTTTTAAGAGGATTGTACTGCCGAAGAAACCATGAGGGAGAGTAAGATATTCTAAAATTATCTCTCCAAGACTTAAAATGACTATTGGATCCCCAGCATTTTCCAGGTAGTAAATAGGATGAGAAGGCTGTTCAGCCTACAAATGTGCCTTTTTTTCTCTAATGCCCAATATATGTATCTAATTAGAATAATGGGACTGGAGTAATCACCCAGAGGGCAGAATCACAGACCATTGACCAATCTCAGTAGACCAATGAATGGAACCCTCTTCCTAAGGAGCAGAATTGTAAACTAATTAAGAAATGTTTTCCATCCTACAGGAGGGAGTCCATGAATGTCTACCTTAAAGGATTTCAGGATGTTACAGCAAGTGGCTATAGGGCATATTTCCCATTCTTCCATTTTCCAAGTTGATTCTTTATTGTAGTTATACTGTCTCTTCCTCCATTGTATACCAGGTGCATGGGGAGCACTTATTTGGTTTTAGGTCTCCAGAATGTGAATGATCCCATCCTCATACCATATATGAAAGTAACTTCCATGTGAAATAAGTATCCAAACTTTAAAAATAATTCTATTTATATTGAGATCTCTATTTTTTTTTTGTCCAAAATTCTCAAATTAATAAGAACTTGACTTCGGATGTTTTAAATGGAACATTTTGAGGATAGGGATAAAAAGGATGAATAATTGACTGTTGGGATTAATGACGCTTGCTCACAGCAGTGGCTTGAGTGATGTGGTACAGGAAAAGAATTAGTCCCTAGAGTTAATCCTAACTCTTTCAGGTGCCAAAATTCTTCAATCATTGTTTAAATTCACCAACTAATTTCCAGCTGGGTCAAAAAAGAAGTTGCCCTAGATATTGCATCATTAAGTATGTGTGGAGTAGAATAAAGGGGGGTGTGATATACTTTGAAGCATTTAATATTAAACATCAGGAAGATCTGACTGGTAGATTGAATTTATGCTTCATATACTCCCAGAGGATGAACTGACGTAGAAGTATGTTTAGAAATAAAATATCAACCATGATATAGTTTTACAGAAACCATATGGAAAAAAAAGCAAACTTGTAAACACCCTACTAATGACTTGCACACAAATGCAGCTTTAGACTACAACAGCTGCTTTTGGAAAAATCAACCTTAAAGAGGTTTATGCTTTGACTGCCTGAAGCTAAATTATCTTGCTGCAAAGCTCAGGGAAAAAAAAATAGTTTCATTTTGTAGGTATCAGCATAACTTGTGGCACGTTAATCTGGCACTGAGGCTTGAGTAAATGTCATTTGATTCTCTGTTGGGGGTTATGATAGCCTTTAACAGAAACATGTTTAGATTAGACAAACCAGAGGACAAGATCATACAGTATGTTGAAAGAGTCTGTTTATGCTGAAAATATTTTCATAAATGGAGTAAAGGTAAGGTATTTTGAGAGCTTAAACCATTCTGTTTTAAGTTTCCTCCCAAGGTTCCGATTATTTTTTTCTTTTAGGAGTCAGAAGAGTTTAAACCAAAAACTTTTTTTTTTTCTTTAAGAATAAAAGCATAACTGGGACTTCCCTGGTGGCACAGTGGTTAAGAATCCACCTGCCAATGCAGGGGACACGGGTTAGAGCCCTGGTCTGGGAAGATCCCACATGCTGCAGAGAAACTAAGCCCGTGCGCCACAACTACTGAGCCTGCGCTCTAGAGCCTGCGAGCCACAACTACTGAAGCCCACACGCCTAGAGCCCGTGCTCCGCAACAAGAGAAGCCACCGCAATGAGAAGCCCGTGCACCGCAACGAAGAGTAGCCCCCACTCGCTGCAACTAGAGAAAGCCCGTGCTCGGCAATGAAGACCCAACACAGCCAAAAATAGATTAAATAAAATAAATAAAATTTTAAAAAAGAAATAATTAAAGAAAAGAATAAAAGCATAACCAACATTTAGATATACACTACAAAGTTTACATGACAACTCAAGCCCTGCTCCTTTATTTCCATTTGTCCCCACTGTTGTTCTCTCTTTCTTCTCCATCATCAATAATTCTCCTTCTGGAAAACTCCCAATGTTGTACAGGTATGTTATAATATCCCTTAACTACATTTAACATACCGCTTCAGCCACCTCCCCACTTCTTTGCTCAACTTTATGGCAAAATTCCTCAAACTGTCTATACTTACTATAACCACTTTCACTTTCCTCAATCCATCTAGGTTTTTATGTCTATCCATGCACAAAAACTGCTGGTTTCAAGATCATCAATAGCTTCCATGTTGTTAAATCTAATGATAAATTCTTAAACTACATCTAACTGGACCTCTCAGTAGCATTTGACACAAATGACTATTATAACTCTTCCTAAAAGACTTTCTTCACCTGACCTCGAGAAAATCTCTTGTTTTTCCTCCTCTGTCACTGAGTGGTCTCTTAAAACAGATACTAAAATATCCTTTTTGGTTTCTTCTTGTGACCTTACCTCTAAATATTAAAGTGTCACAATGCTAAATCCTTGAACATATTTTCTTTATCAACAGGAATTTTCTAGTTGATTTCATTCAGTGATACGCATGTACATCTCATCTGTATTCTGATAGCTCCCAAATTTATGTCCTCAGTAATAACTCTTCTCTGAACATCAAACACATAAATTCCCCTTGCAGTCTTATAGGCATCTCAAACTTAACGTAACTAAAACAATTCTTTTTTTTTTAAGTTAATTAATTAATTAATTTATTTATTATTTTTGGCAGTGTCAGGTCTTCGTTTCTGTGCGAGGGCTTTCTCTAGTTGCGGCGAGTGGGGGCCACTCTTCATCACGGTGCGCGGGCCTCTCACTGTTGCGGCCTCTCTTGTTGCGGAGCACAGGCTTCAGACACACAGGCTCAGTAGTTGTGGCTCACAGGTCCAGTTGCTCCGTGGCACATGGGATCTTCCCAGACCAGGGCTCGAACCCGTGTCCCCTGAATTGACAGGCCGATTCTCAACCACTGTGCCACCAGGGAAGCCCCAATTCTTTTTTTTTTTTTTTTTGAGTTTTATTTTATTTATTATGTTATACAGCAGGCTCTTATTAGTTATCCATTTTATATATATTAGTGTATATATGTCAATCCCAATCTCCCAGTTCATCACACCAACACCCCCACCCCCCCGCCACTTCCCCCCCTTGGTGTCCATACATTTGTTCTCTGCATCTGTGTCTCAATTTCTGCCCTGCAAACTGGTACATCTGTACCACTTTTCTAGATTCCACATATATGCATTAATATACGATATTTGTTTTCCTCTTTCTGACTTACTTCACTCTGTATGACAGTCTCCAAATCCATCCATGTCTCTACAAATGACCCAATTTCGTTCCTTTTTATGGCTGAGTAATATTCCATTGTATATATGTACCACATCTTCTTTATCCATTCATCTGTTGATGGGCATTTAGGTTGCTTCCATGTCCTGGCTATTGTAAATAGTGCTGCAATGAACATTGGGGTGCATGTGTCTTTTTGAATTATGGTTTTCTCAGGGTATATGCCCAGTAGTGGGATTACTGGGTCATATGGTAATTCTATTTTTAGTTTTTTAAGGAACCTCCATACTGTTCTCCATAGTGGCTGTATCAATTTACATTCCCACCAACAGTGCAAGAGGGTTCCATTTCCTCGACACCCTATCCAGCATTTGTTGTTTGTAGATTTTCTGATGATGCCCATTCTAACTGGTGTGAGATGATACCTCATTGTAGTTTTGATTTGCATTTCTCTAATAATTAGTGATGTTGAGCAGCATTTCATGTGCTTCTTGTCCATCTGTATGTCCTCTTTGGAGAAATGTCTATTTAGGTCTTCTGCCCATTTTTGGATTGGGTTGTTTGTTTTTTCAATATTGAGCTGCATGAGCTGTTTATATATTTTGGAGATTAATCCTTTGTCTGTTGATTCGTTTGCAAATATTTTCTTCCATTCTGAGGGTTGTTTTTTCCTCTTGGTTGTAGTTTCCTTTGTTTTGCAAAAGCTATTGAGTTTCATTAGGTCCCATTTGTTTATTTCTGTTTTTATTTCCATTACTCTAGGAGGTGGATCAAAAAAGATCTTGCTGTGATTAATGTCAAAGAGTGTTCTTCCTATGTTTTCCTCTAAGAGTTTTATAGTGTCCAGTCTTACATTTAGATCTTTAATCCATTTTGAGTTTATTTTTGTGTATGGTGTTAGGGAGTGTTTTAATTTCATTCTTTTACATGTAGCTGTCCAGTTCTCCCAGCACCACTTATAGAAGAGACTGTCTTTTCTCCATTGTATATCCTTGCTTCCTTTGTCATAGATTAGTTGACCATAGGCGCGTGGGTTTATCTTGGGCTTTCTATCCTGTTCCATTGATCTATATTTCTGGTTTTTTGCCAGTACCATATTGTCTTGATTACTGTAGCTTTGTAGTATAGTCTGAAGTCTGGGAGCCTGATTCCTCCAGCTCCGTTGTTTTCCCTCAAGACCGCTTTGGATATTTGGGGTCTTTTATGTCTCCATACAAATTTTAAGATTTTTTGTTCTAGTTCTGTGAAAAATGCCAGTGGTAGTTTGATAGGGATTGCATTGAATCTGTAGATTGCTTTGGGTAGTATAGTCATTTTCACAATGTTGATTCTTCCAGTCCAAGAACATGGTATATCTCTCCATCTGTTGATATCATCTTTAATTTCTTTCATCACTGTCCTGTAGTTTTCTGCATACAGGTCTTTTGTCTCCCTAGGTAGGTTTATTCCTAGGTATTTTATTCTTTTTGTTGCAATGGTAAATGGGAGTGTTTCCTTAATTCCTCTTTCAGATTTTTCATCATTAGTGTATAGGAATGCAAGAGATTTCTGTGCATTAATTTTGTATCCTGCAACTTTACCAAATTCATTGATTAGCTCTAGTAGTTTTCTGGTGGCATCTTTAGGATTTTCTATGTATAGTATCATGTCATCTGCAAACAGTGACAGTTTTACTTCTTCTTTTCCAATTTGTATTCCTTTTATTTCTTTTTCTTCTCTGATTGCCATGGCTAGGACTTCCAAAACTATGTTGAGTAATAGTGGTGAGAATGGACATCCTTGTCTTGTTCCTGATCTTAGAGGAAATGCTTTCAGTTTTTCACCATTGAGAATGATGTTTGCTGTGGGTTTGTCATATATGGCCTTTATTATGTTGAGGTAGGTTCCCTCTTTGCCCACTTTCTGGAGAGTCTTTATCATAAATGGATGTTGAATTTTGTCAGAAGCTTTTTCTGCATCTATTGAGATGATCATATGGTTTTTCTTCTTCAATATGTTAATATGGTGTATCACATTGATTGATTTGCTTATATTGAAGAAGCCTTACATCCCTAGGATAAATCCCATTTGATCATGGTGTGTAATCCTTTTAATGTGTTGTTGGAATCTGTTTGCTAGTATTTTGTTGAGGATTTTGACATCTATATTCATGAGTGATATTTCTGCAATTTTCTTTTTTTGTAGTATCTTTGTCTGGTTTGGGTATCAGGGTGAAGGTGGCCTTATAGAATGAGTTTGGGAGTGTTCCTTCCTCTGCAAGTTTTTGGAAGAGTTTGAGAAGGATGGATGTTAGCTCTTCCCTAAATGTTTGATAGAATTCACCTGTGAAGCCATCTGGTCTGGACTTTTGTTTGTTGGAAGATATTTTAATCACAGTTTCAATTTCATTACTTGTTATTTGTCTGTTCATATTTTCTATTTCTTCCTGGTTCAGTCTTGGAAGGTTATACCTTTCTAAGAATTTGTCCATTTCTTCCAGGTTGTCCATTTTATTGGCATATAGTTGCTTGTAGTAGTCTCTTAGGATGCTTTGTATTTCTGTGATGTCTGTTGTAACTTCTCCTTTTTCATTTCTAATTTTAATGATTTGAGTCCTCTCCCTCTTTTTCTTGATGAGTGTGGCTAATGGTTTATCAATTCTGTTTATCTTCTCAGAGAACCAGCTTTTAGTTTTATTGATCTTTGTTGTTTTCTTTGTTTCTATTTCATTTATTTCTGCTCTGATCTTTATGATTTCTTTCCTTCTGCTAACTTTGGGTTTTGTTTGTTCTTCTTTCTCTAGTTCCTTTAGGTATAAGGTTAGATTGTTTATTTGAGATGTTTGTTGTTTCTTGAGGTAGGATTGTATTGCTATAAACTTCCCTCTTAGAACTGCTTTTGCTGCATCCCATAGGTTTTGGATCGTCGTGTTTTCATTGTCATTTGTCTCTAGGTATTTTTTGATTTCCTCTTTGATTTCTTCAGTGATCTCTTGCTTATTTAGTAACATGTTGTTTAGCCTCCATGTGTTTGTGTTTTTTACATTTATTCCCTGTAGCTGATTTCTAATCTCATCGCGTTGTGGTCAGAAAAGATGTTTGATATGATTTCAATTTTCTTAAATTTACTGAGGCTTGGTTGTGACCCAAGATGTGATCTATCCTGGAGAAGTTTCCATGAGCACTTGAGAAGAAAGTGTAATCTGCTGTTTTTGGATGATCTCTCCATTGGTGTAAGTGAGGTGTTAAAGTCCCCCACTATCATTGTGTTACTTTCGATTTCCTCTTTTATAGCTATTAGCAGTTGCCTTATGTGTTGAGGTGCTCCTATGTTGGGTGCATATATATTTATAATTGTTATATCTTCTTCTTGGATTGATCCCTTGATCATTATGTAGTGTCCGTCCTTGTCTCTTGTAACATTCTTTATTTTAAAGTCTATTTTATCTGATATGAGTATTGCTACTCCAGTTTTCTTTTGATTTCTATTTGCATGGAATATCTTTTTCCATCCTCTCACTTTCAGTCTGCATGTGTCCCTAGGTCTGAAGTGGGTCTCTTGCAGACAGCATATATATGGGTCTTGTTTTTGTATCCATTCAGCGAGCCTGTGTCTTTTGGTTGGAGCGTTTAATCCATTCACGTTTAAGGTAATTATCAATATGTATGTTCCTATGACCATTTTCTGAATTGTTTTGAGTTTGTTTTTGTAGGTCCTCTTCTTCTCTTGTGTTTCCCACTTAGAGAAGTTCCTTTAGCATTTATTGTAGAGCTGGTTTGGTGGTGCTGAATTCTCTTAGCTTTTACTTGTCTGTAAAGCTTCTGATTTCTTCATCGAATCTGCATGAGATCCTTGCCGGGTAGAGTAATCTTGGTTGTAGGTTCTTCCCTTTCATCACTTTAAATATGTCATGCCACTCCCTTCTGGCTTGTAAAGTTTCTGCTGAGAAATCAGTTGTTAATCTTATGGGAGTTCCCTTGTATGTCATTTGTCATTTTTCCCTTGCTGCTTTCAATAGTTTTTCTTTGTCTTTAATTTTTGCCAATTTGATTACTATGTGTCTCAGCATGTTTCTCCTTGCGTTTATCCTGTATGGGATTCTCTGCGCTTCCTGGACTTGGGTGGCTATTTCCTTTCCCGTGTTAAGGAAATTTTCAACTATAATCTCTTCAAATATTTTCTCCGGTCCTTTCTCTCTCTCTTCTCCTTCTGGGACCCCTATAATGCGAATGTTGTTGCATTTAATGTTTTCCCAGAGGTCTCTTAGACTGTCTTCATTTCTTTTCATTCTTTTTTCTTTATTCTGTTTCACAGCAGTGAACTCCACCATTCTGTCTTCCAGGTCACTTATCCATTCTTCTGCCTCAGTTATTCTGCTATTGATTCTTTCTAGTGCATTTTTCCTTTCAGTTATTGTATTGTTCAGCTCTGTTTGTTTGTTCTTTAATTCTTCTAGGTCTTTGTTAAACATTTCTTGCATCTTCTCGATCTTTGCCTCCATTCTTATTCCGAGGTCCTGGATCATCTTCACTATCATTATTCTGAATTCTTTTTCTGGAAGTTTGCTTATCTCCATTTCATTTAGTTGTTTTTCTGGGGTCTTATATTGTTCCTTCATCTGGTACATAGCCCTGTGCCTTTTCATCTTGTCTATCTTTCTGTGAATGTGGTTTTTGTTCCACAGGCTGCAGGATTGTATCTCTTCTTGCTTCTGCTGTCTGCCTTCTGGTGGATGCGGCTATCTAAGAGGCTGTGCAGGTTTCCTGATGGGAGGGACTGGTGGTGGGTAGATATGGCTGTTGCCCTGGTGGACAGAGCTCAGTAAAACTTTAATCTGCTTGTCTGCTGATGGGTGGGGCTGGGTCCCCTCCCTGTTGATTGTTTGGCCTGAGTGGACCCAAAACTGGAGCCTATGTGGGCTCTTTGATGAGGCTAATGGCAGACTCTGGGAGGGCTCACACCAAGGAGTACTTCCCAGAACTTCTGCTGCCAGTCTCCTTGTCCTCATGGTGAGACACAGCCACCCCCTGCCTCTGCAGGAGACCCTCCAACACTAGCAGTTAGGTCTGGTTCCGTCTCCTCTGGGGTCACTGATCCTTCCCCTGGATCCCGATGCACACACTACTTTGTGTGTGCACTCCAAGAGTGGAGTCTCTGTTTCTCCCAGTCCTGTCGAAGTCCTGTAATCAAATCCCGCTAGCCTTCAAAGTCTGTTTCTCTAGGAATTCCTCCTCCCATTGCTGGACCCCCAGGTTGGGAAGCCTGACGTGGGGCTCAGAACCTTCACTCCAGTGGGTGGACTTCTGTGGTATAAGTGTTCTCCAGTTTGTGAGTCACCCACCCAGCAGTTATGGGATTTGATTTTATTGTGATTGCACCTCTCCTACCATCTCATTTTGGCTTCTCCTTTGTCTTTGGTTGTGGAGTATCTTTTTTGGTGAGTTCCAGTGTCTTCCTGTTGATGATTGTTCAGCAGTTAGTTGTGATTCCAGTGCTCTCACAAAAGGGAGTGAGAGCATGTCCTTTTACTCCGCCATCTTGAACCAATCTTTAAAACAATTCTTGATTTTTACTATGAAACCCTCTGTCATTCTCAATCCAAAAATAGAAGCTCCATTCTTCCAATTGCTCAGGCCAAAACCCTAGAGCAAGCCATAACTATTCTTTTTCTCTCATAAGCCAGTGTAAAGTGTTGTTTTTATCCTTGATACAGATGAAAATCCTAACTATGTTATCCTGTCTCCAATCCTTGTACCCTGTCCAGGACATCATCATCTGTAATCTAAATTACTACAATACTAATTTTCCATCTTCCGCTTTTCTTGACCTACATTCTTGTTCCTTATACTTGTCATGCTCTCCATCTCTTCTTTCTCTGAAAATAAGGGGAACATCCATATGGCTCAGCTCCTAACTTCCTTCAGGTCTTTACTCAAATATCTCGTTATTAGAAAGAACTTTCCTTACTTCTTTATGTAAAACAACACCTGATTTACTATTACTCTTATCTCCTTACTCTGGTGAAGTCTCACTGTAGCACTTTTGACTTCCTGAGATACCATTCATTCACTCATTCATTCTGTTTTTGTCTGTCATACCTCGTTAAAATATGGACTGAACAAAACAGACAGAATTTCTCAGTGTTGTCCACTGTTTAACTTGGAACACTGACTGGCACATGGTGTGTGCTCAATAAATATCTATTGAACCAATCCCAAACTTAACTTGATTTCCAGTGATTTTCAGTAGGGTCTAGTCACACAAAATAATAGCTAAAATTAAACTTAATTTTAACTCTCATTATCCTTTAAAATCCAACTGCCACAATCACTGTTTGTCTTTCATGTGTATGTTTACACTGTAACCTTGTACTCTGCTGGAAGGGGTTTATATGGGATGGAATAAGATGACCCTGTGGAGACAGTCATGTAAACCAAACCAAACTGAATGACCAGTAGTGTGATATGTTGCAGCCAGATCTTAGACAAAACCACAATGAGATGTCTGCAACAATAAAGAAGGTCAAACTCTTCTTTATGATTTTTGTTGGGTGAACAAAATGATCAATTATTATAAAAAGAAAGAAATCATTTAAAGAGTTCTCAAAGCCTCTGATAAATACAACTTTACACAAATATTTCCTCAGAGAGGGGTGTGGTTTTGGTGTCTTTTTTTTTTTTTTTAACTTTTTATTTTATATTGGAGCATAGTTGATTAACATGTTGTGTTAGTTTCAGGTGTAAAGCAAAGTAATTCAGTTATACATATACATGTATCTATTCTTTTTCAAATTCATTTCCCATTTAGGTTGTTACATAATATTGAGCAGAGTTCCCTGTACTATACAGTAGATCCTTGTTGGTTATCCATACTAAATGTGTACATGTCAATCCCAAACTCCCTATATATCATCTATAGTTTTTAAGCTGAATATACAGTTGATCAAAGTCAGTGACCTATTTTCTGTCTGATTGTTACCTATTCAAAAATCTTTGAAAGAGATACTAAATAATTCTTTTTTCCCTCCCTGGAAATCAATTTTTTTAAATCAGTTTCTTGAATAAATTACTATATCTTAATTTTTGTTTTTAATCTTTGTGACTACTATTAGTTTTATTCACTGTATCCTTTTCCACTTATCTATGCTTCCACTCTCTACTTTTTTCTTTTTTTTGGTGACACCAACCTTAATAAACATCAAGAATTTTATAGTGCAGGATAGTTGAGTAAGATAATGGAACAGAATAACAAACATAATATATAGAACTTGGTATAACAAAAGTACCCATAACTGGGAAATTAACAGACTATTCAGAAAATGGAGAAGGGATGGGGACTGTATGGAAAAGGATAAAATTAGATTTCTACTTTATACTAAATATTTAAAGTCTTAAGTTTGAAAAGCTAAACTTTAACATTTTTAGTGGAAATTATCAAAGACTAATCTTAATATATCTGTTTCCTTCAAGGTAAGGGAGAGAATTTTGTAAGTAAGACATAAAAACACAAAATAAAATAGGAAAGATTTCATTGAGTAATTGAGTTCATTAACATTAAAATTCTTTTACTAAAGACTTAAAGAGCAAAGTTAAAAGACAAACCACAGACTAGGAAATATATTTGTAAAGATTAAATCACAAAGGAAAACTGTAAGAACCCTCATGACTGGACAATGACCAAGCCTGCAAGCCACAGAAGAAAAATAAGCATGGAAGGCTCATGCTATATTATGAAAGGATAGCTAATATCACTACTAATCACTTATAAATTAAAATAAAAACGAAATACCATTTTATACCTATTAAGTTGGTAAATTTTTAAATTTCATAATACTAAGTGTTGGTAAGACGGGAAATAGGACACTCTCTTATGGAGTTGGTAGGAGTTTAAATTGGAATAACTATTTTGGATAGCAATTTGGCAACTATATTTGCAAAAACATACATCTCAGTGATTTCACTTCAAGAATCTTTTTCTCCATATACAGTCTCTCTCTGTCTGTCTCATTCTCTTTGTCTCTATGTCTCTCCATTTCTCTCTCCCATTCTCTCTTGACAGAGCCCCCCCACACACAATCACATATGAATTCTGGTTCATGTTCACAAGGAGATTTATAAAGAATATTTTTTATAGCACTTTTATTATAATAAAAGATACAAACAGCATGTAGGTAAAAGGGCAATGGGGAAATAAGTTGTGGTTCAGTCATATAATTGAATACTATGAATAAGTTAAAATAAATAAGATGTTTAAATTTCATAGAAAGCTTAAATAATGCTTAATGAAAAAGCAAGTTATAGAATTATACACATTGCATAATATAATAAAGTTGCAATTAAAATAAGCATACTATCTGTTGTAAATGGATACATACATATGTATATAGATTTGAATGGAAGACAACAATTTCAGATTGCGGTTGCCTTATGGTAAAATGGTAGTAAAAATGAGATGGGTGGTGGCTTTTGTATTTATCTTTTAAATTTTACTCTTAAAAAGAATGGAAATCTGAAGCAAACACGGCAAGATGGTAACATTTACTAAATCTGGTTGATAGGTATGAGTTTCTGTTACTTTTTACTTACCTTTTCCTCAGAAATATTTTGTAATTAGAAGGAAAATCTGTAATGAATTGAGTTTTATGTTATCTACTTATAAACCTCTATTGTCTTGCTGTTTAGAAATGTCATTATTATCTGGTCCCAATCTACTTCTCTGAAGTGTAGGGCACTTTAGCCATGGTCTGAGACCCCCAATTTATACTCAGACCTAGTCTCTTTTATGCTTAGACAACAAATTGAAGAGGGGCCTATAATTTGTATTGACTGGACATTGTTTGCCATGAGTTTAGGTAACATGAGCATTTTTAAAGGCAGGGCCAGGGCTATGCTCTTTGTATTTTTGTATTTCCATTACATATACTTTTTTTTCTTGATTAAGTGATCAAGGCAGGACTCTATTGATCTTAAAAGATCAGGGATCCTGGAATTCATACCAGTTAATGACCCTGATAGCGATCAGGGTCCTTTAGATCCCTCTAGGGTTTGGGCATAACTGCTTCCCCAGGAAACAGATACCATTATTTGTAAAATTAAAAAAAAAAAAAGTGTCTGCCATTCCTGTCCTATAACGGCACAGTCACATATTTCAATTTGCACGTTTCAATTTGACTTTAGCACAGATGTCTTTTCAGAAACTTTTTCACAATCATTCTTGATTTATTTGTGCTTCAAATTTGATTAGAGTCAAGTTCATGTTAGACTTTAAAACTTTCATACACGTATAATTTTAGAATTTTTAATGACTTGAATATGAGGCAATGGCATATGTACAAACATACTCTGATTATGTTAATTTGTTGTTATGTACCTGCAAAAAATTTTACTCTTTCAACTCATTCCTAACAAAAATGTCAAAGCAATAATACCCTTCTGGGACTACCAAATACGAGAGGAAGCAAAAAAAATTCTATCTACTTATAAAGTTGTTTGTCCACTTAAAGTATTTATATGCAATGTGACAGTTCATTCACTTCAGATGATTTACCTCAGTGAATAATTTAGTGACTTCAGGATTTGTTTACTTTTCCTATATTGCACAAATATAATGATAGATATGAGAAGGTATTAAATATGCCATTTCAATTTAATTTACTGGCTTACAGTGGACTTTCAACCCCCCAAAAACAAATATTTGTACCCTTTCATAGAAATCTTTAAAATGTTTTACATTGTAGGAGTACTTTTAAAATGTATCTGTGATATGACCAATTATATAATCTACTTTTTAATATTCAGAATATTAAAATATATATTAACTTTCTTCTTTCAGATTTTGATTTGTAAAATATCAATATATCTCTTGCTTTTATTCTTCATATTTAGGATAATGATTTGATATAGACTGAAATCTTGCCATTAGTAAAACTGAAGTTCTTCAGTGAGTATTCAAAGGCTCCAGACTCTTTTAAGTTGTTGTGACATATCTTTCCCCCATTCCTAATTTCAGGTGGTGATAGTTTAATTTAGTTTCTAGACCTGGCAGGGAGATAGCATGGAGACACATGCCGTAAGTTATTCACCCCGTGGAGATAACAAATGGCTCATTAATTATAGCATATTTAATTATGGAATCATGGAGTGGAAGAGAGTTTTGAGAGCTTCTGGTTTAACCTTTCTTCCAGTCCAGGAACTTTTGTCAACAGGCCAGATGGTTGGTTGTTTAGCCACTGCTTAAATATGTGTGGTGTAGAGGTTTCTGCAGCTTTTAAGGGAAACCCCTTACATTTGGGACTAGGAGAATGATTCGAAAATTCTCACTCATGTTTATCTAACAGATGCTCCTTTTAAAATTCAATCTCTTGGCCCCTGTTGTACAGCACGGTATCTTTAGCTTTTTCTTTTACTTGACAATCTTTCAGATATTTTAGTCTGCTATCATATCTCCTTATATCTTCTATTCTCCAAATTAAGTTCTAAAAATCAGCTTGTGAAAATAATGTATTTGATTACATAATGATAAAAATAAACAGAGAGAATCACAACCAGGAAAAATACATGATTATAAAAGCAGTACAACAATGGGAAGGACATAATATAGAAAATCTATATGCCATATTGGTTTCTATGGTTTATCTTCTATTTGGGTTCTGTACTTTCTAGTAATCAAAGTGAAAGCAGATGATATGGTCCCTTACATTAAGTTCTCAGTGTAATCAAAGGTTTTTCACCGACATAAATTCTGAAAGGATATGTTATGTGGTAATTCATTAAAAAACTCTCAGTGTTTTTTGTTTTTTAAACCATTTTTAAAATTGAAGTATAGTTAATTTACAATGTTGTGTTAGTTTCAAGTGTACAGCAAGGTGATTCAGTTATATATATATATATAAATAAAAATTTTCAGATTCTTTTCCACTATAGATTATTGCAAGATATTGAATATAGTTCCCTGTGCTATGTAAGTCCTTGTTGGTTATCTATTTTATACATAGTAATGTGTATATATTAATCACAAACTCCTAATTTATCTCCCTTCCTCCACCCTGGTTATCCCCTTCGGTAACCGTAAGTTTGTTTTCTATGTCTGTGAGTCTATTTTTGCCTTGTAAATAAGTTCATTTGTATCATTTTTTTAGAATCCACACATGTAACTCTCAGTGTTTTAATGAACAATGTCCTCAATAACATGCCTTCAGCAAGGGTATTATCATTATTCCTATGGCATTTGTATCTAGAACTTTCATAACCTCTGATATACTCAGGGGAAAAAATTGGAATGTGTCTCTCATTTCCATGTGAATTAGAAAAAATAGACAGTGGGCCATTCATTTAATAAATGCTGACAGGGTGTCTGATATGTCTCACAACAGAGGTTACAAGGATGCTGCAGTTCCCCAGGATAAGCCATGTCAAGAAATAGGCTTGGTCATCTTTGAAAGACTCAGTAGGGAGTTATCAGCTACTAAGATGTCATTCCTTCTCATAGGAGTAGTAATAATAGGATTCCTGCTGCTCACAACAGCTTATATATCTTCATTAGCGCAATACTGTGTGTAGATGGTACTTCAGAAGGCTCAATGTTTTCAGAGGGATGAAAATGCCAATTCCAAAAGTTCATTCCAGTTCTATCGAATTAAAAATTATTTTTTTCTCTTTTTATTTTTATCCCTACAATGGGGCCAAAAACTTAAACTGTAAATTGGATGACTTTTTCTTTTCAATAGCTCCAAAGTGACAAAAATAGATTTAAAAATATTTGTTAGGGCAAAACTCATCATTTCTGCATCAATCTATTCATAGAGTGTCTTTATTCATAACATGGCTGATTTTGATTGATAGGTAATGCAGTCATTTAACATCTTGACTGTGTGTCACTAGTAATTGCTACAAATAGGCATTTCTAAAGGTGAATTATAATCTTTATAACAGTAGTTATTTATTAGGAGACTAAGTTAGACTCTGATGTTCTCTTATCTTGGAAACAGTAAAATGAAAATTATTCGATTGAAGATCCTGTTTGATCTAAACAAAACAGTGTTGGAAATCTCAAAATCGCTCTGCATAAAATAGAACAAACACAATTATTTTAAAGAATATTAAATAAAGAATTATTTCGCTAGCAGTATTGCTGAAGAAAATGTAAATAATTAATTGAAAATAACCATGTTAATTAGAAATTCAGTGTAGTTGAGGTTTACAAGAGAACATTGCCATTTTCTTCTTGGTACTTCTGTAGATGGTCAGCACTCACACAAAAGGAGTGATGTGAAACTATATGGTTAATGCCTCCATAGAGACAAATTAGAACATTTAGCCTCCAAAGAAAATTGTTCAGTTTGAATTATCTGGTTCATCTCTAATTTTTAGCTGTCTCTATTCATCTGGTCTTTTCACATGCCTTTTCTTCAGGCTAAAGATAATGAGCCCTGACTGTGTTTTTCAACATCTCTGCATGAATAAAGAAATAAGTACCTAGAGACACTTTCTCATGTTTGTAGTGTTTATTATTATGTATCTGATACTTAGTTTTGCAAATGGAAGTCTATTCAAGTCAGTACTATTATTATAAATTTTAACTAGTCAAGCAATTGTAAAATACTAAGCTGCATAATATGAATTATTCATGCTAATGTTAGGTAAAAACAGGACAGATTCTGTAGCCATTTTCTGTCACAAGAGGCTTCTCTGATGATATTCAAGAAGATATCTGGAGATCAGAGGTTGGAGGGGAGGGTCAAACATCGTGGAAGTGTTTCTAATTATGCAATTTCTAGTATGGAGGGGGAAGCATGTAGGCTACAGGCAGAATTCTAAATTCTTTACACTGACTCCTTCCTTTCCGAGATTCCTGCTGCAAAGCGGGTATGTGCCCTCAGGAACCAAACTGAAGTCCCTCTGGTACTGATGCCTTGGAAGCCTTGAGATGAGGTCCCTGAGTGTCCTGGTACAGTGCAGACTGACAGAGAGCTAGGAGGAGGAACACAGTTAGAAATGTGCAGTTTCTATATCTGGCAAAAAATTAAGACGTGTGAAAACTGAATATCTGGGTCAGTACCTGGTTTGGGGTTTTGATAGATAAAAAGGGAGAATGAAATGAATTCGCTCTATAATAAGTCTTGTAAAAGTGGTATTTACTTCTCCTAGTGTCCTTCACTTCAAGTAGTGAATGCTGTGAACAAGCAGTTAATTAGATGCTTTTAAGAAGAAACATATAGTGCACAAAACACAATCAGAGCTGTGATAGATAAGTTCAGATCTGTCTAGTGCTCTTGTTTTATTGGTCCCTCAAGGACTGCCTGGAAAGTACCACAGGAAAGATATTTTTAGGCTGTAGGCAGCGGACTGCTATAGTGAGATCACTTATTAATCTTTAAACAGTACTATCTGCTATTGTGTGTGTGTTTTAGCATCTAACTTATCTTACTTTCTACTGCTAGTACAGGATATAAGGTCACATTCATAAATACAATCAAAGAGCACTAAAACAAAAAAGGTGAAGAAAAGCTGCTAGGAGTGTTAATCTTTGACAAATTGCATAATTATAAATTAAACTACAGTCCACTATTAGGCTAATAAACTCTTTGTGTGTGTGTGTGTGTGTGTGTGTGTGTGTGTGATTATGCTACCCTATATTGGAAATATTATCACAGGATAACACACACTTGTATGATTTTAAAACACTATACAGAAAAGTCAGTAGTCTGAATATGGACAAAGGCAAATTTTCTTTGGTTTAATTTTTTCTGGTTCATTAAAATGCCATCATGGAGTAAATGTAGATTTCTAGTAGAATTTGAATATCTATGCTATTATACTGTGTTATCTAGAAGTTTTTCCATATTATACAGGAGAAAAACAAAGCTGTTACAACTCAAGATTAGATGCATAGTGTACTTGGGTAAGTACTCTGGGTACATACATAGAATTTGTGTGTGTGTGTGTGTATTTTTGTAAGGAATTTTGTACCTAGTGTGGGGAAATATCATGGGATGCTATTTTAATTTTTTTATATATCTCTTTTCTTACCAGTGACATGAGGAATTTCTAGAAACTAGTCTGAGAGACAGGCTTTCAGATTTACAAGAGATACCTCACAGGTTCCTCTGTATATGGAAAGTGAAGACTTTTCTGAAGGGGGTCCAAAAGTAAAATGCTACTAAAATTATTAATCAGAATAATTCAGATATTATGGAATTTCCTACAAATTAAGAATGTACTGCTTATATTTGCATCATCACTTATTTTCAGTGGATTATTTAGCTATCTGTTTGGCATTAAGTTTAGCAATGTATATGATGTGATAGGCTATGAGATGCAAAGTCCAAGGAAATCCAAGTGTATTCAGATTATTCTACTAAGTATTTCCATTCAGATTTAGAGATTGTGTCATCAGTCATATCTACAGAAAATTAATGCTCATATTTTTAACTGTAACAAACAGGAAGAAAGGTAAGGAAGTGGAAGTATTCATACCCCAAACAATCATTACATTATACTACAGAAGATCACATGAAATGAAGTGAAGGTACCAATATAGGACATTACTAACTTGGTTTTGTTTCTTGGGAAATTAGTATATTTCTTTTTTTATCATTTGTGAGAGGATTTATTTGTTTTATTGAAGTATTGTTGATTTACAATATTGTGTTAGTTTCAGGTGTACAACAACATGATTCAGTTGTGTGTGTATATATATATATAGACACACACACATACATTTCAGATTCTTTTCCATTATAGGTTATTATAAGATATTGAATATAGTTCCCTGTACGATAAAGTAAATCTTTGTTGTTTATCTATTTTATAAATAGTATTATGTATGTGTTAGTCCCAAACTCCTAATTTATCCCTCCCCCTTTACCCTTTGGTAACCATAAGTTTGTTTTCTATGTCTGTGAGTCTATTTCTGTTTTGTAAATAAGTTAATTTGTATTATTTTTTTAGATTCCACATATAAGAGATATAATAATATCTGTCTTTCTCTGTATGACTTACTTCACTCAATATAATAATCTCTAGGTCCATCCATGTTGCTGCAAGTGGCAATATTTCATTGTTTTATATGGCTGAGTAATATTCCATCCTATACATATATCACATCATCTTAATCCAATCATCTGTTGATGGGCACTTGCATTGCTTCCATACCTTGACTATTGTAAATAGTGCTGTTATGAACATTGGGGTGCATGTATCTTTTCAAATTAGAGTTTTCATCTTTTCTGTATGCCTAGAAGTGAGATTTCTGGATTATGGTAACTGTATTTTTAATTTTTTAAGGAACCTCCATACTGCTCTCCATGGTGGCTGCACCAATTTACATTCCCACCAAAAATGTAGGAGGGTTCCCTTTTCTCCACACCCTCTCTAGCATTCATTATTTGTGGACTTTTTGATGATGACCAGTCTGACCTGTGTAAGGTGATACCTCATCATAGTTTTGATTTGCATTTCTCTAATAATTAGCGATATTGAGCATCTTTTCTTATGCCTGTTGGCCATCTATATGCCTTCTTTGGAGAAACATCTATTTAGGTCTTCTGCCCATTTTTTGATTGGGCCGTTTTTTTTGATATTGAGTTGTATGAGCTGTGTGTATATTTTGGAAATTAACCCCTTGTCGGTCACATCATTTGCAAATATTTTCTCCCATTCCGTATGTGGTCTTTTCATTTTCTTCATGGTTTGCTTTTCTGTATGAAAGCTTTTAAGTTTGATTAGGTCCCATTTGTTTAGTTTTGCTTTTATTTCCTTTGTCTAAGGAGAATGATCTAACAAAATATTGCTATGATTTATGTCAGAGAATGTTTTGCCTATGTTCTCTTCTAGGAGTTTTATGGTGTCATGTCTTATATTTAGGTCTTTAAACTATTTTGAATTTATTTTGTATATCATATGAGGGAGTGTTCTAACTTCTTTGATTTACATGAGGCTGTCCAGTGGGAAATTAGTGTATTTCACCATAGCCCTTAGGTGGAAACATCACCTAACCTTATGAAATATATTGCTAAGTATTTTCCATCATGAAAAAAAGGGACATGTGCACAAATTTCTTTCCTTAATATTTGGAAATGCCACACAATTCAGACTTTATCATCCTGAATATCTTTAAAGAGAAAGGTAGAAATTCCATGGTTATGTGGCAAAGTACTGCTATCTATTTCATGCTACTCTAGAACATATTCTTTCTGCATCTGATTTAGAACAACAGCATCGGCCATTTGGCCACCAAATCACACTCTGGCTCTAGGTACACTGTGGAACAATAGACAGCATTTCCAGCAGCAGAGATCTGAGCAAAAGACAAGAACAGAAACGTGCCCTTTTTATTGAATTCATCAATCTTATGAGTGTATATGTTGCTGTCTCTAACTGATTACCAGATTTTAATAATATCTGTCCAGAGAAGTTAATACAGTTCATGAAGATAATGTTGTATGAATAACTATTTCAGTTAATGATGCATTTGTTGTCTCAGTGAAAATTTGTGTGTTGGGTTTGGTTTTATTTTATCTTTTTAAAATGGAGTTTGGTTTATGGTTTCAACAAACCCCTTAAAAACTAGTATCTGATTACTTAACTCCTGAACTTTGGCAATCTTATTGATCACTTATAAACCATCTTAACTCTAATACCCTTTACCAGTGAAAGAATGTGATGGCTTCTATCACATGATAAATTGCATATTGCATTTCTATTATACATGTTTGTAAGAAATGTATACTTATATATTGTTTTATTTGTTCACAGTCTGTAGATTTCTTATACTCTGAACTGATAAACTTTGCACATCTTGAACATGTACTGTTTATTTCACAACTAAGTTTTTTAGCAGAAAGTCCATTTTTAGCTGTTTAGAGGCATCATGCCATATGTTGCTTTCTGCAGTGTAACGATGTGATGCACCTCCCTGATGAAGTCTGGACTTCTTCCAAAGAAGGAAAGTGATATAATCCTTCTGTTAAACTGTGAAATTCTCCACTTGCACAGTATCTTACCCAGCAGAAAATGAGCATTCTTCACAGACAGGTTCCTTTAGATAAGGGTCTAAAGGAAAGGAATATGTTGGGGGGATTCAATTCAATGCCAGCTTCAGTGGCAGGTTAACTGCTACCTCTGAAACATTTCTGCACCTTTTTTTTTGAGGGGGGAGATTAAATTTTCAGCCACATACTCCAAAGCAACTCATATGTTACATTCTGTTGTTTTCAGTGTTGACATGCTTTTGTTGGCTTCTATAAACACTCCCTGAAGAGTTAGTGCTGTTGTTGGCAGCAACTTTTTAATTACATAGAAATCAGGGTAGGTGCCATGCTTACGGTCACTCTGATTTTCATTGTTTAGCTTTCTATTGATGGAAAAGCCCATGAACATAAGAAATATTAGCTCTTTTGAAATCAGACATATGTAATATGTCTCACACATTTACATTTGTAAGGCTGCTTCATGCGGGATGGTAATTTGAAGGAATATTTCCTGTAAAATTTTTAAAATGAGGTTGAGAATCATACCACACTGCTTCTCAGTATGTTGCATATGTAGTAGAAATAATAGGATACTGGTATCTGATTTAAATAAACCAAGCACTAGTGATGTAAAACAAAAAGGAGCAACATACGCTTCATAGCACAGGAGGCCAACTATTGCTAGGGTCACAGCAGCCCATGGGAACACATTGCTGCAGAGAATCCTTTCCAGTTCCCTGGACACTGGTGTTTTCAGAAGAAAATAATGAGAGTAATCCTCCTTGGATATGTTTTCTCTGAAACTTCTATCACAGAGTTTATCAGTAACTAAGAAATGTTGTGGGGTCTGGCGGAAGCCCAGAGCTTTCCAAAGATTCTCACAGTTCTTTTGTAGGACTATTGGCCACGGTGTTGGGAGATTACAGACCCCTCTGTGCCTTTTACATGTTAAGGGATACATACACTTATTTATTTATTTTTTCATTCTCACTTCTGTTTTTCTATGACAGCTCACTTTTGCAATTTTTGCCTTTATTTCATTCAGATGGTTTTAACTAGAAAAGATTCAATTTAAAAGATGTGTTTTAAAGCATCCTTCCTCACTATCCATTCACTCTTTAAATACAGTTTCTTTGTTTACTCCTGTTTTAGCACTGTTCTTTCCTAGAGTGAGGTTGGGAAAGTTCAACCCCTCCAGAGGTAGATAGAACTGGTTTTGAATCTGAATTATGACACTTAATTGTGAGCAATACTTAAGGCTGGACTGCTTATTTAAATTCTTTGTGCCTCAGTGTTTTTATTTTTAAGTGGGGATGTTAGTGATATCACAAAATTTTTGTAAGGATTGAATGCAATAATTCTGTGGCAGTAATATACCTGACAGAGTAATCACTTTCTAAAGAGGTATTTTTATTATTGTTGCTGAACAACAATTCTGGTGGACTTTCTCAACTGATACTATCATTGCTTACTCCTTTTTGAAAATCTTTCCCTTGCGTTTTTGATGTCATGCAGACTTTCCAAATTATTGCTGCTCCAAATGGTGCACACTCTCTCTCTTTCTCTTGCCTCAGCTCACACAAGTCTCTCCCTATCTCTACGTGCTCCCCCAGCCCTAAGTGCCCCACCCATTGATCTGCTGGTAAATCGTGCAGATCTGAGCATTTCGTTGCTTGCATTCCTCCATTATGGTGCATTAATCAGAAGGGAGTAACTGTTTGCATGTTTGTCTCTTCCACTTGATGGTGAACTCTGTGTTTGCTGTGTCCCTGAGGTATAGTGTGCAATGAGTATATGGCGATGGTGCTTGTATGTACATAATATTAATTGAACAGATGTGTGAAGGGATTACTTAATTTTAGCATTCCTTCCATCTCTCTAAGCACTTCTCTGACTCCTCTTCATAATTCCCTCCCCAAGTACAGAAAATCTTTAAAGTTTTGGCTTTTAGTTTTTATTGCATGTACTCCATCCTCAGTCCCACCTGGCCATGGCCAAAACTTCAAATGATGCTCTATTCTCATTCCCTAATCATCCTGATCTTTCTGGCTCCAGAATCTCTTTATATCTATCTGCTAGATATTTCAACAGTAATAAAACAACATCATTTCAAGCTCTGTTTCCCCACTCCAAATTCTTCCCCTTTCCCTGCTGCTCCCATCCAGTAAAAATGTTTTTCCTATAGCAACACTTTTCTTTCTTTCACCCCTTCTTGAAGATTATAAATTAAATAATTATTATATCATGTTATACTTTTGTAGAACTCCATTGCTTACAAAGCTCTTTAACAAATGTTATTTCATTGCATCCTTTAAAAACCCTCAGATAATATTATTATTCCAGATTTATTAAAGAAACTATCTCTTCCAATTCTATAAAACTTTCCTAAATATAATTTATAATAATAGCAAGAGCTACTATTTATTCTATGGCCACTTTTCACTTTTACTTTCCTCATATTTTTTAATTCTTACAACAATGCTCTAAGGCTGTTATTTTCCACAGAAAGGCCATCTGAATTTTAAAGGTTAAAAAACTTGAAAGAGCTTCTTAACTGAACTTTCTTCCATTTATTCCTCCCTTCAGTCCTGCTTGATAAACAGTTGCATGAGTCATTTTCCTACAATGCTGCTTGTATGGTATCACTCAGCTCATAGCATACTTTTAGTGAATACTCACTGCTTACTAATGCTGCCTACAAATAGTGGACATTTCCTACCATGACATTTAAAGTCCAAGATAAAATGGTCCAAAATTACATTTCAAAGCTTATGCCAGATTTTCCAATATTCTGCAAAACATTATATCTAAATTTAACTCTCCCCCATAACATCCCCAAACTTTCCAACAAAAATTTTTACTCATGCCAATATCTGTCTAAAAGAAATCTTTCCTATATCCTTCTGTCAGCTTCTAGACCTATCTCTAATATACCTTTCGCCAAAGAATCTTTAACATATCAAGAAGAAATGGTAATTTCTTCCATTGAATTCCCATGATATTTGCACTTTCTGAAGGTGTTTTGCAGATACTACCTTATCTTTTAGTCTTAAATTTTGCTTGTCTTATTCCCAAACTATTCTCTGAATTTTTGATACTATTAGGTAAATTAAATCACACTATATAAACCTCTGTATAGAAATGACCTAAGTCCAGTAAAATTAACTTTTTAAAAATATTCAGTTAAAAAAATAAAATCCAGAACTTTAGAGTATATATTACCAAAGACTATCTCAAATGTAAGTACTGAAGTGGGAGGAATAAAAATAATGGAGTGAAGTTACACCTGGAATTGAGGCACTGGATCTAATCAATAAAGGGGAAGAGAAGAAAAAAGAGTACAAAGCATTTCTAGAGATGGAAAAGAGTGAAACAAGTGGCACTCCTCCTCTCTTTTACCATGTATGTGATCCAATGGGGGTGTATACACAGTACCCATCTGCCAGCAGCCATGTCAGAATTTTCTTAATATTTTATAACCAGATAACGTCACCTGCACAATGTGAAATATAATGACATTCTCAGAGGATTTCTTATAAAATCCATGTAAAGTTTTTGTCTTTGTCATTGAAAAATTTCAAATACCCAAAGGCTATGGTACCTTGCTAGGAAATATAGGCACTTTTAATTTTTGATCCCTGTTGTTAATATTTATGTAATATCTAGCACACAAATCTACTATGTATAGTCAAATCAAGTAAAAAATGATATGAACAATTGGAAAATTCACATTTATTTTTCTTACTATAGTCAGAGAACATTATCTCCCCCCACCATATATATATATATATATATATATATATATATATAGGAGAGAGAGAGAGATGTGTGTGGGCATGTGTGTGTGAAACTGTAGCATCTAATTTAATATATCACATTTCTTCACAACAAATTTAACAAAAAATACAAATAAGTTCAAATTGAAGTGATAGTATTACTCTTCTCTTTGTTAAAAGAATGTAATATCCTTTCATATTGACCTTACATCAGCTGTTTTTTAATATTTTTCCAATTTTAATCCATCCTCATAAAATCTAACCACAATGATTTTCACAAAACAGCAAAATAGCCTAGGGAAGAGAATATAGTGGAAAACGGTTTTGTTTGCTAATTACTCCCCATGCCTACCCCCAAAATAGGATTGGCATAGGAAACTTGTCCAAATTTATATTTTTATTGTTTAGGAAACTGGTCCTTACATCGAACATCCTGTATGAGTGGAATTCTGACGACTTGAACAATAAGTCTTGATAGAGTTTAGAGTTTAATCTACTTCATGGATAACATTGGAAAACAGTAAACGCCTGCATGTACTCTCCAATGACATACAGCTTTATTTTCCTCTAGATCCAAGGCAAGTTCCCTTCCCACTGTAATACCATTTTGCTCTTCTGAGTGTGGAATTATTCTGTAAGTCTTGAAATTAAAGAGAAAGGTCATAATTGAGAACAGCTGAACATTTGTAACATACGTTGGGCTCCAATGTATTGGTTCTCGAGTACTGTGCCTCTCTGATGACATTTTCAGCTAATCATGGACTCTGTATTGGACGTCCATGTGAATAGCAATGTGAAACAATATCCACCTCACAGAGCACCTTGAAATATTGTCTACTTTGGTAGGATAGCTGTCTTCAGACCGATCTTCAAAGGGGTAGGTGGTGGTCCTGGGAGTGCTGTAGCTGCTTCTTTGCCAACCCAACTTCTAACTTGAGCTAGATTTCCTAAATTTATGATTGTTTTGTTTTACTCAAATGTTTTTCTCATATGTTATTATTTTCAGGAATTTTATTTCTATTTGTAATTCATTTGTGTGAAATAGTCATTTGCTACTTTAATAACACACAATGTCCTAATTATAGACATCAATATGTGAAGAGTATGTCTAAGTCTTCATTCTACTAGTGAAAAATGAGGCTTCTGAAGATTATAGTTGATCAAATTAAAAACAATTTTTTTTTTTTTTTTGCGAGCCACTCCCAGCCCCCATGGATAAATGCAAACACGTTGCAGGCAGCATAGGCTCTGGCAGCAATATTAGCCACGAGAGAACTCAGCAGTAATCAAACCATAAGGCACCTTGGCTTATTTTAAAAACCTTCTGCACCTCTGATTGTTCTCATTGTCCTCCTTGTTCTGCTTCACCTGATTTTAGATGGCCTCAAGGCATTCTTGATTTAGGTCAAAGAGCTGGATGTGTTCAAAGCAGCTCAGTATTTCTTTCCGATGACTCCCTTCCACACACTCAGCCCCATGTGATAACCATAATCAGTCCCCTTCACTTGCATTTGAATTCTTAGGGATCCATATTCACATGTCATAACTATTATAAAGAAAACCGGTGACATTTGCTCCAGCAACATAATGATTAGAGCTGATAGTACAAATATAAACAGACCCAGATGATAGAGATGCTTACTTCTCCCTGTAGTTTGCTTTAATACTTAGTGGTGACTGCTCAATGGAGAGCTGCCACTGTGAGGAAGGGCTCTTCACTGTGACACTGGAAGTAACACTTGGAGGACAACCACATCAGGTACTTGGGGTGAAAGATTGTAAAAAAAAAAATGAAATGTACAAATTATTAATATTTATGCAGAATATTGGCAACAAACTAAATTACAAGGGGCTGATTTTATAATCCTCACTTTTATACAATAAAGGGGATATTAAAAGTGGAAAAAAGGAGGAAATTAAAAATATACCAACACTGTCACCTTAAAAAGAAGGAACCAATAGATAACATAAATTTTAATGTTGATAACAAGAAAAATATAGGTTTAAGCACAATTATTTCTTAAAACTTAAAATGATCTACTTATAGTAAACAAAAATTAGTTTAGAAAAAGTCCATAAATCAAAGACCAAAAATAAAGTAATAGAAACAAAAATAAAAAGTAAATAATGTAAATTGATGTGAAAAATAAGAGAAGCCACATCAGTTATGACAATAAATATAAATGGATGAAGTGCACTTATTAAGAAACAGGCTTTGAGATTAGGTTGAATATAAATTCAAAGTAGAGGCTAGCAAAACAGGTAAAACTAAAATGATAGGAAGGAGTAAAATGTAGAAAATTGATATATATTATTCAAATAAAAAAACACGACAATAAAATCATTAGTCAGCTAACAAATCACGTGAAGATAGCTGACTGATCACCTTAAAAAGTTATACTCCCTACCAAAAAATTTAAAAGGAAATCAAATCTCTGAAGATTAAATACTAAAGAATAAGAAAGAACGACTTAAAATGGGACGATATTGCAAGTAAATGTTTATGTAATTTTGTAGTGAATTACTCTACCAAACACATTGTAAAAATCAGAAAAGATACTGCAAAAATAAATAGATTGGATTGTATATGCATATATGTGTGTATAATATCTATAAATATTTCTATAAACAAAATAAAGTAGTAAAAGCAAGATAAACATATGAAAACATTTATAGCATATGACTGTTAATCACATGAATAATTATCATATGTAAAAATTAGTGTTATTTTATAAAGAAAAAAAATACTTCAGTAGAAAAATAAGCAGATTAACAAAGCCTGACAAAAGAAAATGAGAAATATTCAAGAAAAATATGAAAACATGTTCAACCAAAGAACAATAAAACTAATAATGAGCTTTCCCCACATTAACGTTTTAAAAATGTATAATGTTAATATGGTTTTGAGAAACAGGCCCTCTTGTAGGTTTATTGTTACTCATAGGTGTAACATTTCTAAAGGATTATTTGACCATTTGGGTCAATATTCATAGAAGTATTTATGAAATTTGACTCAGAGATTTCATTCAAGAAATTGATCTTAATGAAACTATCATAAATATAGACAAAACTTTACAAGACTATTCATTATTCTGTCATTTCAACAGTGTCATATTGGGAATTGTCTTTATGCTCAATAACAGGAAACTTGGTAAATAAATGTTGATCTATTCACAGATTCATCTACTGTGAAATTATTAAAATATATTTTATTATAATAGTTAATAACTTGGAAATATAAATTATACTTTTAGGTGCTATCAAAAAGAAAAGAAAAAATGGTAATATCAACCTTGTCCGTATTTTGTCAGTCCTTTCATATTATTGACAATTTTTAACAGTGCCATATATTGGTTTTCACAACTCTCGTGCTGTATGAACTCTAGCTTTGTGTAATGAAGAGGATCAGATGTTGTTTATAGACATTTTAAATAATTTTCTTTAGCCCTGAAGTTTAAGTCTATAATTATAGATGAATAGATAAGATGAAAATACATTAAAAAGGTTTAATTTAATCCCATAAATTTATTTTAAGGAACCACATAGGAGAAGAATCATTAAGTTATTTGGTAAATTGAAAAAAAAATATGAAACGGACATAATCCATTTTTTGGAAGCTCATTATAAGCTCACTAAGAGTTGAAAAAACAGAATTTTATTTGAGAGATTACCTGAAATGGATGATATAATGAAGTAATAAACATATACCGCAGGAGAACGGAGAAGTGGTTTATTTTGTCAGTAGGAAGTGATATCCTATTTCTTTGATTCTAAGTAAGTCACATTTCCCCCACCTCCACCCTAATTTAAGTGCTCTGAAATTGGAATTAAAATGTGGCATTTACAGAATATTGAGCAGAGTTCCCTGTGCTATACAGTAGGTCCTTGTTTGTTATCCATTTTAAATACAGCAATGTAACAACCTAGTCGGGAAAAGAATTTGAAAAAGAATAGATACATGTATATGTATAACTGAATCACTTTGTTGTACGCCTGAAACTAACACAACATTGTTAATCAACTGTACTCCGATATAAAATAAAAAGTTAAGAAAAATAAAATAAAATGTGGCATTTTACAGTCACCATCAGCCATGTGGAAGTGATGACATGATTGACACACTACTTCAACTTCTGGAAAGATCAAGAAAAAGTTAGCATCCAAGTTTCTTAGAGGAAATGAAGCTTTGAAGAATGTGTAAGTAGAAATGGTAGGATAAAACACTTTATTCTGAAAGTTGAGAAATTGCAGTTTTTTTCATAGATTATTGAAGCAAAAGTGGATCATAGATCATTTAATTTACTTCCCTCATTTTATAGATGAAGACACAAAGACCTGGGGTTGTTAAGAAACTCAGCCAAAGTCATACAGTAAGTTGGTGACAGATTCATAACTAGAGAAAAAGTCTCTTGCTTTTTTTGAGAACTATAAATATTAGATCCATGTGGCTGTGGCAGAAAGAACACGACTAGGTGAAAGAGCAGATAATTTTTGGAAGGTGGGTAGTTGAGAGTAAATGAAATTAATAGTGAATTTAACTATGCAAATTTAACTGGCAGAATGAAAAATTTGCCATTGCTTTCTACCAATTTAACAAATTGATGTAGGAGGAAAATATTTTCTATACGATGGTGGCAAGATGTGGGGAGGATTATGCAAGATCTTTTTCCTGTGGATTTTAAGTCAAGATTTGTCTCAGACCCTTTTTTTCTTTGTCTGTGTTATATCAACTGTAAACATGATTGACATCTTTTTGTTGTTGTTGCTTTGAAAAGTGCATTTGATACAACGTTTAAATTTTAAGAAGAAAACCAAAAGAAATTGGAGGATAAGATAAAAAATGTCATATTCAGAATATTCTAAACTAGATTTTTCTAATAAATTATATACAGTATCCTTTGGGGTAAAATTTTAATGTCTCCTAGCTTAATATTCCTCCAGAAATTGATAAGTATTTAAGTATTTTCAAAAGTTTAAATGTGATAATGACACTTTTTTTCAGATTTGAAACTTGTGAAATTCAAATTCTAAGTCATTTCTGAGAGTATAAGTGGAAAATACGTTCTACTTAGAAATAGTGTAGGGTAGTGAAGAAAATGCTGGTCTAAAAGTAAACATTGGGATCTATTCTAAGTTCTTCTAACCAATTCTCTAACCTTGGAAAAGTTTAAAACTTCTTTGTTTTTCAGTTTCCTCAGTTATAAGATTGGACTTGAATTATGATCTCCACAGTGCTAATAGTGTTTGCTTCCATAGTTTAAAAATCCAATCACATTAAATGAATTAATTCTGTTAGTAAAATTAATTAGAAAAAACGTTGAGATTTCTAATTGGCCAAAATTTGACCAGTAGATATGTTGGTTGTTTATACAATTTAAACTCGTAGCAGTAAAATATGAATTTGCTCACCAAGATTTTTCTCAGACAAGATAAAGAAACAAGTTTACTTTACAATGTCAGCATCCCAAAATGAAAAGAAACAGATATCTCTGACACTGAGACCTGTTATATGAATGTTTGTGGGAGGTGAGGATTTTCGCACAGTCTTTATACAAAGAAAAACAGGTATAATAGTTGGTACATCCTTGATAATATTCCTATAATAAATACAAAAAGACTTTGATACCATGGTTTCTCATGGCAGTCTTCAAACTGATGGGTAATACCAAAGAGTAATTTTCAGCAAATGTAAATTTTTTGAGGATACAGAATACAATAGATTTCTAAGAAAATTTTTTATTTGATCTAAAAGTAAAATTCAGAACAGCAAGGGAAATTTATATTTATTTCTATAGAAAATTCTCCACAAATAGTATTTTTTTCATAACTGCACTTTTGATAAAGGTGGGTTTTTTGATAAAAAAAAGATTATTTCATCTGTCATGATCCTAAAGTCCCAGTATTATTTGTTGCTGATTAAATCAGTCACATATGCTTTGATATTAACTTTAGCAGATTGTAGTTAAATAGTTGAGGAAAATTATGGAACTTAATCACAACGGGTGCAAGGAACAAGAACAAGGAATGACTCAAGTGCATTTCTAGAGTCTTTTTCATAAATTTAGTTTGCATTCATCACAACACATGGAAAAAAGGGCAATTCTATGCCAGAATTCTTTGCCAAAGATCGTGGATATGACTCTTTTATCTGGAAATGATTCTATCCACATAGGTTCCATTAATGTCCATCGTGAACACAGAAATGTTTCAAATGCTACTTGATTGTCTAATTTTAATAAAAGGAGAGTGAACTCTACAAGAAAGCACATTAAAAAAGTATATCTAGATTAAGGAATATTTTCTGACAGAATCATTAAATCAGAGAGAGTTGATTGGATGTTAGAGAAAATGTATTAAAAATTGATAGGATTTTAGAGTATTTGACCTTAAGCCAGATTCAACTGTCAAGGCCATTCCTAATGCCCCAATTCACATATCATGTAGCTTTAAGAACATTTACTTTTCTACTCTCAGTACCTGGGGTATATATATACAGTCTATAGTTTCAAATCATTAAGGAGCGAATTAAAAGTAGTGGGTAACAAAATCTATCCCTATTTGATAGTTCTCTTTGTCTAGAATATTTCTGCTGACCCTGACCTTGATAAGGTGTTAACACGCAGGTTCTACCTGAAGATTAAGTTTGATTTGGAAAGGTTTCACCCCAGAGAGCCAAGGGCAATGAAAATATCAATAAAACTAAAACAAGTGGTTTATTTTATGCCTAACAGGTTTTTTGGCAAACTGACTAAGCAGGGCCAGGAAGGGGGTGAGGAAAGTGAGGCACCTAAGGCACAAAATTTCAGGAGGCATTCCCTCTCAGCTGTGGACAAGTGAAGACAAAAGAGTATGATATGCAGAAGTAGAGATATGGGGCTCTTTTCCTCAGATACAAGCACTCAGTACTTCAGTGGAGGAGCAGAACATTCCATAAGTGAGCTTGGGGGGCACAGCATAGGGATGTATTTTAGTGCTCTTTGTACAGGTAGTGGAGGTGGCTTCCACACTATTTTTTAACAGTGCAATTAACTGAAATGAGCACCTAGCAATGTGTAGGAAAGTCTCTCTTTGTAGCAAAGGTTGTGGTAACTCTTCCTTTGTTATTTTGCATTCTTCAAAGCTGTCTGTACAAAGATAAACCTTCTCATAATATATATGTAAGTAAATAGATATTTCAAAAAATTTAGCGAATTATACAAAAAAGGAGCTTGGACATTTCAATTTTACATGTTTTAAACAAACTGAAGTGGGATGGAAATCATCATATTTTGTCCTTCCAAGCAAAAAAGAGCCAGGCACCTAAACCTAGAGTTTCCTCCATGTTCCACTACAAAGAGCCATTCTTTGACATGTATGTAGATGTCTTGCTCTTTACATTTTAGATTCTATATTTTGTGAGCTTATGCCCATGTGACTAGTCACACTTTCCCCAAGGTATCACCTCATAATTTGGATTATTGAGTATGCAATTAATCATAACCCTCTTCTTCATTAGCTTCTAGACCAATAGAAAACTAAACAAAAAACATATGGAAAATACAGGATAAAGCTGGTTTAGATAATAATATTCCAGCCGAAAGTCAAAAGGTGCCTTCCTAATGCTTCTCCCACCCCAAATCTAGGGACCTGGATCTGCAAAGCTGACACTTAGCCAGGCAGCCAGTGGGCAGGACCACACTCTGCCTTACACACCACAAAGTAATAGACTGGGCCTGTAAGGACCTGGACATACCAGAAGCAGGTGTGAGAAAGCAGAATCTGCTTTTCTTGCTGGCCATCAGCTGAAAGCAAGAGAGAAGGAAAGAAAGAGAGAGTGAGAAATCTGGGTCACACAGGATGGATTATATTCATTTCAAGATTATCTATCAATGCTAATCTCATAGAGAAGAGTATTGATAAGTGGAGAACTGGTAAAAGCCTTTCTCCTAATCCTTCTCTGAGAGGGCAGAAATAGCACTAAATGTTCCTATATTTTATTCAAAGCAGTAACTTGTAGAAAGGGAAAGAAGAGTTTCCCCTGTGCTGTGTACTCTGTACTAGGAAAGCATTTTAAATGTATTATCCCTTTTTATACCTGCAAGAAACCTATGACAGGGGACATTTATATTCCAATTTTACAAATTCAGGACCTGAGGCTTCGAGAGTTTGAGTGACTTGGTCCATGTCACATGGTGAGCTGAGAGAGAGCTGGGACTCAAACTTGTGCTCTGAAATACTGCATGGCATTCTGTCACATATTCTTCTATGGCTCAGTCAGAATATCATCTTCCTTTATCCCTCCTATCTGATAAATATTCTACTCTCAACATCTTCATATTTACTTAGTACATCTGTGGGTCTCTAGCCACTCTAAGATTTTTGATCATTTATTTGGGTGCAAATGTTATCTCCTTTACTTGATTTTAAGCCCAGTGGGGAGGGGTTTTTGTCTAAATTATACTGGGGTACCACATAGGATCTTACAAGTGTTCATGTGGTGACTTCAATTTTGCTTTTGAAAATTTAATAATTCCTTTTGTTTTGGCAGTTTAAAAATAGTGAGAATTTGTCATTGTAGAGAAATTTTCTGTTTCCTTTACCTTAAGATAACATTGATATTTTGATGTGTTGGACTTTATGTTCAGTTGTATACAGAATTAATCTCTCCATATCAACATCTTCAATTTAAATTATCTTTTTTTTTTTTTTAAAGCAAAAAAGCCATTTAGCAAGAAATGTTCTTTTGAACTCCATAGCTCTTGAATTAGTGCTGTCGTGTTAAAATCCCTAATGCTATTTTGTACCATTTGAATTGATATGTAAAAAGAAAGCTACTATTAACCTGGAACTCTTTTTCTCAACTGGAATTCTGCCTGAAGCCTGACAGGCTTTATTTTAAAACCCTACTTCTTATATGAGGAGTTTGCATGCAAACCCTGAGATTTTGAAAGCTAATCATCATGGCGTGTGCATGAAATTTTGAGTCTGTTCTACATCTGTTATCTGTTTGAAAATTCTGACCTGAAGGCATAAAACATTTGAGTTACAGAACATATGGAACATCTGGAAATTCCTCATTTCCATTTGGTGGGCCATAACTAAAACCCCAACTCTTTCCTAGTTCATTACTTCACTCACTAATGATTAGTGCTACGTCAGGTCTGTTTCAATTCCCCTTTCTGGCTCAATAGTTCTTTATGCCTTTTATTTCCTGCTGTCTTGAACTCTGCTTCACTCGCTTCCCTCCATCTCATTTGCTATAATAATAAGCCACCCTCCACAAATTATTTTGGTTCAGTTAAGTATCCAGGAAGACCAGACACTTTATTCCTCAGGTTAAATTACCACTTGTCATGAGCATACCTTATTTCAGAGAGTACTTGTGATAGTTTCATTCATAAACCCCATGCTTATGTAAGGGGCTATGAAAAATTTGGTCAAGTACATATATAGTATATATTTATTTACCTTCCAATATGATACAGATCCAACTGCTGTTTTACTCTCATTTATTTAAAGATGACAATATGACAATAAAGATGTTACCTTTATAGCATTTTGTACTGCTCACTAGTTTTAGGAAGAAATTCAGAGAAAGAAAAGTTATTGCATATGCAGCAAGCAGCTTCTTCAGAATCCTCCTCTTTTTATTATTTTGTTCATTTATTAATTTTTGTGCTTCCTCTCCAAATTCTCTTCAGTAAAACTTATCTACTTCTGGCCAAGCTTGCATCACGTTCACTAGCTCTTCCTTCCCATTAAATATGTGAGAAAATTTTAGAGTATGAGTAATGACTTTGGAGGTAAGAGCCTCTTTTGGAGGAAACAAGGCAGGAAGGTTGAAGAAAGCAGTGAGAGTTAAAATATATGCAAGACCTATATATAATATATAAATTTGGAAATGAGACTTTTTTCCTTCTCTTTTCCCTTAGAGATGACCTGCAACCTTTTGTTATCAGTGGCACATATAGAAATATGTTTCTATACTCTATAACTCTATGTTAACTTTAAAAGAAAGCAAAAACATGTCCTTGATGTTGTAGGAGATTTAGGGCATGCTAACAGGCATTTTCTTCTCTCTAAGCTATGAACCAACTGAGAACTGACACAGGAAACTAGAATAAAAATAAAGGTTTCATGACAGCTAAACATTAAAATGCAGCTTGGATCAGAATTCTCTTTCTCCCCCCACCCAGTGAACCTTGGGACCCATACTTGGTGAGAGGCATGGAGGGCCCAGGTTTCCCTCACACACCACTGGGAAGGAGGAGAGAGCCCAAGGGAGACCAAGTGAGCTTGGTCAGTACTTGTTCAGAAGAACAACACTGACTGACAGATAGCAGCCTGTCTCCATCTCACCCGCCAGGGAAACCCACCTGCTTTCTCTGGCAGTAGGCACAGGAGAAAGGGCAAGAGCTTCTATGATATTTTTGAGAGGGTTAATGGCTCTAAAATATGACTTGCTAAGAAAATGGGTGGAGGAAGTTCATAGTTCTTACTAATGACATCTCTATTAAGAAGAAATCCATACTGCTTTCATCTTTACTATTTTGTACACAAGCTAAGTTTTTAAGCTTGAAATGCAATTTTATAACCTAGATGCTTTTATATTTTTAAGCGTTCTGACTTACAATTGTTACTAGTTTGCCAAGTAACCATAGATTTCAAAGTAATATTAATCAGGAAAAAGGTTTTAACCTAAAAGTAGTCATCAATCTTGGGGCCAGAGATATGACATGATAAGATTAGAGAGTGAGAATTTCTGTGGCAGAGGCATGAATGGAAATGAAAAAAAAAAATTAAACAACAAAAAAGACTACTGTAAGAAAAGGAAAGAAGCAAAGAAAGACAAAAAAATAGTACAATTTTTTTTTTTACTGGTTTTTATTTTTAAAGCAGTTTTAGATTCATAGCAAAATTGAGCGGAAGGTATAGAAATTTCCCATTTTTCCTTGTCCCTTGACTGTATGCACAGTCTCCCCTACTGTCAACAACCCACACCAGAGTGGTACATTTGATACAGTCAGTGAACCTACATTGTCACATGATAATCACCCAAAGTCTGTAATTTACATTAGGATTCACTGTTGGTCTTATACATTCTATGGGTTTGGGAAAAATGTATAATGACTTGTCCACTGTTAGAGTATAGGGGAGCAAACTTTGCCACCTCCAAATGTGTCTATTTGGCATGAGGATTAATTTAAGCTGATTATTTTAAGAAACAGAAGACTCAAGAAGTTTTTCTTGTTACCTCCCCCTTAACTGCCTAAAAGAATTTAGATAAAGGTCCTGATTCAGGATAGATCTATCACTAGAAATTATCTGGTAATATAGGTGAGGTGGGGAAAACTCTCTGGGTCCCACTGTCTTTGCAAGGCCTAGCAAACCTTTGTATATCAAACATTTGCTTTCCCATCTCCCTGTGAATTGCCTTCCTCCTGTTTGAAGACTCAAACCACTACCCCCAATATCCTCTTTTGTCTTTAACTGAAGATGGTATTTAAGGTGAGGACTTTGGCCATTTTGGTAAGTTACTCAGTTTTCTTGGGTCTCTCCCATGTATACATGGTATTAAACTTTTGTTTAATTTTCTCTTGTTAATCTGTCTCATGTCAATTTAATTCTTAGACCAGCCAAAGAACTTAGAAGGGTAGAAGAACATGTCTTCCTCCAATAATAATAATACTAAGCCCAAGGGAGAATAGAAGAAGGAGGTTAGTAAAAATACAAGTAACATGTACTTCCCACCTTGAAAAGGTTTTTAGTCTGGTAGAGGAAGACAGATATAAACCATAAATACACGTAAATGACTATGGGAATAACATGAGATGCATTAATATAAGCTAATTTTGGAAATACCTGATTTGAAGTTTCTAAAGTGGAACACTGGGAATCCAGTGTGATATGATCACTCTTGCTTAGTAGTTAAGGACACACCTTTGAATCAGACAGGCTTAGGTCCTGCAGTACTATTTATTAGCTGTTTTACCCTGGGTGAGTTACCAGGAATACCTTGTTTCATTGCACCTTACTTAATTGCACATTGGAGATACAGTGTTTTTTACAAAATGAAGGTTTGTGCAACCCTGCATCGAGCAAGTCTATTAGCACAATTTTTCCAACAACATTTGGAAATGCTCTCTGTGACACATTTTGGTAATTCTCAAAATATTTCAAACTTCTTCATTATTATTATGTTTGCTATGATCATCTGTGATCTGTGATCTTAGATGTTACTATTGCAAAAAATTATGACTTGCTGAAGGTTCAGATGATAGTTAGCATTTTCTTAGCAATAAAGGATTTTTAAATTAAGGTATGTACATTTTTTTAGACATAATGCCATTGCACACTTAATAGACTACAGTATAGTGTAAACATAACTTTTAGATGCACAGTGTAAACATAACTTTTAGATGCACTGGGAAACCAAAAAAGTTGTGTGACTCACTTTATTGTGATATCCATTTTATTGCAGTGGTCTGGAACCAAATCCACAATATCTCCAAGGTATGCCTGTACTTTATTTTTTTAATTTTCACCTTCCTCATTTGGAAGATGAGAATAATAGTAGTAGATGTCTTAAAAGATTAATGTGACAAATAAGAATACTTATTCAGTGTTTAGCATAATATAACACATATATGGTCAATATATGTTGAAAATCGCTCATAGATAATTGTATTATGTTAATGAATCTCATTGTAGTGAATGATGAAAGCTAGAAAATACCTCTGGCTCTAGAATTGTGACCGAATTGGTCTCCTGGACCTGCACTGAGGTCCAGGAGACCAATTCAGATAAGCACAGCCAAAAAATGACAAAACCGATGCTGAGACTGGAACAGCACAAGCTTTATTCAATGGCCAAAGAGTGGAGAAGCTGGAACTTAGTTCAAATATCAATGTCTCAACCTGATTAGGGCTGAAACACCATATATATAGGAAGGTGGAGGTAAAAGGGAGGAAATTGAGTGAAGAGAGGGAGGAATATTCATGACTTATCCGAGAACAGGTGTGGTTTGGACCCAGAACTGAGGCAGCACTCCTTTTCAGTCCTTGTTTGGGTTCCTCTTGCTGTTGCCATGGCAACTGTCAAATGTCATGATGCTGGTGGGTGTGTCACTTAGTATGCTAATGTATTACAATGAGCATATAATGAGGCTCAAGGTCCACTGGAGGTCAGGTCTTTCGCCATCTTGGGCCTAGCATTCTAACCAGTTCTCATTTTCTTTTGCAGCTTCCTCCTTCAGATAAGAACAGTTATTTTCCGTTCTGGGGAGGGGCCGGGGCATGATTTTGGGACAACAGCCTGTTAACAGAAACAGGAGAGCGGGTCAAATATTGAGGGATTTTTTTTCTCCTTTCTCTTCAATTCTTTGGTTTATATAACCATAAGGTATCAAAACAGTAATATTTATTGGCATAGAAGTGTTATAGACTGAGAAGTTAAATAGTAACATATTTGTTCATAGGGCTTTATGTAGTCTAAGGTCTAATTTTAGTGAAAGAAATAAAATCATTTACAACAGAACACTATACCTTTTACTGGTAAATGATTTGTAAGTTGCCTTGCTAAGAGATCCTAGAATTGTGCACAGATGACTTTCTTCCTACTTTCAGATTATGCTTTCATGTGTAGACTAGAACTTGATCACCTGGTCAGGAATAGAGCATGCTAATTCCTGATTCTGCCATGGACACTTAAAAACTCTTATCAACAATTTGAAATGGAAATGTTTCTCCAAAAATTTTTATTTGCTACTAAAAGTTTTAAATAATATAGTTTAAAATATATTTATTTACTTAGCTATATAGCATTAAAGTGAGGTGATAAGTAAATACCTGCTAAATGTAACTGTAATCCCTTGGCTTTTCTTATCGATTCAATTAACTGCTTACTCTGAACCATGAGAAAAGTTCCACAGCATATGGCCACAACTGTAATTTACCCTAGCCACTTGTTGCAATTTAATATGCATCTATTGATTTTGGCACTTAACTGTTGTAAACACTAACAGTTTTCATCATTTAGGAGTTAATAGCACCCTAGTCTGATAGTTAAATCTGAGGTAGGCATGCTTCATTTGAGTGAGAAGCTTTTTATGTCAACATAAAAAGCATCATGACTTACTTTTACTTAAGGCTACTAGAGTTACAGTAGATTAGGGAAACAGCATGAGGTTATAAAGCACATCACGTATTCATGTATTCCTCATTTATACCCGTTCAGGAGTAGGAAGTATCATCTGTCATTACAAGTTATTCTGAGACTTTGAGTATGTTATTAGCTTCAGATTTTCCATGATTACATCTTAGATATACAACAGGGAGAATATAACGATACAATTACATGCACACTCTCTTTTCTAATATCTGCCACTTAATGAAAAGCAAAAGCTTAAATCATTGCACTTAGCCTGAGTGTAGTGAAATGAAGTGTTCTTGCTTGAGCAGGAAGAATAACACAAATCTAGTTAGGCAATTAACATCTTTGGTTTTTGCTCTGCTCCATACTCCATCATTATGACACCCATGTCTTTATCTCTGAATGGACTGGTAAGAGAAGTTGGATCTAGGAAGCCGGTAAACTGTGCTAGATCTTTTCACATATCATAAACTGTAGAAGACTTGGATGAAGCTTTATTGCCTATATTCTATAGTTCTGTCTTATTGCCTACTCTTCCTTAAAACATTGTCAACAGCTCCTTGGAGTGTGTAGTGGTTTTGTCCATGTGGAAATGCTAGGTAGATCCAGCTCTTGATGACACCTCCCTATAGTATTGTTTTATGTAGCAGGCTCCTTGCACAGGACTGGAAGGAGGAATGATCGTTCTGAAAAGCATATTCTAAAACAGAGTGAAGTAGAGATTTGTCTGGCTTGCACAATAGAGGGGACCTGCCTCAGAGACAAGTGAATGTACTCTTTTTAGACTAAGTTTGTCTCCATTTATCAAATGCACAAAATGATTACATAACTCAGTTTTTGTACATGGCAAGTAGTTTGCTAAAGAAAAGGGAATTAAGATAATCAAGTCTAAATAAGTTGCATAAAATTAAAAAGGAACCACTTTTGCTTCAGTTATCTAGCTGTCAAGAGTTTTTGCCTGTTTTGCTTGAATTTCTCATCTATCTGCCTCATGTTGTTCTTTTACGGTGTTATAGTTTCCCTGACTCTGTTAGGAAATAGTCAAAATAAGTTGTTTTACTCAGTTTTTAAGAAATCCTGAAAATGAATGCATAACTTGAGGAATCAAACTTGAAATTTTAAGAATCAATTTTAAAACTATTTAATAATTATATCTACATGTCACTAGGTGCATTATACAGGCTCAGTAAAGATTAGGTGAGTAAATAAATATAAGTACAAGACAGATTATAAGAATGATTATTAATCCTTTCATATTTCTTTTCAATGATAGTGGACATTTGTGTTGTTTTTACTTTATTTATAATGAAATACAATACTTCTTCCATCCTCCAATTTTCACCTTTGGCTACTTTAGAGGTTTGTTATTGGTAGATCATATATATTTATACTCCACAAAATAAACATATATCAGTCAAATCGTATTGTTTGTGAGGCATTTTCCTTTGCAGGTGCAGAATATGTTTCTAAGAGACAGAAAGGGAAACACTTACTTTTAAACTTAATTTGTCTTGCCTTATTTTTACTTTGGTGAGTGTTTGTAGGAAAAAAAAGCTCAGTCATATTGATTTCTGATCACTTGCCTCAGGAAATGAAAGCGATGTTAAGTCTCTGCTTATTTCCTACTCTCTTCCCTCTTGAGTAATTATGCTTGAGAATCAGTTTTACTAATGGAGGGCTGCTTAATTTAATAGTGCAGAATATATCTGGGGAGAGCAATTTCACAACTGTGAAAAGTAGAATGGGATCTTACTTGTCAGGTTTAGAATTAAAAAAAATAAAGATAGCCACCTAATGAAACATGTTTTAGGAGATGTGAGAGTAAGGATGGACTTCCCTAAATCACGAACTGGTGAAGTATTGCAGGCATGATGAGGCCACAGCAGAGGCATTGTGGCAACTTGGCCTCTTTACATATTTTCATGCCCTTTATCTTTGTGCGTGTGTGTTTTTCTATTTTGCTTTTCCAAAATTAAATTAAACATATCAAAGGAATTTTCCTGTTGTTGATATTGAATTCCAGAAATGACATCGGGCACATATCCTTCCAAATTTATATCTGATTGGTTGTATCATGTTCTTGATGCCTAAAAGTGGGACTGATTTACCGTAGATGTTCAAATTTTATTTGAATTTTTTAAATGAGTAAGGAATAAATGAATGAGTGAAAGGGATAGTGGGGGAAAATGGATGCTAATAATGAACCTCAGGTAGGGAAGGCTTCTTGGATGAGATAACACGTGCACAGAGGCAATAATAAAGTGAAGAAGAGAGCTGTATGGGTACAATGTGGATAAGTGTGCTTAGGCAGCAGGAATAGAAAAACCTCCAGTCTCTAAGCTAAAGCCTTAGTGTGTGTTAGAGAAACAGTAAGGAGGCAAAAGGAGCAAAGACAAAAATGGCAGAAGGTGTCATAGGAGAGGTTGCCAGGGCCCAGGTGTAATGAGCCCTTGAAGACTTTTGTAAAACCTTTGGGTTTTACTCCGGGTGAAGTGAGAAACCATTAAAGGGTTTTTGGCAGAGCAGTGACTTAGTTAAATATATATTTTAAAAGTGCATTCTGATGTTGTATGAATAATTGATGTACGGGATGCAAGAGGTAATGCTTGGCTGCAAGTTTGGAAGTGCGTAGTCAAGATCAAAGAGGATGATAGCTTGGACTAGGTCAGGAGCCTGGGGGAAGGCACTATGAATTATCTTTTGATGTACAAAGAATTTGCTGACATGTTGTGTGAAAGAAAGACAGGAATCAAAGAGGGCTACAGGTTTGGGAGCCTGAGCAAAGGGAGAATGATAGTGTCATATACAAAGTTAGGGACCCCGGAAGGAAGAACAAGTTGTGATTAGAGATTTGTAGAATCGAGAGTTCTGTTGACTTGTTAATTTTGAATGGATTTATCAAGTTTAGAGTTGTAAGCAAGTAGCTAGGGTATATGGTCTGGTCCAGTGGAGACGGTGATTGCATGAGAGTCATTAGAGGAAATAGGTATGATCAAGAGAAGAATTGATAGAGAAGAGCTCTAAAGACTCAGGTTTGAGGTGGTGTAAATTAACACTCTTTGTTTTTGTGTTTTTAACAATGAGTAGTCAAACTTCATTAATTTTAAATAATAAATTTGAATTGTATTTATATAAACATATATATTCAATCTGTCAGTATTTTTAGTTCTTTTCTTCTTTTTTTTTTCCCCCAAAGAAGGATGCCCTGTACTGCTATTTGGGAAGTATAAAGCTGACTGCCTTGCTACGAGTTTTTTAGGAGGGCCGAGAGAGAAAGGCAGGTAGGAATTTCTTCCCTCTGTATCTTGAGTTCCATTTAACTCCATGCTTTGAGCTTGGTATTTTCACCCCACCCCCCCCCCGTCCAGATACACACACAAACACACACACACACATGCACACACACATCTCTTCTTACTGTCCAAATTCTGGTCTTATGTATGAGTTTATATCTATATCTATAGCTACATCTATATCTCTATCTATATCTACATCTACATCTGTATATCTCCATCCTTTAATGTGCATGTAAATGTGTATTGCTAGGCCTAGGAGAAAAATTTCAGGATCATAGACGATTGTCATATTCAAACTTTAGTAAGTAATCCCAGATTGTTTTCTCAACTGGTTAGACAAATTTATACTTCAACCAGCACTACGTGAGTGTTCCTATTGATCCACATTTCACCACTACTTATTAGGGAGATATACATACACATGTAATATTTATATAAAATATTCAATAATATTAATATAAGTATATTAAATGTATTATATATATTTAATTTTTGACAAGTGGAATGTTGTGAAATGGAATCTCATTGTAGTTTTAATGTGCATTTCTCTAAATTGTGATAAGTTTGTGGATATTTTCATACATTTATTAACCTGTTGTTTTTTCCTCCTGTATCAAATGTTTGTTGTAGTCTTTTGAGTTTATTGTTAATTGATTCATAGGAGTTCTTTATATATTCCAGTTACTAGTGTTTTATCAGTTATATGTGTTACAAAGTCTTTTTTCAGCATGTGGCTTATCTTTTTACTCATGGAATGGTGTCTTTTAATAAACAGATGTTCTTAAGTTTAATGCAGTTGACTTTGCTAATTTATTTTCCTTAATGGTTTATGACTTTTGGAATCCTACTTAAGTTTCTCTTTGTACTCTAAAATGACTGAAACTATTCTACACTTTCTTTAAAGCTTTTAGTGTTGGCTTCTATACTTAAGACCTTAATTCATCCAGAATTGATGCTTTTGTATAATGTATAATGCAAGTCAATTTATCAAATTTCAGGTTTCAATATGTATGGAGTTGTGTTTTCTCTTCGATTGCATCTGTCTATTTGTCTCTATGCCAATGTGCAAATATCACACTGTTATTATTTGTATATTCATATTATCTTAGTATCTTGTAGAACAAATCCTCTGCCTGATTTATCTTCAGGGCTAACTTGGCTATCCTTGAGATTTTCTTCTTCTTTTTTAAGCTTTTTGCTTGTTCACATACGGAAATGTGTGGAAATCCTAAACACACAACTGTACACAAAGTAAAAATACTAATGTAAACAGTACCCAGACAAAGAAATAGAGCACTACTAACACCTCAGGATTTCCAATCCCAGACGCAAAATAAAACCACTATCCACGTCTGTTTTTAAACTTTATATACATTTACTTCTAAAACTTCACTTCAGCTATATCTCAGGTTTTCTTAGGTAGTATTTTCATTATGATTTTGTTCTATAGATTTTATAATTTTCATTACAATGTCTTGCTTAATCCATAGATTACTTAAATTTGGGGTGTTTTATAAAATATACATAGTTCTAAATCCATTGCATATTTTAGTCACATTTTTATTATTAACTGCTAAATTCTTTGGTTCTATTTTTAATGCCCTGATCATAGCTAGTTTTTATAAATTTTCCATGAATAGCTTATATACCATTGTCTTAATCTGTGTTTTTTTTTTTCCTGTTTGGTCTATAATACTTTTTATTTCTTTTTCAATTTAATACTTTCTTGATTTCTTTTGATTTTTAACTGTGTTTTGCTTTGCTTCAATCCACTTTTTACCTTTACTAATTTTGAAGTTATAAACTATATTTATATACTTTTTGTGATCGTAGTAGCCCCAAGCTTTATCTCCTACTTTCCATGCTCTTGAGGTCAATTAAAACCCAGACTCTAAACTAGATTTAGAAGATCCCCTCAGGGAAAATAGCTGCTTGGGTGTCTATTCTCTTGTCTCTTTGTAATCTTGCTTCTTTATCTCCTCTGTCCTCTAGTTGTTTTCCTTATTCATGTTTTGAGATGGTATTTAAAATTTTAACACATCATTTGTATTTTTTTAACTGAGAATGTTTTTTATTACATATTTTACCAAGTTGTTGGAAATAGAAATTAATTCTTTTTTAAAAATAAATATTCTAGCAGTTCAAATAATTTGAGGACATATTAGGAAATAGACATATGAATTCAGTCAGCCACTCTGAGCCACTCAGTTAATTGGCTCTATTTTTTCTGCCTCCTCAAGGGTCCCCAGATAATGCTCAACGATATGCCTAGTTTAACCTTCATAGAGTTACATGAGATACTGAGATTCTTGAGTTCAGCATTTCTGAGATCTTACCCATATTTCAAGGCAGGCAGCAGAGCATAGAGGCAGAAGAATAAGAACATGGGCTCTATTTTCTGAAGACTCTGAGTTCAAATAATAGTTACTTAGTAGTTAGGTGGCTTTCTGCACAATACTTCTTTTGGCCTCAGTTTCTGCTTCAGAAAAGGAGAAGCCTAGTATTCAAGTTAAGTGTTTTAATGATGATTAATTAATATAATATATATCTGCTAATGTCCTTTTGTCCCTCTGATCCATTCCCTACACTTCTTAACTTCTCTCTGCTCTGGGATGCCTGCCTTTATGGACTACACCCAATAGACTACTCCAGAGGAGATATAGAATGTAAATAACCTGACACAGTGACTTACTTATGAGAGACATTCTTTAAATATTTGTTGAATAAATAAAGAGTGAGCTTTCAATTACCATTAACTAATATTATTGACATTAAATAGATATATTAAATTAGGATCCAATAATAATAATAACTTTCGATGGCAGTGTTGTATCATGTTACAAGATCTGTGGTAAATATTTTTCAAGCATTATAGCAGCAGTCAGCAAACTATGCTCTATAATCCACATCTAAGCTGCTGCCTGCTTTTATAAATAAAGAATTATTGAAACACAGCCACCCTCATTCTTTTACATATTGTCTGTAGCTACTTTCATGCTACAACAGCAGCATCGAGGAGCTGAGATTGGATCTATACAGCCCACACAGTAGAAAATGTTTACTATCTGGCTTTTCATGAGAAAAAGTTTGCTGACTTCAGTTTTATAGCATTGAATCCTCATAATGACCCCATGGAGTAAATATAATTTATATGCCCGTGTCACACCTGAAGAAACTGAGATTGGAAGTGTTACTTAGTTTGTACAAGCTACTGTAGAATAGATTCAATATAATTTAAATTGATTTAAGAGAGCCAATTATACATTTATCCAGCCTCCCAAGATGTTTTCAATAAATTGTACACTCTTCATACACCAAACCCTACAGAGAAAAAAGAGGCCTACTAATTTGGGCATTATGGATAAAAATGAAAAAGAGAAAAGTGATGCCAATTGCTCATACTCCTTTGCTTCTATCCTTGGTCCTGGGAAAGTATTTCTTACAATCTGGGCATCTTCCTTAGAAAGGTGCTGATAGGATATGATGGTCATCAATTGGTTGCTTTAGGGCTTCTATTTTGGGCCACTTAACCAGCTCCTATAGGTATTCTTAAGGGTCTCAGAGCATCATCTGAAGGACAGTGTGTCCTCCAGAAGTCCCAGCCCTGACGGCACATCATCCCTGTTATGCCGTTCTCCTCACTTCCCATCCATGAGATGTTGGCTCTTTGCAAGTGGTCCTGCTCTTTTATGGCTGTTCCAGAAGTGGTGGTGGATTGTTTCTTCCTGGTTTATTCTCTACTCGTGCCTCATTTAAAAGAATGAGACTCTTTTTATTGGTTCTGTTTATTTTCATTACTTAGGGGGAACAATTTAATAATATTGGAAATCAAAACTTTTCTGTCAGATCATATTTGTGAGTGCAAAGCTATTGATAATTTTGAGAGCATTTAAAATGAAAATATACTCACTCTTGGAGAGTTGTTTGATTTCCAAAAGAGGAAACCATAATAATATTTTATGATTCACAATATAGAAGCTACTTTACCTTTCTTTCTGGTTTCTTGTTGGAAAATCAGAGACACTTGAAAAAATCTCCTCTGCACCAAGGCCCCAAAATTGGAGATTTAGCTCACATTGGAGTGATTTCAGAGTTTCTGTTATTAAGAGCAGACTTTGTCTTCATCCCTGATAACATGTTTGTTCATTACTGTTATTATTATTATTAGTATTAAAATTATTTTATATGTTAATATAAAATAATACAATACAAAATAATACTATAATAAGGTATGTATTAAGCTATTATTTATGAGATCATTATCATTATTGTAATTAGTAATGGTAATATATATGTGTGCATATACCACAAATATTATGTTATATAATATTAATATATGTTATTATACTATTATATAGTACACATATACCTATATATTATATATGCATAATTATATAGTGTTGTATATATTTACCACTACCACAACTGTTTTATTATATGTGCTGTTGGCTGGATACTCACTGCAATAACCAGTCTAACATATTATCTAATTAAAATCTAAGCAATGATTATCTCAATGCTCTTTAAATTAGTAGCCAGTAGTCTTATTGCAGAAAAATTTAGTACAAGAGAAATGCACCTTTAATAGCCTGGAAAACTAAATTGATAAAGTCATGATAAGTTAAGCTGATGAATGATTTTTAATTTTAACTAACATCTTGACAACTGTCAAAAGGATTTTATAAACTAAATGATGGCTATTAGTATGCCATTTATGTCTTATTTTCTTAATTATACCTTATCTAGTGTATGAACTTTTATTGACCCATAAAATAAAATTTTAAATTTGATAATTTTTAAAGCAGGCACTATTTAACTGAGGGAGTAGATTACCCCATTCCTATGTGAATGCATTATCTTATTGAAATATGATAAATGTATGAATAGTCTTGTATATTTCTAAATTATGATTTAATGTTTGAATGAAATTATTCCTTTACACTGCAAAACTCAGATGTTTGAAGTTAGGACTGTTTACTGGGATTTTCTTTTTCCTGAAGTTTCAGAGACATATTCCATTTCACTGGTATTAACAACTCTATGAATTCACATAGTTTTGCCAAAGTTCTATTTAAATGAAAACAGAAATACTACAACTTTCACAATTCTTCCATTATATAATAGAATAACTACATGTAGCCAGTGTATCATATATTCTAACAGATTTTAATAGTTATGAATGATTTAGTATTGTATATATTCAAAGTGTTTATTGTTGTCAATATTTTGCTTTGTAGAGATAACAGTTGGAATGCATATTTTGTAGCATGCTTTTCCACTTTGATTAATGCTTGATGATTTTTTGATCTGATGTTTCTATTTGTTTATTCCCTTCTCATTTCTCATTGCTTTTCTATTTATTGTTTTATGTTTCCATTTATAGTCAACAATTTTCATTTAGATTTGAGACTCTTATTTATTATTCTCTTTAATGATTCATTGACATTTTTTTCCTAGGGATTTTTAGTTTTTACACACTGAGATTTTAAAATTTCTTAATTTTTTTGATTAATTAAGTTAATGCTCATATTATATGTGTTGTATATAAGGTATGTTCAAAATGCATAATTTATACATATACAAGGTTTAGCTGGATAGCTGGATAATTTCTCACTCAATGCTTACATGAGTATCTTGTAATCACATGAAAATAATCATGATATAAGCAGTGATAGCTTATTTCTGGAATTTATTTAACCAAATATTTTAAAACTTATCTGGACTTTGTTACCCTTGAGTGTCATTAAAATATGCCATGGGGCTTCCCTGGTGGCGCAGTGGTTGAGAATCTGCCTGCCAATGCAGGGGACACGGGTTCGAGCCCTGGTCTGGGAAGATCCCACATGCCACGGAGCAACTGGGCCCGTGAGCCACAACTACTGAGCCCGCGCGTCTGGAGCTTGTGCTCCTCAACAAGAGAGGCCGCGACAGTGAGAGGCCCGCGCACCGCGATGAAGAGTGACCCCCACTTGCCACAACTTGAGAAAGCCCACGCACAGAAATGAAGACCCAACACAGCCAAAAATAAATAAATAAATAAATAAATAATTTAAAAAAAAAAAAAAAAAGCTTTAAAAATATGCCATGATTTTTTATGTAAAAGAGATCCTAAGTCAGTATTTTTAAGAATTATATGCAGGTTGAGCATTTATTACTTTATCAAAATATCTTATATATTTTTTTGAATATTCCTTTGTTGTATCATCAGAAAAAATAATTTTTCCACAATAAGACATTTAGTAATATAAGCGTACATTTGTGCTTACAGTTTATCTTTTCTAGCCCTTACTTATTTATTCTCCTGAATAAGCATCTCTCACAAACTGGAAAAGCCTTATCCTTTACCACTGTGCATTTATAATGCATTTTACCCCCACTGGATACCAGAAGATAACAAAGAAGCTTCCACTCTGTCTTAAGTAATTAAATCAAATATCCCTTTCTCTGTGAAAACTTCCATCTCCCTCAGGCCTAGTCACTTTGCTTTCTGTGATTATATTACATTAAAAAAAAAAAAATCTCTTAGAGCAATTGTTATATTATACAATAATTATTTGAAAGTTATAATGAGAACTCATTGAGTGTACTTAATTTCTCTATGTATTTTCAGTAATTATCACAATGCCTGATATGTACTTGGTGTTTAATAAATATTTGTTGAATAAATGAATAAATTATTCAGTGAAAGAAATGGAATAGAAGTACAATTAGAGCTGGTCAAAAGATATGAGCTAAAGTATTGCTAATTGGAGAAATAAACTAGGATATTTCTGGACAATACAAAAGAGATGAAATATAGCATACAATTTACACAATTATTTAACATTTTAAGAAACTTAAATTTAATATGTTATTATATATAATTATACTATTGCATAGATATTGTATAATATAGAATATACTGTTGAATACAAAGTATTTAGTCCCTAGATTTGTTTCTCAGAATCATCATCTGTATTAAAGTTTAAAAAAAACACACTAGAGCATGCATTATATTGTCTTCTGTTTAGAGCAAAATGCATTTAATTTACCTGCTATTCCTAACTTTAAGAATATAAACGGAAATATTAACATCAAGTATGTAGATCTTCTGGAGAAAATTTTTTGGAAAGCAAGTGCTATAGTGAAGAAGAAGCAAGAGCAAGAGGGAATAGGTAAACATTTTATCTGTCACTTTTATTCAATGTGAATTAAAAACTCTTCCATCTGCTTGTGGCTGTAACAGTTTCCTGGATGCTAGTAAACTTAGTGTTATTACCTAGTAATCTGGTATCACTTGCTTCAGCTAATTAGTAATATCTCATATATATTCAAAGCACACTGCAGTGTATATACTACCATTGGTTGACCCATAACAGGCAAATTTTAAATATTTGGTGGCAAAAAATGAGTGAATTAAGTATAAAAATTCTTAGTTTTTACAAATAATCCTGCAATGTATGCATTTAGCAATCATATACCATATCCCTTTACCCCCATTTTTTTCTTTTAATGATAAGCTAGAGAGTTTTAAGTTTTGGCATTGACCAAGGCATCCTTAATGTTCCCCTCAGGTTGACTAAACTTTATACAGGTTTCTTCCTTTTTTTTTTTACCATGCAACAAAACCTTTATTAACATTTTTTTTTTCTTTATTAACATTTTGAACAGGTTCAGCTATTACTGAAACTGATAATTTCTAATCTTAAATTGGGGCAAATGGCTAGAGTGCAGAGTGATGCCATCGTTGGGCATTATGAATGCAAGACTGAATAATTAACAGCCACCCCTCAGACGGAGGACCAGGTGCAGTGTTGACCCTTTCTGGATGTTGTAATCAGAAAGAGTGCAGCCATCTTCCAGCTGTTTGCCTGCAAAGATAAGCCTCTGCTGGACAGGGGGGATGCCTTCCTTATCCTGGATCTTGGCCTTCACGTTCTCGATGGTGTCACTGGACTCCACCTCCAGGGTGATGGTCTTGCCGGTCAGGGTCTTCACGAAGATCTGCATACCACCCCTCAGATGGAGGACCAGGTGCAGGCAAGACTCTTTCTGGATGTTGTAATCAGAAAGAGTGCAGCCATCTTCCAGCTGTTTGCCTGCAAAGATGAGCCTCTGCTGGTCAGACTATAGGCCCCTGACCTCCCTTTTCTTAGAGCACGTACTTTGGAAAACTTGCAATTGTAAATTCCTTTTCTGCCTTTTTGAGGTGTAAATTTTCTCACAGCCTCTTGCAAATTTTGCATCCTAGGAATGTCTTTCTCACGAATTTGGGAGCTATCCCTTTGAAATATAATTACAAAGAAGGATAGGGTCCCTGTCTCCCAGTCTCTATAGGAAGGTATGAACCTAATTTCTTTAAGTACCAATTAGCAGAGATGGCCTACTCACATTGAACAACCTCCCTTCTCATGTCCTCTAGGACTTTTCCACTAGCTCACATCAGTACTTAAAAACTCTTTGCCTTGAGCTGAGTTCAGTCTTTCTCCCCTATGGCAATAATCTTGACACATATTATAATATTCTTGAATAAAGTCTTCCTTACCATTTTTAACAGGTGTTCAGTACAATTTCTCTTTGACAGTATAGAATTTAAATATAACAAGTTTATCTGTATTAGTCATCCTAACAACTAACATTAAAAAAAAAATCAGTTGATGAAACCATGGTTCATCAGTCTTCAGATTTTCTTAACTCACTCTTCAGATTTTCTTTTCTTTTCTTGGTGTAGGCAGTAGATCCCTGTGATGGTTAATTTTATGTGTCTACTTGACTAAGCCATGGGGTGCCCAGACACTTGGTTAAACATTATTCTGGGAATGTCCATCTGTGAGAATGTTTCTGGATGAGATTAATTAATTTTAATTGGTAGACTGAATAAAGCAGATTGCCCTCCCAAATACGGGTGGGCTTCATCCAATCAACTGAAGACTTGAATAGAACGAAAATGTTGAATAAAAGGAAACTCCTCCTGCCTGACTACTTGAATTGGGACTCTAGTCTTTTCCTGCCTTTGGCCTCAACCTGAAACATTCATTCTCTTGGGTCTCAAACCTGATGGCCCTCAGGCTGGAACTTACATCATCAAATTTCTAGTTCTTAGGTCTTCAGACTCTAGCTGAAATCATGCCATCAGCTCTCTGGGACATTCAGCTTGCTGCAGATCTTGGGACATTTTAACCTCCATAATCAAATAATCATAAGCCAATTCCTTTAGGTCATGAAAGGTCAGAGGACCAAGTTCCAGCCCTAAGCAGAGAGTAAGGACATTGTTCCAAAACGTTTGAACCCTGTGTTCCAATTTGGCTTTCATAGGACTAAGATATATCCATTTGTTATCCAATATATGTAATGTTGACAATATGTAACCAGAGAGTTCATAGTATCTTTAAGTATTATAAAATGGCTAGAATTTTCATAAAGTGAAGGTACTCAGTAGTTCTCTTCAGATCCTCTTTGATCTCAAAATATAATTAACATGAGAACCATAACTGTGGAATTTAAACATTTTATAGCCATGGAAAGTCAGTAACTTGGTATCATTGTAATTCTACAAACTGTAGTCTCTGAATGAATTAAAATCATTCAGACAAAAAATGATTTCTCCATATAATTTCCTCACCTTCAAAAAAAAAAGAATTCAAACTATATTGCCTCTAGAGGATTCTCTGCCTGAATCATACTTGTGTCTACCAAGGTAAATGGTCAGCTAATTTAAAATTAACATCATTAGTTGGAGGGATGAAGTACTAAATATACTACAGCTCTCTGCTATTCCTTGAGAGTTATTTCTATGTCTAACACAATATTTCTTTTATTCTTTTCAACTGAGAACAGAATATTCAAACCCCTTGCCTCTATAAAGGAAACTTCATAGGAGATGACTCTGCAAACGTTTTGGGGTCCTTTTTACTCTGGAGACAAAGGTAATTATGTCAGTCTAAATCTTGGTGAGTGAAAGGGAAGGTAACAGTAAATATTCACATTACTTATAAATTCCTATGAATCGCCTCTCAATTTTCCTCACTCACACTGATAACCAATGGAAAGCAGGTAGAAATTGGAGGTCAAGAATGCAATTAACTTTCCTGCTGAATTTTGGAAACAATTCTTTAATAAATGCTGGTAATGATATAAAAAGTTAATGAATGTTGCTGAGAGGGTTGCTTGACTCTGGCCCAAATTGTTGCAAAATTCTCCATGACCCACATTTTAGACCGAAAACTAAATGAAAGAGGAGGATTAATTTTAAATGTTACGTCATTGTGCTGGCCTCCTTTATATTTCTTGCACTCAATTCAGCTGTCAGTTACAAAGTTAGTTTTACCTATTGCCACTTTTTGTCCCAATTCAACATTTTCTGTATTAAAACAATAGAAAAATATTTCAAGCTCAAAAGAATTTTGGTACTTCTGTCATCTTTTAAAGTTAACTATTTTAATTAAGCAATAATGATTGAGACATAAGACACTTTCAGAAAATTAATAGATGCTAGAGAGTGCTGATGCGTTAGGCTAAACCAACAACTATATTCTCTTGGTAAGTACACAGACTTTTAAACCATAATTGCATTTCTGAGATAAAATGAAAAACAAATAATATGGTTCAAGTATTTTTTATTCCTTATCTTAATTTAATTGCCTAAAATGAAGTTTTTTTTATCATTAAAGAAAAACAAACTTATTTTCATAAAGTATTTTTTTATTTTTAAAACATTTTTATTGAAATACAGTTGATTTACAATGTTGTGTTAGTTTCGGGTGTACAGTAAAGTGATTCAGTTATACATATATATAAAAATATATATATTTTTTTACATTCTTTTTCATATCTATTCTTTTACTATGGTTTTCTACTTTATTCTTCAATTCAAATAAAATATATTTGTGCATTTACTTAAAGAAAAATACTGTCCTAAGCATAATAGAGAATGTAAATATTGCACTCTCTTTACTCTTCAATGGCACACAGCTTTGTGAGGATCTTTTCGGGTAAATGAAACATAAAGCCAACTGATACTAGCATTATTCCAAAGTTACAAAATACAAAGGAAGAATGGTAGCGATTCTTTAATCACATACAGAGGAATCCATAAAAGCCTTTGGAGAAAGACATCCATAAAGGCCTCTGGAGTAGAAGTATAATTTTTCCCTGATCTGTACATCAATTAGGATAGAATTCTTCTGTGGGTTACAGTAACCTCTACTATAGGAACTTAGGTAAATAAGAGGCTTAATTTTTTTCTTGTGTGAGAGTAGTCTGGAAGTAGGTAGTCCAGAAGCAGTATAGCAACTGAAAACTTCCGTGAAGGAACCAAGAGCTTTCTCTCTTTCTGCTCCATCATCCTTAGTGACAACTGCTATGCTACAGATATAACATATATTCCAGGAAGTTGGAAGGAAGAAAAAAGAAAATATGGTACTTGTGTACTTCTACTTATGGCTTATTGGAAAACTGCTGATGTCCTGCCCCATCTAGCAACATAGGCAAATGTATTTTAGTTTTCCAGTCACTGGAGCAGGTAAGAAAAAGAGAAAAATAAAGGAACTGAAATCTGTGTTGAGTGATCCAACTTATATTACCTATAACAATTCAAATCTTTGACTATATAGAACTACTCAGAATTGGAAAGGAAGTGGTATTACTTTCTGTCTTAGTCATTTCTGGCTTCTATAATAAAAATACCATAGACTAGGTGGCTTAGACGACAAACATTTATTTCTCACAGATCTGATGGGTGGGAAGTCCAGGATCAAGGCACTGGAAAGTCTGATGTCTGGTGAGGTTTGGCTTCTGGCTTGTAGAGAGCTGCCTACTTACTGTGTCTTTACTTGGCAGAGGGAAGAAGTAGTGCAGGGAAAGAGTAAGGAACAGATGAGGCATCCAGAGAGAGAGAGGAAGCTCTTTCCTGTCCTTATTATAAGAGCACTAATTCTATCGTAAGGGCTCCACCCTCATGACCTAATTATCTCCCAAAGACCCCATTTCCAAATACCATCACACTGGGAATTAGGGTTTCAACATATGAATGGAGAGGGGCAAACATGCAGTCCACAATATTCCACCTCTGGATATGCAAAATTCATGTCCTTCTACCATGCCAAATACATTCATTCCATCCAAATATCTCCTAAAGTCTAAATTCATTCCAGCATCAATTCTAAAATCTAAAGTCCAAAGTCTTACCTAAATATCATCTATATCATCTCTTTTTTTCTTAACTAGCCTGGCTAGAGGCTTATAGATTTTATTGATCTTTTCAAAGAACCAGCTTTTGGTTTTGTTGATTTCCTCTTTCGATTTCACTGATTTCTGCTCTAATTCTTATTATTTCTTTCGTCCTACTTACTTTGGATAAAATTTTCTCTCCTTTTTCTAGCTTCTTAAGGTGGAAACTTAGATTATTGATTTTAGTTCTTTCTTCTTTTCTAATATGTACATTAAACACTATAAATTTTCTTTGAAGTACTGCTTTCTCTGCATCCCACAAATTTTGATAAATTGTGTTTTTATTTTCATTTAGTTCAAATATTTTTAAATTTCTCTTGAGATTTCTTCTTTGATTCATATGTATTTAGAAGTATCATATTTAATATATATTTATTTTGGATTTATATAGTCATCTTTCTGTTATTGATTTCTATTTCATTCCACTATAGTCTGAGAGCAGACATTGTATGATTTCTATTCTTTTAAATTTGTTAAGGTATGTTTATGACCCAGAATGTGGTCTATCTTGGCGAATATACCATGAGATTTTGCAAAAAATGCATATTCTGTTGTTGTTGGATGAAGTGGTCTATAGGTGTCAATTATATCTAGTTTATTGATGGTGTTGTTGAGTTCAACCACATTCTTATTGATTTTCTACCTGCTGAATCTGTCCATTTCTGAGAGAGGATTGTTGAAGTCTCCAACTATGATAGCAGATTCATCTATTTCTCTTTTCAGGTCTATCAGTTTTTTGCCTCACATAGTGGGATGCTCTGTTAGTCACATACACATTAAGAATTGTTATGTCTTCTTGGAGAACTGACTCCTTTATCATTATGTAATGTTTTTCATTATTTCTGAAAACTTTCCTTACTCTGAAGTCTTCTGTGTCTGAAGTTAAAATAGCTATTCCTGCTTTCTTTTGATTAGTGTTATCATAGTATGTTATCCTCCTTCCAGTTACTTATAATCTATATGTGTCTTTATATTTAAAATGGTTTTCTTGTAGAGAAAATATAGTTGAGTCATGTTTTTAATCCACCCTGACAATCTTCATCATTTAATTGGTACATTTAGACCGTTGACATTTAAACTGATTCTTGATATTATTGGATTAATATCTACCGTATTCGTTAGTATGTTCTATTTGTGGCCCTTGTTCTTTGTTCCTAATTTTGTCTTCTCCTCTTTTTCTGCCTTTTGTGACTTCAAGTAAGCATTTTATACTACTCCATTTTCTATTCTTCCTTAGTGTTGAGGGTTTAGTTAAGCTTCTCCGTGGCATTGCTTCCTTGGCATCCATTCTGTTTGGTCAAGCAGCCTGCAGTGACCTTAAACTGACACTAGCCCTTCATGCAAGTATTGTACATGCTCTAATTAACAGCTGCAGAGTCACAAGTAAATGTTAAGTTCCTGATATGATTTCCCCAATAGCCCTTGTGATCAACAGTCTCCTCTGCCTCCCAATACCTTCCCCTTATATACCTCTTATATAAGACCTCCACAGGGCTTACGAAAATACCACTCTTTTGGTTTGAATTGACTAATACAAGCCTTAGTGTGGGAACGCCAAACTGCTCCACTCACATATGCTAATAAAGGCATGGGCCCCAGGTCTGTCTCTCCCTCTGTCTGCACTCTTTCTTGACCTCTCCCTGTGGTCCCTCGAGATTTGCCAGGTACTTCCTCCAAGACCCGTGAGTAATTAATTTCTCTATTTCACTTTCTCTTGCAGTCTATTGTTGAACCATGGCTCACCATCCGGCACCCTGTGCACCACTTGACAAGTGTTAGTTTCGCAGATTCATAACACTTAGCATATCAGTTCTTCCCCCCCCTTTAAGTGGTTGCCCTAGAGTTTTCAATATTCATTTACAACTAATCCAAGTCCACTTTTAAATTATACTATACGATTTCACAGGTAGTGTGAGTACATTATAATAACAAAATAATTTTAATTCCTCCTTCCATCCCTTATATCATTGCTGTCATTCATTTCACTTATATATGTGTATATATACATTTATAATAGAAAGTCAAATACATTGTTGCCATTCTTTTGAACAAACTATTATCTCTTAGATCAGTTAAGAATAAGAAAAATAAAAATTTTTATTTTACTTTCACTTATTCCATCTTTGATGTTCTTCCTTTCTCTATGTAGATCTGAGTTTCTGATCTGTATAATTTTCCTTGTCTGTAAAGAACTCCTTTTACCATTTCTTTCAAGGCAGGTTGACCGGCAATGATTTTTGTTTGTCTGAGAAAGTGTTAATTTCTTCACTTTTGAAGGATAATTTTGCAGGGAATGGAATCCTAGGTTGGTGGATTTCTTTTCTCTGAGCACTTTAAATATTTCACTCCACTTTATTACTGACATGTTTTCTGAGCAGAAGTCAGACATAATTTTTATATTTGTTGCTCTATAAGTACGGTTTTTTTTTTCCTCTAACATTTTTCAGGACTTTTTTCTTTGTCTTTGATTTTCTGTAGTGTGAAAATGACGTGCCTAGATTTACTTTATTGGGATTTATCATGCTTGATATTTTTCTCTCAGCTTCCTGGATCTATGGTTTAGTGCCTGGCATTAATTTGGGAAAATTCTCAGTCATTATTGTTTCAAATAGTTCTTTCATCCCTTTTGCTCTTTTTTTCTCCTTCTGCTATTCCCATTATGCATATGTTACACCTTTTGTAGTTGTCCCATAGTCCTTGGATATTCTGTTCTGTGTCTTTCATCTTTGTTCTCTTTGCTTTTTAGTTTTTGAGGATTCTATTGATATATCCTCAGCCTAACCAGTCTATTAATAAACCCATCAAATGTATTCTTCTTCTCTGTTACAGTGTTTTTTATCTAGCATTTGGTTTTGGTTCTTTTATAGAATTTCCATCTTTTAGCTTACATTATCCATCTGTTCTCTTATTTTTTCTCCTTTATCCATTAGAGCCCTTAGCATATTAATCACAGATGTTTTAAATTCCCGGTCTGATAATTCCAACATCTCTGCCATATATGGTTCTGACGCTTGCTCTGTCTCTTCAAATTGTGTTTTTGTCTTTTGGTATACCTTATACTTTTTTCTTGATAGCTGGACATGATAGACTAAATAAAAGACACTGCTGTAAATAGGCCTTAATTATGTGGTGGTGAGGTGTGAGTACAGGGGACTTATCCTATATAGTTCTAAGATTAGGTCTCAGTCTTTCAGGAAGCCTATGCCTCTGGACTGAGAACTTCAAAAGTGTTTCTCAGTTTCTTCTCCTCACTTAGGTGGAACAGGATGGCTAGTGTGGGCTGTATTTGAGTATTTCCCGTCTTCCCTGTGGAATGCTAGAACCAACTGGAGTTTGGTGTTTCCTTTTCTCAGGTCAGGTTGGCTCTGATAATACCCCAGCAGGTTAGGCTCTGCTTAATTAGTTTCTGCTGAGGGTAGTCCTTGTTAAGAACAGAGTTCTCTGGCATAGTTCAAAAGGGTTTCTTTTTCCCTCTCCCGTCAGGAAGCAAAAAGGAATTTTTCTCTGATATTTACTGTGGGAATCTGGTTGAGCTCTCTAGGTGAATCTCACAATATTGTGGGACCGCCAAAACTGGGTCCCCTTGGAATTTTTAACTATCAGAGTTGTCTGCACTCAGCCTCCAGCAATGTGTCAATTAGAGTTTAGGTTTTTCCACCCCAGCAATTGTTCCCATGGCAGTTTATGAGTTTCTGCTCCAGAAAACCATGATTCCCTGTAATCAACTGCCTGTCTCTCCAGTATTGGGGGCAGATGTGTATCCTGTGTTTGTTACTGAATCTAAGCCACCTTTATGGTCTTGCCTATACGTGCTTCCTGCAAGATCCCTCAAGTGGTGGTGTATAACATTCTGGTCCAGTACTTAGGAGACCTGGGGCCAAGGTGAATTCTGCTGCTGATTAACAGAAGACCTGAACATTGTTTCCTTACTTCTCCTAACAGAAATTGTTTACATACATAAAGTACTTTGTGATGTATTATTTGAGTAGTTTTAATGGTAAGCAAAATAATTCCCCCCCTCCAAAGATGCCCATGTCCTAATCCCCAGAACCTGTGAGTATGCTGTTAAGTGGAAAAGGGGAATTAAGGTTAATGACAGAATTCATGTGGCTAATCAGCTGACCCTGAGATGGGGAGAGTATCCTGGTTTATCCAGGTGGGCCCAATGTACACAAAGTTCCTTATAAGGGAGAGAGAGAGCGCGAGGTGAGTCAGTAGCAGAGAGGGAAGAAGGGTGCAAGGAGCCAAGAAATTCGGGCAGCCTCTAGAAGCTGGGAAAGGTAAGGTAACAGATGCTCCCCTAGAGCCACCAAAAGGAGCTCAGGCCTGCCAATAGCTTGATTTTAGCCTCCTGTGACCCCTTTTCAGACTTCTGGTCTCCAGAATTATGATAATAAGCTTGTTTTAAGCCACCAAGTTTGTGGTAATTGGTTACAGCAGCAATAGAAAACGAATACAATTATCATTACAAACCTGTAACGTAGGTATCATTTTGTCTATTTTGTAGATAGGGAATGAGGCTCAGAGTTTAAATGGCATGCTTAAGGAAACTCGACCATTAAATATTGCTTAGGAAATTAACTCGGGTGTTTGGACTCCAAATCCAGTGAACTTTTTATTGTAAAATGAGGAGGTTGGATAACATACTCTCTAAGGTTGTTCCAGCTCTAACATTTACTGATTTAAAGTATCAAATGAAATCTCAGACTAAAATGGGAGGATTTGTTGGTTGTGTATCTTCTTAGTTCTCGGGAGTGTTTCTAAAGCAAAAAGGTTTTGGCCTCATTTTGCTGTATAGCAAAATACGTAGTTTTTTTGTTTTGTTTTGTTTGTTTTTTGTTTTTTGTTTCCAAATGCAAGCCTTGTAGGCTTTGCTCCTAGCTCTGAAGTTTAGCTGCTTAGGCTCTTTCACATACAGCACTGAAATAGCTTTTTCCTTCTGTGCTGTTAGGGATTTACTGACAGTTCACCAAACTGACTTTCTGCTGACTGAAACAGATTTTTGCTTGACCTGTTTCTTGAATGAAATTTGTCTTTTCAGCAATTCAAAACAGTTGAACAGGTAGGCTTAAATTTGGCATCTATTTTGAAGCATATTACATAAATTTCTTATATACATGGTAACTAATACATGTATTTATATACTGGTATAAATTCCTTTAAAATATTTGTTTTCTTTTCTAAATGTCATTTTTAAGTGCTGGTGTTTTATTTTCAAAATATCATTTAATAGGATTTGGAGACAAGTGTGTAGAAATATGGTCCATAATTCCACTGACCAGATGATTCTCTGTTGACCTCTCAGAAAAAAGGGAATAGTCTATGCACATACTTAAAAAATATAAACAGACTAGGATGGTGTAAAATGAAAGAAAAAGGGAAGGTTTTTATGTGACTGGTTGGGTTTATGTGCATATCTGTTAAATCTGATAAAACTTAATCACTTTCTATAAGCAATGTCACATATTTGTGTAGTATATTATGTAGCCAAACAAGAGAAAGAAAATTCTACATTGAATGCTGCTTACCTGATCTCTCATTCCAAAAAACCTAGATCCTGACTCTATCATATGGGGTACACTTTGCATAGGATTTAGGAAGTGGATTTAAAAATTGCATTCAATGAAATTGAACCCAAAACTTTATAAATAAAGCAACAGATGAACTTGAGAATGACTTAACTCAGGAGTGAAATGCACAATTATTATTTGTACATAAAAGAAACTGCAAATGCTATTTTAATTTTCCATCTTTTCTTAGTAAATATGGATGAAATTCTTTGCTGGGGTAATTAAGGGACTTGTTTTAGTGTATTTTCCTTTTTCACTTATTGTCAAAATTCTACTTTGTTCACTGATCTCTTCTATTCCTGTATTTGGCAGCAAAATAATTACTTCTATGTGCCATGGCTCTTATTTTTCACTGTAGAGAATTACTGGCTTCTTCATCAGAAATTGTCTATAGTTTAGACTTATAAAAAAAACCTACTTCAGATACACTGTAATTTGTCACAAGTTGCATACGTGTTTCTGAGGTTTGAGAGCTCTCTACATCCACGTATCTGTTGTGACTATCTGTTAGGTTTCTAGTGAAAGAACACGATGTTTGCAGTGCAGTGAAGCCACCGCAATCTAGTTTGGCAGGAAAAGATCTTCCTCACTGTCTAAAGGAAAGACAGCCACCTAATTGCAAAAATAAAAGTAAATTGTATTATGGAAAGATTTTGTATGCTAGTTCTGAAAATCTCTACTTGTTGTAACACTTCAAGTATTTTTTGTTGATTTGATTTTGGTTTTTATTAGAGTCTATTTTTAAGCTCTTCAGGACTTTTATCAAAAAGACTGGTGCCAGAGTGGGCAAGAATATTAAAGAATGTCTCTGCCGTTAAGGCGCTCTTACATTCATTGGAGCAGTAGATGATATACGAAAAGTTAAATATTAGAATAAAATAGAATTCAGTGGAAACTGCCTAGTGTATGTATAAATAATTTACAAATAAGTCTGTTTTAATCTTTCATTGAAATGCTTAATAGACAAATGTGAAAAGAAATCCTTTTATATGTATGGATTATAAATCATTTGAATCCATGAAATACTACTCATTGAGCATTGTTATATCAGGAACTTTATAAACGTGAACATAATGATCACAGCAGTGCTATGGTGTGTTACTATTTTTCCTATTTTATAGATCAGGAAACTAAGGAAAAAGTTAAATAACATGTTGAAGACTGTATGGCTAGAAAGTCACATATGGAAATATAACTGGGGGCTTCTGATACCAAAGTATTTGTTTGTTCTTCTGTACTACTGCCTCTAAATGAATTAGAATTGTCTTGTTTTTCTACCCTGATAATAAACTTATTTTATAAAATTAAAAAGATGATAGCAATATTTTATTAGGTACAAACAGTTCCAAAGCTTATTTGCTACCCAAAGACAGACTATTTGACTTTTAGAAATACCTTCTTCTAGGGCAATAATAATAGCATTCCAAATGATTTTGAGTGAGTAACTTAGCTATGAAAGAGAAACAGTGTTATGGGAAGATCAGTAAATTGTGAAAAATCAAGTGTCTACATAACCATAAGCCATAATTTTTTGCATTAATTCTATAGTTTTTTAAATGTTTTCAAACGATTCTTTTTTCCTAGAGTCAGAATGACTGCCAAGTAATCATTTGTTCATCCTGTAGTCATTTGCTGATAATGGAAAGGAACCATATGTGGTGAGGCTTAATTCTAGTTGAAGTTATTGTGTGCTTTTGTACAAGGTTATGAATTGCCATTCAATCAAATACATCATTCTTAGAATTTATTTGTGACAGAAATGTGGCACAAACTATTAATTAACTCCTCATCCAGGGTGAGAACATTATGTACTAAAATCAATAAATTGAACCCCAAAATAGCCCATGCTGAAAGATTTATAACATGAATAAAAATGCATTAGATTTTAAAACCAATTTTACAGAGAAGTAATTTAATGATAGTGATTTAAGGAGACATATTTTAAATGAATGGGCACAATTTAGAATCTAGGTTAAATTGGTTTAAAGGGCTTAAATTTTGAGTATCTCTTATGACATCTTCCAATATTAAAGCTGATTTAACTGTCATGTATACAAATTATTTGTGGGTGTGCATGTGCATGTGTGAACATATGTGCATGTGTAATCTCAGCATAGTGAATTACCAATTCATACAATTTTATTTTAGTCTACATTGAAATATTTCTTCATATGTTTATCAATGTTTCAATTGTTGGGAAAAACTGATTTCTTTGGATACACATTTATGCTGGTTGACAGTTACATTATAATGGTTTTTTGTCAGTGATGTGTAGTGAGGTAAAGAGGTTGCAGTGGGGATGTAATTTCAATGTGAAATGAGGTAAGATTTTTTAGTCTTTGAGCAAAAAGAGGGAACCAAGTTTAAGTTGTTGATCCATCCAGACTTAATTGACTAGTATGTCACATGCATTTTATATTTACAGTATTTCATTCATTTTAAGTCACATTTTTAGTTCACATTTTTATTTCACATTTTTTCACCTCTGAAATGAGGATGCATCATACAGTTGACAGTATTTTACAATTATTGACCAGAAAGCAGTTGCAGTGTAATTGCTTTTACTGTGCATGTGGGGACTTGGTCACAGATGTTTGTTTCGAAAACAATTGAGTATATGCATTGTGCTACTGTAAATGTTGAATTTGACATTTAAATATAATTTGAGAAAGAAATGAGTACAGTTGTTGCCTGAAAACCTTCCATTGATAAATTATAGTGATATTAAAAATTATTAAAGTATATAGACTTGAAAATGGTATTTAGAAACTAAGGTCTGGTCCAAGCTATTGCCTATTGCTAATGGTGTGTCATTATCTTTACCCAACAGTGAGGTATCTGGCTCTCATTATCTACAATATATTTATTGTCTGTTCAACCCTAGGGTTGAAGGATTGTTAACCCATACCCTGCGAGAAACAAATTTACCAACTAAATTCATTGTTGCTATACCCTCATTTTGTCTTTCGCTTTATAGCTAAAATACTGTTTCTGAAAGTTAGTTCAGCTATTAACTATCTCTTCAGAGAGATTCAAAGAATAAGAAGGACTCGATTCCCCAGTTGCTGGTTTAAGAGTGGAGAAAGGAGGGCAACAGAAGGAATATAAACTGCCTCTACAAGCCAAAATCAACTCTGGCTGACAGCCAGGAAGGAAATGGGACCTGAATTCAGAAAACCACCTAAATAAGGTTAAGAGTAGACTTTCTCAAAACCTCCAGTAAGGAAAGCAGCTCTGCCAACATCTTGATTTCAACCTGTGAAATCTGGAGCAGAAAAAATCAGCGGAGCCAACTTGGATTTCTGCTCCTCTATTGTCTCCAAGATTGGCTCGGCTGATTTTCTGTTTTTTTTGTAAATTTTATTTATTTTTGGCTGTGTTGGGTCTTCGTTGCTGCGCATGGGCTTTTCTCTATTTGCAGTGAGTGGGGGCTACTCTTTGTTGAGGTGCACAGGCTTCTCATTGCCGTGTCTTCTCTTGTTGCAGAGCACGGGGCTCTAGGCATGCGGGCTTCAGTAGTTGCGGCGTGTGGGCTCTAGAGCACACAGCCTTCAGTAGTTGTGGCACGCAGGCTCAGTAGTTGTGGCTCATGGGCTCTAGAGAACAGGCTCAGTAGTTGTGGCACATGGGCTCAGTTGCTCCACGGCATGTGGAATCCTCCCAGACCAGGGATCGAACCCGTGTCCCCTGCGTTGGCAGGCAGACTCTCAACCACTGCGCCATCAAGGAAGTCCCTTGGCTGATTTTCTGTAGAGGAGTGAGATGATAAACTTTTGTTTTAGGTCAATTGGTTTGTGGTAATATTTCATAGCAGAAATAGAAAATGAATATGGTATCCTACCCAATTATTCATAACCTCTATCCTGAGAAAAGATCAGACAAACACAAAATATCCGACCTTAACTCTTCAAAGGTATCAAGGGCATGAAATACTAGGAAGGACTGAGGAACTATAACACACTGAAGAGGATTATTACAGTGACAGTGGCAACTCGATGCAATGGGAGTCCCCTGATTGGATCTGAAACAGAAAGAGACATTCATGGGAAAACTGGTGAAATTCAATAAAGTTTGCAGTTTGGTTGATAGTATTCTACCGATATTAATTTCTAAGTTTTGAGAATTATACTATGGTTATATGCCATAACTTTGGGAAGAGCCCGGTGAAATTACATGGAAATGCTCAGTGCTACTTTGAAACTAGTTTCTAAGTCTAAAATTGCTTTAAAATAAAGAAATTACGCAAATGGAGGTCATCATCTTGGAAGGAAATCTTGGAGACAATAGAAGAGCAGGTTGAGAAAAGCTGCTCAGTGTGCTTTATGACAGAAAATGTCTAGGAAAATGCGCATTGACAATGACAAGTTAAAAAAATAACTCAGGAGAGTTGGACACTGAGTATGAAGATAATTTAAGAATAATCAATTTGCTTAGCTCTTTATCACTATGTATACATAAAAATATACAGTAAATATTTATGATTAAATTACTTTTAAAAAGAACTCTAAGTATGAAATAAGTGATCAGAAAGTATTGTGTCGTAGCTTAATTTGCCACATGTACTCTGGTATAGTGGAATGAGGGCATTTTGCAATTGATGTGATAAAAATACATCTTTGTATCACTTAACTCTTGTATCAAACATGAATTGAAATATTACCATTATTCCTATTTATAAAGGAGGAAGCTGAAGTTCAGTGGCATTAATTTGCCCAAACTCATAGTGTTAATAAGAGGCAGAGCTGAAATTTAAAGCCGCTCTGTCAGACTTAACAGCCTATACTCTTTATGCAAAATATACTACCTCCCATAGCAAATGAAAGATTATGCAACAGGGCAGAAACTTGGCCCTGGACTCAGAATTTTACTGTTCTAACCCTTTAGGCCGGCACATCTAACGTGTAGCATATTCAGTAGGAACTAATTCTATAAATGAAATAATCAAGCTTATTTAGAACTGAGAAATGTTGAAATTTAGAAGATAATTACATGAATTTACTCATTTAGATGTTAACTGCATTCTGAGGCACAAAGTAGCCATAAATTTGAGGGTGGTTTCATTTTCTTTAGATCAAATGAGTGAAACATACACTATTCTGAATGATTTTTAATTATATTAAAATTATAAATTTTAGCCTATTCGACATAGTGAAAACAGGGGTGACAGTGGTGAATATTTCCCTTTAGAAGCTCCTATAGTTTCTGACCCTGAAACACATAACAGCAAATTAACAAATATAAAGCACTAGGCATCATTGTGGGCTTTTCAAAGGTACTTGCTAATTTTTGAGAAAGAATCATAGGAGAGCAAACAAGGGGTTTAATTTCTAGACCATATTTCATCCTTTATGTCATGCCAGTCAAAACATTTCTGTTTATTTCACAGCCTTCCCAAATGAAACGTTTTAGAATTGACCTTTACTTCCAACACTGTGTTTTGAAAATTTAAATAGCTACAAAGCTGAATAAGAATGGAAAAAAAAGATGTGGAAGTCCTCAGTTTAGGGAACTATCCACATACACACACTTCTTTGATACTTTTGAAATCAGGTTACTCAAATGAGTCAGACTAATTTGGGTTCTTTACCCCTGTTACCAGAAACTAGATACTTAAGCAAATTCTTATTTTTGGTATTTTTCAAGGTAATAATCTGTTAATGATATATTCAAGATGTTAAAAAAAAAAACCTACATAAACTTAAAACCACTCCAGATTTTATTGCACAGAAATAATCATTAATATTAAACATTTCAGATGTAGATTTTTATATATGGAACTAGTTGGTTATGAAGATAATATTTAGAGTTATATTTTTAAAAATGGACTTTCACATGTACTATTTAAATGTTCTTATTCTAATTTTTCTTTAAGTAAAAAATACAGAGGTAAAATTTTAGTAATTCCTAATCTCCTTATAAATTTTCACAAAAATGAAATATTAAAAAAAACTCTCTACTTACTTTAGGCTTAAGTTGTTCATCTTTCTCTAAGTTCCTAAGGTGGAAATTTGCATGATGAGTTTTATATCTTTCTTCTTTTCTAATATACTAATGATATAATTTTTTCTCTAAGCACTCCTTTCTCAGCATCCCACAAGTTATAAGTTGTGTTTTCATTTTCATTTACCTCAAAATATTTTAAAATTTATCTTGAGATTTCTTCTTTGACTCATGTGCTATTTAGAAGTGCATTGTTTAATCTCCACATATTTAGGGAATTTCATCTTTCTGTAATTGATTTCTAGTTTAAATCCATTGTAGTATTCTATTCTTTTAAATTTGTTAAAGTGTGTTATGTGGTCCAGAATGTGGTTTATTTGGGTGAATGTTTCATGTGAGCTTGAGAAAAATGTGCATTCTGCTGAAGTCATCTACAAATCCATTATATCTAGTTGATTGAAAGTGTTAAGTTCAGCTGTGTCCTTACTGATTTTCTGCCTGCTGAATCTGTCCATTTCTGAGAGAGGAGTGTTAAAGTCTCCAACTATGACAGTGGATTCTTCTATTTCTCCTTTGGAGTTCTATCAGTTTTTGCTCCACAAAGTTTGGTACTGTTGATAGGTGCATACATGTTAGGAATTGTTATGTCTTCTGGAAGAACTGACCCCTTTATCATTACGTAATGTCCTTCTTTAGCCCTGATAACTTGCCTTGAAATCTGCTCTGTTGGAAATTAATATAGCTACTCCTGCTTTCTTTTAATTAGTGTTAGTGTGGTGTATCTTTCTTCATTTACTTTTAATCTATCCATATTTTTATATTTAAAGTGAGTTTCTTATAGATCTAATTTTAAAAACTTCAAAGGTAAAGGTGTTGGAAATATTTAGGAACTAATAGGAGAGCTGAAAAATAAAAATTAGAACAGAAATCCATGAAATTGAAAATAGGAAATCAATAGAGAAAGTCAATGAAACCAAAAGCTAGTTCTTTAAAAAGATAAGTAATATCAATAAGCCTCTAGCCAGGCTAAGAAAAAAGAGAAGGCAAAAAATATTAATATCAGAAATAAAAGAGGGGACATCATTACAGATCCCATGGACATTAAAACAATAATAAAGGAATACTATGAACAACTCTATGCCCACAAATTTTATAGCCTAGATAAATTGGTCCACTCCTTTGAAAGATGAAAACTGCCAAAATCACACTTACAAAACTAAACATACTCTTACCATATAATCCAGCAATTATACTCCTTGGTACTTAAAGGAGTTGAAAAGATATGTCCACATAAAATTATGCACACAGATGTTTATAGCAATTTTATTCATAATTGCCAAAACTTAGAATCAACGAAGATGTTCTCCAGTAGGTGAATGGATAAACTTTGATACATCCATACGATTGTATACCATTCAGCAACTGAAAAGAAATGCGCTTTCAAGCCATGAAAAGACATAATAGAACCTTAAATGCATATAGCTAAAGGAAAGAAGCTAATCTGCAAAGGCTACACACTGCATGATTCCAGCTATATAACATTCCAGAAAAGGCAAAACTGTGGAGACAATAAAAAGATCAGTGGTTGCCACAGGGTAGGTGTTGGGATTGGAGATGAATAGGTGGATATGTCATTAGACATTTGTCTAAACCGATAGAATTCTTCAGAATATTTTTAGGGTTTATCTTCCACTTTCTGAGGCTTATGTGTCTTACAAAGGTTTCCAGCAAGCTAGTCATTTCTTGTTCATCTGCCCTGATTAGCAAAATATCAATTTGATGTTCTGCAGGATGTTTGGACCATCCAGATCTCTTCAAACATTATGACAGAGGGTGGGAGAGTTGACATGGCTCTGGGGCAGAAATGTAAATGTAGATTGTTGTCTCTTGATAATAATTCTGATTGAAATTTAAAAACTCATTGGCCAAATTTTTAAAAAAAGCATAAAACAAAAAACTCTAATATTAAAAATGAAATTATGCAATAAATTAAGAGGTTGCAGTATTATTTATAATAGCAAAGATATGGAAGCAACCTAAGTGTCCATCAACAGACAAATGGATAAAGATGTGGAATATATATAATGAACTATTAGTCATAAAAATATTTAAAATTTGCCATTTGCAACACCATGGAGGGTATCCTGATTAGTGAAATCTGTCAGACACCAAGACAAATGCTGTATGTTATCACTCATATGTGAAATTAAAAAAAATAAAACAAACGAATATTAAAAAACAGACTCACAGATATAGAGAACAAACTAGTGGTTATCAGTGGGGAGAGGGAAGTGGGGAGAGGCAAGATATAGGGGTTGGGGATTAAGAGGTACAAACTACTATATACAAAATAAATAAGTTACAAGGATATATTGTACAGCACAGGGAATATAGCCATTATCTTGGAGTAACTTTAAATGGAGTATAATCTATACAAACATTAAATGGTGTTGTACAACTGAAACTAATAATATTGTAAATCGACTGTACTTTAATAAAAAAATACCTATTTGAAATAAAAACAAACTAAATTGCTCTTTTGTTGAAAATGTCCAATTAAAAAAAATCTGGCAATAAATTTAGAAGTAGTTTAGTTCTTACATTTAAATAAAGAGTTGGTTTTCAATCACTTCCTGAAATGGAGTGGGTACTTAGAATTTCCTACTGAGGCTGCTTGCTAAGGCTTTCGACTTTGTATGCTTTGAAGTTGTTATGGATAAATCTGACTAGACCATGTTCTTCCTGTATTGTTATTAACTGACTGGAGGATTATGTTTCCTAGAAGCCCAGGGTTGTCTGCCTTTGGCTTTATATCCATATTTATTTTATCACAAATACTTCCTTGTGGCCATTTGCAACCAGCTGACCTCCAAGGCCCTGATTGCTTTTCTTTGGTAGTTGATCATTGGACTTATTCTTCTATAAGTAGCTAGTGGGTTTTTAAAAGCAGGTTCATATACTTTTCTTTGAATATTTTAACTGATTATTTTGCTAATATTATACATCCTCATTTAATTTCAGTTTTAAAAATGGCAAACTAGAAATTCTGGCATAAGAGAAGAATTATGCAGAAAGTTAATGCTGAAAGTTAGGGAGATTGAACATTTTTTCCCAAAAGAGAGTCTATGAAATAGATCCCCATATTCCTTCTACAGCTGAAGTCTTTATTACAACACTAAGCCTGCAAGAAAAGGCTGACATTGTGAACAGAAAAACCACTGAGCTGGGCAGCTCAGAGAACCAACAACCCAAACTTTCCCCTTGACAGCAGTAAGTCCACCCTGGGTTACAATTAGGCTGAATTATTTGTGCATGTAGTCTCCCTCTGTCTGGAACAATTTATTCTCTTTATGAGAAAGGGGGGAAATTATCCAAAATACATTGTCTCCAATTTATGTGATTAATTGACATTAGCCAATGTGTGCAAGCATAATAGGAGAAAGACAGGTTAGAAGAGCCTGCCAGAGAAGGATGCCAGAGTATGCTCCCTCAGGTTTAACTCAGCAGTTAATCAAACAGTTCTTTACTTGCCACTCAGGTTTTCTGCAAAAGAAGTAAAGTGGAAAATCAGTAAACATGACATTGGAAGCCCTTTCACCTGCCCTGGAACAAGTATCAAACATTTGTCTTTCATCAAGGTACAACTTTAGGTTTCTTCTCTTACGTGTGCTAGGTTTCCTCAACACCCTTTTCTAATGAAAGCTGTAGAAAGAGACTCCCCACCCAAAGAGGTGTTTTTCCTGTATTGTTGATGGTGGTGGTGCTGGTGGTGGTGATAGTTTTATTTCTAAATATAGAAGTTGCTATATCTGTTTCATCATGACTATCTATAAAAGTAGAAACAGCATGAGTCAACCAGGGATTATCTATAGTCACCAAGAGTAAAAATCTGTATTTCTTTTCCTTCGCCTATCACAAGGTTTCCTTGTGTTGCTTATTTCCAAGAAAATGGTAGGAGGCTGTCATGAGAAGACAAGTCACTGTAGAGATTCAAATGGACATGACAGTGATTTTAAATTTAATTTACCCAATCTGACGTTATTGGTATTGCCTGTTATATCTAAGGACCTTTCTAATTGCAAATGTTGTTTCATTCAAAGAATCTGCCCAGTTGACACTGATGTTAATGGGTCATATTGCTGAATTTCTCTGAAAATATTATTTCTTCAGAATTGTTTCTGTGTGGTCAGACCTTTAGATGTTCTACTTCTCTAGCTGTACAATGAAACAATCCTCCTCAGTAGCTGACTGGTTCCCCTCTCTTTAGATAGCTTGGTATAAGAAGCCCATCAGCTTTCTTACCACAATGAATTAGTCATTTACGCTGACTCTCCAATATGACATGTGGGGCCTGTTCAACTATGGTAACATTATTGAAACTTCAGTTATGAAACTTAATTTCCAAAAATCTAATGGTTTCCTTTTCCCTCATGACATAGATTTTGCAAGATTATCTTTCAAGATAGATGATCCTTGGATCTAATGCAAAGATCCTGAACTTCTCTGATCATTATAAATTCTATTTTTTTATGAATGTAACTTAAAATATTCAGTATCTTTGTTGTTGAGACATAGAACTTTCTGCTACAAATAGGGATTTATCAACTTTGGCAATTACTATTATGTCAGTGGGTATTTTATGACTTGCTTGGCAAATTACAGACCATCTCTTTTTAGGTACTCAATAATATCAAAATTATATTTTAGCACTTACATTCCTTTTGTCAAGATGCATACACATTGTTAGATGTCTAGTGTTAATTTTTTAATCTTTCTCTTTTTATTATATCTATATCTGTTAATTGATATTATTTCAGGAAATCTGAATTCTAGCACCATAATAAATCTCTCTCTCGAGATATATATGTTCTTGGATGGTAACCTTATTTTTCTAGGGATTACTCTGATCAAATTATAAGATTCATTAAAGATAGTTAAATTGTAGTTGATGGGAGAATTCTTAGCATCATCTTAAAGTCGATATCTGATATCTAATTGACAGATTTCATTTCTTTCTTGTACTCGATTCTGTGTTTCCCTGAAATATTAATAAGCTCACCAGGATGCATCGAAAAATGCAATTGAATGAGGAACTTTCTAGCATAATAGGCAATTTCCTTTTGATAGAAGCTTGCCCCCTGCTGCATATGGATATATCACAAGGAGACTGAAACAGCTCTCTTTGTTCCATGCTTAGCATTAAGATCTAAAACTAAATAACTTACTAATTTCATATCATTAAAGTAATTAAAATTTTATTACTTTCATAATTGTGTATGAAACATCATTGACATTCTTGTATTAATTCACTTATTTTCTTAGATATTTGCAATAAAGATGACACAGGATTGTAGTTACTTGATCAGGAATTGCTATAACAGCTGAATACACTGAGATGGGCTTCGCAAAACCTTTCTAATTTTTTCACTACTGTGTGTGTGTGTTTCATCTTTGGAAATTTAAAAATATTAAGCTATTTCAATTTGGCAGCCTAATATCAATGGAAAATCAATTAATAAAATGAAAAAGTATATTGACTTTATATATTTCTCTCTAGTTCTATATTTGATTAAGTTTCTATGCTTAATATAGAAATATATTAAGTAAGTTAAGAGAAGTACTATGTCTATTATTGAAACAAATATGATAATTAGACCAAAGGTATTACTCATGACTAAGTAGAAGGAAAAATTGTAATTCAATGAGGCAATCAGATAACAATTTTATGGGATATCTTAGCTGCAGTGCTCTTTATCAACTAATTTTCCATGTAAATCAACTGACACATAAAGAGATATAGAGGCAATAAAATGATGAGTTTTTGGCCAAAATAAGTTTCTTCACAATTAACATTGTAATTTTATTAATATGTATTATTTTGGTCTCAGTGATTTCACATGATTGTGATTTGAAAAATCACGCAAAAATATTGGTTGACTTGGAAATGGGAGTGTTGGCATAGAAGTCTCTGAAGGTAAGAAGCTGCTAAATTTCTAACACAAGCTAGCGTGTATTTTCTATGTATTTTAGATTAATACAGAAGTTCCTTCAGAGGTCCTTTTTCTAAGTAGATAGTAAATCAGATATGACATTCTCTTGAATAAAGTGTTAAATGTTATATATTAATATTTTAAATTGAAAAATGACAGTTGTTAAGTATTGACAAGGATTGAAAGCCAAATTTTTAACATTAGTCACATACTGATCTACCTTTTGCAATCTAAGATCACCTATTTCAATTCTACATAGTACAAAAAAGGAGGTGGATTGCTATTTGGGCACAGTGCACTAAATACACAATTTGAAGAAAAACATATCAAACGCTGTGCAAATTTTGTGGGTGTTAGAACGAAAACAGGGTCAGCTTCTTAAGCAAACTTGTATTATAATTGAAATTTATTTTCAATTAATGATTTACAGGAAATTACAAAGTTGAAAGGTGCCATGTTTTCTTCACCCAGTTTCCACAATGGTTATATCTTGTGTAACTATAGTACAATATCAAAACTAGGAAACTGACACTAGTGCAATGCGTGTGTATAATTCTATGCCATTTTATCACATACATAGATTCCTGTTACCACCACCGCCATCACTATACAGAACTATTCTATCACTGCAAAGATCAACTGGTGTCTATGTTTTTCAACTAAGTGTAGAGACCTTACTTTAATCCTGTTATCCACTTCTTTTAGTATTATAATTGTCAAATATTTCCACTACATACATATTCTGTGTACACACATATATTAAAGTCCACATCAGATGATGTTACACTTTTTTCTTTGAACATCAAACATAATTTAGGAAAGTTAAAAAAAGAAGGAGTTTATTGCATTACCTGTATTTTTGCTTTTATTCTTTTCAGATATTCATCCTTAAATCTAATACTTCTATGACATTTGTTTAACACTTTTAGAAAGAAACAGTTTTTAGGGGTATAGCCAGTTATTCCAAATAAAGCTAGAACAAGAGATACCGACTACTCATTATGTTAGCGTTTCCCAATATGCCCAGTTCTACTTAAGGAAAAAGATCAAGCATATCCTTCAGTAGTGGAATTGGAGTTTAGGGTAGTTTAATCATACATGGGAAAAGAAGGAAAATTGGAGTGAAGAGAATAGCATAGAAATCCTTTGCACCAGGGCAAACTTCAATCACACTGTATGACTTGGACTGATTAATATTTCCATGGTATTATTGTCTTATGGAATAAAATCAACTGACCAGTTATTGAAGCTAGCACATGAAAATCAGGGTGATAACCAATTACCTTATTCAATAAATCTCATTACAATTTATTCACTCCTTCTCAAATTTTTCTTTACTCTTATGGGGTATACTTAGGGGTATTCTGTAGGATTTAATATAGGATTTTGAGAAATGCATTTTAAGAGTACAAGGTTGATTTATAAGGGACATAACTATTTTTGAGAAGGAAATATTTTCCCCTGTGCTATATTATTTTGTGAAAAGTCATCCATCAGATTAAATAATAAATGCTGTTTCTTTCCAAGAAAAGTATTTTTGAATAGTTCTTATATTCACATATTTCACAAATAAAGGTGCATTATGAAGTAAAAAGTAAATTCTCCCTTGTACCTTCTCCTATATCCAACTAGGATATAATTGTCTACACCATAAGTGATTTATTATTTACTTATTACCATTATTACTATTACTAGTATCTTCTTGCATTTCTATGGAAATACAGATATAGATTCTTATTTTTCACTGTTTATACACCATTTTTTTTCTTCTTGGAGATGCACATGTATCATTAATAAGTTCCTTATAGATAATTTTTTATGGTTTTCTATATTTTTCTAAGACAAACAATTATGCAAGAAACAACCTTGTATAAATGTCACCTTACATAAGTGATATACCTATGGATATATAGATAAAGGTAAATTTCTGGTAATGTAACTGCCAGGTATAATAAGGGGGCATGTATCATTTTATAATGCCATCAGTAATCCATGAGGCCACCCTTTCTACACATCCCTGACAAATTAGTTTGTTGTAGACCTTTTCAACTTTTTGAAATTCAATTTTTAACAGAATTTTCCAATCTGTTAGGTTTAATAAAAGGCTTTTTGCTGTAGCTTTGATTGAAATTTTACTTTGTATACATGAGGTCATATATTTTTATATACTGCAAATATTTTTCACCTAGTTTGTTGTGTTCTGACATGGTTTGTAGTGGTTTTCCCCTCGTTTAGAAGCTGTCATTTCCCTTGTAATTCAATTTCTTAATCTTTTTTTTAAATGGCTTTTGGTAACTGCATTATTGTTCAGATGACTTGTAACACTCCATCTCTCATTTTTCTCCATAGCAGTTATCACTTTCTAGTGTATAACTAATATACAGTTAATTTACTTATTATATGTATTATGTTTCCCTCATAAGATCCTAAATGTCATGAGCACAGAGATTTTATTTCACTACTATATTTTCTGCACCTGGAATAGTGCCTGGCATAGAGTGATTGTTCTATAAACACTTGTTGAATGAATGAATGAATGTAGGTTTTCTTGATCAGAACTTTTTAAAGAGTAATTCAATAATAGTCTAGAGACTGGATTAGGGTTGGAAGGCCAGGTGAGTACTATTGTCCTTGTTCTTTGGGTCATCCAGTTGAAAAATAACTAGGAAAGTTCTAATTAAAGATCAATGATCAGGAGCTAAGTAGTGAATGTGTGTCATACCCATGAACTGTCTGTCATAGGAGAAAAAAAAATTCATTGTTCATTCTTTGAGAGATAATCAAATGGCTGATTTCTATAAATTACATATACAACATCTTTTTCTGTACTTTCTAGAGAGGAGTACTTGAATTACCAGTGGAAGCCATATAAAGGCCCTAATTTTCCTTCAGTGGCTGTGCCTATGCAATATCACCTTATTTTAGATGTGAAAAACCATGACACTTTTAGAGCACCTTAGAGACTACTGAATTAAGGAAAAAACTGAGATCATGAAAAATTTCCAAAAGAGAATAGAGATAAGATAGAAAAGAGCTGCAAAAGAATAAGTTGGCAGTTTGCATTCCCTCAAAGGACAGGATTTGAAAATATTTGAAAAGAGACAAACTAGGAATATGAACATGAGTAAGGGCTTAAAAGTGAAGCTAAAATACCTAAAGGTTGGTTTGATATGGGTAGGAAGTAAAACATGGATCTGCATGACTTTTGTTGGTGAGACCATGATCAAAGAACTTATTTGTTAAGGGGCTGGTTAATGGTGATTTGCGGGTTTCTCTTTGCAATTGGCACTGGAAAAATATTGAAGAAATATGATACCCAAAGTATAAAGGCAAGCTCCTTGCCATTTTAGTTATGTTATTTAGAGATAGCCAACAGGGTGACAAGTTTCTTTACCTTTATTCTAAGCCATTCATGTTCTTGAAAATGGAAACTTAAAGAATATGTTTGAGTCTCTTAGGTGTGACGGGCCCACATAGCCACATTGAGAAAGGCATTTGCTGAAGAAATAAAAAGTTTGTAGCAAAATTAAGACGTGAGATGTTATGGGCTGAATTGTGTCCCACCAAAATTCAGGTGTTGAAGTCTTAAAGCCCCAGTTTCTCAGAACTTGACCTTATTTGGAAATAGGGTCCTTGCAGATGTAAATAGTTCAGTATAGCTCATACTGGAGTAAGGAGGGCCCCTCATCCAATATGAGTGGTGTTCTTGTTAAAAAAAAAAAAAGGGAGATCTGGACACAGAGGTAGACATGCATACAGAGAAGAAGACATAAATAGGCAAGGAAAAGACAGACGTCTACAAGCCAAGAGAGAGACCAGGAAGAGATTCTTTTCTCACAGGCTTCAGGAGGAATAAACCCTGTTGACATTTTGATTTTGGACTTCTAACCTCCAAAACTTGAGAAAATAAATTTCTGTTGTTTAAGGCACTCAATTTGTAGTATGTTGTTAGAGCCTTTTAATTTACACAACAAAATTGTTCTAAGTTTTAAAGAAATACAAGTTTTCACTAAAGAATAAATATCACTTTATCTGGCATAGGTCTCCAAAAAACTATTCTTATTTTTAATATTGGTCTGTTTTTCTTCTGGGCCATTTTCTTACTCTTTTTATGCCTACCAGCAGATTTTTTATTTTTCTAAGGAATATTTAGGTAAAAGCCCTTTTAATAAAAATCCACTTTCAGTGAGATGTTTCTTTTAATCAGTTTCTAGCCTCCTTTAAGAGTCAAGCTAAAAAAAAAAACAAAAACAAAAGAGTCAAGCTATTCCTAATGAACATGGCAATTAATGCATTGCACAGGTACAGGTTTGTGTCATGTAAAATACAGTACTTCTCTGGCTTTGGTGTCTACCGTTGTTGACAATAATGTCATTTGAACTTTAAATAAAACAATTTCTAGCCAGTTTCTACAAGCTACAGTAGATTTGGGGAGCTTGGTGCATTTTGCTACTCCAGGGACATTTCAAATAGAATACAAGTAACTCAGCTGATCGAGGTCAGAGAAGCAGGTTAATCAGTTTGATCTGTTTTCTTTAAACTTCTTTTTTATTAAAATGTTAATGTTTATTTCCAAATTTTCAACAAAAGAAATAGCAGAGTTCACTAATAATATAAGCAAAATGCTAAAATGCAGTGAGAATGCTCTTAGTTGTCAAGGAATAACACTCTGGTTTTTCTCCTATTTATCACACAGTGTCATTCTGGGTATGGGTTTATGACAAACTGGCTCAGTACTTTAAAAAGTACTGAATTTTCAACTGAATTTTCAAATAAATGACTGAAGCACTGTTCCATATTAACTATCTCTAAAGTGCTTCTACATTTACACATCAAAAGATAGATGTCCCACCCTCCATTGTTCTTGGCTCTGCTAAATGGAAAATAAGCTATGTGATTTGTAAAACAAGGTTTTAACCAACACAGTTCTTGTTCATCATTTTAGGATAAAAATTAACTGGTGGCAAATCTTATAGAAAATCATTATTTTTCAACCAAATCAATTTTTGTTGAAAATTTACAGCTGTCCATAGATGTAGCTCGTTTCGTACTTATCTATTCACCTGTACTACTAGAATGGTAATAGATTTGTAAGTATTAACTTTAAATAACAATAATTAAAATATTTAACTTAAACTACTTATTAATCAAGAAAAAATATACTGGAGACTAGGTTTTACCTGAATTAGTATTGTCTAGATAGGAAAATCACTACTACTAAATAGCTAATCTGTAAGTGTTCATGTGTCAAATAATCTAATCCCAACTACAGCTCTCTAAGAGGAAATACCATTAGTATTCACTTTTTACAGATGTGAAAACTGAAGCATGGCCAGTTGAGTTGAAGAGATAAGAAACAAATAAAATGTGATATAATACAAATAATATAAGTAAATAAAGAGTATTTAATCATGCTAAGGACAGAAATCACTTTGGCCTAAGAAAGTAGAAAATGAATTCATAGAGTAGGCAATGTTTGAGCTCAGCTTTGACATAAAAGTGGAAAGTTTACAAGAGAAGAAAAAATTTGTCGGAGGGGGAAAAAAACAAGATGACCAAAAATAGCTTATCTGTTCTGTTCAAGACATTTTGGTGGAAAAGAGCAACAGCCTACTAAAGCTAGCTCAAATAGAGGAAGGCTTATTTTAAAAAGGCACAAAAATCTCAGTGAAGATTACATTCAGAAAGTGTCATGAATTAAGGTAGTCTGTTCATATTTCTCTGTCCACTTGCTTCTGTCTCTGATTGTCCTCAGTGACTAAACTTCTCGTTCTAAGCCTGCATCTCTTTTGACTGACTTCCTCCTGTTATTTTCTCTGTAGACATATAGCCGATAGCCGATGGCTTTCTAGCCCCAGAACCTGGATGACTTCCTAGCTGAGTTCTCCATGGATTACTGCGTTTATTCCTCAGTGTACAAATTTCAAGTTGTCAGTAGTGAAATCTGATTGCCCCAACTCACCTTTTCATACCAGAGCACACATTGTCTCTAGTCCATTCAGATATAACCAGAAGAGTGAAGTATGACCCATTCTATTGTCAACATCTATAGACAGACATTCACTGACTAAGTCTATTGGGTAATAATATGGGATAGCAATTGGCTTAGTATGGCAGTAATACATGCATTTGGTACTTACAGTAGAAAATGTAGGGTTATGGAGGGTCTTTGTCATGCAACTGACATTGATCTTTGTAGCAATTTAAAGCCTCTAAGTTTTTAAAACTTTGGAGTTTCATAATCATACTAGACCTTTAGAAAGAATACTTCTGGATATGTGAAGAATAAAATAAGTCAAGATACAGGGAAATAGGAGGGGACAGTTGTAGTGATCCAGGCTAGTGATAAGGAGTAACTAAACTCAAAATGATAGGCACCAATCCCTAGCATTGACACCCAATTCAAAACCTTCACAGAATGTCTTTCTGCTTCTGAAATACTGTAAGGATGGTATGTTCCTTTACTGTATGGAAAATGACTCCATGTTTGGGGTGAAAACAACAACAAAAATATATGAGAAAACAGAGCAAGATGTAAACTAGAATCCAGAAATCAATAAATAGACAAACAAGGGGAAAAAAAGGTAAAAGAATAAAAGTGTAATTGTAGCATTCTTATATCAACTATACTGGTTTTCAAAGAGGGAGGCAATAGAAGGGACTCCTATCTGTTTAAAAAAATTATTGTATGTTTTATCCTACAAAATAACAAAAACGTTGAAAGGCATGAGCAGATGCAAGGGATCTAGAAGGAAGACAGATGTATGAGTGGGTAGTTCTCTGTGCGTGGGAAGATATCCATAGGGTGAAATAAACTCAGGAATGGACCGATATTGGAAAAATGGTCCTTAACTGTCAAAACTATCCATGATGGAGGCATTAAAGGAAAAAAATCTAACAAATTATAACAGTAACAATAATGGTAAGACAACCACCTATTAAGCACTGCCATATATCAGGTATTATACTAGCTTTCTGTTCAGTTTATTACATTTAATCTTCACAACACCTCCAAGATGTATATAGCAATAAGATAAAAACATTAAGGCTTAAAGAAGTTAATATTCAAGTTATTAACCATTTCTGTAAGAAGAGCAGAAAGGCCTTAAACCTGTAGTGTTTATGTTGTGTTATAATGCCTCCCCAGAGTACTGTTGAGAGCTGACAAGCACCATGAGAATATGGGTTCATGTAATCCTTAAGTTTACAAGGGGCTGTTAGATATAGGCAGACATAAACTCCAAAATTTAGGACTAAGAAACATCATTTAAGATGGCATAGTTTTAGACTTCTGAAAACAGATTTTTTTTTGAGAATGAAGATTTCTAAAAATTGGAAATACTTCTGGTTTTTTATTACAAATTATCCAAATAAAGAAGTATCTCCTGATCAACTGAAGAAATCCAATATATGGAGATAGTAAATGAGCACAGATCTGAAAGAATTGTATGAATGTTGGACAAAATGACTTAGTTAGAATATAGATGTAAAAGTGACATTTATAGGTCAGGAGTACTAAATGACAGACTGTGCTAAAAGCCTGTGCAAATGATTTTTATAAAGGATCATGTATGTCTTTTAACTGTGTTAAGAGCAAGAAGACAGAGGCAGAGAATGCTATCACTTGAAGAAGATTTAATATTAACAAAATAATAAATAAAATAATACCATTAAACAGAAACTTAACCTCTAGTCTAAAAATGTTTACAAAAAAAGTAGACTTAAGAAGGAATGGCACCCAGGATATGAGAACCACACAGCTGATTAAAATGAGTTCAGTATTTTTTCCAATTATTGAAAGAACTTAAAGATATGCTTGCACAGCAACTCATTGTTAAAAACTACAGAGGAAGAAATCAGGTTTTCTTAATCTTATTTCAGAAAAATATTCTATAAGGTATAAATGGTAAACCTAATAAAACTGAGCGATTATTAAATAGATGGTTTATAAACGTTTGCAAAAGAAAATGATGCTTGCTTAAAGTCACCATAGGTCTACCAACAAAAGTTCGCCAGAAATCAAATTTATTATATTCTTCAACATGCTTCAACAGGTTATAGCTGTTCTTTCTACATTGTTTGTTTCCATTTCTTTTCTTGTAAAAGAACACTGGTTTTCTTTTCTTTTTTTTTTTTTTTGTTAAATTTTTAACTTTTTTGGCTGCACCGCATGGCATGTGGGATCTTAGTTCCCTGATCAGGGATGGAACCCACGCCCCCTGCAGTGGAAGTGTGGAGTCTTAACCACTGGACCATCAGGGAAGTCCAACCCTGGTTTTCTTTTGTGGAACTATTCCCACTCTACTCTGTGTTCATGGTGTTGGTATGGCCTTGTCTAGGTTTTGCCATTCAGAGAATTCCATCTCTCAGGCAAGTGGACTGTATCATCAGACAATAAGGAGAAAACTGGGACTTTTCTGCAACCATATAGAAAAAGGAAAGCACTTCCTCTGGCACTACCAACTGGAGGAATATGAATTTGTAATTTTTGGTGGCAATTTTATATCATGAGGGGAAACTTTACTGAGAATATAGTCAAGACACAGAACTTCTAAGCTGAGAGATGGAGACAGAATTCTAGCAACGCGATTTGATTATTTGGAATTTTCAGTTAAGCAAAAACGCTATTCATTATTTATGCCACTCTGAGTTTGTTGAAACTAAAAAGAGTTCTAGTTCTGAAATTGCTCCCTGGAAGTGGAGTATTAGAACTGAAAAACTTAAAGTGTGGATTACGTTTACTTGCTGAAGAATACAAGATGAGGATTCCCCCTAACCTTGGTTGAGAAGATATTGATACCAGTTATACAATGGAGAAAATTGCTTATACTTCCTGCCAAGTTCATGCAGAATTCACTTGGCTCTCAGATTTTCAGTTCTCTGAGGCTAGGGCTTTTGGAAATTCTGTAGAGAAATGGCAGTATTTTGGAATGTGTTGACAATTTTTTGTGGCTTTCAATAAGTTCTTCTGAGAGAGAGAGATGAGTTTCTTCTAAATAGCCTATTTGAAAACAGAAGAAATAAATACAAACTAGTGAAGAGATGCTCTTTGTGCCTGCAGCCAGTGACATGAGGTGGCTGAGAATCTGATAATCCTCAGTTTGACAGGATTGTAAATCTTAATACCCTGCCCCAAGCTAGAGTTCATGGTAGAAAAAGCAGCTAAGGAGGTAAGAAGCAAAATGAAGATAGTACTTTAAAAACCCTGGAGAAACCACTGTTCTCCCCATGTAGCTAAGTTTTTCGATTTCTGATTGACAAGTGTAAAAATTGTTCCCACTGCAGAGTATAGTCCACTGGGAAACAACCTTGAAGAAAGGACTCTATTAGTTCCATTGCTGCGGAATAGTGGTTGAGATGGAATCCATTATACCCAGTACTGGGGGAATGGCAGAGCACCAAAGCCTCTTGTAAAAGGGAAGGAATTCCCACTCAGTGGTCTAGATTTGTGACTGGACCAAATCTCTGGTTTTGGTTATTAGTCTATGAAGTTTTGATTTCCCAATATATATTGCATATGTTGAGTTGGTTTAAAGTTTATTGGCTAACCCTAAGTTTCTGAACCGTAAAGAACTTTGCCTAGTAAAGACCAAGAGGTATGCTTGTGCTTGGAGTTATATGCAATTTAACTCTGAGTGAACCTTACCTCACCGTGTCCTTAATGTCTTAAGAGTTTTTACTGAATACATCACAGGTTCAAATTCTGTCATGAGGGAAAGTAATTAAAGAAGTTAGATTATCACTCTTTATAACCATGGTCTTCTAGGCCTACAAAGGCTCTTCTCTAAGCACAGACTTAGATCTCTGTTTACTGCCCTAAGTGGCCTGAAAAACAACAGCAATGTAGGATTTAGAGTTATTTATATAGTTAAAAATATCTCATCTTAAGGCAGAACACTAAAAGCAGGTAAAATAATTTTTATTGGAACACAAAAAATAGATAAAATATACATGTTTAGCATTATATTTAATAGGGGATAAAGATACTGTGAAATAATAATTGGTCCCTTAGTCTTTGTGCCTCGAACATTTTGATCTTGGTACATTTAAATAATCAAATTTTCATCTCTACTATAGATGAGAGGCTGTCATATTTAGAAATCCTCAGATTCTACTACTAAAAATGACCAAAATCTAGGAGAAAAATTGACATTTTAGGATCTAAAATATCTCCGATAATAGAATTACAATTCAAAAGGCATCCATATATTAATTTTTTATTGTCCATGTATAATTTTTAAAAATTTAAAACATGATTTTCTTAAAGATAAAGGAACTTGTTTCAAAATTACTCACCTCATTATTGAAGGAACCAATAAAATGGTAAATCTGGTCCAAATGAGAATTAGAGGAATAAGGATTATATAGTCTTTCAAAAAAGGCATTTAAAAATTGAGATTGCTGGTTTAGATACAAATATGGTGACTGCCTTACAAGGCAGTATAACCATAACCTTTGTGTTTTATCTTTTATGCTAAGCAGAAATGTGCAAATTAACATTCACAGAATCAATGCCCTTACTTAATAGGAAATAGCAAAGATAAACATAAGCACATTTCTCTAGATCAGAGGCTAACAAACTAAGCCAGCTGACCAATCTCCTGGTTTTTTGTGAAGTTTTAATGTCACACAGCCATACCCGTTAATTTATGCATTGTTAGTGGCTAATCTGAGTATTTGTTACGTAGAGTGTATGACTTGAAAAACCTAAAATACTTTAAGAAAAAGTTTGCCTACCTCTGCCTTAGATAATTAAATGATATTTAAATAAATAACTTATTAACAGTACCCTATTTTGAGAAATAATTTCTAAACAATAGTCTTGATGATGAAAAGGTTGTTCTTTTTATGTGTAGGTAAGGTCTGCTTATTTTATATAGGTTTAGCAAGAGTTGCCTATATAAGCCTCTTTATGCACACAATGTCCAGTAACTTATGAGTCTAAATAATTAAGTTCTTTTCAAGAAATTTTTATTTAAAATCTCATGTGCTTTTAAAAGCCGCAACAGTTTACTGTTCTGTACCGATGATAGAAAATCAAGTGAAAGAAGTTCTCTCTACCAGCATTATCTGTAGATTGGGGTGACTTTCTCTCACCTTGAGGTCCACCAGATTTTCTAAAGTTCTGGGCCTGTCATGGAGTCACTCCCTCACCAGCTGGGAGGCTGGGGCCCTGCAATCTGGGTGCCAAGCCTGTTTCCTTAGAAAGATTGGAAGGTGTTGGCTCCACATATAAAGTGAAGTTCTTTGTCATTAATGGTGGGCTTGTTATTATTAAATTGATTTATTACCAAACATGACACTCCAGGTATGATGTTGATTATTGTGTACTTAGTTTGTTCAATTTTATGCTAATATAGAGGAAGATTAAGTCTTATTGTACTTATATGAGTAACAATATAATGGAAAATAAGGAGACTGAATAAAAGTAATTGTTACGAAAGTCACTTTTCAGTAGAACAAAATTACTCTTTTCCTTGAAAAACAAAAAGATACACTGTTACTTTGCATACACAGTTGTATTTCTTTGCCATTATTATTTCCAGTATATACTCAATCACCCATGTTAATTATACGTTTACCCAAATTTAAACTAACCACATCACCCATCTTAATTATAACTTTTAGCCAAATTAACTACTGTTTCACAAAGAAAACTAGGAATTAGGTAATTGAAAATTGTCTGTTATACACAGGCATTTCAACAAAGCAGCAAAGCTCACGAACATATCTAATGACCACCTATAAACACCCACATTATTTTCTCACCAAAAGTATAAGCACTCTGTAACATAACAAACTAAGAAACAGAACTTTCTAGCTTCTAAACTATACTTTGTGAACAATGTTTCAGTAGTCTATCTTACTTAGGCAATATTAGATATGCAAAGATTTATATTTGAACTCAATTTAATATTATCTAAGTTTTTTAAATTAAGTATCTTAAAGGATGTTTAAGCTAACATACTACTGAGCAAAATTATCATTAAAATGTTTTTTGGAAATATGGTTTAATTTAGTAGAAAGTATAACTATGTTTCTTTTTTTTTCCTTTTTTTTAATCCTAGACATGATGTAAGAGTAATGTTAGTTCATCTGATAGCCAGCATAAGCAGTTTAGGAAGTTCAGAATACCTAGTTCTCTATGAAAAAAATTGAGTACCTGTATTACATATTCCAAGATGATAAAATCAGAGAAAGTGTATTTAGTTCTTTTTTTAAATCATATTTTCAAACCCTCTGGTTGGTCTAAGGATTCATCTTGATTGACTGAATTTGAATTCTTATACTACAATTCTGCTGAAGTAGCAGTTTCTATAAGAGGGATTTTTTAAAAAGCTACTATATTTACAGTAGTAAAAATTTCATTTAAAGAAAAACTTATTCCGGACAACTGGGGAGGATATAATGCTTATGTAAACATGTGTTAATCTCTTCAAACCAATCAGAACAGAGCTGTTTATGTTTGAGATTTTCTAATCTTATTTATTAATATCTTGCAGAGATAAGAAAATATTTCACACTCGATAAAAGGTAAATGCCTTTATAGCTCTTCAGTCTCAGCAATGGTCAAGATAAAAGAAACAGAAAAACTCATAATCCAGATCTCAAAGGGCTATCCTTTGAGATCAAGAAAGATTTTCCTAATCGATAAGAGGTCATATAAACAAATCTAAAAACAAAAGAAGAAAAAAAATCTTGCAAATCATTTTTTTGTTGTTGTTTTTGACTGACAGAAAACAAATTTGTTTTAATTTTGTTCTCAATTTCCGAACCTGTTGCCACTGCCATTATGCCCTCCTCCCTCTGCCTATCACTTGCTAACAAACTGACAGCCACATGGTGTTGCTAGAAAACATCATTCAAGTATTTTTTCCTTCAATCCAAAAAGTAAAGAACAATTGCACTCTCCCAAAGGTTATATAATATTAGAATGGATAAGGATATTAAAGTTCACTTTTAATAGACAACTTTTTAGAGAAGTTTTAGGTTTGAAGCAAAATTGAGTGGAAGGTACAGAGATTTCTCATTAATCCCTACCCCTGATTATGCATAGCCTACTCCATTTTTTAACATTCCACATCAGAGTAATACGATTGTTAAAAATCAGTGAAACTACATCATTATCACACAGTCTGTAGTTTACATTAGGATTCACTCTTTGTGTTGTACAGTGCATGGGTTTGGACAAATATATAACGACATGTATTCACAATTATAGTATCATACAGAGTAGTTTCACTGTCCTAAAAATACTCCGTGCTTGACTGATTTATCCTTCCCTCCCTCCTAGCATCTGGCAACCACTGATCTTTTTCCTGTCTCTATAGTTTTGCCTTTTCCAGAATGTCATATATTTGGAATCGTACAGTACATAGTTTTTTCTGATTGGCTTCTTTCAATTAGTAACATGCCTTTAAATTTCCTCCATGTCTTTCAATGAGCTTTCAAATGAGCTTGATAATTCATTTCTTTTTTAGTGATGAATAATATTTCATTATCTAGATCTACCAAAGTTTGTCCTTACACTTACTGAAGGGCATTTTGGTTGCATCCAGATTTTGGCAATTGTGAATAAGGCTGCTCTAAACATCTATGTGCAGGTTTTTGTACGGACATAAGTTTTCAACTCTTTTTGGTAAATACAAGGAACATGATTGCAGGATCATATGGTAAGAATATGTTTAGTTTTGTAAGAAACAGCCAAAGTGTCTTCCAACATGGCTTCATTTTGCATTTCCACAAGCAGTGTATGAGAATTCCTGTTGTCCCACATCCTTGCTGGCATTTGGTGTTGTCAGTGTTCTAGGTTTTGGCCATTCTAATAGGTGTGTAGTGGTATCTTATGATTGTTTCAGTTTGCATTACCTAGATGACATGATGTACAGCATATTTTCATGTACATATTTGCCATCTATATATCTTCTTTGATGAGGTGTCTGTTCTATTAAGGTCTTTGGCCCATTTTTTAGTGGGGTTGTTTGTTTTCTTTGATAAAAATTATATATATTTCAGGTGTGCAATGTAACATTTTGATATAGTCCATATGCATAGTGAAATGATTTCTACAGTCAAGCTAATTAACATATCCATCTCTTCACATAGTTACCATATGTGTGTGTGTGTGTGGTGAGAGTACCTGAAATCTACTCTTGTAGCAAATTTCCAATATACAATACAGTATTAACTATAGTCATCATGCTGTGCACCAGATCTCTAGAACTTATTCATCTTACATAATGGCAACTTTGTACCCTTTGGCCAACATCTCCCAATTTCCCCCACCTCCCCATCCCTAGTAACTACTGTTCTATTCCACTTTTCTATGAATTCAACTTCATTAGATTCCGCGTATAGGTGAGCTCATGCAGTATTTTTCTTAATATGTCTGGCTTATTTCACTTAACATAATATCTTTCATGTCGTTGTAAATGGCAAGATCTCCTTTTTTAAGGCTAAATAATTTGTGTGTGTGTGTAATCACAATTTCTTTATTCATTCGTCCATCAACAGACACTTAGATTGTTCATATCTTGGCTATTGCGAATAATGCTGAAATAAATATGATTCAGCTGTTTGTCTTATTGTTGACTTTTAAGAGTTCTTTGTATGTTTTGGATAACAGTCCTTTATTCAATGTGTATTTTTCAAATATTTTCTCCTAATCTGTGGCTGTTTTTTCATTCACTTGATACTGTCTTTTGCAGAACAGAAGTTTTTAATTTTAATAAAGCACAGCTTATCAATTATTTCTTTCATGGATCATACCTTTGGTGTTTTATCTGAAAAGGCGTATCATATCCAAGGTCATCTAGGTTTTCTCCCATGTTATCTTCTAACACTTTTGCATGTTACATTTAGGTCTGTAATTCATTTTGAATTAATTTTTGTGACGAGTATAAGGTCTGTGTCTAGATTCATTTAGATCCCAATTGGTCATGGCGTATAATTCTTTTTATATGTTTTTGGATTTGATTTGCTAACAATTTTGTTGAGAAATTTGCATCTATGTTCATCAGAGTTAATGATCTGTAGTTTTCTTATATTTGTCTGGTTTTGGTATTGGAGTAATGATGGCCTCATAGAATGAGTTAGGAAGTATTCCTTTTGCTTCTATATTCTGGAAGAGATTATAGACAATTGGTATAATTTCTTTCTTAAATGTTTGGTAGTGAACTAATTACCAGTGAACTCATCTGGTCCTGGTGATTTCTGCTTCAGAAGATTACTAATTGTTTATTCAACGTGTTTAATATATATAGACCTATTCAGATTGTCTATTTCTTCTTGTTTGAGTTTTGGCGGATTGTGCCTTTCAAGGAATTCATCCATTTTATCTAGCTTATCAAAATTGCGTGTATACATCAAAAATTTTCTACCAGTGTTTTTGCATATTTCCACAACAGAATACAGAAAAAGGATTTATTTTAAAGAGAAGAAAAATAGTTTTTGCATTTCTAAATGTTTTGAAAACCATTATACGATGAGAAAAATCAATTCAGATAAAAACTGATTTGATTTGACAATTTTTGTCAGTTCAAAGTATCAATTGAATAACAATCAAAACCCTGTATTTTAGAGACCCAGTGCAGCATTTACCTCTGCTCTCTTGTCTTCCAATTCTAACTTCCTTTGATTTCCAATGCTATTGATTTGGAATAGCAAACTTTTGTTAAATTTGGGGGCTGATATACCGGGCTAAGCTTTGTCTATGAACATCATTCATGGCATGGATTCTGTAAGATGTGGATTTTTGAGTGTTCATTTAAGACTGCTAAGAAGACTTTAACCTATTTTTTCTCACTTGGCCAGCCGTCCATGTGAGCTGTAAATAAATATATTTTTTAGGTGATGGCAAGAATTAAAAGTGCAGTTAGAAACATTTATTATAGATATTGAACCTAAAGTGTGCCCTCTCAGACATTTTTGACACCCTTCTAAGCAAGAAATCACATGAAAATATGGTGATCATTGGGATAATGAAATTTGAACTCTAGGAACTTCTAATTTTTCTACAACTGTAATTATGAGTATTTGTTATCAAGTACATTTTACATAATCATGACTTTTTAGGATCACAAGCATCAGAGGATATAAAATACTGTGTTCCAAAGCTTTTCTAGTGACCATTTTTTACCCTTTGTTCATATGTATAAGATATCAGATTTGACTTATTAATGGTGTTAATTCAACATAAATTTTCTCTGCGGATTATATTTCCTTCATGGTCAGAACAAAAACTTCTCAGACTCCTGGGTTTCTTTTGAATTTCCTTCATTTCACATCCTGTGTCAAAATTGTAATGATGCTACACAGTATTGTATTTCTGGTGTCATCCACTTGCTTATATCAGATTTTGATTATCCGTGTGATTAGGTTACTGATGTTGCTATGTACATCCTGCTTGTTCTGCTAATTACTTTAGACACATTCTCTCAAACAGAAAGACAATATCTTCTGCATCACGACATTTTTAAGGAATTTCTTTTTATTTTCCTGTAAACTTGTTTTAAAAGAGGATTTTCCTTTGTCCACTTTTGAATAATTTAAATATAAGTTAAGATGCAATTAAGAAAATTTTAAAAAACGACAGATATATAGTGCTTTTCACAATGATTATGAAATGACTGTATAACACATGCAGGAAACAGTAACGTGTGTCAGATATCAACCAGAAAAGAACATTTAATAGGTAAACATCAAGATCATGTGATACAACGCTATCATGAATGGAGAAATACATACTGTACATTGTTGTAAACTAATAAGAAATGTGTGTCTCAATCCAAGAAAATTTGAATATAAGAAAATCATTAATTGAATCACAGGCCATTAATTAATTAATTATAAATTCCAGCTGAATAACAATATCGTTTCTATTTCCTACAGATTGTTTGGTCCTTGCAAAAATTGCAATAAACTTTCTTTAGTTCTCTAAGTATAGACTCTGAAATGGAGATTTGCTTGCAGGGAGTTTACTGGGGGGTCCTCTCAGTATTAAAACCTGTGATATAGGTTGAAAGTTTGTGCCCCCCCCAAATTCATATGCTGAAATCCTAACCCCCAAGGTGGTGGTATTAGGAGGGAGGGGTTTTTGGAGTTGATTGTGGCATAAGGGTAGAGCTGTAATGATTGGGATTAGTGCCCTTATAGGAGAGACCCCAGAGAGCTCCCTCTCCCCTCTCTGTCATGTGAGATTACAGCCAGAAGAGGGCCCTCTGTGAACTAGGAAGTGGGCCCTCACCTGACACCAGATCTACCAGCACCTTGATCTTGGAATTCCCAGCCTCTAGAACTATGAGAAATAAATTTCTGTTGTTCATTAGCCACATAGTTTGTTATTTTGTTATAGCAGCCAGACTGAACAACCTGGGAGGGAGGAAATGAAGGAAGCAGGATCTGGTACAGGAATTGCAGTGCCGTGTGGAGTTGTGCAACTACGTGGCCCTCAGAATTGTGAATGGAAACAAGAGGGCTGGGGTTTTGTATACATGCGTACAGCAGGAACCAGGGAGGGGTTTCAAGGTAGGCTGAAGCAGCTCCCTTAGGCTGATGGCAGTTCTAGGGAAGGGATTCAGTTGTGAACTGGCAGCAGGTGACACTCCTAGCAACTGAGGGAATGAGTGCTTTAATCTGTATCATGGAAGTATAAGCAGCACAGCCTAGCATTTACCACTTGCCAGTAACCCAATATATCCTGGTGATGTGCAGGACTTTAATATACTTTTCTAATTATCATTAAAAGGTATCGACTGTTTATCAAACCAACAAATGTTAAAAGGTGATGCTTATTTAATGATGGTTTGAATGGTACAGTAATAAACTAAAACTTTCCCAAAAGAGGTGAATATAAAAATAAATTATTCATTGATAAAATATGTTTTAAATGCAGTAGGAATATAGCTTCTTTAAAAACCAGTAAAATTAAAAAGAAAATGTAAAATATGGCAAAGTATTAACAGTATATTTTGTTGTTTTAGTTATTTTGTGGAACATATTTTTTTTAATACTTTTTTCTATTTTTCCATTTTTTGTCAATGAGCCTATATTATTTTGACAAACAGGTGACTTCAAAAATTAATAATGACTTTGGGGGGATAGCTTAGTATGTGTAAAAGCTCAAAGAGAGAAGTAGGAATCATGACATTATTCAATGCTATACTCCAGTGTAGTTAAGGACAGACAAACAGTAGATGATTTTTGCAAACCTTGGGTTTCTTGACATTGGTTTACTTTCTCTGGACATTCTGTTGTTATTTTTAACATGGTCATTTTGCCCTCTAGGTTGCATATTATTTCTGCTGAATCAAGACCACACTATCCTAAAACAGTATACTACTATATATAAGTTTTGCTGATAGCAGTTATTTTTCAACTTTGTTATGTTTCACTACATCCTTGAGGAATTTATCCAAATCTCTGAGTGTTTTTTTTTTTTTTTTTAATTTTGTTCTTTCATATCACATGTCCAACAGGAACAGAAAACCATGATATTATGTAAGAGACCACTCTATTCCTGGAGTGTTTCTTGCCCAAATACAGTAAACTATAGCAACTTTTCTAGAAAAATGAAGCATATAAAGCTTTGCAATATGTGAGGCATTTGGGGAGGAAGGATGTTGGGAGGGAGAGAGAAAGAAGAGAATGTAAATGGAAAGAAATGACGAGAGGGAAGCAAACTAGAATGATGAGAGAAAATAGAAAAATGATTTCCAGTTGGTATGTCTGTCTTCATTCCATTAGCAACAGAAATAGCATGTATACATCTTATCGCCTCTGGCTGCAGGGCTAACACCATTTCCTGGAGGTGTAGAGGAAGGCTGTGCTGCTTTAATTTCAGCACAAGGACATCTGTGCTCTAAACCTACATCTTAATAAGGTAAATGGTCTGTTTTAGATATCAGATATCTAAACACTGTTCTTTTGTATTAGCTGCATTTCTATGTGGTCAGTTCTCTGGGCTGCAACCCAAATAATGATATGTATATGCGTGTATATGAAATCATTGTTCCTATAATTGTGCTGTGCCTGACCTCAAAGCAAATGTTGATATGTTTATCTGCCTTGGCTTGTTTCTTGTTATTAGAACACATTAGTTCTGAAAACAAAACAGTGAATGTTATCTTTTTAAAGCTTTTTTAAATTAACTTCTTATCTACCAGAATCATGAGGGAAATGCCATATTTAAGAAATAAATTAGTATTTCTAAGTAATATTTACTGTTACATAGTATTTATTCCTTTCACTATCATAACTGGAAAATACAGGCAACTCGTTCTTTCATAATAAGAGAGAAATGGGATTTATGTGTTGTATGCCAAAAGAAAAAAATTATAAAATATCTACAGGAAATGGCAAACTCATCAGGAAAAAGTTAATATAATATTAAAGTGTCAAGTCTCTATAACTTTACAAAAGTCCACATGTAAAAAAAAAAGTCACCAGATTCTATTAGACATAAATAGTATTGTTAATAGTGTGCAAAGAGCTTGCTTACATTTTATTCCACAGGTGCCTTTGTCATAGAGAGTTTGAAGGAAGGATATTAATGTCCTCTGTATATAAGGTTAGAGTTTAGTAAAAATTATAAAAGTGAGCTAGTAAACCTCGAAGGCAAAAAATCTATGAACCATACTGAGTGTGGACCAATAACTGATGACTGTAATTATCTTGAGGGAAGTGATTTAATATAATATTAAAACAGGCTTGAACATGTAGTTCTTGGTTGTGTTTTTCTATATACAAGACAGCTAGATACATGAGTATGTGGGGATCATACCAGGTAGGAAGAAGTTCTGTGTTAGTATGTGGTGGTTGTATCACTAGTCATTACTCAAGAAAGTAGGAAGGAAACATAAATAAAATAGTTGAGGAATTTAATATTCATTTTATAGATGGATATGAATATATCAACACCCAAATCCCTGATCATTTTGGTTACTCTTGCCATGCTGGCTTCACGGAACTGTAAGTGCCTGGAATGGAAGTTTCACTCCACTGTGAAGAGCTTGAATCCAACAAAAGATGAATATGTGCAATTTGTGCAGTAGTGGAAGTGTCAGTTTGACAGCTCTTTTGATTCAAGCTCAATTTAGCTGTCCCCTCCCCTCCCTTTCTTTTCCCTCTATCCCACCCTCTATTATTCTAAACTAAGAGCTACTCATCTAAGATACAGATGAACAAATAGACATGAACAAAGAGCAATGCTGAAGAAAATGTAAATGCGTACTTTGAAGCCATGTAAATATGCAGGTTATCCCATAAAATAGCATGAAATGGCCAAGGGAAATGACATTAAACAGTAAATGGAGGTGGATCAGAGTGAATTTGGAAAAGGACAAGGGAAAAGGTCATTGCCAAAAAGCATAAGGTCAATATTTTAATATGACAGTATCAAACTATCACACTTTTTAAAGGCATTAAAGCAAGGGTTTTAAGATCCTTGAAAAACTTAGTAAATGCTCATTAAATGTGAGCTGCTAGTATTATTATTATCTGCCCTATAGCTTTCTTTTTTTTCCCTAAGTATCTCTAATATAGTTTATTTTTACCCTCTTTTTGAAGTTTATACATGTGGTACAATGCACTATTTATTTCACTGTGCCTGGCTTCTTTTACTCAACATTATGTCTTTAAGATTCATACATGTGGTTGTGTGCCTCTGTAGTTCATTTCCAATGCTGTATAATGTCTCATAATTTGAATATACCACACTGTGTTTACCTATTCTATTACTGATGGCCATTTGATTGTTTCCTGTTTGGACCTATTTTGAACACTTCACTTTCTATATTCTTTTGCATGTACCTGGAGCATTATAATCATACCTTTCTGAGGCTATAGATTCAGGAACAGAAAAGGGTATATGTGTATCTTCAGCTTTAGTCAACACTGCCAAATTTTGTTCAGAGTAGTTTACAAACCTCTATTCCCATCTGCTGTGTATAAGAATTCACTTCCCACCAACATTTTCTATTGTCAAACATTTTAATTTTTGTCTATCTTCTGGACTCATACTGATATCATTGTGGTTTTAATCTGTATTTCCCTATAATTAATGAGGTTAGGAACATTTTTACGGATCTATTGGCTCTGTTCACATTCTCTTTTGTGAAGTACCTGCTCACATCTTGTGCCATTTTCTTGTTAGATTATTTTTCTTGTTGGTTTTGAAAGCATGTACACATTTGGGGTACAAGCTTTTGATGATGAGTCAAAAATGTATTTTCACAATATGGCTTTCCTTTCCCCTCTCTTTAGTCTGTCTTTCAATGATTTCAAAAAATCAGTGCACTCAGAACTTATCCATTTTTGTAATACTGATAAATGCTTTCTGAGTCTTGTTTTAAAAAATCTTTTCTACCTAGAGAACATAAAGATATTCTACATAACATTACAATCAGCATGAATTGATTTTTTTTTTTCCTTTGTACGTGAAATGAGGTAGAGGAATGTCTCTCTTTTATTTTTATTTTTCCCCCAGTATGGATGTTCTAGCATCGTTTCTTGAAAAGACCACCTTACTCTCCCTGCTCTGCAGTGTCACCTCTGTCATAAATCAGGTGTTCATAGATACCTAGGTCTGCTTTCATTCTGGGGCACTTGGTTTTTCTGTCTGAGACAGACCCACACTTTCATTTCCATAATTTTAGGCTAAATCTTGACTTTCAGTGGAGCAGGTTCTCTCACCTTGACTCTTGTTAAGTTTCTTTGCTATTTTCTGACCGTTGTATTTTCACATAAATTTTAGAATCAGCCTATCAAGTTCCACCAAAAAAATGTTTTTAAGTATTCAGATTTTGTGTGGGACTGCATTATATCTATAAATTGGGAAGAACTGACAACTTTTATAATATTGAGCTTTCCAATTCATGAACACGATTTATGTCTCTCCCTACCCCTGCATTTCCTTAGATGTTTCTTTCATTAAAATTTTATAGCTTTCTCTGTAGAGTCTTGCGTATCTCTTGGGAGCTACATTCCTAAGTGTTTAATAATTCATCTCTTGATCCTTCTGCATTCTAGGTATATCCAATCACAGTAATATAATAACATTTTAATTTCTTTTTTCAATTCTTAAAACTTTTTCACTCTATCTTGTCTTACTGCCTTAGCCAAAACCGCCAATTCAATGATAAACAAAATTGGACATAGCAGGTATTTTTCTTTTTTACCCAAACTCAAGGGAATCCATTTTATGTCTCCAATTAAAATGTTTGCTGTAGATTTTTTGTACATACAGAGAAGAAGTAAGCAAAACTTATTAAACAAGAAAGTTATCCACGGCTCCTGTCAATCTCTCATACCCTACATTTTACCCACCAGTACTTCTTACCACCTCCAGGCAGCCATATAGCTTTCTTGACATAAATCAAGCAGAAGTTTTCATTGGTCTTCATTTTTTATATAGCTAGGCATGTCCATGTAAGAACAATTTTTCCCATTAGAATCTTAAGTAATTTTGATGAATCACTTCGTTTTTATCATTTTTTTGCTGCACCGAGCAGCATGTGCCATCATCTTAGTTCCCCAATCGGGGCTTGAACCCGTGCCCCCTGCATTGAAAGCGCAGCATCTTAACCCCTGGACCACCAGGGAAGTCCCTCATTTTTATCATTCTAATGTCAAAAGTTGAATTTAAAATGCCCTTAATAAATGAATATTTTATATGTGTCTAGTTATCTTTCATGTAGGGGCTTCTTCACAAATAGGCAGGATTGCTGCCCTTTAGTACATCTATTTTTAAATATAAATAATAGGTAAAATACACGTATCTATTTTAAAATAAGCATTAAGTAAAACCTATTCTGATTTTTTTCAAATGGAAAACGTCTCACTTTTATGGCCGCCTTAGAATAATTCAAATAGACTTCCATCTGTTAGCTATAGAGAACATACTATTGTCAACATTTTCATCCATGTTTGGGCTAAAGGCTACTAAAGAGACAAAGTGAATTTAAGGGTCATGATATCTAAGGAGCAGATTTGCAAATATTTTAGGACTTTTAAAATGAAAATTTTAGACACATAGTCACAGTAATTTCTTTTTTTTTTTTAAGATTAATGAAAATATTTTTATTGCAAAATATGACTGTTAAATACAGCCATATACTGCTAAATCCAAATAATGGGGTCATATTTTTTCTTTTTTTTTTTTGTTTTTTTGTTTTTTTGTTTTAGAAAATGTTCTTGCTCTATCTGTGTCTGAAGATGAAGGACAAGGAAACCCAAACTAATCCTCTGGCTGTTCTGGCCAAATAAAATCTTTGATAGGCTTCCTTCCGGTTCCCTACCCCCAAACCCTGCTTTCCAGTCTTACCTACCCCCACCTTCGTCCCTCCCTTTCTAAATTTTTTGAGTATTTCCTATGGTACTATGCTATCTGTGGGGAGGATAATAAAAACCACATAGTCATTTCTCCTTAAATTGGATTTTTATTCTCCTTCAGGTATGAAATGAGAAAAATACTATATGATCTTGAAGAGTGGTCATAATTGATCACAAAATCATTATTCTCCAACTCCAAAACACATTTTGAACAAATTCTTCAAATATATCAGTTATCTACAAATATCTTCAATGCAACATTTTTCTTTAGGTGTGTATTTTAAACTTTTTTCTCTAAATAAGTTATGCTTACTGATTCATCCTTCTCTCACAACAAAAATTCAACAGAATCCTCCAAAATTCATGAAAACAAACATATTTTTCATCTCATATCCCTAATTTTCATCTTGTTTTAACTTATCTGTTGGAAAAATTGTTTTCTATTTTAAAAAATTAAGGAAATGCTTAGCTAATTCAATTATAAAATATAAATATATTATAATATGTAAATATTATAATATATAATATAAATATATATAAATATTGCATTAGTATTAAATATTAAATATATATGATATACATATTATAATATATAAAATATAGCTAATTATTAACTAATTCAATTATAAAATTCAATTATAAAATATATAATTATACTTTTATAAAATTATAAAATATATAAAATCTTCAACAATATTAAAAATATTCTTGAACATTTATTTCTTTATTATTTGTTGAGTGCTAACTAGCACTTCTGATCGTCTACATGTTGGGATATTTGGTTGAAAGTCATTACAATCCTCCATAAACTCAGTCTATAGAAAGCAGGCCCATGCAGAAATAACCTTTATTGGAAATACTATGAGAGCTGTTCAGCAAAGAAGAGGAACGGATGATTGGCAGAGTAACAGATTTCATAAACATTGACCCTCCCATTATTGAAATTTAATTGGTGAAATGAGAAATAAACATGGACTTGAGGATATGGGGAGGGGGTGGAGTGAGATGTGACAGGGTGAGAGAGTGTCATGGACATATATACACTACCAAATGTAAAATAGATAGCTAGTGGGAAGCAGCCGCATAGCACAGGGAGATCAGCTCGGTGCTTTGTGACCACCTAGAGGGATGGGATAGGGAGGGTGGGAGGGAGGGAGATGCAAGAGGGAAGAGATATGGGAGCATATTGTATATGTATAACTGATTCACTTTGTTATAAAGCAGAAGCTAACACACCATTGTAAGGCAATTATACTTCAATAAAGATGTTTAAAAAAAAAAAAAAAAAGCAATACAAGGCTCCATATAATAAGTACAAGCTTAGTACCATGCTCAGTAGATTCTGCAGAAGTTCAGTAGGGGCAATCCTTTCCTTTTAAGAAAGTTAAAGAAGGTAGATGGTCTTTATATTAATGAGAGTTGGGTACAAAAAGTCTATTTCAGAATTCATCTTTTTGGAAATTCTAAGATACCCTTTAAAATTCCCAAGGCAGGTATTATAATGCACTTAACTAAAATGGAATCAGAGTTAAGTTATATAGCACAAGGCTACTTAGTGGCAAAGTTAAAACACAACCTGAATTCTGGAATCCCAGCTCATTCTTTTTCCTTTATTAAAGCTAAACTGTATGGGCTTGAAATTATTTTGGGCCTTATTGTTGGTGCTTAGTATACTATTAAGCATGAATAAGAAATTATTAAATATTCCTGGTATTATTATATATAATGCTGGTAATTATATCCAACTTGGAAATTCAATTTCATAAGTCAATATCTATGACAAAATTATATGCAAAGGGGCTATCTGACTTGATTTCTATTACTAGGATTGTTGATTTATCACTCTATAGAAATCAGCTGATTGCATGTGTTTAACTGTATATAGGAATTATTAAAGTTATATATATGTATATATAAATATCTTTTAGGCTGATTTTCTAACTGTGCTCAACTGGGCTTATTGGAAGAGAAATTTAGTAAAATACATGGATTTGAATTCAGGGAACAGTTAGGTTTAAACAAAATATTTTTAAAGAGGAATTTTCTTAATTAGCACCATTTAAACTAGGAAAATAAATTTTATTTATGTATCCTTTTGAACATGGCCTAGAGACTCATTCTAAGGCATTTAAAAAAATGGTTAATAATTGACATGAATGGGGTGTTTAGAGCATGCAGCAAGGGAAAGTTGAGAGCTAATCCATTAAAATAAGGTCTAAACAAAATCCTTTATGGGGCCCTAGAATTTAAGCTGCCTATAGTGGTGGGAAGAATAATTTATTCTCTTTGTATATATATTTATTTATGTATGTGTAAATATTTATTCTCTTTATATATATTTATTTATATATATAAAATTTATCATCCTGGTTTGGTAGATGTGATTTATTCACAAAATGTTGATTATAGAACTGGTTACAGTTTGATTACAGCGGTCTATAAGAGTGTGAGATGTGGAATTCGTACATGGTGGTTTTACAAAGGGAAAAAATCAAAACTTCTTTGAGATTAATGTATAAAGATGACTGCAGTATATTCAGTTAAAAACTCTAAAGTGTCTTATAAATATAACATTAATTAGTGTTCATATATGTTCCATTCAAATTATAGCAATAAAATTCAGAATTAGGACATATAATTAAATTTTTAAGCTTTTCATTAGTTTTCAAGGAGGTAAACCTTTTCCTCTATCCCTTACGTAGCCTAAATTCATAGAGTTGGTTTATTTTAGTTGCATAGTTTATTGAATTTTATAATAGCTGTAAACTTATTATCTGAGTTATATTCTAGCCTATCAGTAACAGTTGTAAGATCAAGGGTCAAGATAGCTTCTCTAGTTTTTTCATTTGCAACATATCTTTGTTATTAAAATAATTTTTCTTAAAGCTAATGAATGAAAGACAGAATCTGCTGGAGCATTATTGATGTATTTTCATACTTCAGTTTTTAGAAATATGAATACCAATGAAAATCTGCTTTTACACATTAGGATTTTTTAATAAACAAAGATGAGAATTTTTACATCTATTTAATGTTTCCAATGGAAATAACACATATGTAACTTATAAATCACATACCCTATAAAAGTATTATGTATTTTATATAAATGTAAAAATAATACATAATTTTGCAATCTAATCTTATTACCACTTGTGGCTTCCTCCAATTTTACTGTGTTTTCCTTTATGGACTAAAAGAAGAGACACACAACATTAAGCAAAATCTATCACGCTTCCTTGGTAAAGCAGGTACCTGGAATCCCAGGTACTTTTGCAGGAGCTTTTATAGAAATGTGTGAATAACATAGCAAATATAAAACAAAAATATTGATCTGAAAAGTTACAAACTTGAGCTGCATTCTCTGTGTGTAATAAGACAAGCTGAGGGAAATTTACTGACTGTGAAAGATGGTCATTTGGTAGCTGTAAGAGAGCATCTTAACAGAACATAGATGTTACCCAAGTAAAAGACAACTGGCATATTGACAAAGGAAAGTGGAGGGGAAGGAAGTAGCTTCAGACATGCTGTGGGGCTAATGTCATCATTGATTCCCCCATCAAATATCATGATATTAGTTCTTTCCATCTGATATCAAGCATTCTGTCGTAATACTAAAGTCTCAGAAATGTAAAGTTAATTTAAATGTATGCTATAAAAGAGGCAACGGTGTTGTTTCTACTACACCAATAAGTAGATACATATAAGTAGATTATAACTAGGCGTTTTAAAAATCTCTCTGAGGCAAGATTATCACATGAGGTAGAAGATATTTTATTTTGGAATGATACCTTTTAAGATATCATTGATAAGCCCTTTTATAGTCAGCAATATACAATGCATAACCTTAGATGGCATTTTGTTTTACATGTTGATGAGTACTCATTTGTGATGGTAATAAGGATTGAGCTATTAGAATCATCAAGAAGGCCCAGTGTACTTCTACATAAACTAGAATGCAACAGTTGTGTTCATGATTTATTCACATTCTACACTAACCATGTTAAAATATTATATGCTTAATAGTTGGTTCTTAAATATGTTGATGTTCTAGCTTGGAAGCAAACAAATTATTTGGAGGGCACACTTCATTTTTGATTTTCCTAGTGCATGGTTTTAGACTCCTAAGATTATAAGGAATTTAAGATAATATGCAGGTCTAAGTTGAATTTAAGGGAGGATAGCCCATAGATCACCCAAACAAGCTTCCCGAGGTAAGTGTTCACTGAAGTGGTCATAACAGAATCCTTTTATTCTACTTCAAGATTGTATTTCCCTGAGGACTAGAGTAGTGAATGGAGAATCCAGTTAGAGTAAGCTTTTTGTACCAAAATAAAAATAAAACAAAACAAAAACATATGTTTTTTTCTCAAACTAGTGAATCTTTTTAAAGACAGGAAGCAGTATACAATCCTGAAGTTTAGTCCCATGACAGCTGGTAATCAACAGAAGCTAGCAATCCCACTGAGGCTCAGTTTAATCTTATTCCTTTGATTCTGAGCTGCATTTTAAGGCTCTACACAAGCTGTTCTTTTAGAAATATGCATTAATACAACATTCTTGCCTTGAGATTTGTTACCTGCACATGTTAAGTGCCATGAGAGCAGATTGAAAATCTTTGTTTGTAGTATTGCCCTCATGGCACATCAATGACTTCCTGTTGATGTGTGACAAATTAAAAATTTTGTGACCAGAATATATCCTTAACATAAGTATAGATTTAAATAAAAATGGCCACACTGGAATTTGGTGGCTTATATATTATATTGGTAAAAATGGCACAAAAATTAATGAATCTTGATAAGTCACTTACCTTTTTACTCCTGATTTAATCAAAACAAGGTAGACAAAAATGCTTATGTCTTTATTCAGAAACTCTCCATTACCATCACTTTCTGAGATCAAATCTAGAGATAAAATCCTCTGGGAATTTTCTTAAAAGACTAAATGTTGAATCCTGAAGTAGTGAACAAGAAGAATAAAAACCCTTCCTTTAGGAGAAATGACTTATCTCAATTCCAGGAGATGTATATTTTTTTCTTTTACAACATGATGACAAGTATCTAAGCTAGGTTCTTGGATTATAGTTCCTAGATCCAGTTCTTGAACTTAGGAAATAATTTAACAAGCTATGTTCATTTATTATCTCTCTGTTTAAAATCTGTTTTTTCCTTTTGAGGTAAACAGAACCAAATTACACTTTTTCACTCTCTTGGACAAGCAGAACGGTTGTTCTCAACAATGTGTTATTAAGATTATAAATAAAAGCAGCAAGAATAATTTTGGAATATTTAAAAATAACTTCTGATTACACTTAGAGTAATGAGTGACATATAAAAATGAAGACTGTGTGATCTCTTTTGAGTTAACTTTAAACTTAACATTCACATTAAAACAGATAAGACCAAGACATGGCTATATATTTTATTTAGTGTTGTAAAATTGTTTAATATTGAATACATATTGCTTAATATAATAGACATGTGCTCAAATTATGTAGCAAGGTATGTGACATTTATGTTAACCAATCAAAAGATGATGGATTGCAATAGGCTGCATGTAACAGAAATCTGACAACAATAGTTCAGTAGTTCTTTTTCTTATAACAAGATATTTGAAGATGAGTAGACCAGAGCTGGTGCAGTGATGTTATGAAATCATCCAGGACCCTAGCTTCGTCTGGCTCCTTGGGTCACCATCCTTAGCATGTGACTTTCCCCTCATGGTCACAAGTTGGCTGCTACAGATGTCATATCTGTGTCTCAGGCAGGAGAAAAGGAGGACAAAGGCAAAAAAGGCAAAGCAGCTGAGTCTTTCCTTTTTACCAGGAAAACATCTTTTTGGAAGCTCATTTAGTAGACATCCCCTTACATCTCACTGATTCAAACTCTGTTACTTATCCATTGCTAGCTGAGAAGGAGCTGAGAAAAATCAAATCTTGTAGCTAGGCTTTGGTCACCCTGAACAAAACCAGGTTTCTACTGGTAAGGAAGGCAGGGAGAACAGATGCTGTGTAGGCGATTTCAAGGTCTGCCACCATGAGATTAGAAGTCAGCTGGTAAATGTTGCCCCTGCCTCAAAGCACAGAGCAAATGTCTCCCAGGGATTGTTTCAGTTGATTCTAAGAGGCAGATTATTACATAATTAAAAGAATGTTTGTTTAATTGATTTTTTACATGTGTTTTTCTAGTATAAATTTTGGTAGAAAAAATAGCATAAGCATTAATTATTTTCATGGAACACATTAAATTTATTCAGAGCACAGTTTAGGAAATTCTGGCCTTAAGTCATAGAAATAACATATTCCAAATACCAGATATATTTACATTAAGAAAACTCAAAACTTTTCTCAAGATTTCTTTAAATCATACCCTCTCTTAGATTAAAAACATTTAATTTAATTAAAATTTAAAAATCTATTTATTTTTAAATATCTATTTATAAATATTTTTAAATAATTTATTTTTAAATATCTATATATCTCAGCACCAAACTTATTGTATCCTATTTAGAACTACAAATTTTCATTTCCAGATTCCAAATGGATAAATAGTAACACATTGTAATACTTCCTGGGAAAATTTTCTAAAACGATCATGTGCACTTGTTAATATGAATCTTTTTAGTATCTGCTTCATTGTTTTGTCATTGTCCCTGTCAGTCACAAAGTCTTCTTCTACTTTTTCTACTGACACTGGTCCATGTCCTGAGTGAAATTAATCCTTTCCTGCATTCAATTTTGAATGACTTCATTCTCAAATGTAAAAATAATATCTATATGAAAATAATACAAGCACATTGTAAAATTTTTTGAAAAATCACAAATATTTATGTCTTAGCTAGCACAAGTTCCCTCTCATAGATAACTGTAATGCAATTTATATTTTTGTGGACTTTTGAATACATATATATCTAAGGGTTGGGGGTAAAAACTCATTGTAGTTTTGATGTACACTTCCATGATAATTAGTGATGTGGAACACGTTTTCATATACCTCTGGCTGTCTGTATGTCTTCTTAGGAAAAATGGCTATTTAGATCCTCTGCCCATTTTTTAATTGGATTGTTTTTTGATATAGAGTTGTATGAGTTCTTTATAAATTTTGGGTAATAAACCATTATCAAACATATCATTTGCAAGTATTTTCTCCCATTCAGTAGGTTACCTTTTTCTTTTGATGATGGTCTTCTATGCTGTGCAAAAACTTTATAGTTTGATTAGATCCTATTTGTTTGTCTTTTGCTTTTGATGCCCTTGCCTGAGGAGACAGATCCAAAAAAATATTGCGAAGATTGTTGTCAAAGAGTGTACTGCCTATGTTTTCTTCTAGGGGTTCTATGGTTTTAGATACCTTAAAAACATTTGTCTTTAATACATTTTAAGATTATTTTTATATATGGTGTGAGAAAATGTTCTAGTTTCATTCTTTTACATATAGCTGTTCAGTTTTCTCAGCACCATTTTTTGAAGAGATTGTCTTTTTCCCATTCTATATTCTTGCCTCCTTTGTTATAGATTAATTGAACATATGTGCATGGATTTACTTCTGGGCTCTCTGTTCCACTGATCTATGTGTCTGTTTTTGTGCCAGTATCATATTGTTTTGATTATTGTAGCTCGTAGTATAGTCTGAAGTCAGGGGGCACGATACCTCTACCTTTATTCTTTTTCAATATTGCTTTGGCTATTCAGGGTATTTTGTCATTCCATGCAGATTTTAGGATTATTTGTTCTTGTTCTGTGAAAAATGTCATGGGTATTTTGATAGGAATTGCATGAAATCTGTAGGTTGATTTGTATAGTATGGACATTTTAATAATATTAATATTTGAATCCATAAACATGGGTTATCTTTCCATTTATTCGAATCACTTTTAATTTCCTTCATCAATATCTTATAGTTTTCAGAGTACAGGTATTTGCCTCCTTGTTTAGATTTATTCCTAGGTATTCTATTCTTTTTGATGCAATTGTAAATGCATAGTTCATTATTAGTATATAGAAATGAAACAACTTCTGTATATTAATTTTGTATCCTGCAAGTTTACTGAATTCATTTCTTAGTTCTAATAGTTTTTTTTTTGTAGAGTCTTTAGTGTCTTCTGTATATAGTACTATGGCATCTATACAGAGGGGAAGTTTTACTTCTTCCTTCAAATTTAGATTCCTTTTATTTCTTTTTATTGTCTGATTGCTATGGCTAGGACATTCAATACTATGTTAAATAGAAGTGATGAGAGTAGACATCTTTGTCTTGTTCCTGATCTTGGAGGGAAAGCTTTCAGCTTTTCACCATTGAGTATAATGTTACCCTTGGGTTTGTCATAAAGGCCTTTATTATATTGAGGTGTGCTTCCCTCTATACAAAATTTCTTGGTAATTTTTAATCATGAATGGATGTTCAATTTTGTCAATGCTTTTTCTGCATCTATTGAGATGATTATGTGATTTTTGTTCATATGGTGTATAATGTTGCTTGATTTGCAGATGTTGAACCATCTTTGTATCCCTAGAATAAATCCCACTTGACCATAACGTATGATCCTTTTAACATATTGTTGAACTTGGTTTGTTAATATTTTGTTGAGGATTTTTGCATCTATGCTCATCAGGGATATTGGCTTGTAATTTTCTTCTTTTTTTAGTGTCTTTGTCTGATTTTGGTATCAGGACAATGATGGCCTTATAGAATAAGTTGTAAGTGTTCTCTCTCCTTCAACTTTTTGGAATAAGGTGAGAGGGATAGGTATTAGCTCTTCTAAATATTTGGTAGAATTGCCCTGTGAAGCCATTTGGTCCTGTGCTTTTATTTTGGGGAGTTTTTTGATTACTGATTTAATTTCATTACCAGTTACCAGTCTGTTCAGATTTTCTTTTTCTTCCTGAATCAGTCTTGGAAAATTGTATGTTTCTAGGAATTTACTTATCCTAGGTTGTCCAATTTGTTAGTGTATAACTGTTCATAGTATTCTTTTATGATTATTTGTACTACTGTGAAATTGGTTGTAATGTCTCTTCTTTCATTTCTATTTTTATTTATTTGGACTCTTTTTTTTCTTTGAGTCTGGCTAAGGTTTATCAATTTTTAAAATCATTTTTAAAAAAAGCAGCTCTTAGTTTCATTGATATTTTTTATTACTTCTTTGATCTGTATTTTATTTATTTCTGCTTTGATCTCTATCATTTTCTTTTTTCTATTAACTTTGGACTTTGTTCTTTTTTTAATTCTTTTAGGAAGAAATTTAGGTTATTTGAGAATTTTCTTTTTTGAGGTAGGCCTGTATCACTATAACTTCATTCTTTAGAACAGTTTTTACTGTGTCCATAGATTTTGGAAAGTTGTGTTTCTATTTTCATTTATCTCCAGGTATTTTTTGATTTCCTCCTTGATTTCTTTGTTGACTCTCTTTTTTTTTTTTTTAGTAGCATATTTTTTATTCACTATGTGTTTTTGTGTCTTGTAGTTTTCTTCCTGTAAATGATTTCTAGTTTTATACCATTCTGGTCAGAAAAGATGCTTGATATGAGTTCAGTCTTCCTTAATTTATTGAGACTTGTTTTGTGACCTAGCATATGATCTATCATAGAGAATGTTCTATGTGTACTTTAAAAGAATGTGTATTCTGCTGCTTTTGTATAGAATGTTCTCTGTCTCTCTCTCTCTATATATATATATATATATTCATCTGATCTAATATGTCATTTAAGCCACCGGTTCCTTATTGATTTTCTGTCTGGATGATCTATACATTGATGTAAGTGGGGTATTAAAGTCCCTTACTATTATTGTATTATTGTTTGTTTCTCCCATTATGTCTATTAATATTTGCTTATATATTTAGGAAGTCCTATGTTAGGTCCATATATGTTTACAAATGTTACATCCTTTCCTTGGATTGATGCCTTTATCGTTATATAATGCTCTTCTTTGTCTTTTGTTGTAGACTTCGTTTTAAAATCTATTTTGTCTGATATGAGTATTGTTACCCCAGCTTTATTTTCATTTCCATTTGCATACAATATCTTTGTTCATCCCCTCACTTTCAGTCTGTGTGTGTTTTTAGCTCTGAAGTGAGTCTCTTGTAGGCAGCATATAGATAGGTCTTGTTGTGAAATCCATTCAGCCACCCTGTGTCTTTTGATTGAAGCACATAGTCCATTTACATTTAAATTGAGTATTGATAGATATGTACTTACTGCCATTTTGTTCCTTGCTTTCTGGTTGTTTATGTAGTTCTATTCTGCTCTTTTCTTTTAGTCTCTTACTTTGCAGTTTGATTTTCTTTTGTGTTATTTTTGGGTCCTTTCTTTTTATTTTTGGGGGGTATCTATTGTAGGATTTTGGTTTGTGGTAACCATGAGGTTCATATACATCGACCTATACATCTATATCTATATAGTTTTTTTAAATTGATAGCTATTTAAGTTCAAACACATTCTAAAGCTCTACATTTTATGCTCCACTCCAAAGTTTTGTTTTTAGTGTCATATTTTACATCTTTATGTCTATATTTTAACTGTTTATTGCAGATGATTTTATGACTTTTGTCTTTTACCCTTTGTACTGGCTTTTTTAAGTGTCTGATCTATTGCCTTTACTATATACTTACCTTTTTTTCCTTCATATATTTTCTTTCTTTTTTTCATTTATGGCTCTTTCTTTTTTGCTTAAAGAAGATCCTTTAATATTTATTGTAAGACTGATTCAGTGGTGATGAACTCTTAGTTTTTGCTAGTCTGGGAAACTCTTTCAGTCTCTCAATTCTGAATTGAATTCTACCTTGTTGGGTAGAGTATCTTTAGTTGTATGTTTTTTTTCATTTCAGCACTTTTAAAATAACATGGCATTCCCTTTGGGCCTGCAAAATTTCTGCTGAAAAAATCAGCTAATAGCCTTATGGGCATTTCCCTGTGTGTGACTCTTTGTTTATTCTCTTGCTGCCTTTAAAATTCTCTTTAACTTTTCCCATTGTAATTATGTGTCTTGCTGTATGTCTCTTTGTGTTCATTGTATTTGGGACTCTGTGATTTCTGGATCTGGATACTTGTTTCCTCCCTCAGGTTAGGGAAGTTTTCAGTCATGATTTTATCTAATATATTTTCTGCCCCTTTCTCTCTCTCATCTCCTTCTAGGACCCCTATAACGCAAATGTTAGTATGCTTGATATTGTCTCAGATGGCCCTCAAACTATCTTCATTAAATTGTTTTTTGTTGTTGTTGTTCTAATCATGTGATGTCTGCTATTCTGTCTTCCAGGTTGCATACGTGTTCTTCTGTATCACCTAATCTTCTGTTAATTCTTTCTAGTGTATTTTTCATTTCAGTTTCTACATTCTTCAGCAATAATTGGTTTCTTTATATATTTTCTAATTATTTGTTGAAGTTCTCATTGTGATCCTCTGTTCTCCCAAGTTCAGTAAGCATGAGTATTTTTACGTGTATTTCATTGAACTCTTTATCAAGTAAATTACTTACTTACCTTTCATTAGTGTTTTTTGCCCTGGGATTTTATCTCGTTCTATTATTTGGAATATATTCCTGTTTTTTTTGTTGTTGTTGTTGTTGTTTCACTTTCTCTCTTTGCCTTTATGAAATTAGGCAAAACAATTACTTACCCCTGTCTTGAAGGCATGTCCTTGTATGGGAGCATCTCTGTGTAGTCTGTGTGTGCCCACTGGCTTTCATGGGATAACTGGATCTGAAGCAATTATGGTTCCTGAGCATGCCATAGTCATTGCCTTGGTGGGGATATCCTAGAGTTGGAGGTCACTAGAGTCCAACTCTAGGACAAACCAGGGTTTCTCCTGGGATGTGCTGGGGACCACCACATTGGTGGGGTGGACTGGAGCCAGAGAAGCTAGAGCCAGAGTCTGGTGTGAACTGCAGTTTCTCCCAAGGTGTGGTGACAGTGACCACCTTGGTAGGGCTGTAGCTGGAGAGGCTGGAGCCAGAGCCTGGTGCATGCTAGGGGGAGTGTTGGGGCAGTCTTGGCAGGCCAGCCAGGTCACTAAGCACTTTTCAATCTGCTGCTTCTGCGATGGGACTATGAATTAGCACATCTTTGCATGTACCCTTTAAGGGTAGAGTCTTGCTTTCCTACAGCTCTCTAGTAAGCCCTACTTGTTTTCAAAACAGCTGAGAGAGTCATCCTCCCAGTGCCAGACCTCACTATTGGGGTGCCCAATATGGGCCTCAAACCCTCACCCTTTAGGGAGGATCCCCTAGTTTATGATGTCCCCCTCTTGTGCTTCACCTGCTGGTGGTACAAGTCCAAACTAGACAGCTTTTCTTCCTCTCCTTCCAAGCTTTGTGTGTGTGTGTGTGTGTGTGTGTGTGTGTGGTTTTCTTTATATTATTGGTTGTAGAAGAGCCATTCTTCTCATCTTCCAGTCGTTCTCAGAGAGAGTTGTTCTATATGTGGTTGTAGTTTTGGTGTGTTTGTGGGAGGAGGTGAACTCTGGGTCTTCCTATTCCACCTTCTTGATCGTGCCTCCCAGACTATCAGGTTTAATTGACATAATCAAGGAGACACTGAGTCATCACACTTTATTGTATCATCATAATCCTGTCCTTTTAGGAAATTATAGCAGAACATTTAGGGCATACTGTTTCATTATATCGCTATTTTCCTGGTTACACTATATTATAATTTGAAACTACGTATACTAGTTCAAAGCAACTTTTTATGTGCTCACAATTTAGACTAAGATTAAAAATACTAATCATCCTTTCGAAGGTAAACTGATATGAGAGATTAAACTTAGATAAGGAATAATATTTCTATTCCTTTCACAAATAAGTCCAAGGATTTTCTACTTTATAGCAGAATGTGTGGTTTCTTAGCCCCACAACTCTAGAAGTTAATATCAATATTAAGTTCTGGGCGTTAGCATAGATGTTAAGTGTGTAACCAAACAAACAGATGGCTTTGAGTCAAATCCAGTCTTGATTACTTTCGCTTTTTTTTTTTTTTTTTTCATTCTTGATTACTTTTCACTTGGACAAGTTAATCACCTGAGGCCTTAGGTATCTTACTGACAAAATATTGGTAAAGTCCCTATCTCAGAGGGTTGCAGTCAAGGTTGAATGAACTGAAACTTGTAGCATATGACTTGGAAGTTAATGGCCTAGAAGGGAAAAAGACCTTGCAAAAAGTAATTTGGGGTATAACATGTGATAGGATAAAGGGATTCATAAAAGAATCAAGGAGTTCTTGGAAAACTGAAAACTTAGGCTAACTAGGCTTTGTAAAGAGAATAATGTGCTGAGCTAATACTTTTTGAAGGATGGATATTGTCTTATCTGCTCAAGGAAGGTTAACAAAATGTAAATAACATGGGAAAGGCACTAATGTATGAGAGTTAAAGTATGCAAATTAATTACTATAAAACAAGGTACAAAGTATAGGACAAGTAAAGAAAGTGCTATGGTTTGTAGAAGTATAAATTATCCTACGTTGGGGCTCCCAAGTCAGGGTTCTTGGAAACAGTCATATTCGGGCTGTGTCTTAAAGATAAGGTGATATCAGTATACCCATGGTTACTGGTCCCTCTATGTATTTTTGCTTTTTATTACTCCTTTTGCCTGTGAATCAACTTTCCTAACCCTTTTTTCTTGCCACTGTACAAAAGCTTGTATATTTTTAAAAAAATCAATTCATTTATTTTTGACTAGGTAATGCATGCAGTCGCTATAAAAATTAAAAGCCAGGAAAGAATATACAATAGAAACTACATTTTTTCTCAAATTTTGTTTCTCAATGATTATTGTGAGTTTTCTGTATATTATTTCACAAATAGTCTATACATTTCAAGTATATTTACTCATTTTTAATATAAATGAATATAATATGTATTTGAGCATATATATACACACACAAACTGTGGTTTTTTTCACTCAATAATAATGCCTTACAGCAGTACATAAAGGAATGCATTTTAATTGTATTAACTAATCAATACTGCATTGTATGAATGTGCCATAATTTAGTTACAAGAGCTCCACTGGTGGACATTAATACATTTCTGATAGAAATTCTGCATTCTGATAGACATTTACTGCTTTCCCATTTTTTAAGTTACAGTTTTATAATAAAGGTTTTACAGTTTTATAATAAAGGTTTTTTAAAATTATATATATATTGAAATATATATTCTTTGTCTTAGGAATATAATGAAATATATTAAAATATTTCAAATAGTGAGCCATCCTGAGGCTTCTGAAAAATCTAATTTTGGTTGTATTTATTATTTGGTTTCTGTATTCTATAGACTAATATTGGTAGAGTTTTCTTATCTGTATTCATGAATTATTTTTCTGTGTTTTTTCTCCCCATGGCTATCTTTTGGGTAGTATATTCAGGCATATCTCATTTTACTGTGCTTCACGGATATTGCATTTTTTACAAATTGAAGGTTTGTGGCAATTCTGTGTCCAGCAAGTCTATCAGTGCCATTTTCTAACAGCATTTGCTTCACTTCGTGTCTCTGTATCACATTTTAGTAATTCTTGCAATATTTCAAAACTTTTCTTTATTATTATATTTGTGATGTGATTTGTGATCAGTGATGTCTGTTACCACTACAACTCACTTAAGGCTCAGATGATGGTTAGCATTTTTAGCAATAAAGTAAGCTTAAATTTATGTACATTGTTTTTTTAGACATAATGTATTGCACACAATAAACTACAATATAGTATAAATATAATTTTATATGTACTGGGAAAACAAAAAATTGTGTGAGTTTACTGTGATATTCACTTTATTGTGGTGGTCCAAAATCAAACCCACAAGGTCTCTGAGGTAAACCTGTATTAACATTATTAATGAAAGTTTCCCTTTTTTCTTTCCCGGTGATTTGAAACAGCATTAAATGTGTCAGCTTCTTAAAGGAATTTTTTAACATTACCCTGTGAATGTTTTTGTGCCTAGCAGAATTTATTTTTGGAAGGAGAGGTAGGTAGTCTTTGACAAATTTCTCCTTGATTTGTTTTTTAAAATAAGGTACTTGGCCCACAGCACCCAGAGCACCCTGTCCACCTCTCTGCACAAACTCTACTTTGGGAATAGCTTCATGCTCCACAGGCTGTGTCTGGGACCTGCAAATGAAGGTGTCCATTCTTGACAGGATCCCACTGGTCCATTAATCATCATCGCGTTTGGCAGCTCTTCTTTATTTTTTTGTGTAGGAGTTATAGATATTTCCTGTTTCCATTAGGGGTGGGATCTATGTTTCCATGTTAATTTCTCTGCCTTGTTTTGGGGCATAGTTCTAAGTATGAAGAAATCAAGTGCCTTCTCTTTGAAATCAGATACAGATTGTTATGGACCGAATTATGTCCCCAAATTTGATATCTTGATATGTTGAACTCTAACCCCCAATGTGACTGTATTTGGAGAAAGGGCTTTTAGGGAGGTAATTGAGGTTAAACGAGGTGATAAGATAGAACTGATATCCTTATAAAAAGAGGAACAGAAACCAGACCTCTTCCTAGCCCTCCCAGAAAGGCCATGCAAGGATACAGTGAGAAGGTGGCTGTCTTCAAGTCAGGAAAAGAGGCCTCCCCCAAAACCAACCTTGACAGCACTTTGATCTTCCATTTCCCAGTGTCAAGAACAGAAAATAAATTTCTGTTTCTTAAGCCATCCAGTCTGTGGTGTTTTTTTATGGTACCCCCCACAGACTAATAATTAGATTATGTAAAAGAACCATAACTGACAAATTAACAAGAAGTGTTAAGTTCCCTATACTTGTCTAAATCATAGTTGTCATATTTTCTTTCTTTCTTTCAGAAGTGAAATAATAATCAAAAAGTTGATGTTTGTCCTTAAAGGGAAGATAGGATGAACATAGATACACGGTTATGTGCTGACTTTTAATGTCTGATAATGTCTAAATGATCCCAATTCTGAAGACATTCTTTTATGTATGACTTAAGCTTCTCATATACAACTGCATTCTACACGAATGTCTGGTGTAATACAGCAGCAAATAATGAGATGGCATGTTAAAGTAGCCTGTGTAGAAGCAAGAGTTCTACCTTTCTATCATTTTAAATTACATTTAACTAATGAATACTTAGCACTGTTATTTATGTATTTAAAATAGTTTAACTTGTTTATGTAACTGATTCCAATATGTGACTTAAATATTCTCAAAATATTATCGTAAAACCTCTGTGAATAGTAACACATATACAGCTTAAAGAAGTTTGTGTGTGTGTGTGTGTGTGTGCGTGTGTGTGTGTGTGTGTGTGTGTGTGACAGAGGGAGAGAGAAAGAGAGGGAAAGAGAGAGAACAAGAGCAAGATGGAATGAAATATGGTTTGGATTTTTAAAACATTTTAATATTTGGTCTTCTCTTCTTGGAAATAGTATTTTTCTGCTATTTATTACCAATCCTCTACTTCAGATCTGACTGTGTATCTAATTCCAGAAAATATATGGTTTATTAACTTATGACCCCTTTTTCATGACTTTTAATTCTTAATATTGATGCCTCTTTTCTTTATTTTACTTATTTAGATTTTACCCATTAATCAAGTTTCAGATACTGTTATAGATTGAATTGTGTTCTCCCCAGATTCATACGTTAAAGTCCTAATCTTCAATACGACTGTATTTAGCATTAGGGTCTTTAAAGAGGTAACTAAGGTCAAATGAGGTCATAAGAATAGGACTCTAATCTTATGGAACTGGTGTCCTTAGAGGAAGAGGAACAAACACCAGTGAGCTTGCTTGCACCCTCTCCCCCCCTCTCTCTCTCTCTCTCTTTTTGCTCTTCACCCCACCCCCCACCTGTGTGCACACAAAGAAGAGTCCATGTGAGCACACAGTTAGATGATGGCTACCTACAAGCCAAAAGAAGAAGCCTCAGAATAAAACCTGCTTTTCCAGCACCTGATCTTGCACTTCCCAGTCTCTAGAACTGTAAGAAAATAAATTTCTGTAGGTTAAGTCACCCAGTCTATGGTATTTTGTTATGGCAGTCCAAGCAGACTAAGACAGATACTAGCCCAACAATCAATTATACATGACAATTCTGTAACTTTGATATCTTTTTTGAAACTCCATTTTGGCTCTAATTAATATAGACATTTATTCACATTTTATTTTATTTTTCTCATTTCTTTACATTTTAAACTCTGAGGGCAATTTTCATGTCATGTTACTTTTAAAAACACTATCACCTGTCAAAGGGGTGAATACAAAAACACAACACTTGTAATTTGATTGCTTAGGCATTTTGAATGCTCCAAAAGCTAGAAAAATTTATCTGGAAAATTTTTAGTTTCTTTTTTACTCCTGAGTGTAAAATTTTATGTTTGGATGACTGGATGAACATCTCAAAATTTTAAAGATAATTATTCTTAATTTAGCAGGTTTTCTGACTTTGATTCAATTTATAAAGGATGAATAATTAAATGAAGGGTTTTTAAAACTCTTATTGTGATCATTACAGTTAATATAGTATTATAGCAATAAAACAAGATGAAATAAATGCATTCAAACCTTTCAAAATGAAGATTTTGTCCATGAACAGAACATAAATTTCAATTAATATATATCCTATTTTTTGAAGGAAATTTATACATAGATATTCAGTGTGCTAGAAAAAAATATTTAGAAAGTATTGCCTATGTATTTCAAATAATTGTTTCCAATTAATAATCTTCAGCATATAAGCATAAGACCTATATTTTTGTCAAAAGTGTATACAAACAGAATTTGAATGTGAAAATAAACAAATTTCAGGTTTAGAAGAAATTTAATTTTCCATGGGTAAAATGATGAAAGAATTTCCGTAAGTTATTACAACTTTACATCAAACCTGCTGGTTTTAATGCACAGGATTTAATTTTTAACTGCTGAGCTGAAAATTGGTGTTGGCAGACAAAAAGAAGCTGGTTTCATTTCAAGGATACAACTAAATGCTAATTATAAAAATGGATTTAAATTTACCAGAAGGAGCATTTTTAACAAGCCTTATGAAAAGAACTGCTAGACAATACTCAATTAAGACACCAAGAGAGTTCTTTTATTCCTACATTCTATTAGCGCAATATTACTCATAGAAGAGATAAAAGGAGGAAATTAAACTTTTGATTGGCTGCATTTTAATTTCTGCCTTTTTAAAGCAGTCAATCCTGCCTTTCCATACTTGTTGTTGGTGTTTTGAGTATGTTTTCCCCAGCTTTGAAAATGAAGCATTGTAAGAGAAAATAGAGGAAGAATGTTTACGTTGATAGGTTAAAGAGGATATTGCTATTAATAAGGAAACACGTATGGTTTGCTTTCAATGGCATAAGCATTATAGACAGAATGAAACCAAAACTCAAACACAAATAGGTTTTTATTCATATTTCATTTCTGCTGTATTTCATTGAATGGTGAATTGTATTATTAAAAATGTTTGTGAAGAAAATAAAGAAATGACTGGTCAAGAAGAGTAATAGTCTTAAAGGTCTCATGTTCATTTATTCATTCATTTAATTCGATATGCAGTCCTTTATTTATTACCATTGCTGTCCATTAATCTTTCATTTAAATCATCAAGTTCTAACTCTCTCAATTCCCCACCCTATCTTTTCCCCAACTTGTTATTAAAATTATAGACATATGCAAAAAAAGTTAGTCCAATTTTATGTAGTCATTTGTTGATGTTTCTTGGAGCTTTCAACATTTCAGGAAATCAAGTAAAAAGCCTTGATAAAAAAATGTTTTTTTAGAGATTAATTTTTCATGACATTTTCCAAGGAGTATATGGTGAAAAAAATACAAAAAAGGCACAAATAAAAGTGAACCAATGAACCAACTGCTGGGTTGTTAAAAACATATGTATTTCTAATTCAATCACAGTCTTTAAATTTTAAACATGAATCTTTCTCAGCCTGTTGCAATAGAAATGGAGAACGGAGTCCTGCTACTTTCTTTTTCTTAGGAAGAGGTCGGTTGGTAGTAAAAACTTATGAAGTTTTCAGTGATTTACTTAGGACAAAATCTATTGAAGAAACTTTAATATTATAGCAACTTAGAAAAATTTTGGAGAAAAGAAATTAGATTGAATAGCATAGTGGTACTTTATCAAAGTCAAGAAGAAAAGATCCCTAGGGGATTATGTATTTGGGAACAGCCTAACTTTAGCTTTCAACATTAAGTATTAAAACACAAATGGGAACAGGTCTGAAATAAATGTTCACAGAATATAAATTTGCTTATTTTAGGTAAAGCAGAAGAAATAAGAAAGGATACAGAATATTAACATCTCAAACATGAAAAAATTGCGAGATAAAAAGTTTAGGAATTGACATTATAGTTGTCATTCACTAAGTGATTAAACTGTTAATGAAATTTTATATTACAACATAAAATTGTGGCAATAGTTTGAAGCTGGAGGAGGACAGTATATTTAGTCTTCATACAAATGATAATGGAAGCGGCTGGCTCCCCATTTGCAAAGTTACCTACCTTTCTCCATCAGCAGGACTGAGCAATCAGGGTAGAAAGCAATATTTGCCTACCTGAGGATTCTCTGCAAGGATCAATGAATATACTCTCCATTGTGCCCAGAAAAATGTCAGGAGTTAAAGAGGAGTATGTCTAAATATGCTTTCAAAATAGTAGAGAATGGGAGTAGTTAATTGTGCATCCAACTTGAGTGAAGCAGGTAGAATCTTTAGAAATCTATTCATTCAACTAATATGTACTAAGTGCCTACGATGTGCATTCACTTTTTTTTAATTAATTAATTTTTATTGCAGTATAGTTGCTTTACAATGTTGTGTTAACTTCTACTGCACAGCAAAATGAACTGGCCATACATATACATATCTCTCCTCCCTTTTGGATTTCCTTCCTATTTAGGTCACCACAGTGCATTAAGTAGAGTTCCCTGTGCTATACAGTATAATCCCATCAGTTGTCTATTTTATACATAGTATGAATAGTGTATTTGTGTCAATCCCAATCTCCCAATTCCGCCCACCCCACCTCTTTCCCCCTTAGAATCCATACATTTGTTCTGTACATCTGTGTCTCTATTTCTGCTTTGCAAATAAGGTCATCTATATCATTTTTCTAGATTCCACATATATGCATTAATATATGATATTTGTTTTTCTCTTCCTGACTTACTTCACTCTGTATGACACTCTCTAGGTCCATCCACATCGCTACAAATGACCCAATTTTGTTCCTTTTTATGGCTGAGTAAAATTCCATTGTATATATGTACCACATCTTCTTTATCCATTCCTCTGTCGATGGACATTTACATTGCTTCCATGTCCTGGCTATTGTAAATGTGCTGCAATGATCACTGGGGTGAATGTGTCTTTTTGAATTACGGTTTTCTCTGGGTATATGCCCAGTAGTGGGATTACCGGGTCATATAGTAATTCTGTTTTTAGTTTTTTAAGGAACCTCCATACTGTTCTCCATAGTGGAAGTATCAGTTTACATTCCCACCAACAGTGTAAGAGGGTTCCCTTTTCTTCACACCCTCTCCAGCGTTTATTGTTTGTGAATTTTTTGTGGATGGCCATTCTGACTGGTGTGAGGTGATACCTCATTCTAGTTTTGATTTACATTTCTCTACTAATTAGTGATGTTGAGCATTTTTTCATGTGTTTGTTGGCAATCTGTATGTCTTCTTTGGAGAAATATCTATTTAGGTCTTCCACCCATTTCTTGATTGGATTGTTTGTTTTTTTGATATTGAGCTTCATGATCTGCTTGTGTATTTTGGAGTTTAATCCTTTTTCAGTTGCTTCATTTGCAAATATTTTCTCCCATTCTGAGGGTTGTATTTTCGTCTCATTTATGGTTTTCTTTGCTGTGCAAAAGCTTTTAAGTTTCATTAGGTCCCATTTGTTTATTTTTGTTTTTATTTTCATTTCTCTAGGAGCTGGGTCAAAAAGGATCTTGCTGTGATTTATGTCAAAGAGTGTTCTTCCTATGTTTTCCTCTAAGAGTTTTATAGTGTCTGGCCTTACATGTAGGTCTATAATCCATTTTGAGTTTATTTTTGTGTATGGTGTTAAGGAGTGTTCTAATTTCATTCTTTTACATGTAGCTGTCCAGTTTTCCCAACACCACTTATTGAAGAGGCTGTCTTTACTCCTTTGTATTTTTTTGCCTCCTTTGTCATAGATTAGGTGACCATAGGTGTGTGGGTTTCTATCCTCTTGGCTTTCTATCCCATTCTTTTGATCTATATTTCTATTTTTGTACCAGTACTTTACTGCCTTGATTATTGTAGCTTTGTAGTATAGTCTGAAGTCAAGGAGCCTGATTCCTCCAGCTCCGTTTTTCTTTCTCAAAATTGCTTTGGCTATTCGGGGTCTTTTGTGTTTCCATACATATTGTGAAATTTTTTGTTCTAGTTCTGTGAAAAATGCCATTGGTAGTTTGCTAGGTATTGCATTGAATCTGTAGATTGCTTTGGGTAGTATAGTCATTTTCACAGTGTTGATTCTTCCAATCCAAGAACATAGTATATCTCTCCATCTGCTTGTGTCGACTTTGATTTCTTTCATCAGTACCTTATAGCTTTCTGCGTACAGGTTTTTTGCCTCCTTAGGTAGGTTTATTCCTAGGTATTTTATTCTTTACAATCATATTTCAAGAAACAAGAAAAATCCCGAATAAACTACCTAAACTTACACCTAAAGCAACTGAAGAAGAACAAACAAAACAAAGTTAGTAGAAGGAAAGAAATCATAAAGAGCAGAGCAGGGCAGAAATAAATGAAATAGAAATGAGGAAAAATCAATAAAACTAAAAGCTGGTTCTTTGAGAAGATAAAATTGATAAACCTTTATTCAGATTCATCATGTAAAAAAAGGGAGAGGAATCAAATCAATTAAATCAGAAATGAAAAAGGAGAAATTACAACTGACACCACAGAAATACTAGGGATCATAAGAGAGTACTACAAGCAACTATATGGCAATAAAATGGACAACATGGAACAAATGGACAAATTCTTAGAAAAGTACAACCTTCCAAGACTGAACCAGGAAGAAAGAGAAAATATGAGCAGACCAAACACAAGCAATGAAATTGAAATTGTGATTAAAAATCTTCCAACAAACAAAAGTCTAGGACCAGATGGCTTCACAGGTTAATTCTATCAAACATTTAGTGAAGAACTAACACCTATCATTCTCAGACTCTTCCAAGAAATTGCAGAGTGTGGAACACCCCCAAACTCATTCTACGAAGCCACCATCACCCTGATACCCAAACCAGACAAAGACATCACAAAAAAAGAAAATTACAGGCCGATATCACTGATGAACATAGATGCAAAAATCCTCAACAACATACTAGCAAACAGAATCCAACAACACATTAAAATGATCATACACCATGATCAAGTGGGATTTATTCCAGGGATGCAAGGATTCTTCAATGTATGCAAAACAGTCAATGTGGTACACCATACTAAAAAATTGAAGAATAAAAACCATATGATCATCTCAATAGATGCAGAAAAATCTTTCAACAAAATTCAGCATCGATTTATGATAAACACTCTACAGAAGGTGAGCATAGAGGGAACCTATCTCAACATAATAAAGGCCACATATGACAAACCCACAGCAAACATTATTCTCAGTGGTGAAAAACTGAAAGCATTTCCACTAAGATCAGGAACAAGACAGGGATGTCCACTCTCACCACTATTATTCAACCTAGTTTTGGAAGTCCTAGCCATGGCAATCAGAGAAGAAAAAGAAGTAAAAGGAATCCAAATTGGAAAAGAGGTAAAACTGTTACTGTTTGCAGATGACATGATACTATACATAGAAAATCCTAAAGATGCTACCAGAAAATTATTCGAGCTAATCAATGACTTCTGCAGAGTAGCAGGGTACAAAATTAATACACAGAAATCTCTTGCATTCCTCTACACTAACAACAAAAGCTCAGAAAGAGAAATTAAGGAAACACTCCCATTTACTATTGTGCCATTCACTTTGATAAGTACAGGAATATAGTGGTGAACAAGGAAAATTCTGTTGCTGGTCTCATGAAAATTATAAGTATGTCAGAGAAAATATCTGTATCGTGAGTTTTCCTAGAGTCAAAGTTTATTTTAAAATTTTGTTTTATTAAAGCTTGATCGATTTTTTTTTTTATTTTACAGTGAGATTACATTATTAGATAGCTGTTTTTTTGTGTGTTACCACTGCAGTACTTATAATAAAGAGCATAATCATCTTGTCCAAAGGAGGCTTATTGTGACTACTTACTGCCCTCTGCAACCACTACGTAGCTTCTCTGGAAACTCTCCATTGGTCATACCTGAATTAAAATCTGGAGATTTTATTTGAACTAATCCTGTAAGAAATATTGTACCTTCTCTAAAGAAAGCAAAAAGACCTTCAGTTTTCCCTTGGTTTTTAATTCTTTTGACAGCAATTTTTCATTTCACTGAGACTATCTGGCCAGAATGAAAGTCATTTGAGTCTCCAACACTGACCAGGTCATCATCTAATTTTGTAGGCTAATTACATTTTAATCTCCATGCTCATTCAGTTTCTTTTCTAAGATGATTTAAAAACCTGTGACCTCATTTTCTCTGATATGCTGAGGTGTTATCAAATGTATAATAGATTCCTCCATCTCTTTGTAAAATACACTCTTTTTTTTAGGGCTTATGATATATGGATTTACATCTACTATTGATTACTGATACCTGATGACCTTTTGGACAATCTCCTGCATTTCTTGATGATTTTGGTCTTGGCTTCTCAATCTTATAGCCCACTCTAATTTCTACAATCATGCTGGGGGATGTTGATGTCTTTATTGATAATCCTTCCAACAATCTGGCATTTTGGTTCCTTGACCTCTTCTTCTCTAACCACCATTTTGCCTAGCCTACCTCAACCACCCACTCCCACAGTCATGCTCCAGGACTTTTTAAATTTTTCTCCTTTTTCCCCTTCATATAAATTGCATTGTAAAACTGTACATGGGAAAAAAATTACTTTGTGCTCCTAACCCCGTTCTGGTGAGATAGAAAAGCCAGCATGTCACAGGTTAGAGCTGGTCCTTGATAGAACCAGACAGTTTGGTCATCAAAAACATGAAGTTATAGAATAATTAATACAGAAATGTCTTCCTCTGATGATCTTATTACATTTTATTAGTCCAACAATTCCCACTCTGACTGTCCTTTGACCTCAAGAAGACTTTTAGCCCGCAGACCCAATTATTCTTTCCCTATTCATGATTTTTTCTCCTTAGTTTCCTCTGCTTCTACCTAACATGCTATGACTTGTCTTTTAATTACATTTTTGTCATTACTATTAGCATTTGTCTATTTCTCCTTTTGTCATTTTTCTTGGGAAAATCAAACCAAACCAAACACAATGTTTAAGCAAACTGTTTTCTCTCTATGTCTATATTTAAGCAACTAAAACCAGGCTGTAGAAAACCACCCAGCTGAGCATGCTGGTGACATCATTCATGAAATATAAACCATCTATATCCTAGGGGCACTAAATACAATTCAGTATTGAATACATTTCCTTAGTTAACTTGCTCCCCTCTTGTCTGCAATGCTGGAAGAATAGATCCAGAAAAACTAAAAAAAATTATGAGTTCCACATGGCAGACAAATACGTAGTAGAGAGGAACACAGAAAATAGGTGGGTGCTATTGCTGGTTAAAGGTTGTGTACATTTATAATTTTGATAGTGCCTTCCAGATTATTTTCCCTAGAGGTGAAGCTATTTATATTCCCACCAGCAACTGATGACACTACTCATTTCCTCTACACTTGCCTCTGTTGGATGTTACTAACTCGTTTTGTGTTTCTGATGGGTATAAATGGGTATTTCATTCTTATTTTTATTTATATTTTTCTGAGTTATAGTGAGATGAATTGCCTATTAATATAATTTGTTCATCTTTCTATTGTCTTTTTTATTCTTTTTCAATTTTTCAATGATTTTTTCTGAAAACAATTATCAGATTATAAAAACAGTAAAAGCTTATACTTTTACATTTTATTTGGAAAATTAGTAAAGAAGCAGAAAAACTGCCTATAATTATATAACATGGAAATAAATACTTCAGTGTAATTCCTTCCCATCTTTATTACTAAAAATAAATGGTTTTTATGAAAAAAATTTATTGCAGTTGATGAACCTACATCATTATCTCTCAGAGTCCATAGTTTATATTAGGGTTCACTCCTGGTGTTTTTACATTCTATAGGTTTTGACAAATGTATAGTGACAAGTATCCACCATTATGATATCATATAGAATAATTTTATTGTTCTAAAAATCCTCTGTTTTTCACCCATTCATCCCCCCCTCCCCCCCACCCGCTGGAAACCACTGATCTTTTTTTTATACTTTCCATAATTTTGCCTTTTCCAGAGTGTCATTAGTTGGAATCATACAGTACGTAGTCTTTTCAGAATGGCCTTTTTCATTTAGTAATGTGCATTTAAAGTTTCTCCAAGTTTTTCCATGGTTTGATGGTTAATCTCTCTTTAATGCTGAATAATATTCCACTGTCTGTATGTACCACAGTTTCTTAATCCTTTCAACCAAGTTCATCTTGGTTGTTTGCAACTATGTATAAAGCTGCTATAAAACATCCATGTGCAGGTTTTTGAGTGAACATAGTTTACAAATCATTTGTATAAATACAAAGGCATGATTTCTGGATCAAATGTTGAGTACATTTAGTTTAATAAATTGCCAAACTATCTTCCAAAGTGGCTGTACCACTTTACATTCTCAACAGCAGTAAATGAGAGTTCCTGTTGCTCCACATCCTCGCCAGCTTTAGGTGGTACTAGTGTTATGAATTTTGGACATTCTAATAAATTTATTTTTCGGTATCTCATTGTTTTAATTTGCATTTCCCTGTTGATAAAGATGTGGAGCATCTTTTCCTGTTCTTATTTGCCATTGTTTATCTCTTTAGTGAGGTATCTGTTCAGGTGTTTAGGCCATTTATTAATCACGTTCTTTGTATTTTTGATTTTTAAGAGTTCTTTGTATTCACTTCACTTCTTCCCTCCATTCATTCATTCATTCACTCATTTATTCATTTACTCAGTGCCAAACTTCCCCTCCCTCCCTGGAGCTGATTTATATTGACTGTAACTGCATTTGTGCTCGTGGGCTGTGATGAGGCGTTGCTGCCTTTTCTTGATGCGTGAACTCTGTCAAAGTATTCCTAGCATTCCCAACCTGGAGCAGCAGAAAGTCAGGAAAAGACATTTATTGTTTGGATTGTAGACAGGGTCCTAACAGCAGGGTGGTTTGTCATGCAAGGGAGAGACGAGGCCCAGGGTCCACAAGAAAAAGAAAAAAAAAAAAAAAAAAGAGTTCTTTGCACATATTGGGTAATAGTCCTTTATCATATATGTCTTTTGCAGATATTTTCTCCTGGTCTGTGGTTTGTTTTCTCATTATCTTGACAGTGTGTTTCCTAGAACAAAATTTAAAAAAAATTTTTTTAATGAAGTCTAGCTTATAAGTTATCTCATAGACTGTATCCTTGGTGTTCTATCTAAAAAGTCATCACAATACTCAAGGTCATGTAGGTTTTCTCTGTTATCTTCTAGGAGTTTCATAGTTTTGTATGTTATGTTTAGGTCTATAATCCATTTTGAGTTAATTTTTATGAAGGGCACAGGTCTCTGTCTAGATTCATTTTATTTTGAATGAAGATGTCCAGTTGTCCCAGCACCATTTATTGAAAAGTCTGTCTTTTCTCCATTGTATGGCCTTTGTTCCCTTGTCAAAGATTAACTGAACTATTTATGTGGCTGTATTTCTGGATGTAATTTTTTGGTTAAAGTTTCATTTCTTCTATTGGGTCTGCCTAAGTTTATGGACCTTTTATGTCTTTTGACCTTCCTAAATGTTCAGCTAATTCCTACTTATTCTTCATGTCTTAGATTAAATGTCAGATTGGATTATATGGCTGATGGTTCCTATAGTTTCTTTTTATATAATTTATTATAATTATAATTAATTAATTTCTTTAGAAAATTTGTGTCTTTTTTTTTACTATTATCTGAGACTTTTTTCCTTCCAGTTTTATTGAAATATAATTGATTTACAGCACTGTATAAATTTAAGTTATATAGCATAATGATTTGACCTACGTCATGATGATTACCACAATAAATTTAGTGAGCATCCATCATCTCATATAGATAAAAAAAGAAAAAAAAGAAAAAAAAATTTTCTTTGTGACAAGAACTCTTAGGATTACTCTCTTAACAACTTTCATGTATAATACACAGTAGTGTTAATTATATTAATCATGTTGTACATTACATTCCTAGTACTTATTGTCTTCTAATTGGAAGTTTGTACATTTTAATCACCTTCATCCATTGTGTCACATTTTTAAAGTTCTTTAACTGGGGAATGCTATATAGATGTAAAGGAATACCCCTCAGCTATAAATACATGAACTATTGATACCTACAATAATGGCGATGAATCTCAAATGCGTTATGCTCAGTGAAAGAAGTCAGACTCAAAAGGCTACGTATTATATTAATGTATATGACGTTTTGGAAAAGGCAAAATCATAGGGACAAGAATCAGAACAGTGTCTGTAAAAGATTAGGGTAATGGAGTTGTTGACTGAAAGGGGCACAGGAGAAATTTTGGAGGGTGAAGATTCTATTCTATTTGTTGATTACATGCATTTGTCAAACCTAGCAGAATTATACACGAGTAAATTATACCTTAAGGTATATGTATATTTATGAGAATTTTATTGTTTTGTCATAATTTTTTCAATGCAATATTTTTTTCTAATTCCTAGATTTTTTTTTTCTTGAATAGGTAAAACTTATAACTGGCCACTTTAACAATTCCCTTAGTAATTAAAAAAAATGTTATTAGACCCTCTTTGAGTCTCTGTATATGCAGTCCTATCACCAGCAAAAGGAGATAATTTTAGTTCTTCTTTAAAATTTTTTTTCTGCCAGATTTTCATTATCTGTTCTTTCTGCATTTTCTAGATACTACAAGAAATATTACATAGTAATAGTGATAGTAACATCCCTGTGTAGTTCCTGTTTCATTTAAAATTATTTAGTTTTTACTTGAAATAATGTGTGGTTGGTTTTTGATTAAACCATCTTTATTTTACATAAAGAATTTCTTTTAAAATATTTTACTTAAAACAGCATCATTTATATGGAATGTATGGGATATAGGAAATGCATTACAAGATCTTTAGCATCATTTTTTATAATTTTTATGATATTTTGCTACAGTGACTCATAGCTATTTAAAGAAGATATTTGAGAAGAAAAAGAAAGTACTTTTAATTGTGTAAAATAATAACCAGTGAGAACTTTGTTAAAAATAAGGGGGAATTTATCATCCAGTAATATTTATGTTCTCACTACCTCCTTACTTCTTTAAAATAACAATTGAACCTCTGTGCTAGAGATGGCATCAAGCTCATGTGTGTACTGTATAACAGTTTTAATTTGAACAATATTTGGAAGAGGTTATTTTTATCTCCAACTTCAAGTTCAGCACATTTTCCTCCCAGGGTATAACTTGTTGTACTCCAATAACAACAAGCATAACTGCTCGGCTTATGCTGAGTTTTGTCATACTGGCTAATTCAGTTTTTATACTTTCTGATTACTTGTATGGTTTATCACACACCTCTGTTGATTATTCAATTATATAGTTTAATTATTAACAATAGACAGTTTACTCTGAGGAATTTAATGTTTCTTGTTCTATCAGATCCACCTGAATTTATAACATCTTCACAGTTGTCAATCTATTCATGTCACTCTGTCCAAATCTACTTGAACTTCTTATGAAATAGACTCCAATTCTTTAACTACAAGAAAGAAACATTCCTTAGTTTGGTTATATTCTTCCAAATATCAACTCTTTTTGATGTAAATTATGCCCCAGTGGTAGATAAAATATGCTTAGAAGAAATGTTTTATTTAAAATATTTCTCATTAAGAGAAAAAAGGAAATTGATATAAATTCTAGGCTATTTCAATAGACAATATATTTAAATCATAAAAATAATAAGCCTTGGAGCCAGATACATGTGACTATAAATCCTACTCACCATGTGAACAAAGTAAATAAGCTCAGTGAACCTCAGTTTCCACAATTGTAAACAGAGGTATTAAACATTGTTGTTTATGATGAATAAGATAATTTATACAGCAAACTAAAAATTATTATTTACTTGGTTCATAGCAAAATAACAAATATAGAGGTAGTTGTTTTTATTAGTAGTAGTATTTTCTGTTTAAACAGGCAATGACATACTGAGTAAAGAGACATCCTGAATGTTCTTGGTAGATCTCCAGCATATATTTTAGTGAATAGTAAACATCTTCTCTCATCCTGTAAAATTAATCCTTACCCTGATGGTGTCAACTTTAAGATTCTTGTCCACACCTTGCTTAAACTCATCTGAAATAAATCCATATCCAATGCCAATAAAACTGTCTGGTAATCTGTATACTGGAAATACAGGGACTTGAGCTATGTTAGTTAACAAACTTGGAAAAATTTAAGTACTTGAAGATACCTTCCCGTTAGCAATAGCAGTAGTTAAGTTGATTGACATTAGACTAATGATATGGATGCTATTTTTTACTGCCTTTTCACAGTACACTAATGTTATTTATAGAGCTCCATTTTAATATTTGGTTGAGTGCCAGGAAAATTGGTCTCAGCAAAATGAATCTATCCTTTGAATATTATTGCTAGGTCAGCATAAAACCATGTGATTAAATGTTCAAACTCAATTATTTTTGTAGCAGAACAAAAACTTAGTTTCAAGTGATAAGGTTTTGTTGTGGTTGGATCCATATGGAATAATACGGTAACATATCAAAGGAACTTCTAACATAGTGCAAAGAGCCATCACTAGACAATGTTATCATTGCAGAGGACTGTATGTGAAAAGGTGTGGAAGATTAGATTGAATATGCACTGATCTTAAGACATACACTGATATTATACTCTCATGTCTTTCATCTTTTCCACTCAAAAGCAAAGTACACAAAAAAGTAAATTCTATTCATTAAGGTTTATTCTGCCATTGATAATAAAATAATGAAAGATCATTGACACATTTAACTTTATTTCATCTTAAACATTATCCATATACATTTATTTCTCTGGTCCTTGAAAACGAGCAAAAGATCAAAGAAGATTTGTGTAACTGGAGAATAATTGTTACTGGAAAAAGCCAACTTGAAGAGAAAAATGAAAATTGAAACTCAATATTATGGAAATATTTTTTGAACTGTTATAAAATTTAGATGGGAATATGAACTATAACTTAAAGAATATATCAAATACTTTTTTGGAAGTTTTGGTCATTTCATAAGTAAATATTTTTGTGTAAGAAGGACTTTTGCCTCCCCAAGAAACCTCATTACAGCCAGGAGTCTGATACTGATAGGATAATGAGGACCCTATATTTATACACATTTTACATGCATGCATTTCCCTTACATGAATGCAGAAACACAGTTTTTTAAATGTAGACAATAACATAATAATAAAAATAAAATTAAAATGTAAGTAACAGTCAATGAGCATTTAAACGCACCAGGCAATATTATAAGCACTTTGCACATGAAATAAGTGTCATTACAACCATTTTGCTAAATAGTTTGCTTACTTGCCCAAGCTTTCAGAGCTAAAAAGTAGTCAGCTGGGATTCATATCCATTTACATGACATTATGTATAGGTACAATACAATCAACAAATTCATGAGTTAAACAGGAATTTATTGTATATCACCTGTGTGACATGCGCTTCTATGTCCTGAGATACACCAAAGAGGCAAAATCTCTGCTCTCCCGAGATTTACATTTTATTTGGGGATGGAAATATTAGACAAATAAATATATACATTATTGCCAGTTAGAGGTAAATGTTGTGAAGAAAATTAAAGTAACCCAAAGGATGGAGAATTGATGGTCTAAAATGAGCTCTGTGAGGAGGTGACATTTAAATAGAGACCTGAATGCTGTGTGGAATGACCAGAGTAAATACGTGGATCGAGGGAGTTCCAGCAGTGAGACGAGCAAGTCTACAGGCTTTAGGTAGGCATATGGGTGACACAGTCAAGGAGTAGCAAAATGACCAAGGCATGGATCACAGCAAGTAAGAGGAAGAGAAGTAGGAGAATTGAGGATGATTGTAAGAGTGAGCTAGGGACCAGATGGTGTATGCCACAGGAGGAACTTGGTATTTTATTCTAAAGATGTAGAAAAGCAGTCAGAGGGTTGACACGAAGAGAGTGACTCAATCTGATTTCTGTTTTATAAGGATGGCTCTGAGTTCTGTGTGGAGGATAGTCAGTAGAGCAAGAGTAGGATCAAGGCTTTTTCTACTTTCTGCATTGGTCATTGGAAAAGATGATAGGGGTTAAACTATGTGGTACCAGTGGTGGAAGCAAATCTGAATATATTGACTGATAGGCTGATTGGGCTCCTAATTAATGAACTTAAAGTGCTTATTTCTGAAAGAATTGCAGTTAAATGAATCTCCTATATTTTCAGTTTATTTATTTATTTTTTCTGTAGAACCAGATGCTACTATCCTTTGAAAAGCAGAGGCAACTGAATAAATGTCTGTTGAATAAATAAATGACAGAAATGTAACTCTTTTCTATTTCGTAGATCTATTTTCACATGCAGTGTTGAATAATTTATTACCACATCGTACTCTGGTAAGTTTAGCATGCTTCATAGCTTCAAAGTCTTTAAAAAATTTTTTTTTACTGTAGTTATCTAAGTAATCCTAAAATGTGGCATGGAGTGTTGGGCTTAAAACTACATAATCTTTTCTTATGTAATTCTCTACTGAATATCATATCTTTTAAATATCACCGATACTAACCTTTATTGTTGTATACTGATCAAACACATTGCAGATAAATTGTTACATCAATTGTAACTTTCTTTATGAGATCTGGGATAAAGTACATAGAATTATAAAAAAAAATTGTATTAAATGAAAATGGTTTCTAATGATGCTATTATTTTTACCCTTTCATGTTTTTGAAGGAGAAATACTAATAACTTCATGTTCAATATATATATATATAGGAAATGAATGAAAATAATGAAAAATACATTTTCTTAAGAGACTGTTAAATTGGCTTTGAAAACTGTACTGAACATACAGCTTTTCTGGTGCTTTCCCTCTTCCTTGTTATTCTGAGAACTGTTTTTTCTCTGAATCACAGAAGCCATTAGGTGTAAAGATGTAGAATTGTTGGTGAATATACTTTGTGCCATGTGGATAAAGGTGGCTTGCAGTGAAAGGGGAAAATGTAGAGGACATACATGCAGACTCTAAGGCAATAAACACAAATGAGCCTTCAGTGCTCAAGCCCTGAGAATGCTGTCGTAAGATTTTCTTAGACACCACAAGTATCTTATCAAGTCCCTTCTTAGCATGAGCTGGATTTGTAACTTAAATAATACAACTGTTTAAAAGACAAGGTCAAAAATACTTGGACTAAATGTATGACTCCGCATTGTGAATACTTTAGCAAGAACAATTAAAAGGTTCTATAGTTTTGCTAAAAAACAATCTATATTTTCTATATTATTAATCTATAGATTATGTAATCATTTTTTATTGAGAAGTTCAGCTATCCCAAAACACTACAAATAAGCAAGGAATAGAAAACTATGTATATATGGTGATTCCCAAATTTATGTCTATAGGTCAGATCTTTCCACTTGAATTCATACTTACATAGCTCATGCTCATATACCCAATATCTCCACTTAAATATCTTAATAAATTTTGAAACTCAATGTATTCTTTTCTCATTTAACATGTGTGATTCATCCTCAAATCCTGTTAGCTTGACCATCGCAACCTGCCCATGACCTGACCACCCCTCATCACCACCACTGCTATTTTCCTGCCACTACCATTTGTTTCGCCAAAATGTTTCACTACCTTCTAAATCTATCTTCCTACTTCTGCTGTTGTCCCTTTCAGGAAAGGATGGATATGTTAAGATGAAAATTAAATCATCTCACTCTGTAGTGAAAAAGCCTTTGATAACTTTCCGTCTCTTTTAGAGTAAAAGTCAAAAATCAGAGAGATGACCTACTAGATCCCGGAAGATGTGTTTCATCCTCAATCCCTTCTTTTCCCTGACCCATTTTTTACCATCTCTGAACTCACCTCCTCCCTGTCGGTGGCAGCCACACTGTACTCTTTGCTGTGTCATGAGCACTGCTGGCAGCTCTCTCCCAGATAGCTGGACTTGCTGTTCCCATGGTCCAGGATGATCTTTACCTATATGGCCATGAGTCTTGCTTTCTCACCTCTGTAGTATCAGGGTCTAAATATTATTTGTAAACTGCTTTGGTTTTTCTTATAAATTTATTTTATTGATTTATTTTTGGCTGTGTTGGGTCTTTGTTGTTGCATAGGGGCTTTCTCTTGTGGTGAGCAGGGGCTACTCTTCGTTGCGGTGCGCAGGCTTCTCATTGTGGTGGCTTCTCTAGTTGCACAGCACAGGCTCTAGGTGCATGGGCTTCAGTAGTTGTGGCACGTAGGCTCTAGAGCACAGGCTCAGTAGTTGTGGTGTACTGGCTTAGTTGCTCCGCAGCATGTGGAAGCTTCCCACGCCAGGGCTCGAACCCGTGTCCCCTGCATCGGCAGGTGGATTCTTAACCACTGCACCACAAATAGGGAAGCCCTATTTGTAAACTCTTAAAAAGTATTTAAGAAGAAGATTTAACACATGGAATTGGTTTTACAAGTGATGGGAGTGCTAAGAACCCACGGGTTACCAGCAGGAAGAAACCATCTAGCCCTGGGCAAGAGAGAGCGAGGAAAGAGGCAATGTTATCAGAACTTATGTCCTGGAGTCAACCAGAAGAATCCTGAACTACAGTTAGCCTATCCAGTGGGAGTTAGAGCCACAGAAGCAAGGCAGCTGCTGGAGGCACTGCCTAAAGCAGAGAGTGGGGAAATGGGAAACATGATCTTCTTCCTTCCATCTACTCTTGATTTCTGCCCATTAGCCAGAACCAGCTAGTTACTACTAGCCTAGGTCAGAATCCCTGAAATACCAAGCAGACTAGGGGGAGACTGAGCAGTGGATCTGAGGACCAACTCTTTTTGCCTACCTTTATTTAGTTATTTTCTCAGATAACCCTCTTCAGTCTGGCCTTCTTTGAACTTTCCATCTAAAATTGTATCCCCTCCCCACCAAACATTCCCTATCCTTCTTTCTTAGGCAATTTTTCTCCATACTATTTAGCATCATTAAACGTTATACATTTTATTTTTTAATATTTTTCATTGCCTGTTTCTCCCAATAGAATGTGAGCTTTTAAAGCTCTAAACATTTTCCTGTTTTATTCACTGCTGATTTCCCAGCACCTGGGACTGTTTCTGGCACATCATAATTGCTCATTAAATATCTGCAAATGAATGATTGAAGGTGTAAGTAAATGGACTATGAAAGTGGTCTTGCACTGAAGAGCATACCTTGAACTGAAGAAGTTTCATTTAAGAGATGTTTAGGCCTTCACACAGGGCTAATTAATTTATACTTCAGGTGCCGTTTAAAGTGCTAGCTGAAATCATGTTTCTGCATATTGCAAATTCCAAGGAACCAGTTGGACGTACAAAAATGAAGCATCTCAGCAAACAGGCACACTCACAACCAAAATAAACAGCCAATGAGCCACCAATAAAGTATTAAAAAATATCAAAAACAAACGTAATAGTCCAGGTTCCATTAAAGTGAGGATAAATAGACCATCAGTATCACTTAATGCATGACAACATTACTGTTCTCTATAAAATCTCATGATCATGTTGAAGCATCAAAAAAAATTCATGAATAAAATATGACAAAGTGTCTTCAAAAATTGCATGATTTTAGTCAGAAAACATAATTTCAAGTTATGTCACAAGTTGTTTGACTTTGGGCAAGTTATTCAACTGCTTTGAAATTGAGGTTTTTCATACAAGCTTACTGCAAGGATTAAATGAAAGAACATCGATCTTTTCAATTACCTAGCACACTGCCTAACACACTGAGAATGTCCTTTTAAGTCTCTTAAAATGCAATTAAATACATCCAAGTACAGTTGAATAAGTATGTAAATAAGAAAATTGCATTTAGATATGGTTTTCAGTATTTTAAGTTAGATTGAAATAGAATCTGAAGTACAACTCAAATTTATTTAAGTTTGAGTTCAATTATTCCATTTCTGCCAAAATAGAAATGGAATAATTCTGGTATATGTCACCATCTAGGTATATTATTAATCATTTTTTGAAAACTTATGATTTTAGAATACTTTCTATAAAATTAAATTTAAAGTTAAATTAGTATTTGGCCTATAAATAGTCATAATGTCAAATGAAAATTCTCATTTTTTAATGTTTAATTTTCATGAATTTATAGTATAGTTCAGTTGCATCTTTTCTCTCAGTTTTTTGATATGCCTGATATAGACTTGATTAAAAAAAGAAAAATAATCACTCTTTATATCATGATGACCATTTCAACCTAATTGCCTGGAGCAAAATCAATCAGATGATTATGCGTTATACTTTAAAGGTATGCACTTCAGGAATACACAATTCATTGGTCCATTTATTTTCTCCAAACTCAAACAATAAAAGCATGAAGATGCAGTTTTAAGACATTAAAATTTTTCTTTGTGAAGACTTAAGTACATTTTCCATAGTATCTGATTTTATTATTTGGGATTCTATAACATTAACGTGTGAAATATAATTACCAACCCCTAGTAATTTACAGAAATATAGTGGAACTCACTCAAATACCATTGATTTTGGGGTTGATGTGATAAAGAATGTATACTTAAGAAAAGTTTAACTCTGCTACTAAAATTTAATCACAGAAGTGCATCAAAATACTGACCAAGAAATAGAAATAATGTGGGTAAAATGAACTGGAGTGATATTTTTCTGAGTATTAAATCTAAGCAGACACGATAAATAATTTCTATAGATGACAGTATTAGAGGTTAAAGAGGAGTTATGGAGGAATTGAATAGACATTGTTACACATACCTAGATAAATAGATAGATATTTTATGGTGGTAATTGTCCATTTATTTATTTTAAAAGTTTTACTGAGCTTATCCTACATACATAGCATTATGCTTTGTGGGAAACCCAAAAGAAAGAGAAATTTTATTTGCCTTTATAACTTACACAGTAGTAGTGATAAAATATGCACCATAAGTGAGCTATACACTCAATCCCTGTCTACCCTACTCCACCCACATGCAAGTAATAATAAGTGTGTGTGTGTAGTTCTGTCCTACTTTTCTTCTAGAGAAGCAGGCTTAGGAGAATGGCAAGAATTTCCATTTACTAGTGAGACAAAGAAAGAAATAAGCTGTGCTCATGGTTTGGGATGCCCCTGGGTGCCTCATCCATACCTGGCTTTAGCCTCCTTTCCCTAGACTATGTGCAGTGACCCAGCTAACAGGCCCAGAGCTGAGGTTTCTAGTTCTGAAGTTTTACTACCAGGGTGGGACAAGTCCTTATGTTAATCCACACACCAGCATGCTTCCCTGTCTTGATTGATTTCTGCTACTCATCAATAGATTTCAACCTGCCACTTAACCGATGCCACAGTATTCATCCTACTACAAAATGCTGAGAGAATTTAGTAGTGGAAGAGATTCTAGCAGGGCAGATCAGCTAACACTTTGTGGAAGAATTTACTATTGAACTTGGCTTTGATTAATATACAGGATTTTGGTAGACAAAGCCACAAAGGGAGTGCTTTCTAAACAAAGAACAGTGTTAATAAAAATGAATGAATGAATGAACAAATGCTAGCATCTGGAAAGTATATGTAATATTCAAAGAGTCATAAAAATTCTTGTCCCACTGGAGAGTAGGGTAGAAACTGAACTGCTTATATAGGAGAATGAATGTCAGATTCAGCCTACCACATATCAGGCCCCATTCCAGCTTTTCAGATTGAATACCCATACACTTTCTGTTTGTAATCACTCGGTTAGAAACAAGGAGTGAAACTGCTTACCATATCAAGAACCTTCTTCCTGAGACCAGTAATTTTCAGGAACACCTTTTCTAAATCTCAGTCTGAAATCATCAACCTTCACATCACACAGTCTCTTGCCATTCTCCAACTTCTCATTATTCTGGAACAGTTAGGTCCCCTATATGACTTGTTTGGCTTAGAACTCTCAAAGTCAGGGTTACTTTATCCCTATCCAGGAAACTAATCAGTAAACTGTGAGGAAACAGAAAAAAAAAAAAAAATCTATCCAAGACAACTTCCTTGTTAATGTCAGCCCATTTTGAGGGCTCTGGTCTTGTTTCTGGCTTCTTCTGCCTTTTTTCAGAAAAAATGTCCGGAATGACCCCAACTCTAACACACCCTGCCATCACTGCTCTGCACTTAGAAAATGATATCCCAGTTATATTTCCAAGAATGAGCTCCCGCACGGCACTTCCAACACCTAAAATAGACTGCAATGAATATGCAAAATTTGTACCTGAAATTTGAACTAATAATTTTTGGTGACATGTTACAAAAGTGAGCGTGGCTAACTTAAACAGAAAAGATAATTTATTAGAAAGATTTGAGAGATATCACAGATTAACAACAACAAAATGTAAAGAATCAGGTTTGGGAGAAGGAAGAAACCAGTGGAGACAGAACATACCAGAATGCTGCTGTCACTTCTCTCTGTCCCTGGAGCCTTACACAGGCCTCTATGCTGGATACAGTAGATGTTGCTACTGCCACTGGGTGCAACTGCTGTTCAGCCCTCTGCCTTGAGTCTAATCACCCTGTCCATTTTTCTTTGCATTATTCATCAGGCTCAAACTTCTACAAAGCAGAAAATGGTTAACAGTAGGTTATGCCCTCATCCTCAATACTGAGTGAGAAATTGGATCCTACCTGTCACCAAGATTTAGAAAATGGAGCATTCCTCCAAAATATAAGGGCTCAGATCCAGGACAAATGTCCACTAGGTCTACCTTTTGACTACTATCCAATATCCACATACATTTTTCTTCCACACATACATTTATAAAATTAAAATGCCCTAGAAATTTTTTGAATTCTTTACTTCATATTATGCCATATACTCTCAACTGTGTTTAGTGTACACTACTCGTGAGTCCAGGTTTCCATAAAGTAGTAAGCAAACAATTTTAATTATTCCTCTATTTGTAAATGAGTATATCTAATGCAGAGTCACTGGTAAATGTACCCCTAAAAATTCATCCCATTCTAAAGTTATGTTCCATATACCTTTGGAATCTATTCTCAGATAAAATACCCAGATTTTTGCTGCTGGAGATTAGCAAAGTCCTGCAGTTCTTTTATGTGGCCTTGTCTTCCATGTTTTGACTTTGCAGTTGGCCACATATAGGTATGTTGGAATGTGATTCCAGATATATGTCTGTAGACTAAAATAGGTCATGAGGAACACTAACTTCCTAAAATAAAAAAGAATTGGTGTTATTATGCCTCATAGATATGGGAATAATACTAGTCTGACCAGGGGAGTTCACTGGGCATTGGGAGTTTGGGTTACTCTTGGACTCTGAATTTTCATGTATGTCTCCATTGCAGTGTTTGTGTTTTCTCTACTTTCTGGAGAATGCTCTGAATTTCTCATAAGAAATATGGAGATATGATTCAATAGATGTTGTAATCTCACAACTTGAGGAATCAAACTTTGGTTTTGGCTACTGTGGAGAAGGAATGAATTCTATTAGAAAGTCAATATGACCCATCATTAGAAGGAGTTATTCCATTCCACGTCCATGAAATTCACATGCCCTTCCTACCATTCATACTTTCTTGTTGCAGGGTCCTCCCAGACTCCCTAGACATTTTGTTTAATTCATTTTCAGGTGACTATAGGTGATTAATTATTTGTTTCCCCTCTGCTGCTACATTCCAGTCCTTGAATACCAATAAGATCTTCTGCCTTCTGATACCCATGGGTCAACTAATTGGCTTACCCTAAGTTATTTGCCTTTCCTTTGGCTTGCAGGGTATAAGGAGAAGAAAATCTCTTTCTTGGGCTGTCATGGTGGGTAAATGCTCTGCCTCTTCCAGAGACTCATGTTGTGAAGAATTGATAGGTGATTTCAAGCTCTCAAAAGAACATGGGATGAGATGGTGAAAGGCACTGAGCATAGGAGTTAATGATCATAAACCAGCAATGGATTACTTACCACTCTGATATATAATCTAGAAAACAGATTTCTGAAGTTTTAAAACCACTTGCTGAATAGTAAGTAGGAAAAAAACAAAAATATAAAAGCATGTGATTTATGAAGCTTATTAAACAACTCTAAATCCTCTAAAAATTCTACACCTCATTAAGATGAAAAAGTGCTGAAAAAACAAACACTCATAGAAATGACCAATGTTGTAATAAGAAAATAGTATCTTATAAATTTTTATTTTTTAATAAAAACTTTAAGTTAAGGTAATTGTTTGATTCAATTAATTGGACTTATTAGAAGTGACTTTTAAGGAAATGCTTTTGGTAATTTTCAAAATAAGCAACTGAATTATGGCAATTGGTACATAATCTGTGGAATTTGCCAGCTATTGCAACTTACATAAACTGTTCATAGTTAAAAGTGATCTCGGATGGCCTTGGCCTGCAGTGGCTTGAAGCAGGATTTCGGTTCCCAGCCAGAGTTTGAAGTCAGGCCACGGCAGCGAAAGGGCTGAATCCTAACCACTAGACCACAAGGGACCAGTGGCCAGTGACAAGGCCCTGGCCCATCAGCTGTGTAGAAATGAATTTCTACATAGAGATGGAAAGTAGCAAAATAAGTGTTTATTAGGAGGAAAAAGGGTAAATGTGGAAAGACACATGGTCAGGCTCAGAGAGAGAGTCGCGTCATTGTGGTAGTTTGAATCACTTATGTGAGGCATTTCTTCCGGGTTTCCTCTGGCCAGTCATCTTGCTTTGCCTGGTTCTCAGTCCCTATTTAGTATATCTCAGTGTCGTCCCATGTGTGCAAGTGCATTTCTTAGCCAAGATGGATTCTAACGAAGAAGCCTGTGGGTAGATTGACATCACTTACTATGGGGTAGTACCCTCTCCCTTTTGACCTCCAAGGAGCCTTGCTGTGCATGAGTAGTCAGGAAGTTCTCCTTGACCTCGAGAAGGAGAAATATTTCGTCGCTTATCTGGGCAGGGCTTAGCTCCTCCTCCTCTTCATCTTGGAGTATCTGTCCACAGGGGACAAACTCCGGCTGTTCAGCCTGCGGCCCATCTATCTCCTGCCTCAAATGGAACATTATTTTTATAATCTTTATAAGGCTATCAAAAATCCATAAATTTATTTGAATACTTTTTCTTTAGACCACTTTCTTATAGCAGAACTGCTAACAGCACAGGCCTGCTGACAGAAACAATTGCTCTAACAGAAAATGTTTTCAATATCGAGGTACTTCCATTTACATTCATTAAAAGCCTGGTAAATACTTCTTTAGGAAGTTCATAACAATCATCTTTGCTGTGATTTGACAAATAATTCTGATTTATAAAAAAAAAAAAACCTTGATAATGAGATAATCTAATGGTCCTGTGATCTTCCATTAAGACAACTATCCAAATTGATGCAGGATTAAGCACAATTCCAGCTTATTTGATTTCACTTCTGTGTAGCCTTAGACTTCTAACTGTGATTCAAATTTCTCCTTTTTCTAACGTTATGACCAGTAATTTGCGAGACAAATTCAAAGCACAGTGTTATCTTTTATTCATCTCTGTGTTGGAGTCTCCTTAATAGTTTAAACAGATTAAAGATATTTATTATAATTTGTCTTTTAATGTAATTCCAACATCTTCTAACAGAATATTTTTGCTAAAAGTTGTGTTTAATTAGACCCAACATTGGGAAAGAATTTTCCAGTTTATAGATCTTCAGCTATATACATTCTTCGTTAAGATTCATAGTAAACTTTTAAGAACAATCATTAGCTAACAAGTTTCAAAGTGGATGAATAATCTATATGATGGAGAAGCAAATTCAGATTTTATGATTATAAATCACAAACATGCTGTTTTCACCATTAAACTATTATTTTGAGTGATACCACATTTTAAAAGTTATTTCCTGTTTATTTACTTAAAAATGTGGAAGAGGTACTACAAAGGAACATGATTGGTCAAACACACTTATTTATTCAACAGTGAATGATACTTTAGTGGATAACATATTCCACTTTTCTTTCTAGTCAATGATGACACAGTACTAAAATTAAAATAAAATTCTTACCCTGATAGAGCTGATATTCTATCAAAAATGTGTAAAGAGCGAATAAGTGTATTATGTAATGTTAGGTGATAGATGCTTTGAGAAAAATTACAAAATGACACTGAGATACAATATAATTTCTGAAACAAAAAAAAATGTTGGGGGTGGGGAGGGAGTGTGTGTAGCCCTGTTACTTTAGAGAGAGAGCATAAGCCACTTTAAGATAGAGCAACAGGACCCACATAGTTATCTGCAGGGTAGTGTTTCCAAAAAAGGGTTTCAAAAATGGGGAAATTTGAAAACTTAGATGAAACTAACACAAAGATAATTTAGCAAATATTGGGTTGGCCAAAAAGTTCGTTCGGATCTTATGGCAAAACCCAAATGACCTTTTTGGCCAACCCAATAGATAAACACTGAACTTGAACTGACACAGAAGAAGAAACACATAAGACCAATAAATGTATGAAAATATGCTCGAACTCAGTAATAAATGTAGAAATAGAAATTAAATTTCCAGTGAGTTTTTTTAAACCTACACGCTTATTTAAAAATTCTGGTAATTCTAAGTTCTAGGAATAATGTAATACAACAGTGCAATTTACACACTACTAGAAGAATACAGTTTGGTACATCTATTTTTGAAAATAATTTATCATTTTTGATAGAGTTGAACAAATACAAATGCACCCTAGAAAAATTAACACATAGGCTCAAGAAGAGATGTTCAAGAATAAATCCTAGTGGCACTGCATAGGATAGAAAAAGCTAGAAACAATCCAAATTTTTTTCTGAGAGGTGGGCAGTTAAGTAATTTCCTGGTTATTCAGCAGTGGAATGCTATGCACATGTTAAAGTATATGAACTATAGCTACCGGCATCACTTAAGATGAAAAGTTGAAAAAAAAAGTCACAATACACACAATTTGATATAATCCAATTTACATGAGATTTCAATCTATGCAAAAGTAAGTAATATATTGATGATGCCTACATTTATGGTAAAGCTATAAATAAACAAGGGAGTGATAAATTCAAAATACTGTCACCTCACACCAGTCAAAATGGCTATCATCAAAAAATCCACAAACAGTAAATGCTGGACCGGGTGTGGTGAGAAGGGAACCCTCCTACACTGTTTGTGGGAATGTAAATTGGTATAGCCACTATGGAGAACAGTATGGAGGTTCCTTAAAAAACTGAAAGTAGATCTTCTATGTGATCCTGAAATCTCACTCCTGAGTGTATACCCGGAGAAAAACATGGTCCTAAAGGATACATGCACCCGAATATTCATTGCAGCACTGTTTACAATAGCCAAGACATGGAAGCAACCTAAATGACTATCAACAGAGGAATGGATAAAGAAGATGTGATATATACAATGGAATATTACTCAGCCGTTTAAAAGAATGAAATAATGCCATTTGCAGCAACATGGACTGACCTAGAGATTGTCATACTGAGTGAAGTAAGTCAAAGAGAAGTATATAAAATCACTTATGAGCAGAATCTAAAAAGAAATGATACAAACGAACTTACTTACAAAACAGAAACAGACTCATAGACTTAGAGAATGAACTTATGGTTACTAGGGGGAAAGAGTTGGGGGGAAGGGATAGTTAGGGAGTTTGGGATTGACATGTACACACTACTATATTTAAAATGGATAACCAACAAGAACCTACTGTATAGCACAGGGAACTCTGCTCAACATTATATAACAACCTAAATGGGAAAATAATTTGAAAAAGAATAGATACATGTATATGTATAACTGAATCACTTTGTTGTACACCTGAAACTATCACAACATTGTTAATCAACTATATTCCAATATAAAATAAAAAATTTTAAAAAATAAAGAGGTCAGCAAACTTGGCATGAATAAAAAAATTCTAGAAAGAATTTATCTCTGGGGAGGAGATGGGGTAGGGAGAGAACATTTAGGACTTCAAAGATAAATTAGTATTTCATATTTTTATCTGTCATGGATACATGCAGGTGTTTTTCTGTAAATTTTTAAAAATTAAGATATAATTGACATATAACATTAGTTTCAGGTGTACAATATGATTCGATCTTTGCATATTGGGAAATGATCACTGAAATAAATCTAGTTAAACATCCATCACCAACATAGTTATAAAATTTTTAAAAATATGGTAACCATGATCTACATTACATCCCCATGACTCATTTATCTTATAATTAGAAATTTGTACATTTTGACCACTTTCACCTATTTCTCCTGCCACAAACACCCTGCCTCTGGTAAACACCAAACTCTTCTCTGTACTTATGTGCTTCTTGTTTGCTTGTTTTGTTTTGTTTTAGATTCCACATATAAGTGAGATCATGCACTATTTGTCTTTCTCTGTCTTACTTATTTCACTTAGTATAATACTCCCTAGGGCCATGCACATTGTCACAAATGACCATTTTTTATGGCTGAGTAATATTCCTGTGTGTGTGTATCACTTTTTCTCTATTCATTCACCTATTAATGGACACCTAGTTTGCCTACATGTCTTGATTATTATAAATAATTCTTCAATGAACATGGGAGTACAGATATCTTTTTGAGCTAGTGTTTTATTTTCTTCAGATAAATACCCAGAAGTGGAATTGCCAGGTCATATGTTAGTTCTATTTTTAATTTTTTGAGGAACCTTCATCCTGTTTTCCATAGTGGCTGCACCAATTTGTATTCCCACCAAGATTGCACAAGGGTTCCCCTTTCTCCACATCCTCACCAACAATTGTTATTTATCTTTTTGATAATAGCCATTCTGATAGGTGTGAGGTGATATTTCATTGGGATTTTGATTTGCATTTCCCTGATGATAAGTGATGTTGAGTGCCTTTCATGTACCTATTTGTCATCTGTATGTCTTGCTTGAGAAAATGTCTACTCAGATCCTCTTCCCAATTTTTAATTGAATTCTTTGTTTTTTTGCTGTTGAGTTATATGAGCTTTTATGTATTTTGGATTAATTCCTTATCAGATACATGATTACAAATATTTTCTCCCATTCAGTAGGTTGCCTTTTTTTTTTTTTTTTTAATTTTATTTATTTATTTATTTATGGCTGTGTTGGGTCTTCGTTTCTGTGCGAGGGCTTTCTCCAGTTGTGGCAAGTGGGGGCCACTCCTCATCACGGTGCGTGGGCCTCTCACTATCGCGGCCTCTCTTGTTGTGGAGCACTGGCTCCAGACACGCAGGCTCAGTAGTTGTGGCTCACGGGCCTTGTTGCTCCGCGGCATGTGGGATCCTCCCAGACCAGGGCTCGAACCCGTGTCCCCTGCATTGGCAGGCAGATTCTCAACCACTGCGCCACCAGGGAAGCCCAGTAGGTTGCCTTTTAATTTTGCTGTGCAGAAGTTTTTTATTTGATGTAGTCTCACTTGCTTATTTTTGCCTTTGTCTTTGCTTTTGGTGTCAAATCCAAGAAATCACCAAGACTGATGTGAAATAGTTATGTTTTATTCTAGGAGTTTTATGCTTTCAGGTCTTATGTTTCAAGTCTTTAATTCATTTTGAGTTTATTTTCGTGTATGATCTAAGATATTGGTCTAGTTTCATTCTTTTTCATGTGACTGTCTAGTTTTCCCAACATCATTTATAGAAGAGACTGTCCTTTCCCCACTGTATATTCTTGGATCCTTTGTTGTAAATTGACCATATATGAGATGGTTTATTTATGGGCTCTATTCTGTTCCATTGATCTATGTGTCTGATTTTATACCAACACCATACTCTTGATTACTATAGCTTTGAAATCAGGAAGTGTGAGCAATTTGTCTCAAGATTGTTTTGGCTATTCAGGGTCTTTTTTGGTTCCATACAAATTTTAGGATTGTTCTATTTCTCTGAAAAAATGCTATTGGACTTTCAATAGAATTTGCATTAAATCCATAGATTGCTTTGGATAGTATGGATGTTTTCACATATTAATTCTTCCAGTCCATTCCAAAAATGGATTATCTTTCCATTTTTTGGTATTTTTTTCAATTTCTGTTATCGGTGTCTTATAGTTCTCAGTGTAAAGATCTTTCAACTTCTTGGGTAAATTTATTCCTGGTATTTTATTTTTTGATACAATTTTAAATCAGATTGTTTTCTTAACTTCTCTTCTGATAGTTCATTTTTAGTGTATAGAAATGCAACAGATTTTTGTATATTGATCTTTGTGTCCTGAAACTTTACTGAATTAGTTTATTCTAACAGTTTTTTTTGTGGAGGCTTTAGGTTTTCCTATCTATAATATCATGCCATCTGCACATAGTGACATGTTTACTTCTTCCTTTTTCATTTAAAAACTTTTTATTTCCTTTTCTTGCCTAATTGCTCTGCCTAGGATTTTCAGTAACTATGTTGAAAAAAGTGGTAAAAGTGGGCATTATTATCTTGTTTATGATGTTAGAAGAAAAATTTTCAGCTTTTTACCATTAAGTATAATGTTAGCTGTTGGCTTGTCATATATGGCCTTTATTATGTTGAGGTACATTCTTTTTCTACCTACTGTGTTGAGAGTTTTTATCATAAATGGATATGGAATTTTGTCAGTGCTTTTCCTGCATCTATTAATAAAATTATATGATCTTTATGATTCAATTTTACTAACATGGTGTAACACATTGATTGATTCGTAGTTGTTGAATCATCCTTGCCTCCCTGAAATAAATCCCAGTAGATCACGGTGTGTGATGGTTTTAATGTACTGTTGAATTTGGCTTGCTAATATTTTGTTGAGCATTTTCGCATTTATGATCATCAGGGATATGGGCCTGTAAGTTTCTTTTCCTGTGGTTTCCTTGTCTGGTTTTGTTATTAGGATAATCTGGCCTCATGAAATGAGTTTGGAAGTGTTCTTTCCTCTTGCATTTATGCAAGAGGTTGAGGATTGGTATTAATTCTTTCAGTGCTTGGTAGAGTTCGCCAGTGAAGGCTTCTGATCCTGGGAAGTTGGGAAGTTTTTGATCATTGATTCAATCTACTTACTAGTAATTAGTCTATTCAGATTTTCTATTTCTTCATGATTTAGTCTTGGAAGGTAGTAAGCTTCTAGGAATATATCAATTTCTTCTGTGTTGTCCAATTTGTTAGGGTACAATTGTTCATAGTAGTCTCTTATGATCCTTCTGTGGTATCAGATGTAACATCTCTCTAATTTATGATTTTATTTATTTGAGTACTGTGTTTTTTTTAATTGATGAGTCCAGCTAAAGTTCTTTCAATTTTGTTTATCCTTTCAATAAAACAGCTCATAGTTTAATTCATCTTTTTATTGTGTTTTTAATCTCTATTTCATTTATTTCCACTCTGATCTTTGTTATTTACTTCCATCTATTAACTTTGGACTTTGTTTGTTCTTTTTCTTGTTCCTTGGAGTGTGAAGTTAGATTGTTTGATACATTTTTTCTTCTTGATGTAGACACTTATTGTTATGAACTTTCCTCTTAGAAATATTTTTGTTTCATACCAGAAGTTTTGGTATGTTGTATTTCAATTTTCATTTGTCTCAAGGCATTTGATTTCTCTTTTAATTTCTTCTTTGACCCATTGATTGCTCAGCAGCAGATTGTTTAATCTCCACATATATGTGAAATTTCCAGTTTTCTTCTTGTATTTGACTTCTAGTTTCATACCACTGTGGTCAGAAAAAATTCTTGATATGATTCTAATCCTCTTAAACTCATTAAGACTTGTTTTGTGGTCTAACATCTGTTCTTTTCTGGGGAATGTCTCATGTGATCTTGAGAAGATTGTGTATTTTGTTACTTTTGGATGGAATATTCTGTATATGTCTGTTAAGTCCATCTGGTTTAACATATCATCTAACGTTAATGTTTCCTTACTGATTTTCTGTCTGAGTGATCTATCCATTGGTGAAAGTAGAGTATCAAAGTCCACAACAATTATATTGTTATTTCTTTCTTTAGTTTCATTAATATTTGCTTTTACATATTTAGATGCTTCTGTAATTGGTACATAAATATTTACAAATGTTATATCCTCTTGTTGGATTGACCCCTTTATCATTAGGTAATGACTTTCTTTGTTATTGCAGTCTTTTTTTTAACATCTATTTTGACTCATATAAGTACAGGCATGCCTCATTTTATTGTGCTTCACTTTATTGTGCTTCAAAGATACTGATTTTTTTTTTTTACAAATTGAAGGTTTGTGGCACCTCTGCGTAGAGAAAGTCTTTGGTCCCATATTTCCAACAGCATTTGCTTACTTCATGTCTCTGTGTAACATTTTGGTAATTCTCACAATATTTTAAACTTTTTCATTATTATTATATTTGTTATGGTGATCTGTGACCAGTGAGTGATCTTTGATGTTACTGTTGTAATTGTTTTGGGGTGCCATGAATTGTGCCCATATAAGATAGCAAACTTAATTGATAAGTATGTGTGTCCTGACTGCTCTACTGATGGCCATTTCCCCATCTCCCTCCCTCTCCTCAGGCATTCCTATTCCCTAAGACAAAATGCTATTGATATTAGGTCAGTTAGTAATTTTATAATGACATGTAAGTGTTGAAGTGAAAAGTTAGTTATGATTAGGCTTAATGAGGAAGTCATGTCAAAAGCCAAGATAGACTGAAAGCTAGGTCTCTTGTGCCAAAAAGTTAGCCAAGTCGTGTATGCAAAGAAAAAGTTCTTGAAGGAAATGAATAGTGCTACACCAGTAAACACACAAATGATAAGAAAGTGAAACAGCCTATTGTTGATATGGAGAAAGTTTTAGTGGTCTTGATAGAAGATCAAACTAATTACAACTTTCCCTGGAGCCAAAGCCCAATCCAAAGCAAGACAAAGCAAATTATTTAATTCTGCGAATACTGAGAGAGGTGAGGAAGCTACAGAAGAAAAGTTTGAAACTAGCGGAGGTTGGTTCATGAGATTGAAGGGAAAAAGCCATCCTCATAATGGAAAAGTGCAAGGTGAAACAAGTTCTGGTGTAGAAGCTGCAACAAGTTATTTAGAAGATCTAACTAAGACCATTAATGAAGGTGGCTAACTAAACAACAGATTTTCAGTGTAGGCAAAACAGCCTTATATTAGAAGATGCCATGTAGGGCTTTCATAGCTAGAGAGAAGTCAATGCCTGGCTTTAAAGCAGCAAAGGACAGGCTGACTCTCTTGTTAGGAGCTAAAGCAGCTGGTAACGTGAAGTTGCAGCCAATGCTCCTTTACCATTCTGAAAAATCTTAGGGCCCTTAAGAATTATGCTAAATCTACTCTGTTTATGCTCTATAAATGGAAAAATAAAGCCTGGATGAGAGCACGTCTGTATACAACATGGTTTACTGAATATTTTAAACGCAATGTTGAGACCTTTTGCTCAGAAGAAAGATTCCTTTCAAAATACTACTGCTCATTGACAACGTACGTAGTCAACCAAGAGCTCTGATAAAGATGTACAGTGAGATTAATGTTGTTCTCATACCTGCTGGAACAACATCCGTTCTAAAGCCCATGAATCAAGGAGTAATTTTGACTCTCAAGTCTTATCATTTAAGAAATACTTTTTGTAAGGCTATAACTGCCATAGATAGGAATTCCTCTGATGGATCTGGACAAAGTAAATTGAAAACCTTATGGAAAGGAATCATCATTCTAGATTCCATTAAGAACATTTATGATTCATGGGAAGAGACCAAAATATTAACATTAACAGGAGTTTGGAAGAAATTGATTCCAACCCTTATGGATGACTTCAAGGGGTTCAAGACTTCAGTGGAGGAAGTCACTGCAGATGTGGTGGAAATAGCAAGAGTACTAGAAGAGAACCTGAAGATATGATTTAATTGTTGCAATCTCTTGATAAAACTTGAATTAATGAGAAGTTTCTTCTTGTGGATGAACAAAGAAAGTGATTTCTTGAGATGGAATCTACTCCTGGTGTATATGCTGTGAAGATTATTGAAAAGACAACAAAGATTTAGAATATTGCATAAACTTAGTTTTAAAGCAGTGCCAGTGTTTGAGAGGACTGACTCCAGCTTCGAGAGAATTTCTGCTGTGGGTAAAATCTTATCAGACAGTATTGCATACTACAGAGAAATTATTTGTGAAAGGAAGAGTCAGTCAATGTAGCAAACTTCATTGTTGTCTTATTTTAAGAAATTGCCAGAGCTACTCCAGCCTTCAGCAACCACCACGCTTATCAGTCAGCAGCCATCAACACCAACACCAGCAAAAAGATTACAGTTAGCTGAACACTCAGATGATGGTTAGCATGTTTTAGCAGTAAAATATTTTTAATTAAGATGTGTACATTTTTAACACATAATGCTATTGCACACTTAACAGACTACAGTATAGTGTAAACATAACTTTTATATGTACTGGGAAACCAAAAAATTTGTGTGACTTGATTTTTTCTGATATTCAATTCATTGTTGTTTTCTGAACCTGAACCTGCAATATCTCTGAGGTATGCTGTAGCTACCCCAGTTTTCTTTGGGTTTTCATTTGCATGGAATATCTTTTTTCATTTGTTCACTTTCAGTCTGTGTGTGTCCTTACATCCAAAGTGGAAGTGAGTCCTTTGTAGGCAGCATATAGATGGGTCTTGCTTTTTATACATTCAGCCACTCTGTCTTTTGACGGGAAGATTTAGTCCTTTTAAATTTAAAGTGATTACTGATAGGTATGTACTTATTGCCATTTTGTTAATTGTTTTCTGGCTGTTGTGTGGTTTCTTTGATTTTTTTCTTCTTCTCTTGATCTCTTTCTTTGTGAGTTGATGAGTTTTTGCAGTGGTAAGCTTAGATTCCTTGCTCTTTATTTTTTGTGTAACTACTGTTTTAATTTGTGGTTACCATGAGGCTTACATAAAACAACTTACATTTACATAAAAGTCTATTTTAAGTTGATAACAACTTAAGTCTGAATGCATTTTAAAGCTCTATATTTTTACCCCCCACCCACATCGCATGTTTTTGATGTCACAATTTACATCTTTTTATTTTGTGTATTCCCTAACAAATTATTGTAGTTATAGTTATTTTTACACTTCTGTCTTTTTACCTTCTTACTAGCTTTATAAGTAACTAACCCATCAAATTTGTGACATTAGATTACTCTGAATTTTACTATATATTTACCTTTACTGGTGAGACTTATACTTTCACATGTTTTCCTGTTACTAATTAGTGCCATTTTGTTTCAGCTTAAACAAGTCCCTTTAACATTTCTTGTAAGTATGATCTAGTGGTGATGAAATCCTTTACATTTTACTTATCTGAAAATCTTTTTCTCTCTCTTTCAATTCTGAATGACAACTTTGCTAGATAGAGTATTCTTGGTTGGAAGTTCTTTTAGCACTTTGAGTATATAGTGCCACTCTCTTCTGGCCTGCAAAGTTTCTGCTGAAAAATATTCTGATAATATTATGGGGGTTCCCTTGCACCTAACCAGTTGTTTTTCTCTTGCTGTTGGTAAGATTCTCTCCTTGTGTTTAAGTTTTTGCATGTTAATTTTAATGTATCTTGATGTGGATCTCTTTGGCTTCCTCTTATTTGGAACTCTCTGGGATTCCTGGATCTGAATGTCTGTTTCCTTTCCCAGGTTAGGGACGTTTTTAGCCATTATGTCCTCAAAAAAACTGTTCTCTTCCTTTCTCTCTTCTCTTCTGCTACTCCTATAATGCAAATGTTGGGATGCTTGAAGTTGTACTATAATGATCTTAAGCCATCTTCACTTTTTTTTTTTTCTCTTCTAATTGAGTGAGTTCTTCTGCCCTATCTTCAAGTTCATTGAGCCTTACTTCTTACTTCTACTTCGTAGAGTCTACTGTTGAACCCCTCTAGTGTATTTCTCAGCTAAGTTATTGTTTCTTCAGCTCTGTGACTTCTGTTTGGTACTTTCTTATATTTTCTCTCTCTTTGTTAAAGTTCTCACTTTGGTCATTTATACTTTTGCCAAGCCCAATGAGCATTTTTATGACTGTTATTTTGAACTCTTTATCAGGTAAATCCCTTATCTCCATTTCATTAATGTCTTTCTCTAAGGTTTTATCTTTTTCTTTTGTTGGGAACATATTCCTCTGTTTCTTCATTTTCCTTGAGTCTCTGTGTTGGTTTCTATGCATTAGATAAAAGATCCACCTCTCCCAGTCTTGAAGAAGAGGCCGCATGGAGGATATAAACTTTATTGTTCAACCTTGCCCTAGCTCTTGGTTGTCTTTCAAACCTTTGTGATTATCCATGCAGCCCATTCTATTTTAGTTGTTCCTGGTATTTGAGGCTGTACCAAGACCTGTCAGTGTTCCAAAGGGAAGAACCTTGGCCTGTACCTAGATTCAGGCTGATTGGATGTCAGACCCTCAGGCAGCAGCTTTTAAACTATGCAAATATATACAGTCCTGTAGGACCACAGGTGTAAGTTCCACTGGCTTCCAGTACCAGGTGATCTAGAAGTATCCCCTCGGTGGCAACCATGAAAATTGGGGTGCCAGACAAGTGTACAAACTTCTTTCTGGTAGACACCAGTGATCTGGAGTGAGGCAGAGGGAGCGTACAAAGATGACATCAACTGGCCTCTGTCCCTGGAGTGCATCTAAGCAAGCCCTAAGATGTGCGCCTAGCCAGAAGCCTGCCCCTCAGGGTGAAGTTACAGGAGAGCAAATCAGCCTCTGGAAGAGAAAGACTGGGGATGTGTTTTAGTCTGTCTGTTGTCTGTGCTGTGCCCTAGGAATGGTAGCTGGCCAATTACCGTCTCTCTGTTACAATCCCATGGGGCCTCGGAATTCAAGCCCTGCTGGCCACCAGGCCAGGTAATCAAGGGGTGTCCCCTGAGGCACCAGAAGTAAAAGCTGGGGCACCGGTTGTATGAACAAGCTCCCCTCTGGGAGATTCAAGTGCTCTGGAGCTCAGCAGAGGAAGAGCACAAAGATAGCACCTGTCCTCCAAGGTCTCTGGATAGGATTGCAATTGGCCCTTATATGTGTACTTAATTAAACACCTTCCCTTTAGGACACAGCCATAAAGATGAGTAAATAGGCCTCTTTCATGGAAAGGCTGGGTGCCTTAGTTTGTAACCTTTCTGCTGTGCCCTGTGGGCGGCAGCTGATTAAGAACTTCGTCCTTTGGTTATAGTCCTGTGAGACCCACAAGTATAAGCCCTACTGACCACCAGAGCCAGGCAACTAAGATGTGTACCCTGGGTGGCAACTGCAAACATCAGGGTGCCAGACAAGGCTATTAGCTCCTTCTGGGGAGATACCAGCAAGCTGAGGCAAAGGAAGAACACAAAGATGGCACCCACTGGTCTCTGCCCCCAGAGAGTATTTCAGTAGGTCCCTAGATGTGTGTTAAATTAGATGCCTGCTCCTCAGGTCAGTGCTTTAAGATAAGCAAGTAAGCCTCTTTCACACAGAAAGTCTGAGTGCTTTGCAGTCAGCTGCCTCTGCTCTGGTCCCTGGGGATGAGGTGGATGAGTCTACACTTACAAGCCCTTTAAGAACTGTTTCTCAGGTTGCTATAGACTTGTGGGGCTTGTTGACAGGAGCTGTACTGGCTTTCAGAACTAGATGTTTTGAGGGCTTATCTCTCAGGTGGAGGTCTTAAAACCTGGAGCCCCAGATTTTTAAGAGGTTCAAACCCTTTGCTCCTCAGGGAGAAGCTTGGAGTTTTTTTTGTTTTTTTGTTTTTTTTCCTATTTATTTATTTATTTTTGGCTGTGTTGGGTCTTCGTTTCTGTGTGAGGGCTTTCTCTAGTTGTGGCAAGCGTGGGCAACTCTTCATTGTGGTGCACGGGCCTCTCACTATCACGGCTTCTCTTGTTGTGGAGCATGGGCTCCAGACACGCAGGCTCAGTAGTTGTGGCTCACGGGCCCAGTTGCTCTGCGGCATGTGGGATCTTCCCAGACCAGGGCTCGAACCCGTGTCCCCTGCATTGGCAGGCGGATTCTCAACCACTGTATCACCAGGGAAGCCCAAGCTTGGAGTTTTTAATTCCTTCTCACTTGTGGGTTGCAGCACAAGAGGTGGAGTTTATGACAGAAGTGTATCTTAGCCTCTTCTACCTACTTTGACGTGGGTTTTTTTATCATTTGTTTGATGTATAGCAGTCCCTCAGCTAGTTTTTGACTTTTTTTTTTCAGAGGAAGTTATTCCATATGTAGCTGTAGATTTGGTATGTCGGTGAAGGAATGTGAGTTCAGGATCTTCCGATGTTGCCATTTTGAACTGGAACCCATGTAGGTGTTCTTTTATTTTTATTATGTGTATATTACACAGAAAATTTATTTATACATATTCTTTTGGTTTTTATGCAATTTACATTAAACACAGTTTTCAAGAACAAGAATTAGGTGTAATTAGTGGAAATAAGTATATCCAGCCCTTTCAAATAGTTTTGCTGTAAAAACAGAAAAGAGATAGGTGGTAGATAGAGTGAATAATGTGGCCAAGGACAGGGTTTGGTATGTTTGTCTATATTGAGGATGTTTTTTTTTGGTCAGCATTTTTGGATTGGTTATTTTGCTTTGTTTGTAAATTAATGAAAGTGATCTAGTAGAGAGGAAAAATTGAAGTAGCATGAAGAGATGCCAATTACTTGAACAAAGTCCTTGAGTGGAAGAGAGGGGAAGCGATCCACTGATTAACAGGCACTTTGTGCTTCCGCCACACTGAATATTGGCAGTTCTACAGAATTACTGTGTCTTTCACAGCACCATGGCTGAACACTGTTTACTCTATCTTTAATTCTCCTTCCCCACTCTCCACCTGTGAAAGTTTTCTCATCTTTCAAGAATTCAGCTCAAATGTCACCTCATTAATCAACCTTTTCTTACCAACCCAGATGGAATGAGTCATACCTCCACCAGATTCCACAGTATCTCTACATATGTCTACTGAAATCACATTTATCATTCTGCATTCTGACTTCCTCACTTGTCTTACTCATTTGTGTATATTTCTACTGTCCAGTACTAAGCCAGACATATCATAATTCATCATATAATATTTAAATAAATGAGTAAAAAATAGAGATTTCACTTAAAAATATTGTATCATACAAAATGTTTTGAGGGCCTAATTAGTTTCCCCATCTCTTTACATCCCAAAGTATGTGAAAGTCTACAATTTAAAGAAGGTGAAGTAAGGATATTTTAACACACTTTCCTCCAAAAATCTGTAATAACCTATAAAGAATGAAAAATCGAGAGGGTATAAACCTTCCATACTCAATGAGAAATAAAAATCATACAGAAAAAAAATGTATACTTGATGCTACTACAAAATCTCGTTCATAATTACACACATTTTCTATTACCTAAAGCAGAAAACAAATTTCCCCAAAAGGTAGGCTCATGGTTCTGAAGATGCCTTGATTAGAACCATATTTCAAAATTTGTGGCTGGGTCATAGGATTAAAAGACAGTATGGAGACCTAAGTCAATAACATAGATTAGTAGGAAAGATGATGTTAAAAGGGAAACCATGCTGACACGCCATGTAGACTAGTTCTCTAGCCAGGAGGACTTTAATCAGGAGATATGTTCTAAGTTCTAGGAAAATGATTAGTTTTATTAGACAGTAACTGATTGTAAGCTTAATAAGACACAAAGCTAATTCAGGTTACTTTCCTGCCGCTTTTAAAATTATTCCTCAACAAATATCTAGCCCTAAACAAAAATGAATAATAATCTGAAAAGAACCACTATAAAACACTGATACTGTAAAAGAATAGAAACATACTTTTAAATTGACAGGAGTTTAAAGAAATTATTAAAACTTTTAAAGAAAGTACTTTGTAAAAGATAATATACAAAATGTAATCTGAAAAAGATCAGGGAACTAACAAGAATAGAAAATGAAAACATAAATAAATTAAAACTGTATTACAAATGACATTCATAGAATGTATACTACTGAAAACATACTTGGGGAAATCAAACAGAACAGAATGGAAATAACAAAGACAATAACATCCATTTATACCATAAATACGTAAGACAAAAGGATCCAATACACACACACACATATATAATTTCTTTATCATGTGGCAACTTTAGATGCCCATAATATCAATGGCAAACAATGTGGAAGAACAATGACTACCATGTGTGCCTGCTTGAAGAAATTTGCCTTTCCTGTTGGATAAATTTACTGAGAAAAGGATAAATCTTCACTTGCCATGTGTGTGCCACTTCGAAAGGAAGGCATGCTTAACAACTTTTTGCTCTCTTACAGAAGAAGAGATTGATAATTTAGTTAATACAATGTTATGAATGGTGGGTGTGAGACTAATTATGATGGGCTCAGGTGTGTTTACTGTAAAGCAGGACATTGCTACTTGAATAAGCAAAATTGCATCTAAATGACAATCCACACAATGAATAGCTACTGGCCATAAAACGTCTTCCCTAATCTTAATCATGCTGAAGGATGTAACAAGAAAAATCAATTTGATCAAATGGTGGTCACTAAGTAATTTCTTTTTACAGTGATTTTGAAAAGAAGTATTGATTAAAAGCTTCCTTTTGTTTGTCCCTGAGAAGTAAGTTGGTCTGTGAAGGCAATAGGTGCTGGCTGGGGTTTTTTAATTGAGGAATGAGATAAAAACCATTCCTTCATAACACAGAGAATGCCAATGAAGACCAATCCTATGATTTCAAGTGGTTTGCTCTAAGGACCTATCTCAGGTCAAATCTAGGATGTGTCACATCTCAAATTTCGCTTGCTCAAATCAAGTCATAAGGCCAAGCCAAATACACGTCAGAAGAGAAAGTAAGCTTCTTTTGGGGGAGGGGTTGGAGGAGTGAATATTGTGAACAATAACACAATGTATCATACAAACCAAACACTTTCATTATGATTTTTAATATGAAAAAATGTTTTTTTCCAACTACTTTAGAAAACTAAAAAGTCTTATTTATGTAAGTAAAATTCATATACAGAAATTTGAGGGATATTAGTCCATATGCAATTCTCAGATAATCACTCCTAACATACAACATTAAATAAAATTATTTTACTATTAGGTATTTTTTCCTAATATACATGTATTTGAATTGTTAATTAGGCAAAAGCTTGCCTGAAACTGAATATTTTTCCCAATAAACACATCTATTTTAATCAGAACTTTTAATAAAAGGCATAGTTAAAGTAATTGGACATATTTCAGCAAGGATTAGACTTGTGACATAGGTGGAATAGAGAATAGCATAATGCATATTGTTAAAATATTGTTAGTATATAAGACAATTTTAACTTATTCTATGTGGTTCAAGGAACGATGTTTAGAAAACACAGAAGACAGATGTTATGGACTGAGCTGTGACCCCCCAAAATTTATATTCTGAAGCCCTAACCCCCAGCGTGATAGTATTTTGAGATAGGGAGATAATTTTAGGGAGATAGTTAAGGTTAAATGAAGTCATAAGGGTGGGTGCCTAATCCAATAGGACTATTATCCTTATTACCAGAGCACTCTCTCTGTCTGCCATGTGAAGACACAGTGAGAAGATGATTAAAAGCCATGAAGAAAGCTCTGACCATAAACTGAATTTGCCAGCACCTTGATCATGTACTTGCAGCCTTCAGAACTGAGACAATACCTATTGTTTAAGCCACCCAGTCTGTGGTACTTTGTTTTGGCAGCTCAAGGAGACCAATACAATAGATTAAGCCGCAATTTGGCAAATACCTTTCTTATAATTAGAGTTTTAAAAAATGAAATGCAGCCCGTATAGTAAACGTTTATTCGTGGGAAAGAAACAGTAGCTTATACACTTGGACAGGTATTAAACTGAAATAGTTATTTTTGCTATTTTATATTTGTTTTGCATAATACATGAGTAAGTTGTTCATATTCGGATACTGACAGAATTTAATAAAACTGCTACAGAAGTAATCGTGCATTTGAAAATGATTCAATCATCATATATTTCTTTCATCTTGGAGAGTTCCTTAGTGAAGATTCAAGGGCAAATTTGTCAGAACAAAAGGTAACAAGATGACCCAAAAGAGGTGACAGAATCTCTGATGCTCTTGAGAGCAACAAAACAAAACCCATGACCTTGTGTGAATTTTGCCATATACTCTTCAGTTTCTGCATTTAATTTGCCATATGTTTTCAAAACAGCAGTGCCTTAAGTTTCTTTATCTGCGATATAATATGGTAGCCGTGCTCTATCTATATATCTATGTTCTCTCTCCTAGAGTGGTGGAAAATGTCTGAAAGAGAACTGAGAGCAGTTGCATTAGATGTATGGCAAAACAGTGAACTAATTTGACATAAAAAGAGCAATTCCTCAGTCACCAAGGTCCATGTGTCTGTCCAATTCTGGTTTTGCAGTTTAAAAAAAAATCACTGAAATATGATTTAATATCATCTTTCCTAGAAACACAAAAAGAATCCATTTAAACAGAGTTCTTGCATCTTTTATAAACGTGTAGTTTAAATTGTCCACCATGATAGCTAATATCCCTTTTACTTGGGTCTGTAAGATATATTAATATGTGAGTGTAATCTCAGAAAAAATGTCTAAACATTATTTATAATTTTAGGAAATGAAAGCAGACTATAACATCACATTTCTCCTCTTTGCAGTTAATTGATTTACAGGCATTTATATTTGTAAATTATAGAAGTTAAGTCATCTATGACAGGGGTCCCCAACTCCCGGGCCGTGGACCGGTAGTGGTCCACAGCCTGTTAGGAACCAGGCGGTACAGCAGGAGGTCAGCGGCAGGCGAGCAAGTGAAGCTTCATCTGCTGCCCCCCATCGCTCTCATTACCACCTGAACCAACCCCTATCCTCCCCCACCCCGCCCCCGTCCATGGAAAAATTGTCTTCCATGAAACCAGACCCTCATGCCCAAAAGGTTGGGGACCGCTGATCTATGAAACTTACTAGTAACTATTCCTTTTATTTTTTATTTGTTTTTTTATTGACGTATAGTTGACTTAGAATATTAGTTTCAGGTATACAGCATAGTGACTGAGTATTTTTACAGATTATACTCCATTCAACATTACTACAAAATAATGGCTATAATTCCCTGTGCTGTTCAATATATGCTTGTTGCTTATCTATTTTATATGTAGTAGTTTGAATCTCTTAATTGCATACTCCTATCTTGTCCCTCCCTGCTTCCCTCTCCCCACAGGCAACCACTAGTATGTTTTTTATATCTATGAGTCTGCTTCTGTTTTGTTATGTAGATTAGTTTTATATATTAGTTTATGTAGATTGTTTTATGTTTTAGATTCCACATATAAATGATAACATACAGTATTTGTCTTTGTCTGACTTATTTCATTAAGCATAATACCCTCTAGGTCCAACCACATTGCTGCAAATGGCAGGATTTTTTCTTTTTTCTTTTTTTATGGATGAGTAATATTCCATTGTGTGTGTGTGTGTGTGTGTGCGCGTGTGTGTGTATACATCTTTATCCATTCATTTGTTGATGGACACTTGGTTTGTATCCATATCTTGGCTATTGTAAATAATGCTGCTATGACATTACAGTGTGTGTATTGTTTTGAATTAGTGTTTTTTTGTTTTGGTTTGGTTTTTTTGGACAAGTAACCAGGAAAGGAACTGCTGGATTATACAGTAGTCCTATTTTTAATTTTTTGAGCAACCTCCATACTGTTTTCTACAGTGCCTCCACCAATTTACATTCCCATCAACAGTATACGAGGGTTTCCTTTTCTCCACATCCTCTCCAGCATTTGTTATTTGTAGACATTTTGATGACAGCCATTCTGACAGGTATAAGGTAATATCTCATTGTGGTTTTGATTTGTTTTCCTCTAATGATTAGCGATATTGAGCATCTTTTTATGTGCCTGTTTCATTTCTTTTAGGGTAGGTTTAGTACTGATGAACTATTTCAGTTTCTGTTTTTCTGAGAAGTTTTTTATCTGTCCTTCAACTCTGAATGATAATTTTGCTGGGGAGACTATCCTAGCTTGCTGTTTTTTCCATTTCAGTGCTTTGAATATATCATGCCACTCCCTTCTGGCCTGCAAAGTTTCCACAGAAAAATCAGCTGTTAGCTTTACAGGGATTTCCTTGTATAATACTCTTTGTTTTGCTCTTGCTGCCATTAGAATTGTCTCTTTACCTTTAACTTTTGCCATTTTAATTTTAAGTCTTGGTGCGGGCTGTTTGGATTCATCTTATTTGGGACTCTCTGTGCTTCCTGTACCTGGTTATCTGTTTCTTTCTTCAGATTTGGGAAGTTTTCAGCCATAATTTCATCAAATACATTTTTGAACCCCCTTCTCTCTTTCTTCTCCTCTGGGACCCCTAAAATGCAAAGTACACTTGAAGTTATCCCAGAGATCTCTTAAACTGTTCTCATTTTTAAAAATTTGTTTTTCTTTTTGCTGTTCTAATTGTGTGATTTCCATTACACTGTCTTCCACATCACTTGTGTGTTCTTCTGTATCATTTAGTCTGCTGTTAATTCCTTCTAGTGTGTTTTTCATTTCAGCTATTATATTCTTCAGTTCTGACTGGTTCTTTTTTATATTTTCCATTGCCTTGTTAAAATTCTCGCTGTGTTCAGCTATTCAATTCCTTAATTCATTAGCATCCTTATTACTAATTCTTTGAATTCTTTATCTGGTAAATTGTTTATTTCTATGTAATTAATTTTTTCAGAGGTTTTCTCTTGCTCTTTCAATTGAGATCAGTTCCAGTCTCTCCTCATTTTGCTTAAGTTTCTCTGTCTGTATGAATTTAGATGAAACACTTACCTATTGCAGCCATAAAGTGTTGTCCTTATGCGGGAGCATCCCTATATAGTCTGCATGTGTCCAGTGGCTTTGGTAGTAGAGCTGAATTCAATGTGAACACAAGTCACGTCTTTACTCAGGGTGTCCTGACAGCTATCACGTTGGTAGGAGGTGGGGCTGGAGATGGAGGGGCTATGGCTGGAGCCAGGTGTGAGCCAGGGCTTCCCCTCTGCTCAGTGGCCATCATCACCCTATTGAAGGTGGGGTTGAATTCCAAGTTGCTGGAGCAGAAGCCCTGAGGGTAGGGTCTGACCTGGCTCTGTTTCCCTTGAGTGTGTGCTCTTGCCTCTCCCAGCACCTGCACCCTTTACCTATAGGGAGCAATGCTGTAGCAAGAGCGAAGGCTGTGTGGGCGCTCAGCTTCTGATGGAGCACAGACTGCAGCAGTCCACCCACAAACGGAGGTCCACACTGCTTCTGATGCTGCCTGTGCCAGCTCTAGCAATAGCCGCCTCTTCAGGTCTGAGCCTCCTTTGTCCCTCATGGTCGATCTCTCCCCTCAGCCTCTGCCACCCCCACCCTGGTGTGGCACCCAATATAGGGCTGGCAGGCCTGCACAGGCTCTTGGCATGTGTCAGGGCACAGGCTGTAGTGGTCCAGCTGCCATTAGCTCAGAGCTACTTCTGATGTGCTGCCTGTGTAAGAGCCAGTAATGGCTGTCCCCACCCTACTCAGTAACTGCTTCAGGTCTGAGTTGCCTCTGTGTCTAAGAGCCGAGCTCTTTCCTTGGTGTGGGGTCGGGGCAGCACTCACTGTAGCATGTGCAACTGCAGTGTGAAGTAAGTGAGGCTGGAGCATTCGCTCTGTTCAGGCGGGGGCACATGCCGGGGGGGAGGGTAATTGCATGGAAAATGGGCAGCTATTCAAGGAGTTTTTCAATCCACCTTCTCTACCCTGTTTCACGAGCCAGCCAGAGCACTCAAGCTCTTCATGAGCAGAGTCCAGGCTTCCCACAGCCCTCCTGTTAGTCTCACCAGCCCTCCAACCAGCCAAGGGCACTTGTCTTTCCTGTGTCAGACCCAGGATTGGAGTGCACAGTATGTGGCTTGAACAGCTCATTCCCCAGGACAGGTCTCCACCAGTGAAATGTCCCTTCTCCTCTAAGTCCCCTCCCAGGGGCACAGGTTCCAACCTGATGGTTTCTCTTCTTTTCCTACCTAATTCTGTGTAGCTCTTACTTATAGCCTTGGTTGTACAGGAGTTTTTCTGCAAGTTTCCAGGTAGTTTTCAGTGAGAATTGTTCCACATGTAGATGTATTTTTGATGTGTTCATGGGGGGAGATGAGTTCTGTATCTTCCTACTCTGCCATCTTGATTGATCTCTCGATTCCATTTAATAATGCAGGTGATCTTTCCATCCATCAAGGTCCTTGGAAGAGCAAGATGCACTCTTAAACTATTTAATTGAGGATAGTTTTAAAATTTCTGCCAAGATTTGGGCGGAAGTTAGGAAAATCAATAAGATAATGTGTTATTCAGGGGCTAGCAAAAATAGGAAGACTTTATTATCCCTAGGCTCCCTACCTAACCTAATTCTCTTCCTAAATTGGGTTCTTCTACCCTCTGATCCTCACATCTAATAAGAAAACAAGAGGGAAAGAACGCTTTCATGAAGTCTATGCAAGTCAGCCTCCAGACATCAGAGAGGAGGATGGAGAATAATAGTAGCTATAAAAGCACAAATAGAATAAATCCAACATAATATCTATTTTTGTTATTAATGATACTTTACATTTAACTTACATGTAAAATCATTTAAGAAAAGTTCCTATAAAGTAAATAAAATACTAAAAAATTAATTAACCAAATAAACACTAATATTTATTTTATATTCAAATCATGTATTATATAATCTACTTCATTAAAATATGAGTATTTATTACAGGTATAATGAAGCTATTTCTAATAACTTGAAGATGGCTAGTAATAATACTTTATCACTAATTACCTCATAGAAATTCTATTATAATCCTTTTAGTTTTAAGTGTTTTATATTTTACAAAGAAGCTTTACAACTATTATCTTATTACTAAGAATAACTAAATAGAATGAATGCTAATTTTCTAGATAATACTCATTTACTTGAATGAAAAAAAAAATCAAAAATCTAACTGAGTTTCATAGTATGCAAGCCGAATATAAATAAAATAGTTAATTGCAGAAAACTGATTTTATAGCTCAGGCTTACCAGGGAAATAAGAAAGTAAAGCCATTCATTTAAGAATCAAAAATAAATATTTTGAGTAATAAAATATAAGATTAATCACATTATTCTATAATAATATTATTTCTGTATAATTTATCAACTTGGGACATGTAATAATATCTTTGATCATACCAGTTGAAGTATATGGAAGATATAAAATCCATTTAAATGACTTAAATGATCATTTTCTGGCCACAATACTATCTTCCTCTAACACGATCCTGTTAATGAAGAACCATTTCCCCCCCCCCACATTATCTAAAAGCTGCATGGAGTGGCATAAGGAAATCAGAATTTTATACATCAATAAGACAAGTGCTTTTTTGTTTATATGTTGGAAAAATATTTTATTTATTCTGCTAAGGGCTTTAAATGTTTTTTAATTTTAGTTGTTTTTTGTTTTTTGGGTTTTTTAAATACATTTATTTATTTATTTATGGCTGCGTTGGGTCTTCATTGCTGCATGAGGGCTTTCTCTAGTTGTGGTGAGTGAGGTCACTCTTCATTGCGGTGCGCAGGCCTCTCGCTGCTGTGGCTTCTCTTGTTGCGGAGCACGGGCTCTAGGCGCGCGGGCTTCAGTATTTGCGCACGTGGGCTTAGTTGCTCCGCGGCATGTGGGATCTTCCCGGACCAGGGCTCGAACCCGTGTCCCCTGCATTGGCAGGCAGATTCTTAACCACTGCGCCACCAGGGAAGCCCAATTTTAGTTGTTTCTTAATGAAAATAATTTTAGTGATTTTATAGTTGAGTCCTTCCAAATTAAATAGGTATAAGAATTGGAAATTTACTCTATTCCAAAATTTTTGTGTTATTTATCTATGTAAAGTATACTTGTTTAAAAAATTTATTGAAAAACTTACCTCCAATAAGCACACTGGCCCATTCTCACATGAATCATATGTATCTAGAACCTTGTTCTTAACATAAAAAAAGCTTCATTTTATTTAGATTATTACTTTTCAAAAAGTCCTCAAAGTAGAAGCTTTTTAATATGGGCCTTTAGAGTTGATTTGAAATCATATCTAAATTATGGCTTTTAAGCTCTCTTCCGCTTATGAAATTTTTTGACAGGAGTATATGCTAGTTAATTTTTTTTTTTTTTTTATTAAACATCTTTATTGAAGTATAATTGCCTTACAATGCTGTGTTAGCTTCTGCTTTATAGTTAATTTTTTAAATGTGCTTCTACATGATTAAAGGCTAAATACAATCTATTAAAAAGTTTATGCAAAATAGATACTTTGGCGAGTAAAGGGTTTTTTGTTTGTGTTCAATAAGGCAATGGTTTTAAAATATATTGCAAATGATTTTTTTTTAATACTTATTTTATTTAATTAATTAATTTATTTATGGCTGTGTTGGGTCTTCGTCTCTGTGCGAGGGCTTTCTCTCTAGTTGCGGCAAGTGGGGCCACTCTTCATCGCGGTGCGTGGGCCTCTCACTATCGCGGCCTCTCTTGTTGCGGAGCACAGGCTCCAGACGCGCAGGCTCAGCAATTGTGGCTCACGGGCCTAGTTTCTCCGCGGCATGTGGGATCTTCCCAGACCAGGGCTCGAACCCGTGTTCCCTGCATTGGCAGGCGGACTCTCAACCACTGCGCCACCAGGGAAGCCCGCAAATGATTTTAAAAACAGTGTGTCTGTTACCTGCGATGAATTTGTTTGAGCTGTGTTCAAGTGTCACACTTAATAAATAATACAGGTTGAATTCATGGCGTCACTGCTTCTGTCCTATAACATCCTTGTGATTAAGGACCAGGAATTGGGAGTCAGTTAATTATGGAAAATTATCATCTTGGTTTTCTTACTGTTGACCATAGTTTAGATTTCAAGATGTGGTGTGATAAGTAAGAAGTCTGTTGTATTTCATCACATTCCTATGTTTCCTTTACTCATGTAATTTTTCCTGCATCTGGAAGCTGTCTTTCATCCATTTTTCATAGTCACTCTGTTTTGTTAGTAAGCATAGAGAATAGCAATTCAGGAGGAGAAGAATAATTTTGGAAGTCTTTCCTTCTTTAGCAAGATGAAAATGAGTATTAGGTATAACTTTATTCAGTCAGTATCTTTTTAATAGACAGATTTTCAAAACCCTGTGACCAGCACGTTTGAAGATAAAAGTCAATGTCAGTGGATAGGAGGAAAGGTACTGGATTAAAAACTACCTTCATGTCTGCCAAATTATTAAACAGTTAACCCAAAGCATTTCTTTGTAAAATAGCTATTGTAATCCGTTCTCAGGTATCTTCTACACAACAGTGCTTATCAAATACTTGTTCCTTGCTGAATGTCATTAGAATATTCTGGTTAACAGTGTTTATCAGTGTACCTTCATCAAAATTAATCAATGGGTAGGAATACTATCAAAACACTCATCTGTATACCTCAGATGGAAAAGAAACAATCAGAAGTATAGTGCCTCTTACTAAGGTATGGGCAGCTGAGTGAAAGTTTATGGGAGTTTTATTGTCAAAAAAAATCTAGATTTAAAGGAGAGACTTTATTTCAAAAGACTAATACTTAGGGAAAACACTCTGACCACAAGATTTGCAAACATCTCAGAGGGCAAGTAAACGCAATTTTCTTTTATAAGGAGGAGTAAATAAGGCTAGAAAAAATTGGGTTTGGGGAAGTAGGACAAGTGGATGGTAATTGAACTTGAGCAGGAAGTATTTGACCACAAATCTTCTTTGTTAGGAACTAGGTAATCAATGTATTCCAAAAATACAAAATTTAATAGTTCAAAAACTATCTGTATAGTTCTAACTTCTCCTCTCATACTTCAAATCATGTGTTTATGAACAGTGACAGACAACAATTTATTAACTATTACCCTCATCTGTAAGTAAATATGAATGTGGGTAATAACAAAATATATGTTAGTTTTTTGAAGCAATTGATTTACTACTATGAAAGATGGAGAATTTAACTCACTAATACTAATTGTACCCTACCCACCTCCATGTTTTGGTTTTGTGTTTATGCATATTTTAACATTTAATTTTTAAATTTTTATACATTTTTATTATTATTTTATTTAATATTATTTTCACCATTGGAGTTCTCAAACTTTAGTGTCTGTAAGAAACAATTGAGGACCTCTTTAAAATGTAGAGATCTGGGTCCCTCTCCAGACACTTGATTGGGCAGGACATGACATCTGCATTTTAAACCAGCACTCCATCTTCAGCATATCCATGAAAGGGAATTCAAAAGATAGTCAAATAAGAACAAATAAATTGGTAACAAAATTATGGAGGAGCATTGAAGACCTAAGTTGACTTGAAGAACATGGAAAAATGAAGATTTGAAGTGCTATCAACCCAGACCTCCTATTTTTCTTTCTCCCTACCATTTCTTTGTGGACCAGTCATGAAAGTAAAGAAGCTGCTTTTTAGAATTGATCCAGAGATAGGTGTTGGTTGAGTGTGACAGAACAAAATAGGGTTGGAGTAAGTACAATGAGCCCATGGAGAGAGTGCTTCAGAGGCTATTTACAGTGAAGGAAGAAGGGCCTAATGAGCTGTGAAAACATGTACTGATGTATGGAAAGGACTTGTAGTATCAATACTGAAGCCAAAGGAAGATGTAGGTAGAGTACAAAAGAGACGCCTTGAATTTAAAATTCAGTGTTCAGCATGTAACCTTTTTTAAGTACAAGGAAACAGATGTTTGTAATTATCTAGAATTTACAAGAAAATATGTATATAATAATACATAAATATTAAGATATGTTTAGAATTTGGTAGTAGTGCATATGTATCCATTTAGAAGTTTGAATCAAGAAGGAGAGACTTTCTGTTTACCGTAGTTCCAAGATGATTATTATCTCCTGTGTAACTGAAATAATGGGAAAACCAAGCTTACAGAAATAGTTTTCCCAATCCTTATGAGACAGTATGCCAGTTCTACCTACTGAAATAATACAGCTTAAATAAATTTGGCATAAATATCATGAGATTTTCCCTGAATATTCTAGAAATAATTACAGATGATCCAACCTGACAATATATAAATTACATTTTTATTGTGTACTCTTTAAATTCAATAAATATTCTTTTAATCTATCACTGAAGAAAATAGTCATCATTCATCATTTTTGAATGATGAATGTCTGAAAGATGAGAGTACATAATTAAAATACAATGAGGTAGATAACATGGCTCTTGTTATTCTCAGTAGAATTCGGATTTCTACTGGAAACAAACCCCAAAACTTTGGTTCTTATGCCTGGAAAGCATAGAAATGAAGAACAAGTTTCTCTGCAGCAAACTTACTTTGCAAAATAAAAAAGTAAGTAAGGGGCTGGTTACTGCTTAGAGAAAATAAATTGGTAGCACAGAGAAACAGGGACTAGGAAGAACAATAAATATCAAATATATGGGGCCATATATATCTCAAATAAAGGCTAGAAAATTATAATCTTCATATAAATGCATTTGTATCAAAAGTTCAGTTCTGTTTATTCCTTTACAAGAGGCTTAAAGAGAGTCTGACATCCAGGTTAAAAAAAAAGTGGAATCCTGAATGGTGTTATGTAATAGATACTTCCATCTGGCAAGAAAACGTTCATAAAGAAATGGTAATTTTTTTCCTGGAAAAAAGAAAATAACTCCAGTAAGGTATATCTATGGCTAACAACTGTTGGCTCATATTATTAATTGCAAGTAAAAAAAAATTTACTCTTTATTAAACATTTAATGAATTTAATGTTGAAGACAATATTGGGCCATTCGAATCTATTTTATATTCAGTTGAAATTTATAATAGTTTGATCAGATGATTTTATTAATTTTGTGTGCGTGTTTGGGATTACATCACAACTAGACATCTACTCTTTTTGTGGTTAAAAAGGAGATAATGATGCTTTATTTATAGGTATTTTCTGAGGTGTGATTCTTTTCCATTGAATTCATAAATTGTTACAAAAGAAAATATGTATTTCTGACTTGATAAATTTGACTTTATTTTTAAGCTCATGATTCCAAATTTTTATTTAAGAGATAAAATAGTATAAAGATAATGCTACTGAGTATAAAACTTGTGCACAGTTAGAATTTTTCTCTATAAAAGTCAAGAAGAAAGTGGTTTATGTTAAAGCAAAACTGTGGTCCATTGATAGAAAAGGAAAAATGTCATAGAAAGAAGTAAATTTCCTTTCGAAGTACTAGGTGACTTTGTTGACAGCACTGAAACAATTGTCTGAGGTGCCAAATATGTGCAGAGGTATATTTATAATTTTACCATTTTAAAACTATTTTTGGTTCAGAAGACATTAATGAAAACATTAAACATTTCTCAGAAAAATAAAATTGCTTTACAAGGTGCTGTTGCTTGAAAATATACTTTTTATACAGTTATGGAAAATAAAAGATTAAAACATTTTAATCAAAAATATTGTCTCCTAAAATACACAAAGGTGCTTTTATGAGCTTTAAACTTCTAATGCTTTTCATGATTCAGTTATTAATTCTTCCCATGTATTCATAGCACAGTTTTATTGTTATATCATTTTTAACGCAGTTTTATGAATATAAAAGCACCAATTACAAAGTCATAAATAAAAATGATCATAGAAATGCTCTGATTGATTTTAAGAGGTGGAGGAGAATAGAGATTATAATACAACTAATCCTACTTTTGAGCACTTATTTTGTACAAAGCATTGTTACATAATTCATACACATTAATTTAATTTCATCCATACCAGCCCCTAGAAGTTTTGATATTATTTCTCCTTTTGCAATGTAGGAAACTGAATATTAGAAGGAAAAACTGGCTTAAAATTACAGGGCTAGTAAATGAGCACTAATGTGCATTCAGGTCTGTCTGATTCCAAGGATGAATTTCTTAACATTTAGATCTTCCTGGTATAGCATTCAAAAAGGACCCAGAAATGAAGTCTCAAAGCTAATTTGCAGCAGGCTATGTATGGGGTACACTCTATTACCCTTGGCACCATACCACATAAGCTTGCATCTATTTAATTTCTGTCTTAATTTTAATTTCAGACATATTGCTATATTTGTACTTAGAAACATATCTAAAAATTAACAATCATTCTACTGAGTTAATAAAATAATGACTATTTTCTTAGCCTGCTTTATATTTCTCCCTTGAAAGAGCCCAGATCTCTCCCTCATCACTTAAATTCATTTGGTTTCTAAATCCAACCAGTTTTCATCAACATGTCTTTTCAATATATATGCCTCTCTAAATGCCCTCGGCCTAGGTCTGGAATGTCGCCATCTTTTCTAGACTTACTGCAACCCATTCTCTCTCCCTCTCTGCTATTCTCATTTCCTCTAGACACATAGTTCTAAAACAACAATGACAACAAGAACAAAAACACAAAAGTATCCAGTCAGTTACTTATCACCTTACTTTAGTGTTGGATTAACTGACAGGGTGATTCTGTCTCCTCGACTTTGCTCTTTCCTTAATTTCTTCCTTTTCTTATTTTTCTTTCATGCTCTTGACACACAGTAAACTGCTTTTATTTAAGGTGTACAATTTGATGAGTTTAGATATATGTCTACATTTGTGGAAATCATCACCACAATCAAGATAATGAACATTTCCCACGAAAGTCTTCTTATGCACCTTTGTAATCCCTCCCTCTTGCCCATCCACAGTGCCTGCTGCCACCCTCTCTGGTCTGATCTGGTTTCAGATGATATAGGTGAAGCTTAATGAGAGTCACACTGCAACTATCTCCAAAGAAGATTTCCTTAAATTATCTTCATAAAATCCATGCCATCTATTTATTCTTGTGAAGGAGAGGTTTTTGAGCTATAATATCAGTTCTCAGATTTCCTTTGGAAAATATGTATCCTAATCTGTGTCAAAGAAAAATTGTACCAGATGGGTTAAATAGGCAAGGAAGATATGTTATTCAAGAAGGCAATACATTATTGCAATAGAGGGCAAGACTAATGCTTTAGGGCTGAGAGACTGAACTCTGCAGAAACAAAAGGCAGGAGAGTGCCTGAGCTTTTGTATGAACTAGTGGAAAAGTATTGGAGAACATTAGGACAGATGTTGGTCAATGTGATTAGGCCAATTGTGTTTGCTAATAGAAGAAGTTTTGCTCTTAAAATTCCACAGAGACTAGGAGACTGGGGTGGCACTATCTTTTTTTAAAAAACTTTTATTGGAATATAGTTGATTTACAATGTTGTGTTAGTTTCAGCTACAGCACAGTGAATCAGTTATACATATACATATATCCACTCTGTTTTAGATTCTTTTCCCATATAGACCATTACAGAGTATTGAGTAGAGTTCCCTGTGCTATACAGTAGGTCCTTATTAGTTATCTATTTTATATATAGTAATGTGTAATGTCAATCCCAATCTTCCAATTTATTCACCCCATTCCCTTATCCCCTGGTAACATAAGTTTGTTTTCTACATCTGTAACTCTATTTCTGTTTTGTAGATAAGTTCATTTGTACCCTTCTTTAGATTCCACATATAAGCAATATCATATGATATTTCAGTATGACAATCTCTAGGTCCATCCATGTCACTGCAAATGGCATTATTTCGTTCTTTTTTATGGCTGAGTAATATTCCATTGTATATATGTACATCTTCTTTATCCATTCTTCTGTTGATGGACATTTAGGTTGCTTCCATGTCCTGGCCATTGTAAATAGTGCTGAGATGGACTTTGGGGTACATGTATCTTTTCGAATTACAGTTTTATCCAGATATATGCCCAGGAGTGGGATTGCTGGATCATATGGTAGCTCTATTTTTAGTTTTTTAAGGCATCTCCATACTGTTCTCCATAGTGGCAGTACCAAGTTACATTCCCACCAACAGTGTGGGAGGGTCCCTTTTCTCCACACCCTCTCCAGCATTTATTGTTTGTAGACTTTTTGATGATGGTCATTCTGATCCATGTGAGGTGATACCTCATTGTAGTTTTGATTTGCATTTCTCTAATAATTAGTGATGTTGAGCATCTTTTCATGTGCCTCTTGGCCATCTGTATGACTTCTTTGGAGAGATGTCTATTTAGATCTTTAGCCCATGTTTTGATTTTTTGATTGGGTTTGTTTTTTCGATATTGAGCTACATGAGCTGTTTGTATATTTTGGAAATTAATCCCCTGTACGTTGATTCATTTGCAAATATTTTCTCCCATTCAGAAGGTTGTCTTTTCATTTTGTTTATGGTTTCCTTTGCTGTGCAAAGCTTTTAAGTTTAATTAGGTCCCAGTTCAAAGGGCTGGCTCCCAGGTCCTTGAGAAAATTAGTCCTGGGTTAACTAGCAAGAGGCTGGGAGAAGATTTACATCTCAAAGGGAAAGAGAAAATGTTTACAATGGCAAGTTTTCTAAAGTAAATGCTTTAATAAAAGGGAGGTCAGGGGCCTATAGTTGGGGAGAAACCTGTCTGAAGTCTACTCAAGCTGAGGGGAATGTTAAGGATGTCTTAGTCATCTGGCATCTCACCTTAGTGTTTCATTTCTACATATCTTAGTGCATCAGTCAAAATTGCAAAAGGTTTTAAATACACTGATGGGTAACGAATGAAGAGGAAACATAAATGGCCAATAGGTTCATAAAAAAAATGCTCAAATTCACTAGTGATCAAGGAATTGCCAAACAAGCCTGCCTGAAGATACCATTTCACTCATAGTCATAAAAAAAATTTCAAAACCTGAAAATACCACATGCTTAAGAAGATGCGGAAGAATAAACCATCATACATAGCTGGTGGGAGCAAAATTTAATTTGGAGTTTCTTGAAAAGCTAAAGAAATCATTCCCAACGAAGCACTCTTCTATTCCTATAGATATAAATAAGGAAATGTCCACTCACGCAAGGAGCTATCAATAGGAATAGTCACAGAAACACTATCTGTAATAGCAGGAAAAAAAAAAAGCAACTAAGAGCTTAAATATCAACCAAAATGATAAGTAATTTTACATTCAGTCAAAGACTAAACAGGAGTAAAAAATAAATGATCTAAAAAAACTCTATCTAAATCTTCCATACATTACATTAAGTGAAAATGAGTTTCAGAAGAATATATACAGGATGACACAGTTTATGCAAATGTTACAAGCAGAAAATAACATTATAAATTATTTACAGAAACATATAAAGGCATGCATGCAAATAATAAACTCTAAAATCAGGATATAATACACTTCTATAAAAGGAGAGAAAGAGATGGATTTCAGGAGGTATATTTAGGGGGCATCAAGAGTATGCTGCCTGGCTTGTAGGTACATGAATGTTTCTTACTTTATACCTCTTGATTTGACTGGAATAGTTCATAATGAATTAGAGTTAAGAAAGGTGTATGTGTGTGGGGTGGGTGTGTGTGTGTGTGCGCACGTATGAAATCATTGTTTATACATATATATATAATCATTGTTTATTTAAAAGTAAAACAAAATATAATGAAATGAATGATTTTCGGTGTCTGACTATCAAAATATCAATCATTTATAATGTAGGTCATAAGATTATTGAACTCTCAGTAAACTTGAATTGGATTTTGTTTTAATTTGATATAAATTCGCATCTTAAGTGGAAAAATAAGCAGCTTTAGAGTATCAAAGAACATTCTCAAAAAGAAAATTATAAGACATGAATCTACTGTTGATCTTCCAAACAAAAATTAAGGGAGGGAGTCAAAGTCAAGGATCAGAAGGACAGAGCTGTTCCTAGGAAAATTCCTGACCCTAAGACATGAAAACAAGATAAATAACAAAAAATGCACTTGATTACCCATAGAGAAATGATCAGTGTTAATTAGAGTTAACATTTTACATTAAGACTGCAATATCATATTATTCAGGTTGATTAAATAGCATATTTTCCCCTAGTGAGAATGCTGAAGGTTTTTCATGAAGATGTTATACTTCTACATTGTTGTAGGACAGTAGGTCAATATGGTCCTCTGAAAAGTAGATACAAATATAAAAACATGTATAAACTCATAATTATTTTCTGTTTGACTCAATTTTAATTTTAGTGTTTAGTCTAAGGAAATAATCTAAATGAAGAATAAAGCCTATGTGTATATATGTGTGTGTATGTAGATATATGTAATATTTCATACATGTATATACATGTATATTTAGACACATATATAGACATCAAAATGTGTGATAGTGATGACATTTTATTGTGTTGGGCTTGTCTCCAGAAATAATACATATAGATACTTGAATAGTTACTTGTAAACTAATAGTCAAATACGTTGTCTTGAATCTCTTCTAATACCTGATAGTTAAGTGTACATTATTGCTGTAAATGCACAATAAATATTTGGAGGTGCATTTTCAGATAATGATGATTCATTTACCCTTATGAATCTTTCATTTCTATCTACCTCCCCGATAAACATTATCATGAATTGGCTATACTGATAAATAAAAGGGGTATAGGCTGCTGTCAATGAAGAGAAAAACATTGATTTACTCACATCAATAAGTAGTTTTTAACAGATATTGTCTTCTGATAATATAACAACTTAGGCCATCTTAACTTTATACCACATAAACTTTTAGTAGATTAGTTTAAAAACCCTTAATGCTTAAACTGCTCTTATAGCAATGATAACATTGAGAGTAACATTTCTATTACATGATACTGATAATATAATAATACTGTGATAGCTAATATATATTGAGTATATATAGTGGGTCAGGTACTATTCTGACACGTTACATGAATTATCTGACCTAATCTTCACCACAGCCCTCTAAGATAGGTGATTTTATCATCTATCTGGAGCTTAATATGGAGTCTGGGGCACAGAGCAGTTTTTTAATTTGCCCAGGTGGCGCAAACTGCTAGTGACAGAGCTGGAATTTGAAGCCAGTTGACACAGTGCATTGTTGACTAGGTATTTGCAAAGTGAGGCTCTGTCATTTTCTTCCACTGAAGAATATTTGAGAATTTCTAAAACTAAGGAGAAAAGTTGACTTTGACTCTTCAACAAAATTATTTTTATGTGAAGGACACTAAAACAATAACACTTCAGCCAGGAACCCGTTTTCCAAGTTAATGGCTTTTCTATTTTTTCCTTAATGTTTTGTTCTTTTTTTCCTACTGTGGAACTTGATTGGAGAAAAATCTCAGTGTGGTAGTCTGCTCTGAAAAGAATAGCTACCAAAGGCAAAGAAGTTTTAAAAGAATAAATCCTTTTGTTCCCTGTCTGACAAAATATAGAAATATGGTACAGTGAAACCCCTCAAGTGAATACTTGGCAAAGAGGGAAAAGAAATCTGTTAAAAAGTAATGGCTATTTGAATTTTTTCCAAGATAAATCAAGTACATTTCATTTAAAGTGGAACTCTCTTTCACGGGAGTTGTGGAAGACAGATTGAGCAATTGAGTAATTGGAAACTTCCTGCAACATACAGGCAGTTCATGAAAAACACAGTCAATGAATCATATCTCTGAGTCTCCACATACATGATCAATCCAGTCTGTCCTTCACTGAAGCAGTTTGAGAATATAATTCAGAGTAAAAATATATTTTATTTAAATGAAATGCAGGCGTTACTTGTTAAATGTTTAGAGAAAAGTATAATCATATAAGCAAAGAAGAAAAATGGAAAACATTCCAAATTCAATTCCCCAAAATAACTACACTAATATCTCCATGTATATTCTTCTTCACTTTGTATACGTTGTGCACACAGACATAAAAAGAACAAGATGAAATTGTACTATATTTCAGCTATATTTATCATTTAAAAGTTATGTTTCCACTTAGTTGTACATGGTGCACAGCAGTAACTATTTCACCATAGGATGACTGCTAATGACTGAATAAAATGTCCTTGTACTGTGTATCTTATTCTAAATAACTGAAATGCTATCATTATCCATTCAGCTTGTTCACTAAAATGAATAATTACAAATTAATGCTGTTATAGCTAAATCATTTAAATAGTCTTCATTAATATAAGCATATATTGTAACATTTTAAAGATACCACAGAACACTAACTGCAACAATGATATAAGCCTAGGACCTAATGAATTAGTTATTGATGCCAAAAATACTTTTAGCGCTTATTATATGTCAAGCAACAAATAGTTCAATAAAAATGACTTCAGAAATGTAACTATTTGGAAATACTCATTAATCTAAGCTAAATGCTAATAGTAAATGTGAGGATAGCCTCCTTCTTCATTTTTTTCAATTTGATAAACATTTTGTTGAAGTGTTTTTATTCCTTTTGCAGATTTTTATATTCTGTTACCAGATGTGTTAGTAGATGTAGATGTAAGTAGGCAGGTATATTTCATGCATGTAAAACTGAACTCTGAGATCACCTAAACAAGTCTGACTATATCATCTCTATTCATTCCTTTAGTCATTCATACATTCAATCATATCCAGAATTTCACTCACAGACTATATATTCTTTTCTCTGTCCTATAAATATCCTCAGTAACATACACTTTCACCTTCAGTCTAAGTAGCTTGAGATAGACCTAGTGACTCACGTCACCAGATAAAGTGTCCTTTTAGTATAACAACTGATAATAGTTCCTAAGGGGCTTCTTTACACAACTATTAAACAGATAATATAATAACACATAATAAAAGAAGGGAGAAGACTAAAATTCTTTGCTGGAGTAAAATACATAACTTGTTCATCAGGATCTCATTGATTCCCCTGGGGGTCAGAACATGTTATGGACAGTGATAGTATTACCAGATTTACACACCTAATCCTTTCTGTAAGTGTACAACTTCTGACATGTGCACAGATTAATAACATTTCAACTATACAAAAGTATTTTTGATTTAGAAACTTTTTTTCCTGCAGTTCCTATAAAAGTGTTGAGCTAATTAAGAATTGTAGAACATACCACACACCTAGTAAACACAATTTTAGCAGATTTAATTCAATAATATATAAAAATAAAAATACATCACGACCAGTGACATTTATCCTAGGAATACAATGTTTGGTTAACAATTGAAAATCAGTTAATACAATTAAACAGATCAACAAAATATAAAGAAAACCGTATGCTCAATGTAATAGATAAAGAACAGGCATTTGCCAAAATCGAACATCCATTCTTGATAAATCTTTCAGCAAAGTGTGGTTATATAAAACTTCCACAAGCTGATAAAGCGTATTAGTTTTCTGGGGCTGCCAGAACAAAGTACCAGAAGCTGGGTGCTTTAAACAACAGAAATTTATTGTCTCACTATTCTGGAGGCTAGAAGTATGAAATCAGGGTGTCAGCAGGCTTGGCTCCTTCCAAGGGCTGTGAGGGAGAAACTGTTCCATGCCTCTCTCTCTTAAGCTTCTGTTAGCTTCGGGCATTCCGTGGCTTGTAGATGGTATTCTCCCTTTGTCTTCACATCATCTTCCCTCTGTGCATGTCTGTCTTTGTGTCTATAACAGGCATCTAAATTGAAAAAAGAAGTAAAACTGTCCTTGTTATAACATGATCATCCATGTTGAAATTCAATGGAATCTATGAAAATACTGTAAGAACTAACAAGCGTGTTTAGCAAGGTTGGAGGATATAAGATTGATATACAAAAATCAATTGTATTTAAATATACCAGCCACAAACAATTGGAAGTCAAAATTAAACAATCACTGCCATTCGCAATAGCTTTAAAAATCTAAAATACTTAGGACTAAAAAGTGTGTGTATGACCCAAACACTGAAAACTAAAAAACATTATTGAAGTAGACCTAAATAAAGAGAAAGTTATACTGTATTCATTGATTAAAAAATCAAATGGAAGATGTCGATCTCTCCAAATTTTATATATAGATTCAATGCAATCCTAACCGAAATCCCATGAGGCTTTCTCGTAGTAATTGAAAAGCTAATTTTAAAATTCATAGAAAATGCAAAGGACCTAGAATAGCCAACAAAATTTTTAAAAGTAAAAGTAATGATATAATACCAGTATTATCTGATTTCAACCAGTGTTTCTTCTTTATTGTTTTCTTTTTTGTATATATTTTATGTATCTTGAAGTTGTTCAACAGCTCAATGATTCTCTGATCATTTTTTTATATATGTCTTTCATTTTGGATTAACTCTATTATGTCTTCATGTTTGTTATGTTTTCTTCTGTTATATATAATTTGCAGTTAATTCCATCCAGTGTATTTTTCATCTGTGGCTTTGTAGTTTTCATCTGTAGAGGTTCTATTTGAGTCTCTTTTCTAATTCCCATGACTATACTTGTTCAATATTTTTACTAATTTTTAAACATATGGAATATATTTTAATAATTGTTTTAATGTCCTTTATTGCTAATTCTAGCAGTTATGTCAGTTCTGGGTTGTTTAAATTAGTTGATTCTTCTCTTTGTTGTTCATATTTTCCTGCATCCTTTGCTGACTGGAAATTTGGTTCCAATGCCATATATTTTGAATTTTATCTTTTGCTGGTTGGATATTTTTATATTCCTATAAATATATTTGAGCTTTGTTCTTCAATGCAATTAAATTACTTGGAAACAGTTTGATCCTTTCAGTTTTTTTATTTTAAAATGTGTTAGACAGGACTGGAGCAGCATTTAGACTAAAGCTAATTGTGTCCTAATAATGAGTCCAGATGCTTTATCCAATGCCCTGTCAGTTTTCATGGGTTTTTTTCAGTTTGGTTGGCCCTGTGGGAACATCCACTACTGTTTCCTCAGCTCCTTTTAGGTGATTCTTTTCTTGGTCTTTGGTAGTTTACTCAATGCATGTGTTGATCAGTATAAATGCCTATGGGAGACCCACTCCAGATCTTTGCAATTCTTTCTGTTCAGTTCTTTGCTCTGTGATTCTCTGCCCTGGTCTTGGATTCTCAACTCAGGAAGTCCATCCCCTTCACATGGGTTTTTCTCATCTATGTCATGACCTGGAAACTCTCTTAAAGCAGTAAGCTGCACAGTCACTGGACAGCTCTCTTGTGTCCTTTCTCTCAAGGATCACTGTCCTTTGTTGCATGATGCCCAGTGTCTTGAAAACCATTGTTTCATATATTTCATCTAATTTTTTTGGTTGTTTAAGATAGAATAAATCATATCCCTGTTCCAACATCCTGCCTTGAAGCAGAAGTGATCCTTTACTATTTTAGAAGTGAATAATATTTTTTTCATGAACTTAACTAAAAAAGTTGACTTCTTTTTAGTTGATACATATTTTGGGGTAAGGAATCAAATCCAGTTACTTGCTGGCTGACAATAAGTTATTTGAGATTTAAAAGTAATAAGTTAAAATCTATATCCAAACAATTAAAATTGGGCAATGCCAACAAAGAGTGACTTTTGAGGTTTTGAAAATGCTGTTAACAAATCTTATCCCAATCTTGGACTTCAGAGGAGTAAAAGGTTAAAAGCTAGAAATATTTTTGTCATTGATTGTTTGTTCAAATTTCACCTTAAAAGAAACTTTTTAAACAACTCTGTAGGATATACTCTTATGATAGATTAAAGTCCTCGAAGAAATATATATATATATACATATATATATATATATATATATATATATACACGCATATATATATATACACATATACACGCATACATATATATACACATATATATACACACATGTAAACGTGTACATTACATATTTGTGTATATATGTATACATACGTATGTACATATACATACAAATATTATTTGTGAACACATTTTGGATCAAAACTTTTAGCTGACAAAGTGCTAATGTCAGTTGAGATGTGTGTTTGTTTAAAAGAAATCACTAATTTGCTTCATTGCTGCTTTTGTCTTTCATTAGCAAAAGAAGAACATTTGGGGATATACATTATATATAAAACAGGACTGATTTTTAATATCTTTAAAAAGAACATATGGCTCTTTCTTTCTTGTTCTTAGTAAAGGGGAGCCAAAGATTTGCATATATAACTAGATAATCCATAAAACTCACCCTGAAAATTTAACAAAAATTAAGTTCGAAAGATCTCTGAATAAGTACTACGTGTTAGTACTTATTCAATATTCAAAAATACATAACTTACAGTCCCTGATTTTAAGAAGTTTAGGTTTTGGAGAGGACGGAAATGTTTGAATCGTCTGTTGAGTAACATACAATAACTGCTTTGGTAGAAGAGGAAAGAGCTTTGGCAGTCTGGGAGGAAGTCCAAGAGGGAAATAATTCCTGAGCTCTTTCTTTAAAAGCACAGGCAAAGGAAACAGGAGGGGATGGGCATACAGAAGGTTTCAAAAGGAGAGGACCTTATGTATAACAACCTTAACTTGACTCTCATTAGGAACTAGTCATGTTTAGTTTTCTGATAGTTCTTATATTGGAATGATTTTTAAAACATTTTTCATATTCAAAATTTTAGATTAGTTAAATGATACTATATAAATCCCACCTAAGTCTCCAATCTATTATCCATATTGTAGGTAAGATATGTTTGCACACATTGCAATCTATCCATGGCAATCTTCTGCTTAAATCTCTGTAATAGCTATTCTCCCAGTTCCATTAGGAAAAAGCCCAAGGTGTTTAAAATATGTTCCAAGTTCCTTCATGTTCTATTCATATATTGTCACTTTATCTCAATTTCATGTCACTTTCCTCATTGAGAATTAGGACCAGCCATATGTATTTCTGTGTTGTATTTCCTTTTAGGTTTTAGGCTTTCTCTTGCCAGCAAACATTCCTGTGATGCTTGAAATCTCTCCCTGGCATTTATGCCTCCATCAGCAGGAGTTTACAGAGATTGCTGCATGCTGGAAATATGATTTTCCCATCCTACACCTCTAAACTTCTGTCATCAGCTCTTAAGAGAAATCTACACCATCTCACAGACAGGCCAACCCTGGATTCGCCCAACTCAGTTTCCAGATCTTTACTTGACAAAGTGGAAGAGACAGCAGGCCCCCACACATACATCCCAACATTTACTGCCTTCAACCATCATCACTGCTCTCACTGTGCACTTGACTCATGTTTATGTTAATCACTACGAGAAGCACAGACCTCCAGGTCATTCCTCACTTCCCCTCTACTAAGCAGAAACTTCTGCTTGTTTTCTATATCCCATCTCTTTTCTTTTATTCAAGGACATTCCTTCAGTAAATCTCCCCACTATCAAGCTAATCACTGATTTTTCTTTATTATTGAGTATTCTCATCTGCCATCATACTTGACCACCTTTACCCCTGTAGTTACATCCCAGTTATCTGTTTCCCTTTGCATCAAATCTCCCTGCAGAAAAGCTGCCTCAGTTTCTTCCTTTCACATCTTATTTTGTTCCCCATCTCTTCACTAAACCCAACCTTTTCTAAGTTACCAGTGATCTCCACGTTGCTACATTCAATGGTAAATCCTCATATAAAATTACGTTGACCTTTTAGTAGAATTCATCAAAACTGTCATTTCTCCTCTTTGAAACATGTTCTTTATTGGCTTTTAGAAAAATGTACTTCCCTTGTTTTCCTCCCATCTCATCAGTCTGTTTGTCGGTCTCCTTTGCAGGATGTTTCTCATCTCTCAGAGTATTAACATAGAAACGTTCCAGACTTAGTCCTTGGTTGTCTCTTCTTCTATGTACATATTCTCAATCTGTTGGTGATCTCACTCTCATACATAGATTTAAATTCACATCTCCATTTGCCCCACATTATTTGACTCCTTGTTTCTTCCCTTGACTCATTTCCAGTATTCTTCTTGACCTCTCTTTATCTCTCCACTAGATTCCTTGCTGGTGCTTGAGGTCTGTTAGGAATACTTCTACTTTTGGAACTTTGCATTTGCTGTTCCTTCTGCCTGGAATGTCTTTCCCCCAGATATATTTAGGACTTTTTCCCTCACCTCCTTTAAATACACTCCCAAATACAACCTCCTCCTGAACAGTTTCCTAACCAGTCTTTTTTAAATTGCCCATTGCTCTTACCCTGCACTGAATGAACACTTTCCCTGGTTTATTTTTATCCATAATATTTATCACCTAACTTATTATGTATTTACTTATTTTTAATTTCTGTGTCTACCCAATAGAATGTAAAATCTATAAGACAAGGGATTCTTTCTTTCTCTTTTGTTCAGTGATCTCTCTCTACTGCTTAGAAAAGTTCACAGCAAATGGTAGGTATTTATAAATACTTGTTGAATAAATAAATTAATGAATGGAGCCCTTGTTCAGTTTATCTACATCTTTATTTTCCTTTAGAAGTCAGTATAGTTATCACTTTTTCCAGCAAGTTTAACCTAATCAGGTCTCATGATGTGCTTTCCTTACAATAAGAATTATTGTGCTGCATGCGTTGTTATTGCATTTCTAATTGTGTGTCTTCCTCCCTGAACCTGAATTGTAGGCTAAAAGAGGTGAGGGACTAAGTCTTATTTGTTGATCATATTTTACTAAGTATTTAGAAGAGTTTCTATGAAAATTAGGCATTCTACTCAACAGATTGTTGATATATGTCTTGTGACTGCTTTAAAAAGTACATGAAAAATACTTTCAAAAGTTGTTGAAATAGTTTGTAGTTTATATAACTTCTCACAAAGTATTTGTTGCTGTTGTTAAAACTAGTACTTACAAAGATAGGATTTTTTGTATCCCCTATTTTCCTGAACCTCCCAAGCAGGCATTAGGAAAGCCAGGTCTCATATCTTACAGAACAGTGGGAAGAACCACTGCCTCCGGTCATGTGCAGAGTTTGAGTGTGGGCAACAGAGCTGTCGTGAATCCTGCCATGGAGGCCCACGGAGGCCAGGCTGAAGCCTGGCCTTACCACAGGGGATATGGGGCCAGCTGCCTTTGTGGCCTCATCTACTAAGCAAGTAGCCAACACCTGAGGAGTGGGTGGAGCTGAGCCAATCCCAGGGAGGCACATGAACTGAGTCAGAAGTGTGCAAACATTAAACATCTTTGTCAACATTATACAGACTCTCAGAAGGATAATGAGACATACATTTTTCACCCATAGAACAAAATAAAGGATAATTGTAGGGGCAAAGTCTTAGGCTTCTTTGCTAAGAGTATTTAAATTGAAAATTAGGGAATGCAGTCATGCAAAAGAAGTTGATGTTTACATTTATGAATACTTAAAAGACTGCTCTGCCAATCTACACAGTTCCTAGTACATAGCTCTTTAGATGCAGTTAAGGAGGGATGTTTTATTGAAGTCTTTTGATAGTGTAGTCCACTCTCAATCGAACTATTATAATTGGGATTTGTTATCAAAGAATTTACTAATACATCAGTTGGTCCAATTTTAACAGTCAGTTTTGAAAAGTAATTAGTCACAGTATTAATGCTAAAATTATATCATTTCTGTCACTAGATTCAAGTTATTTTATTTTATTATTTTATTTTATTTTATTTATTTATTTTGGCCATGCCTCATGGCATGAGGGATCTTAGTTCCCTGACCAGGAATCGAACCCACGCCCCCTGCAGTGGAAGCGCGGAGTCTTAACCACTGGACCGCCACGGAAGTCCCAAGTAATTTTTTTTAAAAAAGAACAAAAATGCTTTAATATTTAAAATAAAATTACTATTGAAAAAAATTGATTAAAATTCAGGATGCTCACTTAGGGGTTCTAACATTTTGTGCCTAAGTGGAAATTGAGATTTTATTAAAAATATAAATTATAATTTGTATGATTATTAAAATAAACACATTCTATAGAAAAATTAGGAAAATAGAGAAAATATAAATGAGACAATTTAAATCACTAAAAATTAATGACACTGATAATACCATTGTCAAGATTTGAATATGTTTATTCTCTTTTTTCTATTTTATACAAAATTGGGATAGTGTTACTTAAATAGCTTTGTAACATTTCCCCTTTAAATACTATACTGTAAACATTTTCTCAAATCACAAAATATTCTTCTGTAAAACAATTTTAATTTGAATACAGCACACCCTAATTTAATATTTCTCTATTTTGACATTCATATTGCTTTAAGTTTTTTGCTATTATATAATTACGTAAAAAGACCTTGGTGAACAAGACTTTTGTCTACATTTTTGTATACAACTCAAATTCTATCCTGTGGAGAACATTAGATATATAGTTTCTGGGTTAAAGAACCTAAACATACTAAAATATTTTGATTCAAAGTGACCAGCTGCTATCCTGAAAGATAGTACTAACATTCTTACTAGTAGTTTAAAAGTGTTTCTATTTTATTACACCCTGGTCCAAGTGGAAATGCTTGGATTTTTAAAAATCTACTATTGCTACTATTTTAAGTTTCTCTACCCAAAAGTTATTTATGACATTCTCATTTTCTATGTAGCTAGGTTAAGCATGTTTTCATAAATTGATTAGTCATTTATTTTATTATTTGATGAAGTATTTGCTTTTGTCCATTTTCCCTCTGGTAGGTTCACTTTTTTTTTTCTTTGCAAATTTATAGCAAAGATAGTATCCATTCAATTTCTATGTAATAATATTTTTTTCTCAGTTTATTATTCCTTTCAGTCCTATTTACAGTATTTTTTGAAGTAGTGTTTGACTTTTTTCTAAAAAAATTCACAAGTCATTTTTGTGTTATTTCTTTATCTGGTTTAATACTTAGAATGTTTTTCACCACTTCTAATTTACTTATATGAAGCTTCCTATGTGTCAGGCATGGTTCTTTACAATATATTCAGTCTTTTAATCGTCACAAAATCCCTATATTCATTTTACAGATGAGGAAACTTAGCAATGAAAATATTGAATGATTTCCTCTAAATCATAACACGCTGAAATTTGCAGAGCCAGGATTTCAATCCAGGCAGTCTAACTCCATTATTCTACATGCTTAACCATTATGAGGAAACTCTGTATTTACTTCTATTTAATATGTAGTTTTATTTAAAAAATTTGTAATTCTCATGGTCTTTACGATTAATGACATATGCAATCAGTAGGTTATTTACATTTCATTCTTTTCCATTGGGAGGGCTTATGGTGCCAAGAGTATTTTTGAATTTCATCCTTGCTCATGATCAAAAATGACACTCTGAGCACATACTGAATGTGTATATAGTGTAAATTTTGCTCCATAAATTTCTATTTAGTTCTCTATATTACTATCAGATGATCACCAAAATTATTGCGCTTTAAAATATTTTCATTTTTTAAATTATATCCTCCCTCACTACTTTCTTAATGAAAAAAGTTCTTGGCTCTTCTTGCCTTTTTATTCATTGCTTAAGCTTTATAAACACTTGTCAAGATGTAAAGCAGTTTCCATTAGAATTTTATTTTTAATTTGCTTGAAATAGATCAGGTCACTGAGGGACTGTTTATACTTTTATAACACTAATTTTCCCATTCAGAATGAGGCACAAATCCCCAATTATTTAAGATTTATTTTATATACCTAATAATCTATTATACTTTTCATGTAAGGTTCCTACATATATGAATGTGTATATATGTAAGGAAAAACACTCTTGTGTTTCTCCTCTACACTTTCATACTGCTACCACATAATACTTCTGACACAAGATGTGTGGGTTTTTTTCCTCACAACAACCAATTCTCCAATACTAACTCAGTGTCCTGCAATTCAGTTCAATTCTGACACTAACTAGAGTTAGTACAGACCCCACAGCTTAAGGGGCTCAGTCTCACAAGACTGCTCCCAACTTCAGGCGCCAATCAAGGTAGTAGGTCCCCAGGTAATCCACAACTTCTGTCCCACTTGGCTACAATTTAGAACTTCCCATGACCCCCTCCTTAGAATCAATCATTTGGTAGAACACCTCACAGAGCTCAGGGAAACTTCTGCTTAGGTTTGCCAGTTTATTATATAATAAAGGATGTAAAGGATACAGGTGAATAAATTGATGAAGAGATGAACCAGGCAAGGTCTGAAAGGGACCTGAGCACAGGAGCTTCTGTACTTGTGGAGTTGGGGTGTGCCACACTTGTGGCACATAGATGTGTTTACCAACCTAGAAGCTCTCAGAACCCTGAACTTTTGGAATTTTTTTGGAGACTTCATCATGTAGGCATGATTAATCATTAATTCAATTTCAAGCCTCTCTATTCTTCCCAGAGAATAGGGGTGGGGCTGAAAGCAATATGCTTCTAATCATGATTTGGTCTTTCTGATGACCACGGCCATCCTGAAGTTATTCAGGAAACTGAGAGTTGCCTCATGAGAACAAAAGATGATCTTAAGGAACTGGGGGTAGATATATGTCTATATATCTAACTATACTCTACTATTTTACAATGTGTGTGTATATGTGTGTGTGTGTGTGTGTGTGTGTGTGTGTGTGTGTGTGTGCATGCATGTATATAAGATATATAAATAAGCAAAATGAATTTATGGAAATATATGTATATGAAGTAAATATATATGTTAATTATTTATTATAACTCTTCTGTAATTGACCAACCTAGTGGCTCTATTATTCATTTTAATTTCAATTCCCACAGTCTATTATGATCGCTCATATTTGTGTCCATTCTCTTAAAACTGGGAAAAACATTAGGACAGAGATCTTTTTTAAAAATTTTTTTTTTATTGAAGTATAGTTGATTTGCAATGTTGTGTTAATTTCTGTTGTATAGCAAAGTGATTCAGTTATGTATATATATATATATATACCTTCTTTTTTAATATTCTTTTCCATTATGATTTATCATAGGATATTGAATATAGTTCTCGTGCTATACAGTAGGACCTTGTTGTTTAGCCATTCCATATATAAAAGCTTACATCTGCTAACCCGAACTTCCCACTCCCTCCCTCTCCCAACCCCCTCCCCCTTGGCAATCCTCAGTCTGTTCTCTATGTCCACGGTTCTGTTTCTGTTTCATAGATAGGTTCATTTGTGTCATATGTTACATTCCACATATAAGTGATATCATATCGTATTTGTTTTTCTCTTTCTGACTTACTTCACTTAGTATGATAATCTATAGTTGCATCTATGTTGCTTCAAATGACATTATTTCATTCTTTTTTATTGCTGAGTAGTATTCCATTATATATGTACCACATCCTCTTTATCCATTAATCTGTCGATGGACATTTAAGTTGTTTCCATGTCTTGGCTATTGCAAATAGTGCTGCTATGAACATAAGGGTGCATGTATCTTTTTGAATTATAGTATTGTCTGGATATATGCCCAGGAGTGGGATTGCTGGATTATGTGGTAATTCTATTTCTAGTTTTCTGAGGAACCTCCATACTATTTCCATAGTGGCTGCACCAACTTACATTCCCACCAACAGTGTAGAAGGGTTCCCTTTTCTCCACACCCTCTCCAGTATTTATTGGTAGACATTTTAATGATGGCCATTCTGACCCATGTGAGGTTGTACCTTACTGTAGTTTTGATTTGCATTTCTCTAATAGTGATGTTGATTATCTTTTCACGTGCCTGTTGACCATCTGTATATCTTCTTTGGGGAAATGTCTATTTAGGTCTTCTGCCTATTTTTCAATTGGTTTATTTGGGGATTTTTTTGGTTGAGTTGTATGAGCTGTTTGCATATTTTGGAAATTAAGCCCTTGTCAGTTTCATCATTTGCAAATATTTTCTCCCATTCTATAGGCTGTCTTTTCATTTTGTTTATGGTTTCCTTTTCTGTGCCAAAGCTTAAAGTTTTATTAGGTCCCTTTTGTTTGTTCTTGTTTTTATTCCTATTGCCTTGGGAGACTGACCAAAGAAAACAATGGTAGAATTTATGTCACTGAATATTTTACCTATGATCTCTTCTAGAAGTTTTATGGTGTCATGTCTTATGTTTAAGTTTTTAAGCCATTTTCAGTTTATTTTTGTGTATGGTGAGAGGGTGTATTCTAACTTCATTGAGTTACATGCTGCTGTCCAACTTTCCCAACCCCACTTGCTTAAGAGACTATGGTTTTCCCATTGTATATTCTTGCCTTCTTTGTCAAGATCAATTAACCATAGATGTGTGGGTTTATTTCTGGGCTCTCTATCCTGTTCTATTGATCTATATGTCTGTTTTTGTGCCAATATCGAACTGTTTTGATTACTGTAATTTTGTAGTACTGTCTGAAGTCTGGGCGGGTTATGCCTCCTGCTTTGTCCTTTTTCTTAAGGATTGCTTTGGCAATTCTGGGTCTTTTATGGTTCCATATAAATTTTAGGATTATTTGTTCTAGTTCTATGAAAAATGGCATGGGTAATTTGATACAGATCATATTAAATCTGTAGATTGCTTTGGGTAGTATGACCATTTTAACAATATTAATTCTTCCAATCCAAGAGCATGGGATATCTTTCCATTTTTTTGAATCATCTTCAATTTCCTTTATTAATGTTTTATAGTTCTCAGCATATAAGTCTTTCACCTCCTTGTTCAGATTTATTCCTGAGTATTTTTTGGGGTGGTGTGATTTTAAAAAAAAGTTTATTATCTTTTTACATTCCCTTTCTGATATTTCATTGTTAGTGTAAAGAAATGCAACCAATTTCTGTACATTAATCTTGTATCCTGATACCTTGCTGAATTCATTTATCAGTTGTAGTTTTCGTGTGGAGTCTTTAGGGTTTTCTATATATAGTATCATGTCATCTGCATATAATGACCATTTTACCGCTTCCCTTCCAATTTGGATACTTTTTATTTCTTTTTCTTGTCTGATTGCTGTGGCTAGGACTTGCAATACTATGTTGAATAGAAGTGGTGAAAGTGGGCATCCTTGTCTTGTTCCAGATTTTAGCGGGAAGTCTTTCAGCTTTTCACCATTGAGGATTATACTGGCTGTGGGTTTGTCATAAATAGCTTTTACTATGTTGAGATATGTTCCCTCTATACCCACTTTGGTAAGAGTTTTTATCATGAACAGATGTTGAATTTTGTCAAATGATTTTTCTGCATTTATTGAGATGATCATGTGGTTTTTGTCTCTTTTTTAATGTGGTGTATCACATTGATTGATATGTATATGTTGAACTATCCTTGTGAACTTGGGATGAATCCCACTTGGTCGTGGTATATGATCTTTTTTATGTGTTGTTGGATTTGGTTTGCTAATATTTTGTTGAGAATTTTTGCATCTATATTCATCAAAGATATTGACCTGTAATTTTTTTTTTTTTTTTTTTTGGTGGTGTCTTTGTCTGGTTTTGGTATCAGGGTGATGGTGGCTTCATAGAATGACTTGGGAGCATTCCCTCCTTTACAGTTTTTTGGAAGAGTTTGAGAAGTATTGGTATAAGATCTTCTTTGTATGTTTGGTAGAATTCGACTGTGAAGCCATCTGGTCCTGAACTTTTGTTTCTAGGGAGCTTTTTTTTTTTTTTCTTTTTAAACACTTTTTAAAAAAATATTTATTTATTTTTGACTGTGTTGGGTCTTCGTTTCTGTGCGAGGGCTTTCTCCAGTTGCGGCAAGCAGGGGCCACTCTTCATCGCGGTGCGCGGGCCTCTCACTATCGCGGCCTCTCGTTGCGGAGCACAGGCTCCAGACACGCAGGCTCAGTAGTTGTGGCTCACGGGCCTAGTTGCTCCGTGGCATGTGGGATCTTCCCAGACCAGGGCTCGAACCCATGCCCCCTGCATTGGCAGGCAGATTCTCAACCACTGTGCCACCAGGGAAGCCCTCTAGGGAACTTTTTAATTACAGATTATATTTCACTTCTAGTGATTGGTCTGTTCAAATTATGTACTTCTTCTTGAACCAATTTTGGTGGGCTGCATGTTTCTAGAAACTTGTCCATTTCTTCTAGGTCCGAATTTGTTGGCGTATAATTGTCCACAGTATTCTCTTATGGTTTTTTGTATTTCTGTGGTATCATTTATTATGTCTCCTTTTTCATTTCTTATTTTGTTTATTTGGGTTCTCTCTCTTTTCTTCTTGGTCAGCCTGACCAGAGGTCAGTCAATCTTATTTACCCTTTCAAAGAACCAGCTCTCGGTTTTATTCATTTTTTCTATTTTTTTGTCTCTATTTTATTTATTTCCTCTCTGATCTTTATTGCTTCCTTTATTCTGCTGACTTTAGGGTTTTTTTGTTCTTCTTTTTCTAATTCTTTTAAGTGGTAAGTTAGGTTGTTTATTTGAGATTTTTCTTGTGTTTTTGAGGAAGGCCTGTATCCTATGAACTTCCTTCTAATAATTGTTTTTGCTGCATCCCATAGATTTTGTATGGTTGTATTTTCATTGTCATTTTTCTCAAGATATTTTTAAATTTCTTCTTTGATTTCATCATTGACCCACTGTTTTTTGTTTATTCTTTGTTGTTGAACTATAGTTGGTTTACAATGTTGTGTTAATTTCTTCTGTACAGCAAAGTGACTCAGTTATACACATATATACATTCTTTTTTATATTCTTTTCCATTATGGTTTATCCCAGGAGATTGGATATATTTCCCTATGCTATACAGTAGGGCCTTGCTGTTAACCCATTCTAAATGTGATAGTTTGCATCTACTACCCAGTCCATCCCTCCCTTCCCCAACCCATTGGTTTTTTAGTAGCATCTTGTTTAGTCTCCATGTAATCGTTTTTTCCTCATTTCTTTTTCTGTGGTTTATTTCTAGTTCCATGCTGTTGTGGTCAGAAAAGATGCTTAAGATAATTTCTTTTACTCTTAAATTTGTTGAGGCTTGGTATGTGGTCAATCCTAGAGAATATTCCATGTAAACTTGAAAAGAATGTGTATTCTGGTTCTTTGGGATATAATGTCCTGAAAATATCAATTATGTCTAACTGTTCTATTGTATCATTTAGGATCTCTGTTGCCTTATTGATTCTCTGTCTGGAAGATCTGTCCATTGATGTGAGTGGGATGTTAAAGTCTCCTGCTATTATTGTATTCCTGTTCATTTCTCCCTTTATGTCTGTTAGTATTTGTTTCATGGATTTGGGTGCTCCTATATTAGGTGTATATATGTTGATGAGAGTAAAATCCTCTTCTTGTATTGATCCTTTTATCATTATATGGTGTAGGACAGAGATCTTAAACCATATTTTTCACCTCTCAGTACTTGTAAGAGACAAAGTAAATATTTGTTAAATTATTGAATGTTTTCCTCCTCCATTTGTAAAGTAGAAAGCACTCAGCCCTTTTGATTAGATTCACATATCTTTAACCATCAACTTACAAACACCAGAAGTAGTATAGTTGATTAAAAAAAAAACCTTGTGATGCATTTTTTTTAAATTATTTTTGATCCAGAATAAAACATTTTTAACTGAAGGGTTGTCTTTAAATAATAAATACTGTTATCCTTAAAGAAGTTTAAAATAGGTTCTAAGTGTGGTCAGAGGTGGACAATACCTGTGCATAGAAGCCCTCTATTTGTTGTCCCTGGGTCCTGTTCTCATGAATCTGAAACAAGTAGAAACAGTAAGAGTTATCACTTAATAAACTCAGGAGTTCTTGTTTTTGGAAGCACGTAAACTTTCTAAATGCCAATAATTGACATATAACAATACTTTTATGAAAACAAACTTAAAAAGCTATGGGAAAATGTTTTGGAATTTCATTTAATGTTGCTCTTTTCCACTTATTAAGATAAACAAAATTGAACATATTATAACTATATATTTAAATCTAAAACAAGCTATCCTAGATTATATGTTATATGTAATATAGGCTAAATAGAAGTATTTTTCATTTGAAATTAAGCAAAATACTCTTTAATTTTCTGATGTGTCTTTGTGTTAGGTGAATATTTTTGTCAGCATAGCTTTGGGAGCTCCACTAATTTCCTTTACAATTCCCTCATGCCATAACCAGAATAGCATCACAAATGAGTGAAAGATTTCTAAACATAGAGAACTTTCATGGCACATTAAAGATGTGAGGTGTGTGTGTTTTTGTGTGTTTATAGTCTTTATTTGCATCTATTTACTTTCCATTAATGTTTTTAAAATAGTATAGGGTCTGATGTTTTGTCAGTCATTGTTTTAATATTCTTGATAAACATGAAAACAATTGGACAAATAGAAAGTATTTATTGAGACCTGATATACCCTGATTTGTGCTGTTTGTTTTGGGGGAAAGAAAACATATAAGTAGAAATGAATTCATATGCAATAACTTGTATCAAGAATTGGGCTAAAAGGATTATTTAATGTTGAAGCAAGCTGTAAAGTATGTGAGATTGTCATATCATTTTAAAATGCAGAAAGTGTTGTTTAGAGAGGTTACTTTATATGTTCAAAGCCACACAATTTTTGACTAGTACAGCCTGAAGTCCATCACCTTTCTGTTTTACACTTTCTGCCACACTATCAGGCCATCAAATGTTTTCGACACATAACTGGAGAGATGAAACTGAAGTTCAGTGCAATGTGACTAGGCAAGATTTTATGTGTTTAAACTTAAGTTTCAAGAGTGGATAAAGTGAGATAAAGAAATAAGCATTTCAGAACTGAGGAAGAAAGTGAGCAAATACACAGAGGTTTAGGGGACTGACAGAGCAGGGAGAGACCTGTTTGAGTAGAACATGTACAGGGAAGTTGAGTTCAAATGATATCAAGTTGTAAAGATTGGTGAAGCTGACTTAGGGAAGATCTCTATGACCAGGCAGAATGGTTCACTTATAATATGTGTATTATAGAGCCAAGGTTGTTTGCATCAGAGAAATAACATGATGGAAATGACATTGCATACTGAGGAAAGAGGACTGAAATAAATTTAGAAAAAAAAAAAAGGATTGAATTAGATCAGTTAGTATACTTTTTCAGTAAAACTGATATTAAGGATTCTTTTAAATTTCATGCTTTGTTTCTGGACATATCTATAGTCTCAACACAAATATATAATATATATTCATATATGTAGTTTTGATAATAATCGAACATTCATTGAGCACTCATTATGTGTCAGGCACTATTTGGATTTTTAAGATACAGCAGTGAACAAAACATAGTCCCAGTCTTCCAAAAACATATATTCTGGTGGATAATTCATACAATAAATAAATAAAACCAAAAGATGTCAAACGTGATGTGTTATGAAGAAAACAAATTTAAATTTCTGTAAATTTATCATATGGTTTCCATAGGTCAGGAATCTGGACACTGTTTTTCTGGTTCCTCTGCTCACTATTTCACAAGGCTACAATCAAGCGGTCAGCTGGGCATGCATTCTCATCTGAGCCTCAAGGTCATCTTCCAAAGCTCACTTCAGTTTTGATAGTATTCACTTCCTTGCAGCTCTAAGAACTCATGGCAGCTTGCTTCTTCAAGATCAGCAAGCATTTCTCTTTGATCTGCAGATTCTCTGTTAATGAGCCTATCTGGTTAGATCAGGCCAACCCAGGATAATTTCCTGTTTAATTAACATAAAGTCAACTGATTAGAGACCTTAATCACATCTTTAAAATCTCTTTACCTTTGCCATGTTATATTGGTTAGAAGCAAAGCTACAGGTTCTGCCCACACATAGGAGAGAGGATAACACAAAGGATAGGGGAGTGTGACTAACTGGGGCTATCTTAGAATCCCACCTACCACACTCTATGACTATGGTTTAGAAGTAATTTAATAGAAAAATAATAATAATCTGTTTATAATATCTTAATTTTCACACATTATAACCAAGATAATACTAATATAATATAATATTCTCCATAACTATTAAGTAACACTGTGGTTAAAAAAAGTTGTATTATTTTTGCATCATAACTAGAAAGAGACTTTTGTGACCATTCTCTTATTAAGGTAATTTTAATATAATCTATAGGAAGTATTTTTCAGACACTTGACCTAATTCAGAATTGGTGCTTTGGAAGAGTTCCACTATAAATGTGGATATACTTGAATACTTTCATGATGTGAAGAATGAGAAATATTAAAAGTTTTTCCCATCATTTGGACTTTTATAATATTCTAACATTTATCCATATCAGTCAAGGAGTACTTATGCCCCACTTGTTTTAGATTGTGTAATACAAAAGTTTCTAATATTATCAAACAATATTTTCCTGAACTTAAGATTGTTTTATTTTAATCTTTTAGTAAATGTAAAAGTAATCTAGAGAAATGATTGCATCATACTGGATTTTGTTTAAAACTATTAATAATTTACTTGAAGTTATCATCATTAAACAAAACCTTAATGGGCATAGACATATTCCTATGCTGGAATAATCTTTTATTTTGAAATCTTTATGCCTTAGATTGTACCAATTTATGTGCCTAGATAATAATATTCAAATCAATATCTAAAAATAAAAAATGTAGTCATTTTCAGGGCAAACTTAATTGTATTAAATTTTTTAATGTCATTATTAACTGAGTCCAATCTACAAATTATACCTTCAGCTTCCATTTTGCCATCTTTATTTCCAACATAAGCTATAGTAGAAATTCATTTGATGAGACAAAATAGAAGTTATGCCATTTAATTTTCCTTTAACTTGGAAATTTCCTGAGTAGGGGCAAAGGATGAGAATATTGACCAGAGAAACTACCTTTGGTTATACAGTTTGCCCACTATTCAAGCATTGTCTTATAAAGTAAATACTGGCTAAAAGGTTATACATAATTAGAAATATAAGCTTTCCTCAATTAAACCAGAACTTCTTTCTGTACCAGCACCCTGGCATTTCATATTATTGTGATGGGAATGTTTATAAGTGGTTGAACATTCTCTGTTCATCACAGGTTCTTTCTCTCCCTTAAAATTCAGAAGATTTTAAAAGCTGTATTGATCTAAAAGCACTTTCTTGCAGCCCATGTTGCTTTCTCTGTAAGTGTTACTGCCCACTAATTGCTCTTGTATTGTAGCCATTACAAGTAACTCCTACTGTGGTCAATTATCATACAGTATAATTTAGAACAGTGGGGACTATCTGTTAATATGATTCTTTGATCAACTCAAAAAATATGAAGACTTTTGAGAATGACACCTAATACATGTGAATTTCATTTTGTACACAAAATAAAGCCCGATGTAAAATGCCAACAATTCATGATCCATCATACCAAGAAAAATAAGTGCAACAAGGCATTTAGCATGCAGAAAGAGACAACATATTTTATTATACTTTGTCAAGGCAATGCAATCTAGTAGATACTTTTCCTAGAGCTTTCTGGCTGTCTACAAATCATAACATTATTTAGTGTGATATGAAGGGCTACTAAAAAATCCCCGACTTCACAGACTCTCTCTCATAATGTATAGACCCCTGAGTTAAACCTTGGTAATTCTAGTTAAAATTAAAGTATGATTTCAGCAAAGGATAACACATCATACCTTAAGGCAATTTATGACAAACTAATCATCAGATTATGATAGTGGATGCCAGTGAGGCAAAGAGAGGGATTTTTGTTTTGTCTCCTGGTAGAAAAGATAAGAGCTGTACATTGTGAATGTCTGCACTATCCTTACTCATTTTCCACCTTCCTCCTTTTGCTTACCAATCTACCATTGCATTTAACAGTAATTGTGTATAACACAAAAGATCAAGTGTAACCTATGGCTAGGCATATGAACAGCTTCATTGTTCCTCAAGAAGACAGAATCAGGAAGAAACTTGCATAGGCCCTAGAAATGAACATAGTCAATTTGAGCAGATATTCCAGTGTCTTAGAATCCAGAGCATGGCCTAGACTAGGTAAAAGGCTCAATGTGGGCACATCCCATTGGCTGCATTGACTCTTCACCCAGTGGGGAGAGGCATGGCCAGGGTAAGGTCAGAACTGGAAACTCTAAAGACAGGGTCCAGAACAGGAGCCCCTGTTTTCCTAGGTCTACAGTAGAGCTGTTCTTTTTCTTTAAAATGTTCTGCTAATCTATACATATTTCCCTTAACTTACTGATTTATTTTTTACTAACAAGTATATTTTAACAGCTAATATTTTTCTTCTTGAATATAATAAAATTACTTTCTCATCAATATTATATATATTTATTTATATATGATAATTATATATAAAACATATAGCATCAATAAAATATTTTCTTTTTTAAATGTATGTGTTTTAAAATTAAGCCTATAAGTTTCACATGATAGTATTATATACCTATTGATGAGTATTTCATAAAAAAATCATAATGAGATTAATTGAGCAAATATATCTCCAAGCATTACATAGTAGTCAAGATGTGATTGTCAATGGAGTAATACTTTATTTTTATCATTGTAATGGTTGTGAGAAAATACATATATTTCATTTCTTAAAATTCCTTCAATTACACCACTAGGATTCTGAGTTCTTTGATTTCATTTTGAGTTTGACTTTCATTAACCTAAATTTTGCTCACCTTTTGCTTCACCTAAATATCTAGAAATATTAGCTCTTTCCTGCTGCATAATTGTCTTGATAATTTTAGATTTTTGTAGCTAAATCTAGAGACTTCAGTATTGAGACAAATTAGATTGGTAAAAAAGGAGCTTAATTATTCATAAGATGAGGAATCTAGTTCCATGATGCTCTGCTGTTTATATGGTATTAAAAGGTAAAGACGTCTGGATATGAAATGCCATCAACAATATTTCTCATAATCCTAGAGGAAATTAATTTTAAATAACAAATATATATGGCTTAATTTTGAGAGAAGATCAAATGAAGTTCATGTTTATTATAAAGTCCCAGTAGTTTACCTAGATGGTAATAATTCATTAACCTAAATGGCACGAAGACTACTCAGCACAGGAAAATGTTCCCAAATAGGAAGACATGTGCCTTCTCATATGACAAAGCATGGTAACTTTGTGCTGCCCCATGTTAACATAGTTAATTGTGGAGCAAGATTCTCAGCTGGGTCATAAGGTGAGACTGTTGCAATAGAAAGGTCGATGATCTACCTTCTCTACTAAATAAAGACTATGATTAATTCTCTCTTGACTTAAAAAGAGAGAATTAAGTAATTTCAAAGGGCATCTCATGCTCCCCTATCCTTGTCAATCAGATTGAACCTCCTATATTAACAATAGCATCAAAAAAATAAAAAGTCTACTGATACCAAAGCAATGTGTAAGGTTTGACTTTATTTAAACTGATAACGACAGAAAGCTTTTTAAAATATGAAATACTTTCATTGAACTATAGACTACTATTTTATTCCAAATTTTTGTTCTGGATTTTTTACCCAGGGTAATGCTGATAAAATCAATTGTGTAGTTTTGAGAGTCATGAAAAAAAATCTCATTGTTAATATTTTTAAATTATTATTGAGAAATAGCATATAGTATCATAAAATAGCCTGTTAGAAAACATTGTTTTTATTATTTTTGCAAGAGAATTTGGGTTGGGAATCAAGAGATGTGAGATTAAGTTCCAAGTCTTTCAATAATTAATTGTGTAACATTTACCTTTTCTACCTGGTATCTTCATGTGTTAAACTGTAAGACCTAGTAATATCTAGGCGTCTTTCAGCCCTAATATTCTGCAATACTTATTTGCAAGATAATAAGGAAATAATTCCCTTTTAATTATAAACTATACACATTTATGAATTATACATAGATTTTTCATGTATGAAGCATTAAATTTGTAATAAATTTGAAAGGTACTAATATGTTTTCCAAAACATTCCATTCAATAGTAATCTTCCTAACCTAAATGTTCTTTGTGGATTGTACTTATGGGAATACATATGGTTTGGTAGATAATAGACTCAGTACATTTTTACTGAATGAATGAACTCTACAGTTCATAAATCTTTATATACTTTATCTGTTTTAATCATTTGGGAGAAAATCACATTGAGCTGTATCCATTCATTTAGTCAACACATTCCCTAAGATGACAGGATAAAGGTACCTTGGTCTGTCAAACAGGAAAATATCTGGGCCTTCCCAGAGTGTTGCCAAGTGAGGAAATTGCTAGGGAGCAAGAAGGAGTAAGAAACGCTTGAAAGATACAAAGTCACCAAGACAAAAGATAGAGCCCAATATGGAAGAGAAATTGTTCTTCCCAGTTTGTTGAAAGACAAGCTCAAGACATGTATTTCAAACAAAGTTATTAAATGGTAGGAGATGTATTTTTGTTTTCATGACTTCTATTTTAGAAATCAGGTAGAAATGGTAATTCCCTTTGTCAGCTTAAAGAATTCACGTGCTTGGTGTCACTGTATATTGGTGTATATGCCTGTAATGAAAGACCTATTCTGGGTCTTTGTATTCTGGCACTGTAAATTGAAACTATATATACCACAAACTATTCTTTTAAGTATCTATTGAGCCCTTAGTTCTGATATACTTACAGTCTACTGATTGCACTTGTCACATCCTTGTCTGGAAAACTTGTCTAATGCCAGTACATTTTAGAAAACTGGACATGGGATGGAAAGAATCAAGAATCTGGTTTCAGGGTAAAGCAAATCAAGGAACTTTTATTCATTTCTGAGACAATTTGAGGAATATAGGTAATTTCAAAAACATTACAGAGATTTAAGACACCTAGATCCATTGCAAAGTGAACTTGAACATCAAAATTTATTCTCAGGCTAGTCCAGCTGCCTACAGGTTGTATGTAAGCCAGGCTGGTCCCTTGGGTCCTGATCAGACACATATTGTTTCTGAATATTGAGAATCTAGAGCCCTGGGCATTATCTGGAAGCTAAATGTCTAGATTAGACTAGAATTGTTTTTTAGGAAATGTCATAAACTGCTGGTAATCTCTTTCCTTTTCTTTGCTTCCATAAAAAATGGAAAAGGTGTTTCTTAAAATGTTCTTTTCGTTGCTTTCTATAATGAGGTGGGGTATAAGAGTTAAAATCTGGTAAGAACAAAGAGGGGGAAAAAGCATTCAAAATATGTTTATAGATTAACCCATTCCTGTGGGATGAGATGTCTTCAACTAGCTGGACCTCAAACACAAAAACAAAACACCCATAAATCTTCTAAAAGAGAAATCTGCCTTCACTCCTAAGTCAGTATGCAGTGAAAAAGTGTGAAATCAGAAGATGAATGAGAAAGTGTCCAGGGGATTGCTGTCAAAATACGAATATTGGGCCTACTAAAATAAAACAAACAAAAATGCCTAGGTAATTGTTTTATTTCGTTTAAGTATCTAATAAAATACTCTAGGAGGGTGGTGATTGTCTCCATCTCAGTAACAAACAAGAAGCTAAAAGTTTAAAGTACAGCAGAAAGAATTTGTGTAAGTCATAACAATTATTTTTTCTGACTTGTATTGTAAACCACTGGAAAGATTAAGCAAGAGTAATTTTTGAAATTTCTAGTTTTTTGCTAGAAGAAAAATTATAACGTATCACTTTTGGTCTTAAGGAAGAGTTGAGGCTAGAAAATTTTTTGACATTTGTAATCTGTAATTATAGCCATATCTATATAAATTATTGTTATGCTTTTTCATAAAATTTCAAGACCAAGATTTAACAAGAGTTCATTTGTTTTAGTGCACTCACTGGTACAAATAATTTTTAGAGTCTCTTTTATTCTCTTGTCACTTTTCAGGATAAAGTATATGGAAAGTATAGAAGATGGAATACGGAAGAAAATGTATCTGTTCCAGGAAAACTTTTAACGTTTTCTACATTGGCACATGTCTTTAGAAAATAATTTAAATTATTTTCATCCTAACAAACAAGAGGAGAAACACTTAACTTGCAGCAAAAAGAATATGAGTTAGACATAAAATGCCTTTTAGTTCCTACTTTGCTACCCAAACATAAACCTATTGTAAGGTGTTCCCTCCCACCAACCTTCTCACTTTGTTTTCTAAATACCTCAGAGAAATAAAAATAAAAATAATGTAAACTGTTGAAAACATGAAAGTTAAATATACATGAAATGAGCTACAAAAATATACCAAATATGTTGTGATTCCATTAATTTTCAGTGAAAATATAAACTAAAAACTAAAGAATACAAGTGTACCAACTTTAGAAAAGATTCACTAGCTTATGTACTTGCCCCCATAACTATTTTAGTAACAGTATATCATACTGAAACAAAAGGATTGGCAAAATAAAATGAGAAATGGAAAGACTTTTTAGGGGAAGATTAGTTGTTCCCTTATTTGGTGTGTGTATGTATCAGAGGTGAAAGGGGAAGGAGGCACAGGTATGGTAAAGAAATTTCTTGGTATGGATGATAGAACGAACACTGTAAGTCACTTCTACCAACTAGGCTGGTGGAAACTGCATGCAGGTATATAATAGCCCTTATTAAAAGGTATTACATTGAAATGAAGAGTCAAAAATTAGAAAATGGATAGTAGCATTTGGAGGTTGATTATTCACAGTTCCCTTAGACATTTATAGCAGAGAGCTGGGAAACTCAGAGACTGGAAACAAATGAAGAATCAATGAGAAAGAAAAGATAGAGCACTTTTTAATGAGTTACCCTATTCTGTCTTAGAAGCAAATAAATAAGAAGCTGAGGATATACTGGATAGAATAGGAACTGTGTATTGCATTTATGGACTTTATTTCAAAAGTGAGTTCTAATCTTTGATGCAGTGAATATCTTGAAAGAGAGGTGGAAAGTAAGCCTGTAATGGATATGAGGTTGCCATGTTCTTTCTCTTTATGCAGCTAAAAGAGCAATTTTGCCCTAAAGTTGGAATAATTCTTATAGTTTTCAGTGAATCTTTATACATAAAATATGTGAAAATATAAAAGCAAAATGGGAGTTACAGGAAGGTCATCTTGAAAAGAAAGCATAATGAGATTTACAGATTTCTTGCAAATTGACATCACTGCACTAACAAAGTTTGATTTCAAGTTACTTGATCTTGCCCTTGGATGACCTATTCAGCAGAAAGTCAAGAAAAAAACAGTATTACAATGCAAAAAAATTATGTTTCTTTTCCTTTCCAGTAAAAAGGTCATTATAGTATTTATTCCACTACTGAAAGTAAATTATACCATTCTGAATTATTAAAGTAGTTTGAGGGTGAAATATAAAAGTATAAAAATTGGGCTTAGTACTAGCATATAGCTCTCACCTTAAAGAGCAGACCTTAGTTCTGCATTTCCCTTCTTTGTGCTTGCAATCACTTATCTTTCCCTGAGAGAATAAACTCATTGGATTTAATATATATAAAAGAGTTATTTGTACACTCTTGAATGGATATAAATTTTCAGTATGGTTACTCATCCAGCATTTGTGGCCTCCCCTTAAATTTCTTTATTTGGCACTATTATTATGGAAAGGCACTCAGCTAGACTCCCATTATAGATATACAAAGTGAATAAGTCAGAAATCCTATCATAACACATTTAGAAGCAAGCATAATTAAAGTCTTCCTATGGTAGCTGTCATTAGGGGTATAGTTTAATTATTGTTATCCTGAGGAGAAGGCAGCCTTTAACTGTAACTATAGGATTCTGGAAAGGCTTAAGAGCAGAGCTGGTGTAGCTGATTCACAAAAGATGAGTTGAAGGTAAATTGTGGACAAACTAAAAAGTAATCTAAGAGAAATCTTATGAGCAAACATTGAGAAATAAGAAAATTCATAGCATAGTTTAATTTCACTCAGTTCAAGAAATATTTTCTTTCTTGATCCCATGCATGAGGAATGGTTAGAAGCTGGAAATTTGTAATTCAAGGTGAATTTCAGACATTCAGCTGATACACAACGATACAGACATTCTGGGTGTTAAAATATTGAAATGCTGTGATTTCATCTGATAAATAGTCACAGCCCTAGTCCTTCAAATATGCCACTCTGCTCCATCCAGCTTGGGACCGTTCTTGGGATTCAGTGTACCTCTCAGGATCTAACAGTGAAAGGAAAACTTGCCTGGCATAACAGAGGATCTCAAATAGCCTGGTTCAGACTAAAGATGTCTAGGATCAATTTTTATCAGTCAGTAAATTTACCATAGCTGTTATTATATATTGTGAGTTTAATCCCTGGTTAGATAGATTAGAAAGGAAGATATATCTGGAAAGAAAAATTAAAAACATTGTGAAAAGCCTTGACTATGGTGCTCAGGATTTGGGGGGAATTTATTCTTTTTATGAGAAGTAGGTGACATGATCAAATACTGTAATTATTACTTTTTAAAAAAGTAACTCTAATGTTAAAGTAGTGCATGGATTCATTATTTGATGTAAGTGTCCAAAATGGCTAGGGGAAAATTATGATTACAATAGACCAAGTGAAATCACATGGATACTATCTAATCTTTGAAATCTATTCTTGTTCCTCTTATATCTAAACTATATTATTTCTAATTCCATTAAGTGGAACTTCTTTTCACAATACTTATAAATTTATGTAAAACACAGGGATAGCTGAGGGAGATTGTGTTCAAGTGAAATAAATGCAAGTTAAGTCGCCATGTCTAAGTTCATTTGCACTCTCTAGGGTTATAGAAGGACCAAGACAGAAAAGAAGAGGAAAGAAAGAAGAGTGTTCCATAGTGAATTCCTCCTCTCTGTTCCTTTACTAATAGATCCATGTCCAGTATCCAAGATTTTACCAGTTAAAATTCCAAGTGAAGCCCATCCTCGTAAAGATTCCCACCATTTTCAAGATTTAGTGCTTCCTGAAGAATTACTTTTCACAGTTCACAAACTACAGTAACCTAAGATAGCATTAATTTCATTTGATTGCTTCACTTCATATTACTGTACCCTCAATTGGCTCTACATTACTTGAAATTATAATTCATTTTGTGATTATGCTTTTGCAGATTCAGTTCTTACTCCCTCCTTTTAACAGTCCATCTGGGAGTTATTTGCCTATCTTCAGCAACTACCTGCAACTATTAGAGCAGTGATCAGCTTTGCTTTAAGCTGGTGGATTGACAAGTCTTTGGAGAATAACTCCTGCCCAATCTATTTCATAATTATGTCTTTCAGGGTAGGCTGATTAATTTAAGGAGCTGACACTGCCATCTGTATGATGAACAAATCTCAGAGTGATGTTATGTTGACATACTGAAAGTAATATTGCATGCTGAAAGGGAACACTGCCAGGGCAATTTTGGCTAACTAGCTGGATTCCCAGATATTTCACAGGATATTACTATGTCAGTGAATTTAACTAAGCCTGTGGTCTGAAATTCCACCTTATAGGTCTAGGAACAAGATTTTATCAGTGCACCCAGATGCCAAATATGAAGAAGAATCCTTCTTGGTGAACAAGGTATTAGTCTCTTGAATGATAGTCTTGAGAAGTATTTTGATTAGGCCAGTGGTTTTCAAGGTGTATTCTGTGAAACTCTAGAACTTCTTTGTCCAATATGACAGCTTCTATCCATACATAAATATTGAACAATTAAAATGTGGTGGGTGAAATTATGGAACAGAATTTTTAATTTTACATAAAATTTTAATTTTGTTAGAATTTTAACATTACTTAATTTAAGTCAAAAGTTAAAAATAGCTAGTCAATTTAGTTTCAAAGACTTATGTTTAGAAGAACATGGGTATGTAGAAGATGGCAGAGTTGAAGGATGTGCACTCTCCCCCTCTTGTGAGAGCACCAGAATCACAACTAACTGCTGAAAAATCATCGACTGAAACTCACCAAAAAAGATACCCTACGTCCAAAGACAAAGGAGAAACTGCAATGAGACAGTAAGAGGGGCACAATCACAATAAAATCAAATCCCATAATTGCTGGGTGGGTGACTCACAAACTGGCAAACAATTTTACCACAGAAGTCCACCCACAGAAATGAAGGTTCTGAGCCCAACCTCAGGCTTCCCAAACTGGGGGTCTGGTGATGGGAGGAGGAATTCCCAGGGAATCAGATTTTGAAGGCTAACGGGATTTGACTGCAGAACTTCAACAGAATGGGGGAAAAAGAGACTCCACTCTTGAAGGGCACACACAAAGAAGTGTGCACATAAAGACCCAGGAGAAGGAACAGTGACCCCTAGGAGATGGAGCCAGACCTGCCTGCGAGTGTTGGAGGGTCTCCTGCAGAGGAAGGGAGTGGCTGTGTCTTACTGTAGGGACAAGACACTGGCAGCAGAAGTTCTGGGAAGTACTCCTTGGCGTGAGCCCTCCTGGAGTCCACCATTAGACCCACCAAAGAGCTGTAGCCTGCAGTGCTGGGTTGCCTCAGGCCAAACAACCAACAAGGAGGGAACTCAGCCCCACCCATCAGCAGACAAGAGGATTAAAGTTTTACTGAGCTCTGCCCACCAGAGAAGAACCCAGCTCTCCAGGAAGAGATTCCCATCACTCCCATCAGGAAGCTTGCACAAGCCTCTTAGATAGCCTCATCCACCAGAGGGCAGACAGCAGAAGCAAGAAGAACTACAACCCTGCAGCCTGTGGAACGAAAACCACATTCACAGAAAGATAGACAAAATGAAAAGGCAGAGGACTATGTACCACAAGAAGAAACAAGATAAAACCCCAGAAAAACAGCTAAATGAAGTGGAGATAGGCAACCTTCCAGAAAAAGAATTCAGAATAATGCTAGTGAGGATGAGCCAGGACCTTGGAAAAAGAATGGAGGCAAAGATCGAGAAGATGCAAGAAATGTTTAACAAAGACCTAGAAGAACTAAAGAACAAGCACCTAGAAGAATTAAATAACAAACAAACAGAAATGAACAATACAATAATTGAAAGGAAAAATACACTAGAAGGAATCAGTAGCAGAATAACTGAGGCAGAAGAACGGATAAGTGACTTGGAAGACAGAATGGTGGAATTCACCGTTGTAGAACAGAATAAAGAAAAAAGAATGAAAAGAAATGAGACAGCCTAAGAGACCTCTGGGACAACATTAAATGCACCAACATTCACATTATAGGGGTCCCAGAAGGAGAAGAGAGAGAGAAAGGACCAGAGAAAATATTTGAAGAGATTATAGTCGAAAACTTCCCTAACATGGGAAAGGAAATAGCCACCCAAGTCCAGGAAGCACAGAGAGTCCCAGGCAGGATAAACCCAAGGAGAAACATGCCAAGACGCATAATAATCAAATTGACAAAAATTAAAGACAAAGGAAAATTATTAAAAGCAACAAGGGAAATATGACAAATAATGTACAAGGGAACTCCCATAAGGTTAACAGTTGATTGCTCAGCAGAAAGTCTACAAGCCAGAAGGTAGTGGCATGATATATTTAAAGTGATGAAAGGGAAGAACCTTTCACGATTCTCCACCAAGATAACTCTACTGGGCAAGGATCTCATTCAGATTCGACAGAAATCAAAAACTTTACAGACAAGCCAAAGCTAAGAGAATTCAGTACCACCAAACCCGCTCTACAACAAATGATAAAGGAATTTCTCTAAGTGGGAAACGCAAGAGAAGGAAAGGACCTACAAAAAGAAGCCCAAAGCAATTAAGAAAATGGTAATAGGAACATACATATTGATAATTACCTTAAATGTGAATGGATTAAATGCTCCAGCCAAAAGATACAGGCTCACTGAATGGATACAAAAAAAGACTCATATATATGTTGTCTACAAGAGACCCACTTCAGACCTAGGGACACATACAGACTGAAAGTGAGAGGATGGAAAAAGATATTCCATGCAAATGGAAATCAAAAGAAAGCTGGAGTAGCAATACTCATAACAGATAAAATAGACTTTAATAAAGAATGTTACAAGAGAAAAGGAAGGACATTACATAATGATCAAGGGTTCAATCCAAGAAGAAGATATAACAGTTATAAATATATATGCGCCAAACATAGGAGCACCTCAGTAAAAAAGGCAAATGCTAACAGCTATAAAAGAGGAAATCAACAGTAACACAATAATAGTGGGGGACTTTAACACCTCACTTACATCAATGGACAGATCATCCAGACAGAAAATTAATGAGGAAATACAAGCTTTAAGTGACATAATAGACCAGATAGATTTAGTTAATATTTATAGGACATTCCATCCAAAAACAGCAGATTACACTTTCTTCTCAAGTGTGCACAGAACAGTCTCCAGGATAGATCATATCTTGGGTCACAAATCAAACCTCAGTAAATTTAAGAAAATTGAAATCATATCAAGTATCTTTTCCCACAACAACACTATGAAATTATAAATTACAGGGAATAAACATAAAAAACATAAACAAACACATGGAGGCTAAACAATACATTACTAAATGCCAAGAGACCACTGAAGAAATCAAAGAAGAAATCAAAAAAATACATGGAGACAAATGACAATGAAAACACAATGACCCAAGACCTATAGAATGCAGCAAAAGCAGTCCTAAGAGGGAAGTTTATAGCAACACAATCTTAGCTCAAGAAACAAAAAAAAATCTCAAATAAGCTAACCTACACTTAAAGGAAGTAGAGAAAGAAGAACAAACAAAACCCAAAGTTAGTAGAAACAAAGAAATCTTAAAGATCAGAGCAGAAATAAATGAAAGAAAAACAAAGAAAACAAAGGCAAAGATCAATAAAACTAAAAGCTGGTTCTTTGAGAAGATAAACAAAATTGATGAAACTTTAGCCAGACTCATCAAGAAAAAGAGGGAGAGGACACAAATCAATAAAATTAGAAATGAAAAAGAAGTTACAACGGACACCGCAGAAATACAAAGCATCATAAGAGAATACTACAAGCAACTCTATGCCAATAAAACTGAAAACCTGGAAGAAATGGACAAATTCTTAGAAAGGTATAACCTTCACAGACTTAACCAGGAAGAAACAGAAAATCTGAACAGACCAGTCACAAGTAATGAAATTCAAACTGCAATTAAAAATCTTCCAACGAACAAAAGCTCAGGACCAGATGGCTTCACAGGTGAATTCTATCAAATATTTAGAGAAGAGTTAACACCCATCTGTCTCAAACTCTTCCAAAAAATTACAGAGGAAGGAACACTCCCAAACTCATTCTAAGAGGCCACCATCACCCTGATACCCAAACCAGACAAAGATATCACAAAAAAAGAAAATTACAGACCAATATCACTGATGAATATAGATGCAAAAATCCTCAGCAAAATACTAGCAAACAGAATCCAACAACACATTAAAAGGATCATACTCTATGATCAAGTGAGATTTATCCCAGGGATGCAAGGATTCTTCAGTATATGCAAATCAATCAATGTGATACACCATATTAACAAATTGAAGAACAAAAACCATATGATCATCCCAGTACACGCAGAAAAATCTTTTGACAAATTTCAACACCCATTTATGATAATACTCTCCAGAAAGTGGGCAGAGAGGTAATCTACATCAACATAATAAAGGCCGTATATGACAAACCCACAGCAAACATCATTTTCAATGGTGAAAAACTGAAAACATTTCTTCTAAGATCAGGAACAAGACAAGGATATCCATTCTCACCACTAATATTCAACATAGTTTTGAAAGTGCTAGCCACGGCAGTCAGGGAAGAAAAAGAAATAAAAGTTATCCAAATTGAAAAGGAAGAAGTAAAACTGTCACTGTTTTCAGATGACATAATAATGTGCATAGATAATCCTAAAGATGCCACCAGAAAACTACTAGAGCTAATCAGTGAATCTGGTAAAGTGGCAGGATACAAAATTAATGCACAGAAATCTCTTGCATTCCTATACACTAACAAGGAAAGATCAGAAAGAGAAATTAAGTAAACAATCCCATTCACCATTGCAACAAAAAGAATAAAATACCTAGAAATAAACCTACGTAAGGAGTTAAAAAACCTGTATTCAGTAAACTATAAGACACTGATGAAAGAAATCAAAGATGACACAAAGAGATGGAGAGATATACCATGTTCTTGGGTTGGAAAGATCAATATTGTGAAAATGACTGTACTACACAGAGCAATCTATAGATTCACTGCAATCCCTATCAAATTACCAGTGGCATTTTTTTTACAGAACTAGAAGAAAAAATCTTAAAATTTGTTTGGAGACACAAAAGACCCTGAATAGCCAAACCATCTTGAGGAAATAAATGGAGCTGGAGGATTCAGACTCTGTGACTTCAGACTATACTACAAAGCTACAGTCATCAAGACAATATGGTACTGGCACAAAACAGAAATATAGATCAATGGAACAGGATAGAAAGCCCAGAGATAAACCCATGCACCTATGGTCAACTAATCTATGACAAAGTAGGGAAGGATATACAATGGAGAAAAGATCGTCTCTTCAATAAGTGGTACTGGGAAACTGGACACCCACATGTAAAAGAATGAAATTAGAACACTCCCTAACACCATACACAAAATTAAACTCAAAATGGATTAAAGACCTAAATGTAAGCCCGAACACTATAAAACTCTTAGAGGACAACATAGGCTGAACAGTCTATGACATAAATTACAGCTAGATCTTTTTGACCCACCTCCTAGAGTAATGAAAAAAAAAAACAAAAATAAACAAATGAGACCTAATGAAACTTAAAAGCTTTTCACAGCAAAGGAAACTATGAATAAGACAAAAAGACAACCCTCAGAATGGGAGAATATAATTGCAAGTGAATCAAAGGACAAAGGATTAACCTCCAAAATATATAAACAGCTCATGCAACTCAGAATTTAAAGAAACCAAACAATCCAACTAAAAAATGGGCAGGTGACCTAAATAGACATTTGTCCAAAGAAGACATACAGATGGCCAAGAGGCACATGAAAAGCTGCTCAACATCACTTTTTATTAGAGAAATGTAAATCAAAACTTCAATGAGTTATCACCTCACACTGGTTAGAATGGGCATCATCAGAAGATCTACAAACAACAAATGCTGGAGAGGGTGTGAAGAAAAGGGAACCCTCTTGCACTGTTGGTGAGAATGTAAATTGATACAGCCACTATGGAGAACAGTATGGAGGTTCCTTAAGAAACTAAAAGTAGAACTATCATATGACCCGGCAGTCCCACTACTGGGCATATACCATGAGAAAACCATAATTCAAAAAGACACATGCACCCCAATGTTCATTGAAGCACTATTTACAATAGCCAGGTCATACAAGCAGCCTAAATGCCCATCAGCAGACAAATGGATAAAGAAGATGTGGTACATATATACAATGGAATATTACTCAGCCACTAAAAGGAATGAAATTGGGTCATTTGTAGAGACATGGATGGACCTAGATACTGTCATACAGAGTGAAGTAAGTCAGAAAGAGAAAAGCAAACATCGTACATTAACGCATATATGTGGAATCTAGAAAAATTATACAGATGAACCGGTTTGCAGGGCAGAAATAGAGATACAGGTGTAGAGAACAAACGCATGGACACCAAGGGGGGAAAGCGGTGGAGGGGGTGGTGGGATGAATTGGGAGACTGGGATTGACATATATATACTAATATGTATAGAATAGATAACTAATAAGAACCTGCTGTATAAAAAATAAATTAAAAAAATACCAACAACATGCGTATGTAAATATACTTTTTCAACTCTAATTTTTCTGAAATCTTTAAACAGATTACATATTTTCATTAAAATTAAGCATATGAATTGAGATGCACAGTAAGTAAAAAATGCACATTAAATTTGAAGACTTAGTAGAAAAATAATATAACATATATCGTTAATTTTGTTAATTACATATTAAAATGCTTTTATGTATTAGATAATATAAAATATAGTTTAAAATTAATTTCAACTCTCACTTTTTACTTAAGAAGGTGGTTCCTAGGTGATTTAAAATAACACATATAGCTCACTTCTTGGTTTTATTGGACAGATCTGTCCTAGAATATGGGGTGTGTGCAGACAGGAGGTCCGCAGTGTTATCTTTCCCATATCAAACTTCCCTTACACACGTGCGGACCTTCTGTTATACTTTTTTATGTTTTACAGTTGAGTTTCCATCAGATTTAATCTCAAGAAGGCACTCTTTTTGAAGATGTTTAGAAACCTCTTTTTAGACCAGAATGAGGATTAATACAGTAGTATGATGCTATTTGTTTTTGGTTTTCTTCTATTTGAATATGATATGCTTACATGTAGATTTTTAAAATATTTATCCTGCTTGGTAATTTCTGAGCTTTCTGGATGCATGGTCTATTATTAATTTTAGAAGAAATGTGTCCATTTTTACTTCAGTGATTTCTTTAACTCTGTTATGTGCTCCTTCTCTTTCTGGTATTCCAACCACATGTATGCTACACCTTTTGTAATTTTCCCATAGTTCTTGAATGTTCTGTTTTTGTCATTGTTTTTCTGTTTGCATTTCAGTTTGGGAAATTTCTATTAATTATCTTTAAGATCACTGATTCTCTTTTCTGTATATTGTTTTCAAACTGTTAACATAGCATCACACTGAGATTTTTTACATATCCACTCTTTAGGTATGCATATCATTTTATTCCATTCCAATTAAGAGATATTATGCCTCCTTTCATAGGTGCTAATTAAATTAAATCTCATTTGGCTACCTTTCTCCTCATATAGAGCAACTTAAGAAAAGCTAATATTCACGTCTCTTTTTTTTGTTTTTAAACAAATCATAGACTACTGAATTTTGTGCTGTTAGAGTTACAAAGAATGGTCAAACAGAATTTAAGCCCAAGTGAAGTTTATCATGTTTATGCAGAGACAAAGCTGACCTTCTTGGGACAACTGAAAATACATTAGGTACTGATGAAATATGGAGAGTAAAGAATGGCTTCTAAAGACACTTCAGTATAAGAAATGGTGTACTTCCGAGTCTAGATAAGCATGCAGAGCATGTGACCAGGGCAAAAAATGAAGGCATTTAATTAAATTGTCCTATTTTATAAATGAAAAAACACTGACAAGAAACAAATTATAGTTACCAGTGTAACTAAGAATAGCTTCTAAGTTTTCTAACAGTTTATTGATTTATTTAACAAATGTTTTAGGATTAAAAGAAATTAATTTGTCATTAATACACCACCTGCATGCATGCTAGCATTTTCAGATGGTTTTTCTCAGCTAAATGACCACAATTTAGCGGTATCATTCAGTACTAAATATTTAGCAGTGAGTCTAGTTAATAATGGGAGTTCAGATTATAGCCCCAGTCTTCATCAGGCTGACTGACATCATTCTGAAGTGTGTGATACTGATTCTGGAAATGAACATAGTTTCTTTCATATGCACTTCCAAATAACAGCCGTTAGCAAATAGTAGTTCCTAAATTATATTTACAGTAATTTTTTTCTCTGGCAATAGCATAGTCTGTTACTCTTAATTTTTTTTCTTGTGGGAAATTGCAAGATTGCAAGTAAGATTTAAATACTAGGAGTCTTTTTAATGGAAGATATGTTCAAGATATTTATTTTATGCTACTGTAATAAAGTAATAAAATATGTAACATTTAAAATCTCAGCAGTAATTATCTTTAATTTCTTTTAAAATTTATATTTATGGGTTGGAATAAACTTCCTGTAACCCTGAGTCAAGCATTAATAGATGAGGAATTTAAATGTGGGGAATTTTATGTTATGACCTAGTGTGAAAATATAATTTGTCAATCCTTTCCTTTTACTACTTGCTAATATGCAGCTTCTGCTCATTTATACCTCCTCTTCTTATAGTCGCATCCTGGAAAGGCAGTATAAAGGAGTCATTAAAAATGTAGACTCTGAAGCCCACATATAAATCTAAATTATAAGTCTTATTAGCTACTGACTGTGGTAAAGGCATTTAATATTTCTGTGTACAGTTTCCTCTTAGCACAATGGGGAATGCTATCTATCTCATAGGGTTTTGAAAGAATTAGAGTAATAAGTTTATTTATTCACTTAATATTTGTTAACTAACCACTATGTGCCAAATCCCATTGTAGATTCTGGACATACAGCAATGAAGAAAATATAGACAAAATCCCTGCTCTTATAGAGATGAAATTCTAGTGAGAAGAGATAAATAATAAATACATAGCATTAGAGGCAGTAATAAATTCTCTAAAGGAGAATAAGGCAAGGTAAAGGCATTGAGAGTAAATGGAACTGCTATATTAGATGTAGTTATCATGGAAGATATCTCTCAGGAGGTGGTATTTGAGAGAGGAGTTGAGACCCAATAAAGTGAAACTAGCCAAGTGGTTATAATATGGAGAAGAGTGTTTTATTTTTTAGAGAGACCAGTAAGTGAGCACAAAAGCCTTAAGGCAGGCATGTGCTTGACAGGTTTAAAGAATAGCAAGGAGGCAACTGTGTCTGGATCAAAGTTGGCAAAAGGAAAGTGGTCAGTGATTAGATTAGAGAGATAGCTGAGGGGATGGGGGGCATGCCAAACCTTGTGAAGCCATAGAAAAGATTTTAGATTTTACTCTTAATCAGGAAGAGAAGCCATTAGAGAGTTTTGTGTGGAAGAGTAATGCGATGTGCCTTGGGATTTTAAGGAATTGTTCCTCTGGCTTCTTGTGGAAGAAGAAACTATAGGAGAGTAAGGGAGGGTGCAGTAAGACCTACTGGGAGACTGCAGCAATTGTCCAGGAGGGACATGATTGTGGGTTAGAGGAGACTACTGGTGGTAGATGTGATAGAGAGTGCTAGACTCAGGATATATGTTGAAAGCAGAGCCCATAAGATTTGTAGATAACTAGCCCTCCCAAATTTTTACCTGAGCACCTATAAGAATAAATTTGACAATTTTTGAAATGAGAAAGGCTAAGACAAAGGGTAGGACTTCAGTTGCGGAGGGGCATGGACTGGGTATGGCCAAGGATATAACCTGTCTCATCCAAAGAGCACACTACATATTAGCTCTCCTTTTCCACCACACTTGTTAATCTCTTCCTGTGTACTTTTAACTTTGTCCTTGCCCTTGAATTTGCCCTTGAAAATTCTTCCTTTCCTTTGAAAGCCAGTTTGAAATTTATCTCTAATCTCACCCCAATAATCCGTCCCTTCTTTCAAATCTTAAATATGAGTAACCTGCATAGATTTTCTCATACAGTTCTATGTTGCTTTGTGTTTTTCTATAATTCAAGGAACTATAACATTGTGAGTGTGCGTGTGGAGGTGCACTAAGGCATCACATTTCATATCTCTAAAACTTTTAGATGATTTTGTGTCAGGCATGCCAAAAATTAATGCTTTCAGCAGAAAAAGGGAAGAGGTGTTGTGAAATATTCATTACAGGATTTTCTTTCCCTTTGAGAACATGTATAGACATTTAGGTGTTGAGTGTGCCTATAATTACAGGTTCAAATGTCTACCAAACAAGGCTCTAAGTTCTATTGGAAAAACATGCTCTTCTTTGTGGGGACATGTTTGCTATGCATTTCTGATATATGTTCTTATGCACTGGTTGTTTATTGTCTCTTCTACTCTAGATGTTTTCTTGTTGGAATTCACATATGCTTAACGATCTTCACATTTACCCACTCCCATCCATCCATCCATAATGTCTCTTTCCCAGAACTCCTTGCCCTCCATCTTCTGATCTTTCTTCTTTAAGTCTCTGGACAAGTGACCAGTCCATTTGCTACTATAAGGGACACTCCTAAAACCAGCTATTTCCGAACGAGAGAATAGACCTTGTGTGCAAGAAATTTGCTGGTTACAAACAAGAAGGGGAACTAGAAAGAAAGACACAGGGAAGGAGAGAAAGCTATTCAAGAATACACCATTCAGCTGCTTACCACTGAGGGTGATTGGGTCTTAACCCCACTCGAGGCCCTCTATTCGGCATTACATCTCTGCCCAAGACATGAATGAGGGACTATTTGTACTGGCTCCATTCAGTTCCCCCATTTGTCAGGGGTTACCCTACGGAGCATAAACACCTCATACATCCAGCTTTGTCTTATGCATGGGCTAGAATGTTTAATTGAGTTATTGCATCCTGTATGATGGTGGCGGATATGCCCCAGGGCAGAAAACAAGATGTCCAATCATATTAGCTCAAGCTAGGTGAGGTTAGGCTGCATTTGTATACAACTGGGTTCCACAACAATGGCTGAAGCAAAAAAGATGAGCCTAACTGATGTGAGAAGAGGCATAAAAAATGTTCTACACACAGAAAGTATATTTTCAATGATAAATACATGGTTCTTCTATTAAAATAGTTCATTGACCACTGTTCATGGGTCATAAAATAGATTTCATATGTTGTCCTGCGTATGGTTTATTTTCAGCTAACTTCTATCAAGCTTTTCTTAGTTTGTAAAATTAAAGTTGTGTTTCTGTTATCAGTGTTGTGATGAGGCAGCTGTCTCCTAAAGCTCGTTGCCTAGTGTTTTACTGATTATCTGGATGGCTTGTGAGGAAGTGGATTAAGGTTTTAAAAGTATAATTATTGTAGTTGACTTAGCGTTCTATGTGTCACCAAAGTTTCTTCTAGAAGGAATAGTCTATGTCAACACTTTGAAATCACTGGGGCTTCATTTACTTTTAAGGGATATAATTGTCTGCATAGTTTGGCGACTTTAGAGGGAATGAGAAGATATCCATGACTTTACTCTCTATACTGCATTCCTTTTCCCAAAAGAGCTCTCCCTACCTTTCCAAGGTCTAAATTCCATTTTTTAAATCCTTTTCTGAGGCCTAGGCTTTTTACCTTCTATTAAAATGCAGATAATACATTCTTTATACCTTAATGTATTTGTGTATTAGATCCTCACTTGAAATCCCATTTCGATGTTGATAGTTAAGGATGACAGGGTGAATGGGAAGACACTCGTATTATAAGTTATGAGTTGGACTTGATGGAAAAATGTCTGCCTATGTCTTAATGTTTTCTAGAGTTCTCTTTCAAAGAAAGAAGTATTACCTCAGTTGAAGAAAAGTTAGAATAAATTGCCCTTAAGAGGGTGGAGGAAAATGGGAAAATCTTCTGATGCAGTTTAGTAATGAACCTGAAAAAACAGGGGTAAGGAGAAAAATCCAATTCTTGCTTTGCTGATTTATCTACCCAAAATAATTGAGTGTATTATTGAACAGTGGATTTAAATAGAAGTCACATTTGGAATAAGAAGGAGCAACAATGTTGTGTGTTTGCCAGCCTGAGACTGGATAACACAGGTTCTCTTTCAGATTGGAAATATCTTCCTGAACTAAATCAAATATACTATGAAGAGTGCAAGTCTATTCCTGTTTGTAATTTTAAATAGCTTCATAGATGGTTTTAATAACAGTGAGTTTTGGCTTTGAAGGCCCAATAAACTGATATTTTGAATGAAGTTGCTAAGTCTTAACGTTTCTTTGATAACAATTTTGATACATAACACTTCTTATAAACATTAGCACTGTGTTTAGAGACAGAACCATTTTGAAACCACAGCTTTGCCCCTTATTAATGTGGATAATTTACCCAGGTTCTGGGAACCTCATTTTCTGTATCTGTAAAATGGAACAAAAAGCACACATTGCTTTAAAGTTATTATGAGTAATATATTTTAGCAACTTTTATTATAATTTTCATAGCAAGAATAGGAATTTTATAAAACTCTAACATATTATAGCAGTACAGAATATATTATTTATAGCTCAATAATTACAGTAGTACACTTGAATGTCAGTGTTAATATCAGATAAACCAAAGGAATCAAAATATATTTTACCAAGTTTATCTAAACTGATTAGCATGCCTCACCATATTTTCTTAAGACCTGGGTGCTATCTGAAAATAAAGATAAATATTTCAGATAATATCTTTTTTTTTCCTTTAATATATTAAAAGGTTATATCTTGGTATTCTGGGAAAGTTAACAGTTTGCAAAATCCCTAGCTCTCATATTGTTTTCTTTTGTATGTTTACTTGTTCAGAATCTGGCTATAAAATTCAGCCATTATTTTGTATTCCTATTCAGTAGAAAGACATTTCTTGTCTTGGGGGTAATATGAACAAAAGATATTCCCGGACTCCCTCACCAGGATTGTTTTAATCATCTCACTGTGTCCAGTTTCACTTTACTTTAGTCCTTTTTAGCCTTTTCCATGCATGCTGCTTCCTTTGGGTTCCTAAAGACTAATTATAAGCTTGTCTTTTCTATAAAAGTTTTCAGTAATTCGACTTGTTTCCTAGGTTTTGAGTTCACTGTTTTCCATGCCACTATCATCTGGCAAAGCAGAATTATTCACTGCTTCCTTGTAATTCCCACAATTTTCTGATTTTATATGTGGGTGCTCATGTTTTTCACCTTCGAGGAATGCTAATCTTGCTCCTATTTCTATAGCCCATCTTTGACATCAGTTCATAAGCCAACTGTAAAGAGAAGAACAGGCTACCCCTTCTCCACTGCCATCTTATGCCAGAGCAGGACTGTCTGCAAAGGGAGAAGCTTTTGAGGTTAATCTTTATATTCAGTGGACCTCATGACTTTAGAAAAAGGGCCAGGTGATTTGTTAACTGATAAAACAAAAAATTTTAATAAGGATGTAAACTGTATCATCCATGAAAATCAATATTTATACTTGGAAATGTGCATGTGCATAACTGAACAGAAACTTTAAGAGAACTGGCATATCTTTACCCGACATGGCTTGGAAAATAAAGAGATCTGACCAGCTGATCCGTAAGGACCTTACCGAAGGGGCTCTAGAGTCCCTGACTCATTTGTAAACTTGGGGAGCAACAGACATCATTGGTGAAATTCAGGGATTCCTTCTGATAGAGCAACTCAAATCTAGTGCAGGAAGAGAACAAGATTTCCTCTTGTCAGGAGAAGAAGCTGTGTTTCCAGGAGTGTAGGTAGAGATTTGGATGAAGAGACTTGAAGAAGGGAAAGAGAGAGTAAAGCCGAGGAAGGCGAACCTAGGTAGAGAGGAGCAGATGGATTAGAAGAACTCTCAAAGATTCCTTTCCTTTGAGACCTAAGGTGTAGTCTACAGTAGGGAGAGACTAACTTCTTACTCCTCCATTGTACTTTCCCTTTGGAATTGTTCCATTTTCTGTACAACATGGTTTGATAATCTCAGAGGAGACCTAAGGGTCACAGAAGTATAGGATTGGAGGTCCTTCTCACTTCGTCTCCTCACCGACTCCAGTAGAATAGTAGTTAATCATGAATCTGGGTTCTATCTGGTGACCAGACATACAGGAATGTTGTTGATAAAAAATTTGGTATCACTGGCAAAAGACTATCGGTGCTAAAAAAGGATTCTGAACTAGATGAACACAAGAAAAGCTGTCCAATCTTATTTCCCTGCCGTATGTCAAAGGGAACTTCCCTTGGGCAAGAGGAAAGAAAAGTTGGAGATGTAAGTTATGGCTTCTGTACTATATTCTTCTATCTTCCAGCAAAGTATCTTCTCTCCCTCTTTCTCTCTCACTTTGAACTGACATGGCTTTTTATCTGCTTTATGGAATGTATCCCCTTCTAAGTTATATAATAAAAATATTTATATAGTAGTGGGCTATTTACAAAGCACTGTCATTGAAATCACACCATTGGATTCAGTCATATCACGTTTTATAACCAGCTATCTGGGAGAGGATAAAAGATGGTATCTGCATTGATCATATAGTCTTCATTTATCAGAACTTAGCTTTTTTAAATAAATGGAAGGCACTTAATAACATTTGTCTAGCAAATTGCTGAGGATTGATTATAAGTGATAAAATAAGAGGCTGAAAATTTCAAAAGTACTTATTTTATTGCTTGAGCCATTGATCGTTCATCCATCTATTATCTAGCTATCTAGCTATCTACCATACAAATTTTTCTCCCCCCCAAAACAAAGCAAATAAGTATACTCACAATAAAGCAAAGGAACATAAATTAACAACACAGAGTTAAAGTTACTGTTTTTTATGCTTGTCACACATTCTCATGCCACATAACTTTCTCTCTCTCTCTGCCCAACTTCTCTCTTTCTCTGTTTCATTTGGCTAATTCTTATTTGATGAAGGAAGATGATGATTATGACTATAAAAGGGTAGCACAAGGGATTCTTGTGATGGAACTGTTCTGAATCTTATGTGGTGGTGATCCCATAAATCAACATATATGATAAAATGCATAGAGCTAAATACACTCACACCCATAAATGAATGTAAAACTGGTGACATCTGAATAAGGTCAATGAATTTTTTTCAATGTCAATTTCCTGGTTGTGTATTGTACTACAGTTATGCAAGATGTTAGCACTGGAGAAAACTGAGTGAAGTAGAATAGGATCTCTCTATATCATTTCTTTTTTTTTTTTTTTAATTATTATTATTATTTTTTTAATGCTATTCTTGTCTGCTTACATTCTTTTAATTTATGTATGTATGTATGTATGTATGTATGGCTGTGTTGGGTCCTCGTTTCTGTGCGAGGGCTCTCTCTAGTTGTGGCAAGCGGGGGCCACCCCTCATAGCGGTGCGCGGGCCTCTCGTTGCCGAGCACAGGCTCCAGACGCGCAGGCCCAGCAATTGTGGCTCACGGGCCTAGTTGCTCCACGGCATGTGGGATCTTCCCAGACCAGGGCTCGAACCCGCGTCCCCTGCACTGGCAGGCAGACTCCCAACCACCGCGCCACCAGGGAAGCCCTATATCATTTCTTACAACTGCATGTGAATCTATAATTATTTCAGAATAAAACGGTTTAAAAAATAACCTTCCCAGATGGCCATAAATATCTGTAGTATTTGTGTGACATTAGCACTGTTTATTAAAGAGATTGCTTCTTCACATATGCATAAATAAGTTATAGACAGCGGTATAGATTATTAATCTCCCAACATAAATCCCTACTAGTCGTAGGTCTAGTTAAGTTCCTTAACTAGTTCCTAAAACTTGCTGAATCCAGTGGTCAATTATCTATCCAAACAGTTGACATCAGAACAAAAATTTCATCCTATTTGAAATATATATCTTAAATATAGGATTCCATGAAAAAAAGTAAAATAAATTCTTGTTTGTTTCGATATGACTGGCTATTCCTTCTTATTTTCCTTTCCTGGATTCTCAGTCTCTCTTGACCTGTACATGTTGGCTAGTCCAAGATGTTACTCTTTTTCTGTTCTTTATATTTCTAAAAACTGTGGAGACTCTGAAGGTTTACCTTAATTGCAAGCTAACAAATTGGCTTGCCAAAATTCTATAGATGCTGGCAAAAGACACCAAACTCCTCAGTCATAGACAAAGGACTTTATTGCTCATGGTATAACAGGTAGCAGGAGCTTCATGTTTCCATTATTTTCCCTTTTCCTCCAAGGCCCACAGAGATAATGCAGAAGTGACCCAGGTGGATGCTATTGTAAAAATCCACCACATGTTCAGAAAACCCCTGAACTGATGTTTTAAAGGCTACTAGCCAATATGCCCAACTTCTGTCTGGGGTGGAGTCATTCTTTTTATTATCTGGGTCAGGAAGCAAATTTAATCTCTGCTCCAGGTTGATACACTATCTGTATCTTCCAAGGCAATTTACTTCACAAACATCCTTGAAAAAGTCACAAACAAAAAACTAAAGAACTGTCTTGGAGAATTATTTCCCAGCCCTTTGTTTCCCTGGTGATCTCATCTGGTTCCATGGTTTTAAATATCATTATATGAATGACTCTCAATTTATAAACCTAATCTTAACCTCTCTCTTAAATTTATACCAACTTTTAAAAACACTTATATATAAGCACTGCAAACTTAATAATATCAAAACAAAAATTATGGGTTTTCTCTCTGACCCAAAACCTGTTCTTTCCCTCTCAATTTTAATGTTATTTATAGACACCCATTTTCTCAGGTCCAAAACCTGGAAGTTACCCGAATTCCTTGATTTCTTCAATTCTCATATGCACATCACTACTAAGTTTTGTTGACCCTGCCCCTAAAACATACCCTGATTCCAAACTACATTGCCAAGATGATGACTACTACTACTACTGTTACTATTACTTCACTTGTAGCTAGAAGTGCCTGTATAATATCTAAATAGAAGTATTGTGTGGTAATTCCAGAAAGGCTATTTAAGGGCGCTGACTCAAAAAGAAATAAGGCTTTTGAGGGTTTTTTTTTCTTTCATCCTCCTTCCTCTTTACTGGAATACACAATAGGAAGCCTGAATTTCTAGAAATGTTAAGCCACTTGCAATACCAAGGATTGAAGAAAGCTGAGGACCTGAAACTCTATTTATCAGCCTATTTATCAGAAGACTAGAGACAGCCTGTCTGGAATTGTCTTCAATCTCATAAACTTGAGGAATTGACCAATCTTAAATTGTTTCCTCTCTCTAATTATGAGAAACTGGCCAGTGAGGATAAAGCTTAAGAGGATGAATGATGGAATCATATAGAAACTAAACTTTATAGCATCTAAGAAATTCCTGCTCATTGATAGCTTACTTTCTGTCCTGATATCAAAGAGCTTTTTCCTTTATTTCATTCACTGGTTCTTCATCAGAAGGACACATATGCCTGATTTCTTCTTCCCTATTATGTCCTCTGTGTCTAAAACTAAGAGGGTAATAAAGGGGCAGTAACTCCTCATCCATCTTTCAATACCAAAAATGGACCTTGTTAAGAGCTAAGTGCTTATTTTAATTGACCCAGCAAATGAAGATGATAAAGGAAAATTTTACTGAGTGCTAAAAACAATGACTTTACTTTAGAGACTGGATACTAGCTTGAGGGTATTGTATCACAAGTACTAAGTTCAAATGGTACTACCTCTGGGAAGCTTTTCCAGATAAGACTGAGACTGAATTAAATGCACCTTCCTTGTGTTCTAATTAGAATCGAGTGCATGCCACTCTTACAGCATTTATCTCCCTGCATTGCAATTAGGCTTTTAAATTGTCTCTTCCAATACATTGGAGTCTTTTAAGGCAAGATTTGCTTCTTATACTTCTAGATCTTGAGAGCAAGGACTAGGCTAAATAGATACTATACGTTCAATAAATATTGATTGATTGAATAAATGAATCAATGAATAATATAGGGAAGAAAGAATGGGTAAATGAATTATAATTTTCTTAGGACAGATACAATAGCACAGAGTAGTTGTGAATTGCTTAAGGCTATACAATGATTGATCATAGAAGCAAGACCTTGATTATTATTTGACTATTAAATCAGGAAGCCTGTGCATTTTGTGAAGCTCTGCAAAAGCCCTAGAAGCAGTCACGAAAGCTTGTCCAGTAACCCTAGCTTTCTAAGCTATAAAATTGTCATTATTTTATCTATATTAGAGAATCATTATTGAAATAAATAATAAATAAAATTATTTTTAATATATTCCTTCAATTGTAGTAAGTGATTAATAGTTATTTATATTTAAAAAAATCATATTCACATACCTTAAGTAGTCGCTCTTTTTAGGTTACATAGGATTAAATAAACATTTTATAATTTATTCCTGATTCATAGGCTTATGTATAAATGTATTCTAATATCTGATCTTAGTTTTGACAATGGGGAATAAGAAATGTGATGAATAAGTGGTATACAAATTGGTTTTAGGCAATAGATGCTATCTTCCTTTGCAGAAATTATGTCAAAAGTTTTAAACAATTTAAACCATCTGTTTACTTCATTTGATTTTCTTTCTGTTAAGGGATGGTAACATATTTAAAAGGTGAGGCACACAAGCATCAAGCATTAATATTACATTTTATCCATTTGGGGGGTTAGTGTAGTTCAATTATTTGCTCATTTAGTAGGAAGAATGTATTAAAACTCTAAGAATTCTATAGTAAAATATATATTCTAACAATGAAAATTGTAAGAATAAGAAAGAAAGCTGTGCTTCCAAATGCATTTTCCGAACTCTTTCAGGTAAATTCATGCTCTCAGTGTCCTGTGGACCTTGGATGGTTGGATAGATAGTTTGGAAGAAAAAAATGTAGAAAAAAGCTGGAAGTGGAAATGAAACTTTATTGATCCCCAGCAGGTTTATTCTTATTAGAAACTTTTCAGCTGGTCCGAAAATCTGAGCCAATTGAAGTGAATTCAGAAATGACATATCTGGTGGGCTTGCTTTATTCAGTAAGAATAACAAATGAGAGCATTTCTCCTAACCTGAGTTATAGAATGACATATCACTTTTTGTTGATACTGTATTTTTAGTTAATGTTGGAGATAAGCCTCATCTTATACTTTATGGGATATAATAGGAAAAGTATATTCTATATGTGAAAGAATAAAAAGACCATCATGTTCATTCAACAAAATTTATTGAACTTCTATTATGCGTATCACTTTATGATTCACAAGTCTATGGGGATATAAAGCTGTGAAATCATGATCCTCAGCTTCAAGAGCTTACATTAAATTAGAAGAGACAAGGAACAGTAGAAAAGCAACAGGAAAAAGCAACTGATAAAATGTTTGTAGAAACAGAGAGAGGTTATTGTCTGAGATATCTATTGATTAATTGGTAGAGAAATGTATAGATACAGGTAGATATAAAATTTTAAAACGTACCTTAATAAATATTTTGTTGCATGTTGCTATAGGATTTTACTGCTTCAAAATATTTTCAATATGTTATTTAAGTAACATAACAACTGTGCCTGCAGGATTAGTATTTTTGTTTGTTTCACTTTTTTTTTTTTAAATGAAAGCTTCTTTCTTTCTTTCTTTCTTTCTTTCTTTCTTTCTTTCTTTCTTTCTTTCTTTCTTTTTGGCTGTGTTGGGTCTTCGTTTCTGTGCGAGGGCTTTCTCTAGTTGCGGCGAGCGGGGGCCACTCTTCATCGCGGTGCACGGGCCTCTCACTGTCGCGGCCTCTCTTGTTGCGGAGCACAGGCTCCAGACGCGCAGGCTCAGCAGTTGTGGCTCACGGGCCTAGTTGTTCCGCGGCATGTGGGATCTTCCCAGACCAGGGCTCGAACCCGTGTCCCCTGCATTGGCAGGCAGATTCTCAACCACTGCGCCACCAGGGAAGCCCTGTTTCCCTTTTATAGATAAGGAAATGAAGCTCATTGAGGTCATGTTCACAAATTAAGAAAAAGCATACATGTCTCTTTATTCCAAATCCTATAACAGAACTGCTTTCAAATGTAAATCATTATTTTGATATGCATGTTTAATTACATGTATATTAGTATGAGAGGCTGTATAGCCCTGTGTTTAATAGGTTGGGAACTGGAATCAGACATAGTTTGGCTTTGATGCTTACCAGCTATGTGACCTTAGTCAAGTTGCCAATTCCTTTTATGACTACATTTTTTTTAAAAACCTGGATGATAGAAATAACAACAGTAATTGCCTCACCAGGCAATGCATCAGTTAAGATACTTTCAACTACAAATACCGAATGGTGGCTTATATAACATAGACATTGATTTTTTTTTAAGACTTTATTTTTTTTAAGAGCAGTTTAAGGTTCAAAGCAAAATTGAGGGGAAGGTATAGAGATTTCCCATATAACGCCCTGCTCACGCAGGCTTAGTCTCCCCTATGATCAATATAGTTTACCAGAACACTACATTTGATATCATTGATAAATCTACAGTACATATTGTAATCACCTAAAGTCCCATAATTTACATTACAGTTCAGCCTTAGCTTTGTGCATTCTGTGGGTTTGGACAGATGTATAATGACATATATCTATCATCATGGTATAATATTTTCACTGCACTAAAAATCCTCTTTGCTCTGCCTATTCATCCCTCCCTCCCCTTCAACTCCTTGGCAACCACTGGTCATTTTACTGCCTCCATATTTTGCCTTTTCTAGAATTTCATATAGGTGGAATCATACAGTATGTAGCCTTTTATGATTGGATTCTTTCACTTAGTAACATACATTTGTTTCTTCCATGTCTTTTCATGGCTTAAAGACTCATTTCTTTTTAGTGCTGAATAATATTCCATTGTCTAGATGTACCACAGTTTATCCATTCACCTACTGAAGGAAGTCTAGTTTGCTTCCAAGTTTTGCAGTCATATCATGAGTAACAATACTATAAACATCGCTATGCAGGTTTTTTTGTGTGGACGTGTTTTCGACAACTTTGGGTAAATACTAAGGAGAATAATTGCTGGATCATATAGTAAGAGTATGTTTAATTTTGTAAGAAGCCAACAAACTGTCTTCCAAAGTGGCTGTATCATTTTACTTTCTCACAAGCAATGAGTGAGTTTCTGTTGCTCCAAATCCTTGCTGGCATTTGGAGTTGTCAGTGCTCTGGATTTTGTCCATTCTAATAGGTGTGTAGTGGTACCTCATCATTGCTTTAATTTGCTTTCCCCTGGTACACATGATGTGGAACACCTTTTCCTATGCTTGTTTTCCATCTGTTTATCTTCTATAGTGAGGTATCTGTTAAGATTTTGGGCCCTTTTTAATTGGATTGTTTTCTTATTATTGAGTTTTAAGGTTTCTTTGTACATTTTGGGTAACAGTGTGTCTTTATCAGATGTGCCTTTTGCAAATATTTTACTTCAGTCTGTTGCTTATCTTCTAATTCTCTTGACATTACCTTTCCAGAATAGAAATTTTAATTTTAATTTTACGTCCAGTTTGTCAATTATTTCTTTCATTGATCATGTCTTTTTTAAATTGAATCTAAAAAGTCATTGACATATCCAAGGTCATCTAGGTTTTCTCTTATGGTCTTTTCTAGGAGACACTGATTATTTTCATGCAGATAATTTGTAGGTAGGTGGTTCCAGTTTTGGTTCTGCAGCTCAGCATTGTCCCCAGTATCCCAGGGTTATTTTATCTGCTTTCTGTGCTACTATTAGGGTTTTTGTGACATCTTTCCTTCTGGTCTAATATTTGTATGATGCTGGTTTCCTTCTTGTCTGATGTTTTTATGTGCAAACATCATGCCCACATAGAACTGTGTGGAAGGGGTTGTCCTGCATATCTCTCACTTGCCCTTTCAAATCCCTTCTCAACCCTCCTCTAGCCATTCTATGGTACAGGAGGCTAACAAGAATGGACTTCTTCAGTCAACTCTGATTTCTGGTTTATTTCAGCTCATGAAACCAGGAGGTTGAAAGTAGGAAGGAGAGTGATGTTGGGGTATTCATTTCCCCTTGCTCCCTCACTGCCAGGTCAGTGTGGGTTGTTTATCTATGACACTGATATTCTTCTCAACAGAGCTACTCTCACATAACAACTACTTACCACGCCAGTGGTTTTGTGCCTACATATACTGGACTGTTAGTGATCTGTATGTGTATGATCTTACAAGTTATTACATAGGCAATTTCGTTTCAAAATGTTATACAGTTTAGCAGACTTCTAACTTCTTATAAAATACCCATAAATAGACATATAAAAAGAAAACTCTCTACACCAATAAAAGCAGTGGCAGGCAACCTGTGATATTGTGATTTATAACAAGAAATAATATGTTTTGTCTTTGTCTCCATTCCCGGCACAGAGCTCCTAAAACACTTGGAATTTCCTAGAGATAAGAGCAATAAAGTTGTCTATTGTGTTGTAATGAGGTGACTTTTGGAAAGTTCTTAGGCAACCTAAGGATGGGGCCTGGTTGCTAGGGGAAGCAACCACGTGATTAGGGGATTGGAACATTCAGTCCCACCCCTTGACCAACTCCAGGAGGGGAGAGGGACTGTAGGAGATTGAGTTCAATCATCAGTAACCAATGAGTTAATCAATTATGCCTATGTCATGAAGCCTTAATAAAAAATCCAAAGGGACAGGGTTTGGAGAGCTTGGTTCACCAGGCTGGTGAACCAGAACACATCTTATTGCTGGGAGGGTGGTGTACCCCAAACTCCACAAGGACAGAGTTCCTTGTTATAGGCCCGATGGGACCTCACCTATGTATCTTTTCATCTGGCTGTTTATTCGTATCCTTTAATATCCTTTGTAATAAACCTGTAATCTAGTAAGTAAACAGATTTCCTGTGTCCTGTGAACCACTCTAGCAAATTAATTGAACCTGAGGGAGGGGGTCATGGGAACCTCTGATTTTTGGCCAGTTAGTCAGAAGCACAGGTTACCAATCTGTACTTGTGATTGGCATCTGAAATGCAGGTATTCTTGTAAGACTGAGCACTTAACCTGTGGGATGTGACACTATCTCCAGCCAGATGGTGTGAGAATGCAGTTAGATTTGTAGGACACCCAATCAGTGTCTGCTAAAAATTGGAAAGTTTCTTGTTGGTATTAAAAAAACACATCAGACCACCTAATTATAGAATCAGGAATAATTCATAACTAACTATGATATAAAATAGGTTGAAAATATCTTTTTTTTTTAACATCTTTATTGGAGTATAATTGCTTTACAATGGTGTGTTAGTTTCTGCTTGATAACAAAGTGAATCAGCTATACATATACATATATCCCCATATCTCCTCCCTCTCTCATCTCCCTCCCATCCTCCCTGTCCCACCCCTCTAGGTGGCCACAAAGCACCGAGCTGATCTCCCTGTGCTATGCGGCTGCTTCCCACTAGCTATCTATTTTACATTTGGTAGTGTATATATGTCCATGCCACTCTCTCATATTTTAACTCCTGGAATTGATACTTTACAATATGAAATAAACCTGACCTAAGAACACAAAACATGCTTTGTAACTTTCCATCATAGTCTCTGTGATTCAGACTTTTAGGGCCTAAACAAACTTAAAACTGCATTGCCCACTCACTTTTCTGAAGAGTTGTTTTATAAAGTAAGCAGAATGCTGTTTTCTCTATTCTATTTGCCTTGAGAACTGATAGCAACATAATTTCCTGTCCCTAAACTAAATACTACTGTGACCTGGCAAAAACAATTTAGCAATTTGCCCTAAAAAGTTCTTGTTTCTAGAAGATAAGATTGGGAAAAGAACTAAAATACCTTACTTTTCAAAACTTTTTTCTGATCATCAAGGCTCACTTCAAGACACCTCACCATGAGTCTTAAGCTAAAACTATTATGGTGTAAACTTCCTAACTGTGAGTTTTCCACCTTGCAAAATCCACCTTAAAAATCATTCAACCTAGTCCCTAAGATCATTTAAGTATACTCCTGTGACTTCACACTTCTGAGATACTACTAAGATTCAGTCAAAATAGCATCCCCCATACTGCAGTAAGCCTACTACACAGCTTTTCTTGGTCAGCAGTCTTTTCTAGTGATCTTTTGGAGACATTTGGCATCTGACAGCTGCCACCTTACCTTCAGCTGTGCTAAAATCTTACTGCACCCAGATGGAGACCATAAATCCTAGACTATAAGTGAACATGAAGCAAGGATTGTGAGGGGGATGGATTGATACAATCTATGGTTTTAGATTTTGTGAGTCAAGTTTGGTTGGGATTGTCAGATAGAAAGAGAACAGGGTAACAGTTTATATCTGAAAGCAGTTTTCAATGTATTACATTGTCTTGGAGCATCAGACCACCAGGAGGTTAGGGATAGGAAGAAGACACTACCATATCTTACTAGAAAAGGAGACTAGGACTGAGATATGTATACCTCAACTGGACGTCCAATTCCAGATCTAAGAAGAATATTCACCTACTCACAGAGTGGAGAGTGAGTGATCAGAGCAATCTGCAATTCCCTCACACTTTTGCCACACAAACTAATTGAGTTTAGGTACCTATTATTTGCGAATGAATAGAGAGGGGAGAAAATCAACCAGTGGATTTTTTTTTTTAAGACTTTACTAGCATAGATTAGAATCTCAATACTGAAATCACCTAAGAAACCTTTAAAATATAACGAAGACTAGGAGACCCTATTAATGGGGATTATGATTTAATTGATGTTTAGGCCCTAGTTCCAATATGCAACTAGGATTGAGAAGTACAGATCTAGAACAGAGGCTGGAAAACTACTGCTATGGGCAAAATCTGGCTCACCGTCTGTTTTTGCACAGCTCACAGCTAAGACTTGTTTTTACAATTTTAAAGAATTGAAGAAAAAACAAAGACAATTTCAGGACACATACAAATTAATTATAGAATTAAATTCAAATTATAGTGTTCATAAATAAAGATTTATGAGAACACAGCCACTCTTGTTAATTCAGATATTGTCTGTGGTGGCTTTTGTATTGCACGAACAGAGTTAAGTAGTTGGGATAGAAACTGTATGGCGTGAAAAGCCTAGAAATTTTAATATCTGTACCTTCACAGAAAAAATTTACTGATTCTTAATCTAGAAGATTCAGAGGAAAAGTATATCTCTAAGAAAGGGCTACTGCACAATTCAGAATAAAACTTTAGGCAATTTTATATATTAATACACCATAACAATGATTAAAAATTTGATAACATAATTATGTTGAGATAACATAATTATGTGGAGAAAACATACTTAATCAGTATCAAAAGGCAGAAGAAGAAATGAAAATAGATGAAGTCAATAAGGAAGGCAGGTAAGTGAAATGCAAGAGCAATGCTGGACCCATTCCTGTCCATGCCTTTATGATGGCAAATCAGAATTTTACTCTTCTTCACAATGGTTTCCATTTTACAACAGCAGAAGTATAGAATAGGAAAGCCCAAATAACAAAAAAACACATGTCCAGCTGGCAAAGAAGCCTGTATTCTCTGATGCAATTGCTTCTGTGAAGGGTCTAATTTTCAGAAAGCTGAAGCCAATGTCTGTGTTGAAATTCCTTGAGTTGTAACTTGCCTTATCCAACTAAACTCATATGTATTCTCCATGATCTGCATTAAAGAAATGCACACCATTGCAGTTCTATCATTATTGTAGCAGTGGACAAGAGTGCATTAGGCTGCACAGGACCAGTTTTCACCAGCAACTCTATGTGGCTGAACAAAAGCAATGGCAATGAACAGCAGTTCATGCTACATAGATTAGGTATCTTTCTTCTTGACATTTCCCAAGGGATTTTTCACTTTGGTGATAAGGCTGAAGTACATGAACAATTAGAGGTGGGTGAGAAGCAAGAAACTTTATGAAGGAATAGTAGATCTACTGTTATTATATAGAAGTGTAATTTTAAATATATTTTTAATGAAAAAATTCATACAGGTCAAAGTGTACAAAATTTAATAGTATGCCATTTGGGGACTGAAAAGGAACATGGAAATTATTAATAAAATTTCAGAATAGCAGACATTTCTGGGCAGAGGGAGAACAATGCTTTCTGAAGGTACACTCATGGAGTTCAAAGTTAATGCTATTCACTTGATTTTAGTGGGTACATGATTATTTTATTATTTTTTATCTATAAACTGTCCATATTACTTTATATAAGTGTATGGTTATGAAAACTGCAGTATAAAATATTTGGATATAAATAATGTATGATTGAACTTTGGCAGCTTTAATAGATAAAATAAAATAAATTTAAAATCATGGACCTTTTATTTACTTGTATTTGAGGTTTTGTGCCAATATATTTCAGAAATATAAATCTTTTTTTATGTCAAAACTATCATAATAGAATAACAAAAAAGTTCACCACAGCCTGAGTATCTGACTTAACTATTTAGTATTAAAAATAGTAGATGGCTATCTATGTATGTAAAAACATGAGTTTTAAACTTAAGGTACATTATAATAATAGATAACCCTTTAAACTAAAATCAGAAAACATGAATATTTTTCAGCCAAATTTCAATATTTAAATCTTAATGTATGGAGTGAATTCATGCACTAATTTATTTTGTGGGGATAAATTTTCACATTCTATTTCCAAAGACAATCTTGTAAGTGAGACATTTGTCTTTCACAGCTTTTGCTGACCTTATTCTTTCCATTTGTGGGAGTGTGAGTATAAATATTTCATAATACCAAAATGTAAAATATTTAAATGCTGCATTTCAAACTACTATATATATATATTTTAGAAGATGGTTCAGAAATGCTCTAGTGTTAATGTTTCCTGGAATGTTTAATATATATGTAGGAATAGTGCTTTTTAGGATTATTGACAATTCCTTTTGATCATGTAAATTATACACATTTCATAATATAATATTAAGTTAGATGTTTTGGAAATGAATGACTTCTGAATGGAATCATGATATCAATTGTAAAATAGATTTTTACTACACACCTTAAAACATTTCCTATATTTACCATATTTCATGAAATGTTAGTTGCAGTTTATAATAACACAAGCCATTATTTTATGTACCACCAAGAAATAAAGAATGCATCCAATTATCAGTGAATCACGAACTATAAGAAACCAAATGTTTCCAGAGATGTTAAAATATAAAAACAAACACCTAGGTCTTAAAATTCATGACAATAATATAAAATATTTTATCAATTTTTTAGGTTTGATCTACTGCCCAAAATTCTTGGCACTTGTTTAGCACCTTTTATTTTTGAATTTATTTTCTTTTTTATTTTCTCTGATATTCTGATTAGCATTATATGTTGCATCTTATACCTCAAAGCAAGATCTTATATTTTCTTCACCTCCACATGATAGTTTCTTTCAACAAGCTTTCATGTTGAGAGAAATGAAGGGTCTATCCTTTAGTTACAATTGTATTTTAACGTGCTTGATACATTTTACTGGATGGTAAAGAGAGAGTTTTTCTATAAGACACGTTATATGAAAAATGTAAGCATGACTGGCTTCAAGATAGAGCAGATGCTTTCCTTTTTCTAGATTATTAGTGTTGAAAGATATTCTGTAAAAAAGACATTCTATAAAAAAGTATTCTGTAAAAGATCTCTGAACCTTCCGCTCAATTTTGCCGTGAACCTAAATTTGTTCTAAAAAATAATGTGTGTGTATGTATATATACATACATACATATATGATATTCTGAATGATAGTTTTAAATTTGACTCTGAAACAACTAAACAAAAAAAATGTGAAGTTCTGAGAAAAGGACAGAATAGATCACATAGAAAAAGCATTTAATCTAATTTATAAATTAAGTAACATCCAGGAGTGATTTAACCATTGCACCGGTAGCATAATGACTATGCCATTTCTGCATGATACCCATAGGGGCAATTCATACTCTGAAATTAGATAAAGTAAGATTTAGAGCTTCTGGGTATTCTGTATAGAGAGATCTAATCATATATGTACTGAACATCAGTGACCTATGAAACACTCTGCTGGCAAATCTAGACTTCCTAACATCAAGGAGTTTACAGGTTTGTAAAATGGAGAGGATTTTGAGTGGATGTTGGGAGAAGGAAACTGAAATTCCCTGGAAAGGAAAATTCATTGTGAAAAGTGATAAGCTATGATTTTCTAGTGTTAGAAGCGGTGGGGGAAGAGATTCCAACTGGGTTTTATCTTACAGTAATTATTAGAAGTAATTCAATATGGAATTGAAATTAAAAAGATGTTTAGGTAGATAGGAATGTTTCACTAGGAAGATTAAGGAGACAGTGGACTCTTTCTGTGTTCCAGATCTAAGATAAAATGGGCAGGAAAAAGGAGGTACAGATGAGCATGAAAAGAGATAAATGTAAGAGATATTTGTTTTAAAAAATTGTAGGATTTTAAGACCAATAAAATTATAGTGACACTGTAATATAATTGAAAATGTGGTCAAAGAATATTTTTAGAAACATTCCTGTTTTACCATGCTTCCTTCACATTACACAGCAAAATCCTCATTAAGAAATACAAGCTATCTATTGGTGTTATTGAGGTGAAGTACAATTACAATATGTCCTGGATATATATATATATATATATATATGGATTTCTAAACTATCTTAATATTTATTTTTAATTATATTACAGTTTTGAAGATACAAATATTATTCAGTGATGAATTCATGAAAAAACAACCTGTGACTTGTGATACAAATTTAGAGTAGGCCAAAAAAAAAAATTTAGAGTAGGCGTAAGACAGAATTGTGTCTGGTCTGAGAGCTCAAGATGCCACTTGTATTACACAAAGTTGAGAAAGTAAGCTCAGACATATAATGTCCTTAATGGTGAAATGAGGTTGAGTCAGTAAAAAAGACTAGCACTTATAAAACAAAACAAAACAAAATGCCTGCTTCAATATTATTTCAAAAGTGAATTCACAAAAAATTTCAATTATGGGTAATTCATTAGAAATCACATCCTCTCAGTAAAATGTCAAATATAATTTTCATGAACAAATGACCAAATCAGAATTAGGACCAAATTTCATTTGCAGTGTTCTAGTCAGGTTTGGCTAATTTATGCTGTGACAATAAACAACCCCCAAATCTTTGTAAATTAAAACAAGGATGACTTATTGCTCACACTGTAGATTCATCTTGGCTTAGTTGGTGTTCTGTTCTCTGTTGAGCTAACTCATGGAAGCAGACTGAGCCTTCATCATGAACACTGACTAGCATCATGGCAATGGAAAGAGCAAAAATCATGCACTGGTTCCTAAAAACTTTTGTCTGGAAATAACACCTATCAAATCCACACACAACTCCTGACAAAATCAGAGCAGGGTCAAGGGCACAGTAGGATTTCCTCTCCATTCGCCATTAATAGAAAACCACTGGTACTCATATAGGTCCCAGAGGGCAGATAGCTTTCTCTGGCTTTGTTATATAAATGGGCTAATTGGTCCATGCATATTGATCTCTATATTGTTTACTTCTTCATAGCAGGCTAGGACTGTTAGCTCAAAGCCCACCAGCACCAAACTCAAATCCTACACATCCAGCTGCTTTGAATATAGCTCAATTAGAATATTTTTAAATCAATTTAGAGCCTGTCTGCTTTTCATGCCCCATGAAACTGCACCCAACATCTGCTAGCCATAGATTAGATAAATTCCCTAGCTTTAAAATACCCCAAACCATTGTTGTCCTTTAGCACTCTTCTCACCTTTCTGGCAGGTGACATTGCCTAGACAGGTAAGCTCCATCTCATAGTCATCTTTCCTCAGGGGGTTTTCTTCCCCACTTCTCCTCTTAGCAGTCAGTGGAAGACTATGTAAAAGAGTTGGCAAGCAGGTATGTGCAGAGTTACCTTGTTTCTGGGTTTCCCAGAGATTTTAAACTTTCATACTAGCTTCCACTCGGCCTTTCAGAATTTTTTTAAAATTCAGCTGTTTTCCTACAAGCCTCTATTATGGCTACCCCTTCTTTTCATGCTCTGCCAAGATAAAATAATCCATATGAACCATATCTGCATAGAGAGGCATGTCACTCTTCAGATTTTAGTTCAAGTGACCTTGCATTCTAAGCTCTCTGATGGACTAAAAAAAATACGATTTTATAGATTATCCAGGTGGTTCTTGTTGTTAGATTGTTCTTTGTTAATGACTTTTTCTTGAGGCTTAATACTTCCAAAGTAGAAGTAGATGATGCTAGATTTTGAATTTGATTTAGTTGAAGTGACTTTGTGTTTTCTATTGATTGGAAGGGGATGAGTTTCTGTTGTTTGAGGGTGACTTTTGATTCATCCTGTAAATTTCTGATATTCAAATATAATTGATATTACATTGAAGGAAGAAGCCATGCCTATTTGAGTTAGTAAACTATTTTAAAGCTAACATTTACTGAGTATTTACTTTGTGCTCAGAAATGATTATAAAAACAAACTTATATGGTACATCCCCAATTTTATGGTTGATGTAGCCTAAATATGTTATATAACTTTTCCAATGTCAACATTGCTGGTAATTAATGTAAATTTGACTCCAAACTAGGGCTCTCAAACTCGAAAACCTAGTCTTTTATTAATGTGTTATCCTGCTTCAAATCATGATTAAAGAAAAAGGTTGAAATTATAATGAGTTGCAATGTAATAGCTTATTAAGATTCAAACAAAAATGTAATTCCTTTTTAAATTACAGAAGGAAACTAAAAAATCAAGTATAAATTAATGATTGGTCATTATTGTCATTCATGAGACATATATTTTAGTCATGAATATATATATATATTCATATTATTATATGAATTTTGAATTTTATATAATTTTTATTACCCCAAGTATATAAAGCTCCAAATTGAACACATTTATTTGAAAGAATAATAGCTAAATATGAGATTGCATTACAACATCAGTGATTTAGAAAAATCATACTTAAAGATAGAGATGTGTTAAACTGCTCAGGTTTCACTAGACAGTCATCACTGTACACTTTCATGGTACTGCCGCTAAAGCCAAACTCTGTAGAGTTGCAAGTGGTTAATGTATCACTAGGAAATAACATTGTGCTTTAAATTCAGGCAATTATTTGTTAAGTGTGTCCTGAGTCCTAAAGTCAGCATTTCCAATCAGCATGACTGTAAAGCCATCCAAATTTTAAAATTTTACTGGAAAAGTAGAAATTATTGAGCTCACAGAAGAGCAACTAATTTTTAGAAGTTTGACATTAAACTAGAAGACCAAAATTGATCTTGGAGTCAATCTTACCAGATTATTATTTTTTAACATTTTAATAATTTTAGTGTATGGATATGGGAATTTTTCCAAAACTGAAAACAGATGGTGTCTTACAACATAGTCATATGTTAACATCAGAATTATTAAAATGATGAAAGTCAAAGGCCAAAAGCCATTTACTATAATGATTATTTCTGTATTGATCTACTGTTTGATAATTATATTTAGATAAATAAAAGAAAAAATATAGATAGAACAGAGTCTATGTAGATGTCCCATGCCTCGTTTCTTGTATTATGTACTTACAAATTGATACTCACATAGAAATTTCAGTGTGAAATTCTAAAGTCACAGATGCTTGAAGTACTCTCATTTCTTTTTTTTTCTATACGTAAAGTGTGTTTTTTTTAAAATTTTTTATTGGAGTATAGTTGATTTACAGTGTTGTGTTAGTAAAACATCAACTCCTCCTTCGAGCCGGAATCGAACCGGTGACCTGAAGGTGACTATACTGGGAAGTACTACAGTTCTCCACAGTACCAGCTGAGCTGTCAAAGGGAGTGCTCTCATTTCTTGATTAGCAACTAGATTCCAAAGTTATCTATAATTTTACACTGTTTCAAATTAATACAATTTATTTATTTTAAAATGCTCTCTTTGACAAAATTAATCTTATTTACTTTGATACCAGCCTGCCAGATGATTTTTAGCTATTCTCATAGGACACTGCACATACACAATATTTAGACTTATTCTACTATATTATGAGTTGGAAATTTTGGCCTGTGCCTGCCACTGAGACAGTGGCTCTCTGACAATAAAACTTTGATTCTCTGTGATCTTCAGCCCATGATGTAATGTTCATCACGTGACAGATATTAAATAAGTATTTGTTAGGTATTGAATGAATATAAATCCAGAGAAACAAAGCCAGATCCAACTGAATTATATATCTATATTTTCTTTTTCCAGTTTTTTGGAATAATTTTTCAAAGTGCTTCATCTTAGCTATTTGATCTTTGCAGGATAACTCCTACCAATAGAAAAAGTTTATGTTCACTTACCCAAATAGTCCAACTAACTTTAGAAATATGAATCCATTTAATTTATGTGCTTAAGAAAAGAAACAAACTGGTGTTTTGAGGATAAGAATTTGATTCTAAGGTGGAAGTGTTGTCGGAAAATAGACAATATAATTATACAGTATCATTATTATACTGTCATTAGAGATTGATTTGAATATAATTAACCAGAAGGATGATGCACATAATGCATGAATCATCATTGTAGTTGGTACATTTATGCAAAGGAAATCGAAAGTTAGTAAGTACTTTAAGTTAATGAGAGTTTCCGTGAATTCCACTACTCTTTCTCTGACTGATTTAAATTTCAGTTGAGTCAGTCATCATCTTTTCATTTTGTAGAAATCCTCAGTTTGTGACATTTCTGAATTAAAAAGGAGATGAGAATTTTAGACCATTTAAAGCAATATTTTAAAACATGTTAAATTGACCTTCAGTTTCTTAAAAACAATAATTGTCACTCTCTACTGCTTAATATGCATACAATTTTGTAATATTCAATTGATACACAGATTGAATGCACAGAGGTTTTTAAATAAAATAAATCCTAATTAATTAAAATTGAAATGTTGAATTAGGAGCAACTAAGTAGTAGAATGCAATATGGAGAGCACAATAGCAAATTCAGAAATTATTTGAGTTACTAGGTACTATATAAAAAGTGTTAAGAAAGCAGATCCTATAGAGTTGAATGACAGTTTACTTCACTCCTTCAGTTTCCACATCCATAAAGTAGATTAAACAAAGAATACCTATAAATTACTTTGCAGCTTTAAAAATTGTATTCAGTATGTGGGGAAATGAACTCCTATAGTGTTCCAAAGCATAGATTATTAAAAATTAACAAACATTCAAAAAACCTCTAAAAACCCACATTATCTTTTAAGGAAGAAAGACCCCATTTTGTTTACTCTTTCTGTTTTGTAGAAGTTACAAAAGTACATTGCTAGGATGGGAATCCTCATCTATAGGTTGCTTTGAACAGGATGTACTTGGTTTAGGGATTGCTTTTGGTAAGCAAACCCAAGATCTATGGATTAAGGGGGCATAGCTCCCTGACAACTGTCACATAAACTAGGTGAACATGTAGATGTAAAATGGACATTTTTCACATGCTACATACTCTCCACTTTGTGAAATGACCTGCAAATCTCATTTAAGATGTCATCTATGACTCTGGGCCATAGAGAGTGATCTGAGGAGCCCTGTGTCTTAACGCCTCTCTCTACTTCATCTGTGCCTCTTGATTTCTTATATCCTTGAACTTATTATAAAGCTTGATACTGTCAAAGTCTGATTTAACAATTCATAGTTTGTGTTCACTCACACATACTAAAGGAAACTGAGACAACTTAAAGTATGACTGAAGATATCAATCCTATGCAGATCTCCAACATAGGATAAATAGGAATCATCTTCTCTGCATCTGTTAGACCAGTGGAAAGGGAAAGAATGCTCATCCCTACGGCTGGGATGAAGATATGTAATTTTCTGACTACCTGAAGGAGTTTTGCATTTGGAAACCTATGGTTACTTTTCAGATATGAGGTCTGTTACTTGTGATTTTGATCCTTGGATGGCATAATCATGCTAATACTGATGGAACTGTGAGGGTATGGGGTGAGCCAGAGCTACCGGTGTATGATGTATTACTTCCAATCTATATGCCTCAGAAATAGGACCATTTGAAAGACCATCCTTAGACCTAGGTAAGAGTGGTCCTTAACTAGGCTGTATACTTTAGATAAACTCACTCTGAGCCTCCATTGGCTGAACCCAATTTTAAGGTTTGAATTCTAAAGGCCAATGGAGTTACCCATCCTGATTCTATACCACACATCAGTATTTCCTGCCCAAATGGCCTTGAACCCATTTCAGGGGCCTGTGTTGGGTCAGGGGCCTGTATTTCTGGGTCTGTCCTCCAAAATATGGACTACATGGCTGGTGTGCACACCCAAGGAAGTTTATAGGGCTATGAAAAATCATGGACCCTCAGGCTGGACTGGGCCTCAGCAAGGATGAGGCTTCGCAACACTCAGAATAGAACTGGATTCAAAAGTAAAAAGAGTAGAGAAGCCAGGGACCAGGCATTGGTGGTAGAGCTGCATAGAGCTACAAAACTCTAAATGTAATATGGGTGCTTATTTTTCTTTGTCAAAATTAGGAGAAGGAGGCATATATTAACTTTCCTTTTGAAGATACAGAGATTTCCCTTATAATCCCTGTTTCCATATATGCATAGCTTCCCCATTATCAACATCCGCAACCAGAGTGGCACATTTGTTACAGTTGATAAACTTTAATTGATACATCATTATCAACCCAGAGTCCATAGTTTAAATTAGGACTCAGTCTTGGTGTGGTACATTCTATAGACTTTTGCAAATATATAATGACATGTATCCACCATTACAGTATTATACAGAGTGGTTTCAATGTCCTAAAAATTCTCTGTGCTCCCTCTGTTCTCTTCCTTCCAAACTCAACCCATGACAACTGCTGATTATTTTCCTGTCTCCAACTTTTGCCTCTCCAGAATGACATATAGTTGGAATCATACAGTATTTAGCCTTTTCTGATTGACTTCTTTCACTTAGCAATATACATTTAATTTTCCTGCGCCTCTTTTCATGGCTTGACAGCTTATTTATTTTCAGTGCTGAATAATATTACATTGTCTAGCTGTACTACAGTTTATTTATCCATTCACATACTGAAAGGCATCTTGGTTTCTTCCAAGTTTTGGCAATTATGAATAAAGCTGCTATACACATAAGTGTGCAGGTTTTTATGTGAATATCAGTTTTCAACTTCTTTGTGTAGATGCCAAGGAAAAATAAGGTGCCAAGGAAAAATAAGGTGTGTAAAATAAGGTGATCACAGAGAAGGACCTTTGAGTTACATTCAGTTTTAAACACCTTATTCAACCTATACGAACAAATGAATTTCTATAAGAACATAAAACTATAAAAACATAGTGTTACTAACCAAATTGACATGTAGAATTAGCTAATTGGCAGTTGACTTAGGAAAAGATTCTCTTCATAATTGACTTCAGTGGGTTGTTTTTAGTGTTAAGAATTTGAAGGATGACAATTCCATTTACCATTCAAGTCAGAAAGAAAAATATAACAGGAAGTCATATGTTTGAGGAGGATCTTTCTGTTTAAGCTCATGTTGAAGTTCAATACTGAGAGGCTTAAAAATACACTTAACTGATATTTCCCAATTCTATTTATACACACAATGTGAGATATATTTTTATATATCAATATACCTGATGAATTTGAAAGGGTACTTTTTATGTAAAAAGATGTAAATTAGCTAATTAATTCCAAAAAGAGTGAAGATGTGAAATAGAGTTTTTAGATAAAAAAGAGATACAAAACTGAGAGTTTAAAATGAAATGGGGACATATATGATTGAAAAAATGATCTGACAAAAAAATTATCTGAAGAAAAACCCAGTTGGTATCAATATGAAAGCCAAATTACAGATGTGCAGTAAAGGGTTAATTCAGCAGGCCTGTGTTGCTCAAACCTTGTACATTTCAAGGAAAAGAAGTGGAACTAGATAGAGCTCTGAGCCTTGGGTATTCTGCCTGATAAGTGCTTTTGTATGTCTGAGGACTTGGGCCAAGCCTGAGAGTTTATGCTAATAATATGGTTAATGGTGAATGCCTGTTTTTGTATGCTTGAGGCTTTGTGCCAAGCTGTATCAGCTTGACCCTTGCACTCACAGTCAAGGGTCAATCAGCTTGAACATCTAAGAGAATGGTCCAGTATTCTTCCCTGATTGGTAATACCTGTTGTCATACATTGTTGCTCAGAGAAATAAACACCATCTCTTTGACTCCATAAGTTTGTTCTTGATTACCCATAATTTCACTCACATTCTTTTTTCCTTTTCTGACTTGAATGAATTTTTTTGTGCAGTAATAAACCGTAACTGTGAATGTAACAGATTTTCTGATTTCTGTGAGTTAACGTGGTCTTGGGGACCCCTGACACAATATATATCTAACCATTACACTACCTAAATAACCTACCTATTTTTTCTACCTAAACAGACCTACACATTGAAATATTTTAAAATATTGAATGTGATATAAATGAAAAATATAAGAAAATTTTATTTATAGTAAAAATTATTTAGCATGCTATAACTGAGCAGAAATGTAGGTCCTTTAGAGTTGGTTTGTAGATAATTTAAAAATTATATCATGTAATGGTCATATACAAATAAGAGTGGAGCTCTTCTTATACCTGTTGCTTCAATACCTGTGGTAGCAGCCTATTTGCTACAATACCTTTCTGCTCTTGCAAAAGCACCTCAAGGGCTCTGAAAAAGCAGATTCTGAAAATGAGTCATTCATGTTAAAGTAAGAAAAACAATATCAAGTCAATAGTTTGGTTTTTGATAATTGATGTGATGAGAAGCAAGTGCTGCACAAAAGTCAATGCCGAATCTGAGATAAGGGTGATAGTGTCCTATCTGATTCCAAAATTCAAGAAGTCCTACAGTGCCCAACAATTGCTTGCATACATCCCAGTAAGTAATAGGTGTTAGTTAACAATGATATATAAGATTACTTTTATCTCGATTTGTATTCATTTTTTTTCAAATGGTTATTAAGTTTTTAGGACTTAAATACTTATTAAGTAGTTTAGACCTAACCACTCAATAAACAAATGGTTATGTATTTCTTTTGACCTGAGGGTGCTGAGGGATAAAACAAAACAAAGCACTAAGGGTGCTGAGAATAGAGAAAGTTAGGGAATATCTTATTTATGGCATTTTAATAATTAATCCCAGGCTTTCCTTATCTCAGATTTATTGAACCAGAATGTATGTCTTATAGCGACTAATCAGAAGTTTAATAAGCACTTTAATTCTGATGATTTACAGCTACATTTTTAGAATCATTCTTTGTTACTGCCTGTGATTGTTATTTGCCTTGTGATTGACTATAGATCTTGCAAAGTTCAGTTTAATGATATTGTTCATATTCATTATGGTCAATTGATAAAGTGTTTTATATTAATATTTTTGTTGTTATTATTTTTATTATTGTATGTATACGGACATTATTTGCAGCAGCCCACAAGTTTCAAAGAAACTGTAATCTTATGACCTCCCATTGGAACCAATTATCACTTAAAGTGTTTATCATGAAAACTCTAATTGTTCCTTAATACATGCACTCTCATTTAAATTTTAATGAGGTTATTTATTTAGTTCTTTTCACAATAGACCTTTATATTCTACATGTACCTTTGATGGTGAGTATTAATGAGCTAGTATAAAATAGTTCTGGAAAAAGACTTCCGTATGATTCTTTGATCTATGGAAGTGTTACAATTTTGTCACTCATTAACCTACAAATGTTGAGAGTAAAGGGCACCATTAACTCTTGCAGGAAGGCTTACCTCTGGCCCAACTGTGGAGAAATAAAAAGATTGTAGGAGACTGTTGACTAAAATTAGCTATACTGATTAATCATTATAAGAGATGCTATGAGAAAGAAAGTTTATACAATAAAATCATTTGGAGAAAGAGGATACAGTGTGTTTTCATGATGCATGGTTCACATTTTCATATTAAGTGCTCTGAGTAAGTACTTCTATAGTAAATAAATAGTTGAACATTGTTAAATTCAGTGATTAGCTACCAAACTTTTTTTCAAGATAACACCCATTATTAGTCCAAATAATTAGTGTTCCTAGCAAGATATTTTCGGAAGTGCTATATAAGAAATGTGTTATAATATTCAACAGTACTCAATGAGTGTTTATGAAATGTCCATTATATATCAGTCACTGCTAGATGCTGATGTTGAGGAGGAAGAAATTTTCCTCTACCTTTTAAGTTCTTCTGGCTGGTCTAAAAATTGAAATGAGACAAATTAACAGAAAATCAAACAGAAGTTTAATACCATGTATACAAGGGAGAGACCCAGGAAAATTGAGTAACTTGCCAAAACGGCTGAAAACCTTACCTTAAATATCATCTTCAGCTAAAGGCCAAAGATGTTAGGTGTAGTGGTTTGGGACTTCAAAGGGGAGGAAAGCAACTGACATGGAGATGGAAAAGCAAATGTTTAGTAAATAAATGTTTGCTGGGCCATACAGAGACAGCGGGATGCAGAGAGGAATTTTAACAGACTTTGCTAGGTTCCTCCTTATCTACATGCCTAGTTCATATTGTAGTTATCCAGGGTGATAGCTCCCTTCATGGAAAAGGCCCTCTATCTACATTCTTTAGTCAGTTAGGGGGAAGGTCAAAGGTTCTTCCTAATTCTTTTGGACCTCAGTTGTTTTCAGCTCAAAACAATCCGCATGTTAAAGAGATATTTTGGGATGGCAAATTATGCTCTCCTGCACTGGGCATGCAATGATGCAGACAGGTCTACATCATTTCTATCTTCCTGGAGACAGTCAATTCAATAAGCTGCTGAAATAAATCGTGAGCATGTTTTATTGCCATAGTGTGATTTGACATCATGTGCCAGGTGCAAACTGATTCAGTCTGAAGTGACCAGAAAAGGATTTTTAGAAGAGAGCTAAAGTAAGCTCTGAAATATGAGTAGGTGGGGATGTGTGTGTGTGTGTGTGTGTGTGTGTGTGTGTGTGTGTGTGTGTGTGTGTGTGTGTATGTGTTTGCAAGTGAGACAGAGGCAGAAAGAGAGACACACACATGTACACAAAGGGAGAGAGAGAGAGAGAAACCAAAATTTCTAGTACTTTGATCATGGATTTCTAGCCTCCAAAACTGTGAGAAAATACATTTCTGTTGTTTAAGCCACCCAGTCAGTTGTATTTCATTATAAAAGCCCAAACAGGCTAAGACACCATGCTTTATTATTTAGTATATATTCTATGCTAAATGGGGAACCATTTAAAGAATTTAAGCAAGAAACTGTTAGAAAATTACTCTGGCTGCAAAGTGGAAGATGGTGGTAGGCTATTGTATTAAAGTGTCAGTGAGAAGGTTAATTATATTTAAAGATGTAGATTGACAGAATCTACAGAATGAATGAATATAACAGAATGAATGAATTCTTGTCTTAAATTTATAGATGAAATTTATTGTGACATTCAAATTAGGGAAGTCTGAATGGCTCATTGTTGTCATGTTAAGTTTGATGTTGTGAGATACTCAGTAAAGACATCCAAGAACGAGGTGGATACATATGTCTGGAACTTGGAAGGAAGGGTGACCTAGAGATATAGAATTGCTCTTCATTGAGATTTATGTGTGAATTCAAGCCATGGGGAGAATTTATAAAAGAAGTGGAGAAGACCTAGAAGAGAGGCCTAAGGAATAAAGCAATTTAAAAAATTAGAAGAGACAAAGAGCTTGCAATGAAATATGTCCAATCACATAGTGGAAGGATAAATCGAGGAGATTTTTGAGGCAGAATTAGTGGAAAGAAATTTTTAACAAAGGAAATATGATAAATGATTTCAATTGGACATAGTATATGTCTTCCAAATATAAAGAAGTATATTTCTTCCTCCTGAATCTGTTATGAAGAGCAAGTTTTGGGTGAAGGTGGTCAAAAAGCACAAACTAACAGTTATAAGATAAATAAGTTCCAGGGATATAAAGTACAGTATGATGACTAAAGTTAACAATACTGTTTTGTGTATTTGAAAGTTGTTAAGAGAATAGATCTTGAAAGTTCTTATCAGAAGGAAAAAACAAATTTTGTAATTATGTGAGGTGATGGATATTAACTAAACTTACTCTGGTAATCATTTCATAAAATAGACAGATATCGAATTATTTTTTGTGCACCTTAAACTTATATAATGTAACATGCCAATTCTATCTCAGTAAAATTGGGAAAAAAGTGATACTTATTCCACATATCACTATTTAATTTCAAAGACAGAAAATAAAGCCTCTGTAAGTACCCATCTAGCTCTCTCTATGTAGAAATCCTTCTAAGATGAAATACTATTTTACTTCTCAGGGTGCATTCTTCATCCAAAGCCTTCTCAGCTTACAATATTGACACCTTTGCTAAGCATGGCTTTACAAGCCCCATACAAGTCATTTACAAGAAGTCATTTATTTACAAAGAATATCTAATGTGTATTATATAAAATATTGTTAAGTGTTTGACAAAATGTTTCCCTATTGCAAAAATATAAAGATACAAGAAATAGTTCTTTGTATAGATATTAGAATGGGAATGAAAGAGCATTTAATTAAAATAAATGGTGAGCTAAGCATTGATCCTAAGATCCCTGTCATGTAATTAAACTAGTGAAGAGAGAAAAATGACAGACTTTCTAATAACAGTATGGTGTTTAGAATATTAAATTTTAAACTTCTGATTATTTTAATGCATTTTATTTTATAGTTAAATAATTTATATAGACTATTTTTAAATGCTCTCCTGTGAAATTCAAGTGTATCTTAAGTCATACCCCTGAGATGATGAAAGAAAACACAGAGAAATCCTCCTATTTCCATTTAAAATGAGATTTCTCATTGTCACATGTCTCTGGAGATGAAAGCGAAACAATAATATAGGCAATGAACAGCATTTTCTCATATGAACTCTCCAGTAAACAAAAGAAAAAGTTTCAATGGAACACAAGAACTTTGAGCAAAATAGAGGAAGACTTACAGAACAGTAATGTTTTTAAGCACTGTGATTGTCTAACTAGAGTCAACCTATTTGGGGACATTTAAAAAATTCTACCCATTTTTTGTAGAGTGACTTACTATTTAAAGGTGCTTTTTTGTATTATATAAACCATATGAGTTTACAATTTCTTATATAATAGGATTCGTATTCATTATGTAGTACTCAAAATGATAGCAAGAGAAACAACTTTTAAAAAAAATTGAATGGTATCCCTACATTTGTTAAATTATCTTTGATAAATATTCTGCTAAGCTTATTTTTCAATCCACACAATTGCACAGAAATTTAGGGTTCTTTGTTCCCCTAACCCAACTAGCTTCTTGGGAAGCTCTGCTTGCTACAAGCAGTATGTGAGGTTTTTTTTTTTACATAGTGGACTCTCCGTGGGACAAATGAGAAACTTAGTAATGCAATTTCCCAGACATTTATGTTTAGGAGAATGGCAATAGACTCGCTTTGGAAAAATTCATAATTTCTAAAAATATTGATCTAATTGTTCAAATATGAAGATTAATTTTTTAATAAGGGCAAACCAGGTGTTTTGGAGCCTAAAATTTTTATAATTTTAATATCTCTTTTAAAAACAGGATATACAATTATAAATAATAAATTTGGTAATTTATTTCCTTATTGTTATTGCATTGAGAAATAAAATGGCAACAAATTACAAACTGTAAAATATTTATTATATTTATTTTGCCACAAACATCATATAATCCAGAAAAAATATTAATCTCCTGACACAACTCTAACGGTTCCCATATTTTTGGCTTACACATTCAGATTTCTTCTTCATGTGACCACAATTCTGTAGTAAAATTTTCCATAGAGAAAATAAAAAGGTAATTCAGTGTTCCTCCATTATAGTTGATCAAAATTTGTTTATTATTAAGATTTGACTCCACACATGGACTTGTCCATTGTTTGTAGCACCACTACAGATGTGTGTTATACAAAGTGGAAATTCTGATAATTTCTTTTGCATGATTCCCATCAGATAAGATAAATGAAAAAGTTCTGTGTATGCATAATTCCATATACATTATCAAGTATATGAGTGATAGGAGAATTTGACTAAGAATTGATTAGAATTGAATCCTCCACTTTAATTTTGCATGTTTGGAAGGATTTCTATAACTTCTTACTCTGTTCATTTCAAACCTTTTTTCTCTTCCACTCTGTACATACATACATCCCATACAGTGGATTTACCACGGGGCACATTGTAACAGCATCTGTATCTTTGTGTTTTGATGCTAGGTAAGTTGGCAGAGTGGAACTTATCTCTATGGTAGATGGCTACCAATAAACTATCTAGACACTGAAATCACTGTAATTTACATAAAGACACTCCTCTACAACCCAACTAAATATAACACAGATTCACCTTTCCCTTTCCTAGATCCCTAAAATTCTCACAACCATTCCAGCAACGTATGACTGTTTATAAAGTATAGGGCTTCTACTAATTGAAGTTAAAATATTACTCTTGCCATTTTTTTTAAACATAGGATCACATGAACACAGTGCTAGTGTTTCTTCCAAGGTCCAGGAAGGGACCCATGAAAGTGAACAGCCCTGAAAGTTAAGCTTCATTAGCTTCACATTTATCTACCTGTAGGCTTCTATTCTTGATCACACATTTTATAACTACTAAAAATGGCATCCCAGGATGAAAAATAATATATGATATATTTCAGTGACTGGGAAGGTGATTAATTATAGGCTGAAATCTAGGTTCTTCTTCATAAGGAAATAATTGCTACAATTATCTTTAGACCTGATATGCATTTAAATTAAGTGCTTTTAAAGGAATGGTCTAATTGTCTTGATTTTGTAAAATTTCCAAATCTCATTCTTCTTATGGAAATCAGTTCTTGTAATACATGAACTCTTAAGATAAATCATTTTAGTGATGACTAATTAATAGAATGTCAAAGATACTTGCACTTTATATTTTCCATTTATAAATAACTTTCCCTTTTTTCTAATAAACAAAATTATTGTGAAATGTTAAAACTATCATAAAAATCTTAATAAAACACCCATGAGTTTTATTAAAAAATGGAAAGTATTAGCCTTCATTTTTTATAAAAATGGCTTTATTTTATGTGAACTGATGAAGGCTCAGCTGGTTATAATAAATAAAGTTTAAAAAGAGAAGTTATTTTGCTTGAAAATAAAGTCGCTGACAGTTTCAATGCAACAAAACCTATTTGTCTATTACCACTTTCATGCACTTACTTTTATAAAAAAGTAATGGGAAATGAATCCATACAAGTTACAAAGGGATTTTGATAGTCAGCACTAACATGTAAATGGATTTTTAGAATTGGCACCTTTTGGCTGTAGCAAACCGAAATAAATCCTTAGTGACTTGGCAAACACTTTCACTTCAGCATTGAATTCAGTGGAGTTTTCTCCTCTGATAAGCTTTGAGTTTGGGCTTAGTTGTTCATTTATTTCTATTCCACAGTGAATACTGAGAGCCATTTTCAGAAATCAGACTTGCGTTCTCCAAGGAGAAACATTCTAAATAAACACAAGAAGCCTTCCAAGGAAATCTTGTGGGCTCTTAACAGCTAGTCATGTAAAAGCAGACACTATTAAACCAAAACCCACTTCTATTGAAGATTTTTCTTTGAATCTCTGATGACCTTCTCATTGTGATCTATAGTTTCAAAATATGTCTAAAAATGGAACAGAATATATTACACAGGATAATTCTTTTTGAAATTCAACAACAGTGTCCAGGCTTCTCCATAGTGAAGGCTGTGGCATTGGGACATGATTTCTTTAATATGAAGAATTCCTAATATAATTCCAAAGATATGCAGTTATATCTAAACACTATATGAATCTAAAGTAATCCACATTCTAGGAAATGCACAACAGGCATTAAAATTGATTCATATTTACAAGTACTCAAAAGGTATAGAAAAACTGTTAATAAGAAATGCATAACATCCAAGAGTTTTCTTTAATAATTTATGTATTCCTTTTTTAAAGCTAAAGTGGGTCGTATGTTAGAAAACTCTTCCACTAAAAGAAGTTGACCCCAATGTCTTTATTTTATAAAATATCTGTGTTTACATCAACTGATTCCTAACTTCATAAAGTAGAAACTTAGATCATTAATTTTAAATATAATTTTCTTTTCCTTATATATGTGTTTAAACTTACACATTTCCATTTAAACAGTGTTTTAAGTGCATCTCTTAGATTTTGACATGTTTTTATTTTCAGTGAGTTCAAAATATTTTCTAACTTTCTCATTTTTTCACCCATAGGTCATTTAAATTTTTGCCGTTTAACTTTAAAATGGAGATTTTTTTCATATATCTTTTGTTATTGACCTCTTATTTCATGTTTTAGTGATCAAAGCAAAGTCTCTCTATGATTTCAAACATTTTAAATTTTGGCACTGGTTTATGTCTACTCCCTCCATGATAGTGTATTTTAGTGAAAGTTTGATGTGTTCTTCTCTCCACCCCCAGCTTTATTAAGATATCATTGACATAACATTGTGTAAGTTTAAGGATGTGTTCTTAAAAATATGCATTTGACTATTATGGGGATTGTGCTCTATAAATAACAATTAGATCATTGATTTAATAATGTTCAAGTCTTCTATATTCTTTCTGGTTACCAAATAGAGAGAGAAGAGTGTTGAAAACTTCAACTGTAATTGTAGATTTGTCTATTTATCCACTGAGTCCATTAGTCTTTCTTCAGATATTCTTAAACACTGTTATCCTCTGCATACATATTTAGTATTGCTGTCTTCTTGAAGAATTGACCCCTTTATAATTGAGAAAACCAAAGGCAATAATTCTTATTAACAAGACAGAAGAATTCTCAACAAAATATTAGCAATCAAATCCAACAATGTATAAAAAGAATAATATGTTGATATAGTCTGAATGTTTTGTCTCCCCTAAAATTCGTATGTTGAAATGGATCTGATAGCTTAAGGCAATCCCATGGGTAACTCTGAAGCTGGGGCCATCCTTCAGAACTGCCTGGAACTGAAACAAACAGGTTAGGTCTTTATATCCCTGCATAGACCAGTTAAGAGATGTGGACTGCTTCTGGGAAGGGGACAAGACCTCAGACAAAGCAGTTTTCTTCAGCCTAAGCCAATTCTCAGAGAGGTACTTAGTTGAGACCTGTCCTCCAACACTCCCAGCATTGGAGGAATGAGTGTAGTGTCATTGTCCTGAAAGCATAGGATCTGGGTGGCACACCACAGTATCCACTACTGAAAGTAAGAGAAAATTTTTTCACTATTTCTAGATGAAGTGATCATGTACAACAAAATGTAAGAGAGACAAAAGATAAAAAAGAAAAAACCTTTTAAATAGAATTTAGCAAGTTTTTCAGATATACGATCAACATTCAAAAGTCAATAGCATTCTTACATCTCATTAGTAGCCAAGTAGAAAATATACTGGTAATTTACTATTTATAATGGAAGTAAAAGCTATGTATCTACATACTGTCATAACAAAAATGCACAACATTATAAATCCATAAACCAAGAAATAATTGATAGTGATGGACTAAAATTTTTAAAGTATCAATGATCCCAGGGTTTATCTACCTATTAAATATAGTTCTACTTGAAATTTGAGTACCATTTTGTAGAGAACTTGACAAAGATACTAATATATTTAAAGAAAAATATAAGTTCAGAGATACTTAAAATAACTTGTAAAATAGAGCAAAAATGTAATGAGGATATAGGTGGATTTGTCAGCACATATAAATAGTCCAATTAAACCAATATGTGTAGGAATCAAAATATGAGAGAAGCAACATATAGATGAGTAAAAAAAGTATTGTTTTATTATTGGTGTTGGGAAAGTTTCCTTAATAGTTAAAACACTGCCTCATACTATGAACAAATAAAAACAGGAAAGTTTAATGTAAATGTTCAAATAATAAAACTAACATTATAGTTTGGGAAAATTTTCTTCTGAGTTTTATTTGCACACGGATTTTTTAAATAGACCACCAAGAAGCCCAAATTAGGAGAAGAAATTAATAATTGATTTCAGTGCCTTCCATGGACAAAATTATATATTTTTTAAAAAGCAGACTATGCATGGTTTGCATATCTTAAACTGATTAGAGCTTAGTAACTTGGCTGCAGAAAGCATTACTAAAGTTCAATAACAGAAACAGAAAATACAATAAAAAATTAAAAGATGGAAATTGGGTAAAGCTGAATAGTTAAGAAATCTAGTTAGAAATTATTAATTTTATTAATAGTTATGGAGTAGAAATTAGAAGCTATAAGGAATCACTCCTTGTAAACATCAGGTTGTTAAAAAATAGAACATCACATACAATGAAATGCCAGTGGGAATCTACATGCACTACTGACGGGAATGTGGACCGGTGCCAGAGTTCTGTCATTCCTCAACAAAATTGAGTGTCCTTCTTTTATTTCTTTGTAGAAACATGGATAATCTTATTCATTATATCAGGGTGACAAAGGCCTTTCTCATCAAGATATAAACCCCAGAAACCATGGTGGAAATTTTGGTAAATATGGTTACAAACAAATTATAAATTATAAATTTCTCCGTGACCACAAAGTCAAAAGAAAAGGCAATTTTGAAACTCCATTTGTAGCAAGTGGTAATTTCCTTCTTTCAATAAGCTCCTACAAATTTGGGTGTTTGTTTAGTAGAGGAAAACCAGTTTATAATTTCCATTCTTTTTTTTTTATTGAGACTGCAGTATTGACATAAGATTATATTAGTTTCATGTGTACCACATAATGAGTATTTTTCAATCTTCTCATTGCACTCCTGAGTATGGAATTGCTTGGATCTCTTTCCTTAAGGCAAATGTATCAGAGTTCTCATTTCACTAGTGATGGTAGTAGCAAAGAGTTGGAAGCAACCTATACTTATTGATAACCTGAATAACTAAATTATAGCATATGCATACAAATGGTGATTATAGGTTGGTGCAAATAAGAAGGCAATTGCATTGTCAATGTATTCCAGCCAAAGACCACCAGGAACACACCTATGCTGACTGACAATGTAATGTGCCATGAACCCAGGAGTCTGATTAAACTTTAGCCCTGTCTTACCATTCACACACATAATGTTTATTTAAAGAAAAGAAATTGAAATTAAACTGTCTGGAACAGAAGAATCTAACAAACTGCTAAATGTAAAATCTAAGTTGTCCTTAGAGTTGGTCTTAGAGCTGTCCAGCAGAGGTGGTCTCAGGAGGGAAAAAAACAATATAAAAATTTTACATTTTCCTTCTAGTTTTAGCAGTTTCTCCTTTGCTTTTAGTATTCGTTATTGCTGAAGAAAAATCTAATGTCAGTCTGATCTGTGTTTTACTATAGGCAACAAATTTTTATTCTCATGTTGCTAAGGTTACATTTGTCTCTTTTCCTCTGTTTATAAAATGTCACCCTGATAAATATACTAAGTGGCCTTCCCTTTCTCCATAAACCTGCTGGAAGGTGGCAGTGTGTGTCTTTCTAATTTTCATTCTCATTTTGTCAAGGGATAACTCAATGGGTCATTTCAATCTGGAAATGCAGATCCTCCCTTTCTGTGAAATTTTCTTGCATCATATAAAAAATTCTTTCTACCTTTCATCTTTTTCATATCCCCCTTTATAATTTCTATTAATCAGATGCTGAATCCTCTAAATTAAGTAACTAGGTTTTCTTAACTACTTTCCAATCTTTCTACAAGTTTTTAGATTTTAGTAAGCGTTTTTTAAAATTTTCTGGTCTTTTTCTTCCCACTTTATGAATTGTCTTCTCTTGCTCTGAGGTTAGTATTTGAAGGTAGTTTTGTGAGGTGTTATATTTTCTGTAAAGGTTTGTTTGTGTTCCCTTATTTATGTTTGCTTTCTTTCATGATACATATTTTTATTTGCTTATTTTCTATTTCACATGAGAGTATTTCTCAAATATGTGGACAGTGGTCCTTGATTGTCCATCTATGGTTTAATAATTAAAAAAGCAAAACAAGAAAGCATGGTTTGGGGCTCTTAGTTGGTGTGCATCTTATTCACAGACAGACTGAAGATTGAAATGTTGAAGCAGTTATACTGAGTTAACCCTAAACGTCAGTGTACACTATGTATTGAAATCATTCTCTAGCACAGAATACTCTTTTTTTCTTTTACTTTCCTTTATTTATTTATTTTTTTTAATTTGGTAACTACCAGGAGTTCTGTTTAAGAGGCATTAGGAGGTAAGGAGTGTTGACTTCTTCACATAAATATTTAAACATATTACACTATTTTTAACCCTATTATCATGTCCAACCACTATACAAACTGGTATTTCTAATTCCTAATCTTCTCAGGGATTCTTTTGGAAGATCTGCCTTGAATGGATATCAAGTTTACATATTTATAGTTTTCAAAATCCATGTATTTTCATTTTTAAAAAGTTGGAACAACTTTTCATAGTCTCCAGTTTTCATCAGCTCTTGCTCATTCTATAATTTCTCAAGGATTATCAGTCCTATAGTTTTAATTTTCTGGAGCAGTCAGTACCACAAATTAAAATATATTTAGACCAAGAGCTTTTAAGTTAAATTAAATAAATTCAATTTGTTCAGATATTTTTATAATTCCTCTACCTGTCACTGGTTTCTGCTATGTATTATTATTTTCACTGTTCAGTTAGTACATTTTTGATTGAAAAGAGAAGGCAGATTTTGGCATCCATCAGACTTACACTATGACCTTCTCCTTCTTTTGTTTCTCTTTCTTCTTTTATGATAGTAGTATGTTTACAAGCTTTATTAGAGTTTTTAGCATTCACATCATTTCTTTAGCTCCATGGTACCCACTTTCATCAGTATTTTATCATGTTTCTTTTTGTCTATTGTATAAGTGTCTCAGGTCTGAAATAATTCAAGTTTTCCATGCAAATCAGTCAATTTCTCCAGGGATCCCCTTTTTCCTCATAGAGCTCATTTGAGATTATGCCGTCAGAATTGCTTATTGGAGACACTTTCAGCTCTCTTGACTCATATTTTAGTTTTTAATCTGAGAAGGTCTATAATTATATGAATTTCTCTCTAACTTTATGAAAAACAGAGTATCATACTGTAATGAAAATGTTATAGATTTTTTTGTTTGTTTCAGAGCGAACATGATATAAATTTCAACTCTACTACTTACAAATTTACTTCTCTGAGTTTAAGTGTCCTCTCCTATAAAATAAAGGTGACAATCTCTGGGATTGCTAGAGAAATTCCTAGAGAAAATGTCTATGGATGAAAACATCATATACACTTCTAGATTTTAGTGACCAGTAAAAGTCAGGTAGCATTTCACCTGTGTAAACTTAAGACCATACCTTTATCACAGTAATGTAGGTACAAAGTAAATATGGGGGTGGGGTATTACATTAATTAATATACAAAGTGTGACTTATTTGGAGTAAAAAAAAAAAATAAGTAAACTATTGATAAATTATCAAGGAAGTAACTATTTGGCCTAGATATAAATCTGTTACTAATTGGTAAATATTATAGTACGGTAAGTTATACTAATGAGAAATCTCAGTGGGAAGACTTTAATGACACAATTATTCTCTTCAATAAAATAACAGTTTGTCCAGTATTGTACTAATTGTTATTAACATAGAGTATTGACAATGCTTAAATGCTAAGTATTGAGTCACTTCAGAAAAAAAATCTTATATTATAAAACCATTTCACACATACAGAACTGATTATCTTGCTAATGCTAAAAAGAAATATTAATTAAAAATTTCAAAACTTTTAAAATTAATAGACATTATTTTTGAACAGTTTTAGATTTATAGAAATTTTGAAAAGATGATATAGAGAGTTTCTATTTGTCCTCCCTGATTTCCTACAGTTTCCCCTGTTATTTACATCTTGCCTTCATGTGGTACATTCATTAAAATTGATGAATCAATTTTGATATACATTATTGACTAAAGACCATAGTTTACATTAAGGGTAACTCTTCGTATTGTATGGTTCTGTTGGTTTTGATGAGTGCATAGTGCAATATGTCCATCATCACCGTATCATACAGAATAGTTTCATCACCCTAAAAATCTCCTGGATTCAACTTATTCATCCCTCTTCCCCTCGCCATGAAACCTTGTCAGCCATCATTCTTTTTACCGTCTCTATAGTTTTGCCTTTCCCAGAACGCCATATAGTTGAAATAATAATGCTTTTCAGACTGTTTTCTCTCACTTATAAATATACATTTAAGATTTCACCGTGTATTTTTTTGTGACTTGATAGACCATTTATTTTTATCATGGAATAATATTCATTGTATAAATGTACCAAAGTTTATTTATCGATCTACCCGTTGAAGGCCATCTTAAATGCTTCCAGTTTTTCACAGTTATGAATAAAGCTGCAATAAATATTCATGTGCATGGCTTTTTATAAATAATTTTTCAACTCATTTGGGAAAATACCATAGGAGAGAGATTGCTGGACTGTATGGTAAGAAAACGTTTAGCTTTGTAAGAAACTGCCATACCATATTCCAAAATGGCTGTGCCATTTGCATTTCCAGTAGCAATGAATTTGTTGCTCCACATTTTCACCATCATTTGGTATTGTCAGGTTTTGTTTTTGCCATTCTGATGTGTGTATGTGATATCTCATTGTTGTTTTAATTTGCATTTCTCTAATGAATATCTTTTCATATGATTATTGGACATCTGTATATCTTCTTTGGTGAGGTGTCTGTTAGAATCTTCTTCCCATATTTTAATTGTGTGATTTGTTTTCTTATTGTTGATTTTTAAGTGTTTGTCATATATTTTGGATATAAGTCCTTTATTAGATATGTGTTTTACAAATATTTTATCTCAGTTGTAGCTTGTTTTTTTCACTTTCTTAAAAGTGTCTTTGCAGGGCACACATCGTTAATTTTATTTTTTTATTTAATTAAATTAATTAATTTATTTATTTTTGGCTGTGTTGTGTCTTCGTTGCTGCGCACGGGTTTTCTCTAGTTGTGGCAAGCGGGGGCCACTCTTCATCGCGGTGCGTGGGCCTCTCACTATTGCGGCCTCTCTTGTTGCGGAGCACAGGCTCCAGACGCACAGGCTCAGTAGTTGTGGCTCACGGGCCTAGTTGCTCCACGGCATGTGGGATCTCCCCAGACCAGGGCTCGAACCCGTGTCTCCTGAATTGACAGGCAGATTCTCAACCACTGCACCACCAGGGAAGCCCCATCTTTAATTTTAATAAAGCCTAACTTATCAACTTATTTTTTCATGGATTATTCTTTGGTGTTGTATCTTAAAACTATTTATCAAACCCAAGGTCACCTATATTGACTTCTATTTTATCTTCTAGTTCAGTAGCTTTGTGTTTTACATGTTGATCTATGATCCATTTTGAGTTAATTTTTGGGGAAGGTGTAAGGTCTGCATTTAGGTTAATATTTTTGTGGGAGATTTGGGCATCCAAATTTTTTCGTACCACTTAATTAGGCCTATTTTTTTCCCATTGAGTTGTCTTTGCTTCTTTGTAAAAGACCAGTTGATTATATTTGTGTGAGTCTATTTCTGGACTCTATTCCATTTCACTTATATATATATATTTGACAATATATTTTATTTTTTCCAGTTTTACTGATAAACAAGAGACATACAGCACTATATAAGTTTAAGGTATACAGAGTAATGATTTGATTTACATATATTGTGAGACCTATATGTTTATACTTTATAAATATTATATTGTATTTATTACTGTACTTTTATAATAAGCCTTGTGATTGGCATTGTCAGCCCACGAAATTTGGTCCTTTTCTCTAGCACTGTGTAGCTATTTTGGGTTTCTTGCCTTTAGACGTAAACTTTAGAATCAATTTGTTGATATCCACATAACAACTTGTTGGGCATATGATTAAGATTGCGTTGGATCTATAGATCAAGTTGGGAAAAACTGACATTTTAAAAATATTGAGTCTTTCTAACCATGAACATAGAATGTCTCTCCATTTATTTAGACTTTCTTACATTTCTTTCATCAGAGATTTTTAGTTTTCTTCACATAGATCCTAGAGATATTTTGTTACATTTATACCTAAGTATTTTATTTTCTTGATACTAATACAAATGTTATTGTGTTTTTAATATTGAATTCCAATTGTTAATTGTTGGTATTTATGAAAGAAATTGACTTTTATAGATTTGTGATAACTGCTTATAAGTTAAAGGAGAATTTGTCAATTCATTGTGATTTTCTTTATAGATAATCATGTCATCTATGAACAAAGACAGTTTTCTTTCTTTCCAAACTGTAGACTCTTTACTAGCTTATTTCCTTTCCTGTCTTATGCATTAGCTAGACCTCCAGTACAACATTAAATAGGAGATTTATGGTGTCTGGGCTTACATTTAGGTTTTTAATCCATTTTGAGTTTATTTTTGTGTATGGCATTAGGGAGTGTTCTAATTTCATTCTTTTACATGTAGCTGCCCAGTTTTCCCAGCATCACTTATTGAAGAGGCTGTCTTTTCTCCATTGAATATTTTTGCTTCCTTTGTCATAGATTAGGTAACAATAGGGGCATGGATTTATTTCTGAGCTTTCTATCCTATTCCATTGATCTATATTTCTGTTTTTGTGCCAGTACTATACTGTCTTGATTACTGTAGCTTTGTAGTATAGTCTGAAGTCAGGGAGCCTGATATCCCAGCTCCATTTTTCTTTCTCAAGATTGCTTTGGCTATTCAGGGTCTTTTGTGTTTCCATAAAAATTGTAAAATTTTTTGTTCTAGTTCTGTGAAAAATGCCAGTGGTGATTTGTTAGGGATTGCATTGAATCCATAGATTGCTTTAGGTAGTGTAGTCATTATAAACTCTTAGAGGAAAACATAGGCAGAACACTCTTTGACATAAATTGCAGCAAGATCCTTTTTGACCCACCACCTAGAGTAATGAAAATGAAAACAAAAATAAACAAATGGGACCTAATTAAACTTAAAAGCTCTTGCACAACAAAGGAAACCATAAACAAGACAGAGAGATAACCCTCAGAATGGGAGAAAATATTTGCAAAAGAAGCAACTGACAAAGGATTAATCTCCAAAATATACAAGCAGCTTATGAAGCTAAAGATAAAAAAAAAAAAAACCCAATAAAAAAATGGGTAGAAAACCTAAATAGACATTTCTCCAAAGAGGACATTCAGATGGCCAGCAAACACATGAAAAGTTGCTCAGCGTCACTAATTACTAGAGAAACACAAATCAAAACTACAATGAGGTATCACCATATACTGGTCAGAGTGGCCATCATCAAAAAATGTACAAACAATAAATTCTGGAAAGGGTGTGGAGAAAGGGGGACCCTCTTACACTGTTGGTGGGAATGTAAATTGATACAGTCTCTATGGATAACAGTATGGAGGTTCCTTAAAAATCTAAAAATAGAATTACCATATGATCCAGCCATCCCACTACTGGGCATATATCCAGAGAAAACCATAATTCAAAAAGATACATGCACCCCAATATTCATAGCAGCACTATTTACAATTACCAAGACATGGAAACAACCTAAATGCCCATCAACAGAGGGATGGATAAAGAAGATGCAGTACATATATACAATGGAATATTACTCAGCCATAAATAGGAATGAAATTGGGTTATTTGTAGAGACGTGGATGGACCTAGAGAGTGTCATATAGAGTGAAGTAAATCAGAAGGAGAACAACAAATATCATATATTAATGCATATATATGAGATCTAGAAAAATGGCATAGGTGACCTTATTTGCAAAGCAGAAATAGAGATACAGATGTAGAGAATAAACGTATGGATACCAAGAGGGAAAGGGGTGGGGTGGGAGGAATTGGGAGATCAGCATTGACACATATACACTATTGACACTATGTATAAAATAGACAACTGAGTAGGAACATACTGTATAGCACAAGGAACTCTATTTAATGCACTGTGGTGTCCTAAATGGGAGGGAAATCCAAAAGGGAGGGGATTTATGTATATGTATGGCTGATTCATTTTGCTGTGCAGTAGAAGCTAACACAACATTGTAAAGCAACTATACTCCAAAAAAAAAAAAAAAAAAAATTAAATAGGAGAGGTGAAAGGAGATATCCTTGCTTCATTCCCTATAACTAGTGAAAATTATTCAGTTTCTCACTATTGATATGGTGTCAGCTCAAGCCTTTGTAGATTTTTTTTTTTAAACAAATTGTGGAAATGTCCCTTTATCCTGTATTCCTAATTTACTAAGAGTTTTTATCCTGAAAGAGTGTTGCATTTTGTCAAATGTTTTTTCTGCATCTATTGATAAGATCATATTTTTCTTCTTTAGCCCGTTAATGTGATAGATTACATTAATTGATAATCAAATGTTGAACCAGTTTTGCATACCCAGAATAAATTTTACTGAGCTGTGGTGTATAAATTTTTTCATATATCATTAGATTTAAGTCACTGATATTTCGTTGAAGAGCTTTTTCTATGTTAATTAGATAATGATCAGTAGTTTTCTTTTCTTGAAAGTTTGTATCTGTTTTTGGTATTAGGGTAATGTTGGACTGATAGGATGAGTTGGGAAGTCTTCACTTTTATTTTATGAAGAGGATTGTAGAGAATTGGTGTAATTTCTTCCTCAAATGTTACATAGAATTCACTAGTGAAACTATATGGGTTTGGTGTTTTCTTTATTGATAGGTTATTAATTATTGATTCAAATTATTTGATTGAGTTGGGCCTACTGATATAATCTGTTTCTCCTGTGTGAGTTTTTGCAGTTTGTGTCTTTCAAGGAATTGGTCTATTTAATCTAGTTATCAAATTTGTGGGCACAGATTTGTTCATAATGTTCCTTTATTATCATTTTACTATCCATGGATTTAATAGTGATGATTCCTCTTTCATTCTCAGTATTGGTAACTTGTGTCTTCTCTCTTTTTTTCATGGTTATTCTGAATAGAGTCTTGTCATTTTTATCTTTTCAAAGAAGCCCTTTTTATTTTTATTAATTTCTCTATTGTTTTCCTGATTTCAATGTAATTGATATCTACTCTAATTTTTATTTTTTCTTTTATATTGGTTGCTTAGACTTATATTGCCCTTTCTCTAGTTTTCTGTGGTGGAAGCTGCAGTTATTGATTTTAGACTTTTCTTCTTTCCTAATACATGCATCCAATGCTATAAATTTCCCTCCAAGCACTACTTTTGCTGCATTCCACAACTTTTGTTAGTTGTATTTTCATTTTCATTAAGTTCAAAATAGGTTTTAATTTATCCTGAGATGTCTTCTTTAACCCATATATTATTTAGTATTGTGTTGTTTAATCTGAAATATTTGGGGGTTTTTCAACTATGTTTCTGTTATTGATATCTTGTTTAATCCCATTATACTTTAAGAGTATATATTACATGATTTCTATTTTTTTTAATTTGCTAAAATTTATTTTATGGCTTAGAATATGGTCTGTTTTGGAGAATTCTCCATCTGAGCTTGAGAATAATATACATTCTGTTGTTATTGTATGTAGTATTCTACAACTATCAATTAGATTCAGTTGATTGATGGTGATTTTCAGATCAACTGTGCCCTTTCTGATATTCTGTCTGCTGAGTCTTTCAATTCCTGATATAAGGGTGTTGAGGTCTCTACCTATAATAGTGGATTTGTCTATTTTTCCTTACAGTTCTGACAGTTTTTGCCTCATATACTTTGATATTGTGTTGTTAGATGAACACATGTTAAGAAATGTTATATCTTCTTGGAAAATTAAGCCCTTTTACATTGTGTAATTCTCCTTTTTATCCTTGATAATTTCTCTTGTTCTGAAGTTTGCTTTTTTTTTTAATTAAAATGGCTTCTTCAGCTTTCTTTTGATTAATATTAGCGAGATATATCTTTCTCCATTTCTGTATTTTTAATCAATCTGTGTCTTTATATTTAAGTTAGGTTTCTTGTAGACAATATATTGTTACTGTCTTTTCTTTTTTCTAATCTGGTAGTATTTGTCTTTTAGTTGATGTATTGACAGGCATATTACAGGAAGAAATTGACAGATCTATCAATAAATAGAATATTCAAAAAAGCTGTGTAAGGTAAAAAAAAGTTCTCAAAATGCTTGATTTAATTGACATATATAGACCTGCAGCTAATAATTATTTTATTTAGGAAATAACTTGTTTTCCTTAAGCAAATATATAATATTTTTAAAAATGACTTCACCTAGACATAAAATGAGTTTTTTAAAACAAGTAAACCCAGAATTAAATAGGTATTTCAAAGAATGTATATAAGACAATGTCATCTGACTAAATACAATTAAATTAGAAATAAATAAATAAAGAGTAAATTTTCAACACTCAAGAATTAGGAATAAGACCTATTCCTATGTAACTCATGGTTCAGTAAAAATATTAACATAAAGGAAAAATACTAGTAAGTGAATAAAAATACTAGTTATCAAAGCTTGTGTAACAAGTTGAAGTAGACTCTTAAATGCTTATAAAAAAGAAAAAGGGCTAAAAATAAATGATTTAAAAATTTAAATTAAAAAGTCAGAAGTAAAATGAGTAATAATTCCAAAAAGAAATGGAATAAGTCCAAAAGTAAGAATATAATAGCCATAAGGCATTGTTAATAAAGCTGAAAACAAAAATACAAGACAGAGATGAAACAAAACAAAAAGTTGATATTTTAGAATATAAATAAATGAAAGTCTTAATGAGATAGATATAAGGAAAAAAGGCAGAAATGAAAAATTTTGCTGAGAAAAATGATGCAGAGAAAGCTATTAATAGTAAGATCAAAAGTTTGAAATTTAAACAAAGGTGTAAAATTGCTGGAAAAATTAAATTTGACAGTCAATTCAAGGAAAAATAGCCCACCAGAGAGAAAAGTTTTTAAATACATTTTCAGTAAATTGATGTCTTAAGTCTCAAAATTTTTTTCTGGAGGATAGAAAATGAACACTTTCCCCAAAATAGTTGCATGAAATTCAATTCAAAATACTAAATTCAAAATATTAAGAAAATAAAATTATATGACAAACCTTAAATTATAGGCCACAGTTCAGCATCCTTTAAAGAAGATATATCATATCCAATTAGATTTACCCTACAGAAACAGGGGTAGTACCCTTAGAAAATCAACTTAATACATTACCAGATTAAAAGGGAAAAACCATAGTGTAATTTCAATAGATGAAGGAAAAAAATGATTGAAAAGTATCATCACCCATTTATTTTTTTAAAAATTAGGAAACATAGAATAGAAAGGAATATCCTTAATTGGAAAAAGCTAAAAATAAAAGCAAGTTTAGCATCATCCTATATGCTGATACCTTTAACTTAAAATCAAACTATACAAACATGCCAATTATATCACCCCTTTTAGTCAACATTGTACAGTGGTCCTAATCAGGGCAGTAGGTAAGCAAAAGACATAAATGATATAAAGATCAAAAAGAAAGAAACAAAATTTTTATTATCTACAAATAATGCAGTTGTCTACATACAAATACTCATCAGGAAAAAAATGATTTTTTAAAAGGGTAAAAAGTAATCTGGATATACAAAATAAATAGTATTTCTATACACAAGCAATAAAAATTATATTTATGCTGAAATACCTTACATCTTTATTGCTAGTGTTACATATTTCAAATTAATATTTTTAAGAAAAAGATGTAAAAACTTTACCGGAAAAATTTTAAAATTTCATGGAAAACATTGAAGATAACACGTACATGGGTAAGAAGACTCAATATTTTAATAATATCAATTCTCCTCAATCAGGTCTTTATATATTATTATTTGCAATAAAAATACCAGCAGGGTATTTTCCTGAGATATGATAAAATACATGTAGATGTGAAAGACCTAAAATTCACCTGAAAAAGAATAGGGAAGTTGAATTTTCCTAAGATACCAAGACTTATTACCAATATATGATGATTCACATAGTAAGTTGTTTGTGTTGTAAATATATAAATGTATATACATGTATATAAATATATCATTATATGTATTTATATATTTGCATTAGTATATATATTATATATGTTAAACAATATACATAAATTTACATAAGAATACATAAATTGAAAAATGGACCAGAGGAGAGAGTTCAAACCAAGTGTGTGTGTATATATATATGTATATATATATATATATATGTATATATATATATATATGTATATATATATATATATATATATCTCACAAATGAGTTTGTCTTAATGTAAGATAAGTTCTTTATAATTTGGGAACTTGACTTTTAAAATTAATAAATTTACCATAAAACACAATAATGAAATATAAAATCATAATCTTACTAGGAAGAGACTTGATGTCTGAATGTGAGACAACCACCGTGTCTATTCTTTGAATAGAAATCAACCTGAATTTCTGTGCAACACATGACAGAAAACTTGTATTTTCTATTATATAAGAGAAAAGCCATTCTATTCAATCATTATCCAGGTCTGAGGCTATACTTATTTTTTTTAATTGATGATATAAACAATTAATTTACCAACTTAAAAAACATGATATAAAATACATTGTATCAATATAATTTCTGGAACTAAATGAAAAATATTGGTCAATGTTGTAGTAAAAAAAGCAAGTTAACATTGATTAATATCAGTGTTGTAAATAAATTACAAAAAAAGTTTGGGAAATGCATTCCAATGTCTTTATTTTATATAAAGGTCATTGGAAGATTAGTACTGATTTAAATTTTACCTGGCCTTCTGATATTGTTAACAGGAAAATGGAATTATTTGAACCAGATATGCTTAAAATCCTTTTCCAAAAGATATTTTAAAATAGATAAGTGATATATTTACATACATTACAGTTATATGTAACACTGTCAGTTTACATGTTTATTCATTTGCTAACTAGTATTTTTGGGTGTGAGATGTGGGAATTTATATTTTTACAAAACTCACCATGTGATGTTAGTGTGTAAGTATAACAGGGAGGAGTGGGCAAAATGTTTGGAGCACAAATCCTGACAATATCTTTTTTATTTTTTCCAAATGGCTTAATCCCACTAGTTTAGAAAATTAAAACTCTTTTTAAATGTTTAGTAAGGTCTGTAGGAGTTTGGGCAAATAAATGCAGATTTGCAAATCCCTTTAATGAACCAGCACAGTTTTATTAGTTTGAGACTGGAGAGTGCCTATAGGAGGGGAAGCATGATGATTAGAGAGAAACCAGGCCCTCTGAACCCTTGAACCTTAGTAGGAGATAAGGATGATTTGGTACCATGAACCCTGTGGTACCAGGAGCTGCTTAGTTCCTCTCACTATGTTCATCACATATTTTGAGCCTTTTTATTTTTATTTTTTTCATATTGATGATAAGAGATAAACTGTCATGTAAGGACAATGAAAGAAAAAAGGAGTAAAAGACTTTCACTTTCTTTCGTGGAGATCTGTCCCATTCTGGATGTAGATTAATGTCTCACCCATGCAAAACTAGATTCTCCCAAGCAGTTTAGTGCTCACTTTTGAGCTCAGATGCTAATTTTCTTTCTTTCTTAGGCTATCCTCATATGATATTGAAACTGTCGGAATGATGGGTTTCATGGAATTTGGGATTCTAAAAATGTGGATATATGACAGAAAGTTTGAAGCTGCTGAGTCAATCAAATATGTGGTCCCTGCAAATACTGGCACCAATTAGGAATGAAGGTTTGAAAAAACATGCACAGTGGGATTACCCAGCACTAAGAAAGAGAGCAGAGACTCTCCAGAGCAGAGAAACAAACTTTCCTTCAGTGGAGCTAAAACTAAATCAAATCTTCTTAGGTGGGCATTGCAATGCCCAGTAAAAGGACAGCAGTCACACATGGTTTTGTCCTGAGAGTGCAATACTGAAAGTCTTAATTATGTGCTTTTCACCATCTTGGGCAGGGGAAAAATAATCTAGAACAAATGAAGTGTACTTCTTTGTTTTTTGTTTTTTCCCTAAGATAGCCATCAATCTCAAGTACAAATGTGAATTTTGTTTTCCAAATACCAAGGGCCAAATGTCTGTACAAGCAGATAATGATAATGTTGGTCAAGAAAGTCTGAGTCTTCCATCAGGACTCTGGTCCCTACTTTGATTAAAAGATGTCTATCACACAGATTCTGAGGTGTCCAGTTATGGAGGTCTGTTATTCCTTGCAGGTTGGTGTAGAGAGAGGGCTGGTTTATTTACATTTTTCAAAGTATTTATATTGAAATTATATTCCCAAAATGTCAAATAGACATTAACAGAACAGCTGCATTTCTGGTCTCCTATTATGACAAGATCATGACAATATTTTATTCTGTCAAACATAACTGTTGACCTTCATTCGTGAAATTAAAATGGAATTTTACAATACAGAATGGCCAAAACATTAACTTGTGCTCTACTTTTGTTCCTATACCAATTTTCAGACTTTTGCATACTTTTCTACTCAGCCTCTGATAGTCTTCATCTATCTAACCTGCTCTTTCTAAAACAAAAATAGGATTCCAGCAGACAACATGGCCTCAACCTTTTTGTCAAACTCTGGCCACAGAAAGTATAACTGAGTGTTATGGACCAAATGTTTGTGTCCTCTCAAAATTCCTATGCTAAAATTCTAACACCCACTGTGATGATATTAGGAGTTGGGGCCTTTAGGAAGTAACTAGACCATGATGGTGGAGCCCTCATGAATGGGATTAGTGTCCTTATAAAAGAGACCTTAAAGAATTTCCTAGCCCTCTTTCTGCCATGTGAGGGTACAAGGAGAAGATGGAAGTCTGCAGCCTGGAAGAGGGTTCTCATCAGAATCTGACCAATATAGCACCCTGATCTTGGACATCCAGCCTCCTGAACTATGAGAAAGAAATTTTTGTTTTTTATAAGCCACTCAGTCTATGGTAATTTGTTATAGCAGCCCAAAGTGACTAAAATACTGGGTAACATGGATCACTTAGTGTTGCTGTACCCTTATAGCAGCTGTCAAGAATTCTGTTTCTTTAACATTCATGGTAAAAATACAATCGCATTCTCAGGCACATGGTCTAGAAAGATATATGACCAATGAAGGGCAAAGCTGCTCTATTTCTACTACCCATTGACTCTGCCAAACAGGTATATTTACTTGGCACTGAGGTTATTAAGAGACAAACTGCTTATTCATTGTTCTGCATCCAATCTTTATTCGAACATGGGGATAGTTACAGTTAAAGTCCAAGTGGCTGGAGTTCTACACGTTGTAGATAGTGCCTTCTTATGAAAGAGCAAGGAGAATAGATTCTTGTATGTGTACACCCAGAAAATTCTGTTTCTTGGTATCAATAAGTTGAGTACCACTAATTACTCTTCCTTGCAGTATTATTATGTTAAGAAACAGTTAATTACTTTGCTAATGAACTGGATTCTTTCCCAAGGTTTCCAATTTCTAAATGCCAATCTACCATCTTATTCAGCACTCATTGCTTAAGTAATGACAAGGGAAAAACAAAAATAGAGAAATTTGGAAAGGATATAGTATGGTAGTTTCCCACACCATCACCTACAAAATGTTTTTTTTTTTTTTTTCCTTTCAGTCACGACTCACCATTACAGCAGTTCATTCTCAAGGCACTCACAATAAATTCTCATCCAGAGAGCTATCCTTATTAATTTTCTGAAGAAACCAAGATGTCTGTGTTGATCAGTATTTTACCTTGCCTAGGCTATTTATTAATGTCAATACAAAAGTTCATGAGCTGTAAAATCCTGAGGTTAAGATTAGGCAGCTATTACAAATGTACCTTCTGGCCTAAAGTGAAAGGCTCATAGAGTAAATTACTCTCCTGCATATCACTGCTTAGTGATTCCAGAGTGATTATTTTTTACTATTTTATAAGATCTCATGGAAGCCTCTTCATATTTCTTATTACTTTCCTTGCAGTAAACTGTGGGGGAAAAAAATAAAAACAAGAACAAAAACTTCACTCTGAATAGAATCTGTTATTTTTTATCCTCTGAAGATTTATACTTCCATTAAAGTTTTTCTTTCAGTACAGGAGAAAAGATGCACTTCATATTTCACAACATTCTCTTTACTGTTATTCTAAGCACCACTTTTTTGTAGGAATAAAAATAAGATGAGGGATTCTTTGTCTCTGTATTTTTCCTTGATGTAGTCAGTTTTCTTTGCTGTTGGCCAAAGAATTATATGCAAACTGTAGTTTCAATATGCAGGACAAAGAATGTCAACATAAAAAGTACTCCCTTGATAAAGGTCATAAAGATTTCCTAATAAATAATCAAGACCCTTTTCTCAGTCCTTGCATCAATTTAATGTTCTTACTATTCTCAGTGAGTATTTAGCTATTTTCTTCCTTAACCTTTTGTAGATTTGTGAGTGTAAATCTGCTATTGCTTGCTGTCTTGAAGATACTACATAGTCTCAATTTCTGTTTGTCCTTGAATTGGCTAGCAGCCAGTAGATGAGCAGCTTCCCATATTTACTAATGAGAATCTCTTGTCCTGTGTAATGGAAATGGTGTTGGTTATAAAATAAACCCATTTTCCACATGTACTGAAACTTGGAACTGCCTTGACTTCCTTGATATCAGTTCCACCTGGATGCTGAAGTTACACTTGCTTACAAATGACTAAGTGTCTACCTGAGCATCAGGTTTTCTGCCATAGAAATTAAATATCATCCTTCTCACCTGACGCCAGTTCTCTGCCTATGTCTGGTAATGTGCTGCTACCTTTTGGGTTAATTGGAACTCCATTTTCTATAAATATATCATACTTATTGTACTAGTTAGGGTAACTAGCAGCTGTAGCAACATAAGACCCAAACTGAAGAATGTCTCAAACAGTGAAAGTAGATTTTTCGCTCACAGAATAGTCACAAGTAGATGGTACTGGATTTTGTGTGGTTTTCCTTGTGGTGATTCAGGGACCCAGTCTATTTCTGTACTTTTGTTTCACCACTGTCGAGGGCAACACAGGCCTATAGAATTTTCTGCAATGATGGATATGTGATAGTAGCCATTAGCTATGTGGCTTTTGAGTGCCTGAAATGTGGTTAATGTAACTGAGGAACTGAATTATAATTATATATAATTTAAATTAGTTCAAATATAAATAGCCACATGTGACTGGTGACTGTCATATTGGACATAGCGTAAATCTAGGGTCTTGTTGTTGTCTTTATCTAACTAGAAAAGGGTTGAGAAAATATGGAGGATACACAACCACTTCATAACTGTCTTGATCTGGAAAAGACACACATAGTTCTACTCACTATTCATTGCCTAGGGTTTAGTAGCCTGGACATATCTAATTGAAAGAAAGCTAAACTTTGTAATCCTGATGTGTGCCCAGGAGAAAGAAGAAGAAGACCTCATAGACAGCAGTGAGCAGACTCTCTGCTGCACTGAGCAAAGAAATGTATCTATTTAGTATCTGAATATCAAAATGAAATTTATTTTTTAAATTTTGGGTCAAGTAATTAAAATATCATTACAGAAGAACCAAAATTCCTTTTTAGTTATTTGACCACCTCGGTATTGAAGAGAAGAAATGTTAACCTTATTTAGTAAATACATATTTAATGAATAAATCTAGCATGCAGCTGAGGCAGGTGAAACTAAAATATGTCTTTCAAACTTTACCTGGTCCTTTTCATCTGGACATATATTGCTGTTGATCATATAAAAACAGCCATAAACTGGGGGCAGGAAGAAGAAAACTGCCTCATTGAATCATGACTTCTTGATACTAACATGCTCACATGTCTTCTATTATGTTTCTTCAGCTTTTTTGCACTTTCCAGTCCCATTGTTCAATGGCGTGGCAACCCTAGTGCCTAATTCTCTCATGATGCAACTTCTTGCTAATTTTATAATCCTGATTACACCTGTGCTGGCTGTGATTTTTCCTGGCCAGTCTCATAGCTGACTCTTACCTGCCATGAATACCGACAATCATATTTACCCAGATATTTGCTTTTCTGACCAGTTACTATTTATGGCCTATACCGATCTGAGTTAACCTTACTAACCCCATGTGTGATTGACTTCCAAACACTCAGACAGAAAGCTGAAGAGCCTTCTGGGGAATGTAATCTTTTAATCTGACATGACTTGGACCCTTGATTCTTTCTTTATTTTTTTTTTTTTGTAGGTTTTCCAAATACCTTTAATCACCTGTCAGGACTGATAGTAACTATCAAACTGTATCCTAAACATACATGACAGGAATAGTGTGTATGTGCATAGGTGTATTTTTCCTAAATTTGCATTAATGAATCTCTATCCACTTTGTATGTTTCTCTACCTAGCTTTACCTGCAGGTAATATTTCATTAGGGACCTGAATAGAAGAACTTCAAAGAAATATGTCAGTTTAAAAACATTGGTCATAGGAAGTGATCAAAGACAGTATTTCAAAACTTTCCTTTTAGGATACCTTTAAATTGCCACTTTTTTCTTTTGGCATTTTTGAATTGTGTTTCGTAAATGTACAGATGTTGCTTTGTACAAATATACTAAACGTCTGAAATGGGACAAGGAGATTTCTTGACAGATTCATGAATAAAAAGACATGTCACTTTCTGACATTTTATTCTCTTAAATTTTGTAGCTGCCCATTTAACTTCTTTTAAGAAATCTGTTTCTTTCAAACTATTACCAAGAATTTTTGTTCAGAAGTATCATCTAGATGACAGAAATTTTAAGATGCCTTATGTTAAATTGCCAAGTATATTGGTGCCTTGGAGAAAACAGACTAATATGTAACTTTTTTTTGAGTTAAGAAATGAAGAGTTAATGGGATCAGCTTATTATGTAAAGTTATGTATATACATTGTAGTAGTTTTGAATAATTCACTCAGCAAATATTTTCAACATTTACTTTTTTTAATAATTTTAGGTGTCCAGCAAAGTGATTCAGTAATACATGTACATATATCTATTCTTTTTCAGGTTCTTTTCCCATACAGGTTATTACAGACTATTGAGTAGAGTTCCCTGTGCTATACCGTAGGTCCTTGTTGCTTATCTATTTTATATATAGTAGTGTGTATATGTCAATCCCAACCTCCTAATTTATCACCCCCTCACCTTTCTACTTTGATAACCATGAGTTTGTTTTCTAAGACTATGAGTCTGTTTCTGTTTTGTAAATAAGTTCATTTGTATCATTTTTTTAGATTCCACATATAAGTGATATCACATGACATTTGTCTTTCTCTTTCTGACTTACTTCACTAAGTATGATAATCTCTAGGTCCATCCGTGTTGCTGCACATGGCATTATTTCATTCTTTTTTATGGCTGAGTAATATTCCATTGTATATATGTACCACATCTTTATCCATTCATCTGTCGATGGACATTTAGGTTGCTTCCATGTCTTGGCTGTTGTGAATAGTGCTGCTGTGAACATAGGGGTGCATGTATTTTTTCGAATTGCAGTTTTCTCTGGATATATGCCCAGGTGTGGGATTGTTGGATAATGGTAGCTCTATTTTTAGTTTTTTAAGGAACCTCCATAATGTTCTCCATAGTGGCACCAATTTATATTCCCACAAACAGTGTAGGAGGATTCTCTTCTCTTGACACCCTCTCTAGAATTTATTGTTTGTAGATTTTTGATGATGGCCATTCTGACCAGTGTGAGGTAATGCCTCATTGTAGTTTTGATTTGCATTTCTCAATGATTAGTGATGTTGAGCATCTTTTCATGTGTTTTTGGCCATCTGGATGTCTTCTTTGGAGAAATGCCTACTTAGATCTTCTGCCCATTTTTTGATTGGGTTGTTTGTTTTTGACATTGAGCTGCATGAGAGCTGTTTGTATATTTTGGAGATTAATCCCTTGTCAGTGTTATCCTTGGCAAATATTTTCTCCCATTCTATGGGTTGTCTTTTTTTGTTGTTGTTTATGGTTTCCTTTGCTGTGCAAAAGCTTTTAAGTTTAATTAGGTCCCATATGTTAATTTTTGTTATTTTCATTACTCCTGGAGATGGATTCAAAAAATTTTTCTACGATTTATGTCAAAGAGTGTTCTGCCTATGTTTTCCTCTAAGAATTTTATAGTATCTGGTCTTACATTTAGGTCTTTAATCCATTTTGAGTTTATTTTTGCGTATGGTGTTAGAGAATGTTCTAATTTCATCTTTTTACATGTGGGTGTCCAGTTTTCCCAGCACCACTTATTGAAGAGACTGTCTTTTCTCCATTGTATATTCTTGCCTCTTTTGTCTTAGATTAATTGACTGTAGCTGCATGGGTTTATTTCTGGGCTTTCTATCATTTTCCATTGATCTATAAGTCTCTCTTTGTGCCAGTACCATACTTTTTTTTATTACTGTAGCTTTGTATTATAGTCTGAAGTCAGGGAGCCTGACTCCTCCAGTTCCATTTTTCTTTCTCAAGATTCCTTTGGCTATTCAGGGTCTTTGGTATTTCCATAACAATTTTAAGATATTTTGTTCTAGATATGCAAAAAAATGCCATTGGTAGTTTGAGAGGGATTGCATTTAAACTGTAGATTGTCTTGGGTAGTACAGTTATTTTGACGGTATTGATTCTTCCAACCCAAGAGCATTGTATATCTTTCCATCTTCTTGTGTCATCTTTGATTTCTTTCATCAGTGTCTTACAGTTTTAGGAGTACAGGTCTTTTGCCTCCTTAGGTATGTTTATTCCTAGGTATTTTATTCTTTTTGTTGCAATGGTAAATGGGATTGTTTTCTTAATTTCTCTTTTTGATCTTTTGTTGTTAGTGTATAGAAATGCGGGATATTTTTGTGTATTAATTTCATATCCTGCAACTTTACGGAATTCATTGATGAGCTCTAGTACTTTTCTGGTAACATCTTTGGGATTTTCTATGTACGGTATCATGACATCTGCAAACATTGACAGTTTTACTTCTTTTCCAATTTGGATTACTTTTATTTCTTTTCTTCTCTGATTGAAATGGCCAGGACTTCCAAAACTATGTTGCATAAAAGTGGCAAGAGTGGACATCCTTGTCTTGTTCCTGATCTTAGAGGAAATGCTTTCAGCTCTTCCTCATCGAGTATGATGTTAGCTGTGGGTTGGTCATACATGGCTTTTATTATGTTGAAGTATATTTCCTCTATGCCCACTTTCTGGAGAGTTTTTATTATAAATGGGTACTTAATTTTGTCAAAAGCTTTTTCTGCATCTATTGAAATGATCATATGGTTTTTATTCTTCAGTTTGTTAATGTGGTGTATCACACTGATTGATTTGCAGATATTGAAAAATCCTTCCATCCCTGGAATAAATCCCACTTGATAATGGTGTATGATCCTTTTCATGGATTGTTGGATTTGGCTTGCTAGTATTCTGTTGAGGACTTTTGCAACTATGTTCATCAGTGATATTGACCTGTAATTTTCTTTTTTTGTGGTTTCTTTGTCTGGTTTTTGTATCAGGGTGATGGTGGCCTCATAGAATAAGTTTGGGAGTGTTCCTTCCTCTGCACCTTTTGTTGTGGTGAGAAGTGAAGAGTTAATCAGACTGGCTTATTATGTAAATTTATGTATATACATTGTGGTAGTTTTGAATAATTCACTCATCAAATATGTTTGGCATTTATTTTTTATTATAAAAGCTATTTTTATCTGTTTGTATTAATTTGGTGTTGCATAGACTGTTTATTAGACTCATCTAGCCTTGTGAAAAAGTTTAAAGCACTACAATCTGATCATGACCTGGAAGTAATCCTGCCTTACAAGTTGTAGATTACTCCCATAAACCCTTTTTTCATCATTTTTAAAATGGTTGGGATATCACAACAGAAAAAACTTGTATAGAATTAAAAATTGATTATTGAAATTAATTATCCATAAAATAGTTAATTCAGTGAATTAATTTGCTCATCAACTACTTATGCATGTTTTTCCAGCTTATCTTAGTTTTGAGAGATAGAAATTTGTCCAAGTTCCAACACTTGTTCTCCATTTCACCTGTGCATTGCTTTATCATAGTTCCTATCACACTGAATTTAACTTGCTTATGTGTTTTCTTCTCTTTTACACTAGATGACAAATTGCCTGCAGGTAAGGATCAGATAGGAAACTCTGTTGGGCCTGGATTTAATGGGTTTAGGTTCAAGGAATATGAAAAATTTAAGCCATAGCTTTTGTAGAGGAGAAAACCAGTGCTGGGATGAAGAAGAGCCTCCCTGAATAAATGAGTAGTTGCCCTCAAGTGAGATAAGAAATTCCCAGGATCAAGCTCAAGAACCAAAATGCTTGGGGAAAATATTACTCCACCCCATCATATTCTCACATTCCTTGAATGTGGTATATTCAGCCATGTAAAACGTAGTTTTAGATATATGTCTGGATCTTTTTATGGAAGTAATATTTATTTTCATAAAAGTAATGCGAAGATTTATTGGTGGGAGAAAATTGATGGAATGGGTAGCATTTTTGATGTACTATCTGGTCTTATTTTGTTCCTCTTGTTTCCTTCTATTTGCTAACATTTTTTTTACTGTTTACTAAGTAATATTTGTTGCCTTAGGAAGTTGTATGATAAAGTGAAGAAAGAGCTTGCATGGTAGAATGCACTAGAAGATCTGCTATTTAAGCCTAAGCATCATGATACCAGTCCATGATATTAAACACTACTAAGTAATGTCTCCTATCAGAACGTGTAAGGCAACCAAATGATGTGTATTAGAGCTAACTTTACTAAAAAACAATATCCTGGCTGTCACAAATCTGCATATGAGTGACAAAGAATATTTACTGTAGTTCAGTGGAAATATGAAAGTGATCAGGAAAGACAACATGAAATCAAGAAATTTGAGTTGGCCGTCAAGATCATCAAAGATGGAGAGCAATTTACATAGGTTGAGAAATGAGAACATATATTAAATAAAGTTTAAAAGGTACATTGTGGTCAAATTATAGAAGTTTTGAATCCTGTATGAGCTTTTTACATTGGTCGTTGAAAGACTTTGAAAAGTGTAAGGTCACAAAGTTGAATATAATGTGAGATGAACAGGTAAGATGAACATGAAACTTACAGCCCAGTTTTTGAGACTGCAAGGATCTATTCTTGATAATTACAGTAGTCAAAATTGAGAGTATCCCAGGCAAACTGGAATGTATGGTCACCCAAATTATAGAACATGGTGTGCATTAAGGATGCACTTAAGAGGATGGAAGCAGGAAAAGTGAACAGTGACATTGTCTAGATATGAAATATGAGGGCCTCGACTACAATGATAATAGGGAGGATAAAATGAAAGCAAACAATTCAAAGGCACATGTAAAGACAAATGGATAGTATTTAGTGTTTGCTTGATGTGGTTACAAGAATGGGTAAAAATGATGCCTATTTTGGCTGGATATGTCTAAAAGAATATATCACTCTTAAAAATTAGTAAGTCTATACTACTAGCTTCAATGTTAACATGTGTCAGAGAAAATGAAAGAAAATGGTATGTATAGAATGTTATGGAATTCTAATGCAAAGATACCATTGAATTTTACAAACTGAACTGAAATGTTTTACTAGACAATGAGGGCAAAGGACTAAGTTGTATTTATTGTTTTGTCCACCAAAATCTAGTTCAGTCCATGGCACATAGTAAGCATTTCATTGATATTGTTTTGATTAACCTTAAAAGGAAGTTTCTACTTAAAACTCCATTTTTAATGTTATCTAGCCTAGGAAATAAATTATAATACTCCTAATAAGGTGTATTAGAGAACAATTTTATTGTGATAATAATTCAATTCACAAACCTCATCCCAAAGCTTACTGCCCCAGGTACATCATGGAAGAGTGAATAACATCCATTTCTAATAAATGAAATAAAGTCATCCAGTGTCTTTACTAAATCAGGATAAATGACAAGGCTATGGGACAGAAGAAAATCAATTAAGCCCATTGATATTGTTTTAGCTCACCTAATAATTATGACAAAAATACCATGAAATCAAAAACGTATAACCATTAATGCCTTTAATTTATCTAATTTTATTCTGAAAGGGAAAATAAGAAATAAAAAAACGGCTTCATAAAACCACTGATGCAAAAGCATTAAGAAACATGAATTCCCCTTAGATGAATTGCCAAACCCCTATTCTTTGCTTTGAGACTCTCCCTAAAGTATTTATGTAGGAGAATAAACCAATTTTCATGGCTTGGTTAATATTATTTTTAGAGGAAGGAAGTTCATCTACTAACATAGTGAAACAAATCCTCCCATTGGCAAAGAAAATAATTCAAAATTACTGTACATTATAGACATCTCTTGTAATTGCCATTTACTTTCTTAGGGTAGTATTTTAATTAATGCCTTATTAGATTATAGTTGCATAGTTCTGGACATATATAGGATTTTTTTTTTTTTTAAGGAATTCCTTTATTTTTATTTTTTATTTATTTATTTTTGGCTGTGTTGGGTCTTCGTTTCTGTGCAAGGGCTTTCTCTAGTTGCGGCAAGTGGGGGCCACTCTTCATCGCCGTGCGCCGGCCTCTCACTATCGCGGCCTCTCTTGTTGCGGAGCACAAGCTCCAGACGCGCAGGCTCAGTAGTTGTGGCTCACGGACCTAGTTGCTCCGCGGCATGTGGGATCTTCCCAGACCAGGGCTCGAACCCATGTCCCCTGCACTGGCAGGCAGATTCTCAACCACTGCGCCACCAGGGAAGCCCTATAGGATATATTGAAGGCTCAACCTGACCTACTTTGGAGGAAGAAAAAGCAGTGTTGATCAAGTATATGATGAGAATTCACTTTCATACATCAACCTTAACCAGTAGACAGTACTGAACCTCTGAAGAGCTTTTGTGCCAGCTTCATAGCTTCTTGCCTTTACCCATTATTTCAGCCACACAGCATTTATTCTGGGCCGTCTTCAACAAGCTTTATTTGCATCCCTGGTACCTCTTACTTCCTGCCCTAGGTCTTCTCCGGAGACATGGTATAGGGAGGCAGCTGGGAATCCTGCAGAAATTGCTTGATCCTCATGAATGTACTCCTTGAAAATGTGTGAGAGTTAACACTTCATAGGGTGACACTTTATCAGTGGGGGATAGGAGCCACCAGATAGCTAAATGCTTCCTTCCTTTGTCCCCTGGGTGGATAGTTTTGAGGTGTAGTTTCTAAGGCTCCCCAGAAATTTTTGGTGGCATCACGTGATGAGTCACCCTTAGTTGCAGTCATTGTCATATCCATCTTTCTATTGGTTTTTCTCCTTTCCTCACTCCAACTTGCTGGCATTCCAAAATAAACTACCTGACTTTAGGTCTTGGTTTCAGGCTCTGCTTTTGCCGAGAGGGTTGGTACTGGTATTAGCCCTAGAAAGCATACCTACAGGATAGGATTTGGGGACTGTATTATTTACTAGTCATCTGACAACAGGGGCCTATTACTGATAGGAAATACTGCTGGACAGCACCACCACGTGAGAGCTTTCAGAATCCTGATCTCTTAGCGTGGCACCTACAGAACATTACATTGGAACAAGGGTCTCAATTTATAATAAGAGACTCTACAATATGCACAAAACCATGGGACCCACTGGTCTTCCCATATATCTCATCATCCAGAAATATCTAGACTGATAGAACCATAGATTGACCTCATAAAGTTTCAGCTAAAATGCCAGCTCAGGGACTGCCACTGAGGGTTAGAGTTCTACCTTCTAGAATGTAGCATAGATGTTGAACCAACGATTGGTATGATGTGCTACATCCTAAAAAACAGTCAGCTGGGAACCAAGAAGTGGAACTAAAATGGGCCCCATTCATCCTAACTTCTACTGGCCTGCACTTGCAGAAACCATGGCCTCAACAGGGCAAGACAATTGAGGGATTCCTTGAGGGATGGTCTGAGTTACATCACCAGAAAAACAACACTGGAACAGCTGATAGGAGAAATGAGAGACCAAGAAATCTAGAACACATGGTGGAGAAGGATAGGAGGAAAATGGTGCATATTAATTAAGGACTCAGAGTGAGTTGGAGGAGCAGGGACTACAATTAGTCATAATGACTGTCTTTCATGAAACCCCATACAGTTTGGATTTGGCTGAAGGGGATTAGGATGGGGGTTAATGGAGAGTAAACACATATCTACATGTCTGAGTGGGGCATGGGTTGGATTGTATAAAATGCCACTTTAAAGCACCTCAAATCCTCTTGGCTTCATCTCATATACTAGCATAGCTGTGGCAACTAATTTTGAGTGGGTAAAGCCTGAGAGTTTCTCATGTCAAGCATATATTCTGAACCTCTTGCTTCTTACCCAAGTTCTTCTCTGATGCCTTGACATAAGAACTTGCAGGAAACTCATGTCTCTCACACATACACAATTTGGAAGTACTACAGAGTTTATATCCCGGGAGCAATCTTTTATTCCACTAGGAGAGAGAATGACAATAAAGCTTCCCTTTTTTATCCTTGGAGGGAATGGTTTGGAGATACTTTTCCTAAGACTCCGCAACAGGTCCCAGCAACGCTGAGAATTGATCACACACGGTGATAGCTAAGTCAATAATACACCAGGACATTAACTTCCCCTCCTTCCCTGTGCCACTCTTCCAGTCTCTCATTTTCTGTTCCAATAGACAGGTTTTTGTCTCAGACATTGTTATATGGGTACCTAGCTTAAGAAAAAACATTAGTAAAGAAAGCAATTCATTCTGGTGTTAGAGGGGAAAAAAGCAACAGCTAGATCTAGACAAAATTTTGAAGTAGAAGAATTTGCCTTTCATGTTTGCTTGTTTTCCTCTTGAGAATCATTCTGTAATTATTATCATTAATGTGCTGGGATCCCATGCTCTGCGTTTCATTGCTACTGACAAGTAAATGACATATCTGTTAACATATTTGTAGAAAACAATATATAGGTCAATATGCAAAATGACTTTAGTTTTAATGATATATCACTATCTTCTAATACCTACCTATAACTCAAGAAATTTATTCCTGGGTTTGCCTAAAAAGTACAATATTAATTTGTCATTGAAATAGAAAAATCATGTTTTATGATTTTTATATTGGTAATTTTTGCTCTGATTTAGTAAAATTGTAAAAGTTCATTTAATTATTCAGCCTAAGTTGTTTATGCTTAACTGTGTCTACTACAACACTGTTTTTTTTTTTTAAACATCTTTATTGGAATATAATTGCTTTACATTGTTGTGTTAATTTCTGCTGTATAACAAAGTGAATCAGCTATACGTATACTTATATGCCCATATCCCCTCCCTCTTGCATCTCCCCCCACCTTCCCTATCCCAACCCTCTAGGTGGTCTCAAAGCACCGAGCTGATCTCCCTGTGGTATGCAACTGCTTCCCACTAGCTATCAATTTTACATTTGGTAGTGTATATATGTCCATACCACTCTCTGACGTAGTCCCAGCTTACCCTTCCCCCTCCTCCTGTCCTTAAGTCCATTCTCTACGTCTGCGTCTTTATTCCTGTCCTGCCCCTAGGTCCTTCAGAACCATTTTTTTGATTCCATATATATATGTTAGCATAAGGTATTTGTTTTTCTCTTTCTGACTTACCTCACTCTGTATGACAGATTCTAGTCCATCCACCTCACTACAAATAACTCAATTTCGTTTCGTTTTTATGGCTGAGTAATATTCCATTGTATATATGTGCCACATCTTCTTTATCCATTCATCTGTCGATGGGCACATAGGTTGCTTCCATGTCCTGGCTATTGTAAATAGTGCTGCAATGAACATTGTGGTACATGACTCTTTTTGAGTTATTTCATTTCTTTTTACGGCTGAGTAATATTCCATCATATATATGAGCCACATCTTCTTTATCTATTCATCTGTCGATGGACACTTAGGTTACTTCCGTGTGCTGGCTACTGTAAATAGTGCTGCAATGAACATTGGGGTGCATGTGTCTTTTTGAATTATGGTTTTCTCAGGGTATATGCCCAGTAGTGGGATTGCTGGGTCATATGTTAGTTATATTTTTAGTTTTTTAAGGAACCTCCATACTGTTGTCCATAGTGGCTGTATCAATTTACATTCCTACCAACAGTGTAGGAGAGTTCCCTTTTCTCCACACCCTCTCCAGCATTTAGTGTTTGTAGATTTTTTGATGATGGCCATTCTGACGGGTGTGAGGTGATACCTGATTGTAGTTTTGATTTGCATTTCTCTAAAGATTAGTGATGTTGAGCATCCTTTTATGTGTTTGTTGGCAATCTGTATATCTTCTTTGGAGAAATGTCTATTTAGGTCTTCTGCCCATTTTTGGATTGGGTTATTTGTTTTTTTGATATTGAGCTGCATGAGCTGCTTGTATATTTTGAAGATTAAACCTTTGTCAGTTGTTTCATTTGCAAATATTTTCTCCCATTCTGAGAGTTGTCTTTTGGTCTTGTTTATGGTTTCCTTTGTTGTGCACAAGCTTTTAAATTTCATTAGGTCCCATTTGCATATTTTAGTTTTTATTTCCATTTCTCTAGGAGGTGGGTCAAAAAGGATCTTGCTGTGATTTATGTCATTGAGTGTTCTGCCTATGTTTTCCTCTAAGAGTTTTATAGTGTCTGGCCTTATATTTAGGTCTTTAATCCATTTTGAGTTTATTTTTGTGTATGGTGTTAGGGAGTGTTCTAATTTCATTCTTTTACATGTAGCTGTCCAGTTTTCCCAGCACCATTTATTGAACAGACTGTCTTTTCTCCATTGTATATTCTTGCCTCCTTTATCAAAGATAAGAAATTAAAGATGATACAAACAGATGGAGAGATATAACATGTTGTTGGATTGGAAGAATCAGCATTGTGAAAATGACTATACTACCCAAAGCAATCTTCAGATTCAATGCAATCCCTATAAAACTACCAATGGCATTTTTCACAGAAGTAGAATACAAATTTTCACAATTTGTATGGAAACACAAAAGACCCCGAATAGCCAAAGCAATCTTGAGATACAACACTCTTTTGTTCTAAATCCAGTCATTAAAAATCTAAGGATAGTGCTGTGCAACTATGTATGTACAAGCATTTTTTGTTTCTTCCATTTGCCTGTACTCTTCACATCATTTTTTTTTATAATATGGAATAATTTTCAAGTTGGAAAAGATAAAACTAAGTTAGAATGTGAAAATAAAGTGCCCATGGCTGTTTGGTGTGAGAGTAACAATCATAACTGGGAGTGAACATTTTCTGCCATTTGCTTCATTTTTATGATTACTCATGGCTAAATCGTTGTGTTTAAAGTTGTAGATGCAGGAGTTCTGCCTCTAAACTTGTAGAAGTGACAATGATGAAGAAGTTTGTAGTAGAAAAGTAAATACTTTCACAAAACATAAAGAAGCATAAAGAAGAAAAATAAAATATAATTGGTTAATACTTGAGGCTATAGGGTGTACCACCTATCTCTTTATCAGTGTTCTAAATCTTTTTACATTTGTTGGCTCTATGTTCCTTTCGTTTTTTCATTCTTTTAATTGAAGTATAGTTGATTTACAATAACAGTTTCAGGTGGACAGCATAGTGATTCAGTATTTTTACAGATTATACTCCATTAAAAGTTATTACAAGATAATGGCTATAATTCCCTGTGCATTGTATACTTGTTGCTTATCTATTTTATGCATTTTAGTTATACATTATAATTTGTGTCTCCTAATCTCACACCCGTAACGTGCCCCTCCCCCCTTCCCTTTCCCCTTTGGTAACCACTAGTTTGTTTTCTATATCTGTGAAAACAAACTATCTCTTTGTTTTCTATTTTTGTTTTGCATATACATACGTTTGTATTTTTTTTTAGATTCCACATACAAGTGTATTCGTACAGTATTTCTTTCTCTGTCTGACTTATTTCACTAAGCAATTTGTTTCTAAGCAATTTATTTCTCTAGGTTCATCCATGTTTGCTGTCAGTGGCAGAATTTCATTCTTTTTTATGGCTGAGTAATATTCCATTATACATATATACCACATCTTCTTTATCAATTCATCTGTTGATGGACGTTTAGGTTGCATCCATATCTTGGCTATTGTAAATAATGCTGCTATGAATGTTGGGGGTGCATGTATTTTTTTTTGATTTAGTGTTTTCATTTTTCTAGCTATATACCCAAAAGTGGAATTACTGGATCACATGGTAGTTCTATTTTTAGTTTTTGGAGGAACCTCCATACTGTTTTCCATAGCAGCTGCACAAATTTACATTCATACCAACAGTGTACATGGGTTCCCTTTTCCTCACATCCTTGCCAACATTAGTCATTTGTAGACTTTTTGATGATAGCCTTTCTGCAGTTGTGAGGTGACACCTCATTGTTGTTTTGATCTGCATTTCTCTAATGATTACTGATGTTGAGCATCTTTTCTGGTGCCTGTTAGCTATCTGTATGTCTTCTTCGGAAAAATGTCTTGGCCACGTTGGGTCTTTGTTGCTGTGCGCGGGCTTTCTCTAGTTGCGGCCAGTGGGGGCTACTCTTTGTTGCAGTGGGCGGGCTTCTCATTGCAGTGGCTTCTCTTGTTGCGGAGCATGGCCTATAGAGCACAGGGTCAGTAGTTGTGGCGCATGGGCTTAGTTGCTCCGCGGCATGTGGGATCTTCCAGGACCAGGGATTGAACCTGTTTCCCCTGCGTTGGCAGGCTGATTCTTAACCACTGTGCCACGACGGAAGTCCTGGAAAAATGTCTATTCAGGTCTTCTGCCATTTTTCGATTGGATTGTATTTTTTTTGATACTGAGCTGTATGAGCTGTTTATATATTTTGGGTACTAACCCTTTGTCCGTCATATCATTTACAAATTTTTTCTCCCAGGTTCTTTTTATTTCATTTACATGAATTCCTTTGCCTTGCAAAAGCTTTTAAATTTAATTAGGTCCCATTTGTTTATTTTTGCTTTCATTTCTTTTACCTTAGCAGCCAGATCCAAAAAAATTGTTGCTATGATTTATGTAAAAGAGTGTTTGCCTCTGTTCCCTTCTAGGGGTTTTATGATTTCAGGTCTCACATTTAGTTCTTTAATCCATTTTGTGTGTATTTTTGTATAAGGTATGAGGAAATGTTCTAATCCCATTCTTTTACATGTAGCTGTCCACTTTTCCCAGCACCACTTATTGAGTACTATCTTTTCTCCATTGTATATTCTTTATTCCTTTGTTGTAGATTAATTGACCATAGGTATGTGGGTTTATTTCTGTGCTCTCCAGTCTGTTCTGCTGATCTACATACCTGTTTCTGTGCCAGTACCATACTGTTTTGAATACTGTTTGTTTGTAGCTTTGTAATATATTAGTATAGTCTGAAGTCTAGGAGCATAATACCTCCAGCTTTGTTCTTTTTTCTAAAAATTGCTTTGGCAATTTGGGGTATTTTGTGGTTCCATCTGAATTGTAGGATTATTTTTTCTAGTTCTGTGAAAAATGTCCTGGGTATTTTGATAGGGATTGCATTAAATCTGTAGATTGCTTTGGGTAGAATGTTCATTTTAACAATATTAATTCTAATCCAAGAGTATGTGATATCATTTTATTTTTTGTATCATCAATTTCCTTCACCAATGTTTTGTAGTTTTCAGAGTATAAGTCTTTCACCTCCATGGTTACATTTATTCCTAGGTATTTTATTCTTTCTGATGAGATTTTAAATGGGATTTTTTTTTTTTTTTAGTTTCTCTTTCTGATATTTTATGATTAATGTACAGTAAAGCAACAGATTTCTGTATATTAATATTCTGTCTTGCAACCTTGTTGAAGTCATTGATTAGTTCTAATAGTTTTTGGGCGGAGACTTTAGGGTTTTCTATAAAAAGTATCATGTAATCTGCAAAAAGTGACAGTTTTACTTCTTTCCTTCCAATTTGGATGCTTTTATTTCTTTTTCTTGTCTGATTGTTGTGTCTAGGACTTTCAATACTAAGTTAAATAGAAGTGGTGAGAGTGGGCACCCTTGTCTTGTTCCTGAATTTAGAGAAAAGACTTTCAGCTTTTCACTGTTGAGTACGATGTTAGCTGTGTGTTTGTCAGAAATGGCCTTTATTATGTTGAGATGTATTCCATTTATATCAACTTTGATGAGAACCTTTATAATGAATGGATGTTGAATTTTGTCAAATGCTATTTTTAGGCCTATTGAGATAATAATGTGATTTTTATACTGCTTTTTGTTAATGTGGTGTATCACATTGACTGATTTGCAAATGTTGAACCATCCTTATATCCTTGAAATAAATCCCACTTGATCATGATATATGACCCCTTTTATATATTGTTGGATTCGGTTTGCTGATATTTTGTTGAGAATTTTTTATCTATATTCATCAAAGATATTGGCCTGAAATTTTCTTTTTTTGTAGTCTTTATTTGGTTTTGGTATCAGGGTAATGGTGGCATCATAGAATGAATTTGGGAGTGTTCCCTTCTCTTCAATTTTTTTGAATAGTCTGAGAGGATAGGTATTAGTTCTTCTTTATATGTTTGGTAGAGTTCCCCTGTGAAGCCATCCAGTTCTAGACTTTTTTTGCTGAGAGTTTTTTGATTACTGATTCAATTTCATTACTATTGATTCATCTATTCAGATTATCTATTTCTTCCTGATATAGTCTGGGAGATTGTATGTTTCTAGGAATTTATCTACTTTTTTTCTAGGTGTCCAATTTGTTGGTATATAACTTTTCATAGTATTCCCTTATGCTTTTTTAGTTATCTCTGTGGTATTGGTTTTTATCTATCCTCTTTCATTTCTTATTTTTTTTGGGGGGGGGGTCCTCTCTCTTTTCTTCTTGGTGAGCCTGGGTAAAGGTTTATCAGTTTTGTTTATGTTTTAAAAAAATTCATGTTTTATGGATATTTTCTGTAGTTTTTTAAAATATATTTTATTCATTTACTCTCTGATCTTTATTATTTCCTCTCATCTGATGACTTGGGGCCTTCTTTGTTTTTCTTTTTCTAATTCCTTTAGATGTTAGGTAGGTTGTTTGTTTGAGATTTTTCTTGTTTCTTGAGGAAGGCCTGTATTGCTATAAGCTTCCCTCTTAGAACTACTTTTGCTGTATCCCATAGATTTTGAAGTGTTGTATTGCATTATTTGTCTCAAGGTATTTTCTGATGTCATCTTTGATTTCTTCATTGACCCATTAATTTTTTAGTTGCACATTACATCTCCTCATGCTTGTCCTTTTCTCATTTTTATTTCTGTAATTGATTTCTACTTTCATATCGTGTGGCTGGAGAAAATACTGATATAATTTCTGTTTTCTTGAATTTGTTGAGGCTTATTTTATGGCCTAGCATATGATCTATACTGAAAAACTTTCCATGATGTGTACTCTGCTAGTTTGGATGTAATGTTCTGTAAATATCTATTAAGTTCACTTGATCTATTGTGTCATTTAAGACCATCAACGTAAGTGAGGTGTTAAAGTCCCCTACAATTTTATATTGTTTTTCAATTTATCACTTTATGTCTGTTAGTATTTGCTTTATATACTTAGGTGCTCCTGAATTGGGTGCATATATGTTAATGAGTGTAATATCCTCTTGTATTGATCCCTTTATCATTATAATGCCCTTTTTTGTCTTTTGTTAAAGCTTTTGTTTTAAAGTCTATTTTGTCTGATATGAGTGTTGCCACCCCTGCTTTTTCTTGTCTTTTCCGTTTGCATGAAACATCTTCTTCCATCCCCTAACTTTCAGTCTGTGTGGTTCTTTATCACTGAAGTTTAGCTCTTTTAAGCTCTTCTAAGGGTCTTTTTTAAAAAAATCCAATCAACCACACTATGTTTTGATTGGAGCATTTAGTCCATTGACATTTAACGTAATTATTGATAGGTATGTACTTATTAGCCTTTTAGTACTTGTTTTCTGGTTGATTTGTGGTTCTTCTCTGTTCATTTCTTCTTTTTGTTTCTTCCCTTGTGGTTTGATAATTTTCTTTAGTAGTATTCTCGTGTTCTTTTCTTCTTGGTTTTTGTATTTCTATTGTAGGTTTTTTTTATTTTTGGTTACCATGGGTTTCATATATGTTGAACTGTATCTATAATTATTGTTTGAAACTAGTAGATATTTAAGTTAAAACACATTCTAAAAGATCTATATTTTAACCCCCTCCTCCACCTTTTATGTTTTTCATGGCATATTTTACATCTTCATGCTTATTCATTAACTGTTTATTGTATTTATAGTTACTTTTACAATTTTTGTCTTTTAATCTATGTACTGGCTTATTTAAGTGGTTGATCCTCTGTCCTTACTATATATTTGCCTTTCCTAATGGGATTTTCCCTTTCCTATAGATTCTTGCTTCTTTTCCATTTTGAGAAGACCCTCTAACATTTCTGTCAGGGTAAGTTTAGTATTGATGAACTCTTTTATTTATTGTTTGTCTGAGAAGTTCTTTATCTCCTCTTCTATTCTAAATGATAACCTTGTTGTGTAGAGTGTCCTATGTTGCAGGATTTTCCCTTTTAGCACTTTGAATATATCATACCACTCCCTTCTGGCCTTTAAAGTTTCTGCAGAGAAATCAGCTGATAGTCATATGGGGATTCCCTTGTAACTGACTATGTTTTTCTCTTGCTGCCTTTAGAATTCTCCCTCTTTAACTTTTGCCTTACTAATTGTGATATGTTTTGCTATGAGTCTGTTTGCATTGATCTTGTTTGAGACCCTCTGTGCTTCATGTACCTGGATATCTGTTTCTTTCTCAGATTTGGGAAGTTTTCACCATAATCTCCTCAAACACATTGCAATCCTCTTCTCTCTCTCCTCTCCTTCTGGGACCCCTATAATACAAATGTTGGAATGCTTAATGTTATCCCAGAGATCTCTTAAATTGCTTTCACTTTTTAAAATGTTTTTTTTTTTCTCTTTTTGCTCTTCTGATTGGATGATTTCCATTATTCTGTCTTCCAGATTACTTGTGCATTGTTCTGTATCACTTAGTCTTCTATTCATTCCTTCTACTGTGTTTTTTATTCCAGCTATTGATTCCTTCATTTCTGATTGAGTCACTTTTATTTTCTAGTTCCTTTTTAAAATGTTCATGGTTTAGATCAATTCTTTCCCTAATTCAGTTAACATTTTTATTACCAGTGTTTTGAATTCTTTATCTGGTAAAGTGTTTATTTCTGTTTCATTATTTATATTTTAGGTGCTTTGTCCCACTCTTTCCATTGAGAGTAGTTCCTCTGCCTTTTCATTTTGCTTAACTTTCTCTGCCTCTATGAATTTAGGTGAAACTGTTACCTATTGTGGTCTTAAAGTGGTGTTCTTTGGTGGGAGCATCCCTATACAGACTTTGTGTGCCCAGTGCCTTTGTTAGGAGATTTGGATTTGACATGGACACAAGTCACATCTTCCTCAGGGTGTGTGGCGTTTATCACCTTGGTAGGGAGTGAAGCTGGAGATGGAGGGGCTAGAGGCAATGCCAGGTGTGAGATGGGACTTCCCCTCTGCTCAGTGGCCATCACCACCCTGTCCAGGGTGGGGTCTGATCCCAAGCTGCTGGAGCAGAAGCCCAGAGGGTCAAGCCCGAGATGGCTCTTTTCCTGATAAGTTTGTGCTTTTCCCTCTCCCTGCACTGGAAACTTTACCTCAGAGGAGGGGAGGACCAAAGCAAGTGTTGCCTGTGCACAGATAGAGGTTCAATGTATTGCCTGTGTAGGCATCCATGGCTCCATTCAGACACATTCTCAGGTGCAATCTCCCTTTGTCCCTCACAGCCAATCACTTTCCCCTGCCTCTGCCACCTTACCCCGTTGTGGAACCACTCAGTGGGGCTGGCAGGGGCCTGCATGGTCTCTTGGCATGTATTGGAATGTTAGATGTGGTGGGGCATCTGCCATCAGAGATCTGGATGGCTTCTAAGGTGCAGCTTGAGTAAGCTCTAACAATGGCTACTACTGCCCCAGCTGAGCTCCATTTCAGGACCAGGTCACCTCTGTCTCACAGTCAAGTCCTTTCTCTGGTCATAGCTCCCCCAGATCCAGTGCTGCACTGTGGCATGGAGTGAGCCAGCCTGAAGCATTTGCTAGGCTCAGGCTTGGATGGATGGTGAAGTACTTGCAGTAAACACGGTGGCCACTAGAGCAGACCTTTCTCCATTCTGCCTCAGGGTCTAGCCAGCCCATGCGTGCCCCTCATGATTGGAGTCCAGGGTTTCCCCAGCTATTCTATATGTCACAGCCTTCCTCCAACCAGCCAAGGGGCTTGTCTCCTCCACCCAGGACCCCAGGATGGGGACACCTAATCTGTGGCTCAACCTGCTCACTCCTCAGGGCAGGTGTCCCGCATGGAATTTCCCTTTTCCTTTGAATCCTTTTCCAGGGGCACAGGTCCTAACTTGATCACTTTTATTCCTTTTCTACCTGATTATGTGTGTCTCTTTCTGACAGCCTTGGTTGTACAGGGGTCTTTCTGCCAATTTCCAGTTAGCTTTCAGTGAGAATTTTTTCATATGGAGATATATTTTTGATGTGGGGAAAGGTGAGTTCCACATCCTCTTACTCTGCCCTCTTGATCTCCTCTTAGGTCTGTGTTTCTTGAAGCTGTGGGAATTATAAGTTCACATTAGTTTGGCAATTAATACTTTTCAGGTGTCTTCATATAGTTTGCATACATTGTCTCATTCCTTAAAAAGCACAACAAATACATGTTAATAATTGTGAAAGCTGGGTATCAACTAGATTATGTGACTCTACCTAAGGACTCAGCTCCTATTCAATCAGTGAATAGCTAACATCAGTGTTTTTTGTCCTTCTTGTATGTAATTTGCCTCCATTTACTTCATGACCAGAGTAATTTAAAAATTTTTCTTATTTACATAGTTCACCATTGTCCTTTAATGAATGCAAAAAAAAAAACAGTTGAATACATTGTAATTTATTAACGAGCTATGTGTATCCCTCTATGCATATTCTCAAAATTGCTAAATCAGTGGGTTTAATAAAGAGAAAGACAGTTATGGTCAAGGGGCTGATTCCCTGGTGAGACTAAAATTATCAGAGCTTTTTCAAACTGCAAAATCAAGCATGAGTTAAAATATCATTATTCATTTATTACATGATTGTGCTGAAGAAATATGAAAAGAATGGGGATATTTATTATTAATAGACATAATACACGAGATGGTTTGATAAAACTTGGAATTAAACCAACACTAAGAAAACCAAATGTGAAGACACAAAAAGGCAGGCTATCCTCAAATATTACTACTGACAAGAAGCACTCAGAGACTAAATAATAGTCCTTTATCTTTAACCACCTCATTTATTGGCAGCTTCATCTTTCTAATTCTTCAGGCAAAAAAACTTGCATAATTTTTGACTCCTATCTTTCTCTCAGAACTTACATGTAATCCATTATCTACCTCTGATAGCTCTACATTCACATTTTATGCAGAATCCAGCTGTTCTTCATCTTCACTGTAACTACTCTAATCCAAAAATCTAGCAGTCTTTAGCAGTTTCCTTGATTCGACCCTTGCCCCCTTTAGTCACTTCTAAACAAAGGAAGGCTGTTAAAATGTGTTAGATAATGTTACTTCAACTCAAAACCTTTGGACAACTTCTTATCTCATGCAGAGTAAAAGCTAAATTCATTAAAATGGAATACAGGCCCTAGATGATATTGGTCTGTTGCCCCTTATACACAGCTCTCTATCTTATCCACTATTACTCTCTTTCCATTTCACTGCATTCCACCATTCTGTCCTCTTCTCTTCTGGGACATATCAAGCACACTGAGTCCTCAGGACCTTAGCATTTTCTGTTTGCTCTGCCTAGAATCTTCTTTACTCATGTGGTATGGCTCATTACCCCAGCTCCTTTAAGTCTTCATATAAATGCCACATTCTCATTAAGGCTTGACCTTATTTAAAATTCCAAAATCCCCTGTCAACTCTGCTTATTGACCTTCCTTTATCTTACTCCATTACACTATCACCAGCTTACATATAATATATATTTTACTTATAATATATTTTATAAACTTATTATATATAAGTATATATAAATATATATATACTTATATATAATATTTACATATAATATGTATTTTACTATATTTTATAAACTTATATATAAGTATATATATAAATATATATATAATATATATACTTATATATAATATTTACATATAATATGTATTTTACTATATTCATCTTGTTTATTGTCTGTATCCTTCCATTGTAAAAATGAATAAGGGAAATTTGTTTTCTTCAGTGTTGTCTTTACTATCCAACATATGGTAGGTGCTCAATAAATATTTGTTGAATGGAAGAATGAATAGCATAAGAAAAAGGCCTTCTAAATATTTTGAGGGTAGAATGTTTTCCTCATGGTTGAGCACTTAGAAATTATGAAGGCCTGATCTGAATTCTCCAATTAAATTATATTCATTTTTGGTGGATGAAGCACCTCAAAACTACTCAATAATGAGATTTTTTTATAGTTAAATCTATTTTTCATTTTCTTAATCTGTATCATCTTCTTCCTCTTATTAGTGTAGTGGTGATCTTTACTATCACTACCTGTCACTTCATAGTGTTAATGTGTATGTGAAAAGAATGAAAAATTGAGTTGGCAAAATGATAACTGCAAAGAACTATACAGTTCTTAGCGTAAGTAAGGTGGTCATTGTTTGGGGCTATAGTTGAAAGAATGTAACCTGCATTTAATTTTGGAACTTCTTGGAAAAATCATGAAAATCCTCTGACTTTCTGTCTTTTAAGCTGTACAATAGGAATGTTACTGGTTCTGTTCCACGGACTATGGAAGGAAGGGAAGGAGGGAGGGAGGAAGGAAGGAGGGAAGGAGGAAGGAAGGAAGGAAGAAAGGAAGGGAGGAAGGAAGGAGGGAAGGAGGAAAATTTTAAAACTGAGACTGTTTATGGCAAATGGGTTTTGAGCACCATTTTTGGGGTTTGGAGAATATTCCAGCATACACTCCTCCACAGGATTAATGTAAAATGTGCTTTTCTCTCACACTGCATTATGCTTACACAGCTGTAGTAACTCAATTACCTTTAGCAACCCAACAATAATTTTTGTTATTAAAAGACTTTGTAGACATGAGTACACTATCTTATATAATTATAAAATCTACTATAATCTGTTCTCAATTGCTTTCCCTGAATATATGCAATTCATTCCTTTAATACTGACTCTGGACCATGTCTTCATTTTGATTACCATGCCTTGAAATATTCTCAACATTTCAACTGCATATGGACCCCAAGGGTCTTAAAACAAGTTCATTACTAGGGAAGCATCTCAGCACTATTATACAGAGCAGCATGGTTGAATGGAATTTTCATGATCTTTATATAAGCCTTAAGGAGCATAAATACCTTAGAAGAAAAGTGCACCATGAAACTTGGACACTCTTCTCTACTGTTTATGACAAAGTTTCTTTCTAAATCTGCTTTGTTTTTTGATCAGGACAAATTTAATTTTATGGTACTTTCCAAGTCTTGGTCTTATTTTAAAGAACATTTTGACTTATGTCCTTTATATAGTAGTTCCCAAACAGCATTAAAGTGAATGTAAAATGGTGAAATCAGTATTAGTTCATATCAGTGAGCAAGTATTGCTTCAGATTTTATTCTTTGCACAAATTTTTTTTAAACCCACAAATTTGTCATTCTATCAAGTGGAAGATATTTCTTCCCTCAAGGAATTCCTTGACTACCTCCTCAGTGCTAAGTGTATGTTCTAATAATTGCTCTTCCTCTACTGGGGAAATAAACACGACAAAACTATCATTTTTTTGGAAGTCCTCTCCATGTGGTTTTCTACTCCTCTTTAATCTGAAGATCCGGTCGGACATTGAAAACATTGATGTTAAATATTCTTTCTTTACTCTAAATCCTGCCATCACACTCACTTACTGCAAGTCTCATGTAGATGTTTTATCCAAACACCATTTTCTAGGTATTTCCTAAGTAACTTGACTCTCCGTGTTACTCACACCCATGGTGATAGCCTAAACCTTGCCACCTCCTAGTACAATTACAGATCCTAGTACAAGTACAAGATCAGAAATCTTAACTTTTCAGCTGCTCTCTTGCTGAAAACAACAATTTTCCCACCCAGACTTCTCATACAACAACACACTGTTACACCCACTCTATGAAATTCTACAATCTTCCACTGTATTGATCCTCATATTTTTTCAGGGTCTAAGAGGGGCTTTCTTATTTTCACTTTCCTAGACAGTCTATGACCCTTGATTCATCACCTGAAGCACTTTTTCACCATCACTCTCAAATCTCTCCCATCTCCAGTCCTTCTACTACACCCATCTGACCAAATAAATAAATAAATAAGTAATGGCCTCTCTAACCTTGAATCAATCTTAATATTTATTTTTATTGCTTCTAAGCTTCTAAACTTGGACTAGGTAAAACACCTCAGCCCTGTACACTGGTAACAATAGAAATTCAGGGAACCCACTGTCTTTTTCCCTAAAGCTTTTCTTCTTCTGTTATCTCAGTTAGTAGTACACCTAACTATCCAGTCACCTAGACTGTAAGGAGACAATCTAAATCCTTTCTGTCTCCAAATCTTCACATCATTGTACTCATGAAATTCTAATGATATTTCTTTAAAAGGATTTGACATTTTCACAGATATTTTATTTTTGTTTGTTTTTGTTTTGGCCATGTGGCACGTGGGATCTTAGTTCCCCGACAAGGGATCGTACCTGCCTCCCCTGTATTGGAAGCACAGAGTCTTAATCCCTGGACCACCAGGGAAGTCCCTCTAATGATATTTGTCTCCAAGTTTTCTTAAGTTTGTTTTGTCTTTTTTTCCCCAGCCTTCTACCACTGGCCTATTTCATCCCTTAACATATCTTGTCTAGATTATTGTAAGAGATTTTGAAGTAGTTTTCTTGCCTCCAGTCCTGAAGCTTTATGAACAACACATTCATAACTATATCACTCCTCTGCTTAAAAACCATCAGGTGCCTGCTGCACTGCATTTAGGACTGAGCTAAAAGTACCTTTTCTATGTGTCAGCAATATTTTCGTCTGTATCATAGATCTAAGTATATTATATTGTTATTTTATTCTATAGAATTGCTTATTCCCACTAAATGTAAGTTCTTTGAGAGCTATGATCCTGTCTATTAAACTGTAAGCTGTTAGCAGAACTTCTAAAAAATTTTTTTGGTGGCTAATAAGTATTTGATAAGTAGAATAAATCATCCAGATTACTAATAGCAGAAACCAACCAACTTATATTGCAAGGTATGAAACAAAATGCTAACTCATAAGATTTTATTAATATCTATATAAGTGTGAAAATACAGTGCATATTCAAAATATTATGTCTTTGTTCTGAGTACTTAAGCTTAGATACTTCCATTTGGGTGGATAGTTTGTGTAGGTCAGGGGTAAATTTTGCTTTCTTTAACATATTACTAAATCCAATCACAAAGCTGTTCATTTGACCCTGAATATGTTGTGTCACTTTATATCACTATCAAAAATGTATACTATGAAAAGAATGCAGTGGCAATGTTTACAGATTCTGAGTTTCTGGCTCTTTTATACTTTCTCATTTTCCAGGTAAATACGCATTGGAACTTTCATGGATTCCCACATTATTTACATGTCTCCTGCATGATACATGGGTCAATGAGTGATTATTGCCTATCTAAGTTAAAAGTCATTATACAATTTTAGTTTCATATTTTTAATCAGTGGTTATCAACAGTTTTGTCTCCTCTCCACCCCAGAAGACACTGACAATGTCAGGAGACATTTATGGTTGTCACAACTATGTAGAGGGAGCTAGGAGCTGGGAGCTACTGACATCTAATAGATAGAGCCCAGAGATACTACTAAACATCCTACAGTGGACAGGACAGCCCAAAACAATGTCCAAATGTTCAGTGAGATCTTTAGGAAAGCCCAAAATGTCAACAGTGCTGGGATTGGAAGATCTTGGTTTAGATATGAATTTTCCACTTAATACTGACTTATATCATCGCACATTGTACTAAGTGTTGTTGGGAACCAAAGAAAGAATTCTATAAGAAACTTGCTTTCAAGGAACTTATAATCTAATGTAATAAGAGAAGACACCATTATTAGTTAATTATAGTTACTTATACATAGTTACACATATAAAATGGAGATATTGAGGAAGAAAATTTGAAATTATATGGAAGTTCAAAGAATTATTTCAATTGAGTAGGAATCTAAAAATCCTTTGAAGGAAACATTATTTTCATTTCATCTTAAGGGGTTAGTAGGATTTAGACATGCTAAGTCAGGGATAAGAAATTTCCAAACTCTGTAAAACGGACTGTGACATCTTCTATTCTTATTTTCTTCATTATTTTTCTTCTATCTCTACAGTACATTTCATTACACATTTTCATACTACTTAATATGATTAAGTGACAGTATCCAATGGAATTAGCTTAATTGAAATTACTCAGTAACTATTATTTTTCAAACATGTTGCTAGACCCACAAATTCAACAATGATTTTTTTAGATGTTTAAAAAATATATATGGATATATATGTACATACATATATATGTATATATGTAAGTGTCCATGAAAACAGAGATGAATGAGCAATTAAGTCATTTTATAGGAGAACATGAGAGACAAACACCCAGAAAAGATAAAATTTGGATTGAACTCTGTTAAATGAGTGTGAATTTGAGGACAGAGGAAAGAGAAGATACCACAGAGCAGGAGTAAAGGCAGAGGTGTGAATGTGCTTGTTTTTTGGAGAATAAGGCTGGATAACTATCTTGGTATCAGGGAGTAAATGGCCTTATGTGCATATTTAATTCACCTGTGTACTCTATAAACAAAGGTTTCATTAAACATTTCATTTAAATAACAGGGTAACCCAATATTAATTATTAGCATTTTATTTTGCTTTCAAATTCAGTGCCAGTGAATATCACATTTAGCACTCCATTTTATGTATGTATGTGCGTGTGGCGGCGGGGGGGGGGGGTTGCTTTTGTTTGTTTGTTTTCTTTTGTTTTTGGTATTTGTAAGAGTTAACTCTGCTTTAACTTTCTCTGCCCACCTAAGACTTCCCTTTGAGACTGAGATCCTGGGATGCCTCCCACGCTCCAAATCACGTTTAATAATTGGTCTTCCTTTGACACTTGGCTCCAGTCTGAGACACAGTGCTGTGTAATCACAGCAAGAAATAGATTTTAGTGAGATGATCAAGGATCTGGCTGCGATAATTGGACAACTTTACATTTTGTGAGGTAGAAGTTTGCAATGAGCCTCATTTTATTATTTCTTCTAAGCTTATTCTCAGAACATATAGAAATTTTATGTGTCATAGAAGAATCAGGTGTCCCAGACTCCTTGCTCTTCCTTCTCTCCAAGTCTGATCAGTTATCACTGGTGACTGATGCCTGCCTTCTAGAGTTTCTCTAATTTTCTCCTCCTCCCCATTCCTATGTCAAATTCTCTGTTCTTGCTTCCACAGGGCCTTCTCCAACAGCTCCTCAACAATGGCCCTGAATTCAGGTTTCATTGAGTGCTGCAGAAAAGATTTAGGATACAAATTTTCTCCCGGTGCTTCCTTAGTTAAAACTTTTCCATGGCCTCTGCTGCCTATGGGATAAGACCCAAAGTCCTCAAAGAGACGCACTAAGACCATTCAAGTCTTGGCTCCAGCATCATCACTAGTCCCATGCGTCGTCCTAACAAGCGCACCCTAGATGTGTATGGAATAGAGACATTTGCTGCGTATACCATGCATGTTGGTAGCAGACAGGGAATCCTTTCAAGGGAGGACTGTGGCCAGCTGTACCTCCTTCATGTCTGCCTCTGCTTTTGAGCTGAGTCATGCTCTTCTCAGAGTGGCTCCAGGCAATGGCTGAGTAAGACTATGGTCCTACTGCGCTACTACTTCTGCCCACTGCAGGACCCTCTGACTAGAATCTTTGCTCCAGAGCCCCACATGGTGCTGCCAGAGCCTTTGCCAGGCTTATATTATGGTTTCAATTTCCCCTGCCTGATCCTGATCCCCCTCTTTTCTTTTCACAGGTCTGACTCTCTAATAAACTCATTATTTGGTTTCAGTTGCCATTTCCCAGAGGAACCAAGTGATACAAGGTTCAGTGTGCCTATGCAAGCTGGCCCTCAGCAAAGGATACCTACTCTGTCCTTTTCATGGAGTTCCATCTCATCCATTCAGACTTTCCCTTTAAACTGAAGTCCAACAGTTCCCTTCTTCTCCGTCGTTGAACTGTAATTGTTCATTTACTTGTCTCTCTCCCAACACCTAGTCTTCCCGAGGAGATAGATTTCCCATGCCTTACTTGACTCTAAACTTTAGTGCCTAAAATTATACCTGACAGATTTATTCACTTTCCGATTTAACAGAGTTTTAATTTAGTGTTTATTCAGTGAAAGGCCCTGTGCTGGAGATACAGATGTAAACAAGGAAAATAGGTTTTGTCCTTATTCAGTATACATATACATGGGGGAACTAATTACACAATTATTTATCTTTACTACTGAATAAGTGCAAGGAAAGAAAGTTAGAAGATAATAAGGATATAAAAAGCAGGATGGACCTGACATAGCTTGAAAGGTTTGGAAAAATTGCTTTGAGGAATTGTAAATATAAGCTGAATTCTGAAGGCTGAATAGGAATTAATTAGCTGAAGTAGGAGGGAACATGATAAATGTTTATTGAATGAATAAAATAATGTACTTTATGTTTATAAAACTATACTCCAGAGACAAATAAAACAATTTTTATTAGTCACATCAGCTCTTTCTTTATTGTGACCAATTACATTTAATATATTTTTTTCTTCTAGGAAATATTTTATCCACATCTTAAATACTGTCTCCACAAAACCATTTACATGCACTTTTCTAGTTGTAAAAATGTCTAGTTTCAAATTTCAAGGTATCATCAGTTGACGGTGTAAGCACTTATATGAACCCAATGGAGTATTAGAGCTACCATTTTCCATGATTTCCCAAATATCATTTATTTTTAATTTCTTCAATAAACCCTCTAAACAGGTATTTACCAACAGAATTGATTCTTACAAATGTTATTTATAGATGACGGCCAAGAGTATACTTATATATTCTGGCAACAGAATCTTCAATTTCAATGGCATTTCTTTAAAATATATTAAATAAATTTTTCCTTCTAAATATCTTCTAATAGTTCTAGGTTCATAGAAGTTACTCATTTGCAATATGTTTAATCAAAGAGAATTGAACTGCTGAAATGTAAGAAACATAAAGTAATAATTTTTGGGAAAAAAGTTACTGGAAATTTGAGAGTACAGCTTTTTGATACCAGATAGCTGGTTGGATTAATTTTTTATTTCACCACCATGTTGTTGGCCCCATGCAGACACAAATCTATTTCTTTCGTTTCCACTTTCACTTCACTCCTTATGCCTCATTAGGCTTGCAATAGAGAAAAGGCTAGCACAAAATAAAGCTTAGATCAATCATTCCCCTATTGGCCAGAGAAAGCAAAATCAATCACTGACCATTCAAGTGGTTCTCAGCTATTGACTTTAAACTTTCCTGATCTTGAGGTTACTGTACTGTTAATTGCACTGAAGTTGAGTGTCTGTGCTTCAGCATATTTTTAAACTATCTTTAGAGAATATACACTACTATATCGCTATTAATGTCTTATGTGACTAGATGAAGGTTGAGATCTATAACCTGTGATTAGAAGCCTGATAATAACACCCTAAAGCAGTTATGAAAAGCTCTTGTGTAGAAACTGTTACTAGTTTGCTGAAGAATTTATAGCTTTTAGTTTCAAACTGCATATTATATTGATTTTTTCAAATCTCTATATATTCATAATATAGTCACACAAGAAAAAAATTAGTCCTAAACTATGAAAATAAAATTTTAAAATATCATGTGAAAATATATGATTTGTGTTGTTTGATACTTTTTTTTTAAGTCAGTATTTTTTTTTTTAATAATTTTTTTTTCAATTTATTTATTTATTTATGGCTGTGTTGGGTCTTCGTTTCTGTGCAAGGGCTTTCTCTAGTTGTGGCAAGCGGGGGCCACTCTTCATCACGGTGCACGGGCCTCTCACTATCGTGGCCTCCCTTGTTGCGGAGCACAGGCTCCAGACGTGCAGGCTCAGTAGTTGTGGCTCACGGGCCCAGTTGCTCCGCGGCATGTGGGATCTTCCCAGACCAGGGCTCGAACCCGTGTGCCCTGCATTGGCAGGCAGATTCTCAACCACTGCGCCACCAGGGAAGCCCGATACTTATTTTTAAAACTTCATTTTTCCTACAATCACAATTATTAAATCTAGTGGTTGATTATTACTATAAAATTATTTTTATAGTAATAATCATACATAATTTCTTACTTTGCACACAGTAGGCAGTAGGTGTTACAACTTTAGACAAGTTGCTTTTGAGCATGAAAATTGTTGTTCAACCATGACCTTTGCTGAGAAACAAAGGTAATTGACGTATGCCCAAAATACAGTCACATGACTATATTAAAAGGTGACCAACACCCAGATTTTCCAACTAAAGCCCCACGGATTTGAAATAGGTTAAATTTAGCAATGACTGTGAGCATGTTTGCATAAAAACAAAGTATCTAGAAGAAAATAAAATAATTAAACTTATCAATTAAATGTTTGGTAAATCAAAAGCTAAATGCATAGTGAAATAGAGTATAAAGTGAAGAAGCACAGAAATTATGTGCATGCTTTTAAAATACCAAAGATTGAAAAAGAACATAGAAAAATGAAAAGTATAGCTATAAATGGGGTCATCATTAAGGATTTTCTAAAAGTGTATAATAAATAAAAATCAAAAACAAATGTAGTGTATTTTAGTAAATATATATTTATTCATGTTTATATATTTAGTCAAATTTTCCCACAAAGGAAGTTTTTATTATTTTTCTTTCTGTCATTATCCATGACATTCATGCTTTAATTTTTTTCAGTCAACTCGTATTTATTAAGAAACTGATTTATTTTATCTTTTATATTATTTCTAGACAGGGATTTATACATTTTAAACAAACAAAATTAAATTTTAAAACGTTATCAACAGAGGACCTTCAAGATGGCGGAAGAGTAAGACATGGAGATCACCTTTTTCCCCACAAATACATCAAAAATACATCTACATGTGGAATAACTCCTACAGAATACCTATTCAATGCTGGCAGAAGACCTCAGACTTCCCAAAAGGCAAGAAAATCCCCACGTACCTGGGTGGGGCCAAAGAATAAAGAAAAAAAAAGAGACAAAAGAAGAGGGATGGACCTGCACCTCTGGGAGGGAGTTGTGAAGGAGGAAAAGTTTCCACACACTAGGAAGCCCCTTCAGTGGTGGAGACAGGGGCTGGGAGGGGGGGAAGCTTCAGAGCCATGGAGGACAGTGCAGCAACAGGGGTGCAGAGGGCAAAGCAGAGAGATTCCTGCACAGAGGATTGGTGCCAACCAGAACTCAACAGCCTGAGATGATTGTCTGCTCACCCTCCAGGGCAGGTAGGGGCTGGGAGCTGAGGCTTGGGCTTCAGAAGTCAGATCCCAGGGAGAGGACTGGGGTTGGCTGCGTGAACACAGCCTGAAGGGGGCTAGTGCACCACAGCCAGCCAGGAGGGAGTCCGGGAAAAATTCTGGACCTGCCTAAGAGGAAAGAGACCATTGTTTCGCGGTGCGTGAGGAGAGGGGGTTCCTCCCCTGTCTGCCCACAAAAGGCAGAGCACTGCCTAAACGAACTCCAGAGATGGGCACAAGCCACGGCTATCAGCTCAGACCCCAGAGATGGGCATGAAACGCTAAGGCTGCTGCAGCCACCAAGAAGCCTGTGTGCAAGCACAGGTCACTATCCACAGCCCCACACATGGAAGCCTGTGCAGCCTACCACTGCCAGGGTCCCTAGATCCAGGGACAACTTCTCTGGGGGAAAACATGGTATGTCTCAGGGTGTTGCAATGTCACGCCAGCCTCTGCCTCCACAGGCTCAGACCGCATTCCAATTATAACTACCGTACCCCTCCCTACCCCCAACCTGAATGAGCAGGAGCCCCCTAATCAGCCGCTGCTTTAACCCAATCCTGTCTGGGCAGGGAACAGATGCCTGAGGGTGACCTACACACAGAGGTGGGGCCAAAACCAAAGCTGAACCCCAGGAGCTGTGTGAACAAAGAAGAGAAAGGGAAATTTCTCTGTGCAGCCTCAGGAGCAGCAGATTAAATCCCCACAATCAACTTGATGTACTCTGCATTTGTGGAGTGTACCTGAATAGACAACGAATTGTCCCATAACTGAAGTGGTGGATTTTGGGAGCAACTGTAGACTTAGGGTTTGCTGTCTGCGACTGATTTCTTTCAGATTTTTATGTTTATCATGGTTTAGTTGTTAGCGCTTGTAATCATTGGTGGATTTGTTTATTGGTTTGGTTGTCTCTTTCTATTATTTTTTCTATTTTTTATTTTAATACTTCATTTCTTTCTTTTTATTTCTTTTTCTCTCTCTTTTCTTCTGAGCCATGTGGCTGACAGGGTCTTGGTGCTCCGGCCTGATGTCAGGCTTGTGCCTCTCAGGTGGGAGAGCCGAGTTCAGGATACTGGATCACCAGAGACCTCCCGGCCCCAGGTAATTTCAATCAGTGAGAGCTCACCCAGAGATCTCCATCTCAATGCTAAGACCCAGCTCCACCCAATGGCCAGCAAGCACCAGTGCTTGACGCCCCATGCCAAACAGCAAGACAGGAACACAAACCCACCCATTAGAGAGGCTGCCGAAAATCATACTAAGTTCACAGACACCCCAAAACACGTCACTGGACGTGGCACTGCCCACCAGAAAGACAAGATCCAGCCCCACCCACCAGAACACAGGCATCACTCCCCTCCACCAGGAAGCCTACAGAAGACACCAAACCAACCTCACCCACTGGGGGAAGACATGAAAAACAATGGAAACTATGAACCTGCAGCCTGTGAAAAGGAGTCCCCAAACACAGTAAGTTAAAAAAAAAAATGAGAAGACAGAGAAATATGCAGCAGATGATGGAGCAAGGTAAAAACCCACCAGACCAAACAAATGAAGAGGAAATAGGCAGTCTGCCTGAAAAAGAATTCAGAGTAATGATAGTAGAGATGATCCAAAATCTTGGAAATAGAGTGGAGAAAATACAAGAAACGTTTAACAAGGAACTAGAAGAACTAAAGAGCAAACAAACAATGATGAACAACACAATAAATGAAATTAAAAATTCTCTAGAAGGAATCAGTAGCAGAATAACTGAGGCAGAAGAACGGTAAGCGACCTGGAAGATAAAAGAGTGGAAACAACTCAACAGAGCAGAATAAAGAGTAAAGAATGAAAAGAATTGAGGACAGTCTCAGAGACTTTTGGGACAACATTAAATGCTTCAACATTCGAATTATAGTGGTCCCAGAAAAAGAAGAGAAAAAGAAAGGGTCTGAGAAAATATTTGAAGAGATTATAGTAGAAAACTTCCCTAACATGGGAAAGGAAATAGTCAAGTCCAAGAAGCACAGAGAGTCCCATACAGGATAAATCCAAGGAGAAACATGCCAAAACACATATTAATCAAATTATCAAAAATTAAATACAAAGAAAAAATATTAAAAGCAGCAAGGGAAAAGCAACAAATAATATACCAGGGAATCCCCATCAGGTTAACAGCTGATCTTTCAGCAGAAACTCTGCAAGCCAGAAGGGAGTGGCAGGACATATTTAAAGTGATAAAAGGGAGAAACCTACAACCAAGATTACTTACCCAGCAAGGATCTCATTCAGATTCGACAGAGAAATTAAAACCTGTACAGACAAGCAAAACCTAAGAGAATACAGCACCACCAAACCAGCTTTACAACAAATGCTAAAGGAAATTCTCTAGGCAGGAAACACAACAGTAGGAAAAGACCCAAAAAACAAACCCAAAACATTTAAGAAAATGGTAATGGGAACATGCATATTGATAATTACCTTAAGTGTAAATGGATTAAATGCTCCAACCAAAAGACATAGACAGGCTGAAAGGATACACACACAAGACCTGTATATATGCTGTCTACAAGAGACCCACTTCAGACCTAGGGACACATACAGACTGAAAGTGAGGGGATGGAAAAAGATATTCCATGCAAATAGAAATCAAGAGAAAGCTGGAGTAGTAATTCTCATATCAGAAAAAAATAGACTTTAAAGACTATTACAAGAGACAAAGAAAGACACTACATAATGATCAAGGGATCAATCCAAGAAGAAGATATAACAATTGTAAATATTTATGCAACCAACATAGGAGCACCACAATATATAAGGAAAATGCTAACAGCCATAAAAGGAGAAATCGACAGTAACACAATAATAGTAGGGGACTTTAACACACCACTTTCACCAATGGACAGATCATCCAAAATGAAAATAAATAAGGAAACACACCATTTAAGTGAGACATTAAACAAGATGGATTTAACTGATATTTATAGGACATTCTATCCCCAAACAACAGAATACACTTTATTCTCAAGAGCTCATGGAATATTTTCCAGTATAGATCATATCTTGGGTGACAAATCAAGTCTTGGTAAATTTAAGTAAATTGAAATCGTATCGAGTATCTTTTCTGACCACAACGCTATGAGACTAGATATCAATTACAGGAAAAAAACTAAAAAATACAAACACATGGAAGCTAAACTATAGGCTACTAAGTAACCAATAGATCACTGAAGAAATCAAAGAGGAAATCAAGAAATACCTAGAAACAAATGACAATGAAAACACGACGACCCAAAACCTATGGGATGCATCAAAAGCAGTTCTAAGAGGAAAGTTTATAGCAAATAATCCTACATCAAAAAACAAGAAAAATCTCAAATAAACAGCCAAACCTTACACCTAAAACAATTAGAGAAAGAAGAACAAAAAAAAAAAAACCCAAAGTTAGCAGAAGGAAAAAAAATCATAAAGGTCAGATCAGAAATAAATGAAAAAGAAATGAAGGAAACAATAACAAAGATCAATAAAACTAAAAGCAGGTTCTTTAGGAAGATAAACAAAATTGATAAACCATTAGCCAGACTCCTCAAGAAAAAAAGGGAGAAGACTCAAACCAACAGAATTAGAAATGAAAAGGGAGAAGTAACAACTGACACTGCAGAAATACAAAGGAATATGATAGATTACTTTAAGCAACTATATACCAATAAAATGGACGACCTGGAAGAAATGGACAAATTCTTACAAAACCACAACCTTCTGAGACTGAACCAGGAAGAAATAGAAAATATAAACAGACCAATCACAAGCACTGAAATGAAACTGTGATTAAAAATCTTCCAACAAACAAAAGCCCAGGACCAGATGGCTTCACAGGCGAATTCTATCAAACATTTAGAGAAGAGCTAACACCTATCTTTCTCAAACTCTTCCAAAATATAGCAGAGGAAGGAACAATCCCAAACTCATTGTATAAGCCCAGCATCACGCTGATTACAAAACTAGAAAAAAAGTCACAAAAAAAGAAAACTACAGGCCAATATCACTGATGAACAAAGATGCAAGTATCCTCAACAAAATACTAGCAAACAGAATCCAACAGCACATTAAAAGGATCATACACCACGGTCAAGTAGGGTTTATCCCAGGAATGCAAGGATTCTTCAATATATGCAAATCAGTCATGTGATACACCATATTAACAAAACGAAGGATAAAAACCATATGACAATCTCAATAGATGAAGAAAAATCTATCGACAAAAGTCAACACCCATTTATGATAAAACTCTCGAAAAAGTAGGCAGAGGGAACCTACCTCAACATAATAAAGGCCAAATATGACAAACCAACAGCCAACGTCGTTCTCAATGTTGAAAATCTGAGACCGTTTCCTCTAAGATCCGGAACGAGACAAGGTTGCCCACTCTCATCACTATTATTCAACATAGTTTTGGAAGTTTTATCCACAGCAATCAGAGAAGAAAAGAAATATAAGCAATCCTAATCAGAAAAGAAGAAGTAAAACAGTCACTGTTTGCAGATGACATGATACTATATATAGAGAAACCTAAAGATGCTACCAGAAAACTACTAGAGCTAATCAGTGAACTTGGTAAACTAGCAGGATACAAAATTAATGCACAGAAATCTCTTGCATTTCTCTACACTAATGATGAAATATCTGAAAGAGAAATTAAGGAAATACACCCATTTACCATTAAAACAAAAAAAAATAAAATAAAATACTTAGGAATAAACCTACCTAAGGAGACAAAAGACCCATATGCAGAAAACTATAAGACACTGATGAAAGAAATTAAGATGATACAAACAGATGGAGAAATATACCATGTTCTTGGAGTAGAAGAATCAACATTGTGAAAATGACTGTACTACCCAAAGCAATCTACAGATTCAGTGCAATCCCTATCAAAGTACCAATGGCATTTTTCACAGAACTAGAACAAAAATTTTCACAATTTGTATAGAAACACCGAAGACCCCTAATAGCCAAAGCAGTCTTGAGGAAGAGAAATGGAGTTGGAGGAACCAGGCTCCTGGACTTCAGACTATACTACAAAGCTACAGTAATCAAGACAGTATGGTACCAACACAAAAACAGAAAGATAGATCAATGGAACAGGATAGAAAGCCCAGAGACAAACCCACCCACATATGGTCACCTTATCTTTGATAAAGGAGGCAAGACTATACAATGGAGAAAAGACAGCCTCTTCAATAAGTGGTGCTGGGAAACTGGACAGGTACATGTAAAAAATGAAATTAGAACACTCCCTAACACCATACCCAAAAATAAACTCAAAATGGATTAAAGACCTAAATGTAAGGCCAGACACTATAAAACTCTTAGAGGAAAACATAGGCAGAACACTCTGACTTAAATCACAGCAAGATTCTTTTTGACCCACCTTATAGAGAAATGGAAATAAAAACGAAAATAAACAAATGGGACCTAATGAATCTTAAAAGCTTTTGTACAGCAAAGGAAACCATAAACAAGACGAAAAGACAGCCCTCAGAATGGGAGAAAATATTTGCCAACGAAGCAACTGACAGAGGATTAATCTCCAAAATATACAAGCAGCTCATGCAGCTCAATATCAAAAAAACAAAGAACCCAATCCAAAAATGGGCATTAGACCTAAATAGACATTTCTCCTAAGAATATATACAGATAGCCAACAAACACATGAAAAGATGCTCAACATCCCTAATCATTAGAGAAATGCAAAGGAAAACTACAATGAGATATTATCTCACACTGATCAGAATGGGCATCATCACAAAATCTACAAACTACATGCTGGAGAGGGTGTGGAGAAAAGCCAACCCTCTTGCACTGTTGGTGGGAATGTAAATTGATACAGCTACTATGGAGAAAAGTATGGAGGTTACTTAAAAAACTAAAAATAGTACTACCATATGACCCAGAAATCCCACTACTGGGCATATACACTGAGAAAACCATAATTCAAAAAGAGTCATGTACCACAATGTTCATTGCAGCACTATTTACAATAGCCAGGACATGGAAACAACCTAAGTGTCCATCAACAGTTGAATAGATAAAGAAGATGTGGCCCATATTTACAGTGGAATATTACTCAGCCATAAAAAGAAACAAAATTGAGTTATTTGTAGTGAGGTAGATGGAACTAGTTCGTCATACATATTTAAGTAAGTCAGAAAGAGAAAAACAAATACCATATGCAAACCCATATATATTGAATCTTAAAAAAAAAAATGGTTCTGATGAACCTAGGGGCAGGAGAGGAATAAAGACACAGACATAGAGAATGGACTTGAGGACACGGGGAGTGAGAAGGGTAAGCTTTATGAAGTGAGAGAGTAGCATTGACATATATACACTACCAAATGTAAAATAGATATCTAGTGGGAAGCAGCTGCATCGCACAGGGAGATCAGCTCGGTGCTTTGTGACCACCTAGAGGGGTGGGATAGGGAGAGTGAGAGGGAGACGCAAGAGGGAGAGGATGTGGGGATATATGTATACATATAGCTGATTCACTTTGTTATACAGCAGAAACTAACAACATTGTAAAGCAATTATACTCCAATAAAGATGTTAAAAAAAAAAAAAAAGATAATACGTAGAGATGCCATGTTAACTCTCAGAGGGAGGAGAAAAAATTCGTCTTCATTCTTGCCATTCAAAATATCCTAAATTGATATTTTAACTTATTTTCTTATGGTGTATTTCTCTTTTTGACAGAAGTTTTTCTTTAATTTATATCATATACAATCCCTATTTTATGTTGGAATTTAAACAGTTGGTATCCTCGAGCACTGAGATTAGTGCTAATTTTTATGCTCTTCATTGTAATTTCTCCAATATTCAATTTTCCCTTGAAAAAATATATTATCAGATTACCACAGGTTCCTTAAATATAAGTGGAAATATATTTAAAAGGCAAAAAGAAGTATCATGACTTGTATACCTTTCAGCCTGTCACAAACACCATTAGTAATTTTATAATTTTCATTCTACTATTTGTATTTGAATTCATTAATTACATTAAGCTTTTGTAAGTTTTCACATAGTTTGTAGATCCATGACTACCTTTGTTCAAGCAATAAATAAGTCTCCTATCTGAAAACCATTCGTTTATCATTTATCCCTTACAATACTTATGTAAATGAAACTTGCATTTGTTGAATTACACTTGTAACATTGGGTTCTCCTTCATAGAGCTAGAAATACAATTCACACAGAAAAACATGAAAATCCAGACTGACATATATTTTAGTGTTTCTCCAAACCAAATGTACTGGATGTATTCTTGATACATTTTACATTATGCTGGTTAGCAAATGCTTTCCTTAAATACATTCTGATATTCCAAATAGATTTTCACTATAGTTCTCTCTTCCTGGCACCCCCAAAAATATAGCTCTTTCATATCACAGACATATGATAATCTTTTAGTGAGCACCTATTCTGTTACTATAAAAAAACATTTATAATATTTGAGCAAATTTAAAATTAGAAAAATATATAACTTTAAGATATTTTATTTTCTGTGTTCTCAGGAGGAATATATTATCTTGCAGTGCCAAAGACAACATCTCTTAGTTTTGTATAATGAACATATAAGTAATGGGTTTCTGTAACTTAGGTGATATTCTTAATTGCTTTTTGATTTTCTCTCAAAGTATGTCTCTAAATATAGAAAACTAAATTTGTTCTTACTCTGCTTGATGTGCAAATTCAAGAACAGGTTTTCAGTTTTCTTTTTCTTTTATATTTTTATGGTCCTTTTATAGTTCATGAATTTTCTCAAGATCAGCTGATATGTAATTTTCATCTTATTCAGGTAAATTTGTTCTAAAATAAGCTTGCTTAATTATAAGCAGTAATTAGTATAGTAAAAATTTCTAGCTTTCTGTAATCAAAATGTTTATTTTTTAAAGATACAGAAAATGTTTTTCCTGAATGGAATACAGATCAAGCTCAAACTGATGAGTTACAAAACATTCCGTAGAGATATTTTCTCTTTTAAATTAATTTTAATCCATCATTTGCATGAATTTATGATAAATAAAATATATATGAACTCATGAATCTTATAAACAATACTTTGTTAAATAAGAATCTCTTTAAAAAATGAGTCTCATTTATTCTTGACCTTTTTATTACTCATTTTTTCCCCTCTTCTTAGTGATAATTCTAACTCCTGTAATATGAGAAGTAGAGGACACTTGATTAGAGGGTGAAGCAGTCATTGGAATTTGTGCAGATTCAGAGTTTATCCAATTCTGAGATTTAGTTTAGAGTCTGATGAAGATGTTCACACTTCCTATATGGGCAGTACCTTTCTGTACTTATACACCCTGAATTTAACTCACTGAATACAACAATTTTTTTCATGTGCTAGAGAGCCACTAATTTATATCCTTGCAGTTTTAATCTATCATTATTTTTCTACTATAGTCTTAATGATAGAAGGTTAAGGCAACTTTACAGTTGTGCCTTCATCTTCTAAGAACTTGAGTAAGAGTCAAAAGATTTAAACTACTTCAGTCTTTTTAACGTCTTCTAGGGGGATACAAGCATTAGTAATCTAGTCTTTGCCTGTAACATTCCTGGGTTGAAATGAGCACACATGCACAACCTTACCCTAAATGAACTAATGAAAAAGCAAATATCTTTTAAAAGTTTAGTGCCCTATCAATTGCTTGTTTATTTTATTTTCTGGTTTTTGCTTTCTTTCTATTTAAAAGAAATAGGACTAGTGACATTGAAGAAGAGTCATAACCTCACCTTCTGGATCTTTAAAATGGTGAAAATAACACCATAGACTAGCTGTAAGAATTAAGTAAGATTTGCTATGTACAGCACCTTATAGAAGAATGCCTCAACATAACTCATACTTGATAACATTTGCTTAACTTGATAATTATGATAAACTACATGCAAACACAGAGTTAATAGGATCAAAAACTAAACTATCTAAATTGACATTTTACTTTTTCAGGAAATTCTTGCCTATGAATATTATATATTATTATTTGTTTCAGAAACTTCCTGAAAATGTATTTATGTGAATAATAGACTACTCCTTTGGCCTGCCTTCTCAGGGCACTGGCTCCCTCAACCAGGGAAAACATTCTCTTATCAAATGAATGATCATTCATCAAGACATCTTCAAAAATTTCATCACTCTCTGTCTACCAATTCTCAATTATTATATCATGAATTTTGGACTGCTGCATTAAAAGACCCACCTTAAATCAGAGCATAATTCCTATACCTACTTGCTAACTACCTTTTAGAGACACTGCTAAGACTCTGTCAAGGTGGTGTTGTCTATTATTGCAGTAAGTAGCAAACACATCTTTGCTTGCCAACTGGTTATCTTGGTGGAATGTCAGCAGTTGAAAAAGATGATGACAGTAACATTTATGCTTTTGTATAGTAATTTGTTTTCACTAGCCATTTTCAGAATCAGTATGTGCATTTTTACCTTGTTATAAATTGGGAGTTTTCTGTATTCATTTTACATATGTTTTGTGAAGTGGATGTCATGTAAACAAGTAGCTGAGTTGAGCTAGAATCCCTACTTTTTGGATTTTCTGTCTAGTGCTCTATTATGTTTTTCTTATTTTAAGTGTCCTTTGTAATAAGTTATTTTCTACAATCATCTTCACTTTTTAAAATAATTTTAAAGTATAAGGCCAAAATGAAGATCACACAGAACCATATTTTTCTTAGCAACATTATTTGAGCTAAGTGATTGTTTGAAGTCACTGTCTATTTCTAAACCAATGTAGACACAGATATAAATCTAATTTATTCTCTTATTCCTACAACATACAGATATTTCAAAATTTTGGCAGGGACAAATGTCAAAAGGACCTCATACTCTACCACTCAAAGCTGCACTGGTGATTTTTCACAAAATATTCCCCTTTTCATAATTCTTGTTAAAAGAATTGCCTTTGTCAGGTACTTGAAAGAACTTAGCTCATGTAAATTCATCTTTTCTTTCATAATAAGTGTACCTAAGAAGGCCACCTGCTTATTTGGTAAAGACTTTATTTACAGAGTCTAAAACTTCTTATGCAAGATGCAAGTGCTTGCAAGGGGATAAGGTTTTCTGTAAAGAACTAATTGCTTTACACACATGAGTATAAGGAGGTAATAAAATTTGTGGAATTCCTCTTTAGAAGTGCATAGACATGCAGGCTTTGCTAAAATGTCTATTTTCTGTTACAACACCAATTACCAACTATTTATTGACCTCCTAGAAAAGAGCATGTCAAATTTTGTGTCATGTAGTTTCTGTCACAAAACAATGAATGAATTTTACAGATGCTGATTAAAAAATAATTTGGCTCCATTTGCAGACTCTTTGCTGATTCTTACCATGATTAATTCAGTCATATATGTAACCATCACAATCTTGGTCATGAATTAACTAAATAAAGTCCTGGACCACTCCATAGTAACCCTTGTAGGAGAATATTTAATACTATTAAAGAATACATTTTACAGTAACAGTCAAATGTGAGTCCATTTTCAGTTCATACTCTGAAGCAAGAAAAGAGCTTTCAGTACTATCCTTTTGACAGGGCAAGGGGAGATAACTCAGCCATCTAAGAAGAAAATTGCAGATTTTGGTAGAAAGAGAGTAGAAACAATGTTCTTAGGTTAGAATTGCAGATATGGGTAATCATTTCTGGGCTGTAGTTTATAAGGAAATTGGAAGAAGTCCACAGAGCACTTTGGGCAAGTGCCTAATCAAAGCCAATCTTCTTAATAAAAGCCAATAAATGGCTTACAGAAAGCACCAGCCCAGTCAGCCATTCCAACCCAAACCAGTTCTTGGAAAATATGGAAGTGTTTCAGGTTGAATTTGCAAAGAGTCTTAATTCTCACTCTACCTCCACCACCTCTCTGGTTCAGGATGAACATAAATCCCTTACTGAGGCAGAACTGAAGTTAGACACCAGAATCAACTAGTTTTATTTATGTAGATAAACATATACATATATAAAATTGATGTAAATGTATATCTACATATATAAATTGTGTTATCATTACATAAAGTTCATTATTGAAATCAAATTATAGGTTTATCGTGATAAACTCTTACTATAATATTTTCTCCACCCAAAACAACAACAAAAGCCTAAACTGATATCTATTACCTGTCCATTAGAGTTAAGGTTCCAGTTCCCAGAGTGAGCAAAAACCAAGAAAAGTCTTGCAGGATTCCTTCCTGAAGAAACTTACTTTTGCCTGTAATGATATGAAGTATAATGTAACTCTCAGATAAATGTCTTTTTGGAATAGCTTGGTAACTCTTACTGAATGATCGCGTCATTAGCATTTTCACATTCCAAGCTGTTTTGTCCTTCAAAGTAAACTTTGTCGCATTCCCCTCTGCATAGGCTTGCCAAATTCTAAGCACTTTCAACAAACTCAGTGTCCTGCTATGCATATAACACATGTCAGTTCTTGATGGACGGCTTTACACAGGGTGCTCTCGTTCCCTTTAACCATTACAGTGTTTTCTGGCTCTTATTATGTCAGTCTGACTTTTTTCACATATTTAAGCTCATTCTTTTCCAGAACCTTGTATGTATTGCCAAGATGAGCAGTTTATTTTAATTTCATGGCTGTGTATTGTAAGCTCTGTAGACACAGAATCTGGCATGTTTGCAAAGCAAAAGCTAACCTTTTAAATGTTTGGGTTGAGTCAATAATTAGCTTGGTAATCAGTGATAATCAGACTTTTGAATATCAGTATATCTCTCATATTGTACTCATTCAAAAATCAGTTAACTTCCCCCAAATGATAATTGTTAATTGAAAGAGCTAAAATAGCTACAGAAATGTATATATATAATGTCATTCATATCCTAGGTGTCTTTTTTCCCCTTCACTTTAAAAGGGACATTGACTTGTACTTAATGTATGAAGGGGGTTTGTTTGGCCTCTTTGTACTGTTTTCTATGATTCTATGAGATTAGCTAGTAAAGAACACAATGTATCAGTCACTACCTTGAAAAGATTAGGGGGACTTCAATAAATAATAGGTGGAATGCCATTTGATGCACTTAAGATGTTAACAATCTAGCAGAGGAAGCTGAACACCTACTGATTTAGAGTAAGAGAGTCCAATTTAAAGATGGAAAAATTAAGGACCAAGAAAGTAGATGACTTGACAAATAAAATACCTTTCCTTGTTTATGACCCAGAAAGGGCCAATAAGGTGATAGTTTCAGGAGAAACTTGTAAGAAAAGAAAAAAAAAAAACAAAGAGAGAGAGAGAGATGGGAATTGGTCTGCTTAAGCTGCCATAACAAAATATCACAGACTGGGTGGCTCAAATGACAAAAATTTATTTTCTTACTGTTCCGTAGGCTAAAAATCCAAGATCAAAGTGCTCCGAAATTCAGTTCCTGAGGAGGCCTGTCTTCCAGGCTTGCAGACAGCTACCTTCTCGCTGTGTGCTCACATGGCCTTTCCTCTGTCTGTGGGCAGAGAAGGAGTGATCTCTATCTCTTCCTCTTCTTACAAGGACACCAGTCCTGTCAGATTAAGGTCCCACCCTTACAACCCTGTTTAATCTCAGTTATCTCTCTGAAGTCCCCATCTTCAAATACAGTCATATTGGGGGTTAATACTTCAACATACACATTTTGGGGAGACACAATTCAGTCCATAACAAGAAGGAAAGCCAAACAATGATGAAGTTTTAGGTGAAGTCTAGGCTTAGCCTGACCCAGAGGGAAGTATGCATTGCACCACAGAATTAGTCCTGTCGAGGCTAGAGACTGGTTTTTGTACCAGTTCTCTCCCCACCCCTACCCCAAACACTACCAAGTTGGTCAGTCATGTTAGTAGATCGTGGGGTGATATAAATGGCATGATTGCTCCATTTATGCAAGGACAGTTCTCTGAAAGAGTTGCGAGTGAGAGCCATTGGCAGCAACTCAGGCAAGAGTTAGGATGTGGGCATAACAAACCAGTAAAAGAGGTCCTAGGGATTTGAGCAGGGTCCAAAAGGATCTGCTAAGTCACTAAATTCTGCATGAGTTTCACTTATTTGAATGTCATTTCCTTAGTTCAGACCTCCATTGTTATAGTATCTGGATACTATAAGTCTCTTAAACTGATTTTCTGGCATCTAGTGTTTCCTTTGTCTATGTCATCCTTCTTGTTGTTGCCAGCTTGTATTTAAAACATAAATCTGACCATGTCACATCTTTCTAAAATCTGCCAGTGACATCTTTAGGGGAAACATCAAATTCTTGATACTATACCCATGTTTTATCTTATATGAATCTTCTCTACTTTTCCATCTTCACCCATTGCAATTTCTAGATCCACATACCGTGCTTTAGGTATACTGAAAAAAATTATTATTATATTTTTAATCCTCAACTTGCCTATGCTCTGAGGACTAAATACATGCTATTTAATTTACTTGAATTGCCCATTAGCCATTTTCTTCAATCGACTTCCTTGTACCTACTCTATAAACCTAGCTAAAATGTCACCTACTCCAGGAAATCATCCATTCACCCCAACTCAGGCTGTTCTAGTTGCTTGCAGGGATACTTGAGCAGCATTCATTTGTAATATTCCGTATTACATTGTAATTAGTTGGCTTACATAACTAATTTGCAGTACAAACCACATGTGTTAAAGCAGAAAAAATAATTTGTGTCAAATAAGAACAAAAACAATGAGGTGTAGTTATGAGTTGATGCAGTTCTCTTTTTATAGTTTTGATGGGGTATATTGACATACAGCACTGTATAAGGTGTACATCACATTGACTTACATATCTTCTTAAATGATTACCACAATAGGTTTAGTGAACGTCCATAATCTCATATAGATACAAAAAAAAGAAAAAATTTTCCTTGTGATGAGAACTTTTAGGATTTACTTTCTTAGCAGCTTTCAAATATACCATACCGCAGTCCTAACTATAGTAATCACGTTTTATATTACTTCCCCAGTATTTATTTATCTTATAACTGGGAGTTTAGGCCTTTTGAATACCTTCATTCAGTTCTCCCACCCCCAACATCTGCCTCAAGTAAACACAAATCTGACCTGTTTTTCTGTGAATTAGCTGTTTTTGGTTTTTTTTGTTTTTTAGATTCCACATATAAGTGAGATTATACAGGATTTGTCTTTGTTGTTCTGACTTATTTAACTTAGCAGAATACCCTCAAGATCCATCCCGTGTCACAAATGGCAGATTTTCCTTCTTTTTATGGCAGAATAACATTCCAGTGTGTACATATACAGTACCACATTTTCTTTATCCATTCATCCATCAGTGGATGCTTAGTTTGTCTTTGTGTCTTGACAACTGTAAATAATGCTGAAATAAACATAGGTGTGCATGTATTTCTTCAACATAGTGTTTTCATTTCCTTTAGATATATACCCAGAAGGGAACTGCAGTATCATGTGGTATTTTTATTTTAAATTTTTTGGGGAAACTCCATACTGTTTTCCATAGTGGCTGTACCAATTGACATCATCAAAATGTTCCTATGTAGGGGACTTACTGTATCTGTTGGCCATTTGTATGTCTTCCTTGGAAATATGTCTATGTCCCTTGCCCATTTTTTAAATTGGATTATTTGGGTTTTTTTGTTGCTGAGTTGTATGTTTTTTTAAGTATATTTTAGATATTAGCCCCTTATCATATATATGCTTTGCAGATATTTTTTCCCATTTTGTAGGTTGTCATTTTATTTTTGTTTTGTTTTATTTTGTTTGTTGTTGTTTTTTGGGTTTTGGGGGGTTTTTTTGTTTTGGGTTTTTTTTTTTTGTTATTTTTGCTTTTTCGTTTTTGTTTTTGTGTTTTATTGTGGGTTTTGTTTTTTGGTTTTTGTTTGGGTTTTTTTTTGTTTTTTTAAATTTGTTTTGGGTTTCCTTGTTTTGTTTTGTTTTGCTGTGCAGAAGCTTCTTAGATTGATGTAGTCTCAATCATTTATGTTTTATTTTGTTGCTCATCCTTTAAGTGTCTTATCCAAAACTGATTGCCAAGACTCATGTCAAAGAGCACTTTTCCTATGTTTTCTTTTAGGAGGTTTATGGTATCAGGTCTTACAATTAAGTCTTTAATTAATTTCAAATTAAATTTTGTAAGTGGTGTAAGATACAGTCTAGTTTTATTCTTTTACATGAGAATTTTCTCAGCACCCTTTATTGAAGAGACTCTCTTTTCTCCATTGAGTATTAATGCTCCCTTGTCAAATATTAGTTGACTATATATGTACACATGGGTTTATTAATGGGCTCTCAATTCTGTTCCATTGGTTTATGTGTCTATTTTTATAGTACTGTATTGATTACTATATCTTTACAGTATAGCTTGAAATCAGAAAGTGTGATGCCTCCTGTTTTGTTCTTCTTTCTCAGGATTGCTTTGGCTATTTGGGGGTCTTTGAGGTTTCATATACATTTTAAGATTATTTTTTCTACTTCGCTAAAAAATGCTACTGGAGTTTTGATAGGGATTGCATTGAATCTATGGATGGCTTTGAGTAGTATGGACATTTCAACAACATTATTACTTCCAATCTATGAACATGGGGTACTTTTCCGTTTGTTTGTGTCTTCTTTGATTCATTTCCTAAGTGTTTTATAGTTTTCAGTTTTAGTCAGTTTCAGTTAGAGATCTTTTACCTTCTTGGTTAAATTATTCCTAAGTATTTTATTGTTTTTGATGCTAGAGGCATCATATTCTTTATTTATTTTTTCAGATAATTTGTCATTAATGTATAGAAGCTAATGATTATTGTATATTAATTTTGTATCTTGCAACTTTACTGAATTTGTTGAGCAGATCTAATATTTTTTGGTGAGTCTAATAGGATTGTCTATATATAAAATCATGTCATCTACAAATAGAGATAATTTTACTTCTTTCTAATTCTGATGCTTTTTATTTCTCTTTCTTTCCTGATTGCTCTGGGTAGGACATTCAGTACTATGTTGAATAAGAGTGGTGAGAGTGAGCATCCCTTGTCTTGTTCCTAAACCTAGAGGAAAAGCTTTCAACTTTTCACCATTGAGAATGATGTTAGCTGTGGGCTTGTCATATATGGCCTTCATTATGTTGAGGTAAGTTCCTTTTGTACCCAATTTTTAAAGAGTTTTTTTTTTTTTTTTTTTTTTTTTTTTTTTTACCATGAACAGATATTGAATCTTGTTTTAAAATGCTTTTTCTGTGCCTATTGAGATGAACACATGATTTTTTCCTTTTATTCTATTAATGTCAAGTATCACATTTGTTTATTTGTATATGTGCAACCATCCTTGCATCACAGGGAAAATTCCCACTTTATCATGGTGAATAATCCTTTTAATGTGCTGCTGAATTTGGCTTGCTAGTATTTTATTAGATATATTTACATCAATATTTATCAGGAATATTAGCCTGTAACTCTCTTTTCTTGTACTGTCCTTTTCTGGCTTTCTGATCAGGGTAATGCTGGCTTCATAAAATTAGTTTGGAAGTATTTCTTCCTCTTTGATTTTCTGGAAGAATTTGAAAAGGATTTGTATTAATTCTTCTTTACATGATTGGTAAATTTACCAGTGAAGCCACCTGGTCCTGGGTTTTTCTTCATTGGTACCCTTTGATTACTAATTAAATCTCCTTGCTAGTCTATTCAGAAATTCTGTTTCTTGATTCAATCATGGTAAGTTGTATGTTTCTAAGAATATTTCCATTTCTTCTTTTGTTGGTGTGTACTTATTCACAGACGCCTCTTATGATTTTGTATTTCTGTGCTATCAGTGGTAATGTCTCCTTTTAAAAATAATTTTGTTGATTTGGATCCTCTCTTTTCCTTGGTTAGTCTAGATAAAGTTTGTCAATCTTGTTTTTCTTTTCAAAGAACCCACTCTTAGTTTTTTTAATCTTTTGTTTTCCTTTTCTCTATTTCATTTATTTCTGCTCTAACCTTTATTATTTTCTTCCTCCTGCTAACTTTGGGCTTAGTTGATTCTTCTTTTTTAGTTCCTTGAGGTATAGTGTTAGGTTGTTTCTTTAAGATCATTCTTATTTCTTTTTTTTTCTTTTTCAGAATCCCAAAGGGGTTTTATTTTTATTTTTATTTGTTTTACATCTCTATTGGAGTATAATTGCTTTACAATGCTGTGTTAGTTTCTGCTGTAGAACAAAGTGAATCAGCTATATGTATACATATATCCCCATATCCCCTCCCTCTTGAGCTTCCCTCCTACCCTCCCTATCCCACCCCTCTAGGTCGTCACAAAGCACCGAGCTGATCTCCCTGTGCTATGCAGCTGCTTCCCACTAGCTATCTATTTTGTATTTGGTAGTGTATATATGTCAGTGCTACTCTCTCATTTCATCCCAGCTTCCCCTCCCCCCCATGTCCTCAAGTCTGTTCTCTACACTTGTGGCTTTATTCCTGCCCTGCCACTAGGTTCAACAGTACCATTTTTTTACATTCCGTATATATGCGTTAGCATATGGTATTTGTTTTTCTCTTTCTGACTTGCTTCACTCTGTATGACAAACTCTAAGTTCATCCACCTCACTAAAAATAACTCAATTTCATTCCTTTTTATGGCTGAGTAATATTCCATTGTATATATGGGCCACATCTTCTTTATCTATTCTTCTGTCGATGGACACTTAGGTTGCTTCCATTTCCTGGCTATTGTAAATAGTGCTTCAGTGAACATTGTGGTACATGACTCTTTCTGAATTATGGTTTTCTCAGGGTATATGCCCAGTGGTGGGACTGCTGGGTCATATGGTAGTTCTCTTTTTAGTTTTTTAAGGAACCTCCATACTGTCCTCCATAGTGGCTGTATCAATTTACATTCCCACCAACAGTACAGGAGTGTTCCCTTTTCTCTACACCCTCTCCAGCATTTATTGTTTCTAGATTTTTTGTTGATGGCCATTCTGACCAGTGTGAGGTGATACCTCATTGTGGTTTTGATTGCATTTCTTTGATGATTAGTGATGTTGAGCAGCTTTTCATGTGTTTGTTGGCAATCTGTATGTCTTGTTTGGAGAAATGTCTATTTAGGTCTTCTGCCCATTTTTGGATTAGGTTGTTTGGTTTTTTTTGATATTGAGCTGCATGAGCTGCTGGTATATTTTGGAGATTAATCCTTTGTCAGTTGCTTCATTTGCAAATATTTTCTCCCATTCTGAGGGTTGTCTTTTGGTCTTGTTTATGGTTTCCTTTGCTGTGCAAAAGCTTTTAAGTTTCATTAGGTCCCATTTGTTTGTTTTTATTTCCATTTCTCTAGGAGGTGGGTCAAAAAGGATCTTGCTGTGATTTGTGTCATAAAGTGTTCTGCCTATGTTTTCCTCTAAGAGTTTGATAGTGTCTGGCCTTACATTTAGGTCTTTAATCCATTTAGAGTTTATTTTTGTGTATGGTGTTAGGGAGTGTTCTAATTTCATTCTTTTACATGTAGCTGTCCAGTTTTCCCAGCACCACTTATTGAAGAGACTGTCCAGGAGAGTGTTGTTTAATTTTCATGCATTCATTAGTTTTTCAGTCCTCTTCCTGTTATTAATTTCTAATTTCATACCATTTTGTTCAGAGAAGATACTTGGTATGCTTTCAGTCTTCTTGATCTTGGTAAGATTTGTTTTGTGGCCTGACATAAGGTCTACTCAGAAATTTTTCCACATGCACTTGAGAAGAATGTGTGTTCTGCTTTTGTTGGATAGCATGTCCTATGTATATCTGTTAGGTCCGTTTGGTCTATAGTGTTGTTCAAATCTGTTTCCATCTTCATTGTCTGTATGATCTATCCATTGTTGACAGTGGGATATTAAAGTTTCAGCTATTATTGTATTGCTTTTTATTTATCCTTTTAGTTCTCTTAGTTTTTGTTTTATTTATTTAGGCATTTCTAGCATTTCAGGTTGTTTGTTTTGATGGTTTCTAATTCTTTGCTGAGCTTCTCGTTTTGTTCATACATTATTCTCCTAATTTTGTTTAGTTGTCTGTATTTGTGTTCTTGTAATTTACTAAACTTCTTCAAGAGGATTGTTCTGAATTCATTGTCTGAGACTTTATAGGTCTCCATTTCTTTAGGGTCAGTAGTGGAGCTTTATTAGTTTCCTTTGGTGGTGTCAGGTTTACATGATTTTTTGCGAAACTTGATTACTTGCATTGGTATCTGTGCATTTGAGTAAGCAGTCTCCTTTTCCAGATTTTATAAGCTCATTTTGTCAGAGAGTTTTTCACCAGTCTGCTCAGCTTGGTGTTCTGGTAATGCCCTCAGGCAGGTGGGACTTGCTATCAGGGTCTATTTTAGGGTGAGACCACTGCCTGTGTTCTGAGGTTGGTGGGGTGGGGGAGGGTGCTGCTGGCCGAGAACTGTTGGATATGCCTGCTGGCTTGGTTCCCTGCCCAAGGGAGGCTGTACTGTGGTTGCCTGTGTTCTCTGGTCAGACTTCCTAGATGATAGGAACTAACTATTATACTTAGCAATTGTTGGAGCTATGAACTTGCTTCCTTGCCTGGAGGGGCAGCAGAATGGATTCCAAAGCATGAACTGCTCATGGTTTGGGGACCCAAATCAGGCTAGATTGCATGCAGAATTTCCTGGCCAGATGAGGTCACCAGTTTTGCTCTGCATATGGGGAAAGACCCAAGCTGTGCTCTATGTTCAAGTGTCACTGTAAGTAAGACTGTACGATGGGCTACAAAGCTTCCCATGTGTTCTGATTAGGTCCACTGGGCTGGCTGAAGGTTATATTCAGCAGTGGGTAGAGCTATAAAATAGTTTCCTAACCCATAAGGGGCTCCATATAGGCCCCAAGACTGGCCAGGCTCTTGTTTGGGGATCAAATTAGGCAGATCTATGCAATAAGTTCCCTGCCCTGACAGGTCACCATCCTAGCTCTGCAGATGGGTAGAGTTGCCCACAGAGTTCTCCACTCAAGTTCCACTATAATCAGAGTTGCAAGATGGGCTACATGAATTCCTGGAAGCTCTGGTTAGGTTTCCTGTTTGGGTCAGGCTGGACACTGTATTTGGCCTTTGGGTGTGCTATAAATTAGCTTCCCTGCTTCATTAGGGATACAGAACAGACCCCTGGTCCAAAAGGTTCTTCCTTGGGGAACAAATTAGACACCTGCTCACTAAGCTCCCTGGACAATTGAGGCCACCGTCTTAGCTCTGCAGGTGTAGAGCCACTGGTCGGGTTCTCTGATCAAGTGCTGCAATAATTGAGCATGCATGGGGGGCTACCAAGATTCCCAGGAGCTCTGGCTAGGTGTCCTGGTTAGCAGGAGCAGTAGGCAGAGTTACCAAATAGCTTCCCTGACTAGGAAAGGGTTGCAGAGCAAGGCCCAAGATTGACAAGACTCTTGTTTGGGGAGCTAACCAGGCTGACCTATACACCAAACTCTCTGGGCAGACAGGGTAGCTGGCTTGTCTCTTCAGATAGGCAAAACCACTGGCTACACTCTCTGCTTGAGTGCTACTGGGCCAGTCATTTCCCAGGTACTTAGGCCAGACTTCCTGGTCAGGCAGGTTTGGAAGTTACCATCAGCAGTGGTAAAGCTATGAATTAGCTCCCCTGCCCAGCCAGGTATGGTGGAAAAAATGGCTCCAACACCAGTATCTTTGTTTGGGTTCTTTTTTTTTTTTTTTTTAACATCTTTATTGGAGTATAATTGCTTTACAATGCTGTGTTAGTTTCTGCTTTATAACAAAGTGAATCAGTTATACATATACATATGTTCCTATATCTCTTCCCTCTTGCATCTCCCTCCCTCCCTCCCACCCTCCCTATCCCACCCCTCTAGGTGTTCACAAAGCACCGAGCTGATCTCCCTGTGCTATGCGGCTGCTTCCCACTAGCTATCTATTTTACGTTTGGTAGTGTATATATGTCCATGCCACTCTCTCACTTTGTCCCAGCTTACCATTCCCCCTCCCCATATCCTCAAGTCCATTCTCTAGTAGGTCTGTGTCTTTATTCCCATCTTACCACTAGGTTCTTCATGACCTTTTTTTTTTTCCCTTAGATTCCACATATATGTGTTACCATACTGTATTTGTTTTTCTCTTTCTGACTTACTTCACTCTGTATGACAGACTCTAACTCCATCCACCTCACTACAAATAACTCAATTATGTTTCTTTTTATGGCTGAGTAATATTCCATTGTATATATGTGACACATCTTCTTTATCCATTCATCTGATGATGGACACTTAGGTTGCTTCCATGTCCTGGCAATTGTAAATAGAGCTGCAGTGAACATTTTGGTACATGACTCTTTTTGAATTATGGTTTTCTAAGGGTATATGCACAGTAGTGGGATTGCTGGGTTGTATGGTAGTCCTATTTTTAGTTTTCTAAGGAACCTCCATACTGTTCTCCATAGTGCCTGTATCAATTTACATTCCCACCAAGAGTGCAAGAGTGTTCCGTTTTCTCCACACCCTCTCAAGCATTTATTGTTTCTAGATTTTTTGATGATGGCCATTCTGACCGGTGTGAGATGATACCTCATTGTGGTTTTGATTTGCATTTCTCTGATGATTAGTGATGTTGAGCAGCTTTTCATGTGTTTGTTGGCAATCTGTATGTCTTGTTTGGAGAAATGTCTATTTAGGTCTGCTGCCCATTTTTGTATTAGGTTGTTTGTTTTTTTGATATTGAGCTGCATGAGATGCTGGTATATTTTGGAGATTAATCCTTTGTCAGTTGCTTCATTTGCAAATATTTTCTCCCATTCTGAGGGTTGACTTTTGGTCTTGTTTATGGTTTCCTTTGCTGTGCAAAAGCTTTTAAGTTTCATTAGGTCCCATTTGTTTGTTTTTATTTCCATTTCTCTAGGAGGTGGGTCAAAAAGGATCTTGCTGTGATTTGTGTCATAAAGTGTTCTGCCTATGTTTTCCTCTAAGAGTTTGATAGTGTCTGGCCTTACATGTAGGTCTTTAATCCTTTTAGAGTTTATTTTTGAGTATGGTGTTAGGGAGTGTTCTAATTTCATACTTTTACATGTACCTGTCCAGTTTTCCCAGCACCACTTATTGAAGAGGCTGTTTTTTCTCCACTATATATACTTGCCTCCTTTATCAAAGATAAGGTGACCATATGTGCATGGCTTTCTCTCTGGGCTTTCTATCCTGTTCCATTGATCTATATTTCTGTTTTTGTGCAAGTACCATAATGTCTTGATTACTGTAGCTTTGTAGTATAGTCTGAAGTCAGGGAGCCTGATTCCTCCAGCTCCATTTTTCGTTCTCAAGATTACTTTGGCTATTCGGGGTCTTTTGTGTTTCCATACAAATTGTGAAATTTTTTGTTCTAGTTCTGTGAAAAATGCCAGTGGTAGTTTGATAGGGATTGCATTGAATCTGTAGATTGCTTTGGGTAGTAGAGTCATTTTCACAATGTTGATTCTTCCAATCCAAGAACATGGTATATCTCTCCATCTATTTGTATCTTCTTTAATTTCTTTCATCAGTGTCTTTTAATTTTCTGCATACAGGTATTTTGTCTCCTTAGGTAGGTTTATTCCTAGATATTTTATTATTTTCATTGCAATGGTAAATGGGAGTGTTTTCTTAATTTCACATTCAGATTTTTCATCATTAGTGTATAGGAATGCACGAGATTTCTGTGCATTAATTTTGTATCCTGCTACTTTACCAAATTCATTGATTAGCTCTAGTAGTTTTCTGGTAGCATCTTTAGGATTCTCTATATATAGTATCATGTCATCTGCAAACAGTGACAGCTTTACTTATTCTTTTCCGATTTGGATTCCTTTTCTTTTTCTTCTCTGATTGCTGTGGCTAAAACTTCCAAAACTATGTTGAATAATAGTGGTGAGAGTGGGCAACCTTGTCTTGTTCCTGATCTTACTGGAAAAGGTTTCAGTTTTTCACCATTGAGGACAATGTTGGCTGTGCGTTTGTCATATATGGCCTTTATTATGTTGAGGAAAGTTCCCTCTATGCCTACTTTCTGCAGGGCTTTTATCATAAATGGGTGCTGAATTTTGTCAAAAGCTTTCTCTGCATCTATTGAGATGATCATATGGTTTTTCTCCTTCAATTTGTAATATGGTGATTGATTTGCATATATTGAAGAATCCTTGCATTCCTGGGATAAACCCCACTGGATCATGGTGTATGATCCTTTTAATGTGCTGTTGGATTCTGTTTGCTAGTATTTTGTTGAGGATTTTTGCATCTACGTTCATCAGTGATATTGGCCTGTAGTTTTCTTTCTTTGTGACATCTTTGTCTGGTTTTGGTATCAGGGTGATGGTGGCCTCATAGAATGAGTTTGGGAGTGTTCCTCCCTCTGCAATATTTTGGAAGAATTTGAGAAGGATGGGTGTTAGCTCTTCTCTAAATGTTTGATAGAGTTCGCCTGTGAAGCCATCTGGTCCTGGGCTTTTGTTTGTTGGAAGATTTTTAATCACAGTTTCAATTTCAGTGCTGTGATTGGTCTGTTCATATTTTCTATTTCTTCCTGGTTCAGTCTCGGCAGTTTGTGCATTTCTAAGAATCTGTCCATTTCTTCCAGGTTGTCCATTTTATTGGCATAGAGCTGCTTGTAGTAATCTCTCATGATCGTTTGTATTTCTGTAGTGTCAGTTGTTACTTCTCCTTTCTCATTTCTAATTCTATTGATTTGAGTCTTCTCCCTTTTTTTCTTGATGAGTCTGGCTAATGGTTTATCAATTTTGTTTATCTTCTCAAAGAACCAGCTTTTAGTTTTATTGATCTTTGCTATCATTTCCTTCATTTCTTTTTCATTTATTTCCTTTCTGATCTTTATGATTTCCTTCCTTCTGCTAACTTTCGGGTTTTTTTGTTCTTCTTTCTCTAATTGCTTTAGGTGCAAGGTTAGGTTGTTTCTTTGAGATGTTTCCTGTTTCTTAAGGTAGGATTGTATTGCTATAAACTTCCCTCTTAGAACTGCTTTTGTTGCATACCATAGGTTTTGGGTCGTCGTGTATCCATTGTCATTTGTTTCTAGGTATTTTTTGATTTCCCCTTTGATTTCTTCAGTGATCACTTGGTTATTAAGTAGTGTATTGTTTAGCCTCCATGTGTTTGTATTTTTTACAGATCTTTTCCTGTAGTTGATATCTAGTGTCATAGCGTTGTGGTCGGAAAAGATACTTGATACGATTTCAATTTTCTTAAATTTACCAAGGCTTGATTTGTGACCCAAGATATGATCTATCCTGGAGAATGTTCCATGAGCACTTGAGAAATATGTGTATTCTGTTGTTTTTGGGTGGAATGTCCTATAAATATCAATTAAGTCCATCTTGTTTAATGTATCATTTAAAGCTTGTGTTTCCTTATTTATTTTCATTTTGGATGATCTGTCCATTGGTGAAAGTGGGGTGTTAAAGTCCCCTACTATGATTGTGTTGCTGTCGATTTCCCCTTTTATGGCTGTTAGTATTTGCCTTATGTATTGAGGTGCTCCTATGTTGGGTGCATAAATATTTACAATTGTTATATCTTCTTCTTGGATCGATCCCTTGATCATTATGTAGTGTCCTTCTTTGTCTCTTGTAATAGTCTTTATTTTAAAGTCTATTTTGTCTGATATGAGAATTGCTCCTCCAGCTTTCTTTTGATTTCCATTTGCATGGAATATCTTTTTCCATCCCCTCACTTTCAGTCTGTATGTGTCCCTAGGTCTGAAGTGGGTCTTTTGTAGACAGCATATATATGGGTCTTGTTTTTGTATCCATTCAGCCAGCCTGTGTCTTTTGGTTGGAGCATTTAATCCATTTACATAAGGTAATTATCGATATGTATGTTCCTATTCCCATTTTCTTAAATGTTTTGGGTTTGTTATTGTAGGTGTTTTCCTTGTCTTGTGTTTCCTGCCTAGAGAAGTTCCTTTAGCATTTGTTGTAAAGCTGGTTTGGTGGTGCTGAACTCTCTCAGCTTTTGCTTGTCTGTAAAGGTTTTAATTTCTCCAACAAATCTGAATGAGATCCTTGCTGGGTAGAGTAATATTGGTTGTAGGTTTTTCTCCTTCATCACTTTAAGTATATCCTGCCACTCCCTTCTGGCCTGCAGAGTTTCTGCTGAAAGATCAGCTGTTAACCTTATGGGGATTCCCTTGTGTGTTATTTGTTGTTTTTCCCTTGCTGCCTTTAATATGTTTTCCTTATATTTAATTTTTGATAATTTGATTAATATGTGTCTTGGCATGTTTCTCCCTGGATTTATCCTGTATGGGACTCTCTGTGCTTCCAGGACTTGATTAACTATTTCCTTTCCCATATTAGGGAAGTTTTCAACTATAATCTCTTCAAATATTTTCTCAGTCCCTTTCTTTTTCTCTTCTTCTTCTGGGACCCCTATAATTCGAATGTTGGTGCGTTTAATGTTGTCCCAGAGGTCTCTGAGGCTGTCCTCAGTTCTTTTCATTCTTTTTTCTTCATTCTGCTCTGCAGTAGTTATTTCCACTATTTTACCTTCCAGGTCACTTATCCTTTCTTCTGCCTCAGTTATTCTGCTATTGATCCCTTCTAGAGTATTTTTAATTTCATTTATTGTGTTGTTCATCGTTGCTTGTTTCCTCTTTAGTTCTTCTACATCCTTGTTAAATGTTTCTTGCATTTTGTCTATTCTATTTCCAAGATTTTGGATCATCTTTACTATCATTATTCTGAATTCTTTTTCAGGTAGACTGCCTATTTCCTCTTCATTTGTTAGGTCTGGTGTGTTTTTACCTTGCTCCTTCATCTGCTGTGTGTTTTTCTGTCTTCTAATTTTGCTTATCTTACTGTGTTTGGGGTCTCCTTTTTGCAGGCTGCAGGTTCGTAGTTCCTGTTGTTTTTGGTGTCTGTCCCCAGTGGCTAAGGTTGGTTCAGTGGGTTGTGTAGGCTTCCTGGTGGAGGGGACTAGTGCCTGTGTTCTGGTGGATGAGGCTGGATCTTGTCATTTTGGTGGGCAGGTCCACATCTGGTTGTGTATTTTGGGGTGTCTGTGGCCTCATTATGATTTTAGGCAGCCTCTCTGCTAATGGATGGGGCTGTGTTCCTGTCTTGCTAGTTGTTTGGCATAGGGTGTCCAGCACTGTAGCTTGCTGGTCATTGAGTGAAGCTGGGTCTTGGTGTTGAGATGGAGATCTCTGGGAGATTTTCATCGTTTGGTATTACATGGAGCTGGGAGGTCTCTTGTGGACCAGTGTCCTGAAGTTGGCTCTCCCACCTCAGAGGCACAGCCCTGATGCCTGGCTGGAGCACCAAGAGCCTTTCATCCACACGGCTCAGAATAAAAGGGAGAAAAAATAGAAAGAAAGAAAGAAAGAGGATAAAATAAAATAAAATAAAGTAGATAAAATAAAATAATTAAAATAAAAAATAATTATTAAGAAAAAAGTGTTTAAAAGTAAAAAAAAAATAAAAACGGACAGACAGAACCCTAGGACAAATGGTGAAAGCAAAGCTATACAGACAAAATCTCACACAGAAGCATACACATACACACTCACAAAAAGAGGAAAAGGGGAAAAAATAATATATCTTGCTCCCAAAGTCCACCTCCTCAATTTGGGATGATTCGTTGTCTATTCAGGTATTCCACAGATGTAGGTACATCAAGTTGATTGGGGAGTTTTAATCCACTGCTTCTGAGGCTGCTGGGAGAGATTTCCCTTTCTCTTCTTTGTTCCTACAGCTCCCGGGGTTCAGCTTTGGATTTGGCCCCGCCTCTGCGTGTAGGTCACCTGAGGGCGTCTGTTCTTTGCTCAGAAAGGATGGGGTTAAAGGAGCAGCTGATTCGGGGGCTCTGGCTCACTCAGGCCAGGGGGAGGGAGGGGTACGAATGCAGGGCGAGCCTGCGGCAGCAGAGGCTGGCGTGACGTTGCACCAGCCTAAGGACCCATGCGTTTTCCTGGGGAAGTTGTCCCTGGATCACGGGAGCCTGGCAGTGGCGAGCTGCACAGGCTCCTGGGAGGGGCGGTGTGGATAGTGACCTGTGCTCGCACACAGGGTTTTTGGTGGTGGCAGCAGCAGCCTTAGCGTCTCATGCCCGTCTCTGGGGTCCGTGCTGAGAGCCGTGGCTCGCGCCCGTCTCTGGAGCTCCTTTAAGCAGCGCTCTGAATCCCCTCTCCTCACGCACCAGGAAACAAAGAGGCAAGAAAAAGTCTCTTGCCTCTTCGGCAGCTGCAGACTTTTTCCCGGACTCCCTCCCTGCTAGCCGTGGCGCACTAGCCCCTTCAGGCTATGTTCACGCCGCCAACCCCAGTCCTCTCCCTGCGATCCGACCAAAGCCCGAGCCTCAGCTCCCAGCCCCCGCCCACCCCTGGCAGGTGAGCAGGCAAGCCTCTCCGGCTGGTGAGTGCTTGTCGGCACCCGTCCTCTGTGCGGGAATCTCTCCGCTTTGCCCTCTGCACCCCTGTTGCTGCGCTCTGCTCCGTGGCTTCAAAGCTCCCTCCTCGGCCACCCACAGTCTCCGCTGGCGAAGGGGCTTCCTAGTGTGTGGAAACCTTTCCTCCTTCACAGCTCCCTCCCACTGGTGCAGGTCCCATCCCTATTCTTTTGTCTCTGTTTTTTCTTTTTTCTTTTGCCCGGCCCAGGTACATGGGGAGTTTCTTGCCTTTTGGGAGGTCTGAGGTCTTCTGCCAGCGTTCAGTGGGTGCTCTATAGGAGCAGTTCCACGTGTAGATGTATTTCTGATGTATCTGTGGGGAGGAAGGTGATCTCCGCGTCTTACTCTTCCACCATCTTCTCCTCCTCTGTTCGGGTTCTTGAGTCAAGCAGAACTGTATACCAAGTTCTCTGCCTGAATGGGGCCACTTGCTTAGCTTTGCTGATGGGCAGTGCTGCTGGTCAGGTTCTCTACTTGAGTGTTACTACACTATGCAGCTTCCCAGGTATTCAGGCCAAGCTTCTTCGTTGGGTGGAGCTGAGAGCTATGCTCAGCTGTGGACAAGGCTATGAATTAGCACCTCTCCCCAAGTAGAGTGGGAGAGCTGGCTTTAATCAGCCTACCAGGTGGTCCAGTCCAGCTTTCTGGTTGGGCAGTGCTAAGAGCTACACTCATCAGTGAGTGAGGCTATTAATTAGCTCCCCTGCCCAGGCAGGGTGGCAGATCCAGCTCCAAGGCCAGGGAGGTTTGTTTGTGGTCTTCACTCAAGCTGACTCATGCTCCCAAGTTCCCTGGCCAAAAGGTGCTACTGGATTTGCTCTGTGGTCAATCAGCTCTGTCTGCTGGACTCTGCTTGAACATTGCTGGATTAAAGCTTCCAGGTGCTCTGGCCAGGCTTTCTGGTCAGGCAGGGTTAGGTTCTCCATTTGATATCCCAAGTCGGGCAGATCTGCACAGCCCACCAAGTTCCCTGATCAGACTTACCACCATCTTGGCTCTGCAGAACAACAAAGCCACTGGCTGGGACTGCTGCTTGGGTGCTTTAGGTAGGTGCTTGGTCTACCAAGATCTGGGTGTTAGTTATTGCAAGGCTCTACCCCCTTCTCTCTCAGAATCAGATTCCCAGTCAAGCCCTGCAGATTCTCCTGCAATTCACATGGGGTAAGACTGGAGTGGGGACTCCCAAGAAGTGACCCACAATGCGTGGGGAACTGGATGTCCACCCTGAGTACTTTTTCCCACTGGAGCAACTGTAGGCTTAGGAGAGACTTCTCAGTATGGGGCTGCACTGGCCTGGGGGAGGGGCAACGTGGTCAGATCTAGCTACTAATCTTACCCTTCTAATGTGGTCTGTCTCAGTCTCTGTGGTGCAGGGGAATGCTTCAGCCTCACCCTGTGTTCTAGGATTTTCTTAGTGGTGTTTTCTCCAAGAATAGTTGTTAATTGTTCTTCTTATGAAGGAGAGCAAAGTTAGGAATGACGTATGTTGCCATCTTGGTGATATCACTCCTTTATGCAATTCTTGAAAGCTAAGTTAAACCTGGATTTAATCTAGTAGGTAATAGGGAGCCAACATCATTTATTGAGCATTGCAAAAAAAAAAAAATAAATAAAGTTTACCCATAGTTTATGGAATTGCAAATTAAGACAATAATTAAACACCACTATACATATGTTAAGATAGCTATAATCCAGAACACTAACAATACCAATTCTGGTGAGGATGTGGAGAATCAGGAACTCTCATTTATTCCTGATAGTATTATTCCTGATAGTAATGCAAAATAGTACAGCCACTTTGAAAGACAGCTTAGAAGTTTTTTACAAAACTAAACATACTCTTACCATATGATCCAGCAGTCATTCTCCTTGGTATTTACCCAAATTAACTGAAAATTTGTGTCCTCACAAAAATCTATACACCAATGTTTATAACAGCTTTATTTACAGGCCTACCACAGAGATATTACCAGTTCAGTTCCAGGTCACTGAAATAAGGTGAATATTGCAGGAAAGCAAGTCACACGCATTTTTTGTTTTCCCAGTGCATATAGAAGTTATGTTTGCATTGTTCTGTAGTCTATTAAGTGTATAATAACAGTATGTCTAAAAAAGTTCATATCTTAATTAAAAATACTTTATTCCTAAAAAATCCCAATTACAATAGTAACATCAGAGATCACTGACCACAGACCACCATAACATGTAAATAACAATGAAAAAGTTTGCAATATTGTAAGAATTACCAAAATGTGATAAACAGACACAAAGTGAGAAAATGCTGTTGGAAAAATGGCACTGACAGACTTGTTTGATGTAGGGTTGCTATAAATTTTCAATTTGTAAAAATCTCAATATCTGCAAAGTGCAATAAAGTAAGCATAATAAAATGAGGTATGACTGTATAATTGTCAAAATATGGAAGCACAAGATGTTCTTTAGTAGGTGTATGGGTAAATAAAATGGTATGTTCAGAAAATGGAATATTATTTAGTACTAAAAAGAAGTAAGTGAGCAAGCCATGAAAAGACATGAAAGAAATACACATTACTAAGTGAAAGAAACCAATATGAAAAGGCTACAAATGTATGATTTCAACGCTGTAACATTTTAGAAGAGGAAACACTATGGAGACAGTAAAAATATTAGTGGTTGCCAGGGTTTGGGATGTGGGAGAGAAGAACAGGCAGAGTATAGTATATTTTTAGGGCATGGAAACTATTTTTTATGATACTACAGTGGTGGATACATGCTTGTCCAAACCCATAAATTTGTCCAAACCCTCAGAATGTACAATAACAACAGTGAACTCCAATGTAAACTATGGACTCTGGGTGATAAGGATGTGTCAGTGTAGATCCATCAATTGTAACAGATGGGAATGTCAATAGTGAGGGGGAATGTACATGTGTGGGTACAAGGGGTATATGGGAACTCTCTGTACTTTCCATTCAGTATTGTTGTGACCCTAAAACTGCTAAAATAGAAAGTAGTTTATTAATTTTAAAAATTAATAAACAGGAGAATAATTAATTAACAGCAGAATATACCTTCTTCTCAAATTCCCATGGAACATTCACCAAAACACATCTTAACATATTTAAAAAATAGAAATTATATAAACTATGTCTGAGGGCCACAATGACATTAAACTAGAAATCAGTAAGGGAAAGAGTGCTCAAAATCTCCAAATATTTGGAAATTTAACAACACACTTCTAAATAACACATAGGTCAAAGTCTCAAGAGAAATTAAAAATATTTTGAACTAAATGAATATATTACTTACCTAAATTTGTGGGATGCAGTGAAATTGCTGCTGAGAAAATTATAGCATTAAACATGCATATAAGAGAAGAAAAAAGATCTAAAATCAATAATCTCAGGATCTACTTTAAGAAAACAGATAAAAATAAACTAAACCTAATTACAAGAAAGTAAGACATACTACAAGAAAACTACAGACAAATGTTTCTCATGAACATAGATGCAAAAAACCTCAATAAAATATCAGCAAGTCAAATTTAAGAATGTATAAAAATTATCACACACCATGATAAAATGGGATTTATTCCAGCTTCGTGAGGCTGGTTCAAAATTTAAAAATCAAACAATATAATCTGATACATGAACAGACTAAAGAAAAAAATCATAAGATCATATTAATAGATGTGGAAAAAGCATTTGACAAAATTCAATACCCATTCATAATAAAAACTCTGAACAAGTTAAAAATTAAGAGGAGCTTCCTCAACATTAAAAAAAAGATAGCTAATGTCACACTCAATAGTGAAAAAACTGGATATTTTCCCCTTAAGATTTGCCGTGAGGCAAGGTTATCCTCTTTTAACACCCTTACTCAAAATCTCACTGGAAGGGAGATGAGAAAAAGAAAGGGATTATATAGATTTGAAGGGATTCAATAAAGCTATTTTTATTCATACATAACATGGTTATCTATCAAGAAAATACCAAAGAATCAAGAAAAAACTTCCTGGAACTATTTACTGAGTACTGCAAGGTTGCAGGATACAAGGATAATATACAAAGTCAATTGTTTTTCTGTACACCACCAGTGAACAATATGAGCCACTAAATAGAGTAGTACTGGATTATAAACAAAAGTATAAAATAAATATCCATGAGTACATATTAATATAAATACATTTCTGTAAAATGGATAATTGGGGGAGAAAAGAAAAATCTCCTACGTAGAAGAATTTCTAATAATTTATGTAGATATTCTGCCTCCAAGGAGGTGTAGCATAACTCCCCACCATTAAGTTTGGGTTGTACTTTGTGACTTCATTCTAAAGAGCACAGTGTGGAAAGGGAGGGAAAAAAAAAAAAAAAAAAACGTTAGGTGTGGAAACCTGACAAATACTGCTCCAGTGAGGAGATTAAGGTCAACATCTACAATGTTAAGTCATTTTGATCCTATGTACACGTGATATACTGTAATGAAAAGGCATGGTCTTCCTTCCAAAAACCCATAACCCCATTCTGAAAAAATCAGACAAATGCCAAAGGAAATCTGGAAAAAAAAAAAAAAACACAATGTTTGTGTAAGATGTTGCAGAAAAACTCGAATGAACTTTTTGGCCAGCCCAATATTTTGAAAACTCTAGTAAGCCTAGATGCTAAAAGTGGAAACCAAGGTTACGGGTCCTGTATTCATTTCATAAGTATTTTCTTTGTTATTGGAAGCTGAACTGTTCAGAGTCCCACAGTAATCTCATATGGCAATTTTGGAGTTTTTTTCTACTCTATGCTAGATATATATTTTTAGAGTTACAAAACTGTCAACACAGAACTCCAGTTATAACTGTATTTTGATTGCTTAAAATATCTACACTATAAAACTATTGCATATAATACACTTCTGGTCACATTTCTAGAACATTAAAATATTTTAGAGCATAATTTATGTTAAGTTACACAGAATTTTGAAGGATTTCACTTCTATTTGCTTGAATTCATCGAACTGTTACTGTCAAGGTGGTTATTTGGGTACATACAGGTTCTTTTTTAACATATGAAACAATTTACTACTGTATTGCACTATTTTTTAGTTTGGTTCACTGTTAAAAACAATGTGATTTTTCATACTTGTATCATTTGTTTCCTTTTATGTCAACATTTTTCCCCAAAATTATTTAATACAGTATAGGGATTTCTGCTTTAGGTTAAGTTGTTCAGTTTAGTCATATGCTTTAGGGAAAAATATTTTTAAAATAATATTCTATAAAATGCATTTTCCTTTGCTATATAAATCATTTAAACACTGTTCTAACATTCCTATAAATTGGTCTCTCTTTCAACCTAATTTGAATTTTAAAGCACATTTTTATCACTTCTCAAGTGATATAATAATTTTATTTCTGTGATGTCATTATTAGAGATAACACTTTCTCCCCACCCATATTATATTTAATCCTATTTCTATCTGTATTTTAACCAGACATATGATATTTTTACGCAGGAATAGCAATGCATTTGAAAAACAAAAATTTATTTGGCTTAGAAAATCTACAAGAATTTATTTCAATGATAGATGTTACTCCCTCATTTTGTTGTCTCTCATCTCCATACTTAAGAGGCATTACCATTCATGTCAGTTAGAATATTTACTCGTGGAGTTAGGGCTGTTACTGCTAATTGTTCCCTGAATTACTTAGGATTTAACTCTAGCATTAAGCACTCCACAGTAAGCTACTTTCTAAGATCACACTTTGACGAAATATGGTCAACAGAAAAATCAATTATTTAGGGCTTTAATATTACTATTTGAAACACACTGGCTTGGATTCCATTTTTTTAAAAAAGGATTAAGAAAAAGATCTTTGCCCTATCCACTTGAAACTTGTTATGTCAATTATTGATCCTCTTATGCTCTAATCAAAATATTTAGTGGGGTCCAGAAACGAATTTTCTGTCCTTCCTGGCTTATCTTCCCATGCCCAAGCTTAAAACCAATTAAATGACACCAGTAATCCATTCTGAAAACTTAGGAAGAAACTTAATATGATTCTTTTCCAACCAGAGAGCAGGAATTTTTTAATATAGTACAAAAAATACCCATGAACAATTCTGTTTCAAAGAGCCTTAAACTCAGTCTTTTGTAGGCAGAATAATGGCCCCACCAAAAGACATCGCCATCCTAATTCCCAGGAGATGTCACTTTGTTACCTCACATTGCAAAGGGACTTTGAAGATGTTATTACATTAAAGACATTGAGATGGGGAGAGTATCCTGGAGTATTCAGTTGGGTTTAATCTAATCACATGAAACCTTAAAAGACAAGAAACTTTTCTGACTGTGGTCAGAAGGAGCTGTGATTATGGAAAAATGGTCAGAGATATGCAACGTTCCTGGCTTTGAAGATGGAAGAAGTAGATCATCAGCCATGGAATGTTAGATACCTTTACAAGCTGGAAAAGGTAAAGGAATGAATTTTCTGCTAAGAGCCTCAAGAAAGGAACACAGCCCTGCCAACACCTTGGTTTTAGCCCAGCGCAACTTGTGTTATACTTCTAACCTCTAGAACTTTAAGATAGTAAATTTGTGCTGTATTAAGGCATTAAGTTTATAGTAATTTGTTAAATCAGCAATATAAAAGTAATACACAGACCATGATAGAATCTATGGCTTAACAATCAAACCAGGCCCTCTCACACTGTTCTTGTCTTTATCAAGGGTATTCCTATACAAGCATACCTCATTTTATTACACTTTGCTTTGTTGTACTTCACAGATATTGAGTTCTTCTATAAATTGAAGTTTTGTGGCAACCAATGTCGACCAAGTCTATCAGCACCATTTTTTTTTTTAACAGCATTTGCTCACTTTGTGTCTCTGTGTCACATTTTGGTAATTCTCACAATATTTTAAACTTTTTCACTATTGTATTTACTATGGTGATCTGTGATCTGTGATCTTTGATGTTACTACTACGACTTGCTGAAGGCTCAGATGATGATTAGTATTTCTTAGTAAAAAGGATTTTTTAATTAAGATATATACATTTTTGACATATGCTATTGCACACTTAATAGATTACAGTATAATGAAACATAACTTTTACATGCTCTGCAAAACCAAAAAATTTGTGTGACTCACTTTATTTCGATATTCAATTTATTGCAGCGGTGAGGAACTGAACCTGCAATATCTCCGAGGTATGCCTGTATTTTTGATATTTATTTTCTCTGCTATATTATAAATTTCATGAAGCAAGACCAATTTGCTCACGTTTTCCCCATTTGACCTTAGATGAGGCATATAGTGTATCGACCTCATTTGCATTATCATAGCTGTATATCTTAGTTGTTTGAAGGCATCTGCCTGAAAATAGACTTTAAAGAAACTTTTAAAGCATTTGAGATATTTGTTTACATGTTAGGGAAATTTAGTGAGGTAAAAATGTGTGTTTCTGTATTTCTCCCTATTTCCTACTCCTCCTCCTTCCAAGCATCTGCCCAGGTCCCTTGCATTTCTTTACTTTAGGTTACTTTGGCAGAGCAGAAAACAGTAGTTGCCTGGAGCCTTTATTTCTGACTTTTATAGAAGTCTAAACTTATTGAGGGGGTTATTCTGGGAGTGTATTCTTACTTCTCTACTCTGGAGGGCAACAGAATTGGGAAAGGATAAAGCTTATAAAGACAACAAAGAAGTTGAAAATTGAGAGGTGGGGAGGGAGTAATGAGAAGTGTGTCTACAAATCTGTGGTACATATTTGGGGTGATAAGACTTGGAGTGGAGGAAAGGGTTGACTCTGGGATGTGCCTTCAGAGGCTGGATTATGGGCACAGAGGTCAGAAACTGGTTTGAAATCAACAGAGGTAATAGACTAAAGGTTTTACAGACTGTATATTGGTTATCTCAGCATAAGCTAAGGGGGATTGCTGTCAATCACAGATTCTTCCCTGACATAGTGCTTCTATGTAGAACTTTGGGACAATTCTGGAGTAGCAGATTGAATAACTCACTCATCTGGCAGAATAAGGACTCAGAATTGGGCTTAAACTGATATCAAGAAAATAACAATACGTCTAAGACACCGTAGCAACTATATTAAAATCTAACATGTTAGGGGCTTCCCTGGCAGTCCAGTGGTTAAGACTTCGCCTTCCAATGCAGGGGGTGTGCGATTGATCCCTGGTTGGGGAGCTGAGATCCCACATATCTCGTGGCCAAAAAACCGAAACATAAAACGGAAGCAGTATGGTAACAAATTCAATAAAGACTTTTTAAAAAAAATGGTCCACATCAAAAAAAATCTTTTAAAAAAATCTAACATGTTAAATTATAGGAACATTTTATATTCCCCTCATATACAGGATTGCTGCATATTGGTTTGAAGTATTTCAGTACTCAATTTGCTTATCTATAAATGATACTTCTGATGAAATATATTCTAATGATCTCATTTTCTTCAAAAGATATGACTAAAATATATCCAAGAATGCAATGAAATAAAATAGCTAGACTGTAGAGAACTACCACATACAGTAAATACCTAAAGGATGGGAATTTGAATAAACAGGATGCTGGATTCAGGTAAACTAGTTAAAGTAGGTGATGATTTTGAATTAAATAAAACACTTTTCTAAGTGAGAGAATGAAGAGATGACAACTGTAGTAACTATCTGCCATTCACATTTGAGGGCAGGAACTGGAATCTGGGTCAGCTGGATTGTGTTGAATATTTTGAAGAAAATATTATTAACAAGGTGTAAATCAGGTTTTGGGGGAATGGAGAAAACAAATAAAGCAGAACCACAGGTTAAGACTTTCATAGACATGTATTGCTACTTTCCAAAGATCTCAGAAAAATTACTGAATTTAGGAGATAAAAAGTTTTGTGATAGTACATTTTATTTTTTTTAAAAAAAGCAATATTTATAACAATCATATAATTTAAATGGAAAAACTGAAAAAAGCTCTCTGTGATAGCAAGTAGCAAAGGTATGAGCCTATAACGCTTTCTCCTTTCAAATTGATTTTTTTTGTATTCATGCTTCATAGCTTCCATTGTTTCCTAGGGTATCCATTTCTAGTCGATTGCCTCCTATCAAAAAGTATTTTTCAATAATTCCCACATGATGTAACCTTTTATTAGCTTCAAATGTAGTTTTTGTTCTTGAATGTTGCCCTTTAAAAATAGAGTTGTCCAATTTATCTTATTCATGCCTCTGAGAAGCATATTCCATTAATTTTTTTCATGCCTTCTGAATACGTAGTTCTAAAGAGTTTCCATAAGCATAACATTGTGGCTATTAATTCAAGTAAGCTAAATGGCTTGTGATGACCTGTGTTCATATCCTTACTCTGTTCACCCAAAATTCGAGCATTTCTAGAGAATTGATAGGAAGCCTTCAATTAGAGTCTGTTCTAAGGAGTGTCTCTGTATATATTAAACCAAGAAAAAGTAGACTGTTGGTAGAGTAGTTTAAGTTCAAGAAAACAGGCTAGCTTAAGAGGAGGCGTGATTCTTAGTACTGAACTCAAATAGTCTTCCTAGACCAGTTACCAGGACTTCATGGTTGAGTAGTAGGGTGAGAATTCTAAAGTACATGTGTGAGTAACAACTCAACACAGTTTGTCATTTTATTACTACATTCACCAAGAAACTTTGAGAATGCCAACTGTCATGATCATTGGTAATCACAATTTATCAGTGTTACAAGACAGCAATAAATTGATCTGTCACATAATAAAAATCTTAGCCCTGTAGGGGGAACTCAATAAATTGATTTTCCTGGACACTTGCCTTCCGGCTGGGAAGGCATTACTACACTCAGTTGTAAACTGGGGATACAAAATGAATTATACTTCTAAATAATTACTTTAACTTGTCCATGTATACCAAGTGAATAATGTTGGGCAGTGCATATAAGACTGAATAGAGGTAGAATACTGGCAAAATCCTAAAACTGTCTTTCTAAGTAAGGATGAAATATATTCACAGCAAAGGGCACACCACTGAATAAAATGGTTTGCAGATTATTTCTGCTAATTAGGAGCCAGGTGTAATTCTAGGTGTTTCTGCCAATCCAATACTTCCCTAAAATTTCCTTCACCATTAATTTCTTGATAAACCTCCTTACTCAATACCCTGCTCTTTAATTAAATTATACCTTTCGTTATTATTACCATTCAGATTTCTTAAGCATGCAAGTGCTGTTTTACACATTTGGAGGATTACACTCACATTCAGCTCTGCAACAATGGAAAACTAGTGGTTGAAAATAGGTACCTGCTCTTTGCACTGTTTGTCACAGGTTTTGCACCCGCAGGCAGGCTGTCATAGTTCACAAGATACATTGAGCCCTTTCATATGCATCCAGCAACTCTCAGGACTCTACATCCAAGCACTCACTTTACATGGAATATAAAGGAGGATGTGTGGTTGTTTCAAATAAACTTCAGTGGGACCATAACTCTCAGTGCCTTCCTTTAGTGAAATCCACTGGATGAAAAGTAAAGTTGGTTGGACAAAAACCAGTAATTCCTGGATTATGTACTAAATTCTTCTGCTTATTCAGGTAAATCTGTTACTTTAACACCTTTTGCTTTAGAATGTTCCACCAAGAATTCTAATTCTGGAAATACTCTTAACTCCCTCTACCCCCACTTCAAGCATTACATTGTGTAATAATGAAGTAAATTATGACTCGTGTAATTATGCCTAATTTTTGCATGAAGTATTTCGTTTTGAAAAGCCATTTTCTTTAAAAGAAAACTTAGGAAATGCACATTTAATACTACATCTATTTCAATAAAAAAATCAAAGACCTTTTTATATCTTAGAAAGTGCTTTAAAATTATAAGCATGATATAGATGTCCATGTTTATATTTGTATGTATATTTCCTGCCTTATCACCATTCTCTTCCACATGCCAATAACTTTGCAAAATCTTGTATATTCTATCCTCCCTCAAATCTCCCATAGCCTCCTCCTCTCCCCTTCTGCTGGTTAATCTCATTTTTAATTTTGCTGAAAAATTCCTCATTTTGTCACAATCGAATTTACCAAAGTTCCTTCCTCAGTTCTATTTTTGCTCCCAGTATGCCTGACATGCAGCTTCCTTAGATATCTCCTTTTCTCACTCAGATGCAATGGACAGACCTCGAGACTCAGAACATAGTAACATTAGACACTGATATGTTTCTAATGTGTGATTTGTTCAGATATAGGTAATAATAGTTCAAGTAGTGCAGTACTAAACCAGTGAAGTCTCTTTCATATTTTTTTTTCTTGAGCCAGTAGTAAAGAAAAATCAAGCTAGTGCTTTGCCCTGGAAAAGCCTCTTCCTAATATGTCTCTTTAAAATTTCTTTCTAATGTGACCAGCATTAAACACAGATACACATACACTCACAACTCCCAAAATGCATATGCTCTACAAACCAAAACAAACCAACAAAGAAAGATAAACACACACATACAAAGCTTTTGGGGTCAGTCTGTCAGTCTAAACTAAAAACATGTTTTGGAAAGAAAAACTGTTATAAGAAAATATTCATAATAAAAAACCCCTATAATATGCCTTGCATTATTGGAAACAGAACCTGCCCCTCTTTGTTCAGTGTTATCTCAAAAATGATAGATGGACTTAAATTATATTTAAATATAGTCACAAAACTATTTTTTATGAAATAGCAGCCCCACTCCCCAAAGTAAATACATCTTTCCCTCTAAAATATATAAAGTATGTTTTTATGCCAACAGATGAGGATAGCAATGATGATGATGATTATGATATAATGCTAGCTGATACTCTAAAATATAGATTTTTTTAAAATTGAAGTATAGTTAATTTACAATATTAGTTTCAGGTATACAGCATAGCGATTCAGTATTTTTAGAGCTTATACTCCATTAAAAGTTATTACAAGATAATGGACATAATTCTCAGTGTTATACAATATGTCCTTGTTGCTTATCTATTTTATATGTAGTAGATTTTATCTCTTAATCCCATATCCCTAACTTTCCCCTCCCCATTTCCTCTCCTCACTGTTAACCACTAGTTTGTCTTCTGTAGCTGTGAGTCTGTTTCTGTTTTGTATATATACTCATTTGTATTTTTTAAAAATATTCTACATATAAGTGATATCATATAGTATTTGTTTTTCTCTGACTTTATTTCACTAAGCATAATATCCTCTAGGTCCATCCACATTGCTGCAAATGGCATGATTTCATTCTTTTTTATGGCTGAGTAATATTCCATTATATATGCATACCACATCTTCTTTACCCATTCATCTGTTGATGGACACTGGGTTGCTTCTATATCTGGTTGTTGTAAATAGTGCTGCATGGGGTGCCCTGTACCTTTTCAAATTAGTGTTTTTGTTTTTTTCCAGATATGTACCCAGGAGTGGAATTGCTGGGTTATATGGTAGTTCTATTTTTAGTTTTTGAGGAGTCTCCACACTGTTTTTTATAGTGGCTGCACTAATTTACATTCCCACTAATATTGCACAAGTGTTCCCTTTTTCCCACATCCTCACCAACATTTGCCGTTTGTAGACTTTTTGAGGATAGCCATTCTGACAGGTGTGAGGTGATATTTTATTGTGGTTTTGATTTGCATTTTATAGATTAAAAAATACTAAAGTACATATTATTCAGTAACTCTTATCAAGTCATACAGTATACCAGGGTATTCATTAAATGATTATTGAGCTATGAGTAGGTTTATAATAAGAAAAATATTGAATGATTTTTATAAACATAGATCAGATTAAATATAGATAAAATTCTGTGAGAGCCAGTGAGATTGCTCCCAACCTTATATCCTTATTTCACCTTTTGCTGCTGTATTATCGTTTCCTCAGTATTTGTTTTGATTTCTAAATATTTTATTCCCAAATACTATTTAGTTAAAAAAAAACAAAAATATGATAAAAGGAAACCTTCTCTAAATAATAAATTATGTCCCTAATTATAAGGAAAAATACAGAAGTCAGTATAGACAATTTTCACCTAAACAGTTTATGTTGGACAATTTCTATAAGCCCATAAGCCATGTAACATTTACAATATTACTTGGTATGTAACTCCAGAATTAAGTTAATACTCTAACTGAAAACTCACTCTTTATACAGTGAAAATTCATAAGTGTGACTATAAGCAGTGGCTGGGATAGTATTTATCAGCTGTACTTTAAAATCACATAATTTTACAGACATCCCCCAACTATTTTATGGAATTTCTAGCCACTCTTGGAAAAAAACCATCTTTTTTTTTTTTTTTTTTATGAATTTAGTAAAATGACATATCGTGAAATATTTTCAGTTTCATTGCAGTTGAAGGGCTAATACACAACTATTTTTCATGAACAAAATACTGAGTAGCAGATATTATGTTTGACAACAGCCATTATCTCCCTTTATAATTGCAGTCTCAAATAAGTTTGAGGTCTTCCCTCTCCCCCTTCTTTTACTCAGAGCTAATTCCAAGTTTTAAGGGTAAATCATGGGTAATCTAAGAAGCCCATTTTTGTGGCTCATTCCTGTTGCCAGGCATTGGTTTAGTTTGGGCTTTTGATGCAATCCTGGCTAATGAGATAAATAAAAGCATTTATTTTTTAAATTGAGAGCTGCTTGAATCTGTTTCTTAAATCTTATAAAGTTCAGTAATAAAGAGAGAATCCCTCTTTCTCTGATGGACGTTGTCATATCTGTATCCTATGCTTATAACTGCACCTGTGATCTGTGATCTCGTGGTAATAATAGCAGGCAGCCTAAGGACAAATTCAACCACTGAAGGTGGCAAGGTGGAAAGATGGTAATAATTTGGAACCACGATATTATGATTATGCTGTTAAATTAACCAATTCTGGATTATACTTTGCCTTGAATCTGGTTATATGAGCATAAATTGTTCTTTATTATTTGAGCCCAGGGGAGTTGGAGTTTTCTTACTCTTGCAGTCAAAATATTGGAATAGTTATATGAATGCTTCCATCCCAAATTTTATATTTTATTTGCAATCCCTAAACTCATTACTAATTTTTAAAAATATGGTATCATAAATTCTATATTTGAATATGTAACAATAAAAATCGATTCCAATTTACATTCCCAGGCTCAGATCTACCACAACAAAATAAGAATTACACATATATAGTATACATATATGTAATAAGTTTATGTGTGTAGGAATAATTTATTAAATATTTTTAGGAATAATACAAGTTTAGTCAATGGTACTATAAACTACAAAAATATATGTGCATTCTTCCAAAATATCTTGCATGTAGTATATATATAAGTTAATCCAAACACAACTTTTTTTTAGCAAAGAAATGCATACTATATTGCTATCTCTGAGAGGTCTAGAATTTGTAAGGATGTGAGAGGATCAGTTGTGCCCAATTCATGATATTTAGTATAAATATTTAGTACTATTCAATAAATAGTATCCATTTATTCCTAAGGCATTTTGTATAGTCCTAGGGTAGTGGTTAAGAAATGATCTGGGCAAATATAGCCTTGCCGTACAAACTCATTGGCTTTGTGACCGAGACCTGATTGCTGAATTCTTCTAAAGCTCATATTCTTTATTTCTGTGGTGGATAGAACAATATTCCTACTTCTTAATTTTCTCTTGTGATGTTTAAATGATAATTAGTATCTAGCATGTGTATAATATGATACATAATAAATGTTATTTTGAAATGCATATTGGAAAATGGGTCATACATTTGATTATTTTTGTGTGAGATATTCTTAATACAAAAATATACCTCCTGTAGAGTTTTAGTTTCTGATTTTTTAATGTATATTATATACATTTACATACATGCAAATATGTGTGTATTATATATTTGCATATGTATATTTATAAGATACATACATATAAAATTTAATTTGTGGCTTTAGTAAATTATTTTGCTTCTGTATCAAGTAGTATTATGTGTTTGTTGGTGGTATAGTAGTGAGCATAGCTGCCTTCCAAATAGCATTCAGGTGAATTGAAAATCTTATGTATCACACAAAAAAAGTTATTACTCACATTTAACTGCTGAAAATACAGAGTAGAATGACACAGTAACACTATCAATCTTTCAAAGGAAAGGACATACTTTTCTTTATCATTTATTCTAATCTCTAATGTTATTTACACAATGCCTAGCATACTATAAAATTTTTTAATTTCCGTTAAGAAGTGGGAAAATGAGACCCAAGATGAGAAAAGTAAACATACTCTAGAAACAAATCCACAGATGGCCCTGGTATTGTATTTTTCAGACAGGGAATTTAGAATAAGTATAATAATAACTATACAAAAACATACATGAAGGATGTATGTATTAGGGTTCTCCAGAGAAAATGTACGATACATACATACACACACACATATACATACACATATGTATATATAAAAGGAGATTTATTATAGAAATTTGCTCACATGTTTATGGAGACTGAGAAGTCCCTAAATCTGCCATCTACAAGCTTGAGAACCAGGAAAGCTGGTTGTATAATTTAGTCTGAATTTGAAGGCCTGAATATCAGAGGAGTGGATGGTGTAACTCGCAGTCTGAGGACAAAGGCCTGAGAACCAGGGAGCTGCTAGTTAAGTCCCAGAGTCAGGTCAGAGAATAAGGAGCTCATATATCCAAAGACACTAGGAAATAGATGTCCCAGATTAAGGGTGGGGGGAGAGAGAGAGTGGAAGAGAGAGAGAGAAGATGATGAATGAATTCACCCTTCCTTTGCTTTTTTGTTCTATTCAGACCCTCAATGGATTAGTGATGCCCACTCACACTGGTGAAGGCAGATCTTCTTTAATCAGTCTACTTATTCAAATATTATTTTTTTCTAGAAACACTCTCACAGACACAGCCAGAAGTAATGTTTTACTAGCTAGTAGGGCATCCCTTAGCCTATTCAAATTGACACATAAAATTAACTATCACAGTGTACAATATGCATAAACAGGTGAAAAAATTTGGCAGAAACCTGGAAACTATTTTTAAAAAATAGCCCAAATAGAAATGCTTATAATAAATATATAAATATACTATTTTTAAGAAGAACTCACTTCAGATCTTAAAGTAGTCACTTGATCCTCTTCTGGAGTCAGCAGAGGAAAGATCATTAAAACTGAAGATAGTCCAAACTGAAACATAAAGATAATAAAAAGTGAACAAAATTATGACAGGCTGTCTGGAAATATATGGAACAATATTAAATGTGTGTTTATATGATTATTGGAGTACAAGATAAAGAGGAGAGAGAAAATAGGGCAGAAAATTATTTGCAAAGATAGTGGACAAAAATTTTCAAAAGTACATGAAAAATATCACAGAGATCCAAAAAGATGAAAATATCTCAAGTACGAAAAATGCAAATAAAACCAGATTAGGTCTATCATTCTAACTGCTGAAAACCAAAGATACAGAGAAAAATCTTAAAAGCACCCAGAGTCTAAAACAAAATGCACTAAACAGAGAGAAACAACAATAAAAATAACAGCTGCTTCTCATCAGAAATAATGAAGGCCAGAAAAGAAAAGACAGCTTTAAAGTGTAAAAATAAACCCATCTACTTACAATATTGCATCATTGAAAACATTGTGTAGATATGAAAGCAAAAAATATTTTCTGAGAGACTTTATCTTCAGCAGACCTGCACTATAAGGAATACCAAAAATTCTTCAAACTGAAAGAAATGATTACATACAGAAATTTGGCTGCAGGAAAAAAAAAATAAGAAGTCAATATCTGGGTAATTATGAAATACCTTTTACAAGTTAACTTATGAACAAACTCATAACTATATAAGTGTATGTGAATATATATATATAATATATGTATATAATCACTAGTTACTTAAGAAAATAATTTTATATCATGGGATTACTACATATGTAGAAAAACATAATGATAAATAAGAGGTCAAAGTTCATGAGAAGAGTAAATGGAACTCAAGTATTACAAGTTTTTACCTTTAAGTTCATAAAGTTAGTCTAATATTATTTGAAAATAGACTGCAAAGTTAGCATGCATACTGGAATTTTTACAGCAATCTCTAAAATAATTAAAATACCTTTAACTAAAAGTTCATAGAAGGGGGATTTCCCTGGTGGTGCACTGGATAGGAATCCACGCTCCCAATTCAGGGGGCCCGGGTTCAATCCCTGGTCAGGGAACTAGATCCCACACACATGCTGCAACTAAGAGTTTGCATGTCACAACCAAAGAGCCCACATGCCTCAACTAAGGAGCCCTGGAGCCACAACTAAGGAGCCCACCTGCTGCAACCAAGACCCGGTGCAACAAAATAAATAAACATTTAAAACTTCAAAGAAGATATAAGCTAAAATACTAAATATAATTGATTAAACAAAAAAGAAGGCAGGATATAAGAAACATGGAAGAAAAGAGCAGATGGAAAAATAGACACATGCAAACATAGTAGATTTAAATGTAGGTGTATAAACACTTACATTATATGTAAATGGACTAAACACTTCCATTTAAAGACAGAGATTGTCAGATTGGATTAAAAAATAAGATGTTGAAAGTAAAATAGTAGAAAGCTACATTTTATGCAAACAATAAATATTAAAAAATTGGTTTGCCTATATTAATGTCAAATTAACTAGACTTGAAGGCAAAGAGACTAGAGATGAAAGATATTTTGTAAGACAGATGAGTGAATTTTATTAAAAAAATTATAACTTTCTTAATCTATGAACCTAAATGAAGAACTTCAGAATATAGGAAGATACAACTGACAGAAATATAGGAAGACAGAAAAATCCACAATCATACTTAAGTATTTCAAAAAGAACAAGATATGATTATTACCCTCGAGAAGTCTTCAATTTGGTAATAGAAGTAACACATAAAATCAACAGTAATTTACCTCAAATATGACAGTGCTAAACCAGGGTTACAGAATATACGAGGAAACAGAAAAAAGTAAAACTCAAGTAAGTTTCAGTTGGATGGATGTAAAGATGAGTGTTCTAGGTGAAGGCAGTAGTGGCAGTAGCAGACACATGGTAGAAGTTCAGGATGTGTTTGAATCTTTACCACTACTTTGATCTGCCTGGAGAATACAATGTTTAATGAGCAATGGAATTAGAGCTGAAAATATATTATAAATAAATATATTACTTTAATAAGAAACCAGACATTTATACTCTTTTGTTTTGTTTTATATGAATATAATTATGAAAAATTATAGCTTACATATATTTTCCACCTCAAAAATAAACAATGTTCTATGCTTATGCAAAACAAAATTGAAGTTATAAAAGATACATTATACAAAATGTTGGAAATTAAAATTTACCTCCTAGGGTCCATGTATAAAACTAGACCATTGAAGAAAACTTCTTCTGTAGAACTGGAGATGGTGTTAATTTGACTACCAGGTGTTTTCATAATCTATCAAATCTCTTTTATCCATCTATGAAACAACTTGTATTTCCAAATTATGGATGTTAACAAGTAAATTGATTTAATCAGTGTTTAAAGACATGTGAAAATCAGAAACAGAGCCCCGCTAACATTACACTACAAACTAGAAAGAAAAATTGCCATATTTTGTTAAATCTAGAAGCAATAGCAAGACGACACTGAAAGGTGGTACATACTTCCTTAGTTCACAAGCAAGATAGAGATTTTTCCAAAAATTGTGGTTGTACTGACTGTTATATCCAATGATCAAGGTGTTGGGATCTATAGTCACATGAGAACAACAGCAGGAACCCATACTTTCTTACAGTGATTGAGGTCATACCTACCACAGGACTACACAAGAGGTGAAGCTCAATGGGGAAGTCTGCTTACATCACATTATTATTATTACTGATTATTATTATTATCATTATTATCATTATCCAGACTTAACCTCCAATCCAGGGAAGAGTATTAGAATGGAGAGAAGGATGACAAAACTGTTAGCTCCAGCAGAGAGCATGTAGATTACACAGATTTTCTACAGGCCTTTCTCATCTCCCAGACAATAAAAACTCTACAGAAAGATGCCAACAAAGTAGAAGACAAAACAGACTTGGTAAGGGGACATTAGATTCCATACATACAATGGAAGATGTGCTTTAACTCAGTCCCTCTTCCCTTATCCATTTAATTATTTTTTTAAAATTTTTATTGGAGCATAGTTGATTTACAATGTTGTGTTAGTTTCAGGCGTACGGCAAAGTGAATCAGTTATACATATACATATATCGATTCATTTTAGATACTTTTCCCATATAGGCCATTACAGATTATTGAGTAGAGTTCCCCATGCTTTACAGTAGGTCCTTATTAGTTATTTATTTTATATATAGTAGTGTGTATATGTCACTCCCAATCTACCAATTTATCCCTCCCCCACTTTCCCTTCTGGTGACCATACATTTGTTTTCTACATTTGTGACTATTTCTGTTTTGTAAATAAGTTCATTTGTACCATTTTTTTAGATTCCACAAATAAGTGATATCATATGATATTTGTCTTTGTCTGATTTACTTCACTCATAGTGGCAATCTCTAGGAATTCTTTTTTTTTCCTTTAGCATCTTTATTGGAGTATAATTGCTTTACAATGTTGTGTTAATTTCTGCTGTATAACAAAGTGAATCAGCTATGTGCATACGTATATCCCCATATCCTCTCCCTCTTGTGTCTCCCTCCCACCCTCTTTATCCCAACCCTCTAGGTGGTCGCAAAGCACCTAGCTGATCTCCCTGTGCTATGCAATTGCTTCCCACTAGCTATCTATTTTACATTGGTAGGGTCAGTGTTACTCTGTCACTTCGTCCTAGCTTACCCTTCCCCCTCCCTGTGTCCTCTCCATTCTCTACATCTGTGTCTTTATTCCTGTCCTACTCCTAGGTTCATCAGAACCATTTTTTTTAATTCCATATATATGTGTTAGCATATGGTATTTGTTTTTCTCTTTCTGACTTACTTCACTCTGTGTGACGGACTCTAGGTCCATCCACCTCACTACAAATGACTCAATTTCGTTTCTTTTTATGGCTGAGTAATATTCCATTGTATATATGTGACACATATTCTTTATCCATTCATCTGTCGATGGACACTTAGGTTGCATCCATGTCCTGGCTATTGTAAATAGTGCTGCAGTGAACACTGTGGTACATGACTCTTTTTGAATTATGGTTTTCTCAGGGCATATGCCCAGTAGTGGGATTGCTGGGTCATATGGGTAGTTCTACTTTTAGTTTTTTAAGGAACCTCCATACTGTTCTCCACAGTGGCTGTATCAATTTACATTCTCACCAACAGTGCAAGAGAGTTCCCTTTTCTCCACACCCTCTCCAGCATTTACTGTTTGTAGATTTTGTGATGATGCCCATTCTGACTGGTGTGAGGTGATACCTCATTGTAGTATTGATTTGCATTTCTCTAATGATTAGTGATGTTGCGCATCTTTTCATGTGTTTGTTGGCAATCTGTATATCTTCTTTGGAGAACTGTCTATTTAGGTCTTCTGCCCATATTTGGATTGGGTTCTTTGTTTTCTGATATTGAGCTGCTGTATATAATGGAGATTAATCCTTTGTCAGTTGCTTCGTTTGCAAATATGTTCTCCCATTCTAAGGGTTCTCTTTTCGTCTTGTTTATGTTTTCCTTTGCTGTGTAAAAGTTTTTAAGTTTCATTAGGTCCCATTTGTTTATTTTTGTTTTTATTTCCATTTCTCTAGGAGGTGGGTCAAAAAGGATTTTGCTGTGAATTATGTCATAGAGTGTTCTGCCATGTTTTCCTCTAAGAGTTTTACAGTGTCTGTTCTTACATTTAGGTCTTTAATCCATTTTGAGTTTACTTTTGTGTATGATGTTAGAAAGTGTTCTAATTTCATTCTTTTACATGTAGCTATCCAGTTTTCCCAGCACCATTTATTGTAGAGGCAGTCTTTCCTTGGTTGTATATTCTTGCCTCCTTTATCAAAGATAAGGTGACCATATGTGCGTGGGGTTAACTCTGAGCTTTCTATTCTGTTCCATTGATCTGTATTTCTGTTTTTGGACCAGTACCATACTGTTTTGATCACTGTAGCTTTGTAGTATAGTCTGAAGTCAGGGAGCCTGATTCCTCCAGCTCCGTTTTTCTTTTCTCAAGATTTCCTTGGCTATTCATTGGTTTTCAATACATATTGTGAAATTTTTTGTTCTACTTCTGTGAAAAATGCCATTGGTAGTTTGATAGGGATTGCATTGAGTCTGTAGATTGCTTTGGGTAGTATAATCATTTTCATAAAGTTGATTTTTCCAATCTAAGAACATGGTATATCTCTCCATCTGTTTGTATCATCTTTAATTTCTATCATCAGTTTCTTATAGTTTCCAGCATACAGGTATTTTGTCTCCTTAGGCAGGTTTATTCCTAAGTATTTTATTCTTTTTGTTGCAATGGTAAATGGGAGTGTTTCCTTAATTTCTCTTTCCAATTTCTCATCATTAGTGTGTAGGAATGCAAAAGATTTCTGTGCATTAATTTTGTATCCGGCTACTTTACCAAATTCATTGATTAGCTCTAGTAGTTTTCTGGTAGCATCTTTAGGATTCTCTATGTATAGTATCATGTCATATGCAAACAGTAACAGTTTTACTTCATCTTTTCCAATTTGGATTCCTTTTATTTCTTTTTCTTCACTGATTGGCTAAACCTTCCAAAACTATGTTGAATAATAGTGGTGAGAGTGTGCAACCTTGTCTTCTTCCTTATCTTAGAGGAAATGGTTTCAGTTCTTCAACATTGAGAATGATGTTGGCTGCAGGTTTCTCATATATGGCCTTTATTATGTTGAGGTAAGTTCCCTTTATGCCTACTTTCTGGAGAGTTTTTATCATAATTTGGTGTTGAATTTTGTCAAAAACTTTTTCTTCATCTATTGAGATTATCATATGGTTTTTATCCTTCATTTTTTTAATATGGTGTATCACATTGATTAATTTGTGTATATTGAAGAATCCTTGCATTCTTTGGATAAACACCACTTGATCATGGGGTAAGATCCTTTTAATGTGCTGTTGGATTCTGTTTGCTAGTATTTTGTTGAGGATTTTTGCATCTATGTTCATCAGAGATAGTGGCCTGTATTTTGTGTGTGTGTGTGACATCTTTCTCTTGTTTTTGTATCAGGGTGATGGTGGCCTCATAGAATGAGTTTGGGAGTGTTCCGCCCTCTGCTATATTTTTGAAGAGTTTGAGAAAGATAGGTGTTAGCTTTTCTCTAAATGTTTAATAGAATTCGCCTCTGAAGCCATCTGGTCCTGGGCTTTTGTTTGTTGGAAAATTTGTAATCACAGTTTCAATTTTAGTGCTTGTGATTCGTCTGTTTATGTTTTCTATTTCTTCCTGGTTCAGTCTCAGAAGGTTGTACTTTTCTAAGAATTTGTCCGTTTCTTCCAGGTTGTCCGTTTTATTGGCATATAGTTGGTGTAGTAATCTCTCATGATCCTTTGTATTTCTGCAGTGTCAGTTGTCTCCTTTTTCATTTCTTTTTTTTTTTTTTAAACATCTTTATTGAAGTATAATTGCCTTACAATGGTGTGTTAGCTTCTGCTTTATAACGAAGTGAATCAGTTATACATATACAATATGTTCCCATTTCTCTTCCCTCTTGCATCTCCCTCCCTCCCACCCTCCCCATCCCACCCCTCTAGGTGGTCACAAAGCACCGAGCTGATCTCCCTGTGCTATGCGGCTGCTTCCCACTAGCTATCTATTTTATATTTGGTAGTGTATATATGTCCATGACACTCTCTTACCCTGTCACATCTCACCCCACTCCCTCCCCATATCCTCAAGTCCATTCTCTAGTAGGTCTGTGTCTTTATTCCCGTCTTGCCACTAGGTTCTTCATGGCCTTTTTTTTTTTTTTTTCCTTAGATTCCGTATATATGTGTTAGCATACTGTATTTGTTTTTCTCTTTCTGACTTACTTCACTCTGTATGACAGACTCTAACTCCATCCACCTCATTACAAATACCTCCATTTCATTTCTTTTTATGGCTGAGTAATATTCCATTGTATATATGTGCCACATCTTCTTTATCCATTCATCTGTCGATGGACATTTAGGTTGCTTCCATGTCCTGGCTATTGTAAATAGAGCTGCAATGAACATTTTGGTACATGACTCTTTTTGACCTATGGTTTTCTCAGGGTATATGCCCAGTAGTGGGATTGCTGGGTCGTATGGTAGTTCTATTTGTAGTTTTTTCAGGAACCTCCATACTGTTCTCCATAGTGGCTGTATCAATTTACATTCCCACAACAGTGCAAGAGTGTTCCCTTTCCTCCACACCCTCTCCAGCATTTATTGTTTCTAGATTTTTTGATGATGGCCATTCTGACCGGTGTGAGATGATATCTCATTGTAGTTTTGATTTGCATTTCTCTAATGATTAGTGATGTTGAGCATCTTTTCATGTGTTTGTTGGCAATCTGTATATCTTCTTTGGAGAAATGTCTATTTAGGTCTTCTGCCCATTTTTGGATTGGGTTGTTTTTTTGTTATTGAGCTGCATGAGCTGCTTGTAAATCTTGGAGATTAATCCTTTGTCAGTTGCTTCATTTGCAAATATTTTCTCCCATTCTGATGGTTGTCTTTTGGTCTTGTTCATGGTTTCCTTTGCTGTGCAAAAGCTTTTAAGTTTCATTAGGTCCCATTTGTTTATTTGTGTTCTTATTTCCATTTCTCTGGGAGCTGGGTCAAAAAGAATCTTGCTGTGATGTATGTCATAGAGTGTTCTGCCTATGTTTTCCTCTAACAGTTTGATAGTGTCTGCCCTTACACTTAGGTCTTTAATCCATTTTGAGTTTATTTTTGTGCATGGTGTCAGAGAGTGTTCTAATTTCATACTTTTACATGTACCTGTCCAATTTTCCCAGCACCACTTATTGAAGAGGCTGTCTTTTCTCCACTGTATATGCTTGCCTCCTTTATCAAAGATAAGGTGACCATATGTGTGTGGGTTTATCTCTGGGCTTTCTATCCTGTTCCATTGATCTATATTTCTGTTTTTGTGCCAGTACCAAACTGTCTTGATTACTGAAGCTTTGTAATATAGTCTGAAGTCAGGGAGCCTGATTCCCCCAGCTCCATTTTTCGTTCTCAAGATTGCTTTGGCTATTCGGGGTCTTTTGTGTTTCCATACAAATTGTGAAATTTTTTGTTCTAGTTCTGTGAAAAATGCCAGTGGTAGTTTGATAGGGATTGCATTGAATCTGTAGATTGCTTTGGGTAGTAGAGTCATTTTCACAATGTTGATTCTTCCAATCCAGGAACATGGTATATCTCTCCATCTATTTGTATCATCTTTAATTTCTTTCATCAGTGTCTTATAATTTTCTGCATACAGGTCTTTTGTCTCCTTAGGTAGGTTTATTCCCAGGTATTTTATTCTTTTTGTTGCAGTGGTAAACGGGAGTGTTTTCTTAATTTCACTTTCAGATTTTTCGTCATTAGTGTAGAGGAATGCAAGAGATTTCTGTGCATTAGTTTTGTATCCTGCAACTTTACCAAATTCATTGATTAGCTCTAGGAGTTTTCTGGTAGCATCTTTAGGATTCTCTATGTATAGTATCATGTCATCTGCAAATAGTGACAGCTTTACTTCTTCTTTTCCGATTTGGATTCCTTTTATTTCTTTGTCTTCTCTGATTGCTGTGGCTAACACTTCCAAAACTATGTTGAATAATAGTGGTGAGAGTGGGCAACCTTGTCTTGTTCCTGATCTTAGTGGAAATGGTTTCAGTTTTTCACCATTGAGGACAACGTTGGCTGTGGGTTTGTCATATATGGCCTTTATTATGTTGAAGAAAGTTCCCTCTATGCCTACTTTCTGCAGGGCTTTTATCATAAATGGGTGTTGAATTTTGTCGAAAGCTTTCTCTGCATCTATTGAGATGATCATATGGTTTTTCTCCTTCAATTTGTTAATATGGTGTATCACGTTGATTGATTTGTGTATATTGAAGAATCCTTGCATTCCTGGGATAAACCCCACTTGATCATGGTGTATGATCCTTTTAATGTGCTGTTGGATTCTGTTTGCTAGTATTTTGTTGAGGATTTTTGCATCTATGTTCATCAGTGATATTGGCCTGTAGTTTTCTTTCTTTGTGACATCTTTGTCTGGTTTTGGTATCAGGGTGATGGTGGCCTCATAGAATGAGTTAGGGAGTGTTCCTCCCTCTGCTATATTTTGGAAGAGTTTGAGAAGGACAGGTGTTAGCTCTTCTCTAAATGTTTGATAGAATTCGCCTGTGAAGCCATCTGGTCCTGGGCTTTTGTTTGTTGGGAAGGTTTTTAATCACAGTTTCAATTTCAGTGCTTGTGATTGGTCTGTTCATATTTTCTATTTCTTCCTGGTTCAGTCTCGGCAGTTTGTGCATTTCTAAGAATCTGTCCATTTCTTCCAGGTTGTCCATTTTATTGGCATAGAGTTGCTTGTAGTAATCTCTCATGATCTTTTGTATTTCTGCAGTGTCAGTGGTTACTTCTCCTTTTTCATTTCTAATTCTATTGATTTGAACCTTCTCCCTTTTTTTCTTGATGAGTCTGGCTAATGGTTTATCAATTTTGTTTATCTTCTCAAAGAACCAGCTTTTAGTTTCATTGATTTTTGCTATTGTTTCCTTCATTTCTTTTTCATTTATTTCTGACCTGATCTTTATGATTTCTTTCCTTCTGCTGGCTTTGGGGTTTTTTTGTTCTTCTTTCTCTAATTGCTTTAGGTGCAAGGTTAGGTTGTTTATTCGAGATGTTTCCTGTTTCTTGAGGTAGGCTTGTATTGCTATAAACTTCCCTCTTAGCACTGCTTTTGCTGTGTCCCATAGGTTTTGGGTCGTCGTATCTCCATTGTCATTTGTTTCTAGGTATTTTTTGATTTCCCCTTTGATTTCTTCAGTGATCACTTCGTTATTAAGTAGTGTATTGTGTAGCCTCCATGTGTTTGTATTTTTTTACAGATCTTTTCCTGTAATTGATATCTAGTCTCATAGCGTTGTGGTCGGAAAAGATACTTGATACGATTTCAATTTTCTTAAATTTACCAAGGCTTGATTTGTGACCCAAGATATGATCTATCCTGGAGAATGTTCCATGAGCACTTGAGAAAAATGTGTATTCTGTTGTTTTTGGGTGGAATGTCCTATAAATATCAATTAAGTCCATCTTGTTTAATGTATCATTTAAAGCTTGTGTTTCCTTATTTATTTTCATTTTGGATGATCTGTCCATTGGTGAAAGTGGGGTGTTAAAGTCCCCTACTATGATTGTGTTGCTGTCGATTTCCCCTTTTATGGCTGTTAGTATTTGCCTTATGTATTGAGGTGCTCCTATGTTGGGTGCATAAATATTTACAATTGTTATAGCTTCCTCTTGGATCGATCCCTTGATCATTATATAGTGTCCTTCTTTGTCTCTTGTAATAGTCTTTATTTTAAAGTCTATTTTGTCTGATGTGAGAATTGCTCCTCCAGCTTTCTTTTGATTTCCATTTGCATGGAATATCTTTTTCCATCCCCTCACTTTCAGTCTGTATGTGTCTCTAGGTCTGAAGTGGGTCTCTTGTAGACAGCATATATATGGGTCTTGTTTTTGTATCCATTCAGCCAGCCTGTGTCTTTTGGTGGGAGCATTTAATCCATTTACATTCAAGGTAATTATCGATATGTATGTTCCTATTCCCATTTTCTTACATGTTTTGGGTTTGTTATTGTAGGTGTTTTCCTTCTCTTGTGTTTCTTGCCTAGAGAAGTTCCTTTAGCATTTGTTGTAAAGCTGGTTTGGTGGTGCTGAACTCTCTCAGCTTTTGCTTGTCTGTAAAGGTTTTAATTTCTCCATCACATCTGAATGAGATCCTTGCTGGGTAGAGTAATCTTGGTTGTAGGTTTTTCTCCTTCATCACTTTAAGTATATCCTGCCACTCCCTTCTGGCTTGCAGAGTTTCTGCTGAAAGATCAGCTGTTAACCTTATGGGGATTCCCTTGTGTGTTATTTGTTGTTTTTCCCTTGCTGCCTTTAATATGTTTTCCTTATATTTAATTTTTGACAGTTTGATTAATATGTGTCTTGGCGTGTTTCTCCTTGGGTTTATCCTGTATGGGACTCTCTGTGCTTCCAGGACTTGATTAACTATTTCCTTTCCCATATTAGGGAAGTTTTCAACTATAATCTCTTCAAATATTTTCTCAGTCCCTTTCTTTTTCTCTTCTTCTTCTGGGACCCCTATAATTCGAATGTTGGTGCGTTTAATGTTGTCCCAGAGGTCTCTGAGACTGTCCTCAGTTCTTTTCATTCTTTTTTCTTCATTCTGCTCTGCAGTAGTTATTTCCACCATTTTATCTTCCAGGTCACTTATCCTTTCTTCTGCCTCAGTTATTCTGCTATTGATCCCTTCTAGAGTATTTTTAATTTCATTTATTGTGTTGTTCATCGTTGCTTAGTTCCTCTTTAGTTCTTCTACGTCCTTGTTAAATGTTTCTTGCATTTTGTCTATTCTATTTCCAAGATTTTGGATCATCCTTACTATCATTATTCTGAATTCTTTTTCAGGTAGACTACCTATTTCTTCTTCATTTGTTAAGTCTGGTGTGTTTTGACCCTGCTCCTTCATCTGCTGTGTGTTTTTCTGTCATCTCATTTTGCTTATCTTACTGTGTTTGGGGTCTCCTTTTCACAGGCTGCAGGTTCGTAGTTCACGTTGTTTTTGGTATATGTCCCCAGTGGCTAAGGTTGGTTCAGTGGGTTGTGTAGACTTTCTGGTGGAGGGAACTAGTGCCTGAGTTCTGGTGGATGAGGCTGGATCTTGTCTTTCTGGTGGGCACGTCCACGTCTGGTGGTGTATTTTGGGGTGTCTGTGGCCTTATGATGATTTTAGGCAGCCTCTCTGCTAATGGATGGGGCTGTGTTCCTGTCTTGCTAGTTGTTTGGCGTAGGGTGTTCAGCACTCTAGCTTGCTGGTCATTGAGTGATGCTGGGTCTTGATGTTGGGATGGAGATCTCTGAGAGATTTTTGCCGTTTGGTATTACTTGGAGCTGGGAGGTCTCTTGTGGACCAGTGTCCTGAAGTTGGCTCTCCCAACTCAGAGGTACGGCCCTGATGCCTGGCTGGAGCACCAAGAGCCTTTCGTCCACACGGCTTGGAATGACTCTTCACACCAGCCAGTAAGAATCTGTTTATGTGAAGATATCTTTCCTTTTTTTTCCTTTGCGTTTCATCTGCTTTTACCAGCTCACAGCGTGCTCGCCCCGGGCCCTTCAGGCCAGAGTTCCTGCTACCTCCTTTTTCATTTCTAATTCTGTTGATTTGAGTCTTCTCCCTTTTTTTCTTGAGGAGTCTGGCTAATGGTTTATCAATTTTTTTTTTTTCTTCTCAAAGAACCAGCTTTTAGTTTTATTGATCTTTGATATTGTTTCCTTCATTTTTGTTCATTTATTTCTGATCTGATCTTTATGATGTCTTTCCTTCTGCTAACTTTGGGGTTGTGTTCTTTTTTCTCTAATTACTTTAGGTGTAAGGTTAGGTGGTTTAGTTGAGATGTTTCCTGTTTCTTAAGGTAGGATTGTATTGCTATAAACTTCCCTCTTAGAACTGCTTTTGGTGTATCCCATAGGTTTTGGGTTGTTGTGTTTTCATTGTCATTTGTTTCTAGGTATTTTTTGATTTCCTCTTTGATTTCTTCAGTGATCTCTTGGTTATTTAGTAGTGTATTGTTTAGCCTCCATGTGTTTGTACTTTTTACAGCTCTTTTCCTGTAATTGATATCTAGCCTCAAAGCATTGTTGTCAGAAAAGATACTTGATACAATTTCAATTTTCTTAAATTAACCACAGTTTGATTTGTGACCCGAAATATGGTGTATCCTGGAGAATGTTCCATGAGTTGAGAAAAAAGTGTATTCTGTTGTTTTTGGATGGAATGTCCTATAAATATCAATTAAGTCCATCTTGTTTAATGTGTCATTTAGAGCTTGTGTTTCCTTATATATTTTCATTTTGGATGATCTGTCCATTGGTGAAAGTGGGTTGTTAAGGTCCCCTACTATTATTTTGTTACTGTGGATTTCCCCTTTTATGGCTGTTAGCATTTGCTTTATGTATTGAGGTGCTCCTATTTTGTGTGCATAAATATTTACAATTGTTATATCTTCTTCTTGGACTTATCCCTTGATCATTATGTAGTGTTCTTCTTTGTCTCTTGTAATAGTCTTTATTTTAAAGTCTATTTTGTCTGATATGAGGATTGCTATTCCAGCTTTCTTTTGATTCCCATTTGCATGGAATATCTTTTTCCATCCCCTCACTTTCAGTCTGTATGTGTCCCTAGGTCTGAAGTGGGTCTCTTTTAGACAGCAAATGTATGGGTCTTGTTTTTGTATCCATTCAACCTGTCTGTGTCTTTTGGTTCGAGCATTTAATCCATTTCCATTTAAGGTAATTATCAATATGTATGTTCCTTTTACCACTTTTGGGGGGGGTTGTTTTGGGGTTTGTTTTTGTAGGTGTTTTCCTTCTCTTGTGTTTCCTGCCTAGAGAAGTTCTTTTAGCATTTTTTGTAAAGCTGGTTTTGTTTTGCTGAATGCTCTTTGCTTTTTCTTGTCTGAAAAGGTTTAAATTCCTCTGTCGAATCTGAATGAGATCCTTGCTGGGTAGAGTAATCTTGGTTGTAGGTTTTTCCCTGTCATCACTTTAAATATGTCCTGCCACTCCCTTCAGGCTCGCAGAGTTGCTGCTGAAAAATCAGCTGTTAACCTTATGGGTATTCCCTTGTATATTATTTGTTGCTTTCCCCTTGCTGCTTTTAATATTTTTTCTTTGTAATGATTTTTTGATAGCTTCATTATTATGTGTCTCGCCGTGTTTTTCTTTGGGTTTATCCTGTATGGTACTTTCTGTGCTTCCTGGACTTGATTATTTCCTTTCCCATGTTAGGGCAGTTTGTGACTATAATCACTTCAAATATTTTCTCAGACCCTTTCTTTTTCTCTTCTTCTTCTGGGACCCCTATAATTCAAATGTTGGTGTGTTTAATGTTGTCCCAGAAATCTCTGAGACTGTCCTCAATTCTTTTCATTCTTTTTTCTTTATTCTGCTCTCTGGCATTTATTTCCACCATTTAATCTTCCAGCTGACTTATCCGTTTTTCTGCCTCAGTTATTCTGCTCTTGATTCCTTCTAGAATATTTTTAATTTCAGTAATTGTGTTGTTCATCACCATTTGTTTGCTCTTTACTTCTTCTAGGTCCTTGGTAAACGTTTCTTGTATTTTCTCCATCCTGTTTCCGAGATTTGGGATCATCTTTAGTATTCTTACTCTGAATTCTTTTTCAGGTAGGTTGCCTATTTCATCTTCATTTATTTGGTCTTGTGGGTTTTTACCTTGCTTCTTTGTCTGTGACATATTTTTTTTTTCATTTCTTCTTTTTTTTTTTTTTTTTCTCTTTTCAATGTGTGGTGCTGTATTCCTGTCTTAATGTTTGTTTGGCCTGAGACGTCCAGCACTGGAGTTTGTATGCGTTTGGATAGAGCCGGGTCTTGGTGCTGAGATGAGGACTTCCAGGAGGCCTCACTCCGATTAATATTTCCCGGGGTCTGAGTTTCTCTGTTAGTCCAGCTTTTAGAACTCAGAGCTCCCAGCACAGGTGCTTGGGCACGCCCTCTGGCCTGGAAAACAAGATCTTGCAAGCTTTGTGGCGTGGTTAAAAAAAAAAAAAAAAAAAAAAAGGAAGTAAGAAAAAAGCAGCAGTACAATATCAAAGAATAAAAAACAAAATAAAATTTGAAATATAAAAACTACATTAGGAAAAATAAAACTATAATTGAAACAACTGGTCCCTGGGGGTTCCCCCTGTCCCCTTAGTTGTCCATTGTCCCCCACCAGTGCCTGGTAAGTGTCCTAGTTGCGAGGAGATGTGAATTCCACGTCCTCCTAGCCATCTTGACTCCATCCCTCTAGGAATTCTTAAATCAACGTTAGCTTGCATATAATAGCCCCCTTTCAAATCTCAGTAATATCTACAAAGCATTAATCATGGACTTTATACACAAGTTTTTAAAAAGGGAGGTAAGCAAAACCTGAAAACATTTGGCAAATATCTGCTGTAAGCCTAAAATTGTACTCTACTGGTCATATACAGAAGTATATAAGATGTGATAAAGATTCTTATTTGGTATGTCATGGGAATTAACATTTTTCTTGTGGGCAATTGAAAATTCTGGAAAGCTTTCAGCAGAATAATTAATTAAATAACATTGTGGTGTTTAGATAAATATTGACAGAGAATAGAGGCATGTAAATCTGTTCCAGAATATCCAGATGGCACTGAATAAAAATATAATCTATGTCAGTGACATGAGAAAAGGAGAAACATTTGGGGGAAGAGAAAACAAAAATGCATTCAGTACATACTATGTGTTATGCTCTTCACATGTTTAAGTAATTCTTACAGAATTCTATTATTTAGAGGATATTTTCATGGTATCAATAAGGGAATTGAGATACAAGGATTTTATTTGTCCTGTTAAAGACCACACAAGTTATAAGTGGAGAAACCAGGATTTGAAACTGGTTGAAATTGAATTTTCTCTCTGATTCTATTTGAGGTTTAAGGAAGAAACAGGAGAGAAAGTTAACTATATAGTTGTTATGGTGGATACTGTGACATTTACCAAGGAAGAAGAGTATGTTTTAGGGTCAAAAAATTCAAGTTTGTATATAGTCAGCTTGAGATGTTCACAGAGCTTGAAAGTGAATATTTCTAAAATCATGTTGGAAATATATGTATGACGTTTAGGAAAGATGTTAACAGAGCTTCTAGAAGGCAGAACTATATTTAGTCTATCTTTGTATACCTAGCAACTTGCACATTAATATAGTTTGGTACATTACACAGTGAACTCATGGAAGTTGATGAGAATGTCTACAGACAGAAAAATGTGCTTAGAACAGAAGGGCTAAGGAAAGGGAATTCAAAAGAGAACTCAGATTGGTCCAAGAAGAATCTGGAAAATGCAGTACAGTAAGTCTCCTACATACGAAACTTCAAGTTGCAAACTTTCAAAGATGCAAACGTGTGTTCCCATGTCCAGTCACGTAAGTTAGTTCATGTGTCAGGCGTACATTGTCACGCACGTGCATCCTCTACAAGTGGTTATGCTTTTGTGTACTTTACAGTACTGTATAGAGTACAGTAGTATAGTATCTTTATCTCAAGCTTAGGATGTCTGAAGCAAGAGTAAAAGCAGCAGTGATGTGGCTGGTACTAGTGTACTTTTCAAGGTACTGTACTGTAAGATTAGAAATGTTTTCTTTTTTTGTGTGTTTGTTTTGTATGTATTATTTGTGTGAAAGGTATTATAAACCTATTACAGTACAGTACTATATAGCCGACTGTGTCAGTTGGGTACTTAGGCTAACTTTGTTGGACTTACGAACAAATTGGACTTACAAATGTGCTCTCAGAATGGAACTTGTTCATATGTAGGGACTTACTGTACCACAAAATGTACCAAAAATCAGAAATTTTAAGGAATAATAAAATCTGTCAAATGTCACCAAAAGATCAAGTGGCTGAGATTTTAGAAGATATCACTTGATTGATTGTATTTAACAAGTAATAGGAATGCCAAAGAAATAAATATAAAATTTTAGTGTTCTAGAATTCCAAGATTACAAGTATTGAAGTATGTTGACCTGATTGGCACAATAGAGAAAGTCATTTGCAATGGAGGGGAAGGTTAGGGATGGTGAAGCTAATGTAAGTCATCAATCCAAAGAAAGTATTTTCAAATGTTGGTGTCATGTCTCTTATTGCACTTGACATGTGAACAGTGTTCACTTGTTAAGAGTATATAGGGCCTATGAGGGTTGTGCTAAGTTGGCTGTACCTGAAATGGATTATTTCTAGAGAAAATAGTTTGCTCTTAGAAGTAGCTGTGACTAAATGAATTTGTGATTCATGAGACAGCAGAGATATCTCTTTGAATTTGATTTTGTACCTTCAAACTAAAATAAGTTCTTGACATAACTATATATGTTTAAAAAGTAATATGGCATTAGTGCAAAAAGGTTATGTGTGTATAAATGGCTATTTATTTGATGTAGTTGATTGGAAAAATAATTAAAAACTTGAAAGATTGTCAGAAAATAATACATTGAAAAACATTTTTCAAGTTTGAAAGAAGTTGGTAATCCAGGAAGTATCTCTTGACTATGTTCCTCTGTAACTACCATATCATTTTAGAGGCTGTGCTTACAATTTGTTCAAAAGATGTCACTTCTTAAAGGAGTCAATCCCTGGTAAGTTTTACCTGTTGACTTGGATGTTTCTGCAAAGCAGATATGAAGCTCTTTCTTACCTTTGTTTACCAGTGTTTCTCAACATTTTTTTCATTATCACCCTCCACAAGGAGCCTTTTTAAGCATTTTTTCCCTAATCACCTCCATGAAATGTTAGTATCACAAATATACTATATATTTGTTATGTACTGTATAAATGTCTGTGCATTATATGTAAAATGAGTACAACTTTTTCCTATTTTATTTTATTGTATTCATTTTCTATTGAGGTATAGTTGACTTACAGTATATTAGTTTCAGGTGTACAACATAGTGATGCAGTATTCTTATAGATTATACCCTATTAAAAGTTATTACAAAATAATGGCTATAATTCCCTGTGCTGTCAAATATATCCTTGTTGCTTATCTATTTTATACATAGTAGTTTGTATCTCTTAATCCCATACTCCTATCTTACCCCCCTACACTTCCCTCTCTCACAAGTAATCATTAGTTTTTTCTATATCTGTGAGTTTACTTCTGTGAGTCTATTTCTGCTTTGCTATGTACATTCATTTGTGTTTTTTTTAGATTCCACATGTAAGTGTTATCATACAGAACTTTCTCTGTCTGACTTATTTCACTTAGCATAAGATTCTCTAAGCCTATCCGTGTTGCTGCAGATGGCAGAATTTCATTCTTTTTTATGGCTAATATTTTATTATATGTATATCACTTCTTCTTTATCCATTCTTCTGTTGATGGACACTTGGGTTGCTTCCATATCTTGGTTATTGTAAATCATGCTGCTGTGAACATTGAGGTACATTACCTTTTTGAATTAGTGGTTTTAATTTTTCCAGATATATACCTAGGCTTGAGTTGCTGGATCATACGGTAGTTCTATTTTTAGTTTTCTGAGGAGCCACCATACTGTTTTCTAAAGTGGCTGCACCAATTTATATTCCCACCAAAAGTGCACAAGTGTTCCCTTTTGTCCATATCCTTGCAACATTTGTTATTCTGTGGTGATATCTCATTATTATTTTGATTTGCATTTCTCTAATAATTAGTGATGTTAAGCATCTTTTCATGTGCCTGTTGGCCATCTGTAAGTCTTTGGAAAAATGTCCATTCAGGTTTTCTACCCATTTTTTTATTTCTATTTTTTTAATATTGAGTTATATAAGCTGTTTATATGTTTTGGTTATTAACCCTTTTTTGGTCATATCATTTGCAAATATTTTCTCCCATTCCATAGATTGTCTTTTCATCTTATTGATGAATTCCTTTGCTGTGTAAAAGCTCTTAAGTTTAATTAGGTCCTATTTGTTCACTTTTGTTTTTATTTCTTTTGCCTTAGGAGACACATTCCAAAATATATTGCTATGATTTACGTCAAAGTGTGTTCTGTCTATATTCTCTTCTAGGAGTTTTATAGTTTCTGTTCTTACATTTATGTCCTTAATACGTTTTGAGTTTATTTGTGCATACAGTGTGAGGAAATGTTCTAATTTCATTCTTGTATATGTAGCTGTCCAATTTTCCCAGCACCAGTTATTGAAGAGATTGTCTTTTCTCCATTGTATATTCTTTTCCCCTTTGTCTTAGATTAATTGAACATAAGTGCATAGGTTTATTTCTGGGCTCTCTATTCTGTTCCATTGATCTGCTGTGTCTGTTTTTGTGCCAGTACCATGCTGTTTTGAATACTGTAGCTTTGTAGTATATTAGTATAGTCTGAAGTCTGGGAGGGTGATAACTCCAGTGTTGTTGTTTTTTTCTCAAGATTGCCTTGGTAATTCAGGGTCTTTTGTGGTTTGATGTAAATTTTAGGATTATTTTTCCTAGTTCTGTGAAAAATGTCATGGGTATTTTGATAGGGACTGCATTAAATCTGTTGATTGCTTTGGGTAGTATGGCCACTTTGACATTAATTCTTCTAATCCAAGAACATGGGATATCTTTCCATTTCTTTGAATCGTCCTCAATTTCCTTCATTAATGTTTTATAGATTTAAGATGATAGATCCTTCACCTCCTTGGTTGAGTTTAGTCTTAGGTATTTTCCTCTTTTTGATGTGATTTTTAAATAGGATTCCTTTTAACTTTTGCTTTCTGATAGTTAATTATTAGTACATAGAAAAGCAACAGATTTCTGTATATTTTCTTCAATTCTGCAACTTTGCTGAATTTACTTGTTAGTTCTATTAGCTTTCAGATGGAGACTTTAGGATTTTCTATATAAAGTATCATGTCATCTACAAATAGTGATACTTTTCCCTCTACCCTTCTAATTTGAATGCCTTTTTATTTCTTTTTCTTGTCTGATTTCTGCGACTAGGACTTCCAATACTATGTTAAATAGAAGTGGCAAGAGTAGGCACCCTCGTCTTTTTCCTGAATTACCAGAAACTCTCATCTTTTCACTGTTGGGTATGCTGTTAGCTGTGGGTTTGTCATAAATGGCTTTTATTATGTTGAAATATGTCCCATCTCTACACACTTTAATGAAAGTTTTTAAATCATGAATGGATGTTGAATTTTGTTAAATGATTTTTCTGCATCTATGGAGATGATCATTTGATTTTTATCCTTTCTTTTGTTATTGTGGTGTATCACATTGATTGATTTGCAAACATTGAACTATTCTTATGTCCCTGGAATAAATTCCAATTGATCATGGTGTATGATTCTTTTTATATATTGTTGGATCTGGTTTGCTAACGTTTTGTTGAGGATATTTGCATCTATATTCGTCAATGATATTGGCCTGTAATTATTATTATTCTTTGAAGTGTCTTTGTATGCTTTTGGTATGAGGGTAATGGTGGAGTTGTAGAATGAATTTGGGAGTGTTCTCTCCTACTCAATTTTTTTGAATAGTTGGAGAAGTATAGGTATTAGTTCTTCTTTATATGCTTGGTAGAATTCCCCTTTGAAGCCATGTATTACTGTACTTTTGTTTGCTGGGGGTTTTTAAATTACAAATTCAATTTCACTGTAGTGATTGGAATGTTCAGATTGTCTTTTTCTTCTTGACTCAGTCCTGGCAGGTTGTATGTTTCAAAAAGATTTGTCCATTTCTTCCAGGTTGTCCAATTTGTTGGCATATAACTGTCTGTATTATTATTTTAATGATTTTTGTATCTCTGTGGTATCAGTTGTTATTTCTCCTCTTTCATATTTTATTTTCTTTATTAGCATCTCTTCTCTTCTTCTTGATGAGCCTGGCTGAAAGTTTATCAATTTTGTTTATCTTTTTAAAAAAGCAGCTCTTGGATTCTTTGATATTTTCTTATTCTTTGTCTTTCTTTTCCTTTCTTTCTTTCTTTCTCTCTTTGTCTCTGTCTTTATTATTTCTTTCCTTCCTTCTGCTGATTTTGGGCTTTCTTGGTTCTACTTTTTGTAATTCTCTGAGATAGTAGGATAGGTTGTTTATCTGAGATTTTTCTTGTTTCTTGAGGAAGGCCTATATCCCTTATACTTCACTCTTAGGACTACTTTTGCTGTATCCAAGAGATTTTGGAAAGTTGTGTTTCCATTTTCATTTGTCTCAAGGTATTTTCTGATTTTCTCTTTGATTTCTTCATTGACCCACTGTTTTTTTTTTAGCAACATATTGTTTAGTTGCCGTGTGTTTGTTCTTTTCCCATTTTTCTTTCCGTAATTGATTTCTAGTTTCATAATGTTGTGGTTAGAAAAAGTGTTTGATATAATTTCTACCCTCTTAAATTTGTTGAAATTTGTTTTGTGGCCTAGCATGTGATCTATCCTGAAAAACCTTCCATGTCCACTTGAAAAGGATTTGTATTCTGGTGTTTTCGTATGTAATGTCCTGTAGATAGATATATATAAAGTCCAACCAGTCTATTGTGTCATTTAAGACCACTGTTGCCTTATTGATTTTTCTGTCTGGATGATCTGTCCATTGATGTAAGTGGGGTATTAAAGTCACCTACTATTATTGTATTATTGTCAATTTCTCCTTTTATGTCTGTTAGTATTTGCTTTATATATTTAAGTGCTCCTGTATTTGGGTGCATATATGTTAATGAGAATAGATCCTCTTCTTATATTGATCCTTTTATCATTATATAAAGCCCTTCTTTGTCTTTTGTTATAGCCTTTGTTTTAACATCTGTTTTTTCTAAGTACTGCTACCCCCACTTTTGTCATTTCTACTTACATGAAATATCTTTTTCTAGCCCCTCACCTTGTGTGTGTCTTTAGCTCTGAAGTGAATCTCTTGCAGGCAGCCTATAGATGGGTCTTGATTTTTTAATCCAATCAGCCACCGTATGTGTTTTGATTGAGGCAGTTAGTCCATTGACAATTCAAGTAATTATTTACAGGTGTGTACTTATGGCCATTTTATTACTTGTTTTCTGGTTGTTTTTGTAATTCTTCTCCATTCTTCTTTTTGTTTCTTCCTTTGCAGTATGATTATTTTCTTTAGTAGTGTGCTTCTATCCCTTTTAGTTTTTGTGTATCTATTGTAGGTTTTTGATTTGTGGTTACCATGAGGTTGATATATGTTGACCTATAATTATATCTACTTGTTTTAAACTGGTTGCCATTTAAGCTCAAACACATTCTAAAAGTTCTACATATTTTTACTCCCCTTCCCCACATTTTGTGTTTTTGCTGTCATATTCTATATCTTTGTGTTTATCCCCTAATTGTTTAGTTATGTTGCTTTTACAATATTTTTGTCTTTTAATCTTTATACTGGCTTATTTAATGGTTGATCCTCTGTCCTTAGTATATATTTGCCTTTCCTCGTGGGATTTCCCTTTCCTATAGATTCTTACTTCTTTTCCTCTTAGAGAAGACCCTTTAACATTTCTTATAGGGTATGTTTAATATTGATGCACTCCTTTAGTTTTTGCTTGTCTGAGAAGTTCTTTATCTCTCTTTTGATTCTAAATGATAATCTTTCTACGTAGAGAGAGTATCCTAGGTTGAAGGTTTTTCCCTTTCAGCACTTTGGACGTATCATGCCACTAATTTCTGGACTGGAAAGTTTCTGCAGAAAAATCAGCTCATAGACTTAGAGGGATTCCCTTGTATATGAGTCTTTGTTTTTCTCTTGCTGCTTTTAGAATTCTCTTTTATTCTTTAACTTTTGCCATTTTAATTATAATATGTCTTGGCATGGATCTGTTTGGGTTTCTCTTGTTTGGGACCAACCCTCTGTGCTTTCTGTACCTGGATATCTGTTTCCTTCTTCAGGATTGGGAAGGTTTAGCCATGATTTCCTCAAATACATTTTCGATCCCCTTCTCTCTCTCTCTCCTCCTTTTGGGACCCCTATGATGTTGATGTTAGTATACTTAGTGTTATTACAGCGCTCCTAATCTCTTCTCATTTTTTTAAATTTGTTTTTCTTTTTGTTGTTCTCATTGGGTGATTTCCATTATTCCAGCTCCCAGATCACTTATGCTTTCTTCTGTACCACTTAGTCAGTCTTCTATTCATTCTTTTCAGTGTGCTTTTTATTTTAGCTATTAAATTATTTATATTTTGGGTTGGGTCTTTTCCATATTTTCAAATTCCTTGTTAAAGTTCTCACTGTGTTTGTTTACTTATTCTTTTCCCTAATTCAGTTAGCAGTCTTATTATGAGTGCTTTGAATTTTTTATCTGGTAAATTGTTTATTTCTGTTTTATTTTTTCAGGGGTTTTCTCTTGGTCTTTCAGTTGAGACCAGTTCCTCTGCCTTTTAATTTTTTTTTTAACTTTCTCTGCCTCTATGAGGTTAGGTGAAACAGTTACCTACTGTGGTCTTAAACGTGTGTTCTTATGTGGAAGCATCCCTATACAAACTGTGTGTGCCCAATGCCTTTGGTGGGAGAACTGGATTTGATTTAGATGCTATTCACATTTTTCCTCATGGTATGCTGCACCTATCACCTTGATAGAGAGTAAGACTGCAGATAGAGGGGCTAGAGCTAGTACTGTGTGTGAGGCAGGATTTCTCCTATGCTCAGTGGCCATCACTGCCCTATCAAGGGTGGAGTCTGATCCCAAGTTGCTATAGCAGAAGCCTTGAGGGTCAGGCCTGAGCTGGCTCTGTTTTCTTTAATTGTGCACTTTTCCCCTCTCCCTGCTGTGGGACCCTTGTGACAGGGGAGGAGCACCAAAGCAAGTGGTCCCTGAAGCCTCTTGGCCCGTGTCAGCCACAGACAGAGGTCTGTGCCATCTCTAATGCCTGTGCAGGCACCAGCAATTTCCATTCACTCTGCTAGGACACAGTCCTGAGTCCAAGTCCCCTTTGTCTGTCACAGCCAATCACTCCCCACAGCCTCCATCACCCTCAACTGTTGTGGAATCACACTGCAGGCAGTGCAGGCAGGGTCTACATGGACTCTTGGTGTATACCAGGGCATGAGCTGTTGGGGAGTAGCCACCTCCAGAGTTCTGGGCTGCTTGAGTAAATGCCAAGGATGGTCACTGCTGCCCCACCCAGGTTCTGCCTTGGGACCTAGTTGCCTCTGTGTGTGTATCCCATGGTGGAGTTTTCTCCCCAGTCGTGTTAGCCCTAGATCCAATGCCATGCTGTGATGTGGAATAAGCAGGGCTTGAGGGTTCACTAGGATTGGGCTGGAGCCCACACTGAGTAGGTCACCAAAAATGAGTCAGCCAGCCATGCTGTTTCAATTTGCCCTTCCTGACCAGCCTCAGGGGTAAGCCAGCTTGCATGCAATCCTCATGAGCAGAGTTCAGCCTTTCCACAGGCCTCCAATTAGTCTCAGCAGTTCTCCACTCAGCCAAGGGGACTTGTCTCCCCTGTGTATGACCCCAGGACTAGGGCATCCAATCCGTGGCTCTCACTGTTCACTCTCAGGTTTGGTCTCTGCCTGTGTATCTTCTCCCTTTCCTCTCCCAGGGCACAGGTCTCGACTTGATCATTTTCTTCCCTTCCATCCTGATTATGTGTGGATTTTTCTTATAGCCTTGGTTGTACAGGAGTCTTTCTGCCAGTTTCCAGTTAGTTTTCAGTGAGAATTGTTCCACATGTAGATGTATTTTTGTTGTGTTCATGGGGGAAGGTGAGTTCCACATTCTCTTCTCCACCATCTTCTTCATTCCCTCAAAAAGAGTAAGATTTTTTTTACCCTCACCCAACATGACTTTCCCCCTCAGGAGTGATCTTGTGCTATTGAGAATGCATGATACACCTCATTCAAAATAAACAATGTGTGAGGCCTTGGTGAAGGTGTCTTATTAAGAAGGCTATAAAATTTATTAATACTCAGGGAGTTTTATTTTTATGGAGCTAAGTCAGAAGTAAGCATAGTGTGACCTAAAAAACTAAAAAAACAAAACTAAAAAAACAAACTTTAGCATAGTTTCTCCTTGGAAAGGTTGGTTTAAATACTTACTGAGTCTGATGCATGACTGAAAAGCAAAGTGTTATGAAATGTAAACATACTTGCAGAAGCTTAAGAGTAGAATTATAAGTATTTTTTAATAAACATGAGATCTAAAGCAAAAGAAGAAAATTAATTTTTCAAAAATATTTGTCGAATGCTGGGCATTCAGTGTGGCTAAAATGGAAACAAGCCTGACCACAGGAGACTATGGCCTAAAGGGTGAAAGAGCAGCACAAATCAGTTTAGTAAGCGTCAAGTTAAAAGGTGGAGAAAACTATGAAGATTTAAATTGAAACTGCCCACAGGCAGACCAGATGGCAGAGAGGACAGTTGGCAGGCTATAACAAGTCTATGGGCATGGCAAATTCTGACCCTGAGGTGTCAGAAGTGAAGAGAAAAAGGCATAAAACCTGTTCCACATAGGAGAGCAGTTGGCAAATGTCAAATGAGATCAGTACGTAGTGAAGATTTCAACAAGGCAGGCTGGGTCAGATACAGATATTTTTTTTAAAGGAGGAAGGAACACTTATGGGGGAAACCATTAGCAGTGAAAGACAGAGAAATAATTCAAGCCACAGGCTGAGTCATAAAACAGTGGATATTCAGCCACAGGCACCTGGGCTAATAGAAGCGGGAAACAAAGGAAAAGAGTTTAAGCATCAAGTGTCTACAAAATACACAAGAAGAGACAAAGAGGAAAAGATACAGGTAGCACTAGCAACAGCAGATCAAGCACAGTCAGAGGATTAGAGACCAACTTACTTCCTTCACCTCTTGTTTTACATTTCCTAGAATAAAACACTTGTGAACAGGGGTAAATAACAGATCACCTGAAAGGCAGACAGTTGATTGTACACATACTTTTAAAGGAAGAAGACTTTTCTGGCAGTCCCAAAATCCAACTCCTTTATCATTTTGTCATGTCAATTCCCAATACTGAATCATTCTTTTTGTTTTCTCTGTAATTGCTCTCAAGTTAAAACAACATTGTTACAAAACAAAACAACCAAGGAATTATATTGGTTTATAACACTAAGTATCAAATTTAAATACACTATAGGTTTTGGGTCGTCTTGTTTTCATTGTCATTAGTTTCTAGGTATTTTTTGATTTCCTCTTTGATTTCTTCAGTGACCTCTTGGTTCATTAGTAGTGTATTGTTTAGCCTCCATGTGTTTGTATATTTTACAGATTTTTTCCTATAATTGATATCTAATCTCATAGTGTTGTGGTCAGAAAAGATAATTGATACAATTTCAATTTTCTTAAATTTACCAAGGTTTGATTTGTGACCCAAGATATGATCTATCCTGGAGAATGTTCCATGAGCGCTTGAGAAGAAAGTGTATTCTGTTGTTTTCGGATGGAATGTCCTATAAATATCAATTAAATCCATCTTGTTTAATGTGCCATTTAAAGGTTGTGTTTCCTTATTTATTTTCATTTTGGATGATCTGTTCATTGGTGAAATTGTGGTGTTAAAAGTCCCCTACTGTGATTGTGTTACTGTCAATTTCCCCTTTTATGGCTGTTTGTTAGCATTTGCCTTATGTATTGAGGTGCTCCTATGTTGGGTGCATAAATATTTACAATTGTTATATCTTCTTCTTGGATTGATCCCTTGATCATTATGTAGTGTCCTTCTTTGTCTCTTGTAATAGTCTTTATTTTAAAGTCTATTTTGTCTGATATGAGAATGCCACTCCAGCTTTCTTTTGATTTCCATTTGCATGGAATCTCTATTTCCATCCCCTCACTTTCAGTCTGTATGTGTCCCTAGGTCTGAAGTGGGTCTCTTGTAGACAGCATATATATGGGTCTTGTTTTTGTATCCATCACTAATCATTAGAGAAATGCAAATCAAAACTACAATGAGGTATTACCTCACACCAGTCAGAATGGCCATCATCAAAAAATCTACAAACAATAAATGCTGGAGAAGGTGTGGAGAAAATGGAACCCTCCTGCACTGTTGATGAGAATGTAAATTGATACAGCCACTATGGAGAACAGTATGGAGGTTCCATAAAAAACTGAAAATAGAACTATCACATGATGCAGCAATCCCACTACTGGGCATATACCCAGAGAAAACCATAATTCAAAAAGACACATGCACCCCAATGTTCATTGCAGCACTATTTACAATAGCCAGGACATGGAAGCAACCTAAATGCCCATCAATCAACAGATGAATGGATAAAGAAGATGTGGCACATATATACAATGGAATATTACTCATCCATAAAAGGAAATGAAATTGAGTTATTTGTAGTGAGGTGGGTGGACCTAGATTCTGTCATAGAGAGTGAAGTAAGCCAGAAAGAGAAAAACAAATACCATGTGCTAATATATATATATATATATATATAGAATTTTTAAAAAATGGTTCTGATTAACCTAGGGGTAGGACAGGAATAAAGACACAGACATATAGAATGGACTTGAGGGCACGGGGAGGGGGAAGGGTAAGCTGGGACGAAGTGAGATAGTGGCATGGACGTATATACACTACCAAATGTAAAACAGATAGATAGCTAGTGGGAAGCAGCTGCATAGCCCAGGGAGGTCAGCTCTGTGCTTTGTGTCCACCTAAAGAGGTGGGATAGGGAGGGTGGGAGGGAGACACAAGAGGGAGGAAGTATGGGGATATATGTATACATATAGCTGATTCACTTTGTTATACAGCAGAAACTAACACACCATTGTAAAGCAATTAAAGATGTTAAAAAAAAAAATTTAAGTATACTACCTAATTTCCCCAAATACGATAAATTTCCTCATTCTCTATCTCAGGCATAAACCTACATTCAGAAAGTTATTTTATATGTTCCACAATACCCTATATTTCATGTTTGTGGTAATAATCATCCCACTTCTAATATATGTTTTTGTCTCCAATAGAGGTCAGGTGTTGACGTCATGGGGCGGCACCTCTCTGGTTACCACTATATCTTCAACACCTATTACAGTGCACAGAACATATAATTATCTGTCAGAACAGAGTATGCAAGAGTAGAAGAGAACAACATCGGAGGAGGAGAGAGGGAAAAAACTAACCAAAAAACGAGGTAAAAAAGTCCTTTCCCTCAGTGTTAAGAAAGTATTATTTCTTCCTCAGAACTGGCAACGTAGGGGAATGGCTCTTACCTGACATATTAAATAAATACTGGTATTAAGATAAGCACATACCCTATTTCTTTTTATACATTCTAAATGTGTATATTAAGAGGTCTATATTACAAAAATTATTTGATTTAATCACATTAATGTGTCAAAGACAAACCTATTTAATTATTTGAGAATTAAAGAAATCATTTGGCCAGATGTTATTTCTCTTCCCAGTTGTAAAAATCTTAAGAAACATCTCCTAGTGGATAATGATTTAACGAATATGAGAAGCTTCCCAAGCAAGATTTAATGCCATTGTAAAAAATAAACAAACATTAATAGAGAAATATCAGTAAAACAATATTCTTTAGGATCATAAATATAATCCCATTTTTATAACGCTATTCCACATGTTTTAATTAAACTCTCTTATAAAGTGTTACAACGAGCATTGATTGCTATTTAGAAAACTTTTAACAGGCTCTTAGAGGATCTGCATTGCTTGGTTTTCTCTGAGGTCCTAGTCCACCCAAGTACGCCACTACAGATGATCACCACTACAGCCAGCAGGATCCTGTGGGTCTGTCCATCATCAGCTAGTGATATGTGTTGTTGGCAACCTTACTTGGAACTTAGAATACAATTTAACCATGTAAAAATATCTGCTAGGGTAAAAAGCATTAATCAATGCCAGATTTTATATATTTTAAGGATTGAGTTAGGCCTCTGTGGCTTATCTTTGATGCACTAATCATTGCTATATATTTTGAGAAATAGATTCAGATTTCCAAGGATCAATTTACAAATGAATTTTTGGCAGAAAAACTGTTTGTCAACTGAGCTATATCCATAGTTTCCTAAAATATATTTTTTTACCCTTTGCTTATGGCAGCCTAGTTAAGCCCAATATACTATTGCTGCTTCAGAGAAGACTCTCTCGGTGGTATTGGCAAGGCTTTGCAATATTCTGAGCCAGTTTGCAAAGCCTCAAACAAGCATACATATCTGTGCTTAGGCAGCCTCAACTTGGATCCCTTAAACGTGTTTCAGATTTTCTTCTGCTCTATGTCAGAGTACATTTAGTAAAAGCCAAATCTCTGGCTGACTGAGCAAAACTCCCGTAGGTAGTCTTTCTTTAGTCACGATGTCAGTCTCCTTGGGATATCCAGGTGCTTTAATGGCTGCTTAACCAGACAGGTTTTAGGAATTGTAGTCTCAGCATTACCAGTTTTTTTTTAGGACTGTCTTTTTTTACCTCTTGTTTTTGTGGGCCTGTTTGATAATACTTACTTTCCAAAAACAAATGTCTAATCTATTTTACAGGTTGTTTTAGAGAGCAGCATCTTAAAGAATGATATGCTAATTGGGCTCCCTTTTGGGAAACATAAAGCAGTTTTTCAGGTGTAGTACACAGAAATAGATGACAGACTGGTAGCTTTTGTTCTTAAAGAAAATGATACTTATGGCTGAATCAGATGTTGCAAATTAAAAATCAAATTAATGACATGATTCTTTACATATTTTCTATGGTATAACAGTATATAACATTTCTGATAAAACTGTTCATGAAAAATGCCAATTACTTATTTAAAATTTAATCTTTTAAGAAAATCTAAATCAGAAGTCAGATTAGAATACCTTTATACTTATGTAATGTCCAAAAAATTTTACTCTTTTTATCCATAGCATTTGTTTCTTATTATTTTCTTAACAAAAATCTGACACAAGAATTCTGATAGAGCTTTGGTTGATACAATTATATAAATTGCTTATAAATGTATTATGTAGAGATACTTCTTTTTAAAAAGAGAAATATATTTGCCTAGTCTTAGTTTAATATACTTGAAATGACTGTTCTGAATAATCATTTTTCTCTGATGCCTCCAATAAGGAAAAAGAAAAATGATTATACATGATTGAATGCGTAACTCTCACAATTTTCTCTCCTCTTAGGACTGCATTAACATCATGTTACCTAGAGGCAGTGTGGTATATAGTCTTAATTGGGTAATACCCTGACTTTCTCTCTAACCACTTGTGTAACTTTAGACCCATCATTTAAACTTCCTAAGCTTTCATTTTCTTATCTACAACATAAACTTAATGATGTCTTACAGAGTGATTGAGAGGCATCATTGGAACAGCCAACACTAATTATGTGCTAGATTACTATGTAATAAATACCAGCCTCTCATTTATTGTCATGCTGTATATGTTGCTTTGTTAATAATAAACTACAAGCCAAGGTTATTCCATTTTTGTGTGTTCATCACACACACACACACACACACACAAATACACCCAGTAGCTATAGGAATTCTTCCTCTCTGCCTGTGGTATATGAATAAGGACTCACCTTCTATTCATTATCCTTTCTTTCATATCCTTAGAAATTGCAATCACTTAATTTTAAATTAGTAGTCCATAAAATAATTTTAGCATCCACAATATTTAAAAACTTTATCAATGTTAAATGTGTTAAGTATCTAGGTGAAAAGATGAGGAAGAAGTGTGACTCATTATTTTATATTGAATTTGCTAAAATATCTTGAAGCATTTGAGATAGAGATTGATTCATCTCTGAGGTCTCTACTGTCAAAATTTATCATAGATTATTATAAAGTCATACCTAATAGGTTGATGATATTAGAAAACAATGTTTTTTGTACTAGAAAAACAGGCAGTAAAAGCCATGGAAACAGAATAGAGAGCCCAGAGATGAACCTAAACTTACATGGGCAATTAATCTAGGGCAAAGGAGTCAAGAATATACAATAGGCAAAAGATTACCTCTTCAATACTTGGTGTTGGGAAAACTGTACAGCTACATGCAAAAGACTCAAACTGGACAACTCTCATACCATATACAAAAATAAACTCCACTTAAATGTAAGACCTGAAACCACAGAACTTCTGGAAGAAAACATAGGCAGAACTCTTTGACGTAGGTCTTAATAATATTTGGGGGGATATGTCTCTTCAGGCAAGGGAAACAAAAGCAAAAATAAACAAATGGGGGCTTCCCTGGTGGCGCAGTGGTTGAGAGTCTGCCTGCCAATGCAGGGGACGCGGGTTCGGGCCCTGGTCTGGGAGGATCCCACATGCCACGGAGCAGCTAGGCCCGTGAGCCACAACTACTGAGCCTGCGCGTCTGGAGCCTGTGCTCCGCAACAAGAGAGGCCGCGATAATGAAAGGCCCGCGCACCGCGATGAAGAGTGGCCCCCGCTTGCCGCAACTAGAGAAAGCCCTCACACAGAAACGAAGACCCAACACAGCCAAAAATAAATAATAAATAAATAATAACATAAAAAAAATTAAAAAAAAAAAATAAATAAATAAACAAATGGGACTTCATCAAACTGAAAAGGGTTTTGCACAGCTAATGAAAATATCAACAAAATGAAAAGGCCACCTACTAAATGGGAGAAGGTATTTGCAAACTATATATCTGATTGATGATGATAAGGGGTTAATATTCAAAATATAAAAAGAACTCATAAAAGACAAGAAACGAACAACCCAATTAAAAAATAGGCAGATGATCTGAATAGACATTTGTACAAAGAAAACACACAGATGGCCAACAGGCACATGAAAAGATGCTCAATATCACTATCATCAGGAAAATTCAAACCAAAACCACAATGAGATATCACCTCAAACCTATTAGAATGGCTATTCTCAACAAATAACAAGTGTTGATGAGGACGTGGAGAAAAGGGAACCCTCATGCACTGACGATGGGAATGTAAATTGGTGCAGCCACTATGGCAAACAGTATGGAGGTTCCTCAAAAAATTAAAAATAGAACTACAATAAAATCCAGCAATTCCACTCCTGGGTATTATCCAAAGAAAATGAAAATTCTAATTCAAAAAGATGTATGTACCCCTATGTGCTCTGCAGCATTATTTACAATAGCAAAATACGGAAGCAACCCAAATGGCCCATCAATAGATGAATGAAGAAGATGTAATTTACACATATAATGGAATATTAGCCATAAAAGAAATGAAACCTTGCCTTTTGGGACAACATGGATGGACCTAGAGGGTATTATGCTCAGTGAAATAAGTCAGGCAGAGAAAGACAAATACTGTATGATTTCACTTATATGTGGAGTCTAAAAAACAAAACAAATGATCATATATAACAAAACAGAAATAGAGTTATAGATACAGAGAACAAACAGGTGGTTGCCAGAGATGAGGGGATGGGGGGAGGGAAGAAATAGGTGAGGGAGAATAAAAGGTACAAACTTCCAGTTCCACATCAAATGAGTCACAGTTATGAAATGTACAGTGTGGGGAATTTAGTCAATAACTAATATCTTTGTATGGTGACATATAACTAGATTTATCTTGGTGATTATTTTGAAATGTATAAAAAAAATCACTATGTTATGTAACAGGAACTATCATAGTGTTGTAGGATAATTATGGTCACAAACAACCAAACATACACACAAATTCATAGAAAAAGACATCAGATTTGTGATTACCAGAGGTGGAAGCTGGGGGGAGGGGGAATTGGATGAAGTCAGTCAAAATGTACTACAAACTTCCACTTATAAGTAAGTACTAGGGATGTTATATACAACATGATAAATATAATTTATATTTATACACATTTAAACACTGCTGTATGTTATATAATAAATTTGTTAACAGAGTAAATCCTAAGTGTTCTCACTGCACACACATTTTTTCTAATTTTATATCTATATAAATAATGGATGTTCACTAAACTTGTGATAACCATTTCATGAGGTATGTAAGTCAAATAATTATGCCGTACACCTTAAACTTATGCAGTGCCATATGTTATTATATCTCAATAAAACTGGAAGGAAAAATGATACAATAAGGGAGATAAAAAGCCATGGAAAATGTGATACATTTATAAGAGCAACAAGGATAGGCTCATATGGTCTCCTTTTTAAACTGAGTATTAAGAGTGTATGAAAATGCCACTCAGATTCATAACTTTTTAAGTTGTACAATATGAATAAAAAAGTGTTTCTAAACTATCTAGGTTTTAAAAATTCAAAAATATCAGATTTAACAAATCTCTAGGAATAAGTTCATCTGAACTAATGTGGCCTCACACAGAACCCAACGGGGAACTTCTAGTCTCCTGAGCACTGTACTTATGGTAGCAGAGGCTAAGGAAGTTTAAGTGAACTTCACTCAGATAATAGCCCTTCTATGAACCGGCCCAAACAAGGCCTGATTGAATAGCAGCCTCTATCTTAAAAATCATCAGACTTAATGCCTGAAAATGGGGAATATGATCCTGAATTAGAAATTAGCTTAGTAGAAATGTCTCCGAGTTACACCAAGAAGACAGCTCAGCAGTGCTAATTCTTATAAAGCTACTTATTCTAAAGTCCTATGAATGGGCTCCATCTGTAGCCTGTCCTTTTATTTTAAAAAATACCTTAATTAGAGGATTTTGTACAAAGAAAGGTACCATAGATAAAGTGAATACATAGGTGATAGAATGAGAGATTGTATGTAGTGCCTAAGGAAAAAAAATCAAATACCTAGAATACACTAATAATACACTCAAACCAGAAATAAAAAGACAGCAACCTCATTGTAAAAATAGGCAACAGATATATACAGAAAAACAAATGTGGAAGTCCAACAAGCACATGCAGAGATGCATAAACATGCATTAAGAATGCAAGTTAAAATGATATATGATTTTATACCTAGTATGGGGAAAAATCTGGAAGATAGATGTGAAGTATCAAGAAATATTTGCCAGCTGCTGGAATGAGAATGGTATAGCCATTTTGGGGGTACTTTTGTGCCCCCCAAACTTACAAGCAAAAAGGCTGTACATATATATGTGCATGCATATGAGAGGTTAGACCAAGGATGTCTAGTTGGAATCATCAGCTCAGAGGAGGAGCCATGTGCTCTAAAATAAGGCATGGCAGGCAGCTGAGATGTGATACTCTATAACCATGTACCATCTGTGAAGTATAAATGAGCACTGGAATAAACAGTGGTAGCTCCAGATTTTGTGAAAACTGAGTATTTAAAATTTTGGTTGCTGTTTTTAAAAAAGAATACACAATTAAAAGTACAAATTCACATAATAAGTGCCCATTTAGAATTTTTAAAAAATCACTACAATTAGAATTTAAGAAAAAAGTCTCTAAATTACCACAAACTTGAAAATATCCAGAAAAACAACATTGTTTGTAGTAATAAACTGCTTGACACACCATTCAAACACGGTTTTCTCTAAAGGTTTGGATGCATAATCTTTGATCACTTCTTCCTATATTCTTGTCAGGAGAAAACTTCTGGTTGGACCATGCTTCAAAGAGAACCAAACATTCTGCTTACGACTTTTCACATGTGATTACTTAAGGAATTTTCCAAAGATTAGCTTTTGGCTTTACTGATTTCAAGTTTTTCTTTGGGGGATATATTTTGGGATTGTGTATCACAGACTCTTTTATATTTCAATAAGGTATATCTTGTCATGATATCTAATGTATTGGCACAGAGGGAGATAGAAGATGGAAGTCATTCCTATATCAGAATGACTTACAAAGGCAACTATGAAACACATAAATATTTCCTACTACGGCCAAACCCAACACCCCCTTATCTAGATCCAGGAAATGTCAGAGACCATGCCGATGTCACTCGAAAGAAAGGGAATTGTAAATGAGAGCAATTTAAAGTGTAAAAAGACAAAAGTGTTAAACTTTTACAATAAAAATCTTACTTTCCAAAACCGTCCAAAATACACAAAAATGTGAATACATTGCTAGTGCTTCTTACAGTGTAACTAAAGCATCCTAAATCTTAAGTATTATTAGTTTCACTTTCTTTTGATTAAATACCAAATGTACCTTCTTTTGATTAAATACAAAATATAATGTGCTTAGTGCTACCTTGGGAATGAGGAAGCAATGACTCTGATAATGAAAATTTTAATTGGTAGAATCTTTTGTGTATACTTTTGACAACACTGAGGTTATTGGTGTATTTAATGATTGCAACATCTGTGGAAATTTAAGGATAGAAATTATATTGTAGTACAGAAGTAAAGGGAATTTGGTAAAAGGAAAGAATCAGATGCAGAGAGGGGGAAAGTAACTTTGAAAGTGTCATTTTGTTTTGACTTGGTGTTTTAAACTGGACTGAATTGAGCATATGTAATTGCTAATGGAAACAAAATAAGATTATGTAGAAGTTTAAAGATAAAGGGTTAACTGACAGCTCAAAGATACTGAAAAGTGGAAAAAAATGAAGGATGCAAAGCATAAGAAAAATGACCAGCTTCATTTCAAGAAAAGAACTAAGTCCATTATAGTAAAAAAGAATGAAAAAGATGAGGCTGATGTAAAGAGGATAATTCATTATACCTGTCTATGTTATAAATTGTTTTACAGTAGGAAAGTATTACCTCTACTATCATAAAGTACACAAACTTTCAAAAGAGAAATACAAAGGAATTGAACAAGATATGCCTCATTTACTAGTTAATAATTTTAAAACTATTTAAGAAACATGGTAGTACTTCAATTATTTAAGAAACATGTTAGTGCTTCAATTGTAAAACGCAATTTGACAATTTAAACAAAGATATTGTGATAAGCCCATTTTTAAAAATTAAATTTTAAAAAATTTAGATAGTTGTAGATTCACATGCAGGTGTAAAAAATAATACAGAGATGTCCATGTACACTTTACCCAGTCTCCCTAATGGTAACATCTTGCAAAACAATAGTATAATATCTCAACCAGGTATTGACAGTCCAAATACAGAATAATTCCATCAAAACAAGGATCATTTCATGTTGCTCTTTTACAGCCAAACTCACATCTCTTCTCCTCAACTCTCTCTCCCACCCAACTCCAGACTCTGATCCCTGGCCATGACTTTGTGTTTTCCATTTCCATAAATTTGTCATTTTAATAATGCTGTATGAATGAAATGTAACCTTTTGATATTTGCTATTTGTTCTCAGCAGATTCTCTGGAGATTCACTCATGAAGTTTATCATGAATGTGTATCAGTAGTTTATTCCTGTATTGCAGAGTATTATTCCAAAGTATGCATATGTAACAGTTTAAACATTCACCTATTGAAGGTCACCTGGGATGTTTTTGGTTTGGGATTATTAGGAATAAAACTGCTATAGATATTTATATAGAGCTTTTTGTTTAAACATATGCATTGTAGAGAACACCTCCAGATTTAAGAAAAAAGAAAGATCCACTATTTTCTAATCACTTTGATCTTGTTCTTGGCCCCCACTCTTTCTATCTTCTGACAAAAGAAAACAAAGTAAAAAAATCAAAGTAAAACAACTAAGCAAAAAAGAAAGAACAATCACTAGAAAATATTTGTGTCAGTAACAATCATCAATTTTTACAGAAAAATAAATTGATAAACTGAACATTTAAATACTTCACCTGGGAATAATATGAATATTTTTGCTATTAAGATCTAATGAAAACTAAGAAATAAGTAGATGGAGAAGAGGGTTTGAGATCTTATTGTTGAAGTAAAATTATATAGACTTTAAAAAATCTATATAGAAAATAAGTCTAAAATAATAGATAATTCATACATTTATTCATTTATTTTCTATTTATTCAACAATTATTACTGAGCCTTCAGTATGGATTAGTCAATAAGGTGATACAAACTTTTGGTTTCAGTCCTTATATTTAAGAAACTTGGAAATAGTCACTTCAGTATTACAGTTAGAAAAAAGCTGAAAAAACTGAAACCAATGACTTTTCTTTTACCCATAAGACAACTAAGATCATGAGGCAAACTGCCACCCTAAAGTCTGGAGAGAAAGGTAAACAGAGAGCTACCACCAAGATCACCTTATTCGGAGTAGAAGCAGCTAGTGCCATCAACTCGTAGGAAAACTTAAATAATGTACTGGGTTGAACTGTGTCTCCTCAAAAGATATATTCAAGACATAACCCTTATTACCTCATTTGGAAATAGAGTTTGCAGATATCATCCAGTTATGATGAGGTCATACTGGGATAGGGTATGCCCTAAGTTTAATGACTGATGTCCTCATAGGGAGAGACAGAAGAGACACAGTAAAGAAGGCCATATAAAGAAAGAGGCAGAGATTGGAACAATGCAGCTCTAAGCCAAGGACTGTTATGGATTGGAGTCTGCCATCAGAATCTAGGAGAGAGGCATGGAATGGATTCTCCCTCAGAGCTTCCAAAAGGAACCAAGAAGCTGATATCTTAATTTTAGACTTTTAGCCTCCTGGATTGGGAGAGAATAAATTTCTATTATTTTAGGTCACCAAATGTTAATATTTTATGACAGCCCTAGGAAACTACTACAAATGATAACTAAAAAATTGCTGGAGATGGAATGTAGGTTGGTGTGTTGAGTGAGAAACTCCTGAGGACCACAGCCTTAGGGTGGCCCTACACATTTTTGTGAGTTTTATCTCCAGGAACTCTACCAGGTTCCTATGGTGAAGAATCAAGCAAAATATTCATATTTCTGGCAGGGCAAATGAAAAATTACCATTTTGAAATACAACCAGAATATTCTCCATGAAAATGGTCTTCCTAGTAAAGGAAAATATTTTATCAAAGCCATATATTTTGTGGGGGAAGGGAAGTTACCTATCTCTAACACCCTCCAGCTTTTTGATTTAACCTAAGGAGGGAGCAGGGAAGCAGAAATATTTGGGAAAGTTATAGTCCAGAGACCCAGGAACACAAAAAGACTGAGGCTAAATTACAAAATTAAAGAATGCATCTCTGTGCTCCACACCTTACAGTGGGGTTTCAGTGTAACAGTGGATTATAGCTGAAAGAGATGCAAGGCTTAGATTCCTTTTAAAGAGTTTATAGCAAAAGCCAAAGTCAATAGGGGATACAAAAACAAGGATCCAGATAAATTTGAATTATTTGGCACCTACATCTACAGCACACAATAAACACATACCAACTTTTAGCCAGATTAACATAAAATTTCACACCAAAGGTCTATTTAGTTTAGTTCCTATTACCCAGTATACCATATCCAATTTTGAAAAAATAAAAATATTCTACAGGCAAGGTGAAAGTCAGTCTGAAGAGACAAAGCAAGCATCTTAATCAGACTCAAATATAATATTGACTTTACAGTTATCAGACCCAGAATGTAAAATAGCTGTGATTAATATGTTAAGGGATCTAATTGAACAAGTAGACAACATACAAGGACAGATGGATAATATAAGCAGAGAGATAGAAATGCTAAAGAATCAAAAGGAAATGCTAGAATTTTTTAAAAAATGTAATAGAAACAAAGAATGCCTTTGATGGGCTCATCAGTAGATTATATACTGTCAAGGGAAGAATCAGTGGGCTTGAATGTCAGTAAGAACTTCCCAAATTGAAAAGCAAAAAGAGTTTGTTGTTTTTTTTTGGAGGCGGGGGGATGGAGACAAGATGGAGGAGTAGAAGGATGTGAGCTCACCTCTTCTAACAAAAACACCAGAATCACAGCTAACTGCTGAACAAACATTGACAAATAATGCTGGAACCTACCCACAAAGATACCCTACAACCAAAGACAAAGAAGAAGCCACAACGAGACTGTAGGAGGGGCACAATCATGATAAAAATCATGATGAAATCCCATACATGCTGGGTGGGCAACCCACAAACTGGAAAATAATTATACCACAGAAGTTCTCTCACAGGTGTGAAAGTTCTGAGCCCCATGTCAGGTTCCCCAGCATGGGGGTCTGGCAATGGGAGGAGGAGCACCAAGAGAATCTGACTTTGAAGGCCAGTGGGGTTTGATTGCAGGAATTCCACAGGACTGGGGGAAAGAGAAACTCCACTCCTGGAGGCACACACAAGGTCTTGCGTGCACCAGGACCCAGAGAAAAAAGCAGTGACCTCATAAGAGACTGGGCCAGACCAACCTGTTAATATTGGAGGACCTCCTGTGGTGGAGGGTGCTGTGGCTCACTGTGGGACAAAGACACAGGCAGTGTCAGTTCTGGCAAGTATTCATTGGTGTGAGCCCTCCAAGAGGCTGCCATTTTCTCCCCAAGACCTGGCCCCACCCAAAAGCCAGTAGGCTCTAGTGCTGGGATTCCTCACGTCAGACAACCAACAGGGCAGGAACACAGCCCCACCCATCAGCAGACAGGCTGCTTAAAGTCTTCCTGAACATGGCCCTGAGTGCCAGAGGGACAAGACCCAGCTCCACTCACCAGTGGGCAGGAACAACTACCTCCCATCAGGAATCCTGCACATGCCTCTTAGACAGCCTTATCCACCAGGGGGCATACAGCAGAAGCAAGAAGAACTACAACCCTGCAGCCTAAGGAATGGAAAGCACAATCACAGAAATTGAGACAAAACAAGATGGCAGAGGAATATGTCCCTGATGAAGGAACAAGATATAACACCAGAAGAAAAACTAAGTGAAGTGGAGATAGGCAATCTACCCAAAAAAGAATTCAAAGTAATGATAGTAAAGATGATCCAAGATCTTGGAAAAAGTATGGAGGCACAGATTAAGAAGATACAAAAATGTTTAACAAAGACCTAGAAGAACTAAAGAACTAACAAAGGCCTAGAAGAACTAAAAAACAAACAAACAGAGACAAACAATACAATAACTGAAATGAAAAATACACTAGAAGGAATCAATAGCAGAATAACTGAGGCAGAAGAACAGATAAGTGAGCTGGAAGACAGAGTGGTAGAAATCACTGTCATGGAACAGAATAAAGAGAAAAGAATAAAAAGAAATAAGGACAGTCTAAGAGACCTCTGGGACAACAATAAACTCACTAATATTCACATTATAGGGGTCCCAGAAGGAGAAGAGAGTGAGAAAGTATCTGAGAAAATATTTGAAGTGATAATAGCTGAAAATTTCCCTAACATGGGAAAGGAAACAGTCACCCAAGTCCAGGAAGTGCAGAGAGTCCCAGGCAGGATAATCCCAGGGAGGAACATGCCAACACACATAGTAATCAAATTGACAAAAATTAAAGACAAAGAAAATATTAAAAGCAACAAGGGAAAAGAAATGAATAACATACAAAGGAATCCCCATAAGGTTATCAGCTGATTTTTCAGCAGAAACTCTGCAGGCCAGAAGGGGGTGGCACAATATATTTTAAATGACGAAAGGGAAGAACCTACAACCAAGAATACTCTACCCAGCAAGGCTCTCATTCAGATTTGAAGGAGAAAGCAAAAGCATTACATACAAGCAAAAGTTAAGAGAATTCAGCACCACTAGACCAGCTCTGCAACAAATGCTAAAGGAACTTCTCTAGGCGGAAAACACCAGAACAAGAAAATTATGAAAGAAAAACACACCAGTAAAGGAAAATATACAGTAAAGGTAGGAAATCATTTGCACACAAATATGATATCAACAAGCAATTGTGAGGAGAGCACAAATGCAGGAGATTGGAAATGCATTTGAAATTAAAAGAATAGCAACTTAAAACAATCTTGTTTATATATAGACTGCTATATCAAAACCTCATGGTAACCACAAACCAAAACTCTATGATAGATACACACACAAAAAAGAAAAAGGAACCCAAATAAAACAGTAAAGTCAGTCATCAAATCACAAGAGACGAGAACAAAAGAGGAAGGGAAGAAAAATTACCTACAAAAACAAATCCAAAATAATTAACAAAATGGCAATAAGAGCATACACATCGATAATTACCTTAAATGTAAATGGATTAAATGCTCCAACTAAAAGACAGAGAATGGCTGAATGGATACAAAAATAAGACCCATATATATGCTGCATACAAGAGACCCACTTCAGATCTAGGGACACATACAGACTGAAAATGAGGGGATGGATAAAGGTATTCCATTCAAATGGAAATCAAAAGAAAGCTGGAGTAGCAATACTCATATCACACAAAATAGACTTTAAAATAAAGACTGTCACAAGAGACAAGGAAGGACACTACATAATGATCAATGGATCAATCCAAGAAGGTATAACAATTGTAAATACATATGCACCCAACATAGGAGCACCTCAATATATACGGCAAATACAGCCACAAAAAGAGAAATTGACCGTAACACAATAATGGTGGGGGACTTTAGCACCCCACTTTCATCAATGGACAGATCATATAGACAGAAAATCAATAAGGAAACACAGGCCTTAGACACATTAGAAAAGATGGACTTAATTGATATTTAGAGAGCATTCCATCCAAAAGCAGCAGAATACATTTGCTTCTCAAGTGCACCTGGAACATTCTCCAGGATTGATCACATGCTGGGCCACAAAGTGAGCCTCGGTAAATTTAAGAAAACTGAAATCATATCAAGCATCCTTTCTGACCACAATGCTGTGAGATTAGAAATCTACTACAGGAAAAAAAGAACTGTAAAAAACACAAACATGTGGAGGCGAAGCAATAAGCTACTAAACAACCAATGGATCACTGAAGAAATTGAAGAGGAAATCAAAAAATACCTAGAGAAAAATGAAAATGAAAGCATGAAGATCCAAAACCTATGGGACGCAGAAAAAGCAGTTCCAAGAGGGAAGTTTATAGCAATACAATCTTCCCTCAGGAAACAAGAAAAATCTAAATAAACAACCTTACCTTACACCTAAAGCAACTAGAGAAAGAAGAACAAACAAAACCTAAAGTTAATAGAAGGAATGAAATCATAAATATCAGAAATAAATGAAATAGAGGTGATAAAAACAATAGAAAAAAATCAATGAAGCTAAAAGCTGGTTCTCTGAGAAGATAAACAAAATTGATAAAACTTTAGCCAGACTCATCATGAAAAGAAGGGAGAGGGCTTAAATCAATAACATTAGAAATGAAAAAGGAGAAGTAACAACTGACACCACAGAAATACAAAGGATCACAAGAGACTACTACAAGCAACTTATGCCAATAAAATGGACAACCTAGAAGAAATAGACAAATTCTTAGAAAGGTAGAACCTTCCAAGACTAAACCAGGAAGAAACAGAAAATATGAACACACCAATCACAAGTACTGAAATTAAAACTGTGATTTAAAAATCTTCCAACAAACAAAGGTCCAGGAGCAGATGGCTTCACAGATGAATTCTATCAAACATTTAGAAAAGAGTTAACACCTACTCTTCTGAAACTCTTACAAAAAATTGTAGAGGAAGAAACACTCCCAAGCTCATTCTACGTGGCCACCATCACCCTGACACCAAAACCAGACAAAGATATCACACATACAAAAAAGAAAATTACAGGCCAGTATCACTGATGAACATAGACACAAAAATCCTCAACAAAATACTAGCAAACCAAATCCAACAATACATTAAAAGGATCATATAAAATGATAAAGTGGGATTTATCCCAGGCATGCAAGGATTTTTCAAAATCTTCAAATCAATCAATGTGATACACCACATTAAAAAAACTGAAGAATAAGAACCATATGATCATCTCAATAGATGCAGAAAAAGCTTTCGACAAAATTCAATACATTTTTATGATAAAAACTCTCCAGAAAGTGGTCAAAGAGGGAACATACCTCAACATAACAAAGGCCATATATGACAAACCTACAGGTAATATAATACTCAATGGTGAACAACTGAAAGCATTTCTTCTAAGACCAGAAACAAGACAAGGATGTCCACTCTGGCCACTCTTATTCAACATAGTTTTGGAAGCCCTAGCCATGGCAATCAGAGAAGAAAAAGGAATAAAAGAAATCCAAATTGGAAACAAAGATGTAAAACTGTCACTATTTGCAGATGACATGACACTATACATAGAAAATCCTAAAGATGCCACCAGAAAACTACTAGAGCTCATCAATGAATTTGGTAAAGTTGCAGGATACAAAATTAATACACAGAAATAGATTGCATTTCTATACGCTAAAAATGAAAGATCAGAAAGAGAAATTAAAGAAAATATCCCATTTACCATTGCATCAAAAAGAATAAAATACCTAGGAATAAACCTACCTAAGGAAGCAAAAGACCTGTACTCCAAAAACTAAAAGACACTGGTGAAAGAAATCGAAGATGACACAAATAGATGGAAAGATACACCATGTTCTCGGATTGGAAGAATCAATATTGTCAAAATGACTATACTACCCAAGTCAATCTACAGATTCAATGCAATCCTTATCAAATTACCAATGGAATTTTTCTCAGAACTAGAACAAAATATCTTAAAATTTGTATAGAGACACAAAAGATCCTGAATAGCCAAAGCAATCTTGTGAAAAAAAAAATGGAGCTGGAGGAGGTTCCCTGACTTCAGACAATACTACAAAGTTAGTCATTAAAACAGTATAGTAGTCATTAAAACAGCAGAAAAACAAATAAAGATCAATGGAACAAGTAGAAAACCCAGTAATAAACTGACACACCTATGCTCAATTAATCTATGACAAAGGAGGCAAGATTATACAGTAGAGAAAATACAGTCTTTTCAATAAATGCTGTTGGAAAACTGGTCAGCTACATGTTAAAAAAGAAATTGAACATTGTTTAATACTGTACACAAAAATAAACTCAAAATGGATTAAAGACCTAAGTGTAAGACTGGATACTATAAAACTCTTAGAGGAAAACATAGGCAGAACACACTTTGACATAAGTCACAGCAATATCTTTTTGATATGTCTCCAAAATTAATGGAAATAAAAACAAAAATAAACAAATGGGACCTAATTAACCTCAAAAGCTTTTGCACAGCAAAGGAAACCATAAAAGAAACAAAAAGAGAACCCACAGAATGTGAGAAAATATTTGCAAATGATGAGATCGACAAGGGGTTAAGCTCCAAAATTTACAAACTGTTATGCAGGTCAATATCAAAACAAACAAACAACCCAATCAAAAAATGGGCAGAAGACCTAAATAGACATTTCTCCAAAGAGGACATACAGATGGCCAAGAGGCACAAGAAAAGATGCTCAACATTGTTAATTATTAGAGAAATTCAAAAACTACAATGAGATATCACCTACACCAGTCAGAATGGCCATCATCAAAAAGTCTACAAACTCTAAATGCTGGAGAAGGTGTGCATGAAAGGGAACCCTCCCGCACTGTTGATGGGAATGCAAATTGGTACTGCCACTCTGTAGAACATTATGGAGGTTCCTTAAAAAACTAAAAATAGAGTTACCATATGATCCAGCAATCCCACTCCTAGGCATATATCCAGAGAAAAACACAGTTCAAAAGGATATATTCACCCCAATTTCATCACAGTTCTGTTTACAATAGCAACACATGGAAGCACCCTAAATGTCCATTGACAGATGAATGGATATAAAGACGAGGTGGTACATATATGCAATGGAATATTACTCAGCCATTAAAAAGAATGAAATAATGCCATTTGCAGCAACATAAATGGACCTGGAGATTATCATACTAAATAAGTTAGAGAAAGACAAATATCATATGATATCACTTTCATGTGGAATCTAAAAAAATTACATAAATGAACTGATCTACAAAACAGAAATAGTTACAAATGTAGAAAGCAAACTATGGTTACCGGGCAGAAGGGTGAGGGGAGGGATAGATTGGGAGTTTGGGATTGACACGTACACACTGTTATATTTTAAATAGATAACCAACAAGGACCTACTGTAGAGCACAGGGAACTCTGTTCAATACTCTATAATTACCTAACTTGGAAAAGAATAGATACATATATATGTAAAACTGAATCACTTTGCTATACACCTGAAAATAACACAACATTGTTAATCAACGATACTCTTATGTAAAATAAAAATGTTAAAGATAAATAAAAGCATTAAACAAGGAAAAAAAGAAAAAGAAAAGCAAAAAGAGAAAAGGATGGGGAGAAAAATCACAACAGAACATCCAGTATTGTAAGACAATTCAAAAGTTGAATATGTTATTGGGTAGCAGAAAGAAAAAAGATATATTGAAACAGAAGAAATAATTGAATAATTACCACAAATTTTTCAAAATTAATGACAGACACTGTGATTGTCAATTTTATATGTCAATTTTGCTAAGCCATAGTGTCCAGATATTTGGTCAAATATACTGGATGTTTCTGTGAAGGTGTTTTGTGGATTAGACTAACATTTAAATGCATGGACTTTGAGTAAAGCTAATTACTCTCCATATGTGAATGGGATTCATCCAGTCAGCTGAAGGCCTTAATAAAACAAAGACCGACCTATTCTCACCACAAAAGAATCCTGATAGTAGATTGCTTTTGTATTCAAAGTGCAACTCTAGCCTGAGTGTCCAGTCTGCCTCCCAATCCTGCAGATTTTGGACATAACCACCACAAGCATGTGAGCCAATGCCTTAGAATAAACCTCTTTCACTCTCTACACCCTCCCTCTCTCTCTCATATGCATGCATGTGTGTGCACGTGTGCATGCACACACACACACACATACACATTCTGTTGATTCTGTTTCACTGGAGAACTTTGACTAATAGAGACACCAAAACAGAGATATAGGATTCTTACTAACAATTACCATGAAGGATAAATAACAAAAATAATACACCTAGACATATCATATTCAAACTGCAAGAAACGAAATGCAGAGAAAATCTTGGAAGCAGCCAGAAAGGGAAAAAAGAAAAGCATCTTATGGGAATTCCCTGGTGATCCAGTGGTCAAGACTCCATGTTCCCAATGCAGCAGGCATGAGTTTGATCCCTGGTAGGGGAACTAAGATCCCACATGCCATACCATGTGGCCAAAAAATTTTTTTAAATAAATTTTAAAAAAATTTTAAAAAGCACCTTACTAGAGGAGGAACATGATAAGAAGTAGAGTGAAATATTTAAGCAGTTAAAAGAAAAAAAAAAAAAAAAAAAACCACCACCACCACCAACCTAGAGGTCTTCAAAAGTTTACTTCTAAAATGAAAAACAAAGGAAGGGTTTTATAAACAAAGAAAAACTAAGGGGATTCATTACCAGTAGATCTCTGCAAAAAAATGTTAAAGCAAGCTCTTCATGAAGAAAGAGAATGATATAGTCAGAAACTCAGATCTACATAAAGAAAGGAATAGTGTCAGAGAAGGAATAAATGATGGTCAAATAAAATATTTTATTTTCCTATTCTGAACTAATCTAACAGAAAACTGTTTATTCAAAATAAGAATGACAACAATGTATTGGATGATTATAAAATATGGAAAAGTGAAATAAATGACACCCACATTATAAGGGATGGGAAGGAAGAATTGTGAATAATTTGTTTTTAGGTGCTTGCACTCCCATAAAGCTGTACAGTGTTATTTGAGTATGGACTTAGATTAGTTGTAACTGAATCCTGAAAAATTTTTAGTGAAACACTAAAAAAATGTTTAAAAGAAATATAATCAATATCCTAAGAGAGGAGATAAAATGAAATTATGTAAATGAACTATAAAAATCAGTGAAGCCTGTAAAATAGAGGAAAAAAGAAAAAAACAATTTAAATGAATAGAAAACAGTTACAAATATGGTACAGATTAAACAAACAATTTCGGTAATCACTTTAAATATGAGTGTGCTAAATACACCAAATAAAGGACAGAGAATATCAGAGTATATTAAAAAAAAATACACCAACATATGTTGTCTATAAGAAATTCTCTTTAACTTTAAAGACTCAGTTTAAAAGTAAAGGGACGAAGAAAGATATACTATGCTAACACTAACCAGAAGAAAGTTTAAGTAGCTCTAATGATTTCAGACAAAACAGACTTCATAACAAAGAAAATTATTACAGATAAATAGGGAGATTACATAATAATATATGGGTTAATTCTCTAAGAAGACATAATAATCCTTAACACTTATGTACATAGCAACAGTGTCAAAATACCTGAGGTAGGTAGGTAAATAAATAAACAATTAAATAAAATTATAAGGTGAAATAGATCTAGTGTTATAGTTAGAGATTTAAACATTCTTCTTTCAGTAACTGATAGATTAAGCAGGCAAATAATCAGTCAGGATATATTTGACCTGAAAAGCACCAACAATCAACTTGCTGTAAATGACATTTATAGATGCTTCATCCAGCAACTGCAGAATACACATTCTTCTCAAGCTCACATGGAACTACATTACATGGTAAACTACATTCTAGGTAATAAAACACATCTGAAAAAAATTTAAAATAATAGAAATCATGCAACATATGCTACCAGGTCACAAATATGAAACCAGAAATCACTAACACAAAGATAATTGGAAAATCCCAAAATACCCAGAGGTTAAACAGCACACTTCTAAATAAAATATGGGTCAAAGAAGTTTCAAGAGACATATTAAAGTATTTTGAACTTAATGAAAATTTGTGGTATGGAGCAAAACAGTACTTATTGAGATATGTATAGCTTTGAATGAATAAATCAGAAAAGGAGAAAGATCTAAAATCAATAATTTGTTTCTACCTTAGAAAACTAATGCAATCAAAAGAAAAAAATAATAAAAAATAGAACAGAAGTCAATTGAGAAAGTTGATAAAATCAAAAGCTGGTTATTGAAAAGAAATAAAATTGGCAAACCCCTAGCCAGAAAAACCAAGAATAAAAGAAGATATAATTACCAATATTAGAAATGAAAGAAAAATCATCACTACTGATCCCAAGGACATCAGAAGTATAGTAAAGGGATATTCTGAATAACCCTATGGACATAATTTCATAGATTAGATGAAATTGACCCAATTCTTGAATACACTAATAACTGAAACTCACATATAGAAAAAGAATCTTAATAGGTCTATATTTATTAAAGAAATGAAATAAATAATTAATAACACCACAAAAAAGAAAGCATCAAGCCCAAATGGTTTCAATAATGAATTCTACCAAACATTTTAGGAAGAAATTATGCCAATTCTTTATAATCTCTTGCAGAAAACATAAGTAGGGTGAACACTTCTCTTATGAACTGAATTGTGTCTCTGAAATTCATATGTTGAGACCCTAATACGCAGTGCCTCAGAATATGACTGTATTTGGAGATAAAGTCTTTAAAGATGTGGTAAAGTTACAGTGAGACTGTGATGGTAGACCCTAATACAATGTGACTGGTGTCCTTCAAAGTAGAGGAAATTTACACACACACACAGACCAGGGATGCACATGCACAGAGGAAAGATGATGTCAGGACATAACAAGAAGATGGCCATCTACAGGCCAAGGAGCAAGGCCTCAGTAGAAACCAAACCTGCCAACATCTTGATCTTGGATTTCTAGCCTCCAGAACTGTGAGAAAATAAATTTATGTTGTGTAAGCCATTCAGTCTGTGATATTTTTACTTTGGCATTTCCAGCGAACTAATCCAACTTTCCAATTCATTCTATTAGACCAACATTAATACCAAAACCAGATAAAGACATTAAAAGAAAGAAAAACTATAGATCAATATTTCTCATGAAAAAAAATAAAAATTCTTAAAATATTAGCAAGTCAAATCAAAGAATATATAAGAAGTAGTATACTCCATGACCAAATGGGGTTTATTCCAGATATACAAAGCTGATTCAACATTAAAAAAATCAATTAATATAATCTACCACATCAATGAATTAAGGAAGAAAAATTTATCTGATTATATTAATTGATGCAACAGAAGCTTTTGACGAAATGCAAAAACCATTTGTGGATAAAAATATCTCAGCAAAATGGGAACAGAGAGAAACTTTTTCAACTTAATAAAGAACATCTACAACAAACTTACAGCTAACATTTTACCTCATGGTGAGAAATTAGGTGCTTTCCCCATAATACAAAGAACAAGGCAAGAATGCCCTGTCTCACCACTTTATACAACATTGTATCAGAAATCCTAGCTATTGCAAAAATACAAGAAAATGAAATAAATGGTACACAGATTGAGAAAAGAGAGATAAAAATGTCTTTGTTCTCAGATATCATGATTGTCTATAGAAAATCCTAAAGAATCAATAAAATTCTCCTGGAACTTGTAAATAATTATAGCAATGTTTCAGGATAAATGGTTAATATACAAAAGTTAATTGATTGCCTATATACCAGTAATGAACAATTGGAATTTGAAATTAAAAATACAATGGCAAGTAAGATCTAATGATAGCTACACATATAAGCATGTGAAGAAAAGGGTTGGGATCTTATTGTTGAAATATGAAGGCATAGATTTTTTTGTTTTATATGTATAGAAAAATAAATTGAAACGAATACATGATTCATTCATTTAATATTTATTTACTAAGCAGTGAGGTGATACAAAGTTGAAAAAGACATAATTGCTTCCCTCAGAAAATTCTAATCTCTAAGAGATTATAGAGTAAATGTTAAATATTTATCATGCAAGGTAACATAAGTGTTTGAAAAGATATTAAAATAAAATGATACAGAGGTCAGAGGAAGAAAGTTTATAACTGCACAGTTAGATTAAAAATAGTGACTTTGAGAAGGAGTGATGTCAGCAAGATGGTAGAATAGGAAGACTCAGACCCTCCCTACTAAGATTTCAAATTAAAAATACACAAAACAACTCCCTTCATGAGAAATTCAGAAACCAGTTAAGAGGTTCCTGCATCCCAGGTGAGTGTGAAGACAGCTGCATTCAAGCAGAAAGGAAAATTTTGGCACCCACTCTCTACACCCTCTCCCCTCAGCATACCACAGTGCAATAGAGAAGAAAATCCCAACTCTCAGGTTCTCGTAGAGACAAAGAAAGAAGGATGGACCATACATCCAAAGTTCTGACTTTTCAGAAACCTGCTGGAGGGACAGGATTCTATTTTTCCTGAATCTAGAGAAGAAAAGTGATGGTTTAGAATACCAGGTATGCACCCACCAGAGCCCCTCCCACATGGAAAAGCACAAAGCAATCAGTAAAAAACCCAACTGTTGGTTATTCCTTGTGAGGAGAAAAAGTTGGAGCATGCAACTGAACCAGTCCAACCTTCTGGTTTTTGGGGCATTGAGGGGTGAAGCCTGCTCTTTCATCTGGTTTCTGTGTTGCGCCTCTGTGAGTGCTGATGGGATCAGCATATGTTAGATGCCTGAGAGCTAATGAGAACAAAAGAGAGGAGGGAAGCTTGCTTGAGGCTTGTTCCTGCTCTGCAAGACCCATGGTACAACAGACAGAGATCAATTTGCTTGGTGAATTCTACCTCTGGGAAAAAGGAGAACAGTTGCACTGTGTGTCCAACTTTCCAGTTCTGGGGGAGGGGACTGCCCAAGAGACTTGTTTCTGTCTTTTCCAAATCTAAGAGCTGAAAGGAAAGGGTATCAAGTTGGGAGATACTGAGAACAAAGGTGGCAATGGAATACTATGTACACATGTATACACCTGCCAGAGCCCTTCTCCCCTGGCACAGCATGGAGCAATCAGGAGTAAATCCCCAGCTCCTGACCTCTTGGAAAGAGAGATAGCTGAAGTGCACATATAATATTCTGGCTTTTTAGGGGGCTGTCTGAAGGACTGGTTTCTGTCTTGCCTACATGGGAGCATGGATGGCACCCAGAAACTCCAGATCCTGGGGCCAATAAGAACAAAAGAGGGACAGGCCACTTAACTGTGGCCTCCTGCTGCTCCACAAAACCAGCAGTACCACAAATCAGCACAAAAGAGAGAAAGACATTACAAGTTTCTGAAAAGAGAAACTGGTAAAGACTATTGGAAATTTACATGTACATGTCCAGAGAAGACACATCTACCAAAAAGTTATGAGAAGCCCCCAGAATTTCTAGTAGGTATTTCCCATAGGAACTCAGGCTGTAAAGACTGGGAGAGATGGCTGTTTTTTAAAGTGCACAGATACCAGCACAAAATTATGAGAAACATGAACAAACAGGAAAACATAGACCATTAAAAGTAACAAAATAAATCTCTAGAAATTGAACATATAGAAAGAGGTCTATAAATTATCTGAAAAAATAATTCAAACCATTTATCATAAAGCTGCTCATTGGGTTTAGAAAAACAATGCATGAACAAAATGAGAATTTCAACAAAGAGATAAAAAATATAAGAAAAGACCCAAAGAGAAATTTTGGATTTCAAAAATAAAATAACTGCATTGAAAAGTGCATTAAAGGGATTCAAGAGCAGACTTGATTTAGCAGAAGAACAAATAAGCAAATTAAAATACAAGTCATTTGAAATTATCCAGCCAGAGGAATAAAAAGAAAAAAAGAATGAAGAATAGTGAAGAAAATCTAAGGGATGTATGGGACACCATATGTACTCATTATACATATGATATACAATATACACATTATTGGATCTCAAAAGGTTAAAAGAGAAAGAAAGGGAGAGAAAGCTCATTTGAAGAAATAATAGTTGAAAACTTCTCAAATCTGGGCATTCAGATTCAAGAAGCTCAGCAGACAGAAAATAGGAGGAACCTGAAGAAATCCACAATGAGATATATTATAATAAAACTGTCAAAGTCAAAGACAAAGAGAAAATTTTGAAAACAAGAAAAATTGACACACTGTGGTTGAGGGAGTTCCTAATATGACTATCAGTAGATTTATCAGCAAAAACATTGCATATCAGAAGGGATTAGGATAATATATTCTAAGGGCTGAAAGAAACAACAAAAATAATCTAACCAAGAATACTATACCTAGCAAATCTGTCCCTCAATAATGAAGGAGAAATAAAGACATTCTCCAAAAAACAAAAACTAAGGGAGTTTATCAACCACTAGATCTGACTTAGAAAATGTGCCAAAGGGAGTCCTTCATGTTGAAAAAAAAGGATGCCTTACAGTAATACGAAAGCATAAGAATGTTGATAGGGTAAATATATAGACAAATACAGAATGCTGTAATACTGTAATGATGGTATGTAAATTACTTTTAATTCCTGTATAGAATTTAAAAGAAAAATCTATGTAAAATATATTAATGAATACAGGGTAAAACAAGGAATAACTTGTGACATCAACAGCATAAAATGTGTGTGGAAGATGAAGAAGCAAAAGTGTAAAATTTTGTGTATGATTGAAATTGTTATCATAAGCTGAATATACATTTTTGTAACTATAATATGCTTTATGTAAGTCCTATGGTAATCACAAAGAGAATACCTAGAGAAAATTCACAAAAGAAAATGAGAACGAAATAAAAGTATGTCACAACAAATATAATGAAACACAAAGGAACACAGCAAAAGAGAAAAAGACAAAGAAGCTACAAGACAGACAAGACAATTAAAAAGATAGCAATACTAAATCCTTTCCTGTCAGCAAACATTGAAAGAACAGAAGGGAGAAATAGATAACAATGCAATAATAGCAGGATATTTTAATACCCATTTTCATTATGGATAGAACAATCAGACAGAAGAACATTAAGGAAACAGAGGACTAAACACTATAGACCAATCAGGTCTAACAGACATAAACAGAATATTGCACTCAACAGCAAGAGAACACATACTCTCCTCAAGTGCATATAGAACATTCTCTGTGACAGATCACATATTAGGCCACAAAATTAAGAAGACTGAAATAATACTAAGTATATCTTCTCATCACAGTGGAATGCAACTAGAAAGCAATGGCAGAGGGAAAGTTAGAAAATTCATAAATATGTGGAAATTAAACATCATGCTCTGAAACAACCAAGTCAAAAAATGAATTGAGGGAAAATTAGAAAATATCTTGAGACAATTTGCAAACAAAAATATGACATGCCAAAACTTACAGCATGCAGCAAAGTAGTACTCAGAGGAAATTTAAAGCAATAAACACCTACATTAAAAATGAAGATCTTAAACAATTTAAATTTACACCACAAGACACTAGAAAAGAACAAACTAAGCACAAAATTAGCAGAAGGAAAGAACTAATAGAGATTAAAAGTAAATAAAATAGGAACTAGAAAGACAATAAAAAAGATCAACAAAACTTAGAGTTTTGTTTTTTTTTTAAAGACAAACAAAATTGATAAAACATTAACTAGACTAGTCAAGCAAAAAAGAAAGAGGACTTAAATAAATGAAATTATAAATGAAAAAGGAGACATTGCAACTGATACTACAGAAATACAAGGCTCATAAGGGTCCACTATGAACAATCATATGCTAACAAATTGGGGAACCTAGAAGAAATGGATAAATTCCTAGAAACAACAACCTAAGACTAAGTCTCAGCAAGGAGATCAGTAATCCAAAACCTCCCAACAAAGAAAAGACCAGAACCAGATGGACTCATTAGTAAATTCTATCAATTATTTAGGGAAGATTGCTAATGCTTCTCAAACCCTCCCCGAAAAATGAAGAGGAGGGAATATTTCCCAACTTTTTTTTATGAAGCCAGCATTATCCTGATACCAAAGTCAGAAATAGACACTACAAGAAAGCTACAAAGCAATATCCCTGATGAATACAGATGCAAAAATTCTCAATAAAATGCTAGCAAACTGAATTTATCAGCACATTAAAAGAATCATACACCATGACCAAGTGGGATTTATTCCTGGGATACAAGAATGGTTCAACATACAAAAACGAATCAGTGTGATACACCATATTAACAAAACAGAAGATAAAAATTATATAATCATCTCAATAGATGCAGAAAAGGCATTTGACAAAATTTAAAACCTTTTCATTATTAAAAACACTAACAAACAAGGAATAATGAAAATTTCTTCAACATAATAAAAGCTGCAGTTAAATCATACTCAACAGTAAAAATAATAATAATAACCAAAAGACATCTCTCTAAGATTAGGAAACAAAACAAGGATACCCATTCTCACCAACTCTTTCCAACATAGTACTGGAACTGCTAGTGAGTATAATTAAGAAAAAGTAATAAAAGGCGTACAAATTAAAAAGGAAGAAGTAGAAGTAGAATAAAATAGGACTCATATTTTACACAATACAAAAAATTCAACTCCAGATGGATTAAAGACTTAAATGTAAGACCTGAATCTATAAAACTCCTAGAAGAAAACATAAGGAGAATACCATTACATTGGTCTTAGAAATGATTGCTTGAATTTGACACCAAATCACAGGCAACAAAAGCAAAAACATACAAGTGGAACATCAAACCACATCTGTGCAGGAAAGTAAACATTCAACAGAGTGAAAAGTTAATCTGTGGAAAAGGAAAAAAAAAATTCAAATCATATATTTGATAAAGAGTTAATCTCCAAAGTATATAAGAATCTTCTACAACTCAATAGCAAAAACAAAAACTAAGCAAACAAACAAACAAAAACAGGTAACTTGATTAAAAAAATGAGCAAGATCCTGAATAGACATTACTCCAAAAAAGACATACAAATGGCCAATGGGTATATAAAAAATGTTCAACATCACTAATCATCAGAAACATGCAAAACAAAACTACAATGAAATATCACCTCACGCATGTTAGGGTGACCATCATAAAAACCTAAACAAAACAGATAACAGCATAACCAGTGGGGTTGAATAACAATAATTGGAGCCCTTGTGCACTCTTGGTGCATCCCAGGTATAAATCCCACTTGGTCATCATTTATAATCATTTTAATGTGCTATTCAATTTGGTTTGCTAGGGTTTTGTTGAGAATTTATGCATCTATATTCATTAAGGATATTGGTTTATAGTTTTCTTATAGTGTCATTTTCTGTCCAGATAAGGACACTACAAGAAAAGAAAACTATAGGCCAATATCCATGATGGACATAGATGCAAAAATCTTTAACAAAATATTAGCAAACTAAATTCAACAATATATTAAAATGATGACACAACATGATCAAGTGGGATTTATTCCAGGGATGCAAGGATTGTTCAACAACTGTAAATCAACCAACATGATATATCACATTAACAAAATGAAGAATAAAAGTCATATGATTATTTCAATAGATATATAAAAAGCCTTTGACAAAATTCAACATCTGTTTATGATAAAAACTCTCAAGAAAGTGGGTATACAGGGAATTTACCTCAACATAATAAAGGCCATATATGACAAGGCCACAGCTGACATCATACTCAATGGTAAAAAACTGAAAGCATTTCCTCTAAGATGAGGGACAGGACAAGACTATCCACTATTGCCACTCTTATTAAACATAGTATTGGAAGTTCTACCTAGAGCAATTAGGCAAGAAAAAGAAATAAAAATCATCCAAATTAGAATGGAAGAATTAAAACTGTCACTATTTGCAGTTGACATGATATATACAGAAAACCCTAAATTCTACACCAGAAAAACTATTAGAATTAATGAATGAATTCAGTGAAGTTGCAGGATAAAGATGAATAAACAAAAATCTGTTGCTTTTCTATACACTAATAATGAATTATCAGAAAGAAAAATTATGAAAACAATCCTATTTACAATTTTATTCAAAAAATAACTAGAAATAAAATTTTCCAAGGAGGTGAAAAACGTGTACCCTGAAAACTATAAGACATTGATAAAAATAAACTGAAGGTGTCAAAAGTAAATGTAAAGATATTTCATGCTCAGAGGTTGGAAGAATTAATAGTATTAAAATTTTCATACTGTCCAAATCAAACAACAGATTCATTATAATCCTTATCAAAATTCCAATGGCATTTTTAATAGAGAACAAACAACTCTAAAATTTATATGGAATCACAAAAGAGCCCATATAGCCAAAGCAAACTTAAGAAGAACAAAGCTGGTTGTATCACAAGTCCTGATTTCAAAACATATTTACAAGGCTATAGTAATCAAAACAGTATGGCACTGGCATAAAGACAGACATATAGTCCAATGGAAGAGATCTGAGAGCCCATAATAAACCCACACATATATGGTCAATTAATTTATGACAAAGGAGTCAAGAATATACAATGGGAAATGGATAGCCTCTTCAATTAATGATATTTAGAAAACTGGACAGCCACATGTGAAAGAATGAAACTGGACCAATTATCTTCCACCATACACAAAAATCAACTCAACATGGAATAAGGACTTGAATGTGAGACCTGAAGCCATTAAACTCCTGGAAGAAAACATAGGTGGTAAGCTCCTTGACATTGTTCTTGGTGATAATTTCTTGGATTTAACACCAAAAGCAAAAACAACCAAAGCAAAAATGACCAATTGGGACTACATCTAACTAAAAAGCTTCTGAACAGCAAAGAAAACCATCATTAAAATGAAAAGGCAACTTATGAAATGGGAGAAAATATTTGCAAATTGTATATCTGATAAGGGGTTAACATCTAAAGTACATCAAGAACTCATACAACTCAACAGCAAAAAAAAAAAAAAAAAAAAGGAAAAAAGAAAAAAAATCTAATTTAATTATGGGCAGAGGATCTGAATAGAAATTTTTACAAAGAAGGCATAGAGATGGTCAATAGGTACATGAAAAGGTGCCCAACATCATTAATCATCAGGGAAATACAATCAAACCCACAATGAGATATCACTTCACACCTATTAGAACAGCTATTATCAAAAAGACAAGCTATAACAAGTGTTGGCACAGATGTGAAGAAAAGGGAACCCTCTTGCACTGTTACTTGGAATGTAGATTGGTGCAGCCACTATGGAAAACAGTATTGAGGTTCCTCAAAAAATTAAAAATAGAACTACCATATGATCCTGCAATTCCACATGCAGGTATTTATCTGAAGGAAATGAAAACACTAACTGGAAAATATATCTGCATCCCTATGTTTATTGCAGCATTATTTACAATAGCCAAGATATTGAAACAACCTATGTGTCCATCAATGCATAAATGAGTAAAGAAAAATGTGATACATACTCACATACACAATGAAATATTATTCAGCCATAAAAAGAAGGGAATCCTGCCATTTGCAACAACATGGATGGACCTTGAGAGCATTAAGCTAAGTGAAATAAATCAGACAGAGAAAGACAAATACCATATAATCTCATTGAAATGTAGAATCTAAAAAAAAAACAAATTGAACTCATAGATATAGACAGATTGGTGGTTACCAGAGGCAGTGGGGGGTGGATGAAATTGGTGAAGGTGGTAAAAATGTACGAACTTCCAGTTATAAGATAAATAAGTTCTAGGAGTGTAATGTACAGTGGGCTGACTACAGTTAATAATACTATATCGTATAATTGAAAGTTGCTAAGAGAATAGATCTTAAAAGTTCTCATCATAAGGAAAAAGATTGTAACTATGTGTGGTGATGTATGTTACCTGGACTTATTGTAGTTATTGTTTAGTACTATATGCATATATTGAATAATTATATTGTACACATGAACCTAATATAAATGTCAATTATAGCTCAATAAAAAATATAAGATCTTCACTGCAACAAAAAAGAAATTGTCATCTTTAAATGAAAAATAAGACATTTAAAATTTGTTTTATAAAGAAAACGTTGATCTGCAAATTGAAAAAGGAGAGAGAATATTATAAAGTAAAGGGTGTCCATGCATCTTTGGTTGATTCAGTTATGACCTGACTTTCCAACAGCTTTACTACTTAGGCAGTACGTATAAGAAAATTAGACAATTATTCTAAATTTTGTTTATTCCACTTGGACAGTTCCTAGCTCCTTCTATATGGATCCTGCCAAGTTATCTATAGTTGTTTCTAAATCAAATAAGAACGGTTGAAATTTATCTACATATCTAAGAAATGGTTTTTTTATTGTAAATAATGGAAATATAGTGTGAAGAAGCTACCCTTAGGTTGCTTACATTTTACTGAAGAGAAACAAGCAACAAATAAAATAGGCAAATGGGTATATGATAGAATAAAATGTAGTGATAAATATTATGAAAAAAACTAAGTAACTTTTCCTCTAATCTGAGTATATTACTAAAAAGAAGTAGTTAGTGACCACAAGAAAATGATAATTGTACAAATTAATGTAGCTACGTAAATGCAAACTTCTTCCCACAGCACAGTGATCTTCTTACTGGAGTATATGTACTCCTGGAAAAACAGACTTTCCAGCAGGTTCTCCGTTGCAGATTTCTTTAAAACAACCTATATTTAGATTTTCAACTGCCCTAAGTACTTTTCCAGGTTGAATATAATTTCCTCCCTCCCTCTTTTTCTTCTTTCTTTCACTCCATCCATCTTAGAATTAGAATTCAGTAGTTAGAAAGGACATGTGTTGGAAGGAGAAAAGAATGAAATTATACCTTTTTGGCAGCAAGCTAATCAAATTTGGTTGATAGATTTGACAGTGAGGACCAGATGTACCATTAGGTAATACATGGTGAATGTTTTTTCACAAATTGAATGACCTATCTCTGTAGCTCCAAGGCTTTGATAGAAATATATTTAAAGCACATATGTAATATACAATATGCCAGAAAATGTATCCAGTCAAACTATTTAAAATTTTAGATAGCAACTTTAAATTGTATAGGGAGATATGCATGTTTTTAATTTAAAATATGTTGGCAAACATATTTGGAGAACATTGCCATTGAGGGGACAAACGTCAAGGTTAGTAATGCTAGACATAATAAACTTTATTCATTCTTAAGAAAAGCTCTGCCTAATTGTTAATTTGGTCTCATCCTTTTTAGGATAAGATCACATTAGTGTTTTAATGTTATAATTTGAAATGCTTTATTTAAATGTTTGATTTAATTTTGTTAGTCAATAAGACAAAACATCCATTCTTCTAATTTTTTATGGTTTTCTGAGGTTGGCTGTTTCTGATTACAGTCGTGCCTTGGTATCTGCAAGGGACTGGTTCCAGGACCACTCCCCTTCCATACCAAAATCCATGGATGCTCAAGTCAATTATATAAAGTGACTTGGTATTTACATATAACCTACACACATTCTCCTGTATACTCTAAATCATCTCTAGATTACTTATAATACCCAATACAATGTAAATGCTATGTTAACAGCTGCAAACACAAAGTAAATGTTATGTAAATAGTTGCCAGCTAGGGACAAACTCAAGTTTCACTTTTTGGAACTTTCTGGAATTTTTTTTCCCCGTATATTTTCAATCCAGATTTGGTTGAATCCACAGATGTGGAACCTGCAGATATGGAGGGCCTACTGTACTGTAGTAAAGACACAATTGCAATGACTTGTCATAAGAAGTTCTCACTGGTCTTTTCCATTTCCTTAAAGACAATAACAAAAGGGGTCTTGTTGCTCTTGGTTGTTCTCAAAAAGAACATGAATAGTACTAGATAATACCTAATGTTATTGTTAGAAATGTATATATTTTAAGAAACTGTCCATAAATCACACTTAGATGATCTTAATCGCATAGCTTAGAAAAAATTTTTGGTCTCTCCCTTTCCTTCTCTGCACTGAATGCAATTGTGCATTGCCTAGACGAAGACATTTATTCCACTGGAGGTAACAGCTCACAACTAAGCCCCCAACCCCATCACCCTGACCTTACTTCAAGGATACTCCTAGGGTCAAGTTCAAAGATTGGTCCATGCCCAATTCTGAACAATTCTGAACTTCCATCCTAGCTTCAGAGGTCCTTGTCATATTGAATGACCTCTGTTTAGACTACATCAATAACCCAACCTCTTCTGCCGAATCCTGCCTCCCTTTATTCCTGCATTGGGTTGATTCCTAGAGCACTCCCAAATGACCTTTGTGTACACACAGCTCTGCCACAAGATCTGTTTCCAGGGAAGCTTAACCTATGACATTCTCTTTATTTAAATTTATTCAATTATTAAAATCTGCCATTTATCTCATATATAGCTCCGAAATCTGTTATGTCTTTCCCATCCTCACTGCTATTATGTTATACCAGACTTACTTAACTTCTTTTAACTGCTTTGCTTCTATTTATTTTTTCATTAAACCCATCCTTCAAACAGTTATAAAATTATCTTTTAAAATTTCAAAACTTGTAAGCCTCTGCTTATCTTAAAATTATTCTATTTCTGGAAAAAACTCAAACTCTTAAGAAGACGTATTAGGTTCTGTAGCACCTAATCCTTCAAACCGTTCTTCTCACTCCATACTTCAGCAATCCTGGGAAATGTGTAGTTTTCTGTGTATTTGATGCTCTTTCACTTCTTCGTTGATCGATATATGCTCTTCTTTCAATCTGAAATTAATTTCATTTTTGTGTATCTCTAAATTGATATGCATCCAACAAGGATCGAATCAATTTTTACCTCATCTAGGAAGACTTCTACAGGCACAATTCTACCTCTTCTCCTAGGACTGGTGTATATATTTATTACATAATTTATTGCATTCTTTTTTTTTTAGCCATGTGAACTAAACTTGGAACTTCAGGCACACATTGTTTTATTTATCATAATAAAATAACACCAATAACACAAAATAATGGTGTTTTATTTATCTTTTTTCCATGGAACCTGATTAAATAAATAACTGAAAGAAGTGGCATTAATTACAGAAATGTTGCTGATGGGGAAAAACTTGCATTGCAATTCTATTTTATGACTCTGTAGGATTTTTGAGAACATTGAAATGATTCTACACCAGAGGGAAGTCTTCCTTCCCTCCAGATGTCAAACAATTAAAAACCTATTGCTTAACTAATATTTTGAATTCATTAGAAGAGAGACTATTGGCAGATAATCAAGAAATAAGATATTGTTTCTGCCCTAAGGAAGTCTCTAATTTGAGGAATAAGACAAAGAGATTAAATGATTATAAAAATAGAACATGTCCTAATGCATATAAAATATATATTTTTAAAGAATTTTAAATAGAGTCAGACAAGGCCTTGGGATCTAAAGGGGAAAAAAAGGAAATAACTATAATTATTAATCAACTACAATTTTCTCATTAGTTTATATAACACCACTTTGAGTTTGCTAATATTTTCTCCATTTTACACAAGAGAACTGTTCCCACCAACACCCGCATTAAATGGCTTTAAGGACTTGAACCAAGGACTTTGTGACTCCTGAGTCAGGAACTTTCACTCAGTGACAGTCTATTTAGCTTTTCTAAAATTCTCTTCACTTCACTGAATGCCTATTTACTCAATGATATTTCTATTATAAATTCAATTGTTTCAGCCTTTCCTCTAGGAAAACATCCATTTTTTTCATGGGTTTCTTGTCTTTCATTGACTACCTTCCCTCTTGCTTTTTTTTGTCCCAAAATGCCTGATCAACTGAGCATGTCTCCTAAGTGTTTTGATGATTAAAGAACATACTTACATATCAAAAACAGATACAATGTCTGGGGAACTATCCATCTGGTCCATAATCTTCCTTTCTAAAAAGTTACTGTCCTGCTCCAAAATATAAAGAAAACAAATTATAAAATTCCATAAGGGAATCTGGCCAACTATTTGACGCCAACAGCACTAGAATTGATGACATGCCCCCAAACAGACCCTTTGACAACAGTAAATAGCTGTGCAGTTGTGTGCTCAAAATGAAAGGAGGCTAGGGTTGAGAGATACAACTAAGCAGATAGTCACAGTTTGACATGTTGGAGTGGACTGGTGATGGGTTATTACGTGGCCAGTTTCTGGAAATACATAACTATACAGATGCTATATTCAGGGCACTGCCACTTGGCATCACTATAGGCAGCAACAATATGGAGGAAAAGGTGTTCAAACGAAAAACTGCATTGTGTGGGAAAAAGCTTCTCTTGGAAAAGGAAAATTAAAACATGTTTTATAAATACTTAGCATGTCAAGTTTACTTGTTTAGATCTGTATTACTACATCATGAATAAAACTGAAATTTATCCAGACATTATTACCTTAAGAGAAAACACATAGAATAAATATATAGTGCCATTTGCTCAGCTGTAAAACAGAAAGTGGAGCAATAAGCCCATTTTTAAAACCCTGACATTTAAAAATTTCCCTAAATTCTAAGTGTTATTCATAAACATTAGCTATAGCTTTTTCTGACACATTAATTTTCTTGAATACACCTTAGTGAGGCCTGACCAATATGTTGAGTTTGCAAACATTAATAAGAATAAATCATGAATAATTGAGGAAAAGTAGGTATTGTTCAGCATAGTGAGATTAATTCAGAGCCACCTGACCTACATGCTGGACTATTCTGACACTTACATAGGTAATCTTCAGCTTTACCCAGTGAAAATCAGCATATGCAAAGCCTTTAAATGGAAATGCAAACTTCCATGTGTCTAGGTCTCTTCTCATTAATCCAGCTAGAAAACTTTTTACACCAAAATTGTTTCCTTAAAATAAATTGTTATGTCTTGCCTAGGGGAGATTTCCAGCTGATAGTAAATGATAACTATTGCATAAGTAGAGCAAAGAGTTTATGGAATGAAGAGGGCAACATGTTAATTAGAAATCATATTTTGTGTGTAAGAATTGCTATTCCTGTTCTAAATTGTTCTTACTCTTAATTTTAGTCCTTTTCAGATGTCAGACCAAGAGAGATATATCTAATATAAGTATTACTCATTGGGAGAAATAATACTGAAGTAGACTAATAAAGACATTATTAGAGCATTAGTTTATAAACTTGGACTAGATCTACTTTTGTAAATGTCTAAAATTTGGTTCAAAAATTCAGTCTTTTTCCTTCATTCACAAAAATGGTGACAAATATATGTGTATGGGTTAGTATGTTTTCCCTCATATCCATTCCATCAATCTATTTATCTATGGTCGCTTTCAATTTTAATGTGAAAATTTTAGACATCTTAAAAATTGACAACCTTAATTTAACAATTTTAGCATTTTCAATGGAAAATAGCACTGATGCCTCTGAAGATAAAGTCTTGTGAAAGCACTTTTTGAAAAGCTAAAGTAGAAATTTGAAGTACTGGTACTAATGTGAACACTTTCAATCACAGAATTTGCTGTAATCTCTGCTTTTCTATATGAAACTTTAGCTAAGTTGTAAGGAAATCACAAAAAAGATTACAAACTTGAGTTTATATTGATGTTATATGAATGTGAGTTTGTTGTGACAAAAACACCATTCCTTTAGTTACTTCTACTACTTGGACAATAATGAACTTAGGACTTGACTTTATTTCCGTAAAACCAACTGAACATGTGACTGGGATCCACAATACATGCAACAGCGATTATAGATAGACAGAAAGATAGATATCATATGTATTACATATATTAGATATGATATACACTACTTACATATATAAAATATATGTATATATGACAAAGATTTTTAATAGATTAAAAGAGCAACCTTCTTTCACTTTCTTTTCTATTTGAAAAGTATAAATAAAAAAAAATTAGATGCTTCATGTATTTGGTAGATATATTTGTTATTGTTATTACCACAAGTAATATCATATAGAAAATTTATTGTTGATTAAGTTTCCAGTTGGCAATGGATTTTGATTTAGAACAACAAAATGGAACCAGCAGATGCTGGTTGATTTTTGGCAGCTAGAAGTTGAACAGCTGAAAGACATGACATTTTGAAGCAGGGGTGGAAGAGCAAGAATATTTGGCACAAGCTGAACAGTTTACAACAGCAGTATTGCTTTCTGAGTCACTAATGCATAGTATAAACATAATATTAGGGTTGGTAGTGGGAAAATAACTATATATATAGTGTTAACCTTCTGAATTCAAATTCAACATCAGTAAAAATTACTTAGACTATTTGAAATATTTCTTCTAAGTGAATTTTAAAGCACAGAGAAATAAATGTAATTTAAAAAAAAAAAAACCTTAGGTTTTTAATCTAAATCAAAATATACACATAAGCACTGTCTCAAGGTTACATGTTCAGGAATAACATTTCAGTGTTTAGTAACAAAGTCATAAACCTAGTAGAAAACAACAGAACGTCTTAGAATATATAAAATTTTGTCATGAGGTTTATTCAAGGAATATATCCAATGTACTTATTAGTTCTTATTCAGAGTTTCATTAATTCTCATTTAACATATAACTCTTAAAATTAGTTATTTGGTATCAGACTATAGCCCAATGGAATAGAACACTAGAATGAGACTCTTAGGGACAGGTAAAAAGTGAGCTAGCTGACAGTCCTAAGATTGAATGAAGAAAAAATGAGTTCTCCTGGAATGATATTGCCATACAGTAAAAGGATAAAAGATTCTTATGAGACTGCTGAGTCATCAAGTAAAGTGTGAATTATGGTCAAGTCAGCTTATGAAGCAGTAAAAGGATAAACTAGATTTTTAGGGAAAAAAATGACCAGAAAAATGGGTAAAATTTTAAGACACTGGCGCTTAAATAGGCAGAAATCAGATGGATGAAACATGAAGTTATGGGGATAGCCTTTTTCCCTCAGTAAAATTATGTTGTTATATTATCTCATGTATTTAGCAATCATTCATTGTAAACAATAGAGAACAATCTTTTAGATATTTAAATCTCTCATATAAATCACAGTTCGTTGTAAGGTACACATGCATATATAGGAATGTGTATATGTGCATACCTATGTATATATACGTGTGGATGTGTACCTTACCCCAAACTGTGGTATGTGAGAGGGAGTTGTAGAGGAATAAGTAAAAAATAGTAACAAAAGGAAAGTAGGGCATTTCTCTACTAGGTGTTGGAGATAATCAAAAAGTGTTTCACAGAGTAAGTGATAATTAAGCTGAATCTCAAAAAGTAGTAACAGTTTATCACATGGATTATGTAGGAAAGTATATCACCGTCATAAGAAATAGCTTTTGGAAAGCTATAAGTACTCTGCTTAAAGAGTGGTAAAAAGTTTAAGAGTATAATTTATTGAAGGAAGTTATATAATGGAGTCAATATACTGGAGTTTAAATTTTGTTTTCTAGGTCAGGCATCATCACATTTTTTAAAAATGTTTTAAGCTTTGCAGTCAAACGGTCTCTGTCATAACTACTTCCCTCACATTCTTGGGCTCTGACATCCCAGGCTGGACTCTAAACACCCTCCACCATACCACTCCATACAATTGCTCTCTTCACCCTGGTAGGATTCCAATACCTCATTAAGGTCATCCCCCAGCATGGATGTTCCCCTCATCCAGCTTCAGGTCTTGTAGTAGGATTCCTCCCTGGCTCCCCACCCAGACACCCTCCTCCCTGCACTTGGGTTCTGTCACCCCATGCCATGCTGCTCCTCTATGTGGATGACCTCTTCTTCCTGCTTGGGCTGTAGATCTCTGTTCTGGGCCACCATCACATGTTGATGTTCTCCTTACCCCATTTTAGTTCTGACAATGGACACCAAAATGCCCCTACTCATGGAAGCTCTCTGGACCCCACTGAAACTAAGACTCCCCTCATCAGACTGCTGCCTTTTATTGACATTTTTCACCATATTTGGGCTCCTCTGTCCTGGCCATGCCTCCATGGGATTACATCTTCACCCACCTTGGGTCCTAAACCCATGAAGATAGAACAACCTGATACCGACCAGGGTTCTTGGACTCTTTAATCAATAGAAGTTGATAAGAGGCCAGATGAGGAATTCAGGCAAGGCTTTATTGGGACTCATGCTGCAGCATGAGGGAGTAAAAACAAGTAACAGGTTCCTTTGCTCGCTCCCCAAGTCGGGGCAAGCTGGTTTCTTAAAAGGTGTGAGGATGGGAGCTGATAGGTGGATCAGACAGGAGGTGATACAGGGATCTTGCATGTTACCCTGCTTTTGCTTCCAGGACCTCAAAAATGGCAGTTGGGTTTTGGCCTTTTTGTATCTTATTGTTCATACTTTTCCCCAACTGCATATGGGTGCAGTTATTTTCAGTCCCTTACAGTTTCTTTGTATTCTGTTGCTGGAGGATACATTTGTCCAGGTGCAAGCACTCCGGTAAAGGGTCCCAGGTCCCAGGTCCCAGGTCCCCAACTGTCTCAAAACCGTTCAATATATTAAGCATGGTGGGGGCTGGGTTTCTCATGGTGAGTGAGGAGAGTTACTAATACATACACAGTATAAACACCCCACCCCCAGAAATACTTATTACAGAGGGAAGACAACATAAAGACAGAGAGAAAAGACAGCCATCAACAAGCCAAGGAGACAGACCTCAAAAGAAATCAACCCTGCTGACACCTTAACCTCAGATTTCTAGCCTCCAGAATTATGAGAAAACTAACTTCTGTTGTTTAAGCCACCTAGTCTGTGGTACTTTGTTATGGCAGCCCTAGCAAACTACTACAATAGCTATGTGAAAGGCATTTAACATTAATCTAATCATGAGGAAACATCAGACAAAACCAAACTGAGTGACAATCTACAATTAAGTAGCCTGTAATTGTCAAAAGCAGCAAAGTCATGAAAACCTTAAGCACTTACACGTTTTGCAAACAGACCTCTGCTTAGCTTTGCTAAGGGACTCTGTCAGCTGCCTAAAGTCTAAATTTACCAGAAACCAGAATTTGCAAATTTGGGGGGGAAAAAACTCAGTTTTTTCCAATGACAAAGATAAGGAGATAAACTCAGAGCCTTTCTCAAGGACCTCCCTACAAGTGCGCTCTATCAGACAATGGGATTCATCCCCCAGACTCATCCTTCCCAGTCAAACTTAGTGCTTAGATGGCCACAAGTTTTCATTAAATTGAGAAAGAGGGGCATGAACTGAGAAGAGAAAACAGTAAATAAATGAGATACTTTGTATTTAAAAACTATATTTAGATGAGAATTTTGGCTTTGGTAAATTACACTTAGAACTTTCTGACAGTAAATAGTCCAAAATTTAAGTTTTTCAGTGAATATATTGCCCAAGAAACCAAAAAGTCACCTCCAATACCTTTGACACGTCAACTCCTAAAACAACTTGTAACCTCTGTGCCCACAACTTTTACACAAGAAATCAGGCTGTAGAAGTTGTGTCATTGCAGAGGAGGATACATACTTACTCCAGTGTCATTTGATGTGACCATGAAGGATAATGGATCGATAAGAAGCTCCTAGCAAATCCAGAATCCAGAAAGGACGATAGGCAGGTTTGTTTGTTTTTGTTTGTTTCCAAAAAAACTAATAATAAAGGAGAAGCCCATATGCCCAGTCAGTGAGTCTTTAATTCCTGCCCTTCAGATTTTAATAATTGCAATGGAAAAGTAACTCTGTCCCCAACATGTCCACCCCGTTCTTTTCTTTTAAAAATGGATATTTTAAGAATGGGGATTCTACTGAAGTCATCCAGTTCCTATACCAGTAGTGTACATCAGCTGCATGTGTGTAGTGGCGTAAACTTACATTTTAGTTTATAGGCCACAGGAAAATGAAGATCTATATCTGGACCTGGTGGAGGAGCCCTGCACATCTGCATATTACTCAGAAATCATGGGTTTACAGCTGGATATGGAATCTATGGATGTCCCTTTAACATTGTCTTCTTTTTGAGGAGGTGTAAGTATTGTAAGATGTATATCCTTGGATATGTTGGTGTTCAGAGGGATGGAATTGTTCCTTAATGTCACTTATCCCTTTCTTCCCTTCTTCTGAGCATTTAACCACCTACCCACAGACTATATTTCTTTGCAAACAGAAGAGAACAACTATCTCTTGGTGAGCCTCATCGGTTTCAGACGATAACAGTAGCATAATGAACAGTAAAGCAAAAAATAAATTTAATAATAATAATAAAAATAAAAAAAGGAGAAGAAACTATGGTCCTTGAATGACCTCATGAAGTTTAATTACCCTACTAAATCTAGAAAACCAACCTCTGTCTGGTCTGTTCCATGAGAGTTAAAAAATAACACAGTATCATTTAATCTTCTCACTATTGCAGTTTAGTCTAGGACTTACCTAATAAAATAACCATGATTAGAGTAATACTGATTATATTCAATACATTTATTCATTAAAAATTGTGTGCCAAACACTCTGCTCAGTGTTTTAAAAGAATCTTCTAATTTTCCTAACATTAAAAAACCCTGCAGTTAATATACTATTAATTTTTTCATTTTAGAGATGATGAAACAGATTTGGTGAGTTTAATAATAATGATCTTTATAATATTAAAAAATGCCAAAGAAAATGGTTAAACAGTTATAGAAAGCCATTTTATTGAAATACTGTTATTAAAACAGCTGCCAAATACATGTGAAAATATGACAGAACACTTGTTATATTTTGTGAAAAAAGGACTCACAATTGTATGCAGAATATTGGTACAACTATCTAAAACTATTACAAACTAAAAAGCATGTAAAAACAGTGAACAAATATATACCATTACACCATAAAATTAGTAAGTCTTTTTTGTGTGTTGTTGAATTTTAATCTTTTAAAAAAGGAAAAAAACATACTTATTATCTTCCCTAATAAATTTAGCTTTTTTCTATTAATAAACCTAGATATTTTTTCCCCTGAATTATTTCAGATGATTTCATATATCTCAAGAAGTTGGCAGATATTTTCAAAATTAAAAAAAAATCACTTAAACTCAATAAAATGTCTGCTGTATTGCCTATGACTCATATTTAGAGGTAGAATTTCAAAACAAAATAGTTGGTAATACCTGATGATCACAGATTTCTAATATGCTGTGTCTTAAACTGTTATTTGTCCATTTATTTAATATATTTTGAAACCTATTGATTCCATTGTTTAAAACACTTCTATTGAGTGTCTTATGTGTTCTGGGAACTGTGATGAGTACTAGAGATATAAAGATGAAAAAGACACTGTCCAGTCCCAGAAGAGTTCTTTGTCCAATGGGATCAATTATATTTAAAGAAAAATACATTAAACCACGTATTGAAACTTTGAGTTTATTACCACTGTGCATGGATTATTTATTGATCTTATCCTAAGACATTAATTACAGTGCTTCTTTCTAAATATTTAGTACCATTAAAATTATAAACCACATTTATCTTGAGGACTTACTTAAAATGCCCAAACATTGAAGGTTACTGAACTCCTAGAGTATGTCTTCTGTTTTAGGCACTGGGGAAACAGACATAAATGAGACATATTTGAATGGTGTGAGGTTGCAAAAAAACCCCACTAATTCAGGTTTGATTCCACAGATAGCAATTAAGGCAAAAAAATCTGGTAAATAATTTAATGTAGAGAGTAAAATTGAAATCAAAAAAATCTGATCTACTCCCCTCAGTAATAAGTACTTTTAAATATTAGGAAGTGTATGACATTGCAACATCATGTTATCTTAATTTAAAATTTATTCAGATACTTAATATAATTTTTATAGTATGAAGCACTTTGTCTTTTTAATACTCTGTAGACAATTAAAAAATTCATGTACCACCTCCCACCCAGGTGATAGCAGCCAGCACACTGTGGGGAAAGATGTGACTGCTTCTCACTTCAGATCCTACTCTCCCACCAAAGCCACTGGGCACACAAAGACTGTGTAGGGACACACCAACACAAGGACACCTCTTCAAGACTTCAATAGGTAACTGTTTCACCTAATGTCAAAGAGACAGAGAAAGTTAAGCAAAATGAGGAGACAGAAGAATTTGTTTCAAACAAAAGAACAAGAAAAAACCCTAAAAAAACAACTAATGCAAGAGACACAAACAACTTATCAGATAAATATATTCAAACATTAGTAATAAGAATGGTAACAGAACTATGGAAAAGAATAAATGAACACAGTGAGAATTTTTATAGGAATGAGAAAATATAAAAAAGAACCAGGCAGAGCTGAAGAATTCAATAATTGAAATGAAAGACACACTAGAAGGAATTAAAAACAGACTACGTGTTACAGAAGAATGCATACTGATCTGGAAGATTAGAATAGTGGAAATCACTCAGTCAGAATAGCAAAAGGAAAAACAAATTTAAAAAAGAGAGAGAGAGAACTGTTGAAGGGACCTCTGGGACAACACCAAATGTACCAACATTAGCATTATAGAGGTCCCAGAAGGAGGAGAGAGAGAGAAAGGGGTCAAAAATGTACTTGATAAAATTACGGCTGAAAACTTCTGGAACCTGTAGAAGAAAACAAATATCCAGGTACAGGAAGTGCAGAGAGTCCCAAACAAGATGAACCCAAAGAGACCCACACCAAATTATATCATAACTAAAATGGCAAAAGTTAAAGGTAAGGAGAGAATTCTAAAGGCAGCAAGGAAAAAAAAAAGTCATACACAAGGGAACCCCCATAACACTATCAGCTGATTTTTCAGCAGAAACTTTACAGGCCAGAAGGGAGTGGCATGATATATTTGAAGTGTTGAAAGGGAAAACCCTACTACCTAGGATACTCTACCCAGCAAGATTATCACTGAGTTGAAGAACAGATAAAAAAACTTTTCAGACCAACAAAAAATTAAAGAATTCATCAATACTAAACTGACCCTAAAAAAATGTTTAAGAGTCTTCTCTAAGTGGAAAAAAAAAGGTTACAACAAGTAATAAGAATTTATAGGAAAGGAAAACAAATCTCACTGGTGAAGGCAAATATATAGTAAAAGCTGTGGTTTATCATGTAAATAAGCTAGTACAAAGATTAAAAGAGAAAAAAATTGGAAAAGCAACAACCACAATAAAGGGTTAAATGATAAACATGAAAATGTAAAATATGACACCAGAAACACAAAATGTGGGTGAGGGAAGGAAAAAAAGTAGATCTTTTAGACTGCATTTGTACATAAATGACTACCAGTTTAAAACATGTATATAGTCATAGGTCAACATGTATGAACCCCATTAAAACCACAAATCAAAAACCTACAATAGATATACAAAAGCTAGAAAGGAAGGAACACAAGCATACCATTAAAGAAAATTATCAAACCAAAAGGAAAAACCTATAAGAAGAAAAAAAGAACAGAGAACTATTAAAACAACCAGTAAACAAGTAATAAAATGGCAATAAGTACATACCTATCAATAATTACTTTAAATGCTAAAGCACTAAATGCTCCAATCAAAAGACATAAGGTGTCTGATTGAATAATAAACAAGACCCACCCATATGTTGCCTACAAAAGATTCATGTCAGAGCTAAAAACACACACAGATTGAAAGTGAGCGGATGGAAAAAGATATTTCATACAAACGGAAATGAAAAGAAAGGTGGGGTAGCAATACTCACATAAGACAAAATAGACTTTAAAATGAAGTCTGTAACAAAAGACAAAAAAGGGCATTACATAATGATAAAGGGATCAATACAAGAAGAGAATATATAATACATTCATCAACATATATGTACCTAATTTAGGAGCACCTAAGTATATAAAATATATTTTAACAGACATGATGGGAGAAATTGAAAATAATACAATAATAGGGACTTTAACACCCAATTCACATCAGACAGATCAAACAGACAGAAAATCAATAAGGAAACAGCGGTCTTAAATTATTCATTAGACCAGTTGGTCTTGATAGGTATTTATAGAACTTTCCATCCAAAAGCATATAATAACAGGCTAATATCTTTGATGAATATAGATGCAAAAATCCTCAACAAAATATTAGCAAATAGAATTTAACAATTATAAAAAGGATCATATACCATGATCAAGTGGGATTTATTCTAGGGATGCAAGGATGTTTCAATAGCCACAAATCAATCAAGGTGATAGATACACCAAATTAAAAAAATGAAGGATAAAAATAACATAATTATCTCAATAGATGGAGAAAAATATTTGACAAAATTCAACATCCACTTATGATAAAAACTCTAACCAAAGTTGGTATAGAGGGAAAATATCTCAACACGATAAAGGCTATTTATAACAAACCCAAAACTAACATCATACTCAATGGTGAGAAGCTGAAAGCTTTTCCTCTAAAATCAAGAACGAAAGAAGGATGCCTACACTTCTATCTAGCATAGTATTGTAAGTCATAGCTACAACAATCTGACAAGAAAAAGAAATAAGATTCATCCAAATTGGAAGGGAAGAAGTAAAACTGTCACTATTTGCAGATTATATATATATATATATGTATATATCCCTGTATTCTCCACCAAAAAAATTTAAAACTAATAAATGAATTCAGTAAAGTTCCAGGATACAAAATTAATACACAGAAATCTCTTGCTTTTCTATACATTAAAAATGAACTATCAAATGAGAAAGAAAGAAAACAATCCTGTTTAAAAAGAATACCTAGGAATAAACTTAACCGAAGAGGTGAGAGACGTACACTTTGAAAACCATAGAACATTGATGAAGGAAATGGAAGATGATGATGGAAATGGAAGATGATGACAAAGAAATGGAAAGATATCCTGTGTTCATAGATTGGAAAAATTAACATTGTTAAAATGTCCATACTACCCAAAGCAATCCACAGATTTAATGCATTCCCTATCAAACATCCATGACATTTTTTCACAGAACTAGAACAAATAAACCTAAAATTTATATGGAAACACAAAAGACCCCAAATAGCCAAAGCAATCCTGAGGAAAAAGAACAAGGCTGGAAGTATCACATTCCTTGACTTCAGACTATACTACAAAGCTACATTAATCAAAACAGCATGGTACTGGTACAAAAACAGATCCACAGATAAATGGAACAGAATAGAGAGTCCAGAAATAAACCCATGCACTTATGGTCACTTATTCTATGACAAAGGAGGCAAGAATATACTCTGGAGAAAAGATAGTCTCTTCAATAAGTGATGCTGGGAAAAATGGACAGCTCATGTAAGAGGATGAAATTAGAACATTTCCTCACACCATATACGAAAATAAACTCAAAATGGATTAAGGACATAAATTTAAGACTGGAAACCATAAACTCATAGAAGGAAATGTAGACAGAACAGTCTTTGACATAAATCATACCAATTTTTTTTAGTTTGTCTTCTAAGGCAAAGGAAACAAAAGCAAAAATAAACAAGTGGGACTTAATTAAACTTAAATCTTTTGCGCAGCAAAGGAAACCATCAACAAAACAAAAAGACTGTCTGCTAAATGGGGGACAATATTTGCAAATGATATGAGTGACAAGGGGTTAATACCCAAAATATATAAACAGCTCATACAACTCAATATCAAAAAACCAGACAACCAAATTAAAACTGTGCAGAAGACTTGACATTTTTTCAAAGAAGACATAGAGTTGGCCAACAGGCACATTAAAAGGTGCTCAACATTGTTAATCATCAGAGAAATGCAAATCAAAACCACAACGAGTTATCAACTGACACCTGTCATAATGGCTGGCATAAAAAAGACGAAAAATAACAAATGTTGGTGAGGATGTGGAGAAAGGGGAGATGTAGTACACTGTTGGTGGGAATGTAAATTTGTGTAGCCGCTTTGGAAAACAGTATGGAGGTTCATCAGAAAACTAAAAATAAAACTACCATATGATCCAACAATTCCACTTCTGGTACATATAAGAAGAAAAAAATACTAATTCAAAAAGATACATGTGCCCCAATTTTCATAGTCATGATATGGAAGACGTCTAAGTTTCCATTAATAGATGAATGGATAAAGAAGTGTTATATATATGTGCAATGAAATGTTACTCAGACATTAAAAAGAATGAAATTCTGCCATTTGCAATGACACAAATGGACATAGAGGTTATTATGCTTAAGGCTATAAATCAGACAGAGAATGACAAATCTTCTATGTTATCACTTATATGTGGAATTTTAAAAATATCCAAATAAGTTGAACAATACAGAAACAGACTCACAGATATGGAGAATAAACTTGTTGCCAGTGGGGAGAGGGAAGGGGCAGGGGCAAGTTACAGGTATGAGATTTAGAAATATGAACTACTATGTATAAAATAGATAAGCAACAAGAATATATTGTACAGCACAAGAAATTATAACCATTATCTTGTAATAACTTTAAATGGACTATAGTCTATAAAAATATTGAGTTACTATTTTGTATCCCTGAAACTAATATTAAAAATCAACTAAAACAAAAAATCAACTATACTTCAATTAAAATAAGACAAGAAACAAAAATAAAAAGAATGAAAAATATGGTACAACTGAGACATAAAACTTCGTGAAAAATTTCTTGGAAGGTACTGTGATAAGTAGTTTATGTTTTAAAATGGTGGGTTATAACCTCTAGTGCAACATGGAATCATCTTAGTGTCTCAAACAACCTTTTCTAACAGAATAGTATGAAAAGATATATACATCTCTGAGTTCATCACTTTCAGAAAGATTAAACATTATTCTTCATGTAACTTTTGTTTCAATTTTGTATTATGTCTCTATTTATGAGTGTGCGTGCACACGTGGGCATGCCTATCTGTTCTTGATATAATGTACTACTTCTAGTAGGACATGGGCAAAACATTTGAAAGTCACTGCCTTATCTCATTTAATTCACCACAACAAAATTATCTATTAAGCATGATTAACAGTGCCAATTTACAGAAGGAAAATTGAATTTCATATTTGATATGTAACTTTACCAGATTTACATTTAGTGTGTGGCAGAGTTAAAGCTTGAGCGTGAGATTCAGAGCATATCAGGGTTCCATGATTTAGATTCTTCTTTTTCTGGATATCTGCTCTTTCACAAATTTCCTGGTTTTTAACCTCTTAATCCCTCTCAATCTCTCTGTCTCAATCTCCCTCCCTTGCTTCCTCTCTCTCTCACCCCACCTTATGATCTAGAATAATTCTGCTCTTAGTTTTAATCCTTTCTTGCATACCAACCTCTGTGAATTCCCATCTTTCACAGAAAAAAAAAAAAAAAAAAACCCACAAAAATATTTTGTAACATAATTTTCTCTATTATCAATCTGGAAATCATCTCATATGAAAAGATTTGCAGTTATACATTTGAAATTTTTATGAATTTATAGACTTTGTTGATCTCTCTCCTGTTCTTCCAGGGTTCCAGGAGAATCATATAAACACACGAGTCTTCAGCATTTTATACACACACACACTCAAATCTATCTAGGACATTATTTATGATAGTGTAGCATTCTAGAATATTATGAAAAGCAAAATATTTAGGAGCTGGATATACTACAAGAAATGTATTGCCAAGTTTGTAAGCACTTATAAGAGAAACATCCAAGAGAAACAAACAAACATACATACCCCTACAATAAAACAATGTATCTGATTCTAGAAATTAAAAGGTAAGTCAAAAGGATGAATGAATGCAGAAGACGGTGTTGCTCCCTCAGGGCAAAAGTCCAGCACAGCAAATCAGAATTTGGAGGATTCTCATCACACAGACACAAAAGGTAACTATGTGAGGGAATGGATGTGTTAATTAACTTGATGATGTGGTAATCATTTCACAATGTATATGTATATCAAATCATCCCTTGTACTCTCTAACATTTACAATTTTACTTGGCAATTATACCTCAATAAAGCTGGGAAAAAAAAGAATTGGGGGCATTATAGTTCTAAAGGAAAACTGCACATTGGTCTTAGAACCAAAGTCAAAAGACAGAGCTGGTGTTTCAGAGAATTGGAAAAACCTATATAAATGATGCTTTATTTCATTAGTCATCTAGGATGCTCTGCTTCATTTGTCATATAAGAAATGCAAATTGTTTAAATGGCTCTATTGAAGTAGAGTTGACATGTATATATTAATGTGCACAATTTGGTAAGTTTGATGTATTAGTAAACATGAAATCATCACCACAATCAAGATAATGAAGATATCCATCACGTCCAAAAGTTTTGTTATGCCCCTTTTTACTTCCTCTGTTCATCCCGCCACTTTTCACCTCTATGTCCACCCCCCTCAAACTCCCCACGCCAGTCCTCAGTTAACCATAGTTCTACTTTATGTCATTATAGATTAGTTTGCATTTCCAAGAATGTTACACAAGTGGAATCATTAGTATACTATCTGTATTTGGGGGATGGGGGTGTGTCTGGCTCTTATTACTCAACTCGACTATTTTGAAATTGATTCATATTGCTACATGTACCAAAGTTTTTATAGCTCTTTATGTCTAGGTAGTATTTCATCTTAAGTATAAAGTGCATTTTGTTTATCGATTCACCAATTGAAAAAAATTTATGTTGTTTATAATTCTGAACTATTACAAATAAATTCTTGGTGAAATTTTGCATAGCAATCTTTGTATGGACACATTCTTTTATTTCTCTTGAGTAAACACCCAGTAATATAATGCCACAGTCATGTGGTAATCATAGGTTTGTCTTTTATGACACTCCAAACTGTTACCTTCTCCCTTATCCCAAAGTGATCATACTATTTTAGGTTTATGAGCATTCTGGTTGCTCAATATGCTCACACACTTGATATTTTGTTGTTGTTGTTAATTAGAATTTAAACCATTTTAATAGGTATTCATGAAATAAAAATTTGTATTCTAAGGCAAATCAAGGAAAATTTAAACATAAAAATTTTTCTCTGCCCTTTGGCCTCCTCTCTCCCCTCTACTGTGCATTGTGTATCTGCATTATGCATTGACCAAACCTCTCTATCAGCAGAAATACCTGTTCAACCATAAGGAGCAACATTCTCCCACATCGACAAGGTTACTCCTTAAGAGATAATCTTCTTGCTTAATCTTGTAAGGGGCCACGATGACCCATGACCTACTACTCACTTTGTATGTGTAGTCCTGGATTGTGTAAACTGTCAATAATACCTCATTTAATGTATAGCCCTCTCTCTCAAAACTTTATATAACTGTGCTTTAGGCTCTAACGAGCAGAACAGTTCTCAGAAATTTCTGAGAGGCTGTTCCTGGGTTATAATCCTCAATTTAGTTCAAATAAAATTTTCCACTTCTTTATTTGAACAACTGACTAAATTTTTTCATTGACAGTATAAAATGGAACCTCATTGTACTATACCTGACATTTGCTAATGACTGATTTTGAAATATTCCTGTGCTCATCTGCCATCTGTATATCTTCTTTGGTAAAGTATCTGACTAAACCTTCCACTCATTTAAAAAATTAAGTTTTTTATTTTCTTACAGTTGAATTTTGAGAAGTCTTCATATATTCTGAATATATGTATTTTATCAGATTTATTACTTGCAAATATTCTCTCCCATTCTGTAGTTTGCTTTTCATTTTCTCAACAGTATCTTTGAGGAGCAAAAGTTCTTAATATTTATGAAGAACAATTTATTCATTTTCACTTTTAGTGATTATGGGTTTTGTCTCATATGAAAGAATTTTTTTTCCTAACAAAAAGCCACAAAAATTCCCATTATGTTTTCTTCTAGAAGTTTTATAGTCATGGGTTGTGCCCTATTTGTTGAAAAGACTATTCTTTGTCCACTGAAGAGTATTTGTACTTTTGACAAATATAAACTGACCACATATGTATGGATCAGTTGTGAACTTTATATTCTGAATTATGGGGGGCTAGTTTTGAACTCTATATTGATTTAGTTTTCTATCTTTATGCCAGTACCACATGCTAATGATTACAGTAAATTTATATTGTTATAACACACATCTTCCAACTTTGCTATTTTATGAAAGCTGTTTTGGTTTCTGTATTAGTCAGGGTTCTTCAGAGAAACAGAATGAACAGGATGTGTGTGTGTGTGTATGTGTGTGTATGTGTGTGTGTGTATATAAATATAAATATATAAATATATAAATATATATATATATATATATATATACTGACAAGTCCCAATATCTACATGTTGAATCAGCAAGCCAGAGACTCCAAGGCTGGCAGGCTTGATATCCAGAAAGAATCAATGTTTCAGTCTGAGTCTTAAGGTAGGAACAAAAGTAATGTCCTAGTTCTAAGGCAGTCAGGAAGAATTGTCTCTTACCTGGAGGAAGGTCAGTCATTTTGTTCTGTTCAGGTCTTCAACTGATTGGATGAGGCCTACCCATATTAGGGAGAGTAACTTGTTACGTCCAGTCTAACAGTTTAAATTTCAGTCTCATTCAAAACACCTTCACAGAAACACCCTGAATAATGTTTGACAAAATTGCTAGCACCCTGTGGTCTATTCAAAGTGACACATAAACTTAACCACGACAGTTACTCTAGGTCTTTTGCATTTCAATATGCATTTCAGTTGATTGATTTCTACGAAAACACTGCTGGAATTTTGATTGGGATTGTGTTGACTCTACAGATCAGTTTAGGAAGAATTGAAATAATAAATATATTTGGGTTTCTTGCTCTCTAAACATTGTATATCTCACTATTTATTTAGGTTTCCTATAATGTATTTAAGCAATGTTTGTAGTTTTCAGCGAATAGTCCTCAGAATTTTTTGCCTGAAATGTCTCTAACTTGTTTGCATTTTTGGTGCTATAAGTGGCATCACTCATTCCTGATATTTTAAATTTATGTCTTCTCTCTCTCTTTTTCACATAAGTCTGGACAAAAGTTAACTGTTTTTATTAATTTTTTGAAAGAAATAACTTTAGTTTTCATTGAGTTTTTTTGTTGTTTTCTGTATCATTGATTTCTACTCTGATCTTTTTTATTTCCTTTTATTTGCTTACTTTATGGTTCATCTACTCTTATTTCTCTAGTTTCTCAGGATAATATCTATACACATTGATTTGAAACCTTTATTTCATTCTAATTTAGTTTACTGCTATAAATTCCCCTTTAAGTTTAGCTGCATCCAACAAATTAAGTGTGCTGTGTTCTCATTTTCACAAATTTCAAAATGTTTTTAAATTCTCTTTTGATTTCTCCTTTGACCTATGTGTTATTTAGAGGTATGCTATTTAATTTCCAAATATTTGGGGATTTTCCAGATATCTTTCAATTATTAATTTTTAATTTAGTTCCTTCATGGTCACAGAACTTACTTGGTAGACTTGAATCCTTTTGAATTTATTGAGCTTTGTTTTATGGCAAAGAAAGTAGTGAATGTTCTTGATAAATGTTCTATGTGAACTGGAGAAGAATGTGCATTTTGCTATTATTGGATGAAGTGTTCTATAAATGTCAATTTGATTAACTTGTTTAATAGTGTTGTTCAATGTTTTCAATCCTTACTGGTTTATCTATTTGTTCTCTCTATTCTTGAGAGAGGGATTTTGAAATATGCAAGTACTATTATGGATTTGTCTTTCTCCTTTTAATTTTATCAGTTTGTGCTTAAGTATTTTGAATCTTTGTTATTAGGTGCAGAAACATCTAGGATTGTGGGGGGGGGGTTGTTTGTTTGTTGATGAATTGATCCTCTTGTCATTATTCTCTTTATACTTTGCTCTGAAATCTATGCTGATACTAGTAGAGCCACCACTATCTTTTTTGAAAGATGGTATATTTTTCCATTATTTTACTTCTACTTTTTCTAGTTGTATATTTAATGTGATTTTCTTGCAGGCAGCATGTAGTTGGGCTTCACTTTTTATTTTATACATTATAATAAATTCTGTCTCTTAACCTGAGTATTTAGCTCATTTACTTTATTTCGATTATTGATATTGCTGGGTTTAAATCTATCATTTTGCTGTTTGTTTTCTGTGTGTACCATCTGTTCTAGCTCCATTTTTCCTCTTTTTCTACCTTATTTTAAACAAATTTAGTACTCTTTTACAATCTCATTTTATCTCCTTTGTTGACTTGTTAGTTTTGTTCTTTTATGGTTGTTTTAGGATTTATATATATCTTTAAATTAGCACATTTTACCTTTAAGTGATATTATACTCCCTTATGAGGTCCCTTAAGAACCTCATAACTGCATACTTCCATTTCTTTCTTCCAAGGCTTGCTGATATTTTTGTTGAAAAAAGTAAAAAAAAAGAAGCCCCTGCTATCCAGAACCTAGTCTAATGCTCATAGCTAAGCCTTGATGTTATTACAAAATGATTTAATGCTTACAGTTTAGTCATTTTGTTTTACTGTTGAACATAACAATGTGACAGAATATCTGTATCAGATGAGATTACTCTGAGATAATGATATAAGGAGACAAAAACAATGTCACTAGAAAATTCACAAAATACTAAATATCCCTCATTCTAAGTGTCTTTACCAATTACAGTTTTATCCTCATTTTGGTCTGCCTTCTTGTAGAAAAAATTTATGGAAATGCCCAATCATGCAGTTGTCCCACTTTCTGACAGCACCCAATCTAGAATGAGCCCCTGCTTCTTTAGTACCTTCCCCAAATTTCCCAACCAAAGCCTAAACACTATAATAGGATTTTTCTAACAACCTCTTACTAATGCACTCTACAGTTCTCAATGCTATGTGTTCTACCCCATTACAATAAGTAATAAACTCAGTAATAAATACAGTAATAAACTGTATTTTACTGCAGGTGCTTTCCTGGTGGTCGTTAGTTAAAGGCCATTGACATTTTCATATATTTTCTTCTATATATGTTATAAAACAAGATTTCATGTAAAGACGTGGAATAAATAAAAACAATGCTCAAATGCTCACTTATGAATGAAAAAAAGTCTAATCATTTGGACCACCATTTTGATATTATCTTGTAAAACTGAGAAAGTAAACAATTTATGACCTATAATCCTTGATATATATTCAATAGACTTATGCACCAGGCAACATCTCCAATACGCCCAAGCAATTCTGTTTATAATAGGAAAAAACTGGAAACAATTTGTTTCCATCAATAGGGAAATGGATAAATAAATTACAACATGTTCATATAGTGAACATTAATGAAATATAGTTGCATGTATCAAAATGGATACAGTTCCTACTCAGTCAGAGAAGAAAATAATCAATATGATAATGCTAAATATAAAGAGCAACCCATACAAAACTAAACAGTATGTGGTTGGGCATGTGTAGATTTGCACAAAAACTATAACCACAAAATTATAAACACAACATTCTGGTGATTAGTTTCCTCTGGGTGAGAAGAGAGAGAGTTGGAATCAGTGATTTGTATAAACAGGATTCAAAAATATACTTATTCTGCCATTTCCTGATACCTAACTTGGATTGTGGATTAATGCGTTCTTACTATATCTTTATTATGCATGAATTGTGTGTGTATGATTATTTGTCATAGTAAAAGGAAAGATATCCACTTGTATATGTTAATAAAAATTATCCAAATTTAAATTAAGATAAAAAATGACTATGTAATCTTTAAAGACTATACTAGAGCATTTTCTAATAAGGCTGCCTGAGTGAGTGAGGCTGCCTCACTCTTTGGAGGAATGCAACTTTGAACAATAGCTTGGGGCTTGTATAGTTTATAATTGTATACAACTAATAAAGCATGATTTTTTTTGTCCAATAAAAGACAGTAGCCCTTCAAAAGTTTATCAAAAGATCAGTTGTTTGTAACTTATTGATCTCTCTACCTTTTTCCTTTTCTTCACTGACTGTATAAAATGTCAGTTCTCAAATCCTTTTTGAACTAGCCTTGCATCCTGCTGGTTCCCTCATTAAGTAAATGAAATTTTGATATATAAATTTTATTTGTTTGAGCATTATGTTTTTAACATTTTGAGAATTATAACTGACTCTTATGGAAGTCCCACTGAGATGTTACACTCACTGGATTAGGAAACAGCTCATGGATCAAGGATATTACAAGTGCAACTTTGAAACCTCTGACCTTACTGATCAGTAAGTTCTTGCTGAGTTGTGGCAGAATGGCCTTATTTTCAGAGCTCCCATATGTTAATATCTAATGACCTAATGTGTCTTTATCTTCCAGAAGTTAGAAAATTAAAAAAACCTATAAGTAATGACTGACAGTTGATTAAAAGATGGTCAATTCCTCATTAATCTATTATCTTTCAAATAGGAGTTTGAAATATTTAGTCTGACTTGGTCTTGGAGTTCATGGTGGCATTTTCTTTTCCTCTAGAGTCAGAGTCTTGTATATCTGGCTCTGCTTGGACACCTATCTTTTTAGTTTTGCAACTGGCATACTGTCTGGGATGCCACTGCTTCAATGTGAAAATCTGTGAAATCTTCAAACGGTGAAATAAAATAATGAACTTTCAGATGTCTGTTAGTGTTTCTTTTGTTTAAGGAATATCATGGCTTGGGTGGGGCAGGTGGAGGGTTGTTAGAATCACAAAGTAAGTGGGAAGGAAAGTAGTGGCCCACAGGAGCCTGTAGGTCTTATAATTGAAGAAAGAGTAAAGTATACATATATTATTATCAGAGTAAGAAATTACCATTTCTTAAAGATTTGCCTATTGGAAATTTTTTTTTGGATTTTCTGTGGGCTTTTTTTTGGTCCACTTAACCCTACAGGTATTGTTTTCATGTCTTTTTGTGCCTGTATTTTATTTCATCTATGAAAAAAGTTGTAAAAGGGAAGTTGCAAAGCTCTTTGTGATCTTAGGCATTTTATCTATAAAAGAAAAGAGTCTTTATTTCTTATTGTGTTAATATTATATTAACATGAGATATTTTCCTAAGATATAACACATTAAATTATAAAGTTTCTTAACATTAAAGAAGTTCCTATTCTGACTGGCTAATAAAGAATAAATGAATCTGATAGAAACGCTCATGAGATTCAATTTGGGTGTACAAAAAGAAGAAAGAAGCTAAACTTCTAATACTTTAAATATAGTAGACTTTTCAGAAGAATGCCTTCTTACCGAAGCTGCTAGAACAATAACTAATTTTGAAAATTTTGTATAGAATATAATAAAAGTGTATATCTAAAATTTTTAAGGATTTGGTTTGTTTTTCCCTGGAAAGCTAGTTAATAAAAAAGTCCTTGAACTTTCCACATCAGCAAGATTGCAGGATAGGAACTCTCAGTCCTCGGCTGCCCACAAAAATCACAATTTAACAATAGAGAAGCCGAGTGGAGATTCTCCTGTTGGCTTTGAAGATGTAAGATGACATGTTGTATGAGAGCCTTGTGGCTAAGACCTGAGGGCAGTTTCCAGGGACTAAGAGTGACCCCTAGTATCAGCCAGAAAGAGAATGGAACCTTAGTCCTACAGTCACAAGGAACTTATGCCTAACAGCTGGCATGGATTTTGAAAAAGCCCCAACTTCAGTTAAGATTAAAGTGCTGTCTGGATTTCAGCCTGGTGAGACTGAGCACAGAACTCAATTAAGCCATGCCAAAGCTCCTGAGTCATGAAAACTGAGATAATAAATTAGTGTTAATTTAAGCTGGAAAGATGGTAGTGATTCCTTATGCAGCAATAGAAAACTAATATAGTATCAGTGTTGTATCTTTTCTCACTTTAAGACATGTAAACGGGCATGTGTGATTGGAGGGGAACATATACCCTTCTCCCTATTTTCTGTATGTCCATAAGAAAAATCATTGTTTCAGTTCCAATTAAAATTAATATAGATAATCAAGACTCTAATAGAACCAATGATATTAAAGGAATGCAAATGTGCATTGAAGATAGTGTATGTGTGTGTTTTAATCAGGATTGTCGTTTCTGATTATTAAAAAAAAGAGAGAGAAACAAAGACACTATTTTCTTAAAGTAAAAATGTGTGGTTGTACCAGCAGGTGAAAGAAGATACTAAAACATCAATTTGCAGGAATATAGAAAGTGGTAGAAGGTTTAAGGGAAAGTGAACTTGATATCTTTTGATTTAAATACCTGCAAGTAATGAGTCTGAAAATAAACAATGAAATGTGCAAAAATTTTGACAAAGTTAACTCTGTTTGGATTGGATTATTTAAAGAAAATCAAATCTTATGAGCTCTTTACTGCCATTTTTTATATTACTCAAGACTAGAATTTTGTTTTCTTTTTGTTCAAGTGACAAATTGGTTTGGAATTATGCAGTTTGCTCGTAAGGAAAGGTAATGTAGTCTGCCCAGCCATGAAAACTTTCTTGCCATACTAGAATAACTTTATGTGCTTTTGTGCTGAATTTGTCTTGCACGTAATTATTTTAAAAATGACAAACAAATGACAGAATTTCTTCACTCCTTAAACAGTTTTAAAAATCTTTATAATTGTATTACTTCTTCTATATTTTAAAAGAAGCTGTTATCATTCGGAGTAATAGGTTGCCTGATCTGACAGAATGAGAATTAATTATGTAGGACTGAGTAAATGAATGAGAAAAATATGTTTATTTTTTATTATTATGTATTATGGTTAGATTTTTGAACATTTTCTTATCTGACAGTCTTATAAAGAAGACTCTTCTCTTTCTTCTTGATCTATACTTAACTCTCATTTTAGTAGACTAGGGTTTTGCAAACCATAACAAAACATTTAAAAAATTGTATCTTGTTCTTGACAAACCCTTAGGATTGAGAAAGAAATACTTTTAACTAGTCTCTACTTTGAATGGCTACATAGTTATTTACATATGTTCAATAAGAAACTGTCCTCCTTTGTACTAGGATATAATTAGACATACTGATTGTACAAACAAGGCCATTCCTAGAGTTTCATACTTGAGAATAGATTTCATTTATTATGGAGTGACAAGCCTGCCATTAAAGTTTGCACTTCATGTGTGAAAGCAATGCGTATACAAAACCCTTCTAGGAAACTGGTCTGTTACCTATTCTTTGACTTGCCGGGTCTTTGCTGGTAGTTTAGGAAAGTTAGTAGATTTGAGGGGTGGGACTTCAAGGTAAAAGGAATGCACCCAAATTTATAGGTATGAATGAATTTCTTGGTTTTCCTATATATACTTAACAGTGTCAGCAAAAATGTGTTTGCCCCTGGTGAGAGTGACTTGGTAGCTGGTACTTCAGATAAGGAGTAACTGTTTAATTCAAAGAAATAGCCTGAAGATACTTAATAGTTCAGTGCTTAACAGGACTGAAAGGTAAATTTGCACACCTATCAATTCTTTTGCAAAGAGCTATGTCAGAAGATTTTGCCATAGCTGCAAAATAGTTCTACTCTGTGAGCCATTAAGGTAATGTGGAATGAAACAGTGGAAAGTGCATTACAGGAAAATTGAAATATTTAGTAGTATCTACCATCTCTTAAGTGCCTTCTTTATGCTAGGCTCAGTGCTAGGCACTTTAGATGTTATGTTATATAATCCTTAACACAATTTTTAAAATAGAATCTTATTCTATGTTTACAAATGTCAAACTGAGATTGGTAACTTTCAATAGCTTACCAGAGACCACACAGCTAATTGAGTTGCAAAGTCATGAATCAAAACCAGGTCTGTGTTGCCAAATCAAGTGTCCTTCCCCCTGAATACTTAGTGTGACTGAGTTCTCCATTTCCAGTGAAAACATTTTAGGCATATGAATGACAAATTAACCATTTCAGTTTCTTTCCCTCCCCTGTGTTGATTTATGTACATTTAAAAAAATGTAGATCTTATGTAGACAGGTAGACCTTAAAGTGGAAGTAGACACCAAAATTAAAGAAGAAACATGTTCTCTTCTGGAACTGCAGTCCAGTGAAAATTTGAGGAATCTGTAGATTGCTTTGCATAGTATGGGCATTTTAATAATATTAATTCTTCTAATCCATAAGGACAGAATATCTTTCAATTTATTTGTGTCTTCCAGTTTTCAATATACAGGTCTTTCACTGCCTTAAATTTATTTCTAGGTATTTTATTCTTTGTAACGCAATTATAAATAGGATTATTTTCTTAATTCTCTTTCTGATAGTTTGTTATTAGTGTATAGAAATGCAACAGATTTTTCTGTATTTATTTTGTATCCTGCAACTTTATTGAATTTATTAGCTCTAACAGTTTTTGATGGAGTGTTTAGTTTTCTCTATATAATATCATGCCATCTGAAAATAGTGACAGTTTTACTTCTTCCTTTCCAATCTGGATGCCTTTTATTTATTTTTCTTATCTAATTGGCCTGGCTAGGACTCCTAATACTATGTTGAATAGAAGTAGCAAGAGTAAATATCCTTTACTTTTTTCTATCTTAAAGGAAAAGCCTTCAGCTTTTCACCATCTAGTATGATGTTAGCTGTGGGCTTTTATATATGGCCAACCACAAGCATCTTATATCAAACATCTTTTCTGACCACAGTGGTATGAAACTAGAAATTAATTATACAACAAAAACTGGAAAATTCACAAATATGTGGAGATTAAACAACATGCTACTGGACAATAAATGGGTCAAAGAAGAAAACAAAAGATAAATAAAAAATGAAGAGATAAACAAAAATGGAAATATAACATACCAAAATTTATGGAAACAGCTTTAAGAGGAAAATTCATAGCAATATACGCCTTTCTCAAGAAACAAGAAAAGTTTCAAATAAACAACCTAACTTTATACCTCAAGGAACTAGAAAAAGAAGAACAAAGCCCACAGTTAGTAGAAGAAAGGAAATAAAGATTAGAGGGTAAATAAATGGAGACTAAAAAGACTAAAGAAAAGACCAATGAAACTAAGAGCTTGTTCTTTGAAAAGATAAAGTTGATAAACCATTAGTCAGACTGTCAAGAAAAAAAGAGATTGCCCAAATAAAATTAGAAATGAAGGAGGAGAGGTTACAACTGATATCATAGAAATACAAACAACTATAAGAGAATTCAATGAAGAGTTATAAGCCAACAAACTGGACAACCTAGAAAAAAGTGAATAAATTCCTAGAAACATACAACCTATCAAGAATTAATCATGATGATATAGAAAATCTGAACAGACACATTACTTGTAAAGACATTGAATCAGTAGTCAAAAACCTCTCACAAAGAAAAGTCCAGGACCAGATGACTTCACTGGAGAATGCTACCCAATATTTTAAGAAAAATTAATACCCATCTTTCTCAAGCTCTTCCAAAAGATCAAGGAGGATGGAATACTTGTATCATTTTATAAGGCCAGCATTACCCCAATACCAAAACCAGACAAGGATGGCACAAGAAAAGATAATTACAGGCCAATATCCTTGATGAACATAGATGTAAAAATCTTCAACAAACTATTAGCAAACTGAATTCAACAATGCATTGAAAGTGATCATACACATGATCAAGTGGGATTTATTCCTTTGATCCAAGGATGGTTCAACATCCACAAATCCGTCAATGCGATACACTACATTAATAAAAAGAAGGATAAGTCATGTGATCATCTCAATAGATGCAGAAAAAGCATTTGATAAAACTACAGTACATTGAACTTCATTAAGCACTTTATTTCAGCTGTTTCAACATTTTTAAAATTATCACTTTTGAGTGTGCTTATGTGGGTTATTAGTATGATGAGATTATGATATTCACCTCAGATAGTGTCTTTATGGTTTCGTTTTGGTCTTATTTTGTTTTTTGCATATTGCCTCACTAACATGTCTAGGGGCATTATAATATTTTATAAGAAGCTAATATTTTACAGTGGCACTGTAAAGATAAATCAATTTCCATTCTCTTTAAAATAAAGTCAGATCTGTTATCTTTCTCATCCCCCTCCTCACTACTTTTAGGTCACCATCATGACTTTTTCTTTTTCTGAAATCCCCACCACTGATGGTTTCTTTTTGCTATAAGCCTTGCAAATGCTGATACTCCTATCTTTTTTACTTAACTTTTTTTCAAGTCTCAGCATATTAGGTATGTGTTCTTACACTGTAACTCACATAGCACAGGCTTTCCCTTGCTTATAATTATTATTACACTTTCTGTTTTTGCTCTTTTTATTATTTGTATTTTTTATTAGACTAGAGCTTGGTGAGAGCAACACCTATGTCTACCTCAGGCCCATTCAGCAGGATTTTGCAGTTCATATACTGAACAAAGTTGCCCATCCAAGGGTGCATGTTTTGTTAGGGTCTATGTTCCACTCTTTACTAAGCCATTTGCTCTTTCTGTCAGTTTCCCACCAGATGTAGTACAGTTTTGCAGTTGATTATCAGGTTCTTTTTAAAATTCTTCCAGAGGTCTTGTGTGTACTAATGGGCCCCTGGGCTAGCTGTTCATAATTGTATCCCTAGGATCGATTCAGTGCCTCGCAAAGATAAGTACTTTAAAAATGTTTAATTAGTTGAATGGCTTAATTATTGTTAGCTCCTGATAAATGGTGTTTCTTCCATTCAGTAACAGTGCTTTAGTTTTACGTCATCTTAGGAAGTAATTGATGTAGCTATTAGAACAACGAATTTGGAGCTCCTGAGTTTATTATTCCAGTTTCACAATTTACCAACTGTGTGACCTTGGGAAAGTTACTTAACCTCTCTGATTTTTAGTTCCCTCATCTGCTAAGTGAGAATATTAATAGTAGTTACTCCATAGAATTACCATGGAATTAAATGAATGAAAATATATAAAGAGTTTGAGACGGTGCTTGACACATAAAAATGCTATTTAAGTTCTTGCTGCTATCTTTACTGTCAGAAACAACCCTGTAAAATTCATTGTTGGATTACTTTAAAAGTATTTATTACATCTTTCATTAGATTCCTCAGATTTCTTAAAAGTGAAATTTCCTTCTGGTTTCTGTTGTAGGAATAGTGTTGATTCTGCTGAGAAATGGGTTATTTAAAATTGATCATGTTCCCATATTTGTATTACTGCTCGAGTATTCAAAGCTGAATGTGCAGTCCACTTGCAGCAAATTAATAAGATTTTACAACATGTAATGCATATACTAATTTACATAGGTCTTGTTTATATATTACCTTTAGATTGTATTTCTATTATCTCAAGTTGATTTACGAAATTAATGTTTTATATCAAATAATCACTTGGCAAAATATGAGAAAAGACAGTGAACCTAATTTTCTATGTAATTTTCATTGTCTCTTAATTGTCCAGTATAGTTTTCACTTCTATCCAGCTAATAAAACCTGTCAAATGGGAAAATATGAGGATATTTTGCATAATATGCTTTCTTCATGTAAAATAGTTTTATTTGTATTATGTATTCTTAGAGGACACATTATCAAATGGTAAATCAGAATATAGTTATTGTAATTAGATTTACGTGCTGCCCTAAAGTGTTTACTGCTATATTATGTCTTTATAATACACATATAAGGAACCATATATTTTGTGGAAGATGACTTCTATAGACATTACTAAACTGAAGGGGCTATATTAAGGAAATTAAAAATCTCCCAAGAAAGGAAAATACAAAGCAAACAGACAAACAAACAAAATCCCCTGGTTATTTTAAAATCAGAGTGAAACTCTGATTCAAAACTGCTCTAATATCAGAGGCATTAACAGCCCCTGGAGATATTGTTTGAATTGTCATTATGTGAAGACTGGAATAATTGATATTTTCTGGTTGTTAAAGTTAAACAATTGCATGTACTTCTTTAAACAATTCTAATTGGCAATGATTTAAAAATATGTTGACAGTGTTCTGATACAATCACAATATGGGAAACATATGGGGTGCTTATACATTCTGAATTAAAAATCCCATTTTACTTTAATTTACTTTATCCCAATTTACTTTAATTGGGATAGAAAATTGAGCTTCTAAGACATGTATTATTCTGATTTTTTTCTGTGCTGTAATATGACTCCAAAGTTAGCTTTCAGTAATTTTTCCTCTCTTTACACAATCTTCTTAATGTCAAAAACTTGTTGTACCATCATATTTTAAAATGACTTCTAGAGAAATACTATACTAAATTGATATTAACAGTTTAAAGTAAATTTACCCAAGAGATCTTAGTATCCTTCCAGAGTAGGTGTCTTAGCAAGTGAGGGTTATGAACTTTATTCTCTTTTCCATTCTCTTATCAAAAATTCTCACACAAATACCCATAGGCAATAGTAAAAATAACACCTTTAATGGCCTAGGTAATTAGAACTCAAGAAAACTGCCTGAGAGAACAGCCTTGTGAATCTTTCTTTTTTTTTTTTCTTAACAAACCTTTTAAGAAAAAAGTAAGTAAAGTCCCTGAAATTATTGTATATATAATCTCCTTGGTGCTGTGCCTTCCTGTATCCTTAGGAGACATATTTAACCAAAAGGTAAAAGACCAAAGAAGGAAAATTTGTGCTGCCAATCCCATTCGGCAAAATAAACTGTGGAATTGGAGAGAGTCGCCAAAATAAACTGTGGGATTGGAGAGCAGGAGGTCCCTTTTCTAATTTAACTTTGATTGATTGATTACATGGTCCTGTTACCAAAGGTTACAAAACTTGCTCAATGTCATAAAGTTAGTTATCAGCACAGACTGACTATAAGAATGCAGTTCTATCAAGTCAGTCTGTATTTGGTTACTTTCCTCTTACATGGTTAATGACATTTGTTTTGCAAGGAATGGACACAAGTATTCCAATGTTAATGAAGTTCCTCAAAGCTTGGATTTTGTATCTTTTGACATGAGGTATTAGTGACAGACTTTAAGCAACCAAATGACAAGAAACAAGTCCAAATTCTAAAATAGTCACAGTGATAAGAAAGTAGATAGAGAAAAAAGGATCAGTAAGAGGCTATTATTATGGTCCTGGCCAGAGCATGAGAGAGCACTTGACCAATGATAGAGAATCTGGGGATAATTTGAAAGGGAAAGACCATGTAAACATTTGGGAGATAAAAACCAAAGGCTTTGGGATTGAACCTGAGTGAGAGGAAGACCTTGAGAATGATACCCATAGCCTCTATCAGGTATGAAAAGAACTAACCATAAGGAGTGACTCTAAGGGAGCAGAACTTGCCACCTCAAAATGTCTTTGGCATGTGGATTTTCTTAAGCTGAAAACAATCAAGGCCCAGAGAGACTCAGGAAGAACCTTTGACCTTCCCCCTAACTGCCTGAAGAATGTAGATAGAAGACCTGTTCCAGGAAGGGAGATATCACCATAGATAACTATAGTATGAACTAGGCATGTAGACAGGGAGGAACCTAGCAAAGTCTGTTAAATTCCTCTCTGTGTCCCACTGTCTCTGTATGGCCCAGCAAACATTTGTTTATCAAACATTTGCTTTTCTATCTCTATCTCAATTGCCTTCCCCACTCTGAAGTCCCAAACCACTACCCCCAACATTCTCTTTTGTCTTTAGCTGAAGACGATATTTAAGGTAAGGGTTTCAGCCATTTTGACAGGTTACTCAATTTTCCTGAATCTCTCCCAGGTATACATGGTATTCAACTTTTATATGATTTCCTCCTGTTAATCTGTATCACATTAATTTAATTCATAAACCAGCCAGAAGAACCTAGGAAGATAGAGGACAATTTCTTCCTCTCTGACATGAAAAGAAGGCCTTCACATTTCCCTCAGCCTAACTAGACTTGGCAAAGGCTTCTTTGTGCCTCTAGGCCCCTGATTTCCTTCTCACCCAGGCCTAACCCCAGAGGTCTTCCTTTTTCTTAGAGCATTTATTTAGAAAACATGTACTTGAAATTGTTCACGATTCTTTTTCTGCCCCCTTGAGATATGAATCATTTTAAAAGCCTCTTCCCCATTTACAGAAACAAGGCTATCTTTCTCGCAGACCTGAGAACTTTCTCTTAGAAATGTACTCATTAGGGAAGATAGCCTTCCTATCTCTCCGTCTTTGTGGGAGGGTAAGTGTCTAACTTCTATTTGTAAAACTCCCTCTTGGACTAAAGATATGAGAAGTTTTTCTTTTGGATAAAGCAAATTAGTCACCTCAGTTGTTTTGTTTTTTTGTTTTTTGTTCACTCTCAGTTCTACCTTGACATTCACTTCTCTGAAACTGTATTGATTTTTATCCCTTGATAACAATGCATGAACTAAGAATTCAGTAAAGATGTTTCTTGTTTGAGGAACTCAGTTAAGACTAAGCGTTTCTATAAATATTTGCCTTCTCAGCATCAGTTTCTAACTAGTTATCTAGCACAAATATTTTAAATTTGAAAGGGAAATTGCCTTAGTTTTCTGAGGTTGCTATAACAAGGTACCACAAACTAGGTGGCTTAAAGTAACAGAAATTTGCAGTCTCACAGATCTGGAGGTTAGAAGTCCAAAATCACAATGTCATTAGGGTTCTCTGAAACGAGCAATCCTTGCTATTCCATGGTTTGAAGGTGTATCCATCTAATCCAAATTCCCCTCTTCTTGTAAGGACGCCAGTCATACTGGATTAGGGGATCTCTCTATTCCAATATGACCTCATTTTAACTAATTTGATCTGCAATGACTCTATTTCCAAATAAGGTCATATTCTGAGGTGCTGGGGGAGTTAAGGCTTCACCATACCTTTTGGAAGGACAGTATTAAATCCTTAACAGAGATTAAAGGATGATACCATGCCTTCAAATTCAAAGTCCTTAATGAAGCTCTTAGAGTACTTCTATCTAATCACCTTCTGTTTATCTTTGGTACTTTAAAACTTGGTGGAATTTGAATCAATCCAACAAACTGGGAAGAACAAATATCAAGTCCTTTTATCATAAACACCTTAAATATGAATATTTTTGGAAAAGCGTATATCATTCGCTACTGCTAATTTCACCTTCACAATGGGTTTGATGATTTCTTAGCAAATATTAAAGATGATAATAAAAGACATATTTGTGAAATTACAACAAACTCTGACAATGCAATTCAGAAACTACCACTTGGTGGCAAGATAATGCCGCTGTTCATGTGCTTAGCAATGACCTAAATACTTGCTCTTTTGAATTACAAATCCTTGATAAATTTAAAATAGGTTTGTAAAGGGAGTCAGGCTAAATCATTGATACTTTTTTTAAAAGAAAATAATTTGCATAATAAAAGTGATTCTGGTAAAATACATATGTAAAATCCAATTCAAACAATGAGTTAATTTTATTCACTATCATTAAAAAGATATCTAAAATGAAATATGAAAATTAATGAGAAAATAATTATTCCATAGATATATTTTATGTCTGTATGAATCTTTAAAAATCCTAGCCTAAGGTGTGGTGTCATAAATATTTTTTTCAGTTCTAACCCATTTGGTTGAGCATAACTATGCAATCCAGTATTTATATTTATCTCCTGGTAGAACTTTAGAATGCCTCCCTGTATTACTGAACTTCTGCCACTCTTTACAAGAATTAATGAAGCTTCTGGCAGAGCAAATGGATTCCTTACTTACCTCATCAACGGCATGGTGTCAAGTGTTATACTTAGAAAATGTACAAGATCTGCTTAATGAACCTAGTCTTTCTAAAACATAGGAGCATAACTATCTTCAAGGATTCTCTGTTTGAGGAGAAATACAGTAATAATAAGAAAAGCCTCTTCATATTGGTGAAGGACAATGAAAAGAGATAGTTAGAAAGATGTTTGTGGGAAAGAAATTACATGGTTATAGAGAGTACCAAAGATTAAATGATATTCTTGAGCAAAGGGGATTTCACATAATTAGTCGCTTGTTTTGTTGTCAAATGATTGACCCTTTTCAACTCTTAGTTTTTTCATAGTCATTTTGGGGTATATTTATAGGAAAGGAGTAGCCTCTCTTTGGCATAGGAGAGATAAGAGTTTGAATTTTTATATTTTGATGTTATTTTGAGGCAATGTATTATAGTAGTTAGGTAAACAAGATTTGGCATTAGACTACTTGGTTTGAGCCTCACTTCTTTCATCTACTAGTGATGTAGTCTTGAGCAAGTTACTTAATTTCATTTCACCTCAGTTTCATCACTTGTAAAATGGGGGAAATAATAGTATCTATCTCATAGTGTTGTTTTAAGAACTAAATAGAATTATCCATTTAAGGTGCTCAGCATAGTACCTCTTACATTGCAAACATAAAGTATTCTGTTTCTTATCATTTTCCCTAAGCAACCGTGGGTACACGATTCTCTAAGATATTTGAGAATAGTGAGTATCTTGGAAGGATCTCAGGAAAGATGTTTCTACCAAATTTCCTTCTCCCAAGTCTTTTCACAGCTTACTAACAGTTTTCAAGTAGGGAAAGATTATGGGGTCATTTAGGTTGCTGACAGAAGATCAATTTTTCTTACTCTTTCTGGCCTTTGGTGCTCTGCTTTGGCTGGCAATCAGAATTCAAAGAATGCCTAGAGGTGTCGCATTTTCTGGTAAAGTGCTGAAGCCCTGTTGTGTTAATGCTGACTGTAGTTCCAAGATGAGCTTTTCAACTTCTGTGCCGTGCTCTTTAATGAATATTGCCAGGGGCTGCCAACTTTTAAACTTTTTCTTTTTTCTCAGAATTTTTAATCTCTTAACATATAGCCAAAGCAGATAGAGGAGGAGATATCACAATGTCACTCAAGGTGCTGAAATATTCTACTCCATGGTTATTGCCACTGGCAAAGGGGTAACTCTATATCTAAGCAAAGGATTCTAAATGCACTTGCTGTACCAATTAGGTCATAGAGGATTGCTCCTTTTTTGTTAAGTTCAAGGTTGGCTATTTGATAATTTAACATAAGCAACCTGGGGATACATAAATAAATCATCTTGGAAAATTAAGTTTAAATGTTAAGAAAGAATATTTTTATAGAAATATGTGGCCTCTCAGGACTTCAAAGTTTGTTTTCACAGGTTTACAGGTATTTTTTGGTGTTAGTGAAACAAGCTATGGCAAACAATATTTTTGTCAGAGTCACCTCCTATCATAGAGTATTAGTAGCAGCAAAGACTTGAGGGAATCAAAGAGCCCTGGATTATCTCTCATACAATACAGTAGACAGAGACATAAAAATAAGCAATTGGCTGTTTTGGGGGACAGAACAGCACTTCTTCTTCTTACCTCTTTCTACTCAAAATACACAGAAATGTAAAAACAAAACAAAAAACATGGTTGTGCTTAAATACTTGCTGTTGTAGCCAAAACATAGACAGCACGTTTCTAGTTAAATAAAAAGTCTGGCCAGTTCAGTGAAAATTCTGAAAATAATAAAAGATAGTGGTGAGGATGGAAAGAATTAAAAATTCTGGTTAAAATTTCATGCTTATTCATTGGGTCTTGAGGTGTATTCCTGTACTGTGGAGAACGATTCCCTCCAAAAAATTTTGGCTCAGCCAGTTAGAGGCCCAGTTCATCAAATAGTATAGTACTTTTCCTGACTATTGCTAAAGCCAGTCACAGAAGAACACAGAAGAACAGTACATGATTCCACTTATACGAGATATCTAAAATAGCGAAGTTTATAGAAATAAGGAGTAGAATGGTTACCAGAGACTGGGGGGAGGGGAAAATGAAAGTTGCTGTTCAATGGATATAGTTTCTGTTATGCAAAATGAGTAAGTTTTAGAGACCTGCTGTCCAACACTGTGCAGGTAGTTAACAATACGGTATTGTGCACTTAAAATTTTGTTAAGAGGATACGTCGCATGTTAAATGTTCTTACTGCAATTAACACCCCCCCCAAACTGTCATCTATCTTCAGTGTTTAAAAGATAAATAGATAAATGCAGTTTCCTCATTAAAACGAAACAAACAAAACTTAGAATCAGTTGAGAATACTTAAAATATTAGGGCGGGTTAGTATATTTAGATAATAAAGCATATTTTTATTGGGAGCTGGGGTGACATGGTATACACAGGAGATTGTACCCCATAGCTGATGTAAGATTTATACTTTCCAAATTGAAAGGAAATTGAAATATTTTGGAGAACTGGACTTCACAGAAGAGGACTTTCTGCAAGATCTCTCACAATCATAAAATTGATACAGAAAGGGAGATGGACTATTTATTTGGCACTGTGTCCCATTTGGGAGTGAATCCCTTAGCACAGGTTATAGTTTGCGTTGTTTAGAAACAGATCAGAATCTGTCTTCTTTGTCCTGGTTGAATATCAATTTGTATCTTGTCCCGGTCCTACAAATTCTCTACTTTTCCTCTCTAAAACCCAATTTATCTTACCCTGCTTTTGATCACCACCATAAAATGTAATCTCCTTCTCCTCTGAAGTCCCATGACATTAATCATTAATTGGTATTTGACCATCTACTGCTTTGAGACACCTCTCATATTATTGTTTTGAATTGTTATTTGATTAATTTTATTTACAATGAATAGGAGAGTTTCTGAAATTCACCACACCCCCACCCCGCCACCAAGATATAAATACCTTGGGATTTATTTGTATTCCCCACTCTTCTCAGTTATACAGAGTGATTTTCAATAGGCTTGTTAATGACTGCTATGAGCTTCATAACACTGTTCCAGTTCTAACTTACAACTTCCAGAATCCCCAAATATTTTATTTTTGGCATACAGGATTGCAATAAATAAAAAGATACTCTAGACCCCATAACATATATATGCTCTAGATATAGACGTGAATGAAGAATTAGCTGGCATCTAGGGCAAGGCCTATTAGGGTAGAAGTAATTAACCATGTGTCTCAGTTCTATTCTTACCATGTATGTGCAAAAACTCAATTAAGCTTCTTAACTCCACTTGAATGCCAACAGGGGTGGACTGGTTGTATTTAACTACATTCCTTTTTGTTTTTGGCCACGCCACATGGTATGCAGGATTTTAGTTCCCAGACCAGGGATGGAACCCATGCCCCCTGCAGTGGAAGAATGAAGTCTTAACCACTGGACTACCAGGGAAGTCCTTAAATTCTTAAAATTATAAAAGAATGATGAATAAGCTATATGGTCAATATACCAACATTTCACTAGATCATTCCTTTATAACTACTGAAATTTTTCTGCCCTCTATCCAGGGCACTTCATTTCTAAAACTGTAAAACCTAAAAAAAACTGGAATAAAAAATCAGAAAGTTGTTTTGGTGAACATGTCTGAGCGAAAGGAGGTGAGATTATGACAGGTACAGTGAACACTTTGTGTCACATAGCAGAGATCACCTCCCAGAATAGAGTGTTCATAATACTAGTATCCCTCAAAACTGGATGGGGGATACATTGAATAAATAGTGTCAAACTGTTGCTCTCTCATCATTCATTTTCTAGGTATCGCAATTGACCATCCTGGTTACAGTAATATATTACTTTTTTGATGTATTAATACTGTTGATTACAACTTCCTTCACATCTAAATGCTCTTTGATTGGACTTTAAGAACCTGTTTTTCTCTTTGACCAGTAGATTTCCTGTCATTTTTTTCCCTTGTTTTGCTAAGAAAGGCTTATCTTTTTTTGTTTGTTTTTGAGTCATTTCCCTACAGCTTAAGTACTTCAGGCACTATTTTATTTTTTTTTTAACTCTTAGAACAATGACTGAAACAGTCATTGTTTATTTATTATTATTCTTAATAATAAAAAAGAAGTAAAGCTTCCATAGAACTTATGTGTTAGACATTCTTCTAAGACCTTTACATGCATGAATTCATTTAATCTTTTTTTTTTTTTTCTAACATCTTTATTGGAGTATAACTGCTTTACAGTGTTGTGTTAGTTTCTGCTGTAAAACAAAGTGAATCAGCTATATGTATACATATATCCCCATATCGCCACCCTCTTGCATCTCCCTCTCACCTTCCCTATCCCACATCTCTAGGTGGTCACAAAGCACTGAGCTGATCTCTGTATGCTATCCAGCTGCTTCCCACTAGCTATCTATTTTACATTTGGTAGTGTATATATGTTCATGCCACTCTCACATGCACTATTTATGAATGCTTAGGAAATGATTCATAAAAGAAACTACAAAAGCATTTTAAATCAATTATGAAAAATATATATTCAATTTCAAAGGGAAAGAAAATTAAGAAATTTAAAATGTTTAAAAACTCACCAGAGGGGGGTTTCCCTGGTGCTGCAGTGGTTAAGAATCCACCTGCCAATGCAGGGGACACAGGTTTGAGTCCTGGTCTGGGAAGATCCCACATGCTGCCGAGCAACTAAGCCCGTGCACCACAACTGCTGAAGCCCGTGTGCCACAACTGCTGAAGCCTGCGCACCTAGAGCCCGCTATCCACAACAAGAGAAGCCACCGCAATGAGAATCCCACGCACCACAACAAAGAGTAGCCCCCGCTCTCAGCAACTAGAGATAACCTGCGTGCAGCAGCGAAGACCCAATGCAGCCAAAAATTAAATAAATGAATAAATAAATTTATTAAAAAAAAAACTCGGGCTTCCCTGGTGGCACAGTGGTTGAGAGTCTGCCTGCCAATGCAGGGGACACGGGTTCGAGCCCTGGTCTGGGAAGATCCCACATGCCGTGGAGCAACTAGGCCCGTGAGCCACACCTACTGAGCCTGCGTGTATGGAGCCTGTGCTCCACAACAAAAGAGGCCACGACAGTGAGAGGCCCGCACACCGTGATGAAGAGTGGCCCCTGCTCGCCGCAACTGGAGAAAGCCCTCACACAGAAACGAAGACCCAACACAGCCAAAAATTAAAAAAAAAAAAACAAACAAAAAAAACCCAAGCCAACTTTGTAAAAAAAAAAAAAAAAAACTCACCAGAGGTAAAAAAACAACAAAACAAACAAAAAATTTGCAAAAAAATTATGTCTCATAAGGACATAAATAACATGACCACATAATATTCAGAGTATGAATGTGTATGACTTCTGTGTAGTTGTTTAGGATTTTGTAAATTATTACTTCTTCAAAAAGATTGGGTTAAAAGTTTTTATTAATTATAGAATTACCTGATCACTAGCTGATTTTTTTTTTTCAAATCATTTGTGACAAATAGAAATTATCAGTGAAAATCAGTATTCTCACTATAATGCTTTAGAAACCAAGTGAAATTTTATTAAGATATACTTACCTTATGAATCCATCTGAATTGTAAGTATCACCATAGTTAATTTTTATCCATTCTTTAAAATTAAAAAATGAGAGCATGGAGATTTAGATAGTGAGGAAGGGGTTGAGAATGAAGAATGATAGATTTTATTATTTTCAGACAGAGGTGGAAATGTAGTTTTAAAAAAGCTAAAAATATTAATTCTGTTACATATCTTCATTGTTTTTCTAAATAAATTTTATGCAAAACTGACAGATGTATTACATGTCTCAATTTGGATAATATTCTCATCTGAATAGTCATATAAAAACAAGAAATTTGGGAGAAGCTATAGTATTTCTTTCAAATAAAATTACCCTGGATTTTCACATCTAAATCTATATAACTCAATATATAATAAGTTTAATGGCAATAAATCAGCCAAGACTGGGGCTTACGTCCACAATTTAGATCTTTCAATAAAAGACTTAAACAATTGCTAGAAGACATTGGAACTTGAGTAGAGTTGACGACCAAGATTAGGTATGATTTGTAGGCGTAATGAGTCAGGGAAAAATCTACGCGTGTATAGTTTCCTTAGTCTCAAAGGAAAAGATTGCTGAAGAGTTTATAAACTATATTCTAGCAAATTAGAATTCCTTGAAAAATAAGATACTGATTCACAAATCTTGTTTTAAAAAATGCTATTTTAGTGCCTAAAGACAGCAGTTTCACTAGTAAAATTTTTCAAAAACAATTAAATAAATTCACTGATGTATAAAAAACAGTTTCTTGTTTTGATTTTCACCTTCCTGTGATAAGCAGGGTGTGAAGACAAGTGGAAACTCTGAGGATGATTGCTATTAACACACAATTTCTGGGCTACAAACACCCGCTAGCCCATATCATGGAGTTTGGTCTGGATGGATAGATACATTGTTCTGGCCTGATTGAACTATCTGAGGAAACACTGCAGGGAACTAAAGATAGGAGCTGTACAACACTTCTTCTTTTCTTCCTATCAGAGAATCACACATAATCATGTTTACCTGTTAAGTATTTATAATCCTAACTTGGAACAGAACTTAGTTCTGTGCCTGGTTCAAAGTGCTCAATTAATATTTGTTAAATGTTCTTACTGCATGATTAGTAATGATTAGTTACTGTAACTAATCAGCTTCCTTCCCTGTGCTTATTCCCTTTTTTGCTCATGTGAACGTACATTCATTTATATATGTTTATACATCCAACTCTTCTCAGCCAGCATGTGTTCATCTCTAGTAATCATTTTAAAACAAAGGATAAATAAAGAGCCCTCTCCTTAAAAATGTTTTTAATCATCTTTATTAATCACAACCACATGCATTGGAAAACAGTAGTACTTATATGTGGATGATGTTATTTATTCAGTTTCCAGAAAAAAAATGTGTTTCTTGTATGAATTACAGATCCCTTGCACTGACTCTTTAGCCTCCTGCCTGCTCTAGAGTGACTAGTACAATGCAACCCACTGTACCGACTAAATAATTGTTTGGATGAAAGAGAATGGAATTAATATAATTTTAGCTGTGAGATATACACATTTGAAATGCAGGAGGATCAAATTAATCACAAGAAAATCAACATTAATAACAGGAGGTACACACTCTCCAATCCCTAGTATGCATATAGTATTTTACATGCATTATTTTAGATATTTCTAGTAGTTTGAAAAAGTCAATATTATCACTCCCCTTTTACACAGGAAGAAACTGAGGTTGAAACAATTAACCTGTCCAGGATCACCAAGCAGACAAGTAGCAGAAATCTTTCTACTGTTTCACACTCCCTCCTTAATTATGGAGACCTTGCCAAAATACTAACTTGCATTTTCTTTGAAGCTTTTATCAGTGGAGACATTATTTTTATGAGCATATAATAGGGGCTAGATGCCTTAACAACTCTTCCTTCTCCATTCTCCTTTACCTCACCTGCTTACCATACAAGGAAAAAATATTTTCAAACTTGTCCTCATTGTTTCCTCCATTCACTTCCTATATGACTTTCCTGAAAGATACTAGTGATAAATGGTTCAGATCTAATGATATATTTATGAGCTTTTAAAGTGAAATGAAACATTATAGAGATATACTGCTATAAACATTTAAATCCATTAAACTGGTTAGAAAATATGTTCAAAACTGTGATCAAAGTTCCGACTAAATTTGCATCTCCATCCTTAAGCATCAGCATTTAGTTTTATAAATTCAAAAAAGAAAAGAGAGGCATTGTTCATCTTTAAACTTTTTCTCTTTTATTCATTTAGTTATGCTGCCTCAAGTTGTTGTTTTTGTTTTTAATCTTTTCTACAAAAGCCGAATGTTTCAGTTTCCCTAGATATTAAATAGGTATTTGTGGTTTTGCCTCAGAACCTTTTTACTGAGACCCACAGTGGACTAACTTAGCTTCTGAGCAATCACAAAAGAAAGACTGTGAAATGTGAAAATGAAGAGTAAAACTTCTCAGACATCCAGTCAAGGCAATAAACATATTCATCATATCCCCAAACTCACCAAATTGTATTCAATAAATACGTTCAGTTTTTTAAAAATATCATTTATACCTCAATAAAGCTGTTTTAAGAAAGTAAATTTTTTTCAAAACATAGAATATGTGTTCAGATAAGGAGAACATGAAAAATTCTGTCCTAAAGAACAGAAATAGAAGAAAACAAATTAAAAAGAGTAAGAGAGAAAATAAAGAAAAGCTACAAATAAGTCTATTATGTCCCTAAGAGAAAACAAATTAGTACTAAAACTTGAACATTAGCTAAAGATGTACTCACTAAAGCAACATACATTTTTAGGTTAAATTTTATTTATGTGTTAAAGATATAGTAATTGACAGCATGAGGACTTTCATTTCCAATATTATGGCAGACTAGTTTATTCAGACAAACCATCTTGCTAAAAAGGAATAAAAATGCTAAAAGCAAGTTGTTTCTCTCTGGAGAAATAAAACTTCATCCTAGGGCTCAAAGTAGTTTAATAAAATTTTTTCAAGAAAAACCTGAAGCTTAGAATAAAAAAATAAAAGGGTACCCAAGGAAAAAGCACCATGAGTGATAATCAGCTTTTAAAAACAGATAGCAAACATAGACCTACGAAGCCTTAAATATAATAAATATCAGACACACAAAATAGCTCTGCTTACTTTAATATTTCTAGTCTTCAAAACTTCTATAGAAAATAGACACTATATGCAGTGACCTATCTGATTTGGGGGGGGGGGGGAAGGAAAGAGAAATTGAATAAATTAAATATGGAGTAATGTAAAAGAAAAACTGAGTAAATGGGTTTACAAGCTGATTAAATACAGTTCATAATGCAACAAAGGACCTGAAAAATAGAGCAGTAAAATTATCCAGAATACAGCAGATAGTGACACAGACTGGAAATATTTAAAATAAGTTAGGCAACATGGTGAATAAGTAAGAAAGCCTAACCATAGTAAAAGAATATCAAGAATGTGTCAGATGCAACATTGAAGAGATAATGGGTAAGAATTTTCCAGAATTAAGGGACAGACAGAAGCCACAGATTCAAGAAGCCCAATGAATCCCAAGCTAGATAAATAGAAAAACATTTACATTTAAGGATGACAAAGTGAAACTGGACAATAAAAGAAAAATTCAAAGAGAAAATCCTATAACCTGTCTAAGGGAAAAAATATTCTTCAAGGAGTGATAGTAAGACTGATAGCTCACTTTTAAACAGCAACAATGGAAGCCAGGATACTGAGAAAAAAAGTTTCAACCTAGAAATCTATACTCCCAAAGATGTTTTCAGACCTATACAGAGCTTGCAATTATTAAAGGAAATTTGAAAGGCTGTCCTTCAGGCAGAAGGAAAGTGATCTCAGAAGGGACGCCTGTGATACCAGAACAAATGGAGCAAAAATAAATTGGTAAATTCAAGAATAAATCTTAATAAATGCCAATTGTATTAAACAGTGATAATTATATGTGCAGTTAAAAAACCAGATAGAATTACAATAATGATACTTTTTCAAAATCAACTGAGAGTATAGTAGTGGTGTTAACATTTTCTAAGATCCTTTTGTTACTAAGGAATAACTTGCTCAAAGTATTGTTAATCATTAGGTTTTGATAAATTAAGTGCATATGTAGTCACTATCATGTAGTTGTTAATTTCTGTAATACGTGAATGTATTTTATATTTTAAAAATTATGTTAAATGCTCTCTTCCCTCTCCTAAACACAAATATTACAAATAAGTGCTGGAGAATCCAAAATGTGTTGCTAAATCCCAGTAGTTACTCTTCTATAGTAATATTTGTTTAATTCTGAACGCTAAGTACATAGAAGTGTTTCCTTGTATGTATGCCATACATTTGCTCAAAATAAGATTTTATGCATAGAATAGAATAAGAACTACATTACAATAATGATTAAACATTTTAAAATATGGTCTATAATTGTAGTTTTTACTTTCTTACTATTGTTGGTGAGAAATTGAGTAAGCCTATATGCAATTGTAAACAAAGCCTTAGAAGTATATGAAAGCATAGGGCTTCCCTGGTGGTGCAGTGGTTGAGAGTCTGCCTGCCAATGCAGGGGACACGGGTTCGAGCCCTGGTCTGGGAAGATCCCACATGCCGCGGAGCAACTAGGCCCGTGAGCCACACCTACTGAGCCTGCGTGTCTGGAGCCTGTGCTCCGCAACAAGAGAGGCCGCGATAGTGAGAGGCCCACACACTGCGATGAAGAGTGTCCCCTGCTTGCCGCAACTAGAGAAAGCCCTCGCACAGAAACGAAGACCCAACACAGCCAAAAAAAAAATTAATTAATTAATTTAAAAAAAAGTATATGAAAGCATATACATTTTTCAGAATAATTGAAAAGAATATTCTTCTCTCTATAATACTTTAATAATAGCTTTTGAACATATAGTATGTATTTATTTCTATTCATTTTATCATAATGCTAAAATGAATTTGCTCATGGTGGCATATACCATTAGAAATTAATGTTGAAGTTGTTGTATCCTGTTAATAAAAATACAAATGGGAATTTTTAAAATTAAAACTGGTAATAATTTCTTCTGCCTTCTAATGTTTATGCATAATTAATTGTATTAATAGAAATAATTTTTCTACTGCTTCCTTTCACTTATATTCATTAGTGGAATAGAAAAAAAATGGGTAAGATCCTGAATAGATGACCATCCTTTAGGAGAAAATGTACATACTTATGAATTTTGGCTATTCTCAGGGAGGCTAAGAGCTCCACTGTGGGATTGAGTTCTTCCTTTGGAGTCCATCTGATCGGACCTAGAGGAAGAGAGAGAATACTCTGCATAGGAAAATCAACTGGTTCTCTCTCTGTCAATTTCTCTCTCTCTCTCTCTTTCTTTCTCTCCCTCTCTCCCTCCCTGTGTGTGTGTGTCTCTCTCTCTCCTGTCTCTCTCTTCTGTCTCTTCTCTCTCTCTCTCCCTTTTTCCCTCGCTCCCCCACCCCATCTCTCTCTCTTTCCCATCCTCCTTTCCTTTTCCCTTTAAAAGCTGAGATCTCAGTTGACAAAAATGTTAGAGAGATTTTTTTAGAAAAAAGGAAGGCTAAATTTATGCTTCACTTCATCTTTCCATATTGCTAATCTTCAGTGAAGTGTACTAAATACACAGACACTTATATACTTGATTTGTTTTTATCTGGGGGAAAAATCAAAGACTGTAGCTGTTTTCCATGGTATCTTTGTCTCAGGATGTAACAGTGAAAGCATCTATCATTTTAATTAATTCAAAGGAAGTAGGACAATTGAATGGAAGTAAAGAAAATATATGTCATCTCTAACCACTAAAAATCTTTGTGATATTTAAAAGAATAAGGAGCTCCCACAAAACTTCATTTATGTTTAGATCAGAAAACAGTAATCTTGAGCTATTATCTGTGATATATTATTTAAAAATCACTATGTTACAAATTCTTAACCAGATGTTATGTAAATTACTTATATATTTACTATTTTACTTTGTCATTTTATATTTCTAGGAGTATATGAAAATAATAAAATTAGAGGAAATATATTTTCTTTCACGTAATATCCTGCTTCCTATATCTGTTTATTGTATTTACCCATTTTGGGGGAGTGGGGGGTAAATTTTACATGAGTATTCCACATGCATACAGGAAAGTGCACACATTATAAGTTGATGAATTTTCACAAAGTGAATACATCCATGTAACCATAACCTGGGTCAGTAAATAGCACAGAAGTAGCATCCAGAATCCAGCAACCTGCTGCAGCCCACCCACTACCCCACAGTTTAGTTTAGCCTATTTTGGAACTTTACAAGAATGGTATCATACTGTATTTTTTATTTTTGAATGGCTTGTTTCAATATCATTTGGTTTGTCCAATTTTCCCATATGGTTGTCAGTGCCAATAAACTAATTTTTTGCATTGTATTATATTCCATTGAATGAATATATGATGATTTATTGATTCTATTGGCCAATCTAGGTTATTTCTAGCTTTTTCATACTGCAAATTATACTGTTATGAATATACATACATGTGTTCGGTGAATGTATGTACACATTTCTGTGTCATATGTAACCCAAAAGTGTGATTGCTGGGTCACAGGGCATATCTGTTCAGCCTGAGTATTTAAATTACCTTTAAACCACTGTCACATCAGTGGGATCAATGTAGTGCAGTGAGGTTGTTTATTTGAGATTTTTCTTGTTTCTAGAGGTAGGATGGTATTGCTATAACCTTCCCTCTTAAAACTGCTTTTGCTGCATCCCATAGGTTTTAGATCATCGTGTTTTCATTGTCATTTGTTTCCAGGTATTTTTTGATTTCCTCTTTGATTTTTTCAGTGATCTCTTTGTTATTTAGTAGCTTATCATTTAGGATCCATGTGTTCGTACACATAAAGCAATTAGAAAAACAAGAACAAAAAGACCCCCAAAGCTAGCAGAAGGAAAGAAATCATAAAGATCAGATCAGAAATAAATGAAAAAGAAATGAAGAAAACGATAGCAAAGATCAATAAAACTAAAAGCTTGTTCTTTGAGAAGATAAACAAAATTGATAAACCATTAGCCAGACTCATCAAGAAGAAAACGGAGAAGACTCAAATCAACAGACTTAGAAATGAAAACAGACCAGTAACAACTGACACAGCAGAAATATAAAGGATCATGAGAGATTACTACAAGCAACTATATGACAATAAAATGGACAACCTGGAAGAAATGGACAAATTCTTAGAAAACCAAAACCTTCTGATACTGAAGTAGGAAGAAATAAAAAATATAAACAAACTAACCACAAGCACTGAAATTGAAACTGTGATTAAAAGTCTTCTAACAAAAAAAAGTCAAGGCCCAGATGGCTTCACAGGCAAATTCTATCAAACATTTAGAGAAGAGCTAACACCTATCCTTCTCAAACTCTTCCAAAATATAGCAGAGGGAGGAACACTCCTAAACTCATTCTATGAGGCCACCATGACACTGATGCCAAAACGAGAGAAAGATGTCACACAAAAAGAAAACTACAGGCCAATATCACTGATGAACATAGATGCAAAAATCCTCAACAAAATACTAGCAAACAGAATCCAACAGCACATTAAAAGGATCATACACCATGATCAAGTGGGGTTTATCCCAGGAATGCAAGGATTCTTCAATATACGCAAATCAATCAATGTGATACACCATACTAACAAATTGAAAGATAAAAACCATATGATAATCTTAATAGTTGCAGAAAAAGCTTTTGACAAAATTCAACATCGAATTATGATAAAAACTCTCTAGAAAGTAGGCATAGAGGGACTTACCTCAACATAATAAAGGCCAGGTATGACAAACCCACAGCCAACATTGTTCTCAATGGTGAAAAACTGAAACCATTTCCACTAAGATCAGGAACAAGACAAGGTTGCCCACCCTCACCACTATTATTCAACCTAGTTTTGGAAGTTTTAGCCACAGCAATCAGAGAAGGAAAAGAAATCAAAGGAATCTAAATTTGAAAAGTAGAAGTAAAACTGTCACTGTTTGCAGATAACATGATACTTTACATAGAGAATCCTAAAGATGCTAACAGAAAACTACTAGGGCTACTCAATGAATCTGGTAAATTAGCAGGATACAAAATTAATGCACAGAAATCTCCTGCATTCTTATACACTAATGATGAAAAATCTGAAAGAGAAATTAAGGAAACACTCCCATTTACCATTGCAACAAAAAGAATAAAATACCTGGGAATAAACCTACCTAAGGAGACAATAGACCTGTATGGAGAAAACTATAAGACACTGATGAAAGAAATTAAAGATGATACAAACAGTTGGAGAGATATACCATGTTCTTGGATCAGAAGAATCAGCATTGTGAAAATGACTATACTACCCAAAGCAATCTACAGATTCAATGCAATCCCTATCAAAGTACCAATGGCATTTTTCACAGAACTAGAACAAAAAATTTCACAATTTGTATGGAAACACAAAAGACCCGAAATAGCCAAAGCAATCTTGAGAAAGAAAAATGGAGCTGAAGGAATCAGGCTTCCTGACTTCAGACTATTCTACAAAGCTACAGTAATCAAGACAGTATGGTACTGGCACAAAAACAAAAATATAGATCAATGGAACAGGATAGAAAGCCCAGAGATAAACCCACGCACATATGGTCACCTTATCTTTGATAAAGGAGGCAAGAGTATACAATGTCAAAAAGACAGCCTCTTCAATAAGTGGTGCTGGGAAAGCTGGACAGCTACATGTAAAAGAATGAAATTATAACACTCCCTAACACCATACAAAAAAATAAACTCAAAATGGATTAAGACCTAAATGTAAGGCCAGACACTATAAAACTCTTAGAGGAAAACATAGGCAGAACACTCTATGACATAAATCACAGCAAGATCCTTTTTGACCCACCTCCTAGAGAAATAGAATAAAAGCAAAAATAAACAAATGGGACCTAATGAAACTTAAAAGCTTTTGTACAGCCAAGGAAACCATAAACAAGACAAAAACACAACCCTCAGAATGAGAGAAAATATTTGTAAATGAAGCAACTGACAAAGGATTAGTCTCCAAAACTGACAAGCAGCTCATGCAGCTCAATATCAATAAAATAAACAACCCAATCCAAAAATGGATAGAAGACCTAAATAGATATTTCTCCAAAGAAGATATACAGATTGCCAACAAACACATGAAAGGATGCTCAACATCACTAATCATTAGAGAAATGCAAATCAAAACTACAATGATGTATCACCTCACACCAGTCAGAATGGCCATCATCAAAAAATCTACGAACAATAAATGCTGGAGAGGGTGTGGAGAAAAGGGAACCCTCTTGCACTGTTGGTGGGAAAGTAAATTGATGCAGCCACTATGGAGAACAGTATGGAGGTTTCTTAAAAAATTAAAAATTGAACTACCATATGACACAGCAATCCCACTACTGGACATATATCCTGAGAAAACCATAATTCAAAAAGAGACATGTACCACAATGTTCATTGCAGCACTATTTACAATAGCCAGGACAGGGAAGCAGCCTGGGTGTCCACTGACAGATGAATGGATAAAGATGTGGTACATATATACAATGGAATATTACTCAGCCATAAAAAGAGATGAAATTGAGTTATTTGTAGTGAGGTGGATGGACCTAGAATCTGTCATACAGAGTGAAGTAAGTCAGAAAGAGAAAAACAAATACTGTATGCTAACACATATATATGGAATCTAAAAAAAAAAAAAAAAAATGGTTCTGAAGAACCTAGGGGCAGGACAGGAATAAAGATGCAGACTTAGAGAATGGACTTTAGGACACAGGGATGGGGAAGGGTAAGCTGGGACAAGGTGAGAGGAGGCATGGACTTATATACACTACCAAAGATAAAATAGATAGCTAGTGGGAAGCAGCTGGATAGCATACGGAGATCAGCTCAGTGCTTTGTGACCACCTAGAGGGGTGGGATAGGGAAGGTGGGAGGAAGATGCAAGAGGGATATGGGGATATATGTATACGTATAGCTGATTCACTTTGTTATACAGCAGAAACTAACACAACAATGTAAAGCAATTATACTCCAATAAGGACGTTAAAAAAAAGAAAATAGTGAGGTGAGGCAGATTAACTATTTACTTTAAGGTCAGCTTGAATTTAGTCCTGTTCACACAACTTTTTTTACTACTAATATTAAGCATATTATTTAATTTCATTGACACTTAGCCTATATATCTGTAAAAAGCATGTATTACTATACCATACATTCTTATAAAAATATTAAATAAAGTAATATATGTTGAAAAGTATGTAATAAATTGAGTGTTTGATATTGATTTGTTTGACCTGGTGTTAGTACAGTTAAATTATATGTGAATGAGAACAATTGCTCGACACTGGCCTCAGTGCTAAGTATTTTGTTTTCCCTCAATCAGTCTCATTTTATCCATTTGGAGTAGAGGGGCTAGAACAACCACACGGAGCCTTCCAGAGGCTTTCAGTAAGCAAGGCATCTGGTTGGACAGCAGGTGAGCACCAGGGTTCAAATCTGCACACAAGAGCCTTAAGAAAGTGGATTAGAGACTGAGCCAAATCAAAGCAGGACGGCCTTAGAGCAATTGCAGCTTCCTAGATGGTTCTTATATTGTATTTGAAAACAGCCCTAGGCAGGAATATCATAATTTCAAGGACAAACTAAACATCATCTTACCTACAATCTGCTTCCGCCAGAGGAATTGCAAGGTGAGGGGGACAGACCATTTCTGCATAATGTACATACTTTCATTTAAGAACGTTTGAATGCAGACTTTCTATACACATATTACCTATATAATAAAAATGTATATGGCATGAGTATATGTCACTGTATGAATATAGCGTTTTAGAAATCTTGAACCCATGCTTCTAGTTCATATAAGCAAGGACTATGAGAGTCATTTGGCAATCTCTGCTCTAACCCATGTTGTCCCTTGCCACATGTTCCTTCTAATTTCATCGGTGCTCCGTAATTTTAGTGTGGACAGTTGACACAGTAACTAATACTCATTAAGAAAGAATTTATTAAGCGACAGGTATGTGTTCAGCATTGCTGTGTGCTATTGAAGGAGGTGCAATAAGCACAATTTTCATTTCCTTTTCCTCAAGGTGCTCAAATACAAACTACAGAGGCTCAGGAAATATTTTACAGGATAAACTGGAATCTGATTACATTATAAAAGCAGTGAAATCCCCTGCTTCATACTTCTTCCACTTGGCTGAAGTTATTAAACTGCAAAATTTAAACATGCGAGCATATAAAGTTTGAAAGAAAACCTAAGATTTGTCCTTTTTACCAGTCAGCCATATATAACTTTTAAAAATATTTTCGAGGATAATCTTTTCAAAAAGAGTTGTATAGAGTCTTAGTTTTAATGAATTTTTCTACTGATTTCTAATAAGTACAGATGAATAAATTCTTTACAGCAAAAGGGATAAGCATGTTAAGATTAACAAAGGCAGTTGTTCATCAGGACTAAGATTCTTAAACAGGTTTTGCTCTTCTGTTAATCACTGTTCAGCTCGAGAGAGCAAACTATCAGAAGCAAAACAGTTCTGTTTGTAAATAAGTCTGGTAAATAGAAGTTAATCATAAACAATGTGGCTTTTTTCATAGTAAGAAATAAAATTCATTATTTTAATCATAGGCTGAGTGTTATATGTGATCATGATGTTCTAATATTATTTTCTTAGATTAATGGTTTATAATTTTAAACTACAAAATTTAATCCAATGTCCTGTTTCCCTAAGTGATTAATTTGAAAATATGCTTTCATAAAAATAACATTAATGTGGTCTTAGCTCCAGTTAAAAATGTTATATATATTACATATCAGATATTGTGCACGGCCCTGTCATCAAGGAATTTGGAATTTTAATAGGAAAGACAGACACATGCAATAATTAAAGTATTTTCCAGTTGCAGGAGTACTGGAGAAGTGAGAGTGATATATTATTGTTGTGTGAGAACTGAAGAGGTTACAGAACAATTATCAGTGAAGGCAGAACAGGAAGGATAATTACTGACTGGATTTTGAAATGTAACAAGGGTTTACTAGACCTTTGTAGGTTGGTGGTGGTATGTTAAACGCATATGGCACCATATACACAAAGACGCAGATGGATTATGTAGCATGGCATGTGTATGAGGCACTAAAATTGTAGGTGTTTTTTGGAACATTAAGAGTAAATGGAGACATAAATGAGTAGAACATAAAATAGGTGAAGTAAATAGGAACTAAATCATAAAAGGCCTTGTATATTTTTACTTATACTCTGGAAGTTAGTCTTAATTTGCTAAACTAATGGTTTTCATATTTCTAAGTGCATAAAACCTCCTTGCACTTATTTTAAAAATGAAAATTCCTAAGAACTCTGCTACCATCAACTCTTCTCCCATCTGATTCGTTTTGGTAGATGGAAGACTCACAGAATTTGCATTTTTAAGGTTTGCACTGGGAGAAAAACTGTTTTAGGCATTAAAAAACATTGAAAGTTGGAAAGTAGAAGACTGATATTGTCATATTTCTAGTTTTTAGAAGTAATTTGAGAGCAGTTAGCCCAGGCTGACTGGTGAGGAACTACTGGACAAGTACCAGTGAGCAATGATGGAGTTTTGAAATGTAATAGTGATTTATGACAAAGGTAGCAATGTAGTGCATTAAGAAATGATGGTCTACTTAATAAATGCTTATCAATAAGCAAAGTAGAGCTCTTATTTTTTGTCTTTTCCACACACAGAATTTCTATCTTACATCAAACACAAAAATCCCAGTGGTATTGAAAACCTAAATTTGATAGGTAGAACAATAAAACTTCTGGAGGAGAAAAACTTTATGACTTTGATTTAAGCATCAATTTTAAAAATTGTGTATAAAAAGCTTTAAAAGAAAAAAATGATAAAATGGACTATGTTAATGTTAGTATTTCATATTCTTTCAAGACCTGATTAAGATAGTGACAGGGCAACCCACAGAGTGTGAGAAACTATACTTAATATATATACCCAGAATATATAAATAATTCTTTAAAATAATAAGAAAGAAAACTTTGAAATATGAGTTAAAGACTAACTTTTGAAAAGTGGATATCCAAATGGCCAACTAACATATGAAAAGCTGCTCACAACTAAGACAACAGGAAAATGCAAATGAAAACCACAATGTGATACCACTCCACACCCAGTAGAATAGCTAAAATTAAAACTGATTAAAAAAATTAAATGTGGACAAGGATTTTGAATAATCAGAACTCATATACTACTTGTAGGAATGCAAATTGTTATATCTACTGTGGAAAATTATTTGGTTCCATCTCCTAATCTGAATAAATGAATACCCTATTAATTCTATCCCTGTTTATATACCCAATGAAAATATATACACAGGTTCAACAATAAACTCTATGATATTCACAGAAGCACTTTCATAAGAGCCACAAACTGGATACAATCCAAATTCTCATCCATAGTTGACTTAATAAATTGTGGGACATTCAAAGAATGGATACTACAGGTTCCAATTGTCACGTGCTGCCTACAAAAGCATTCCAAATTTAGCAGATTAAAATAACAAACATGATCACAAGTACTATGAATCAAGAATTGGAATTGGTTACAGTGGGGATGGATTTTCTCTGTTCTATGATGTGTAGGTCCTCAGCTAGAAAGATTCCAGTAACTGGGAATGACTTCAATGTCTGGGAATCAAAAGTTTCTGAAGTCTTCTTCACTCACATGTTTAATGTCTAATTGACATTACTAAGACTATCCTCAACTAGAACCTCTGAATGTGGCTTGTGCTCCTCTGAGCATTTCTGCTTCATTCTAAGAAGGTAGAGTCCCTAGAGGGAGTATTCAAAGAGGTAGTGTTTCAGGAAACCAATGTAAAAGCTAAAAAGTTTCTTCTGCCTTAGCCTTAGAAGTCACGAGTCACACACTATCTCTTAAGCCACAAAGTATTGATTACAAGCAAGTGATTAAGGTCACCATGATTCAAGGGGAGAGGAATTAGAATCCATCCTTTGGAACTGGTTAGCCCATTTTACAGAAGACTATGTGGTCTGGGATATACTGCTCTGGCCATCTTTGGAAATGCAATCTATCACAAATGCACTGATGTAATTGACAATTCTACCCATCAGTATAGATGAATCTTTCAAATGTTATGTTGAGCTAATGAAGCCAGACACAAAAGAGTACATATTAAGTAAATCCATTTATATGCAAAATATTAAACCAATTTATACTTCTATATGTCAGGATGGTTGTTACCAAATGGGATAGTGATTGAAAGAGCAACAAAATGGTTTCTGAGCTATCACTTATTTTATATTTCTTTTGAGTAGTACGAGTTACAAGGTTGTGTTTATCAAGTGAAAATTCCTCAATTGTTTGCTTATGGTGTAAGAATTTTTCCTTGTGCATGTATTATACATCAATAAAAACTAAAAAGAAAAACCCTTTCAATTTATTTACATTTAGTATATATGGTCTATGTCAATATTTTAAGATCATTTAAATTTTTTTTCTCACTTTTTTCTTCATTCATTTCTTCTGTAGTTTCATTCATTATACATCTCTACAAAACTTTTACAAACGAGCATCCTACCTTGTTAGAAATAATACTTGGATTTTCCAAGATGGCAGAGGAGTAGGAGTAGGTGGAGTTCATCTCTCCCCACAAACACATCAAGAATCCATCTACAAATGGAACAATTCTCACAGAACACCTACTGAACACTAGCAGAGGACCTCAGACACCTAAAAGGACAAAAAAATCCCCATGTAACTGGGTAGGATGAAAGAAAGAAGAAGGGAAAAGGAAGAGGAGAGGAAACAGGATGGGACCTGAGCCCATGGCAGGGAGCTGGGAGGGGGGAACTGGGAGGAAGCCCCTCACTGGCAGGGAGATCAGCTAGGACAGAAGGGGAGCTTTGGGGGCTCAGAGGAGAGTGCAGCAACCAGTCTGTGGCAAACAGGACAGACTGAGACCTACACAGATGGTCTGTGCCACAGCCCTGGTGCCCCAACCCAAGATGGGTGTCTGTGGGTGCGCACAGGGGCTGGGTGCTAGAACGTGGGGTTTGGAGAGCAGACCTGGGGAGGGGACTGCTGTTGGCTGTGAGGAGACAGCCTGTGGGGACAGGATTGAGGAGCTCCACAACCAGAAATGCTCGTGGAGGAAGCCCAGACCGCCACAGAAGCAAAGCACCATTGCTGAGTGACAAGCAAAGGCAGGGCTGTCATTGAAGCCTCTCTCCTCACATACCGAGCCTTGCCTCCACAGGCACTAGGGAGGGTTCCCACCAGCTCACACACCCCTGCCATCGCCTCCTCCACAGCCCCCCTGACCTGGGCAACCTGCCAGTCCTGATTGCTGCCTGATGGGCTTGCACAGTCCAATTGATACCCCAGCATCTCCCATCTGGGTGGCCTGCTCACCTCAATCACCACCTTGGCCCCTTCCTGCCTGGCAGGCTCGTGTGCTCCTGCAACCTCTGGAGCAGACTCCAGTGGGAGGAACACATGCAGAGGTGAGGCAGAAAACCCAGCTGAGCCCCAGGGGCTGTGTGACTAAGGAATAAGAGTTGAAACCTCCTTGTGGGTACATGAACAGTGGAGTTACACCTCCGCTGATGGCTTCCTATATTCAGCACCTGCGAAACATCTGGAAGGACAACAAGTGCTCCTGCAGCTGGGACAGGTCTGGCTTTAGCAGCTGTTGGCTTTGTGGGCACATAAACTTGGGAGTTGGGTCAGGTCAGAGTCTGAGCTGCCTCCATAGCTCCCAGAGTGGGTCCAGGTGCATGACTACTGCAGTCCCGGGACCTGACCTCAGTGGATCTGTGCTGGTGGCCTGGTGAAACCAACGCCTGAGAGTCACCAGGGCCAATTGCTGGCATACCCACAGTTAAGGTGGGACTGAGAGCAGTGCCAACAATAGTGTACTTTGTGAGCCCACACAATGTGTGACATGGGACACAACAGAGCACATTCACAGGTGAATGGCTCCAGAGGAGGAATACTCAGTAGCTTCTCTCCCAGTGGGAGTGCTCCAATCCACCTACCTTGCACCACAGATCACAAACACAGCTAAGAAACAGATCTGGGGGTCTCTACTCCAACAACTAGGGAGCAGACCCCACCCCTGACAGGGCGGTGACAACCACAGAGCAAAGGGGAGGCCCTCCTCAATCTCCAAGGCAGGCTCTGGTCACCACAACACCAGTCAAACTCCCTATCAAGGGGATAATGGCACAAGCCTCTGGACCAAACTCACCTACACGGGTGCAGACACAAGAAGTAAGAGGAACTACAATCCTGCTGCCTGCGGGAAGGAGACCACAAACACAGTAAGTTAAACAAAATGAGACAATGAAGAAACATGTTGCAGATGAAGGAGCAAGATACAAACATACAAGAACAACTAAATGACAAGGAGATAGGCAATCTATCTGAAGAAGAATTCAGAGTAATGGTAGTAAAGATGATCCAAATCTCAGAAAAAGAATGGAGACATGGATCGAGAAGAAACAAGAAATGTTTAACAACAACATAGAAGAATTAAGAACAAACAAACAGAGATGAAAAATACACTAGAAGAAATCAATAGGAGAATAACTGAGGCAGAAGAATGGATAAGTGAGCTGGAAGACAGAATGGTGGAAATCACTTCTGCAGAACAGAATAAAGAAAAAAGAATGAAAAGAAATGAGGACAGTCTCAGAGAACTCTGGCACAACATTAAACACACCAATATTCGAATTATAGGGGTTCCAGAAGAAGACGAAAAAGAGAAAGGGCCTGAGAAAATATTTGAAGAGATTATAGTTGGAAACATCCCGAATATGGAAAAGAAATAGTCACCCAAGTCCAGGAAGCAGAGAGTCCCATACAGGATAAACCCAAGGAGTAACATGCTGAGACACATATTAATCAAACTAACAAAAATTAAATACAAAGAAATAATATTAAAAGCAACAAGAGCAAAGCAACAAACAGCATACAAGGGAATCGCCATAAGGTTATCAGCTGATTTTTCAGCAGAAACTCTGCAGGCCAGAAGGGAGTGACATGATATATTTAAAGTGATGAAAGGGAAGAACCTACAACCAAGAATACTCTAGCCAGCAAGGGTCTCATTCAGATTTGATGGAAAAATCAAAAGCTTTATAGACAAGCAAATGCTAAGAGACTTCAGCACCACCAAATCCACTTTACAACAAATATGCTAAAGGAAATTTACTAGGCAGGAGGAAAAAAAAAAAAAAAAAAAGAGGTCAAAACTAGAAACAAGAAAATAACAAATGGGAAAGTGCACTGAAGACAAACATAGAGTAAAAGTGGGAAATCATCCAAACACAAATATGATATCAAAACCAAAAACTGTGAGGAAATTACAAATGTAGAAAATGGGAATTGCATTTGAAATTAAGAGACCAGCAACTAAAACAAGCTTGTATATGTATAGACTGTTTTATCTAAACCCCATGGGAAATGCAAACCAAACAACTACAATAGATAAACACACACAAAAGAAAAAGCAACCCAAACACAACACTAAAGATGGTCACCAAACTACAAGAGAACAAAAAAAGGAAGGGAAGAAAAAAACCTACAAAAACAAATCCAAAACAATTAAGGAAATGGCAACAGGAACATACATATCGATAATTACCTTAAATGTATATGGATTAAATACTCCAACCAAAATACAAAGAATGGCTGAACGGATACAAAATCAAGACCTGTATATATGCTGTCTACAAGAGGCCCAATTCAGACCTAGGGACACATAAAGACTGAAAGTGAGGGGATGGAAAAAGGTATTCCATGCAAATGGAAATCAAAAGAAAGCTGGAGTAGCAATACTCATATCTAACAAGATAGACTTGAAAATAAAGACTATTACAAGAGACAAGGAAGGACACTACATAATGATCAAGGGATCAATACAAGAAGAAGACATAATGATTGTAAATATAGATGAACCCAAAGTAGTTGCACCTCAATACATAAGGCAAATCTTAACAGCCATAAAAGGGGAAATCAACAACAGCATAGTAATAGTGGGGAACTTTAACACCCCACTTACACCAACGGACAGATCATCCAGACAGAAAATTAATAAGGAAACACAAGCCTTAAATGACACATTAGACAAGATGGACTTAATTGATATTTATACAGCATTCCATCCAAAAGCAGCAGAATGCACTTTCTTCTCAAGTGCACATGGAACACATCTTGGGTCACAAATCGAGCCTCAGTAAATTTAAGAAAATTGAAATCATATCACACATGTTCTCCAACTACAATGCTATACAGGGAAAAAACACTGTAAAAACCCACAAACACATGGAGGCTACACAATACGTTACTAAATGGATCATTGAAAAAATCAAAGAAGAAAGCAAAAAATACCTAGAGACAAATGACAACAAAAACACGATGATCCAAAACCCATGGGATGCAGCAAAAGCAGTTCTAAGAGGGAAGTTTATAGCAATACACTCCTACCTCAAGAAACAAGAAAAATCTCAAATAAACAACCTAACATTATACCTAAAGCAACTAGAGAAAGAAGAACAAACAAAACCCAAAGTTAGTAGAAGGAAAGAAATCATAAAGATCAGAGTAGAAATAAATGAAATAGAGATGAAGAAAACAATAGCAAAGATCAATGAAACTAAAAGCTGGTTCTCTGAGAAGATAAACAAAATTGATAAATCTTTAGCAAGACTCATCAAGAAAAAAGGGAGAGGACTCAAATCAAAGTTAGAAATGAAAAGGAGAAGTTACAATGGACACCACAGAAATACAAAGGATCATAAGTGAACACTACAAGAAACTATACACCAATAAAATGCACAAGCTAGAAGAAATGGACAAATTCTTAGAAAGGTGCAACCTTCCAAGACTGAACCAGGAAGAAATAGAAAATATGAACAGACCAATCACAAGTATTGAAATTGAAACTGTGATTAAAAATCTTCCAACAAACAAAAGTCCAGGACCAGATGGGCTAAATGTTTGGTCTCTAAAACATTTAGAGGAGAGTTAACCCCTATCCATCTGAAACTCTTCCAAAAAATTGCAGAGGAAGAAACACTCCCAAGCTCATTCTACAAGGCCACCATCACCCTGATGCCAAAACCAAAGATGTCACAAAAAAAGAAAACTACAGGCCAATATCACTGATGAACATACATGCAAAAATCCTCAACAAAATACTAGCAAACAAAATCCAACATCACATTAAAAGGATCATACACGATGATCAAGTGGGATTTATCCCAGGGATGTAAGGATTCTTCAATATACACAAATCAATCAATGTGATACACCACATTAACAAATTGAAGAATAAAAACCATATGATAATCTCAATGGATGCAGAAAAAGCTTTTGACAAATTTCAATACCCATTTATCATAAACACTCTCCAGAAAGTGGGCATAGAGGGACCCTACCTCAACATAATAAAGACCATATATGACAAACCCACAGCCAACATCATTCTCAATGGTGAAAAACTGAAACCATTTCCTCTAAGATGAGGAACAAGACAAGGATGTCCACTCTCACCACTATCATTCAACATAGTTTTGGAAGTCCTAGACACAGCAATCAGAGAAGGAGAGGAAATAAAAGGAATCCAAACTGGAAAAGAAAAAGTAAAACTGTCACTGCTTGCAGATGACATGATATTATACACAGAAAATTCCCAAGATGCTACCAGAAAACTACTAGAGTTCATCAATGAATTTGGTAAAGTTGCAACATACAAAAGTAATGCACAGAAATCTCTTGCATTCCTATACACTGACAACAAAAGATCAGAAAGAGAAATCAAGGAAACAATCCCATTTACCACTGTATCAAAAAGAATAAAATACCTAGTAATAAACCTACCTAAGGAGGCAAAAGACCTGTACTCAGAAAAATATAAGATACTGATGAAAGAAATAAAAGATCACACAAAAGATGGAGACATATACCATGTTCTTGGATTGGAAAAACCAACATGGTGAAAATGACTATATTATCCAAAGCAATCTTCAGATTAATGCAATCCCTATCGAACTACCAATGGCATTTTTCACAGAATTAGCACAAAAAATTTTACAGTTTGTATGGAAATACAAAAGACCATGAATAACAATAGCAATCTTGAGAAAGAAAAACGGAGCTGGAAAAATCTGGTTCCCTGACATCAGACTATATTACAAAGCTACAGTAACCAAGACAGTATGGTACTGGCACAAAAACAGAAATATAGATCAATGGAACAGGACAGGAAGTCCAGAGCACCTTTGGTCATCTAATCTGTTACAAAGGAGGCAAGAATACATAATGGAGAAAAGAGAGCCTCTTCAATAAGTGGTGCTGGGAAACTGGACAGCCACATATAAACTAATAAAATTAGAACACTCCCTAACACCATACACAAAAATAAACTCAAATTGATTAAAGACCTAAATGTAAGACCGGATACTGTAAAACTCCTAGAGGAAAACATAGGCAGATACTCTTTACATAAATCACGGCAATATCTTTTTTAATTTACCTCCTGGAGTAATGGAAATAAAAACAAAAATAAACAAATGTGACTTCATGAGACTTAAAAGCTTTTGCACAGCAAAGGAAACTATAAACCAGATGAAAAGACAACCTTCAGAATGGGAGAAAATATTTGCAAACAAAGCAACTGACAAGGGATTAATCTCCAAAATATACATACAGCTCATGCAGCTCAAATTGAAAAAACAAACAACCCAATCTAAACACGGGTGAAAGATCTAAATAGACATTTCTCCAAGAAGACATGCAGATGGCTAAAAAGTACATGAAAAGATGCTCAACATCACTAATTATTAGAGAAATGCAAATCAAAACTACAATGAGGTATCACCTCACACCAGTTAGAAAGGGCATCATCAGAAAATCTACAAACAACAAATGCTGGAGAGGGTGTGGAGAAAAGGGAACCCTCTTGCACTGTTGGTGGGAATGTAAATTGATACAGCCACTGTGGAGAACAATATGGAGGTTCCTTAAAAAACTAAAAATAGAATTACCATATGACCCAGCAATCCCACTACTGGGCATATACCCAGAGAAAACCGTAATTCAAAAAGACACATGCACCCGAATGTTCATTGCAGCGCTATTTACAATAGCCAGGACATGGAAGCAACCTAAATGCCCATCAACAGACGAATGGATAAAGAAGATATGGTACATATATACAATGGAATATTACTCAGCCATAAAAAGGAACGAAATTGAGTCATTTGTTGAGACGTGGATGGATCTAGAGACTGTCATACAGAGTGAAGTAAGTCAGAAAGAGAAAAACAAATATCGTATATTAACGCATGTATGTGGAACCTAGAAAAATGGTACAGATGAGCTGGTTTGCAGGGCAGAAGTTGAGACACAGATGTAGGGAACAGACATATGGACACCAAGGGGGGAAAACTGCGGTGGGGTGAGGATGGTGGTGTGCTGAATTGGGCGATTGGGATTGACATGTATACACTGATGTGTATAAAATGGATGTCTAATAAGAACCTGCAGTATAAACAAACAAACAAAACAACTAAAATTAAACTTTCATTGGGTTATTTGTATGGAAATATGTTAATATAAATGTTTCAGACATTACATGAAATTTCTAAAAATCTTATATGTTCTGGTATAATGTTATAAGTCATAAACCTAGTTATTACTTTAAAATGTATATCTCAGAAATAACTAATTTTCTTGTCAACTGCATTATTAAGAACTTTCATCAAATCTTTAACCGTGGTCATTTTTAAGTCTTTTGTCATTTACAGACAGTTCTGGGTGTACTCTGATGCTTTTGCAAATATGTTCCTATAAAAGGGTTTCATCTTCAAGAAATTCATGGAAAAGACTCTGACAAGTACAGGTTTCTGGTAACTGACTGTACTGCTGAACTGAATGAATAAGCATTTTCAGAACTCTAATGAAAAACTGATGAACTCATAAAAGTGCTAACAAAAGATCAAGATGAAAAAAAAAATTAATTACATGGGACTGAGTGAACTGATGAGGATGAGTATAATTTTTGTGACTTTCTGTTTGAATTAAAAAAAAAAATCCCACAAGGACTCAGAGGCAAAGAATATACAAATCAATTTTCACTGCAAAGTAAAGGAGCTGTTACAGTGGAGGATTACTGGACTGAATGTCAATATTATGACATAGTATGAGTGTGTTTCATGTTTGGTAATTGCAATCATTGTTGCTTTTGTTGTGGTCATCCATGTACAATGCTTGGTGTCAGTCTATTTATCTCTTGTAAAAATAAAATACAGCGTGTGTGTGTGAAAAAAAACTTATGGTTAAAATAGTTTCATTACAGAGGTAATAGTCTAAACAAGAAAAATCTTATTTCCAATACTTTTATTCAAAATCATCAAATGAAATAATAATTCCCTGGAATAAATCAGGTGGTTTCTACTTTCCTTACTACCACACTGGTTTGATACTTAGTGACCTGAAAGTTAGTGCTCCTGAACAGCTGGTGTATTTACATGCCTGTCCTTCCCAATTATTTAGGATGAACAAAAAATCCCAAACTGTATATCATGCAAATCTACATTATTTAGGAATGTGAGGGAGAAAAGCGATTTGCAACATGTAGCATATTACAAACATAAATATGTAACTTAGTTCACAGAATGATTTTTAATAACAATGTAATTTATGGTAAAGTTTCCTTAGCAGAAATAAAAGAAAAAAAATTACGGTTGTTTTCTGAATGTAGGATACTTTATATAATCCCAATTAACTGATGTATGTTCTCAAAAGTTAGCATAGCTATAAATACCATAAAACTGCAGAATTAGCACGTTACCATCTACAAATTAAAAAAAAAAAAAAGCAGTAAAATTTAACAAAGCTGAACTAGGTCAGCACTTGTAAAAATCCCAAGTCAAAATTTATCTTCTAGTTTCACATCTATTATTTATGGTTGGTGCTAAACCTATGAAATATGGTATCAGAAATAGAAATACCACAGGGCATTTTACTACTGCCAGCAGGCATTACTTCATCACGTAATAGAATCACGGATAAAGCTGTTGAGGCCTAGGAAGAAAAGAATCCATTAAGCAAGCTGAGGAGATTCCAATGGAAATGCAAACCAATTAATCCTAATAAAATCCATGCAAAAGTAATGCAATACAAAGTGATATACACTCTCATGTGACAAAAAGGAAAGTGATTTATAGTCTGTAGTTTAATAAAATTCCTTAGGCATCCAAATACAGGCGAAAGAAAAAAAGTGATAAAAATACCTAAAGAACAATAAGGGAAATATGAAATTTTATGCTGGCTTTATATCTAAATATTGTTTTATTATTTTAACTAAATAAAATGTGTCGCTGTGTGTGTGTGTGTGTGCATGCTCGTGTGTGGGTGTTAATGTATGTTACTGCTATTATACTCTTGATGCAGAAAAAAAGTTGTAATTATTTTTTCCCAGCCCCATCTGGGCCAAATAAAATATACATATTTTCACAATATGGCATAATTTTGCTAAAACTGTTACTGAAAAATCAGTAATCTAATGATTACTGAGCACACAAAGTGCAAGACAGATGTTAAATTCTTTAGTAAATAAAGTATACCACTGAAAACGCCCTCAAAGCCTTGGTAGTATAGTTGGCAAGATAAAATGTGCAAGTATTTAAGCATAAATTTGACTTATTTCTAGACAATGAAGTATAGACTGTAAATATTTTTTCTATCTTCTTCAAAGGAACCTGAGTTAAATAGGGCTTTTGATAATCTGGACTGTACATAAATTTATGTATACTGAAGAAAAAGAAGAATTAGAGAGATCATTTAGAAAATGTTCAAATTATGTACATGTGAGGGAAAGGGCCATGAAATATTTGGTGAGAGTGTCTGGAATAAATAGGAACTAATTTAACTAAAAGAAGAATCAATTGAATTGGTTATCAAACATCTTTGAGTGTAAAAACTATAATGGAGGATAACTATTTCTTTAATTTCTGAGAAGATATTATTAATAAAAATAAGATTTTAATTAAAATGATTAAGTCAACAAAACAAGTAATTTCCCTCAATTCTCTAAATTAAAGCTAATATTAAAAATTTAACACAATTTAATCAACTAATCAATCTGAGAAATTCTTCTTTTGTAAATATATTTGATTAAAATTATGTTCAGCATTAAACATACATTAAAATGTCCAAAAGCATTTGAAAGGTTAAGAATGGGTATCACAACAAAGGCTATGGCTAGAGATTTCAATTTGCAAAATATATATAAAATAATAATCGAGGAATGGATGTAGGTAAAGTCATGGGACAGGTTAAAGTTGCCCAAGGGGAAAAATAAAGGCTTCAGATAGATCCAGGTCTGCAAGTAGATTGGAGTTCATCAATGACTTCTCATATAGTAGCTTCAGTGGCCCAGAGAAGATGCAAAGGAGATTGCAGAAAGACAGATATAAATTGAGGACCTAGCACATTGCTTAAATCAATATTTTAAAGGCTCTTCAGGAAGAGGAGAAAGATGGAATTTGGGAATGAGTTTTGATGGTTTGTTCAGTTTTCAGTAATGTCTGAGCATAAATATAATTATTATGTTTCTTTATAAGTAAGTTCAGTTGACAACTGAACAACGCAGAGGGTTAATCCTTGTATGACTTATAGTTGGCCCTCCATATCTGGGGTTCCTCCATATCTGCAGATTCAGCCAACCGCAGACCATATATAATCTGGTCTGCAGATTATATATGGTCTATAATATAATACTCTAGTATTTACTATTGAAAAATTTCTGTATATAGGTTGACCATTGCAGTTCAAATCCATGTTGTTCAAGGATCAACCATAAACTTATTAAATAGACTTTTTCAAAGTCATGGTCACTAGTAGGAATTAGACCACATATCCTTGATAACAGCAGTATTTTTGCTAGAAATTATTTTACAAACTACTTCCCTTACATTCTATATTTGATTTCCCCCATAGAATATAACTCCAAGAGGCAGAGGTCTTATCTGTTCACTTCATCATAATGTCCCCAGTGATGAGCACATGTAGGCACAAAATAGAATTTTTTGTATAAGTGAATTATAAACCTTATGATATGTTCACAATAACAGTGTTTCTAACTTCTGATGTTATTTCTAAATAATTTTTAATGAAGCATATTGTAAGAAAGAAAAATAATTTTACAATCCCAGTAACTATTAAAATCATTTGTATATTCCTTTCAAGGCTTTTATATTATCCTATATATAAAATTCAGTATAATTTTTATTTCTGTGAATCAGTGAGATTATACTAGGCTATGATGAGGTAACAGACAACTGAAAAGTGCCAGCAGATAAACATGGTCAAGTTTATATATCACGGATTCTCTATGTCCACTGTGGGTATGGGCATGAGTGTGTGTGTGTACACATCCATTTGTCAGGATGGTTCTCATTGTAGTCACTGAGGCTGACTGAGGCTTCCCATCAATATGTAGGTTCTCCAAGATCATGTAGCAGAGGAGAGAGGATGTAGGAAGCCACATGCTGGCTCCTAAACCTCCCACCTGTAACTGACAAAACTTAATGTCTGCTAAGTCACTATGGTTTGCATTTCACTTGCCAACCAAATTTGCGGCCGTGATTACCTTCAGTAAAAAAAGGTGAGAAAGTGCAAACCTACCATTTGTCTGGAAAGTAAAGATCTGGGATTATTTAGTAAACAGTAATACTGACTATGTAGCACATTCAGTTCACTGCTTGTGGAATTTGCCCTAATCATCGAAAGTAGTAAAGACAATTGTGTTTGTGTTACACAAAAATATTTGAAAAGTGCAAAGGTGACAATTCAGGCATCAAGTCAATCCTAAATTATAATTTATAAAAACATTATGAATCAATTTGAATCACTAATTATAGATTGACAGAACAAAAAGAATTATATATCAAAAAGGTATAACATTCAAGTTTAATGAAGTATGTGCCATAATAGTGATGGAGGTTTAACATTAAGATATGGTTGAGAATTAACCATATCTTATTATAACCATAATTATAAATATGGTAATGGCAATGATGCTGGAGATATACCGTTTGTAATACATTAAAATACTTACATTTTTCTAAATACACAAAAAACCATGTTGCTGCTGGCAGTTGGGATCGTAGGGTTTCATTTCAGTAGGTACATGATTGTAGTGACACGAGATCTATATGTGTGAGTACATGAAATAAAAACTAAAGTACTTGCTTACTTTAATTTTAATTGTAGCGCTTTCTTTGATGCTTTAGTGTTGTCATAAAAACATATCACGAGAAAAATGTTTTACACTAAGTTTTAGAAAGAATACTAGTCTGCTCAGATGGTTTTAAGGGAAAGGTAGCTATTAATACAAATGGGTAAACACACAAGACTATCATCTTAGATCAAATTGAAATTAAATATTACCATTATCTTCTTCAGCTCTCTCCTCCTATGTTCACGTTTTATGCTATCTTTACAAAATTTAAAGCAAAGAGTTTCAGTGACTTTCCTGGAAATCATGATGGATTACTTAAATAGGAAAATTTTTATAAAGTAAAATCATTCAAAAAAGGAATCATGTTGAAATATATCTAGATGTCTTTGTAGTTTTACGATTTTAGGTAACAATCATGGTAACTTAAAATATTATATATTTCCTAATCTGACTGATTTAAAATAGTATTTCCCTGCATTGTATTGAGTTAGACATATAATTCATTTAGCATATCTGTTTCTTTTTTCTTATTTTACTTTCATAGATTTAGCAGATAAATTTTTCAAATTCCAATTTTGAGTGAATATTTTATTAGAGATGTCTTTCATCACTAGTAATTTTTAAAGAAATTGGAATCTAACTCAATTGTCCTACTATTATTTATAAAATTCTTTAAATTATCTGAACTTCTATTATTCTTACTTATTGGAAACAATTCAAAATTTTCAAATGATTAGAAAATCTTTAAGGAAAATGACTAATTTACATAGTGTAAAGAAAAATGATATTTAGTGGTTAAACAATATTTCTGGCATGACAGATTTCTTAAAGTATTCAAAAAGAACCAATTATAGAATTTTTATTTTATTATTACTGATCAGTTTATGCCAATATAATTTTTGCAAGACATCCTAAATAAGTTAATACAGAGATGACAATCATGTTCTTCACTGTAATGTACTTATTTACAATTCTCCAATATTATGAGAGAGAATTACAAAAGTTTCTTCATCTTATTACACCTACCCAATACAATAATCTTTCTCTCTGATTTGGTGTAGAAAAATGAAAGTGGAGTCTAGATTTCACATCTCAAGAAGGAGCACGCTGGATTGAAGAAACATTTTTAGTTAATATTGTTCCTTGCCTTATGCTAGTCTGTTATTATAGTAGTTATCCTTATGCATCTGAAAGATTTGCTTTCAAGATGTATTTATACACTTTATTTTGTGAACACCAAAACATGGATAGATTCCTTGACCTGCAAAGGAATCAAGTTTGCTGACGTTGTACTATCCTGAAAACATATATTATGAGCAAATTTGATTGTTCCTGAAAAGCTCCTACTTCCCTCTTTATATGCTGTTTTATAAAAATTGTTATTTTATACTTATTCATAAATTACATTGAAATCAGAAGGCATTATTTAGAGTCTTAGCTATAAGTTATAGCTATACTTTTTCATTTATGTATTAGAATATTTTAATAATAAATTCCCAGTGATGTTAGGATGATTACATCAGATGAAAAATCTTTGAAAGCTATAAAGAGGCAGGCATATGTTGAATCATATGATCATTCACAATTAATAATTGTCTGAAATTTATGATTCATAGTAACAGTTTCTACCAGACCTGGGAAAAACAGAATAGTTTGTGTTTAGATGGTTATCAGGAAATAATTAATTATTGATTCATATGGGTAAACATAAAAAATCAATTATCAACTCAGATCAAAAGTAAAAATATTATTATCTTCAAAATTCTTCTCTCTTTTGATCTTTTATACTATCTCTCTAAATTTTAAACTGATTTGTTGGATAGTTTCAAGTGGCTAATTTTTCTGTTTGCTTATCTGTATTTTTCCCTGAATTATTTCTCAAATTATTTTCACAATGACTTTAAAGAAATATAAATAATGGGTCTATGTTAGATTTTGTTCATTCTTCTCCAACATTGTAATTGGCAAGTTGTCAGAAAGAATATTAGTCTCATCATTTATATGAACATTACCCAGATAGCATTCTTACAACTCTGGTAGCTTTCAAGATACATTGTATGATATTTTATCAATCATCTCTTGGTAAGAATGATGATTGAAAAGTGTTAGACTTTGAAACCTGTAGATTTCCCAGGAACATACGTGACTGTTGATAATTAACAGTAGTAAAGTCTCAGGGGATTTGCATCCATTAGTTACACGGATGCGGTCAGAAAAGTTATGCATGAAGAGGTTGCCTTCAGTAAAATTACTTATGAAAATATTAAGAAGATGGTTTATTGCTCCTATATATTGATTTTTTTAAATGTTAATAGATATTCTATCACAGAATAGATTTTAAGTACATACACTAATTTCAAAACAATTTAAGATTATTATGAAAGGACAAGAACCAATATTAATCTTATTAAAGTTCTCAGAACAAATAGAATATTCTTATTCTTACTATAAGTAATAAACTAAGATTTAAAGAGGTAAGAGATATGCTTAAGATTAAACAGGTAAAAGGTAATAAAACTATTTGGACTTTCTCATGTCTAAACTCTACATGTTTTCTACTGTATCACTGATTATAACAGTATAATGTATATGATATAATCAGTGTATACGATAATCTTTTTTGGAATAAGCTTTCAGCTATTTAAAAATTTTTAATTATTTCAATCAGTTTTATCAATAAAACAGTCATAGCAATCAAGTAGCTACATCAATAAAATCATTTTCCACTACTTGAAGTAATTGGACTATTTATAAAATATGCCTATAATTTTCTTTAAATATTTCAACTTTGTTTTCATTATTTAAAGTTTTCTGAGAAAACTTTTTGGTTTTATGCAGGATTTATATGCCTGTTAGGGTACAGCATAGGATTTTCAAACCATTTTGGCTTTTATAACCCCTAAAAGAATACACTCCTTTTCTTAACACATTTCCACATTAATAACTAACATTTTTATTATAATTTAAAATAGTTGCAAATTCTTTACTTTTTGGTATACTATAATTATGGATAATTTAAGCAAAAATGTCATAGCCACTTTAAAAGTATTCAATAGTGTCTAATTACTTTAACATCTGATATTTTCAAGAAGAAAATAAATCAAGCCCTAAAGGAACATGACAAATCAAAAATATAGGATTAGCTGAGAATTTTTTGTTTTACTTTTGCTTTTGACCACCACAGATACCCTGAATTTATATAGGGCCAGCAAATCTAAACTCTATGGAGTTTAATAGATTTCTTGTTCCATTTATATGCAGTTAAAGCTACAATTGTTATATATATCCCACTTTTAGTAAGTAGTCAGCAGATATTCAGTTTGCATCAGTAGTTATTTTTTTTAATTTATTTATTTCATTTATTTATTTTTGGCTGTGATGGGTCTTCGTTGCTGTGTGTGGGCTTTCTCTAGTTGTGTGTACTCTTCATTGCAACGCGCGGGCTTCTCATTGCGGTAGCTTCTCTTGTTGTGGAGCATGGGCTCTAGGCGCGTGGGCTTCAGTAGTTGCAGCACGCGGGCTCAGTAGTTGTGGTTCATGGGCTCTAGAACGCAGGCTCAGTAGTTGTGGTACAGGGCTCAGTTGCTCCGCGGCATGTGGGAATTTCCCAGACAAGGGCTCGAACCCATGTCCCCTGCATTGGCAGGCAGATTCCTAACCACTGCGCCACCAGGGAAGCCTACATCAGTAGCTTTGAGCTTACTCTGATGCCCTGTTTTTCATAATTCGTTATCAGGTTAACTCTAATATTCTATTGCTTCATGATTCTTTATCAAGCTTCCTCTGACATTTTGTTCTGCATAAATCCTTATCAGAACCTCTTACAATTGCTCCTGACAGCGTATCTAAAATATATAATTGGTCACATGTTTCCATAGTCCTTAGAACGGTTAGTTTCTCTATAATACTCAAATAATTTCATGAACTAGTTCTTTTGTAAAAGCCAGAAAGCTTACTTCTTTTTTCCCTTGAATGCCTACTTTTATTCCTTTTCTCCTACAGACATTTATCTTAAAGTTAATATGTTTATTCTGAAGTCTCATTGATTTCACTATCATACAGCTCTAAAGAAAAATATATGTAAATTTAAATGCATTTTTTATTATTTCTTGTGGTCATAATGCCAAGTGTTCAATTTTTCCAAAATGAGTTATTTTTATAACCATTATTAGAGCAAAGTAGCTCATAATAATATTTCTAATATTAATACATATTAAGAATTAAGGATATCATTTTATTAGAAATGTATCTTATAAAGCTTATGAAGGTAGTTTTCTTCACTTGACTCATATATTTGAATAAATTAAATTATTGTTGAAATGAGAATAATAAATTACTCTCATTTATTCAATTATTCTCATTTAATCAATTCTAATCCTATTTTTTCATACTTATAGATGTGAGTATTGGGAAAACTTGCACATATATGTGCAAAGATAGAACTGGAAAATTATTTAAACTCATTCTTTGAATTTTATAGGATTTTGCAAATAGGCCAAAGAAATCAATAAAGACCTACCCTAAAAATTAATGTCCATGATCATTGACTGACAAATTGTTTAGCTCTTCCTTTCCATTACGCTGAAGAAAAAATTTGAAACTGTCTTGCAAGAGGATTTGATACCCAGATATGAGAGTCATTCACATTCTCAATATTTGAGAAAAAAAATGTTTTACTAACACTTAGAAAATACTAATACTTCTACTTGGTAACCTTTCATATAGAGCAGTGATTCTCAATGGGGGAACATTTTGCAACCTTCGGGATATTTGGCAATGTGTGGGGACCTTTAGGATTGTCATACTGGTGGGGAGGAGGAGTGGTAAGGAAGAAGTGCTACTGGCAGCTAGTGAGTAGAGGTCGTGGATGATGCTAAATATCCTAAAATGCACAAGACAGTTCCCCACACCAACAAATTATATGGCTCATATTTTCAGTAATATAGAGGCTGAGAAACTCTGATCTAGATAGATATTTTACTGATGGAGCTATAACTAGGTGATGTTATGGTAAACATAACCACATTGGAAATTTTTCATCTTAATATATTTTTAATTTGACATAACTAAAAAGACCACACATTTAAGCAAAATTTGAATTTTGTAGTATAGACCAAGGTGACTTTAAAAGGCAAGAGAATGGTTCAACATATGCAAATCAATCAATGTGATATACCACATCAACCAAAGAAAAGACAAAAAACACATGATCATCTCAATAGATGCAGAAAAAGCATTTGATAAAATTCAACATCCATTCATGACAAAAACTCTTTCCAAAGGGGTATAGAGGGAACATATCTCAACATAATAAAAGCTATTTATGACAGACCCACAGCCAATATAATAGTCAATGGTGAAAAGCTGAAAGCCTCCCACTAAAATCTGTAACAAAATAAGTATACCCATTGTCACCACTTCTATTCAACATAGTACTGGAAGTCCTAGCCATGGCAATCAGACAAGAAATAAAAGGTATCCAAATTGGAAAGGTAGAAGTAAAACTGTCATTATATGCAGATGACATGATACTGCATATAGAAAACCCTAAAGACTACACACAAAAACTACTAGAAGTGATAAGTGAATTCAGCAAAGTAGCAGGATACAAGATTAACATACAGAAATAGGTTGCATTTCTTTACACTAACAATGAAATATCATAAAAGGAATGTAAAGAAAAAAATCCCTTTGAAATCCCCCCCCAAAAAACAAAACAACAACAAAAAAACTTAGGAATAAACCTGACCAAGGAGGTGAAAGACTTATATGTTGAGAACTATAAGATATTAATAAAGGAAACTGAAGATGATTCAAATAAATGGAAAGATATCCCATGCTCTTGAGTTGGAAGAATTAATATTGTTAAAATGGCCATACTACCCAAAGCAATCTACAGATTTAATGCGATCCTATCAAATTATCCATGATGTTTTTCACAGAGCTAGAACAAATAATCCTAAAATGTATATGGAACCATAAAAAATCCCAGAATTGCCAAAGCAATCCTGAGGGAAAAAAACAAAGCAGGAGGCATAACCCTGAGATGTGAGACAGTGCCATGCTGATGGTATTGGCACAAAACAAAACAGCATGGTACTGGCACAAAAAGAGACATGTGGATCAATGAAACAGAGAGCCCAGAAATAAACCCACACTGAAGCAGGCAGGAATATACAATGGAAAAGAGACAGTCTCTTCAGCAAGTCGGGTTGGGAAAGTTGGACAGCTGCATGTAAATCAATAAAGTTAGAACACACCCTCACAACCATACACAAAAATAAACTCACAATAGCTTAAAGACTTAAATATGACATGACACCATAAAACTCCTAGAGGAGAACACATGCAAAACATTCTCTGACATAAATCATACCAATGTTTTCTTAGGTCAGTCTCCCAAGGAAAAACAAAAATAGAAATAAAAAGCAAAAATAAACAATTGGGACCTAATCAAACTTACAAGCTTTTGCACAGCAAAGGAAACCATAAACAAAATGAAAAGACAACCTACAGACTAGGAGAAAATATTTGCAAATGACATGACTGACAAGGGCTTAATTTCCAAATTATACAAAATCTCACACAACTCAACAACAAACAAAACAAACAACCCAATCTTAAAATGGGCAGAAGACCTAAATAGACATTTCTCCAAAGAAGACATACAGCTGGCCAACAGGCACATGAAGAGATGTTCCACGTTGCTAATTATTAGAAAAATGCAAATCAAAACTACAATGAGGTACCACCTTATACCAGTCAGAATGGCCATCATCAAAATGTCTACAAGTAACAAATGCTGGAGAGGGTGTGGAGAAAGGGAACCATCCTCCACTGTTGGTGGCAATGTACATTGGTGCAGCCACTGTGGAAAACAGTATGGAGGTTCCTCAAAAAATTAAAAATACAGTTATCATATGATCCAGCAATCCCACTCCTGGGCATATATCCGGACAAAACTGTAATTCAAAAAGATACGTGCGCCCCTATGTTCATAACAGCACTATTCACAATAGCCAAGACATGGAAACAACCTAAATATCTATCAACAGATAAATGGATAAAGAAGTTGTGGTACATATATACAATAAAATACTACTCAGCCATAAAAAAGAACAAAATAATGCCATTTGCAGCAACATGGATGGACTTAGGGATTATCAAACTAAGTTAAGTAAGTCAGAAAGATAAATACTATCATTTATATGTGGAATCTAAAATATGATACGAACCTATTTATGAAACAGAAACAGACTTACAGACATAGAGAACAGACTTGTGGTGGCCAAAGAAGAGGGGAAAGGAGGGAGGGATGAGGTAGGAGGTTGGGGTTAGCAGATGTAAACCACTATATACAGAATGGATAAACAACAAGACCCCACTGAATAGCACAGGGAACTATATTCAATATCCTATGATAAACCATATGGAACATAATGTAAAAAACAATGTTTTTATATGTATAACTGAATCACTTTGCTGTACAGCAGAAATTAACACATTGTAAATCAACTATACTCCAATTTTAATAAAAGCGTAAAAAATGGTAAGAGAAATTGAAAGAGGTGGGCATTTCAGAATCACAATATATATCTAGAATAGTAGTTTTATTTTATGTCTTGTAATTAATAACTTTTAATTATGCTTAAGACAGAATTGGAACAGCATACAGACCTCTGAGAAACAGGAATTTGTTGTAATTAATAAAATATCATTTTTTAAAGTTCTGGGTGTTATATTCTTGATTTCATTTTTGGAAATCATACATAATATGCAACTGCAAAAGAGCTGATTCATGAATGAGAATATTCACCAAGATGATACTCATTCCCAGGAATGGAGAAAATGTGGATACTGAAGGTGAGAGCAAGTCTGTATCTTCCAGCAGCATGTTTGTTACAAAGTTTGTTACAAGGTTGAACATTCTATTTACTAGAGAGAGAGATTTTAGAATGAAAAAAAGAGAGAGCAAGAGAAAGAGAAAGAGATAAGAGCCATCAGGTTAACAGCAAGCTGGTGTTTTGCTTTGAGTTTGTCATCTGAAAACAATTAGGGCCACCATCTTCACTATTTCTTTCTGATGATCTTTTGCTGTCTCAGGGCACTTCCATAGGAGCAATGCATTCTTTGACAATGAAGAGGGTATGGAAAAACCAGGTTGTTAAGTTAAAATTGGCATCACACTTGTTGCCCTACTCAAAAAAATATCTGAATTCAGAACATACCACTAGGGGTCAAACATCCTGTTTTTAATGTAATGCCTTTCCATAACAGAAATATTTCTGAGACAGGGAAAGACATGAAGCCTGAATTGGTGCATGCTGCCTTGATCAGGAGGCTTTATAAACATGAGTCTCTCAAGTTATCTTTTCTTTGCTGTTTTGGAAGTTTCAACACCTTAATACATGCTACTCAAATTCAAAATGGGTGAAAAATATTATTTTCAGCTTTTTTTAAGTGGGAGAGGAAAAAGAAAACCTCACAATTTCTTGGCTGAAGATAGATGTTTGGTAGATCAGTTTTAAAATGGAATTCATGGAAGTTGGGGATCTGGCAAGTAATTCCTTTAAAGCTCTTCATGTCATTTTAGTGTGTGGAATGAATATATATCTATACCTATAGTTATAAATCTATCTCTATCCATAGCAGTTTTAATCCTTTTTGTTTCTCTAAGAATTGTCTGTTCATATGTCTTCTATGGTAAATATCCTGTTTACTTTTCATAATGAACTTTTCAATGAAGTGTAACATGGATTAAGAAGAGCATGAATATCATAAATGAGTAGGGATGCAAATTTTCACATACATGTAACCAAGCACTTGGATCAGGAACAGAGATTATAATACCAGAAGGTGTATCTCTTCATTAAATGTAGGTTTTCTCTACTGTCTTCCAGCAATTTTTTTCTAGTTTGCAGCACAGAGATTTTGCATGTCTTTTTGTAGATTTATATTTATGATTTTTGATGCTATTCTAACAGACACTTTAAAAGTTTAATGTTATATTAGTTTGCTACTAGTCAGTAGAAATAAAAATTAGTTTTATAGATTGACCTTGTATGTAGTATCTTCTCTTTTTCACCTATAAATTCTATTGTTATGTGGATTCTTTTATATTTTCACATACACATCATAATAAAATATGATTAATAAAGATTAATAAAATAATCTCAAATGAATAGGAAGGGAGGCCTAAGGAAAATATGCAAATGAAGCATGAGTGGGAAATACAAAAGAGAGGTAAAAGATAGTAAGGATATAGTGAAAAAGACTACCTTAATTGTACTTGGATAAAAGAAGAATAGGCAAGAGAAAATGAGGAAGAAACAACTTAAAACCACATTTTAGTAAAAATTATGTCAAATCAAAGGCAATAAAATAATCTTAAAACAGAGAAAAAAGGCAGATCACTTTTAAAGAAGTAACAATAATGAGATCATATCATTCAACTGGACAATGGAACATAGAAGACAATAGAATCAATTCCTCATGCTTAAATATAATGTGACAGCCTATAATTTTATACACAGTAAATATAACTTGAATGTAAAAATAAATCTAATTTCAGTAAAATAAATCAGAGAATTTGATACAAACAGATCCACCAGGTCTAATAAAAATGACAAAATAATTATAAAGAAAAATTTGAAAGATAAATATACAGGCAAATATACATACAAATGACTTAGCAAAAATACCAATCATGGCTTGGCTGTGCATGCATGTGTATGTGTATGTGTGTGTGTGTGTGTGTGTGTGTGCACATATACATATATATGTAAAATATACACAAAAGTGGCACATAAACTGGGAAAGAATTAAAGTTGAAATATGCTAATGTCATTGTGTTGTTTAGGAGGATACAAAATAATAATTTATATAGACTAATTTTGGGGTGTATAGTATAATCTCTAGTGTAAAAATTAAAATAACAATAAAGAATATTCATAACAAGTTGATAGAAATGAAATGTTAAAATTAAAACAGATAAACAGACAACCCCCCTCACCTCAGTCCAAAGGAGAATAAGTAAAGATAAAAGAACAGTACAAGTAGGAATTATAGCAATACTAAATGCTATATTGAAATACAAAATGTTTCAATAATTGCATTAACTATAAATCTATGAAGAGATAAAGTATAAAATGTAACTATATGCCACTAAAAGCAGAAGTAGAAAACTTCACAGCCACAGAGTAACTATTCCCAGTATCTGTTACCCTCTTCATTTTGACTTAAGATATGACATGTGGTCAAATGAGAGTCAGAGAAGGGCACATAATCTCTTTGTAGCAAAGTAATATCACAGCTTTGACATAGAGACTCAGATTATGCTAAAGATGAGTTTACATTTCTCATGTATACCAGATAAGTTTTAGGGGACAGAAATCAACAATAATTAATAAATACTGATAAAGAGATATTAATAAGTTTTAAATTCACTCTTATACAACCAGCCACAGACCTGAGTGGGAACTCTCATGTGATTTGATTATTTCTTAAAGAAAAACTTATAGATTCCTGGGGAAGTGGACAGTTTCATAATAAAAAGAGGGAAGAGTTTAAAGGGTAACAAGAAATATGCATTACAGATGATATAACCAAATTCAAACAAAATATGATTAATTCCTACAACTTAAATCTCATGCCCCATGAGAAGAAAAATGAAGAGACCTACAATAGCAATTTAACTGACTTGATTCTCCTTTTCCCTCAACCCATGAAGAACTACTGCCTGAAGAGAAGGGGATAATTATTGCATGAAGATATTGAGAAATAAATTTGTATCTTGCACCTAACATCATGCTTAGGTTTTTGAGATATAGTGTCCAGTGGACAGCCTAGCCAAATAAATATTCTATACCCTGAATAAGAATTAAAAAAATAAATAAACTACTAGTCTGTTCTTCTGGTCTCTATCCCACTCATTTACACATTTCTTTTCTCTCTCTCTCTCTCTTTTTCCCCTCATGTAGCCAATGTTTGCTAAATGAATGCTCTGAACCAGGCCCACACAATCGCTGTAAGCAACATATTTCCTTCTCTCCTGGGTTCTCCCTTGGAAACTTTTGGTTTTACGGAGTAAAATGCTCCCTAATTCTTGCCATTTATGAATAATACATGAGACATGAGACTTAAGGAGAGAACAAAAGTGCTTTTATAATCCTGTTATTTCTTCTAAAATATTTTTACTCTCCAGATTTAAAATTACCATATGTTCAAATATAAAAGGAAAGAACCACCCAGTAATTTTTACTAATATCTTTTAAGAAAGGAAGCCAGAAAATATAGATTTAACAATCATATATTCTGGGATTTAAAATCTTACATGCTATCAATAGACTACATATGTCATTATTTGGTTTGGAATTGATGCAGATATGGTCACTGTCACTATGAATCCTATAGCTGGCAAGTTGATAACACTATACATTTATGAACAGTGATATGAATTGAGGTCTCAGAATTGCCCAGAGTTTTATTTTGTCCTCATTTTTCTAGCTTCTGAAACAACTTCATGTGTTTTCTACCTTTAATCCTAAAGCTCTCCCTCACCTACCTGATCCCCAGCATACAATCTTATTTTATAATTCACCTAAAAAGTAAATGCCATCAGCTAAGAGCTTTCTTATCTTCCTGACATCAAATCTCTAAACTCATCTGTATCTGTAGCGGTGTTCTTCTTCTACGTTGGGTTACAATGGATGAAATGCCTTCTTCCTGCCAAGAACCAATCACTCTGTGTGTGCCATGGATCCTCACCACTAATGATGTCTCAGAGAAGTTACATGAGTTGTTATAGACTTTCCTATGTCTTCAACCCCTACGCATCTACATCAGTCCTTGAAATCACCGATTGTTACCCTGATCTTATGGCCAATAAACTCACCTATCCCCTTTCAGAGCCAAATATTTTGTAGGAATTGTCTGGATATGCAGTCTCTTATTTATTTTCTGGTCTTCTTCTTTTTTTATTTTCCCCAGTCACATTTCCACCCAACCTAAACTGGCTTTTACTTCTACAGGGCCACCTAAATTGGACTTTTTTTATGATCAGTGTAGGAAACATCAAGTGAGATAGATGCAGGCTCATTAAGATTCCTCCAGTAAAAATTTCTCTCATCCTTCTGATATCTTCTGGCTAGGGCTGATTAAAACAAGTGCAGAGTCAGCTAAACCAAACTGAACTACTTATAAATCTTTAAATAGGATTTAAACACTTAAATAGTGAGATATAAAAACTAAAAACTATTATTGATCAGTCCTCCCCCAGAAAATGTCCATAAGATCCTCCTACTGAAAGGCCTTGGGGCAGCTCATGTTTCTATCATCCTTGACCTTAGATACTCTGCTCTTGTTTTACTCTGATGAACCCTTCTGTTAAGCAAACATAGTTTATAGTCCAAATCATGACACTTTTGAGAGTTAATGGGGATGTTATTAATCATTACATTTAGATAGCCTGCATCACCAGGAATCTCCCAACAAAAGGAAGTATGATAACTTTCCTTTTTGGCTTGTCAGTCATTTTCTGTTGTATGCTATCAAAAATATTAACTGAATCACTTATAATGACTTTCATGTTGCTAAATACAATGGATGCTTCAGTTATTATCTGAGTTTTTTTCTCAACAGCATTTGCCACCACAGACTGCTTTTTCCTCCTGTTAACACTCTCTCTTGGCTTCTACATTTGTTTTTTTCTTGCTTTTTCCAATTGTCCTTTGCAGTCTCTTCATTGTTGAGAGACAATTCTTCCTGGGTCTTTTGCATTTCTGCACATCTCGTATGAGGCACTAACTTCTTTTTGTTTCACTCTACCTTTACAAGGATATGTGTATAGCAAACAACCTTGGAGGATCAGGATGTTGTCTTAATCCGGAGGTATGCTTATTGTCCAGTATAATAAAGGTATTGTCTCCCTCAGAAGCAAAAGGCAGGAAGACTTTCTCCTTTATAAAAGATTCGGGTTCTTAATCTCAGGGTTTCTGACCTGTAACCCAGCCCAATGCATATGTGGGCATCAATATGGGCCCATTCTCATTGACCTGTGGGACTTAGGGGTAAGGAGAACTGCTGTAAATATGCTGACACTCATGGTACTTGCTGAGACATGGGTAATAAAGTGTACTTTTATAGACTTTATTTATAGAGTCAGAGTCTCATGTTTTCTATTGGTATTAATGAAATTCTTCCAGGCTAAATATTGAGCTTGTAAGTGGGGCAAAATCTCGGACCCTACATAGTTGTTTTGTTTTTTTTTAATTGACGTATAACATTGTGTAAGTTTAAGGTATGCAATTTGTTGATTTGATACATTTGTATATTGCAATATGATTACCTAATGTAGTGATAGCTAACACTTCCATCAAATCACATAATTATCACTTTGTGTTAAGAACATTTACAGTCCAGTCTATTAGCAACTTTGAAGTACAGTTGACTCTTAAACAATGCTGGGGTTAGGGGCACCAATCTTCTGCAGTTGAAAATGTGTCTATAATTTTACAGTGACTCTCTGTATCCACATTTCCATATTCTTGGATTAAACAAACTACAAATCATGCAGTACTGTTACAGATTTTGTGAAAAAAATTTGTGTATAAGTGGACCCTGCAGTTCAAACCCTCGTTGTCCAAGGGGCCACTGTATATAACACAGTATTTCTGACTATAATTACAATGCTATGCATTTGATTTTCAGAATGTATTCACCTTTTAACTGCAAGTTTGTACACTTTGACTAAAATCTCCCCAATTCCCCCATCCCTCAACTCCTAGTAACCACCATTCTCTGTTTCTACGAATTTAGCAACAAAAACTGTATGATATCACTTACATGTGGAATCTTAAAAAGCCTGCATAGCTCTTGACATTCATCCTTTCTGCCCTCTCTACACGGCGGAGTTCCTCAGGGACCCATTCTCCTCTCACCCTGATAGCTCCTGGGTGATTCCATTCACTCATAAATTGTAAAGTCTTTTCATGTTATTGATTCCCAGATATCTATCATTCACCTTCATTCTTTTCCAAGTTCCAGATGCATGTATTCATCACAAAAATAAGATGTTGAAGATTTATCCCTTGATTCTCTTGAAAATCTCTGTATATGCTGTTTCCCTACTCATATTCACTGGAATACGCCAAACCTTTTCCTATTTCCAGGACATTCACATGTTTATCTTACTACTGGAAAGACTGGCTATCAAATCTTCACCTGGCCATGCTCTACTATCCTTTAGGTTTTCCTGGAGAACGACTCTCCTGACACTCCAACATAAATCAGGTCTTTCATTTTTTACTGTTTTTTTTTCACAGAATTTATCATAATTTGTCATTGTATATTTATTTATGTGTGGGAAAATTGTCATGGTCACCATGCCTCTTTGGTTTTTAAGCTGAGTGAATTTAGGAAACATATGTTTTCTGTCTCACTGCCAAGCATAGTGCTTGACATAGAATAGCTACTTATTATTTGTTGAACAAATGCAGGCAATAACTGTTTTTCACTAAAATTCTTCTAAGATCAGCCTATTCTCCCTTATTTATAGGAAATGGATTTGTTGCCAACTTTTATTTTCTTTGTGTTAAGGCAATTTATTTCTGGGCCATTTAAAAATACATAGAAGAAAAAAATATTTGAAAATCTAAAGGAAAGAAACTAGTCATCATTTCTCCATTCAAAAAACACAAATTAGGTAAAAACAGTTGTCACAGAAATTAAATTATCATCAAAGTCAAGATCTCTAAATTTATCCACGGTAAAATCTATAGTATGAGAAAGACTTATTAAGCAAATGTGTTGTCCTTGTCACTCACTCATTAGGATTGCCTCTTTTGTATTAGAGATCTTCAGTCTCATTTTTCTCAATTAGTTGATAATGCCATGTAGAAATTATAATTTTCTACATTTAAAATATTGGAGGTTCTTCCATATAGGCAATAACACATATATTAAAAAAATACTTATTGATTTTTATTACTCAATATTATTTTCTCTTACACATATCATTTTCTTTTTAAAGGCAAACAGGTCATACCCTACTTAAGTTATACAGTCCAATGGTATATACTAGTATAAGAAAAAACTTAAATAGTTTAACATATTTTTGTCTAACCAGAGGAAAAATATCTAAGTGCAAAAATCATGAAATGTAACCCTGTACTATTAGAGTCATAAACTGTTGCTTTGAAAGACTAAAAAAAGTATGATGATGATCTTATGTACATGATTGCTCTACTCTTACACTTCCTTGAAGATTGAAAAATTAAAAACTGCAAAGCAGTTTACACCATTTAAAAGTAGATGATGTGAGTCAGCTCTACCCACCACCAGAGCCTCCCATCAAGCCTCTTAGATAGCCTCAACCACCAGAGGGCAGACAGCAGAAGCAAGAAGAACTACAATCCTGCAGCCTGTGGACCAAAAACCACAGTTACAGAAAGATAGAGAAGATGAAAAGGCAGAGGGCTATGTACCAGATGAAGGAACAAGAAAAAACCCCAGAAAAACAACTAAATGAAGTGGAGATAGGCAACCTTCCAGAAAAAGAATTCAGAATAATGATAGTGAAGATGATCCAGGACCTCGGAATAAGAATGGAGGCAAAGATTGAGAAGATGCAAGAAATGATTAACAAAGACCTAGAAGAATTAAAGAACAAACAAACAGAGATGACCAATACAATAACTGAAATGAAAACTACACTAGAAGGAATCAATAGCAGAATAACTAAGGCAGAAGAACGGATAAGTGACCTGGAAGACAGAATGGTGGAATTCACTGCTGCGGAACAGACTAAAGAAAAAAGAATGAAAAGAAATGAAGACAGCCTAAGAGACTTCTGGGACAACATTAAATGCAACAACATTTGCATTATAGGGGTCCCAGAAGGAGAAGAGAGAGAGAAAGGACCAGAGAAAATATTTGAAGAGATTATAGTCGAAAACTTCCCTAACATGGGAAAGGAAATAGCCACCCAAGTCCAGGAAGCGCAGAGTCCCATACAGAATAAACCCAAGGAGAAACACGCCGAGACACATAGTAATCAAAGTGGCAAAAATTAAAGACAAAGAAAAATTATTGAAAGCAGCAAGGGAAAAACGACAAATAACATACAAGGGAACTCCCATAAGGTTAACAGCTGATTTCTCAGCAGAAACTCTGCAAGCCAGAAGGGAGTGGCATGATATACTTAAAGTGATGAAAGGGAAGAACCTACAACCAAGATTACTCTACCTGGCAAGGATCTCATTTAGATTTGATGGAGAAATCAAAAGCTTTACAGACAAGCAAAAGCTACGAGAATTCAGCACCACCAAACCAGCTCTACAAGAAATGCTAAAGGAACTTCTCTAAGTGGGAAACACAAGAGAAGAAAAGGACCTACAAAAACAAACCCAAAACAATTAAGAAAATGGTCATAGGAACATACATATCGATAATTACCTTAAACGTGAATGGATTAAATGCCCCAACCAAAAGATATAGACTGGCTGAATGGATACAAAAACAAGACCCATATATATGCTGTCTACAAGAGACCCACTTTAGACCTAGGGACACACACAGACTGAAAGTGAGGGGATGGAAAAAGATATTCCATGCAAATGGAAATCAAAAGAAAGTTGGAGTAGCTATACTCATATCAGATAAAATAGATTTTAAAATAAAGAATGTTACAAGAGACAAGGAAGGACACTACATAATGATCCAGGGATCAATCCAAGAAGAAGATATAACAATTATAAATATATATGCACCCAACATAGGAGCACCTCAATACATAAGGCAACTGCTAACAGCTATAAAAGAGGAAATCGACAGTAACACAATAATAGTGGGGGACTTTAACACCTCACTTACACCAATGGACAGATCATCCAAAATGAAAATAAATAAAGAAACAGAAGCTTTAAATGACACAATAGACCAGATAGATTTAATTGATATATATAGGACATTCCATCCAAAAACAGCAGACTACACGTTCTTCTCAAGTGCGCACGGAACATTCTCCAGGATAGATCACATCTTGGGTCACAAATCAAGCCTCAGTAAATTTAAGAAAATTGAAATCATATCAAGCATCTTTTCTGACCACAACGCTATGAGATTAGAAATGAATTACTGGGAAAAAAACGTAAAAAACACAAACACATGGAGGCTAAACAATACGTTACTAAATAACCAAGAGATCACTGAAGAAATCAAAGAGGAAATAAAAAAATACCTAGAGACAAATGACAATGAAAACACGACGACCCAAAACCTATGGGATGCAGCAAAAGCGGTCCTAAGAGGGAAGTTTATAGCTATACAAGCCTACCTAAAGAAACAAGAAAAATCTCAAGTAAACAATCTAACCTTACACCTAAAGAAACTAGAGAAAGAAAAACAAACAAAACCCAAAGTCAGCAGAAGGAAAGAAATCATAAAGATCGGAGCAGAAATAAATGAAATAGAAACAAAGAAAACAATAGCAAAGATCAATAAAACTAAAAGTTGGTTCTTTGAGAAGATAAACAAAATTGATAAGCCATTAGCCAGACTCATCAAGAAAAAGAGGGAGAGGACTCAAATCAATAAAATCAGAAATGAAAAAGGAGAAGTTACAACAGACACCGCAGAAATACAAAGCATCCTAAGAGACTACTACAAGCAACTCTATGCCAATAAAATGGACAACCTGGAAGAAATGGACAAATTCTTAGAAAGGTATAACCTTCCAAGACTGAATCAGGAAGAAACAGAAAATATGAACAGACCAATCACAAGTAATGAAATTGAAACTGTGATTAAAAATCTTCCAACAAACAAAAGTCCAGGACCAGATGGCTTCACAGGTGAATTCTATCAAACATTTAGAGAAGAGCTAACACCCATCCTTCTCAAACTCTTCCAAAAAATTGCAGAGGAAGGAACACTCCCAAACTCATTCTATGAGGCCACCATCACCCTGATACCAAAACCAGACAAAGACACTACAAAAAAAGAAAATTACAGACCAATATCACTGATGAATATAGATGCAAAAATCCTCAACAAAATACTAGCAAACAGAATCCAACAACACATTAAAAGGATCATACACCACGATCAAGTGGGATTTATCCCAGGGATGCAAGGATTCTTCAATATACGCAAATCAATCAATGTGATACACCATATTAACAAATTGAAGAAGAAAAACCATATGATCATCTCAATAGATGCAGAAAAAGCTTTTGACAAAATTCAGCACCCATTTCTGATAAAAACTCTCCAGAAAGTGGGCATAGAGGGAACCTACCTCAACATAATAAAGGCCATATATGACAAACCCACAGCAAACATCATTCTCAATGGTGAAAAACTGAAAGCATTTCCTCTAAGATCAGGAACGAGACAAGGATGTCCACTCTCACCACTATTAGTCAACATAGTTCTGGAAGTCCTAGCCACGGCAATCAGAGAAGAAAAAGAAATAAAAGGAATACAAATTGGAAAAGAAGAAGTAAAACTGTCACTGTTTGCGGATGACATGATACTATACATAGAGAATCCTAAAACTGCCATCAGAAAACTGCTAGAGCTAATTAATGAATATGGTAAAGTTGCAGGATACAAAATTAATGCACAGAAATCTCTTGCATTCCTATACACTAATGATGAAAAATCTGAAAGAGAAATTATGGAAACACTCCCATTTACCATTGCAACAAAAAGAATAAAATACCTAGGAATAAACCTACCTAGGGAGACAAAAGACCTGTATGAAGAAAACTATAAGACACTGATGAAAGAAATTAAAGATGATACCAACAGATGGAGAGATATACCATGTTCTTGGATTGGAAGAATCAACATTGTGAAAATGAGTATACTACCCAAAGCAATCTACAGATTCAATGCAATCCCTATCAAATTGCCAATGGCATTTTTTACGGAGCTAGAACAAATCATCTTAAAATTTGTATGGAGACACAAAAGACCCCGAATAGCCAAAGCAGTCTTGAGGCAAAAAAATGGAGCTGGAGGAATCAGACTCCCTGACTTCAGACTCTACTACAAAGCTACAGTAATCAAGACAATATGGTACTGGCACAAAAACAGAAACATAGATCAATGGAACAAGATAGAAAGCCCAGAGATTAACCCACTCACCTATGGTCAACTAATCTATGACAAAGGAGGCAAAGATATACAATGGAGAAAAGACAGTCTCTTCAATAAGTGGTGCTGGGAAAACTGGACAGCTACATGTAAAAGAATGAAATTAGAATACTCCCTAACACCATACACAAAAATAAACTCAAAATGGATTCGAGACCTAAATATAAGACTGGACACTATAAAACTCTTAGAGGAAAACATAGGAAGAACACTCTTTGACATAAATCACAGCAAGATCTTTTTTGATCCACCTCCTAGAGTAATGGAAATAAAAACAAAAATAAACAAGTGGGACCTAATGAAACTTCAAAGCTTTTGCACAGCAAAGGAAACCATAAACAAGACGAAAAGACAACCCTCAGAATGGGAGAAAATATTTGCAAATGAATCAACGGACAAAGGATTAATCTCCAAAATATATAAACAGCTCATTCAGCTCAATATCAAAGAAACAAACACCCCAATCCAAAAATGGGCAGAAGACCTAAATAGACATTTGTCCAAAGAAGGCATACAGACAGTCACGAAGCACATGAAAAGATGCTCAACATCACTAATTATTAGAGAAATGCAAATCAAAACTACCATGAGGTATCACCTCACTCCTGTTAGAATGGGCATCATCAGAAAATCTACAAACAACAAATGCTGGAGAGAGTGTGGAGAAAAGGGAAACCTCTTGCACTGTTGGTGGGAATGTAAATTGATACAGCCACTATGGAGAACAATATGGAGGTTCCTTAAAAAACTAAAAATAGAATTACCATATGACCCAGCAATCCCACTACTGGGCATATACCCAGAGAAAACCGTAATTCAAAAAGACACATGCACCCGAATGTTCATTGCAGCACTATTTACAATAGCCAGGTCATGGAAGCAACCTAAATGCCCAGCAACAGACGAATGGATAAAGAAGATGTGGTACATATATACAATGGAATATTACTCAGCCATAAAAAGGAACAAAATTGAGTCATTTGTTGAGACGTGGATGGATCTAGAGACTGTCATACAGAGTGAAGTAAGTCAGAAAGAGAAAAACAAATATCGTATATTAATGCATGTATGTGGAACCTAGAAAAATGGTACAGATGAGCCAGTTTGCAGGGCAGAAGTTGAGACACAGATGTAGAGAATGGACATATGGACACCAAGGGGGGAAAACTGCGGTGAGGTGGGGATGGTGGTGGGCTGAATTGGGCGATTGGGATTGACATGTATACACTGATGTGTATAAAATTGATGCCTAATAAGAACCTGCAGTATAAAAAAACAAACAACTAATACTAAACTTTCATTGGGTTATTTGTATGGAAATATGTTAATATAAATGTTTCAGACATTACATGAAATTTCTAAAAATCTTGTATTTGTATGGAAATATGTATGGAAATATGTTAATATAAATGTTTCAGACATTACATGAAATTTCTAAAAATCTTATATTTGTATTTATATGGAAATATGTATGGAAATATGTTAATATAAATGTTTCAGACATTACATGAAATTTCTAAAAAAAAAAAAATAAAAGTAGATGATGCATAAGAGCCACTTAAGTTGCAGAAGTGCTACCTGTCATTATATCTCCCACACCACTGAGAGAAATTAGGTGTTTGAAAAGCTATAATGTGCCTTTTACTTGGAATACTCAGGCTTTAATTTCCTCTCTGTGGAGTAACTCTGACGTGATGGTGCCTGACTCAGTTTAATCTGAATATGATGCTCTTTTTTTATAAAAGTAAAATATAAAACCCTAAGAAATCTTTTTTTTTCTATTTGCATTTTTGCTGTCTATTAAAAATATAGCACTCCCAACAATTTCCATTACATACAAAAATATGCCAGTTTCCTGCATTTTAAACCTTTATAACAGGACATTAAAAAGGACTCATTCTTCTTCAGTTTCTTTTGAAATGTCAGTGAGACAGAATTAGATACCAAAATGATTGTGAGACCAATATGCATATGGAGCTTTTTAGAGAAAATGATCCACCACTTTTGAGTTCTAGCACCTCCCCCAAGAATATAAAAGAGATCAAAATTTGAGAAGGGGAGATTTTGTAAAATCGCCCTATGAGGCTCTTACCCTACTCATCAGGGTTTGAAAAATTAGAACATGTAAATATGTCCATTGCAGTCTAGATCAAGGACTCATGGCTGAGCCACATTTTAAAATACTATAGTGGAATTATGGATGGATGTCTGAATTCCAACCCCTCATCTATTCCCTCAGGAATTCTAGGGTGGAGATGAAATGTATAGGGCTCACTGATTTAGCAACAGAGCCTAGATAACTTCCAGAGTTTGTTGGATTGTTGAATGTTTCCATTGTATCTTTTGTCCATGGTGGGGTGCCATGGACCATTTTCAATAAGGGCTAAGTGAATCTTAGCAAAAGGAGGCTGGTTCCAACACAAAGAGGTTTTGTTCCACCAAACCACCCAGTAGGTCACAAAGGGGAATGAAATTACATCTTAGAATAAAAATACAGGCATTCCTATAAGGAAACTGCTGCAGAAGTAGTCCAGGAATGAACTGCTGAAAAGCTACAACATGCTCATGAATGAATTAACACAATCTTGTCCAGGCAATTTAGGGATACCAGCTTTAAGTCTGCATCAGACCCAAAGTGCTCTGGGTACCTAACCTAAGGATTACTGTCCTACCTCTGACTTTTTACTCTCCATCTACTCATAGCCTGGCTGAGTGTAAAACAGTTCTTGTGTAGGGAAAGAGGAGGAAAAGAAAAACTTGTTGGGATCCCTTTTCCACTTCAGATGTACCCCATAAAAGAGCACAGCGAAGGAAAAGAAGAGATAATTCTAAATCTATTTATAACATTAATATGTAAGCATATGTGTGATAGAATGTTCTAATTACTGGCTTGAGATGTATTTCTGTTTATTATTAAAAGGGCCTTTTTAACACCTATGAATTATCAGGGGGGTTACTGTCCTGTTCTAGGCTACATTAAAGGGCAGGGGAGTCTACAGCAGTAAATGTATTTGAAGGAACTGTTGGAGACCAAAATAAAGTTGTGTCTTGATGCAAAATTTTTAGTTACTTTATACATATCTATATATTTACATATACTTGTTCAACATGTAAGGTAAATGTAGACTAATAAAATACATTATATAGTTTTGTTTTGTAACACAGGAAGAATTTATTTATTGATATTCTTTCCCATCCAAACCTCTCCATTAAAATTCAATAGCATGGAACTGAAAATTAATTTAAAGAAGAAGCATCAGTTGTTTGGCAGCCTTGGTAGTGAAGATTCTTTTAAATATATTTCTCTAAGATATCAATGAATAGGGAAGCCTCACAAAAATATATTTCTCTAAGATATCAATGAATAGGGAAGCCTCACAATTGTTTATAACATTATTATTTTTTTTTCTTTCTTGTGTTCAAGAAAAATCTTTATATGTTTTTTTGACTCTTTAATGTGTCCTGTTCAATATATCTTAGTAGTAGACTGAATAAAGGTCACCTAAAGATATTAGGTCTTAATCCCTGGAGCTTGTAAATGTTACTTTAAAAGGAAAATGGGTCTTTGCAGATGTGATTTAATAATGGGTCTTGACAGAGATTTATCTAGGTGGGCTCTAAGTGTAGTCAAACGAATCCTTACAGGAAAGAGACAGAGGGAGATTGATGCACATAGAAGAGGAGGAGGTAGATGGACAAAGTAAGGAACAGATTCTCTCCCAGGGTTTCCAGAGGGAGCATGGCTGGCTGACTTAACTTAGCTCAACGAAACTGATTTTGGGCTTCTGGCCTCCAGAAGTGTGAGAGGATATATTTCTGTTGTTTTAAGTCACAGAAGCCACAGGAAACTAATGCAGCTCTTCAACTTTTACTCTTTCTCTCTCTCTTTTTCTTTCCATTTTCCTAAGATTCAAAGCTGAAATGGACTTCTGTGGGTATTTATTCCAGTGGCTTTTTTACATTGAAGTATAGTCAATTTACAATGTTCTTTTAGTTTCAAATGTATAGCAAACTGATTCATTTATATATGTATCTTTTTCAGATTTTTTTTCTGTTATAGGTTATTACAAGATATTGAGTATAGTTCCCTGTGCTATACAGTAGGTCCTTGTTTACCTATTTTATATATAGTAGTGTGTGTGTGTGTGTGTGTATATATATATATATATATATATATATATATATTAATCCCGAACTCCCAATTTATCTCTCCCCCTCAGTGGCTATTAAATTTATTAAATTGTGTTCTCTGAGGTCTACAGTTTCTCTGAAGCTAACTAAGGGACCCCTGCTTGAGGTTGAGTGAAAAGACCTGTTTTTCATTATTAAATAATAATAATAGAAGTCCAGAAAAGCCACTTGGCATCTCAAGTTTAATACTGTTGATAGTTTACGCAATAGCCCTTCCTTTCCATTTTTCATGTGAGCAGAGCCCTGAGTGTCAAAGGTGTCCATCCTTTTCCCTCAGACTCATTGTTAGATCCTGAAAACTGCAAGCCAATCATTCCTTCTGGAAGTGATTGGTTTTGGGGGTGATAAATGACTTAGTTCCAGTCAAGAATATATGAAAGAAGCAATGCTTGGGATAGGAAATAACAGGAGGGAATTTTGAACAAAGCATTTTGCAGAAAAAAAATTATAATTCAGAAATAATCTCTCTACTTTCATTTTGTTCCTGGATCTGCTACAGTTACCCTGTCAAGAGGGGAGTTACTATGAGGATCAAAGGTGATACACTGAAGAAGGCAGAGCAGAGAAATGGAAAGAACATGGTCCCATGATGACATGACTGAGTCCATGAATTAATGTACTATGGGAGATATACACTTAATTTTAATCCATTAGGAGTTTGTTTCTTTGTAAACATCTAGGCAGTTGAAACAATAGCAAATAGAGATATATCATGACCAAATAATCTCTAAGTAAAACATACAGTTGCATACCAGAGCTGAAACAGAGTTAGCTCGTGCCAATACGAAAAAAGTCAGGTGATGCAGTTACTAAGATGAATATGAACAGAGGATAGAATGAGGGTTGGCCTAGAGAGCAAGTTGATGTGAGACCTCTGATCTATCTGGGATTATAGATTTAGGGAATCTTCTGAGACCTATATTTTATTTTAATTTTTCATTGCTGAAATGGGAAGAACTTAATTTTTATGCCTAAATAAATTTAACTAGTAAACATAATATAAATTTAAATATAAAATTAAATTAATAAATATAAAAATTAGTGTTAGCTTTTATTCATTTATGCAAACAGCATTTAATCAGCATCTACTGTATGTATGATAGGAGCTGTTATGTGCTATGGTAATAACAGGTGCTATTTCTAAATATTTTAAACTACTACTTCATCTTATTCTCACAAAAGCACTATGAGTAGGGGCTCATAGTTATCACCTGCCCCATGTTGATGATGGGTCATCTGCTCCAGATAACAAAACTGAGGCCTACATTCATTAATCACTGTAACTTGCTCAGGGTTACACAGTGTAAGATTTGAAATTTGAAACCAGACAACCTGACTGCACAACCCAGGCTCTTAGTTTCTTACGTTATAACCTTATGGCAGCAAACAAGACAGACAACTAACAGTATCTTTAGTACTAAACTGTTACCCTATTTGACACTTAAAAAAAATCCAAACCCTTAAATGTTATATTATTGTTCTTCATTCAGATGAGGAAATTGCAGTTTAGAAAGATCAAGTTGCCAAAGATCTAAAAGTAATTGGCAGCACTAAACTTGAATTGTGGTCCCACTAAATAAAAACCTATCTCCTTAGCTAGTCTTATATTTATTGTCTGACTGAAATATTTAGACAAATTTCCCTAAGTTCACATCATTAGAGGACATTTAAAAAGTTATGTTGTTTTTTATATATATGTGTATATATATACATATATATGTATATATGTGTATATATATGGTATATGCATATATATATTACTAAATATCACTCTTAAAATTTCTTCAATCAATAAGAATATTATTTTAAAATAGATGTGTATGTATAAAACATGAATTAAATAATTAGAGTTAAAACTAAGTCATAGGAAAAAATTTCCTTTTAAGGGTTTTCAAGCCATTAATATTTATGCCATCATCATATTAACAACTATTATCCTAATATTTGTTGAGTATACACAAATATAGAGTACAAAGGTAATATAGTATATAATCTTTATTAACAAACAAATGGAGAGACATAGAGGACAAAATGTGTATTCTATATAAAATATATATGTGATGTGAAAAATCACTGTTCAGTGTTTAGTGTCCTGGGAATAAAATGACTAGAAAATAATGCAGCTTCACAAAAATTTTTTCCTGCTCATTTTTACAGTATCTTTTCCTAGAAGCAAATGACGAATGCATGAGACATTTGGGAAAATCAGTAATGTCTCCAGGGCAGCAGCATTTTCAAAACTGAAAAAAAAGTATAAAATCTTGCAAGAAGATGCTCTGAAAAATTATATACAATAATAATAAATTACTTATAATATTAACAATACATTTTTTCAAATATGCTTTGTTTACAGCTTTTATTGAAGGAAGCCACATTCATTTTAAGGTTGTATTAATCTTTAAGTACATGAAGTACATGATGCCTTTTTATAAAAAGAGTGGTAAGGGAAAATTTAGTTTACTGATAAATTTACTAATTTCTCTTCCCTTATGTGGGAATAAATTAACCTGTTTGTTGTAGAATTTTTTTCCCTAGAAAAGAAATGTTTATGCAATAATAAGTCATATCAAGGGCTTTCTGGTGTTAGGTACATGTGTATAATATATATATGTAGAGACATAAAGCAATCAATTTTAAGAGAACATTATTGCATAATATTAAGCAAACAAGTTGTAACCAAGTTAATTAAAAATGAAATGATTGGACTGTTAAAAGGGAAAATAAATTGAGTATGATTTTATTTTAAAAGATTTTATATATGTTTGCTATCATTATAGCATCTGATTATGCTTGTCAAAATAAAAGAACAACATCCCCATGCTTCCTAGCATTTGACATGCTATGTGACTTTGGTGTTAAAATGTGGATCAAATTTGGTGTAGTACCTACATGTAAAAGAATGCAATTAGAACACTCCCTAACACCATACACAAAAATAAACTCAACATGGATTAAAGATTGAAATGTAAGTCCAGACACTATAAAACTCTTAGAGGAAAACATAGGCAGAACACTCTATGACATACATCACAGCAAGATTGTTTTTTACTCACCTCCAAGAGAAATGGAAATAAAAACAAAAATAAACAAATGGGACCTAATGAAACTTAAAGGCTTTTGCACAGCAAAGGAAACCATAAACAAGACGAAATGACAATGCTCAGAATGGAAGAAAATATTTGCAAACGAAGAAACTGACAAAGGATTAATCTCCAAAATATACATGCAGCTCATGTAGCTCAATATCAATAAAACAAACAACCCAATCCAAAAATGGGTAGAAGACCTAAATAGACACTTCTCCAAAGAAGATATACAGATTGCCAACAAACACATGAAAGGGTGCTCAACATCGCTAATTATTACAGAAATGCAAATCAAAACTACAATGAGGTATCACCTCACACTGGTCAGAATGGCCATCATCAAAAAATCTACGAACAATAAATGCTGGAGAGGTTGTGGAGAAAGAGAACCCTCTTGCACTGCTGGTGGGAATATAAATTGATACAGCCACTATGGAGAACAGTATGGAGGTTCCTTAAAAACTAAAAATAGAACTACCGTATGACCCAGCAATCCCACTACTGGGCATATACACTGAGAAAACCATAATGCAAAAAGAGTCATGTACCACAATGTTCATTGCAGCTCTATTTACAATAGCCAGGACATGGAAGCAACCTAAGTGTCCATCTAGAGATGAATGAATAAAGAAGATGTGGCACATATATACAATGGAATATTACTCAGCCATAAAAAAGAAACAAAATTGAGTTATTTGTAGTGAGGTGGATGGACATAGAGACTGTCATACAGAGTGAAGTAAGTCAGAAAGAGAAAAACAAATACCATATGCTAACACATATATATGGAATCTAAAAAAAAAAAAAAAAAAAAAAAAGATTCTGAAGAACCTAGGGGCAGGACAGGAATAAAGATGCAGACATAGAGAATGGACTTGAGGACACAGGGCAGGAGAAGTGTAAGATGGGATGAAGTGAGAGAGTGGCATGGACATATATACACTACCAAATGTAAAATAGATAGCTAGTGGGAAGCAGTCACATAGCATAGGGAGATCAGCTCAGTGCTTTGTGTCCACCTAGAGGGGTAGGATAGGGAGGGTGGGATGGAGATGCAAGAGGGAGGAGATATGGGGATATATGTTTATGTATAGCTGATTCACTTTGTTATACAGCAGAAACTAACACATCATTGTAAAGCAATTATACTCCAATAAAGATGTTAAAAAAAAAAGAAAAAGAAAACTGGTCTGGCTTAATTAAACTATATTCAGTAATATAAAAAAAAAAAAGAAATGCTTTCTATAGTGAACGACGTCTGTTCCTTCTAATATGAATTCTCAGATTTTCCACATTTTCAGGATAAAATCTTAAAGGGATTTAAATTCTAATATCTGTTTGATTACAATGCTTTACATTTTTATCTACAATTTATATTACTGGTTTTTTCAGAGTATCATGCTATTTTTAGAACTTCAGTACTACTGGGTTAAGACGAAACTGAAAGTTGTTTGGATATTTTACTTTTTTGTCCTCCTTTAACTCCATAATTTCCTATCTAACTGAAGATATATGTAGAAACATACCCATACATAAATATGACTTAATAATAGATTTTCAAGGAAAGTTAATGTTTTAAGTATACATAATCTATTAATGAATAAACTATGGAATGTATTCCTCACACACACACACAAAAATTTGCTGTAGTGCTCCCTATGGATAGCACTGTTTTGTGGTAGCATTTGTGGTTGTGTATGAAATGTCTGAACTCTTATTATCAGCAGGGATTTTCCTGGTTATCCCCAGGAATTAAAAGACGGGTATGTGATAATTGGAGACTTAAAAGTAACATTTGAGTAAAAATTTCAGTTTTGACATCAAATACCTACCCTATGGCTTTACTTGCAAAGAGGGAATAAAAATGCATTTGTTTAGTTTCTGAGAGGGTAAGTTTGGTAGATTAGAAAGAAAATGGGTTTTGGAATCTGAAATTATCTCAGTTCAAATTCCAGATCCACTACTTAATATCTAGTGATTTAAGATTTCTGGACTTCAATTATCCCATTATACAATTTATAATAACTAACTGAAATACGTCTTGTGAAGACCAAATAAGGACTTATGGATCAGAATGGTACAAGTGAGTTCTTGTCTCAATTCAAAAAAATCTTCCTACTCTAGACATATAGACTAAAAGACAAAAATTAAAAGACAGCATAGCTTAGAGAAAACTTCTTCATGTACCAGAAACAGCATGCCCTCACAAAACAGTAAGCCTGGTTGAGACTATATGTATGTGGGATTCAAGATCATGACAGGTGGTCATATGGAGGTGCCAAAAGAACTCCTCTGAGTTCCTCAGTTCTGAAACTGAGCTCCAGAGCCATGTTTACAGACTGAAGCCAGGGATTTGGGTGAGGTATAATCCAAACCCACTGTGAAGTACAGCTGAGAAGAGCAGGAAGGTGGGAGGCAAGTCTTACTACCAGAACCTGAGTTAACATGCTTTTGAATCTGCCATATTCCCAGTATCTGGCAGTCACTCAGAAACACTATCTGAGATACATTTTTGGAGTATGATATGAGCCTACTGAGGTAGCTACAAAACAAGTAATCAGGGAGAGATAAAACAGAAAGGGGAGATAGTTGATGGAAACGAAAGGAAAGGAAAGGAAAGGAAGGGAAGGGTTGGGAAGGGATGGGAAGGGAAGGGAGATGGAAAGAATGATGGAAGGCAGAGAGAGAAAGAGAGAGAGTCTATGTAAAATGAACTTAGAAATAAAAACTCCAAACTACATGATAAAATCTAATACTAAGAAGGTTAGCTAGCAAAATCCAAAAGAGGAATTTTCAGACAGTAAATTAAAAATAACTATTTTAGTATGTTTACAGAGATGAATAATATAAAATGAATCATCAAACCAATTAAGTCAAAAATGAAAAAATAATATTCAAGTAGATATGAAAATTTTAAATACAGTCATTGATATAAAAGTGAAATAGGATAAAATCAACTAGATACAAGAGGGAAATGAGAAGTTGCTGTTCAATGAGTATAAAGTTTCAGTTATGCAAGATGAATAAGTTCTAGATCTGCTGCACAGCATTGTACCTATAGCTAACAATACTATATTTTGGAACCACCATACTGTTTTCCATAATGACTGTACCTCAAAAAATTAAAAATACAACTACCATATGACCCAGCAATTCAACTTCTGGGTATATATCTGAAAGAAATGAAATCACTATCTCAAAGAGAAAACTGCACCCCCATGTTCATTGCAGCATTGTTTACAATAGCTAAGATATGAAAACAGCCCGAGAGTCATCAATGAAAGAATGGATAAAGACAATGTAGTATATACATTTGTGTGTGTGTGTGTATATGAAATCTCACATATATATATAGTATACAAATATTTGTATATTATGTATATGATATAAAAATATACATAATGGAAATTTATTCAGCCAGATAAAGAAGGAAATTCTGCCATTTGAAACACCATGGATGAAACAGGAGGGCATTCTGCTAAGTGAAATAATCCAGAAAGAGAAAGACAAATTCTGTGTGGTATTACTTGTACATAGAATCCGAAAAAAAAAAAAAAGCCAATATCACAGAAAGAGATAATAGAATGATTGTTGCCAGGAGCTGGGGGGGAGGGAGAAATGAAGAAATGTAGGTTAAAGTGTACAGAATTTCAGTTATGACTATGTACTGAGGATCTAATGTAATACATGGTTGCTACAGTTAATAATACAGTTTTGTGTTCTTGAAAGTTGCTGAGAGTATATCTTAAATGTTCTTACAGCACCCCAACCCACACAAGAGTTAACTATGTGAGGTGACGGTCATGTTAATTATCTTGATCTTAATAATAATTTCACAATGTATATGTACATCAAATCATGTTATATATATACATTAAATAAATATATATTTGTCAATTATTCCTCAATTACGTTGGAAAGAAATTTTAAAATACTGTGCTATGCCCTTAAAATTTGTTAATTTAGATCTCTTGTTAAGTGTTCATACCACAATGAAAAAATAAAATAAAATGAAACAAGATTTTTAAAAAGTGAAGTAACTTAGAAAATTAAGAGGACATGTAAATGATTTAGAAAGTAGAAATAAAAGGATTTTTAAAACATGTGGATAGCCTTGAAGACAGATAGAAGATATTTGGAGAATCCATAGCAGTAATCTAAGGAAAATGCAGTTGAAGGAAATGAGAGAATGGAACAAAACCAATGTTTAAAGACATATTTGAGAATTTTCTAAAACTGAGGAAACAATGGAGATTAAAGACCTGAGTACAAAGCTTTAAATATAAAGTAAGAGTGGGGTTGGCATTCTGATTAATTATAGATTTCATTTGGCCCATTTAAGTGGCATTCATAGCTTAAGATTGAAAATAAATGCAATATAGTGCAATTTGGACATCATAATAATGGACATAATAAGTTAACACAATACATAATAATTAAACACTATACTTAATCTCTAGACCATCAAGATTTATAATGAAATCTTGAAAACTTCCAGAAATAAAGGATAAATTTCCTACCAAAAAATGACATTTTGATTGACATAGAAATTTTTACTAAGATCAACAAAAAGAATGACAAAGTAATAGGTTAAAATACTGGATAAGAATGTCTATCATTCTAAATTTTATAAATCAGGCAAGTCATATATCATGTGTGAGGGAAAAAAAAAAGATTAAGATCATAACACCCTCAGTCCCTCCCTAAGTGAAATTTTAAAGAATGAATTTCATTATTAAAGAAAAAAGAACCCAGAGGGAAATCATGGAGCCAAAATATTAATAGTGAGCCAAAATATTAATAAATCATTTTAGTAAATTATTGCTTAATAATAATAATAAACAATTTCATGTGTCTACTGACAGAATAGAACGAAAACTTTAAGTATCAATAATATGTTTGGGGAGCATAATGTCTAGTTGATAATAAGAGTCTCGTCAAAATTAAGAGTGAGGATAGGTATACTGATTAACTGTAGATTTTATTTGATCCATTTAAGGTGTACTATAGATTAAAATTTGAAGACAAATATATAGCAATTTGAACATTAAATATATAATAATACAATAGTAACTTATTGAAAACATGAGTTCATGATATAAATGAATGAATGAATGAAAAATAAATAAATTAAAAAATAAATAAGGAAGAAAGGAAAGCTCTTCCATGAATGTTGATTATGTCAACTAATAAATGTTGAAGGAACAGTGAAGTCAGGAACTCAATGGTTTCTAAAAGCAGTAAGTAAAATTTGATGAGCAAGCATACATTTAACTAGTCTCAAAGTATCTCATTGCAAATTGTTTATTCATTACAAAGAGAAAAATAGTAACTTTAACATAAATAAACCTGGTGGACAGACTTGTAAGTCAGTGGTAAAGTTAAGATCACTGATATGAGAGCAGACCAACATCTGGCTCCTGATATGATATACCAAGGACATAACATCACTTTTCTGATATTTCTACTGAAAATTTGTAAGCTGAATCTAATTATAAGGAATGATCTGACAAACTCAAATTGAGTGAAAGCCCACAGAATAACTGGCCTATATACTTTTCAAAAATGTTAAAGAAAGACAAAGAAAGTTTTAGTAATTTTTCCAGATTAAATTAAATAAAGGAACATGAAAACTAAAGGTAATTTTTGATCCTGGATTACATCCTGGACTGGGAAAAAGTTAATAGAACATTATTAAGACAAATGACAATATTTCAATATGAATTTTGAACTATGTAATAGTATTTTATTAATGTTAAACATCCTAATTTTGATGCTTGTTTGTACTATGTTTATATAAGAGAATATCCTTGTTCTTAAGAAATTCACACTGAAGTAGTTAGGAGCAGAGAAGCACAATGTCTCCAATCCCCTCTCAAATAGCTAAGCATATATACGTATAACGTACATATAGAGTTATATATCCTATAAAATATATATTACATATACACTATAAATTGTAGATAGGTACATATTTATACATAATCTGAGAGAAAAAAGAGACAGAAATTAAGGAGGAATTCTTACAGATGAGAAATTTAATCTACAGTTTCCATACCAATAGAGGGATGATAAAGAAGATAGAAAAAATACTTAGGTGAAGATGAAAATAAAGAGGCAAAGTAAAAGAATGGTAAAAACAAAACCCAAAACATGATGATGTTAATAAAGAAAATAGAGCAGAAAATGTCATAACATAGATGCAATTCAAACCCTGGATTGTAAGCAACTGGCTTGGACTTAATCACTGATTCATGTTCCAGAAAATCATAAATACACTATGCCTGTCAGTGTTTCTCAATGCAATGTTTCACTAAGTCTTCAACAGATGTTTTTCAACACAGGAAACCCAAAGTGGGCATCATTTTCAAAAATTTTGGGTTATCTGCTAGAGGTTAACAGTACCTCATTTTAGTTATGCCTTATTACTTTTTGAGAGTTTAAGCTATTCAATATATGCATATAGAAATTATCGAATTATCAAAGCAGGCTCACACAAATCATAGGTTTTAGCAAACACTGCAAATAACTAAAAATTTACAAGCAAGACATAGACACAAACATAGCGTGTTTTACTGAGCGGTCTCTCATTCTGTCATATGCAGCTTCCATATTATCTCTTTCTCTGTTCTGGGATGTATTTTGGTTTCAGAGTAACAGATGAGTGCCTAACAATGTGTGCTGAACACTGACCTCCAAAGTTGCTTTATGGCTTCTTAGTTTTATCTGTGAGTCACACATATGGAAAAGGAATGTGTAAATAATATTCACTCTTCATTCAACCATGTCCCAAAATATAAACTCCAGGTTTATTTACATTAATTAATTTGAACAGCCTAAAATACCTTGCTAAGAAGAAAGTTTTAAGGCAAAGACTCCTAATGTCTTTACATTATTAAATGTTATTAAAGTGTATATAATAAGTTTGGAGGGAGATCATTCATTCTCTTGGGCATTTCCAACGCCACTCATCACTTTAGGCACCTCCAAGTAGGGAAGGAAAATGTCACAGGCCATTTATTATGCTTTCTTTCCCACACAGTATCAAATTAAATAAGTATAAGTATCAAATAAGTATCAAATTATCCCTAAAACATTAGAAAAATTCTATTATTTAAAGTAAGGGAATGATATGCGGAGAATGATTCAAAATGGCAGAATGTGTAGAATGATATTTAACTTCATATTTTAGTTTAGATAAGTATAAAAATCTAAAATTTTTTTCAGGAATTCCTTATATATTTTTCTTTCAATTCTAGATAGGGTCACTCTAATATTTTACAGTTCAGGGTATTTTGTTATATGTCAGATGGCAATTCTTACAATTATTATAAGTAAAGGATTATGGGGTACAGAAAGATGAGAAGTTGAATAAGGACATATTACTGACTATGATATCTTAAAGCATGTTACCTTAAGATAAGTCTATTAAGTTTGTATTTTGTTGTTCACTATTCAAGAAAATGTTCACTAACATTTAATTTCTTAGTAACTTCAAATCTACATTTAATTATGTTTATAGAAAGCAAAAAGAGTATGGAATTTATGGTTTAGTCACTACTGATAATTCTATTTTTTTATTAACTTAAAATAATCCTACCACTTTCCCCATATTTCCCACTTAAAAATAAAGTACCTAAAATGTAACATTCAGTAACCTGTTTTTTTAGTGCATTCTATTGTGATAACTATGTGATTTTCTAGTTATTAAAACCTATGTGGCAATGCAAATATTTGTTGTAGAAAATTGTTAGTTGTATATCAGTTGGGATTCATTCAGGAAAGCAAAATTAGTATATTATGGGACAAAGTTATTATGGGAATTAGAATTTATACACTTGGGAAAGGAAATGGGGAAGTGAAGGTCCATATAAGAGAGAAGAATCAGAGGATTTGTCAAGTGGTCACTTTGACATGGCAAGCCTGTCCAGATTCCAAAATGTGATGTGGATGAGGAAGTCTACAGGAAGCTATTGCCACTGTGTAGATTCTGCCTCTGTCTGTATACAGTCAACAGTTTACTTGTGGGCCAGTGGCAATTGTTCAACAAGCCCCTGGTAGGCAGAAAGAAAAATACACAGAGAAGACTAAGGTCCTAGATGAAATGCACCTGTCTCTGCATCTGTCTGTCACTGCATCACTTTATGTGACTGCAACGTTCTTTAGAGAGGAATAACCACTGCTCAACTTCTGCCTTTCAACTCTCATGTAAATTCCTCTTTAGGTCAATTCTAACTGAAAGTAGAGAGAAAGGGATTCTGGGAAATGTAATTCTAGAATACACACATAGTCCATTGGTCACAGCAGTTTAATCTCAATCAATAAGTAAACAAGGGGCTTCCCTGGTGGCACAGTGGTTGAGAATCTGCCTGCCAATGCAGGGGACGCGGGTTCGCGCCCTGGTCTGGGAGGATCCCACATGCCGCGGAGCAATTAGGCCCGTGAGCCACAACTACTGAGCCTCCGCGTCTGGAGCCTGTGCTCCGCAACAAGAGAGGCCGCGACAGTGAGAGGCCTGCGCACCGCGATGAGGAGTGGCCCCCGCTTGCCACAACTAGAGAAAGCCCTCGCACAGAAACGAAGACCCAACACAGCCAAAAATAAATAAATAAATTAATTAATTAAAAAAAAAACCAAAAAAAAAAAGAAAGGGCCCTTTATTTGATATTAAAATTATAGTGTCCATTGCTTAGGGAAGAACAAATGAACATTTCTTAGGTCTTATATTAGGAAATAATGTATAGAGCTGAATGCAAAAGAAATCGAATACAGACAGTTTAAAGTTAGTTGGGTACTGACAGAGATCTTCAAGAGCAGATAGAATTTGAACTAAGGCTTGAGGAAGGAATGCATGTTAACCAATGCACCTCCAATGACAAAAATTTTTATGCACAACAGCTTGTAGTGAGGAATATTTCCACTTATAGTAGGTTGTTTGTCTAATTTTGAGTAGCAAATGTTGGAATGTCTGGACATTAATGTCTGTGAGCTTCAGATCCTGCTGGGATGCCTAATCTAAGGTGTCTTATGAAAACTTCCAAAAAACAATCTCTGCTTCTTTCATCAATGCTGTTTGGTGAAAGTGCAACTTTGTTCACAGTCTTACATTTTCATCAGCATGGACAAAAGGCAGCCCCCCACATTCGTAATTTGCATCCTCTGAATCTAGTCATGCTGGACATATGTCATAAACAACATTTTAAACTTTGTTTTCTATTTTTTTCTCTTTGTCTCTCATTTTCTCTCTCTTTCAAATCATCTCCGTCTCTCTCTCTCTCTTTCTCTGTCTCCCAACTTTTTACAGTTAAATGTCAGTAACAATAGCTTAGTGTTAAGGGATTTTTCAGGATGTTAAGATTTCTGCGGAGCATATCAACTTCCCACCAGGCAAGCACTACAGTGTGCTAGGGCTTGCAAGTCTTAGAAAACAATGGGGGTTGTTAATGAATAGTGCTCTAAGGCTGAGAAGTGAGGACACCACTGATGGAGAAGGCAATGATTTATGGGTATATGTTGGGACAATATTGCTTGAGCCTTTACAGGCTTCTTTAACTATACAGTGCACTGTATTTAGTCCACATATTTCCAAATGCTTGATTATACGATTACCCAATAGCCATTTGGACCTCATGGGGGAAATCATACATATGTATTCATCTTTTTTGAATTATTTATTTTTAATTAAAAAACAAATCACAAGGAGATAAATAATAAGGCCATAGAAACGAAGAAACGGAAACTGAAAAAGAGTCAGTGCTAACATTGTCCGTGTTTTAAACTTTCACAAATAGAGAAATAACAAGGTTGAATAAGTAAACTATTTTAATAACCCTTTGAATTACAGACTGATGCAAACTTAAAGCCCTAAAAGGGAGACTCTCCTAATATATAAATGAAAGTGACAAATGATTGCATGTCACACTGTGATAGGTATTATATTAAGGGAAGTGACTGTTAGGTATGAAAAAACAGGGGAGAGGGGTGGTAGGTATGAAAAAAATCAATACAAAAATAAATTTTAAAAAGGAAGGAAAGGAGAAATGGGAGAGAGGAAGGGATGGAGGAAGCAAAAAAGGAAAGAAAGAGATGATGCTTAAATTGGAATTTATAGACTTTAAAAATGAAAAGGAAGAAGAGATTAACTTTAGGCTCATGTGATAACAAAAGCAATGGAGGACTGAAAATTTATGGTGATTTAAGGATTGTAAGGAGAACAAGGTGGTTAAATATAAAGGTTGCAGAAGGAAACTACAGTTAAATACAAAGGTTAAATTGGAGCAAATTATGAAAGGCTGTACCAGCTATGTAAAAGCTCTTTGTTGTACTTGCAGCAGAAAATGAAGTAACATTAAATGGCTTTAAACAGAGAGGTGATACCTTATTTACTATTTATTTTTATGAGTATCAATAATGTGCTCCTATTTATTTGAATATACTATTAATGAAACCCTATATAAAACAAAAAACACTCCATGTTGCTTTTTTAATCAAATACCTTCTTATACACCCACCAGCATCTCTAGCCTCTCAACTGGTTTCCCTGACTCCATTCTTGATCTTTTCAAATTCATCCTCAAGAACTCAGTTACAAAATTCTTTCTAAACTAACATATTCGATCTGATCTTTAAAAAACTTCAGTGGCCTTTCTTTGCTTCCACAAAGCAGTACATGCTACTTTAAAAACTGTAAGTTTCATTAGATTATAAAGTTCATTCTAATCTCAAACATCAGTTCCATCTGCTGCTCCATTCCACAGTGCTACGCTCTGCGTCTAAGCTCCAACTCTACTTATCATTTCTCAGTATTTTTAACTCACTGATTCTTCATTTTCCTGATCTTTGCCTGAAATACATCACACACTCTTTACTTTGCCCCATTCAATTATCATAAAAAATTTTGACACACCCCCCCATTATATAGATGACGAAATTTAGAAACACATAACTTAGTAACTTACCAAAATCACAAAACTAAATGAGGATCAGGATCTGAGGCTGAGGAATTTAGCTCCAGAGTCCGTACCAGAACAGTGAAAGGAAGTTTCCAGGAAATTTTCTGAAACGGTGTCCCAGCTAGCTAAGTGTAATAGGAAAACACTCCACCTGAAGTGGGAAAAGAGTAATACACACTTATTAAAGTTTAATTCTACCCAGTGCACCATTTGTTTGTATTTGTCACTTACAAATACAAGTATGTGTAAGTGAAATTGATCTCAGTGCTCTCCTATACTACGCTAATTTCAATGTGTTCTAAAACCTGTGTTCTTTATATCACCATGCCTCACTCTTTCCATAAATTGTGTCTTTGGGCTAATGGTTTTGACCCATAATAACTGATAAAAGACTTGCAAGTGATAGTGCCGGACTAGTTGTGAAGAAATAAAGGGTGTCATGCTGGATATTAAAGTGCAAGGTTTACAATGGTTTGGGGATACTTTCAAGGAAACACCCAAGGTAACACAGAATAGTTATCAGCTGGGAAGATGGTGGATGTGCTTTGCTGTTCTGGGGGGATTATAAACAGCCATTGCAGTCAGGATGTTGATCAAAAATTGCATGAAGATTAGCATGGTCAAAATCAAAGCATTGCATTGATTTCAGGGGCTGCGGAGAGACGTGGAAAGGGATTTTTACATAAAATGTGATCTCTTAAAACTTCAAAATTAAAAGAAAAAAACACTCTAAAGACTTAGCCTTTTGCTTTTGTTTTGTTTTTTCAGTGAGAACCCCTTAATGACTTTAACTTATTTATAATTATCAAAAAATGAAGTAACAGACCATAGAAGCACCTCAAAAGCTAAAAGCTGGGACTAATGGTTTCCAGTAAGGCATTTAAGAAGCTCGGAAATCGTCACTCTGTCCTAATAGCAAGTAAAAAGCTAACCTGAAAAATCAACAACTCTTAGATCCATAAGAGAAGTAAGCAAAAACTTACCCCACCCCCTCAAATTGGAGAGACTGATGGTCAAATACAGAGAATCATAACTTACCTGAGCAGAAATCCACAAGCTGAAACCTTAATGGAAACGAGCGCTGGCAAAGAGAAACCAGAACTGCAACTGACGAATTTCTGGAGGCTCAATGTGGAAAACTCCAGGGGGGGCAAATCATAGTGGGGGGGGGGACCCACACATTTGTGAGTTTTACCAGGTTCTCACAGTGAATAGTGGAGAAAACTACCCTCATGCTTCCAGCAGAAGGAGGAGAAAAGGAACCATTTTGAAATTTTCTAGGACACGCTGTTCTTAACAAGGTATGCCCTCAGGAGAAAGTATTTAACTGGAGTCTGACCCAGTAGGAATTTATCTGAGCCTAATTGACCTGAGGGAAGAGAAATAGCCAATTCTAGGTGGGTCTAGCCTTCCTCATAGAGGAAGGGACGTACCCAAATCCAGCCTACTCTAGCCATCCTGTCCCACCTAAGGGGGAGGGAGTGCTGAGAAGCACATGTCAAGTTCACAGCCCAGGGACACAGGTTCGCTAAAAGACTGAGAGCTAATAAAACAACTATAGCATACTTCCCCTCCCCCAACACTTTATCACCCATTACTAAAGGTTTATTTACATCAGTTCATTTTACCTAGTACATCACATTCGGCTATCAAGAAAAACATTAAAAGACAGATTAAAGGCAAAAATATATTTGGAAGAGACATAGCAAACGTGTGTGTGATGAGAATGCTTAAGACTTTCAGCAAATTTCAAGTATACAATGTATTATTAACTATAGTCATCATGCCATTGGTTAGATCCTCAGAACTTCTTTATTTTATAACTGAAAATTCGTACCCTTTGATGACCCATTCCCCCACCCCTCAGCCCTGGCAACCACCATTCTCTCTACTTTTGTGAGTCTGACTTTTTTTATGTTTTAGATTGCACATATAAGTGCTACCATACTGTATTATCTTTCTCTTTCTGTCTTATTTCACATAGCATAATTCCCTCCAGGTTCATCCATGTTGCAATAAATGGCAGAAGTTACTTCTTTTTTTAAGGCTGAATAACATCTCATTGATATATACCACATTTTCTTTATCCATCCAATTTGCATTCCACTAATACTGTACAAGGGTTCCTTTTTCTCAAAACCCTTGCCAACTCTTGTTATCTCTTGTCTTTTTGATAATCACCATCCTAACAGGTGTGAGGTGATAGCTCATTGTGGCTTTGACTTTCATTTCTCTGATAATTAGTGATGTTGATCATATTTTCATGTACCTGAGAGCCATTTGTATGTCGTCTTTGGAAAAATGTCTATTCAGGTCTTTTTCCAATGTTTTAATTGGACTGTATGGCTTTTTTGTTTTTGCTTTTGTTTTTATTTTGTGCTATTGAGTTGTTTGAGTTTCCTATACACTTTAGATATTAACCCTTTATCAGATACATGGTTTACAAACTTTCCTCCTATTCCATATATTGCCTTTTTATTTTGTTGATTGTTTCCTTTGCATGCAGAAACATTTTAATTTAATGTAGTTTTACTTGTTTATTTTTGAATTTTTCAGTTTTCCTCCTATTATTGATTTCTAGTTTCATACCATTGTGGTCAGGAAAGATATTTGTTATGATTACAGCCTTCTTAGATTTGTTAAGACTTGTTTCGTGACCTAAAATATAATTTATCCTGGAGAACGTTCCATGTGCACTTGCGAAGAATATGTGGTGCTATTTAATGGAATGTTGTTTCTATGTCTATTAGGATATTTGATTTATAGTGTTATTTACCTCCACTGTTTCCTTATTAATTTTGTGTCTGGATGAACTATCCAGTATGAAAGTAGGGTAATTAAGTCCTCTACTATCATTGTATTGCTGTCAATTTCTCCCTTCAAGTCTATTAATATTTGCTTTAAATATTTGGATTCTTCAATGTTGGGTATGTATATATTTACAATCATTACATCCTCTTGATAAATTGACCCCTTTACCACTGCATAGTTTCTTTCCTTGTCTCTTGTGACTGATATTTACTGAAAGTCTATTTTATCAAGTATCAGGATAGCCACTTCTAATTTCTTTTAGTCACAATTTGCATGGAATTTCTTTTTCCATCCCTTCACTTTCAACCTATGTGTGTATACTTAAAGCTAAAATAAGTCTCTTGTAAGCAGCATGTTATTGGCTCTTGTTTCTGTTTGTTTGTTTGTCTATCCAGCCACTTTGTGTCTTTTATTGGATAATTTAGTTCATTTAAAGTAATTAGTGATAGGTAAGGACTTTCTATAACCATTTTTTTTTTTTTTTTTTTTTAATTTATGGCTGTGTTGGGTCTTCATTTCTGTGTGAGGGCTCTCTCTAGCTGTGGCAAGTGGGGGCCACTCTTCATCGCGGTGTGCGGGCCTCTCACTATCGCGGCCTCTCCCATTGCGGAGCACAGGCTCCAGACGCGCAGGCTCAGCAATTGTGGCTCATGGGCCTAGTTGCTCTGCGGCATGTGGGATCTTCCCAGACCAGGGCTCGAACCCGTGTCCCCTGCATTGGCAGGCAGATTCTCAACCACTGCGCCACCAGGGAAGCCCTCTATAACCATTTTGTTAACTGTTTTCTGACTTTAAAATTTTTTTTCTTTCTTTTATTGCTTTCCTTTGTAATTTATTTTTTGTAGTAGTATGCTTTAATTCCTTTCTCTATATCTTCTGTTTAACTATTATAGATTTTTTTCTTTGTTGTTACCATGAGGCTTACATAAAACATCATATATGTAAACATAAAACTGTCTGTTTTAAGCTGTTAATTACATGCAACTGAATACAAAATCTACACTTTTACTTCTCCCCCACATTTTATGCTATTGATGTCACTCTTTACATCTTTTTATATTGTGCATTCATTAACAAATTCTTGTAGCTATATTTATTTTTAATATTATTAATTTTTAAATTTTATACTAGAGATCAAAGTGATTTACACAGTACCATGACAGTATTAGGGTATTTTTAATTTTAACTTATGTTTACCTTTACCAGTGAGTTTTATATTTTATACATTTTCATGTTGTTACTTAGTGTCCTCTCATTTCAACTTGAATAACTCCTTTTGAGATTTCCTGTAAGGGAGGTCTAGTGAACTTCCTTAGCTTGTGTCTGTCTGGGAATGTCTTTATCTCTCCTTCATTTTTGAAGGATAGTTTTGTTGGGTATAGTATTCTTGGTTGGCGATTGTTTTCTTTCAGCATTTTGGAACTATCATCCCTTCATTTCTTCTTTGCTGTATTGCCAGCACCTAGCACAATCAATGTTATATAGGAGGTATTCAATAAATATTTGTTCAATAGTTACTGAATGAATGATCAATAAGTGTTGGCAGTTTCAATTATCCCTGGAAGAAACAAGAGCTGTCTCTACAGGATCCATATTTAACTCCAGAGAGTGGCAGAAGGAGCTCCTAAGATTCTGTGGACCCAAAAATCCTTATCCCCTACTCCCATCTGATCCCAATCTGCTGCAAATGAAGCAAGAAGACACAAGGCTCAGTTTTCAGCTACATTTCAGAAATAAATGTGCCATCACAAAGATCTTTGAGAAATTCTGTTCATTTTCATTGATTTACTCCCCAGAAATGGGACAGCATTCACCTGACTTTTAGCTTTCTAGTATAATTTATTTGCTGATGCTTTAGCTCATACCTAAGTATAATTTTTTAAGGAAAAGAGTAGGCATATTTAAAACTCTCTTCTTTTAAACAAATAAGCAAAAAAAAAAAAAAAAAAAAACCTCTACAACACAACCAAAGAAAGAGAGGAGAATATTCAAAGAAGAAATAATAAGTAACTTATATAGTGGTTACTATGTATTCAGTTACTAAGTGCTCCAATCCTCTCTTGTCAGGTATTCTAAGCACTCATTTAATCCTTTTAGCAATACCTTAGTTAAAAAGGTAGATAGCATTCTTATAATTCCCAATTTTCAGATAATAAAACTGAGTTAATTAGAAGTAAAGTAACTTTATCAAGTTTACACTGCAGAGATAGGGTTGGATTCCAGGCACTATGGATCCAAAATCCATGTTCTTTAGTCACTTGCCTCTATTACTTCTGACACAACAAAACAAGACGAGTGATAAGTGAAGCAAAGAAAACAATTGAACTGTTACAAAAATGAGGAATACATTAAAAACAGCAAGAACTTAAAAGGAATGTCACTGAACACGTACATAATGCCATGAAGAACAGGCTGGTGAAAGTCACCCAAAGAAACAAATGTCTTCTACATGTGGAAGAGAAACAAAAAATATCAAGAATATTCACAGAGGGTTTTCTTGAAAATCTAATAGAAAAACGGAACAGAAATCCATTAAAGATATAACAAAAGAAAACTTTACCTAAATAAAGACATAAAGCTGCATAGTGGTAGTAAACACCATGTTCCTAGAAAACTTAATGCACAATGGTACACACAGACATATATCTTGGTTGAGTGTACTGATTCTTTTTTTTTTTTTTGCTCTTTGCCTTTTTTTGTTTCTCTCTTTTTTAGGTTTTCCTCAGTGCAAATCGATTCCATAACATGAGAAGCTACTGCAAATCAGAGCATAAATATACAAAGTATAATCCAAAACAGTACAGTGCTCAGATGTGAAGTGAAAGGAAGCATTCATTCACACATATAGTAGTTTGAGATCTGCTGGATCTGGTTGTCCCTGGTGAGGTTTCTAAAGATGGTAAAACTGACTTTGGTTATTAAGACAACTATGACCATACTGGACACTAGAATATCTAAGCATTATCATATGTCCATTTAAACCAAAAAATCATACAATGTTTATTTCTAAAACAGTTTCTGTACATTGAAGAAGTTGGAAAAAATTTACATTCCAGATCAAACTTATTTTAGCCTTAAGACCAAGTTCTAACTAAAATTATTGATGGGTACAGAAAATGTCTCAAATGTGGCTATTGGGATTCATGAATTTAAAAAAGTGTATAAAAGGTTTTGTGTGTGTGTGTGAACTTAATATATTTGAGCTTCTTGTCTTCACTTCCCAAATACGTGATTTACATTATTTTGACTCCTTCAAATGTTTGTTCCTTAATTTCAAAATTTGTCAAATATGCCTTCAAAAGAGATAATTTTTTAAATTGAAATATTATTGAACAGATGCAGAAATAGCAAGCATTTTAAGATTTAGTTGAGGTCAGTGTGTGGTGGGAAATGTCTACCTTTTGCCTTTATAAGTGTATAAGCAAGATTTACTCATTATACTTGGGTTTGGAATAGATTGCAATCCTTTATTGACCTAGCACATGCCAATTATAGAAAGTCAAGTAAAAAATCAAATCCAAAGCCCAGAGGAAAGATAACAGTGAGAACATAATAATGTAAAACATTTTTAAGAGCATACCAGGATTAAATTAGTACCCCTCAAATAATACAGAAGATTTACAGTAACACCAGAAGAGTCTTTCCAATGTACAAAAGAGAATCATGAAAGTGTTTTATATTACAAAATTTTTTACAGAATTATATTATAACCTTATAGAGTCAATGAACCAAAAAGAAAATTGAATGTCCCTTCTATATTCTTTTTTTTTTTCTATCCAAACCCCATCCTTTTTCTTTTTTTTATCAAGGTGAAATTTTATTTTCGAACTAGAGTTCTATGTCTATTTCTTCAGCCACATTTAATAGACTCATATCTTATTTCTGTATGTTTATTTTTTATCTTCTGTACATAAAACTCCAAAAGATTGAATATTGGCAGGGACTATATAGACAAATACTTCATATGCTCTTAAAACCAGTCAAATTTATTTCTTTTTACTTTTTCTATACCCATAGTATACGGAATAGAATTAGTAGGTTTGATAAAGATTTACTTTTTACCTTGCCATACTGAACTTCTAAATGTCTTTTGGATTGGGTTTTAGAATATGAGGTATGGAAGTGGAGATGCTTCTTGTCTTGAGTCTCTTAACAGTAGAGATGTAGAGGTAGAAAAGTAGCTAGCAAGAGCAGGAAAACACTAGCTGCGGACTTCAGGACACTGCCATCCCTCTGGGTGGTCTGTAACTTTGAGGCTGTTGTGACAGCTGTTGTGGGAGCTGATGTGCTGATTACTGGATTCTGTGACCCTGTGGGTAGAAATGGTGTTAGAAGGAGCAGCCTCTACCTGAAAGCCACCACAATAGCAACAGTAGCTCTTTTCTCTTCTTCTCCTATCCCTCCCTGACCTTCACCCCTACCCTAGAGGCTCCCCTGGACCCCTAAGCTGCCTCTGCTGACAGGAAGACCTCCTCCCACCTAAAGACCTTGGGCACCCACGCCCTTAGCACTGGTCAGGGGCAAAAATATTAAATTGTAAACATGAAGAAATAATCAACTGAGTTTTCAGGCAGAAAAACATGCAAGCCAACCAATGAAGAGGAAAAAACTCAAGTTTAGGTCAAATGTCTCAATAGCAGCAGTCAATTCAAAATTACGATAATGTAATGGCAATTGAATTCTAAGTGAAGCAAAGGGTGACTCAAATGTTAAACACAAGTAAGCTGTCATTAATGCCTAGTTACAGAAAAAAGACCTTTACAAACAATACAAGCACTCATGGAACATAGTACCCATAGACTCTCTGGAAAGATATGATGTAATACTGCCCACTAATAGATTCAGTGAAATAAAGAATTCAGAAACATAGAAACCATGTCACGGAATAGCTGCTGTTGAGCAATGAATCCATTTAAATACAGAAAATACTACAGTTGCAAGAATTATGGTATACAAGGGAAAAATTATGAACAATGACAATATGAGATAATGTTATGTTATATAATAGCAAAAACATTGAGATAAAGTGGGAGAGGGAAGGTGGGTGGAAGTAGTGTGCAAAGTAATTAAATTATATGATTTATGTTATGAAAATAACTTTAAAAAGAACTAAAAGACATCTGTATTCTTTACAGATAGCAAAACACATACACATATGTTACCAAGACAAAACAAAGAGAACACAGATTATGCAGCCAAAGAAACAAAGGAAATATCAGAAAGACTTTATACTGGCATTTCCTCTACTGTATTGTTAGAAAACATACCAACCCTTCACCTTCCCTTAAATATTTTGTTGGATTTCTTTCTGCTAACATTGATAACTCTCTTTTACCCACATCTTGGCAAGATTCTAAAGCTTTACAGCAACTTTCAGGCATTAAAATATTTCACACAATCTAAATCAGTCTTAATATCACATCCAATTCAGTGTCTCACTACTTTCCCCAGGCAGGGGATAGAATACCAGGAAGAAGTGGGGAGTTGATGATTTTCAGTCTTTGTTCTGCCTCCTTCTTCCCTTGCTCCTGCGACTGAAACTCCAAGGATAAAAATGGAAGGGATAAAACTTCCTCATGGAAATGCTGTTTTAGTGAGTCTGTGCTGTTAGTAATTTTATCTCACATTTAATTCTTTCTTTTCTGAGAGGCATCTAAATGCAAACTTTTCATCGAGGATACATTAATGGGTTTTATAGAGGATTCCAACAACCCATAATCTCCAAACTGCACTTTTCCCTGAGTATTGCTTCCTCTGTTTTATCTCTTCAGAGCTCCCTTTTTATGCTCCCTTGGTTGTTACCTGCCTGACATCTACTTTTCCTAGCATTTAGCATTTCAAGATGGCATCCACATGAAAATTTACTTTATACCATTATTTCCCTCTATTTTTTTGCACTGTTATTGAAGATTGCTGTCTCTACCCTCCTGTTTCTGATTTTTCCAGGTGAGAGTCTGGCATCTTAACTCTCAAGATCCCCAGGTCAAGAAATCTCTGTTACTCTGCTCTCATAGCAGTGTGGGCTAGTGTAATTTTTGAGATATAGTAAGAATTCAATCTGATGTTATGATGCCTGTTGTAAGGGAAAATACAAATGAAAAATAAGAAGTCTTTCAACCTGTTGAAAAATAAGGGAAAGTAAAGGAAGAGTCCTTCCACCTCCCTTGTTTTAGAGCACTTACTTTAGAAGAGGTGTAATTATAAAGTTCTTTATCTTCATTTTTGAAATGTATGTAAAACTTCTTAAAATATGAATAAGCCGCTAGCCAACTTTATGACCTTGGCCTGTATTTCTCAAGGACCTGATAACCATCTTTTTGAAATGTATACACCAAGATAGTATATTCTGTTTCTGTGGGAATTAGAAGCCTGACTTCCTCAGGGTGCCTAGTTCCAAACTGTAAAACTACCTCTTACCATAAAAGATTGTCTTTGCAAACTCTTAGCAGATTGCCTGTGATGCCCATCACATTCTGGTTTGATGCATATTTAATACAGAATTGTGTTCTTTTCTTTCTCCGGAGAGGTTTGCTGGATTTGGAGGATACTGTGTTTTTAATTACATTTCCTTAACATTGTCCTGCAAGCAGCCATTCTTTACAGCCTTTTACATGCCTTGGAACATGAAAGCATCCTCCTTTTCCACACAGAAGTAATAAGACATCACAGTACTCTCCAGGATGATGAGATTTTCCTCAATGAATTTCTTATATGGACTGGACTTTGGTGTTCAAAATGGTTATTTGAAGGATTGATTATAATGCTCTCTCTTTGTTATGGGGGAGATTTTACTCTTTGCAATTTGACAATATTTGTCACTCATTGTCCCTCAAATACACAGAGATATCCATACACATAATTGTATTTCCATAAAAGATACCTGGAAAATCAAGCAAGAACATGTTATCTGTGGTTACCTCAAAGCAATGAAGTTGGATTGGGTATTAGAATCAGAGTATTTGGAAGGCTGAAAAGATTGTTTTTTCCTCTTTAAAGGTGAATTTTATTTATAATTTTTTTAAATTTGTGGTAAAATATATCAATATATAACATAAATTTAATATTTTCACCATTTTTAAGTGTACAGCTCAGTGATATTAAGCACATTTACATTGTTGGCCAACCATCATCACTATCCATCTCCAGAACATTTTAATCATCCTAAACTGAAACTCTAAACCCATTAAAGCAATAACTACCCATTCTCCCCTCCCTAAATCCCCTGGTAACCATTATTCTTCTCTCTTTCTCTATAAATTTGACTCTTCTAACTCTCTTTATAAGTAAAATCATACAAAATTTATCCTTTGTTCCTCCAGCTCTGTTTTTCTTTTTCAAGATTGCTGTGGCTATTTGGGGTCTTTTGTGTTTCCATACAAATTGTGAAAATTTTTGTTCTAGTTCTGTGAAAAATGCCATAGGTAGTTTGATAGAGATTGTATTGAATCTGTAGATTGCTTTGGGTAGGATAGTCATTATCACAATGTTGATTTGTGCAATCCAAGAACATGGTATATCTCTCCATCTGTTTGTATCATCTTTGATTTCTTTCAACAATGTTTTATAATTTTATGCACACAGGTCTTTTGTCTCCTTACATAGGTTTATCCCTAGGTATTTTATTCTTTTTGTTTCAATGGTAAATGAGAGTGTTTCTTTAATTTCTTTTTCAGATTTTTCATCATTAGTGTATAGGAATGCAAGAGATTTCTGTGCATTAATTTTGTATCTGGCTACTTCACCAAATTCATTGATTAGCTCTAGTAGTTTTCTGGTAGCATCTTCAGACTATACTACAAAGCTACAGTAATCAAGACAGTACGGTACTGGCACAAAAACAGAAATATTGATCAATGGAACAGGATAGAAAGCCCAGAGCTAAACCCATGCACATATGGTCACCTTATTTTTGACAAAGGAGACAAGAATATACAATGGAGAAAAACAGCAGCTTCAATAAGTGGTGCTGGGAAAACTGGACAGCTACATGTAAAAGAATAAAATTAGAAGACTTCCTAACACCATACACAAAAATAAACTCAAAATGGATTGAAGACCTAAATGTAAGGCCAGACACTATCAAACTCTTAGAGGAAAACATAGGCAGAACACTCTATGATATAAAACACAGCAAGATCCTTTTTGACCCACCTCTTAGAGAAATGGAAATAAAAACAAAAATAAACAAATGGGACCTAATGAAACTTCAAAGCTTTTGCATAGCAAAGGAAACCATCAACAGGACGAAAAGACAACCCTCAGAATGGGAGAAAATATTTGCAAACGAAGCAACTGACAAAGGATTAATCTTCAAAATATACAAGCAGCTCATACAGCTCAATATCAAAAAAACAGACAACCCAATCCAAAAATGGGCAGAAGACCTAAATAGACATTTCTCCAAGAAGATATACAGATTGCCAACAAACACATGAAAAAATGCTCAACATCACTAATCATTAGAGAAATGCAAGTCAAAACTACAATGAGGTATCACCTCACACCAGTCAGAATGGCCATCATCAAAAAATCTACAAACAATAAATACTAGAGAGGGTGTGGAGAAAGGGGAACCCTCTTGCACTGTTGGTGGGAATGTAAATTGATACAGCCACTATGGAGAACAGTATGGAGGTTCCTTAAAAAACTAAAAATAGAACTACCATACGACCCAGCAATCCCACTACTGGGCATATACCCTGAGAAAACCATAATTCAAAAAGAGTCATGTACCAAAATGTTCATTGCAGCTCTATTTACAATAGCCAGGACATGGAAGCAACCTAAGTGTCCATCATTGGATGAATGGATAAAGAAGATGTGGCACATATATACAATGGAATATTACTCAGCCATAAAAAGAAACGAAATGGAGGTATTTGTAGTGAGGTGGATGGAGTTAGAGTCTGTCATACAGAGTGAAGTAAGTCACAAAGAGAAAAACAAATACAGTATACTAACACATATATATGGAATCTAAGGGGAAAAAAAAGAAAAAAGGTCATGAAGAACCTAGTGGCAAGACGGGAATAAAGACACAGACCTACTAGAGACCTACTAGAGAATGGACTTGAGGATATGGCGAGGGGGAGGGGTAAGATGTGACAGGGTGAGAGAGTGGCATGGACATATATACACTACCAAATGTAAAATAGATAGCTAGTGGGAAGCAGCCGCATAGCTCAGGGAGATCAGCTCAGTGCTTTGTGACCACCTAGAGGGGTGGGATAGGGAGGGTGGGAGAGAGGGAGATGCAAGAGGGAAGAGATATGGGAACATATGTATATGTATAACTGATTCACTTTGTTATAAAGCAGAAACTAACACACCATTGTAAAGCAATTATACTCTAATAAAGATGTTTAAAAAAAAATCTACAAGCAATAAATGCTGGAGAGGGTGTGGAGAAAAGAGAACCCTCTTGCACTGTTGGTGAGAATGTAAATTGATACAGCCACTATGGAGAACAGTATGGAGGTTCCTTAAAAACTAAAAATAGAACTACCATCTGACACAGCAATCCCACTACTGGGCATATACACTGAGAAAACCATAATTCAAAAAGAGTCATGTACCACAATGTTCATTGCAGCACTATTTACAATAGCTAGGACATGGAAGCAACCTAATTGTCCATCAACAGATGAATGGATAAAGAAGATGTGGCACATATATACAATGGAGTATTACTCAACCATAAAAAGAAATGAAATGGAGTTATTTGTAGTGAGGTGGATGGACCTAGAGTCTGTCATACAGAGTGAAGTAAGTCAGAAAGAGTAAAACAAATATCGTATGCTAACACATATATGGAATCTAAAAGATAAAAGTGGTTCTGAAGAACCTAGGGGCAGGACAGGAATAAAGACACAGCCGTAGAGAATGGACTTGAGGACATGGAGGTGGGGGAGGGTAAGCTGGGACAAAGTGAGAGAGTAGCATTGACATATATACACTACCAAATGTAAAATAGCTAGTGGGAAGCAGCCGCACAGCACACGGGGATCAGCTCGGTGCTTTGTGACCACCTAGAGGGGTGGGATAGGGAGGGTGGGAGGGAGACGCAAGCGGGAGGGGATATGGGGCTATATGTTACACATATAGCTGATTCACTTTGTTATACAGCAGCAACTAACACAACATAGTAAAGCAATTATACTCCAATAAAGATGTAGAAATAAATAAAAAACAAAACTTAAAAAAATTTATCCTTTGTGATTGTATTATTTCATTTAACATAATGTTTTAAGATTCATCCATGTTGCAGCATGTCAGAATTTTTTTCGTTTTTAAGGCTGAAGAATATTTTATTTTACATATATACTGCATTTTTTTTTATCCATTCATCCATCAATGGACACTTAGGTTATTTCAATCTTTTGGCTATTATGAATAATGCTGCTGTAAATATGGATGTACAAATATCTATTTGAGTTTCAACTTTCAATTTTTTGTGTATATACCCAGAACAGAATTGCTGCATCATATAGTAATTCTACGTTTAATTTTTTAAGAAACCATGAGACTGTTTTCTATAGCAAAGGCACCATTTTACAATCCTGCCAGCAATACACAAGGATTCATTTTTCTCCATATCCTTGATGACTCTATGTTTTCCATTTGTTTTTGATAATAGCCACCTTAATGGGTGTGAAGTGGTATTTTATTGAAGTTTTGACTTGTATTTCACTATTACTGATGTTGAGTTTCTTCTCATGTATCATCTTGTTTGAACAAAAATCTATTCAAGTCCTTTGCCAATTTACTCATTGATTTGTTTGTATTTCTTTTGAGTTTTAGGAGGTCTTTATATATTCTGAAAAATAATTCCTTTTCCGATGTATGAATTGCAAATATTTCCTCCCATTCTATAGATTGCCTTTTCACTCTGTTGATAGTGTTATTTGATGCAAAACTTTTTAGTTTTGATGAAGTCTATTTTTTCTTTTGTTGCCTGTACTTTTGGTGACAAATCTAAGAAATTATTGCCAAACCCAATGTGTTGAAGCTTTCCCCCGTTTCTTCTAGGAGTTTTATGATTATAGAGCTTACATTTAGGTATTTGATCTAATTTGCATTAATTTTCATAAATAGTGTTAGGTAAGTGTTATGCGTTCTTTTGCATGTGGATGTCCAATTTTCCCAACACTGTTTTTAGAAAAGACTGATCTTGACACTCTTGTCAAAAATCATTTGACCATATATACAAGTTTTCATTTCTGGGATTTCTATTGTACTCCATTGGGCCATAAGTCTTTATTCTGGTACCACTATGTTTTGACTAATATTTCTTTATAACAAGTTTTGAAATCAGAAAGTATGGGCCCTTCATCTTTGTTATTCTCTTTCAAGATTGTTTTGGATATTCAGTTTCTCTTGTGATAACATATAAATTTTAGGATGGATTGCTCTATCTCTTTAAGAAACATAATTGGATTCCTCCAGCTCAGTTCTTCTTTCTCAAGATTGTTTTGAATATTCAAGGTCTTTTGTGTTTCCATACAAATTAAAAATTTTTTTGTGCTAGTTCTGTAAAAAATGACATTGGTATGTTGATAAGGATTGCACTGAATCTGTAGATTGCCTTGTGTAGTATGGTCATTTTAACAATATTAGTTCTTCCAATCCAAGAACAGAGACGTAGACATAGAGAATGGACTTGCGGACACGGGGAGGGGGGAAGGGCAAGCTGGGACGAACACAGTGTATCTTTCCCTCTTCAGTTTCTTTCATCAGTGTAATAGTTTTCCAAGTACAGGTATTTTATCTCTGTAGGTTGGTTTGTCCCTAGGTCTTTTATTCATTTTGATGTGATGGTAAATGGGATTGTTTCCTTAACTTCTCTTTCTGATAGTTTGTTGTTAGTGTATAGAAATGCAACAGATTTCTGTATATTAATTTTGTATCCTGCAACATTACTGGATTCATTGATGAGCTCTAATAGTTTTCTGGTGGTGTCTTTAGGACTTTCTATGAATGATATCATGTTATCTGCAAACAGTGACAGTTTTACTTCTTCCTTTCCAACTTGGATTTCTTTTATTTCTTTTTCTTGTCTGATTGCTGTAATTAGAACTTCCAATACTATGTTGAATAAAAGTGGTGAGAATAGGCCTCCTTGTCTTATTCATGATCTTACAGGAAATGCTTTCAGCTTTCCACCATTGGGTATGACGTTAACTATGGGTTTGTCATATATGGCCTTTATTATATTAAGGTATGTTCCCTCTATGCTCACTTTCTGGAGACTTTTTATCAAAAATGGATGTTTAATTTTGTCAAAAAGTCTTTTCTGCATCTACTGAGAAGATCATATGGTTTTTATTCTTCAGTTTGTTAATGTGGTGTATCACATCGATTTGTGGATATTGAAAAATCCTCACATCCCAGGGATAAATCCCACTTGATCATGGTGTATTATCCTTTTAGTGTATTGTTGGATTCAGTTTGCTCATATTTTATTGAGGATTTTTGCATCCATGTTTATCAGTGATATTGACCTGTAATTTTCTTTTTCTGTGACACCTTTGTCTAGTTTTGGTATCAGAGTGATGGTGGCCTCATAGAATGAGTTTGGAAGTATTCCTTCCTCTGCAATTTTTGGAATAGTTTGAGAAGGATAGGTTTTAAAACTTCTCTAAATGTTTGGTAGAAGTCACCTGTGAAACCATCTGGTCCTAGACTTTTGTTTGTTGGGAGTTTTTAAATTACTTATTCCGTTTCATTACTGGTAATTGGTTTGTTCATATTTTCTATTTCTTCCTGGTTCAGTCTTGGGAGACAGACTATATAACAAAGCTACAGTAGTCAAAACAGTATTGTACTAGCACAGAAACAGACACATAGATCAATGGAACAGAATAGACAGCCCAGAAATAAACTCATGTACTTATGATCAATTAATCTACAGTGAAGGAGGCAAGAATATACAATGGAGAAAAGAAAATGCTTTCAACAAGTGATGCTGGGAAACTGGACAGCTACATGTGAAAGCATGAAATTAGAATATTTTCTAACACTATACACAAAAATAAATGGAAATTGGATTAAAGACCTACATGTAAGACTGGAAATCATAAAACTCCTAGAGGAAAACATAGGCAGAACACTCTTTGACATAAATCATAGCAATAATTTTTGGATCTGTCTCCAAAAGTAAAGGAAATAAAAGCAAAAATAAACATATGGAACCAAAGTAAACTTAAAAGCTTTTGCATAGCAAAGGAAACCACTGACAAAATGAAAAGGCAACCTACTGAATGGGAGAAATATTGGCAAATGATATGACTGATAAGGGGTTACTATCCAAAATATATAAGCAGCTCACACAACTCAACACCAAAAAAACAAACAACCCAATTAAAAAATGCCCGGAAGACCTGAACAGACATTTTTCTAAAGAGGAAATGCAGATGGCCAACAGGCACATGAAAAGATGTTCAACATTGCTAATCATCAGAGAAATGCAAATCAAAACCATAATGAGTTATCACCTCACAACTGTCGAATGTATATCATCAAAAAGAACATAAATAAGAAATGTTGGTGAGGATGTGGAAAGGAAACTCTCCTACACTGTTTGTGGGAATGTAAATTGGTGCAGCCACTGTGGAAAAGAGTATGGAGGTTTCCCAAAAAACGAAAAATAGAACTACTGTATGACCCAGCAATTCCACTCCTGGGTGTATATCTAAAAGAAACAAAAACACTAATTCAAAAAGATACATGCCCCCCAATGTTCATAGCAGCATTATTTACAACCTCCAAGATATGGAAGCAACCTAAGTGTCCATCAACAGATGAATGGATAAACAAGATATGGTGTGTGTGTGTGTATATATATATATATATATATATATATATACACACACACACATATATATATATATATATAAAATATATATATGTGTATATATATACACACACACACGTAATGGAATACTACTCGGCCATAAAAAGAATGAAATTTGCCATTTGCAACAACATGGATGGACTTGGAGGGTATTATGCTAAGTGAAATAAGTCAGGCAGAGAAAGACAAATACTGTATCAGTTACATGTGGAATCTAAAACATACAACGAACTATTGAATATAACGAGAAAGAAACTGACTCACAGATACAAAGAACAAATTAGTGGTTACCAGTGAGAAGACAGAATGGGGGAGGAACAATATAGGGGTAGGGAATTAAGATGTACAAACTATTATGTATAAAATAAGCTACAAGGATATATTGCACAACACAGAGAATATAACCAGTATTTTATACTAACTATAAATGGAGTATAACGTTTAAAAATTATGAATCACTGTATTGTACACCTGTAGCATATAATATTGTATATCAACTATATTCAATAAAAAATAAAATAAAAGAGTAACCAAATTTATTGCCCTATAAATTTGCTAAAAAATTTCATTGGAATTTTGGTAGAGATAGAACTGAATCTGTAGATTACTTTGAATAGTATTGACGTCTTAATGATATAAATCTTCCAAGGCATGAACATGGAATGTCTTCATTTATTTACATGTTCTTTAATTTCTTTCGGCAATATTTTGTAGTTTTCAGTGTATACCTATTTCATCTTCTTGGTTAGGAAAAATATTTATTCCTAAATATTTTCTTGATGCTATTAAAAATGGAATTATTTTCTTAAGTTTCTTTTAGGATTATTCACTGTTAGTGTATAAACTATAACTGATTTTTGTGTGTTGACTTTGGATTTTGGAAATTTGCTGAATTGTTTATTACTTCTAACAGGGTTTTTTTTTTTTGCATGTGTTCTTTAGGGTATTTCATTTATTTTCAATAAACATTCATGTTCAAGTCAAAGGGTACAAAATAATACATTGTATAAAGACTCATTCCTTTCCTTTTCCTTCAAGCATTCACTTTGCTTCTCCAGATTGTCAATTTCTTTTGCACTATCCCAAATATATTTCTTAGGTTATGAGCAATTAATATATCCTTCTATTCATACTACTATGTACTTTTCTTTTGTCCGCTTTCATTATATCATAGCAGTATATAAAATGCTTCCTTATTCTATGATGCAGAAAGCTGCTTTTTTGGCAGCAATGTGGTATATTTGTCATATTTTATTTCTTTCTATTTAGTTCATTCATGCATTTCAGAAAGACATCCCTGAATAGCAGTTTAATATGTTTTTTAATTTTGTCCTTTACCTTCCATGATATATATAAGGCTAGTAATATTTGCAAAATGATTCTCTATTTTATTTCCCTTTTCTTAATGACCTGTACTGGTAACATAACCTTCTAGATTTTGTCTCAGGGGATCTGCACAAAATATTCACTAGTGACAATGAATCTTATCTACTTTCAATTTCTTGAATTGAGAAATGTCAACCAGCATCAAATCCAGATCTGGTCTCAATATATTAATATACTTCCTGATACTGCCCTCATGTGCCTCCCCATTGTTCTTTAGAGTATTAATTTCAGGAATTACCTTGGACTTTTTTCTTAGGGAATAGGCAATTGCTGTATTCATTTAAAATACTTGTATGGCCCTGGAACTCACTGTTCAATACTTTGAGTTAAATTTATTTTGACTTTTGAGAATGTTGGTAAACTACATGCTCAGAAATCCCTCATGGCTTAAATGGAGAATGGATTTTGGGGACAACCAATCTATAAATGCTTAGCAAGGCCTGATATTAACTATTTAAAGCTAGAACTTCTTAAATATTCCATGGTACACTCAGAACTTAGGTGCCTTAAAGTTCTGAAGGAACAAATTTTTAGTTCCTATTACATGAAAGACTTATATGTGGAAGATTCTGTTCCCTATAATTGAGACAGGAAAAGCTACAAGCATATAATTAATTCATGGTCAAGCACCAGTAGTCTGCATCCTGAAGCTACTTGAGCCTGCTAAATCCCACCCCTTTTGCGGAGGCCTGCCTAGATGGCATTAACTTGCCAAGTCTCTTGTGGTTGGCACTTGTTGAGGTTACACTGGCACTTCAAATTTGCTTGAGTCAACCTCTAGCCACATTCAAACATGTGTCATGCTTTTGCCTTTGTTGAAGTCTGTAGGTCTCCTGTGATTGCTGAGGCCCATGACCATTTATTTATGGTCTGACACATGCAGCCTAAATATTGAGAAACAGTTGATGACCCAGAGAAATAGCCACTCACTTGGGGATAAAGCATCAATAAGCTGCAGTGACCTGCCAAGATAAAACATTAAGAAGCCTAAGGCTTCCTATCTCTTGCCCAGGCAAACATGTAAAAGCCAATTGTAACAACCATACATTTATACAGTTGTGAAAACCAGCCTAATTGCTAGAAGTAGGCATCTACAAACAGCAGATTCGAAATGTTTTTCCCAGATAAAAATAAGCTCTGGGCACCACACATATACCTCATCTCAACAGTAATCTTTCTGTAATGTTCATTTTGCTCCTCCATATTCTACTGCTGACATCTTTCAGCCATGCACTACATGTTGAGGTAAAAGGAGGCTCAATTAATAGCACTATCCTCCTCTACCCAAATGCTAAACTAGTTGAAAAACAATGACAAACATGTATATTGAAGACAAAGCAGATATTGGTGAATGGTTTTCCTAGTACTGAGTTTTATGCTTATGACTGGCATTCCTAGCAGGGTTAGGCTGATACAGGCATCTCTTTTTAAGGATAGATACTACACTTGGAGGAGAAAAGCAGACTCATATTCCCTCTGGGTAACTCACTACTGAGAGTAATGAGAAATTGTCTGGGCAACATATGCCCTTCCTTTATCCTAAACTTACCAATTGCATAAGCCATTTAATTTTTCCCCCTGTGTAGTGGGTAAATGAATGGATCTAAGTCAGTATTGTTACATGAAGGTAGCTTCTTCTACTTAAAAAGAGCATTGGAGTGTGGTAAAAGCATCATTCATATCTCCTTCAATCCCTGAACTTCCCTCTAAGATTCCCACCAACACATTGCATTCAAAAATACTTCAAGCTACATCTTTCAGCTGAGTTTAACATGTTTCTCTAGATTTATGTCTCTAAAACTTTAATAAATCCAGGCCTGTATTCATTTTGAAGAAAAATGGTATTGAAGGGAAAAAAATGGAAGATGTGTTTTAACTGAGAAGAAGAGAACATTGTCTTGTCTATGGCTACAACCCAGGCTACAACCTTCTTCTAATAACTGCCATCAATGACAATAGGAAGATGTCAATTTAGCAGTCTCATTGTTATGTTATGCTTCTTCAACCAAATAACTTGTGGAAATGGGTGATATCTATATGTGTACATATATATGTATATACATAACTTGTAGAAATATATATATTATATATAATATATTATAATATATTATATATTATTATATAATATATATTATATAATAATATATTATATATATATTATATATAATTGACCCATGCAATTATGAAGTCTCACCATCTGTTACCTAAAAGCTGGAGAACGAAGAAAGTCTGTGGTGTAATCCAGTCTGAGTCTAAAGGCCTAAGAAGCAGGGAAGCGAAAGGTATAAGTCTAAGTCTAAAGGCCCAAGAATGGGACACCGATGGTGTGCGTCCTGGTCTGAGTCGGAAGGTTGGAGAACCAGTAGTACCAGTGTCCAAGGGCACAAGAAGATCGATGTCTCAGCTCAAGCAGAGACAGTGAATTCACCCTTTCTCTGCTTTTTGTTTTATTCAGGCCTTCTGTGGATTGGATGATGCTCACTTGCATAGGTGAAGGCAATCTTCTTTACTCAGGCTACCAATTTAAATGTTCATCTCCTCCAGAGACACTCTCACAGACAAACCCGGAAATAACCTTTTATAGGCTATCTGGGCATCCCTTAGTCTAAGTCAAGTTGACACATAAAATTAACCAACACAGAGGGGTAAAACAGATTGTGAGGATATGCTGTCTTTTCTATTTCTTCTCCAGATGACGTTTTTTCCAATTGTCAATTTCCCTTTATCCCCTTGTCAGGTGGTCTCCTCTACCCTGCAAACCATGCAGTCCCTTTCAGACTTCATGAGCTGGGTAAATAGAAAGATTTTTTATGTTTTTTAAAACATTTCAAATTTGTCATTTCTATCATTGTTAGAGACATTTCTTCCCTATTTCCAAAGTAGTAAAATGACAAAAAAAAGGAAGAATAACTTTTTAGCTAAGAGTCTCTCATAAAATTTCTCTAAAAGTTCTGCCTGTTATGAAAATGAAAAGGAAGAATATTTTTATATAGAAAGAAAAAGATGACGAGTGACATGCTAAACAGACTGCTGGCTGGACTCACACTGGAGCTGTCCAGAAGGAAATCTTAGGTAAGAATTGCTTGCTCCTTTTCCTTTAGAGTGTAAATAATGCCATACTTCTAAATTTTCTTACACTTAACTAGTGTAAGTTTCTAGTACTAACATACCCAGATTGGTTGAAATTCCATTCTCCATCTTTTGGATCTCAGAGTGGAAGCTGGGCAGGGTGGGAGATTAGAAATCCTAAGAGGAGCCCCCAGAATTCCAGCTGTTGATGAAGAATTTGTAATGAGTGTTGCCCCTTGCCGATTGGTCATGAAGTCTCCTGGTTCAGTCATCTGTCTATGGAAGCAAGGCCTTTCCATGGAGAGTGCCTCTGTAGTGACTCCAGTTCTATACCAATTGTAAGCACTAAATATAGATACTAACCATGTTTCTTCTTGATGTTTGTATGACAGAGAAAATAAATCCACCTTACACATATATACACTATAACTTTTTAATAGGCTATATTAAATCCTCAGTAAATTAATGTAGTGACTCAGGTTTTTTTTCAGACTTTGAAAATAAAACTATTTTTGTGCACCAAAAGTCATATATTAATGAGTCCAACTAGTTTAATTTTTCTGAGATGTGGGAAGCCATAGTTGGGAAGGCACTATTATGTTTTTTAATTTGTTTTTTCATGTACTCATTATTGTCAAAACATCTGCTTTCCTCTCAATTTTGCTGTGAATCTGATACTGCTCTAAAAACCTTTGAAAATATATACTTGTTAGGCCTTTTCCCCATTTTTATTTCATACAAGTTTTCTCTGGACAAAAGGAAAAAAATAATTCCACTGTGTCATTTTCCTTAGCAATCTACACGTCTGTTTTTACCTATTGTTAAATGTATCATTTTAATTCTAAATGATTAGATTTTATTTATTCTTGTTCCAAATTTAGCTAAACCTTACTTGTATAGATTTAAAAAAAAACTGAAATGCAATAATGTCTTCTCTTAACATTGAATATTGAAAATATATATATACTGAAAAGAATCATGACACACATGTGCATAAAAAGATATTCTAGCCTTTGGTTGTGTCATTAGCTAAACATCAGTTTCCTGTGAAATGATATATTTTCTTTCATGTTGTGAGTTACTTTCTGCAATAATTCACTAGTGTTAGGATTTGTGATATAACTGGTTATATATTATATTTTTGGAGGTTTGCAGATTTCATGTTTATCTAATTGCACTAGTAAAAATGATAACTAATAGACATTTAATTCCACTGTATCTTGAAAGCTAACCCTTCCTCACTAAATAACATCTCTAAATTGCAGTCCCATGCCAAGCATTTTCTATTATATATGTTCCTTGTGAATGTGTCAACAAATTTTTTCTTCCTTAGTCACTTAAAAGAAAATTTTCAAATAAGAAGAAATTGCCCCCATTGGTACAGAGTTATAACTGTTACATTGATGCAAGCTTTGATACCAGGAGTGCGAAGATTGGTGAACCCCTGGGGTCACTTAGGAAGGCTGCTGAGTTAACAGAGTCTGCAAGGTTAGACCTTCCTTGCATGTAATTGGAATTGGCCTTCCAGGCCTATTTATGTGGACTCATAAAGGATATAGAATGAATACCTAAACTTAAGCCATTCTCTAGCATTCTCTTCAAAGAATAAAGTATTTGTGCTATTATGTGAGGAGGATTAACAATATTAGTTTTCCCCAGGAGAGGAAAGCTTCTACTTCCTCCTTGGAAAGAAAAACATTTCTATGGGCTCCCTTTCTCTGTTTTTGACAAAATAGGTCAACATTGTCTTGTTGGAGAGGATCAGCAGAGTGAGCCCTCTTGACATCGAGTGGCCCTTCACAGCTCTTAAGGATGTGACTCTATCAGGCACAGACTTTGATTAGAGTGAAACAGAAAATGGATCTTGGTGAGGTAGATTATAATTTTTTTCATATAAAAATGAAATAAGAGGGAAATTGTGGTGAGTGCATTATAAATATCCCATCATGTATATGATAGCATTATACTGTAGTCCTTTTTTTCTCCTCTCACGGAGGTTTTTTCGTTCTTAAGCATCAGTTTATGGGTGAATGCACCCAGACCTAAGCAAATATTTCTCACACTTCTAGCACCTATGGGATGTGCTACATTGTGTATAAAGGATCATGTGCCAGGATCTGCATGGAATCGCTCTCTCTCTGCTGCCCAGCGGCTCTGCTCTGGGTAGAATTTTATTACCTTTAGCCCTCTGCCAATATTAGCACCTGGATGTATTTTAGCTTCAGTCACTAGGATGTATTTTAGGCAGAAACCTGACAGGAAGGAAAACATATTGTGGGGAAGTTCAGAGTATTTCACTTTTCTTTTATGCTTAGGAGGGTGGTAATACAAAGCTTTACTTGCTGAGGATTTGACCTTCAATCTAAACACGGGATTTCTATAGTTCTTGTCCATGTAATAGCTACCCTGTAGAACAGAATCTCCTCATTATACGGTATTTACAGGATATTGCAAAGCTCTCTGCAGCTGACAGTTGAGCAATAAAAGGGTTTCCCAGCGTTGCTTGCAGACTTGACTGGGGTCAATCATGACACTGACCCTGGTGAGCTGAGTCAGGCTAAATGCTCTCCTGGGCTCCATTATAAATGGCCTCAGCTTTGGGGGGATTTAAATTTCCAGTGCATCTCCTGTCAGGATACATATATGCAAAGCCTTTTATTTGCTGGAGGCAACTTTTCTCTTTGTTAGATAGGAACACACATTTCATCTAAACATTTGAGTTGAGGGTCCTAAGGAGGTATACTTGTGTGATTCAACATTAAGTGAAGCTTTTACATATGGGTGACTATTTTTGACAAGGATTTATAAGATAGGTGTGTTTGCTCCATAATACTCACACATGTGTAATATTACTTTTCTTATTTTGATAAATCAAATTAAAGTTGATGGTGAATGCTAACCGTAAATTTTCAATATGCCCCTCTTTTTCTTCTTTTTGAGGTATTAGTTTTGTATTTCTGCTGTAACAACTTAAGATAAACTTGGTGATTTAAAACAACAAATTATTACCTCACAGTTTTGTAGGTCAGATGCCCAACAAAGGTTTCATGGGTCTAAAATCAAGGTGTTGACAAGGCTGCATTTCTTGCAGGAGAGAAATGTTGTAGAGGAGAATTTATTTTCCTGCCTTTTCCAGCTTCTGGAGACTGCTGGCATTCTTTGGTTCATAGACCTCCTCCATTTTCAAAGCCAAGAGCAGATTGAGTTCTTTTTACATCTCATCACTCTGACCCTAATCATCATCTCTGCCTCCCTTTTCTACTTTTAAGAAACCTGTGATTACATTGGACCCACCTGGATAACCCCGGATACTCTCCTTATTTTAAAAACAATGGATTACAGCCTGTAAATCTATTTACAACCTAATGCTCCTATGCCATGTAAAGTGACATATTCATAATTACCAGGAATCTGGATGTGGGCATTTTTGGAAAGAGGGCATTTTTCTGCCTACAGCCAGGTGTATGGAATCTCAAGATCTTAGACTAGATGGGCTTAGTATTTAGGCTTAAGTGGTTGTTGTTATTATCAGTATTGCTGCTGCCAGCTGAGAATGTTTTCCATTTGTTGGGCATTGTACTCTCCACTTGCTCCTTCACAAATGTTCTCAAGTTCATTGGGCTTTAGGACCTGCCACCTCTTGCATGCACACATCCTCTCCCCACCTTTGAGGCACTTGGTGGGAGTGTCTCAATTCCTGCCAATGGCAGAATCATGGGATGTTTCTCCTGTTCTTGGAATTGTCCACTCCTGTAGTGTCCAGTCTAAGGAATCCTCCCCTAGGGGCTGACCACCCCTCCTCCTCTCCCACTCAAGTCACCAGCCTCTCTTCTACTCATCCTCATCCGCTACAGGAGCCTGATTCTTTAATGGAGTTAATCTTAAAACTCAAAGGCCAAAGGTGGTGTTGGGGGATGTCTTCCGTTGTCCATTGACCCAGGGTGGTTAGAAGAGCTTGTCTTTAGAAGAATAAGGCTTAGTTATTGTTCTAGGAAGAAAAATGTGTGAGAGGAAAGTTTCCAACATTTCTTTCCTTGAATTTGCTCTCCTTTTCTTACCCTTCTTCCCCCTTTCCCTTCTGGTTCCTTTCAGCATTTTTTGTCCTTGACTGTCTTCTGGTATATAGAGAGGAGAAGGAAGATATCCTAGAATAGATGATTTGTTCCTATAACATTTACTCTTATATCATATTAATGGCTTGCATACTTCTGAAATTGTCTCCACCTGCACACACTAGTTCTTTTCTCTGGGAAAAAGAGAACATATTTTATGTATTGCAGAGAATTGTGGGAACATAAAAGATGTTTTGTTTCCTGTAGCAAACAGAGTGAAATAATTAAAGTGAAAAAATATTAGGTATATACATAGAAAATGTGTATAGTAGTATAGACAAACTAAGGGCAAAAAATCTTTTGAGGCCTTTAATGATAAACCTAAACCGTAAGTGAGATGATAGAGTCAAGACAGAGTGATAGTAATCAATGAGTATGAAACTAAAAATGCTAATAAAAAAATAAAGAGGGAAGAAATCAGGTGGAAAAGAGAGAGAGAAGAAAGAAAGAAGGGAGAGAAAAAGAAAAGAAAGAAAAAAATGGGTGAAAGGAAAAGAGAAAATTCTAAAGTCAAATGATATTTTCACAAAAATATATTTGTCTTTAAAAGGGGAACATTTTCTTTGAATAATGAAATAAACTCCTTGTGCCATCTTACTGACATGACCACATTCCAGAATAAGCTTAGAGAAGTAATACCAAACAGGGAGCTGACAAAATGAAGAAAAGTAGTGGCATCGATACGAAAATGTTTAGTGCATTATTCAAGGCACAGGCCAGGCAATTGCTACAACACACAGTACAAGGAAATCCATTGTGCACTACATATAAATTTAAAATTGAGCAAAGATTCGATTTTTAGATACCAAAGATGTTTTCAGTAGTGATTTGCTTTAGTAGTATTGCCTTAGGATACAGTATTTTAAATATGATGATTACTCTGTAAAATTTATAGCTATGACTAAATTATTTTTCTTATCTTGCCGTTTTTCTTTCTTAGTGATCTGTAATTGTGATCTTAATTTGCAGTGATCTATAATTTGCAGTGATTCAACCTGAGATATTATACAATATAATGAAAAAGTTCTTGATATGCTGATTGCTTCCCTGGTAACAAAGGAATGTCATGACCTAGTTTCCTATCTCTTGGGTACCTTCAAACCTCTTGAATTACAGCTTTTTTACAATGTTATTTAAAAATCAGGAACTTGACATCAATTACAGGAAAAAAACTGTAAAAAATATAAACACATGGAGGCTAAACTATATGCTACTAAATAACCAAGAGATCACTGAAGAAAACAAAGAGGAAATCAAAAAAATACCTAGAAACAAATGACAATGAAAACACGACAGCCCAAAATCTATGAGATGCAGCAAAAGCTGTTCTAAGAAGGAAGTTTATAGCAATGCAATCCTACCTCAAGAAGCAAGAAAAATCTCAAATAAATAACCTAATCTTACATCTAAAGCAATTAGAGAAAGAAGAACAAAAAAAATCCAAAGTTCGCAGGAGAAAAGAAATCAGAAAGATCAGATCAGAAATAAATGAAACAGAAATGAAGGAAACGATAGCAAAGATCAATAAAACTAAATGCTTGTTCTTTGAGAAGATAAACAAAATTGATAAACCATTAGCCAGACAACAAATGGGACCTAATGAAACTTAAAAGCTTTTGCACAGCAAAGGAAACCATAAACAAAACGAAAAGACAACCCTCAGAATGGGAGAAAATATTTTCAAATGAAGCAACTGACAAAGGATTAATCTCCAAAATATACAAGCAGCTCATGCAGCTTAATATCAAAAAACAAACAACCCAATCAAAAATTGGGCAGAAGACCTAAATAGACATTTCTCCAAAGAAGTTATACAGATTGCCAACAAACACATGAAAGGATGCTCAACATCACTAATCATTAGAGAAAGGCAAATCAAAACTACAATGAGGTATCACCTCACACCAGTCAGAATGGCCATCATCAAAAAACCTACAAACAATAAATACTGGAGAGGGTGTGGAGAAAGGGGAACCCTCTTGCACTGTTGGTGGGAATGTAAATTGATACAGCCACTATGGAGAACAGTATGGAGGTTCCTTAAAAAACTAAAAATAGAACTACCATACGACCTAGTAATCCCATTACTGGGCATATACCCTGAGAAACCATAATTCAAAAACAGTCATGTACCACAATGTTCACTGCAGCTCTATTTACAATAACCATGACATGGAAGCAACCTAAGTGTCCATCAACAGATGAATGGATAAAGAAGATGTGGCACATACATACAATGGAATATTACTCAGCCATAAAAAGAAACGAAATTGAATTATTTGTAGTGAGGTGGATTGATCTAGAGTCTGCCATACAGAGTGAAGTAAGTCAGAAAGAGAAAAACAAATATCATATGCTAACACATATATATGGAATCTAAAAGAAAAAATTGGTTCTGAAGAACCTAGGGGATGGACAGGAATAAAGATGTAGATGTAGAGAATGGACTTTAGGACACAGGGAAGGGAAAGGGTAAGCTGGCACGAAGTGAGAGAGTGGCTTGGACATATATACACTATCAAATGTAAAAGAGATAGCTAGTGGGAAGCAGCCGCATAGCACAGGGAGATCAGCTAGGTGCTTTATGACCATCTAGAGGGGTGGGATAGGGAAGGTGGGAGGGAGACCAAAGAGGGATATGGGGATATATGTATATGCATAGCTGATTCACTTTTTTATACAGCAGAAACTAACATAGCAATGTAAAGCAATTATACTCCAATAAAGATGTTAAAAAAAAATCATGAACTTGTTCTCTGAAAATTCTGTTAAAGTATTATGCTACTTGCAAAAAGTAAAAATTGTTGAAAACATATTTTCTTTTATTGTATATATATTGAAAATGAGTTTTACAGTCTGTACTTATAGGACATGACAAACAGTATCTCTCGATTTAAACAAAAAATAGCATAGTCTGCTAAATGTCTATTATTTTGCTTCCTCTACAGAGGAGCAACTTGGAGCAACTTATCCTTTACACTGCTGTATGCACAAACCTCCTAGAAGACAGCCTGGCACATAATACGCTGTTAAAAATAATTTGTTGAATGTAAGAATACATAATATTTCATAGTGTCTCCAATTTAATAAATCACTGGCATATTTTTACATTTATCTACATGTATAGTCATGGGGGGAAATTGGGAGTTCATGTCTCACTAATATAATTAGATTCGCTCTTAGCTTTACTTATTTTTTATTGTAAACAAGTTTCTTTATAAATCTTGGAAGATTACAGATTGAATATTGTTATAATACAATCTCTTAAATTATGAAGGGAGAAATATTTCCACATTTGTGTATGCCTATGAACAGAGAATATATCCAGAGGAGTAAACCACCCTCAGAACCACGATTTAACAGGAAAAATTTGTACAGGCAACCAGGAATGATGATTTTGTACCCACGAAATCTAATGTGTGGCCAGCACCCTCTGGGCGTGTGCTGTCTCACAGTTCTAGTTGAAAACCTTTAGTTCCAGGATCTAACATGGGATTTCCCTCCTCTTTTATTCATTAATTTTTAGTATCAAAGGATGTAACGGTAAATAAGGTACAGTCCTTGATCTCGAGTAGTGAGAGATAAAGTGGGGAATAGAGAAAAGAAAATACTCCTTCATTGCATCGAGCACGTATGTTGAGAGTGGATTTATAGAAACAATTTTGAGGAGCACTGAGGAAGGGCACCAAGTTTTTATGGAAATCAATTTCCTAGGCAGTGAAACAATGCATCAAATCTGTTTCACACAGAAAAGCTAAAGTAGAATGCCGTTTTTCCAAAATCAAATGTTACAACTTTTGTGTAAATATTGGAAAGAAATTCAGTTTTTCTGGCTTTCTATCACTCCTTCCCATTATTCAGGGTGATTGTAAATAAACAGAGAGAGTAAAATACTGAAGATTAATTTTGTCATTGTGTTTACCACTCGTAAAATTATGTTTCCTGGAAGTTCCCCATACAATTTAAATCAATTACTCTTATCATCAAAAAACTAATCGGGTTTTTTGTTTGTATGTTTTTAACCTGAAACATCATGATAATAAAAATTAATTTCTAGAGTTACATTTTCCTACTAGTTCTGGTCTTCTTCAATCCTAAATATTCCTATTTTCTGCTTTCCCCTCATTTCTTTTCTTGTCTGCTTCCCACTTGTGCTGTCGTGCACATGTACTCCTTTTCTGACATCTGCAGCCTGATTTTTCTGTGCACCCTGTCTGTCATACCCTAATTCTCTCTGACTTACAATTCCTTGTAACTCACATTGTCTCATAGACGTGTTATCTTTTAAAATAGCCTGTCTGTTACAGTTCCTCTCTCCTACATATTCCTTCTCCATCACCGCATACCTGTACTCACTATTATCTGCCTCTCAGACATATTCCCAGGTTAATGTCTAGATCAACAAGGTCAAGTATTCTTACATTCAAAGAGTCAGTAGTGCCAGTGCACCACATCTCAACTACACAGCTATATCTCCAAGTAGTGACCTAGAAACACTCAACTTCTCCAGCATTAAGAAAGTACTCAGTGAATCTCAACATTGACCCTCTATCACTTATGTATGTGCACACACAAACCCACACCACACACACAGATACCTCCTCCACACACCTACACCCACATACACCCACCCCTCCAAGGGCTGTAAACTCCATTGTTCTCTCTAGGCTCAACTTCTCTCAGTGACTTCAACTGTTACTGGTATTGGGGGCACAAAAGACAGAAGAGATGGCCTGAATTGTGGTGCATGGTACATAAAAAAAGGGGAACAACGCTGGGAATCCTATTAGTTTGTGAGTCAAATATTCTTGGGGAGAAAATTTTTAAAATATATATATAAAGTCTGTTTGACAATGGAATCAAGGGCTAAGTGGAAGTGTAATGCCAACTATCTATGTATATGTCTTATATTGCTATTTCTTTTAAAAAGACAGGAAGGTATCAACAAACTTTATCTGGAATTATTCTTATTCAAGAGAGATTACATGAATATTTTTGCTGGCAAAAGTTCAAAGTGCAATCTTTAATTTACAACAAATGAACATATATTTTCACACCTGAAGATAAATTTTAGAATAACATTGTCATTGATTATTTTTCATTGGAGAACATGGTGCTTTTTATCTTGTTTTCTTATAAATAAGATGTTTGGAAGAAACACATATTCCTCCAAGTTCTACGTGAGCCACAGAATTAGCTATAAGAGAAAGTGAGGCACAGATTCAGGGTTTCACTAGACCAGAACAGTAAAAGGGAAACCATGTCAAGTCTAAAGGGGAGAAAAAAGGTTGTCTAAAACCAAATTAACATAAATTTAAACAAAAATTTACCTTTCTGGTTCACCCTTGAAAGATATGGGCAGAAACTCTTAAATTTTTTCTAATTTTCAAAAATTCTGAGTAATATATTATGTTCAGATACATACTACACATCAAACAGAACATGGAAAGCATCTGGTATGCTCAGAAGTATAATTAAACAGATTTTGTATCTTCAGGCCTGAACATGCATTAGATCTCTTCTGTTGTATAGTCTCAAAGTAATTGGAATTCTTTATCTCATCTTGTATTGATACAACTGCTAAAATCGTTCTTCTATGTAGGATTTTTGTTGGCCCAAAAGGTATATAAATAGCCAATAAGCACATGAAGTGATGCTCAGCATCACTAATCAATAAGGAAATACAAATCAAAACCATAATTAGATACTATTTCATACCCATTGTTGTGGCTATTATCAAAAATTAGAAAATAACAAGTACTAGCAAGCATAGAAGAAATTGGAACACTTGTGCATTGCTGGTGGGAATGTACAATGGTGAAGCTACTATGGAAAACAGTATGGCAATTCCTCAAAAAATTAAAAATAAATCTACCATCTGATACAGCAATTTCACTTTTAGTTATTTACACAAAAGAATTGAAAGTGGGTACTCAAAGACATATTTGTACACCCATGTTTATAGCAGGATTATTCACAAGAGCCAAAATGTGAAAGTGTCCATTGACTGATGAATCAATAAACAAAATGTGGTATAAAAATACAGTAAAACATTTTTCAGGCTTAGAAAAAGGAAATTCTGACAAATGTTACATGAATGAAACTTGAAGACCTTACGTTAAGTAAAATAAGTCAGACATAAATGGTAAAATATTGTATAATTTTACTGATTGAGATACCCAGGGTAGTCAAATTCATAGAAACAAAAAGTAGAATGGTGATTTCCAGGGGCTAGGCTGTGGGGGAATGGGAAGTTAGTGTTTAAAGGTACAGTGTTTCAGTTTGTAAAGATGGAAAAGTTATGTAGATGGATGATGTGATGTTTGCATGATAACCTGAATGTATTTAATGCCCCAGAACTGTACACTTAAAAATGGTTTAAATGGTAAATTTTGTGTTATGAGTATTTGATCACAAGAAAAAAAAAAGAAAAAAGATGATGGGAGTGCTAAATTTCATCAAATGCAGCTCTGACAATGCATACTACAAAGACACATGAATGACTATTGGATTTGACAAAATGAAGACCTTCTGAATCCTGACAATAACACAGTCAGTAATACTTTTATGGACTGGACTTATACATATAAATTTATATTTAAATTCTTATGTTTGTGCACGTCTTAGCTATATAAAATGTTTCATTTGCTAGATAGCTAATTCTTTGTGTCCTCAATAGTTCCTCGCACAGCACAGTGTACTTAATTGGAGTGCAAAATTATTTATGGAATTGAATTGAATTGGGTTCATACCTAACAAAAGAGAAAAATTAGTTTTGAAATTCACAAAAAGATACTAATATAAATTTCTGAAATGATATGCCCCTGAAATGGAGCCTGACTTATTGAATAATGCATGTTTTTTTCTCACAAATCAAGTTGTCACCTTTCTTATATTTTAAAATCCCATAGGAGATTATGGGACTATTCTATTTTCTGAATTTGTTCCACTGACCTTTCTAATTACATGACTATGCCACACTGTTTTATTTATTTCAGCTCCATAGCATAACTCCAGCATGCTTCATTGTCTTGATTATTCTTGTTACTCTTCTTTTTGAGATTTTTATTCTAGCTATGATTGCTTGTTTATTTTTCTATAGAAATTTACCTAGTTGTAAAAACATCCTATTTTAATTTTCTTCAGATCATGTTTATTTATTAGTGTTATGTAGCACAAGCCCTGATGGTTGTTTTTTCTTTTTTGTAATGCAAGTGCTTGACTTAAACTTTGATTGCTAAGGTATCCACTTCAAAGAGACATCCACCTCCTCTGCCCATTTTTGAATCAGGTGTTTTCGTTGTTATTGTTGTTGTTGAGTTGTATGAGTTCTTTATATTGGGTTATGATATAGGATATATAGAAGTAGAAATATAATGTTGTACACATGAAACTTGTATGTTATAAACCAATGTTATCTTAATAAACAAAACAAAAACAAAGAGGTATCTACTTCAAAGATGGCTATCTCTAAAACACACATGCCAACCACACAACTAGATAAAAAGCCAGGCTGTATCTCATTCCCTTCCCACCAATATTTCCTTTGTTTTAGGGATCTGGTTGATTCAGATAACTGACCATTTGGCCACTTGGGTTTTTCTTCTTTTTTTTTCTTTTCTTCCCTCACATTAATTCCCACTCTTATGTTTTAAATTCACCAGTGAAGAGTGAATGTGCAAAACCGTAGGCCCCCACCTTGAAACTCTCAACCTTAGGCCCCCACTCTCTCTCTTTCTTTACTGGTAACTTCACTCTGTGGCCCCAGATGTTGTGCATACCCCCTCTAGGACTTGTGAATAATAAACCTTGTTTTTTTTTTTTTTCAAAGTTCCCTAATGGTTATTGCTAAGGGCATCTTGCAGTCATAATAAGAAACACAAGGGTTTTTCCAGCAACACTGGTTATTGACAGGCCAGAGGGGTACCAAACTTTTTACAATTGACCCTTGGACAACCCTGGTTTGAACTGTGAGGATTCACTTATATGCGGATTTTTTTTCAATAGTAATAGTACAGTACTACACAATCCAAAGTTGGCTGAATTTGCAGATGTGAAACTTAGATATGGAGGGCCTCACTATAAATTCTAGGCAGATTTTCTACTGCATGGAGGGTCAGTGTCCCTAAGCCCCACATTGTTCAAAGGTCAATTCTACTTTGGTGGAAATTGGTGTCTTTTTAATGTTTCATTGTCTGCCCAAGAACATGGTACATGTCAGCTTTCCACTCATTAATGTGATGTCATTTTATAGATTTAGGAACATATAGCTCTCTTCATATAGAATTCACTTATTTCTTGTTAATTTTAAGGTGTTTGGGGGGTTTCTATTGTAATGGGTCTTTTCTTTCAAATCTATCCATTTTTTTTTTATGTGAAAGCTACTGTTTTAACTAGTTAATTTTATAAACAAAAACATTAAAGATACTTCTTGTAAGTAGTTTTGTGACACCTGGGTTGCCTTTTGGAAGAGTAAATGCAGTTGGACCCCTACCTCTTACCTTTCATTGGGATATACACCATGTTGATCAAATATTTATAAATGAAAACTAAAACCATGAAAGCACTAGGCAAATCTGTAAGAAAATTATTTTCTTAATTCTATTAAATACTGTAGTGTGTAAAATCTTTAGAAATTTAATGTAATCCCAGAAGACATAAAAAATTAATAAACTACAGGAAGAAACATATTTTGCAAGTAAAGGTGAATGGCCATAAAAGAAATATTTGGCAATTTATATCACAGAAAAAAAGGCCAGTTTTCCCAATCAATAAAACATTTCTTCAAATAAATAAGGATAAAAAAGTCTAATCATCAAATAAAAACACCTCAAAGAATATTAATTTATAGAAAAAAATCCTAAATATACAATAAAAGTACTCAATATCTCTTTAATTTGAGAAAATGCATATACAAATTTCATTGATATCATTTTTAAACTTATCACATTGTCAGAACTCAAGAAGTATGATAACACTCCTCTTTGTTAAGGTTATAGGGGAAAGATCACTCTCAAGTATTATTGATGGGAGTATGAGATAATATAATTTCATTGTAGGGCATCTGGAAAATCAATCCAAATTATAACTGTACATTCCTTTGATCAGAAAGAAATTCTCTTCTTGACAGTTTTATATATGCTCTAGTCATTATAGCATTGTTTATAATGTCTAAAAATTGAAAACAACATAAATGTTTCCCAAAGGGCGTTTAACATAAATGTTTCCTTATAGGTGCTATTTAAAGAACTTAGAGATCAAAATTACAATATACTGTTATTCAATGTGTATTTGTATGACATTATTTCAAACATACATTTTTATTTAAAAAATTGCAGAAAACAGTGTAAACTATGCTACCATATGTGCAAAAGAGGGGAAACATAGAATATGTTTGAAATTAGACTTGTTTGTCATCTTTGCTTGTTAGAAACTTGAAAGCATATGTATGAAGATTTCCTACTTAAATATAAGTTGTTTTCTTTGAACTGGCTTATATAATTCAAGGTGACTTCTTTCTCTCACTGTAGCATTTCATTCACTTTTTAGTTTAAGCCCCTTCAAATACCATGACAATCAGGCTATTATCAGGAAAGAGTCAGCTTATCACTACAAACTTGGCCCCTGTTTCAGGTATTTGTCCTGGTAGGTCTCTAGATAACTTATCATGAAGAATGTTCAGATTCTTTGTATTTAGGATGACAACTTAATATTTGCATCCTTCACCCCTGTCAAACTTCAGACAAAACCCCCAAATCTGATCACTCCTAAATATCAACTAGGTAGTTTTATTCCTAGGTATTTTATTCTTTTTGTTGCAATAGTAAATGGGAGTGTTTCCTTAATTTCTCTTTCAGATATTTCATAATCAGTGTATAGGAATGCAAGAGATTTCTGTGCATTAATATTGTATCCTGCTACTTTACCAAATTCATTGATTAGCTCTAGTAGTTTTCTGGTAGAGTCTTAGAATTCTCTATGTACAATATCATATCATCTGCAAACAGTGACAGCTTTACTTCTTCTTTTCCAGTTTGGATTGTTTTATTTCTTTTTCTTCTCTGATTGCTGTGGCTAAAACTTCCAAAACTATGTTAAATAATAGTGGTGAGAGTGGACAACCTTGTCTTGCTCCTGATCTTAGTGGAAATGGTTAGTTTTTCACCATTGAGAAGGATGTTGGCTGTAGGTTTGTCATATATGGCCTTTACTATGTTGAGGTAAGTTCCCTCTATACCTACTTTCTTCAGGGTTTTTATCATAAATGGGTGTTGCATTTTGTCAAAAGCTTTTTCTACATCTATTGAGATGATCATACGGCTTTGTCACAATTTGTATGGAAACACAAAAGACCCCGAATAGCCAAAGGAATCTTGAGAAAGAAAAACGGAGCGGGAGGAATCAGGCTCCCTGACTTCAGACTATTCTACAAAGCTACAGTAATCAAGACAGTATGGTACTGGCACAAAAACAGAAATATAGATCAATGGAACAGGATAGAAAGCCCAGAGATAAACCCATGCACATATGGTCACCTTATTTTTGATAAAGGAGGCAAGAATATACAATGGAGAAAAGACAGCCACTTCAATAAGTGGTGCTGGGAAAACTGGACAGCTACATGTAGAACAATGAAATTAGAACACTCCCTAACACCATACACAAAAATAAACTCAAAATGGATTAAAGACCTAAATGTAAGGCCAGACACTATCGAACTCTTAGAACTCTTAGAACATAGGAAGAACACTCTTTGACATAAATCACAGCAAGATCTGTTTTGATCCACCTCCTAGAGTAATGGAAATAAAAACAAAAATAAACAAATGGGACCTAATGAAACTTAAAAGCTTTTGCACAGCAAAGGAAACCATAAACAAGATGAAAAGACAACCTTCAGAATGGGAGAAAATATTTGCAAATGAATCAACGGACAAAGGATTAATCTCCAAATTATATAAACAGCTCATGCAGCTCAATATTAAAAAAACAAACAACCCAATCCAAAAATGGGCAGAAGACCTCAATAGACATTTCTCCAAAGAAGACATATACAGATGGCCAAGAAGCACATGAAAAGCTGCTCAACATCACTAATTATTAGAGAAATGTAAATCAAAACTACAATGAGGTATCACCTCACACCAGTTAGAAAGGGCATCATCAGAAAATCTACAAACAACAAATGCTGGAGAGGGTGTGGAGAAAAGGGAACACTTTTGCACTGTTGGTGGGAATGTAAATTGATACAGCCACGTTGGAGAACAGTATGGAGGTTCCTTAAAAAACTAAAAATAGAATTACCATATGACCCAACAATCCCACTACTGGGCATATGCCCAGAGAAAACCATAATTCAAAAAGACAGACTGGAAAGTAGAAAAGATTATTAAAAGAGATAGAAGTTATATTAAAATCACTCAAGTGACAGTAATTAGTGTTTCCCACATTTATATAGGCATGATCCTTTATCGAGACTTAATTGTAATTTTCAGAAGTCTAATCAAGCTATCAAATATATTCTGATTTTGTTTAAATTGATAAAATGAACACTAATAACTGAAGTGCCAAGTAACAACAAACAAATGTAATTTCCAAATAAGAAAATCCATTTTAACTTGCACTAATTAAAAGACAGAGGGAACATAATTTTGCTGGAGCATCATTAGTAGAAAATACCTAAACTAGAAAAGTACAATGTCTTGGTTTATGAACAGATCCACCAGTGCCTACAGTCCTCTGGACAATTCAATATAGACAGTTGTATGCTTGTTATCATGTGCTAACTAAGAAGGTAACAAATTAGAAATCAAGTACAGATGCAAATAAAATTTTTAGTTCTCTTGAAGTAGTCAAATTTAGTGAAAATAAAGCCAGTTAAGACTGAACCGGTTAAAACTAAAGGCATCTATGGTGTTTTGGATTCACTGATTTATTTATTTTTCCCTTGTTTGGATATAATTCAGTGACTGGAAAATGTATTTGTAGAAGAGATGGGGGAAATGCCAGAAAATGTAGAGCCATTTGCACTAGCTTAACAAATCTTTGCCAATAATTAAGTTTCAATGGAACCATAGGAACAACCATTACAGGATTAAAATAATTTTTGAGCAATTCTCTTGTTAATCTTGAGGTGTTAAATTATAATAACTATATTTATTTTTGAAACAAAGAAACTGGGGAAAAAAGAGTTTAATGACTCAGACCTAATTATGAATTATCAGTTTGGATAATGCTAAATTCTAACTACTGTTTGAATTAAGTGATGAACATGAGAAATGCAACCATGAGAGATTTAGAGCAACACAATGGCAAACATATATTTGCTCAATTTTTATTGAAATATTAGAAATAATTTTATGGTCTGCTCTTCCATTTTAAAATGTATCATTATGTTAATTTTTAACCTTTCTTCGAAGAATTATTACCATGCATAAGTCATACGCATCAACTTTAATTATGATGGTAGTAAATTCTCTGATAGAGGCCTACGAGAATGTAACTAACTCTGCTCACAATGTCCATAATCTCATAGTTTCACGATGCCACATTAGGATAAGAAAAATACTGAAAGATGAAATAGAAATTAAATGTATAAATCAGTCTGAAGTTCTTTTTGAAGCACCTTATAAAAGAAAACAAATTAAATGATTGTAATTGCAGTTATTTAAAAGCTTCAGGTTCTTTCATTTTTGTGTCTGATTGTAGTGGAAAATTCTCTATTGCCAAAATTATCATAAAGGAGAAAATAATATCAGTGTTATAAATGAAATGAAATGTGATTCCACACAGGTTAGGAGTGCTTTATAAAACTGTAATGTTTTTAATATCTTCCTTGGTATTTTTCCTATAGTTAAATATAGTTATTTATATTATCTAAATAAGAGTAGAGTATTTTAGCAATTGTTGGAAGAATATTCCTTGCTTTTTATAGTCCCTTGTGTGATCTATTTTACAGACCTTTTCAACATTTTTTCAACCTTTTTACTTTCAATGTTAATAATTTATACTCTAGCTACATGAGAAAAGCATTGGAGATAATAGGACTGGTAAAAAAGGAAAAATAAGAACAATGGTGTTGTAAATTTGAAGAAAGCTCAGAAATTTAAAGTAAGAAAGCACTGTGTGTGACAAAAATTTTAAAAAGGGAAAACAAAAAGGAGAGGAAGATTAATACTTTTGAATTTCTGATATTAAGAAGCATAACAACTATTTATGATGTAAAAACATTTTTGATTTTTTTAAACATCTTTATTAGAGTATAATTGCTTTACAATGGTGTGTTAGTTTCTGCTATATAACAAAGTGAATCAGTTATACATATACATATGTCCCCATATCTCTTCCCTCTTGCATCTCCCTCCCTCCCACCTCTCTAGGTGGTCACAAAGCACCGAGCTGACCTCCTGTGCTATGCGGCTGCTTCCCACTAGATATCTATTTTACGTTTGGTAGTGTATATACGTCCATGCCACTCTCTCACTTTGTCCAAGCTTACCCTTCCCCCTCCCTGTATCCTGAAGTCCATTCTCTAGTAGGTCTGCATCTTTATTCCCGTCTTGCCCCTACGTTCTTCTGACCATTTTTTTTCTTTTTTTACATTCCATATATATGTGTTAGCATACAGTATTTGCTTTTCACTTTCTGACTTACTTCACTCTGTATGACAGTCTCTAGGTCCATCCACCACACTACAAATAACTCAGTTTCGTTCCTTTTTATGGTTGAGTAATATTCCATTGTATATATGTGGCACATCTTCTTTATCCATTCATCCGATGATGGACACTTATGTTGCTTCAATGTCCTGGCTATTGTAAATAGAGACGCAATGAACATTTTGGTATATGACTCTTTTTGAATTATGGTTTTCTCAGGGTATATGCCCAGTAGTGGGATTCCTGGGTCGTATGGTAGTTCTATTTGTAGTTTTTTAAGGAACCTCCATACTTTTCTCCATAGTGGCTGTATCAATTTACATTCCCACCAACAGTGCAAGACGGTTTCCTTTTCTCCACACCCTCTCCAGCATTTATTGTTTGTAGATTTTTTGATGATGGCCATTCTGACCGGTGTGAGATGATATCTCATTGTAGTTTTGACTTGCATTTCTCTAATGATTAATGATGTTGAGCACCCTTTCATGTGTTTGTTGGCAATCTGTATATCTTCCTTAGAGAAATGTCTATTTAGGTCTTCTGCCCATTTTTGGATTGGGTTCTTTGTTTTTTTGATACTGAACTGCATGAATTGCTTGTATGTTTTGGAGATTAATCCTTTGTCAGTTGCTTCATTTGCAAATATTTTCTCCCATTCTTTGGGTTGTCTTTTCGTTTTGTTTATGGTTTCCTTTGCTGTGCAAAAGCTTTTAAGTTTCATTAGGTCCCATTTGTTTATTTTTGTTTTTATTTCCATTTCTCTAGGAGGTGGGTCAAAAAGGATCTTGCTGTGATTTATGTCATAGAGTGTTCTGCCTATGTTTTCCTAGAATAGTTTGATGGTGTCTGGTCTGACGTTTAGGTCTTTAATCCATTTTGAGTTTATTTTTCTGTATGGTGTTAGGGAGTGTTCTAATTTCATTCTTTTACATGTAGCTGTCCAGTGTTCCCAGCACCACCTATTGAAGAGGCTGTCTTTTCTCCAGTGTATATTCTTGCCTACTTTATCAAAGATAAGGTGACCATATCTGTGTGGGTTTATCTCTGGGCTTTCTATCCTGTTCCATTGATCTATATTTCTGTTTTTGTGCCAGTACCATATGCCTTGATTACTGTAGCTTTGTAGTATAGTCTGAAGTCAGGGAGCCTGATTCCTCCAGTTCCATTTTTCTTTCTCAAGATTGCTTTGGCTATTCGGGGTCTTTTGTGTTTCCATACAAATTGTGAAATTTTTTGATCTAGTTCTGTGAAAAATTCCAGTGGTAGTTTGATAGGGATTGCATTGAATCTGTAGATTGTTATGGGTAGTAGATTCATTTTCACAGTGTTGATTCCTCCAATGCAAAAACATGGTATATCTCTCCATCTATTTGTATCATCTTTAATTTTTTCATCAGTGTCATAATTTTCTGCATACAGATCTTTTGTCTCCTTAGGTAGGTTTATTCCTAGATATTTTATTCTTTTTGTTGCAGTGGTAAATGGGAGTGTTTTCTTAATTTCACTTTCAGATTTTTCATCATTAGTGTATAGGAATGCAAGATATTTTGGTGCATTAATTTTGTATCCTGCTACTTTACCAAATTCATTGATTAGCTCTAGTACTTTTCTGGTAGAGTGTTAGAATTTTCTATGTTTAATATCATGTTATCTGCAAACAGTGACAGCTTTACTTCTTCTTTTCCAATTTAGATTCTTTTATTTCTTTTTCTCCTCTGATTGCTGTTGCTAAAACTTCCAAAACTATGTTGAATTATAGTGGTGAGAGTGGGCAATCTTGTCTTGTTCCTGATCTTAGTGGAAATGGTTTCAGTTTTTCACCATTGAGGACGATGTTGGCTGTGGCTTTGTCATACATGGCCTTTATTATGTTGAGGTAAATTCCCTCTATGCCTACTCTCTGGAGGGTTTTTATCATAAATCGTTGTTGAATTTGTCAAAAGCTTTTTCTGCATCTTTTGTGATTATTATATGGTTTTTATCCTTTTGTTAATATGATGTATCACATTGATTGATTTGCATATATTGAAGAATCATTGTATTCCTGGGATAAACCCCACTTGATCAGGGTGTATGATCCTTTTAATGTGCTGTTAGATTCTGTGTGCTAGTATTTTGATGAGGATTTTTGCATCTGTGTTCATCAGTGATATTGGCCTGTAGTTTTCTTTCTTTGTAACATCTTGTCTGGTTTTGGTATCAGAGTGATGGTGGCCTCGTAGAATGAGTTTGGGAGTGTTTCTCCCTCTGTTATATTTTGGAAGAGTTTGAGAAGGATAGGTGTTAGCTCTTCTTTAAATGTTTGATAGAATTCGCCTGTGAAGCCCTCTGGTCCTGGGCTTTTGTTTGTTGGAAGATTTTTAATCACAGTCTCAAATTCAGTGCTTGTGATTGGTCTGTTCATATTTTCTATTTCTTCCTGGTTCAGTCTCGGAAGGTTGTGCATTTCTAAGAATTTGTCCATTTCTTCCAGGTTGTCCATTTTATTGGCATAGAGTTGCTTGTTGTAATCCCACATGATCCTTTGTATTTCTGCAGTGTCAGTTGTTACTTCTCCTTTTTCATTTCTAATTCTATTGATTTGAGTCTTCTCCCTTTTTTTCTTGAGGAGTCTGGCTAATGGTTTATCAATTATTTTTATCTTCTCAAAAACCCAGCTTTTAGTTTTATTGATCTTTGTTATCATTTCCTTCATTTCTTTTTCATTTATTTCTGATCTGATCTTTATGATTTCTTTCCTTCTGCTAACATTGAGGATTTTTTGTTCTTCTTTCTCTAATTGCTTTACGTGTAAGGTTAGGTTGTTTATTTAAGATGTTTCTTCTTTCTTTACATAAGCTTGTATATCTATAATCTTCCCTCTTAGAACTGCTTTTGCTGCATCCCATAGCTTTTGGGTCATCGTGTTTTCATTGTCATTTGTTTCTAGGCATTTTTTCCTTTCCTCTTTGATTTCTTCAGTGATCTCTTGGTCAGTAAGTAGTGTGTTGTTTAGCCTCCATGTGTTTGTATTTCTTACAGATTTTTTCCTGCAATTGATATGTAGTCTAATAGCGTTGTGGTTGGAAAAGATACTTGATACGATTTCAATTGTCTTAAATTTACCAATGCTTGATTTGTGACCCAAGATATGATCTATCCTGGGGAATGTTCCATGAGCACTTGAGAAGAATGTGTATTCTGTTGTTTTTAGATGGAATGTCCTATAAATATCAATTAAGTCCATCTTGTTTAATGTATCATTTAAAGCTTGTTTTTCTTTATTTCTTTTCATTTTGGATGATCTGTCCATTGGTGAAAGTTGAGTGTTAAAGTCCCCTACTCTGATTGTGTTACTGTCGATTTTCCCTTTTATGGCTGTTACTACTTGCCTTATGTATTGAGATGCTCCTATTTTGGGTTCATAAATATTTACAACTGTTATATCTTCTTCTTCGATTGATCCCTTGATCATTATGTAGTGTCCTTCTTTGTCTCTTGTAATAGTCTTTATTTTAAAGTCTATTTTGTCTGATATGAGAATTGCTACTCCAGCTTTCTTTTGATTTCCATTTGCATGGAATATCTTTTTCCACCCCTTACTTTCAGTCTGTATGTGTCCCTAGGTCTGAAGTCAGTCTCCTGTAGACAGCATATATACGGGTCTTGTTTTTGTATCCATTGAGCCAGTCTATGTCTTTTGGTTGGAGCATTTAATCCATTTACATTTAAGGTAGTTATTGATATGTATGTTCCTATTACCATTTTCTTAATTGTTTTAGGTTTTTATTGTAGGTTTTTTCCTTCTCTTGTGTTTCCTGCCTAGAGAAGTTCCTTTAGCATTTGTTGTAAAGCTGGTTTGGTGGTGCTGAATTCTCTTAGCTTTTGCTTGCCTGTAAAGGTTTTGATTTCCCTATCATATCTGAGTGAGATCCTTGCTAGGTAGAGTGATCTTGATTGTGGGTTTCTCCCTTTCATCCCTTTAAATATGTCCTGCCACTCCCTTCTGGCTTGCAGAGTTTCTGCTGAAAGATCAGCTGTTAACCTTATGGGGATTACCTTATGTGTTATTTGTTGTTTTTCCCTTGCTGCTTTTAATATTTGTTCTTTGTATTTAATTTTTGATAGTTTGATTCATATGTGTCCTGGCGAGTTTCTCCTTGGATTTATCCTGTATGGGACTCTCTGTGCTTCCTGGACTTGATTAACTATTTCTTTTCCCATATTAGTGAAGTTTTCAACTATAATCTCTTCAAATATTTTCTCAGTTCCTTTCTTTTTCTCTTCTTCTTCTGGGTCCCCTATAATTCGAATGTTGGTGCATTTATGTTGTCCCAGAGGCCTCTGAGACTGTCCTCAATTCTTTTCATTCTTTTTTCTTTATTCTGCTCTGCAGTAGTTATTTCCACTATTTTATCTTCCAGGTCACTTATCCGTTCTTCTGCCTCAGTATTCTGCTACTGATCCCTTCTAGAGAATTTTTAATTTCATTTATTGTGTTGTTCATCAGTGTTTGTTTGCTCTTTAGTTCTTCTAGGTCCTTGTTAAACATTTCCTGTATTTTCTCCATTCTATTTCCAAGATTTTGGATCATCTTTACTATCATTATTCTGAATTCTTTTTCATGTGGACTGCCTATTTCCTCTTTATTTGTTAGGTCTGGTTGGTTTCTGCTTTGCTCCTTCATCTGCTGTGTTTCTCTGTCTTCTCATTTTGCTTAACTTACTGTGTTTGGGGTCTCCCTTTTGCAGGCTGCTGGTTTGTAGTTTTCGTTATTTTTGGTGTCTCTCCCCAGTGGCTAACCTTGGTTTAGTGTGTTGTGTAGGCTTCCTGGTGGAGTGGACTAGTGCCTGTGTTCTGGTGGATGAGGTTGGATCTTGTCTTTCTGGTGGGCAGGTCCACATCTGGTGGTGTGTTTTGGGGTGTCTGTGGCCTTATTATTATTTTAGGCAGCCTCTCTGCTAATGGATGGGGTTGTGTTCCTGTCTTGCTAGTTGTTTGGCATAGGGTGTCCTGCACTGTAGCTTGCTGGTCATTGAGTGGAGCTTGGTCTTGGCGTTCAGATGGAGATCTCTGGGAGATTTTCACCATTTGATATTACGTGGAGCTGGGATGTCTCTTGTGGACCAGTGTCCTAAACTTGGCTCTCCCACCTCAGTGTCACAGCCCTGATGCATGGCTGGAGCACCAAGAGCCTGTCCTCCACACGGCTCAGAATAAAGGGAGGAAAAAAAGAAAGAAAGAAAGAAGAAGATAAAATATAATATAATAAAATAAAGTAAAATAAAATAAAGTAATTAAAATAAAAAATAATTATTAAGAAAAAAAAATTTTAATTAAAAAAAAAAAAGGACAGACAGAACCCTAGGACAAATGGTAAAAGCAAAGCTATATAGACAAAATCACACACAGAAGCATACACATACACACTCACAAATAGAGAGAAAGGGAAAATATATATATATATCGTTGCTCCCAATGTCCACCTCCTCAATTCTGGATGATTCGTTGTCTATTCAGGTATTCCACAGATGCAGGGTACATCACGTTGATCATGGTGATTTATTCCGCTGCTCCTGAGGCTGCTGGGAGAAATTTCCCTTTCTCTTCTTTGTTCACACAGCTCCCAGGGGTCAGCTTTGGATTTGGACCCACCTCTGCGTGTAGGTCGCCTGAGGGCGTCTGTTCTTCGTTCAGACAGGACGGGGTTAAAGGAGCAGCTGCTTCCGGGGCTCTGGCTCACTCAGGCAGGGGGGAGGGTGAGGTACAGATGCGGGGCGAGCCTGCAGCGGCAGAGGCCAGTGTGACATTGCACCAGCCCAAGGCGCGCCGTGCATTCTCCCGGGGAAGTTGTCCCTGGATGAAGGGACCCTGGCAGTAGTGGGCTGCACAGGCTCCCAGGAGGCGAGGTGTGGATAGTGACATGTGCTTGCACACAGGCTTCTTGGTGGCTGTAGCAGCAGCCTTAGCATCCCATGCCCATCTCTGGGGTCCGCGCTGAGAGCCGCAGCTCATGACCGTCTCTGGAACTCAAGCGGCACTCTTAATCCCTTCTCCTCGTGCACCAGGAAACAAAGAGGCAAGAAAAAGTCTCTTGTCTCTTCGGCAGCTCCAGACTTTTCCCGGACTTCCTCCCGGCTAGCTGTGGCGCACTAGTCCCTTCAGGCTGTGTTCACGCAGCCAACCCCAGTCCTCTCCCTGGGATCCGACCTCCGAAGCCCAAGCCTCAGCTCCCAGCCCCAACCCGTCCTGGCGGGTGAGCAGACAAGCCTCTCGGGCTGGTGAGTGCTGGGCGGCACCGATCCTCTGTGCAGGAATCTCTCCGCTTTGCCCTCCGCACCCCTGTTGCTGCGCTCTCCTCCTTGGCCCTGAAGCTCCCCCCTCCACCACCCGCAGTCTCCGCCCGCAAAAGGGCTTCCTAGTGTGTGGAAACCTTTCCTCCTTCACAGCTCCCTCCCAGTGTTGCAGGTCCCATCCCTATTCTTTTGTCTCTGTTTTTTTTTTTTTTGCCCTACCCAGATATGTGGGGAGTTTCTTGCCTTTTGGGAGGTCTGAGGTCTTCTGCCAGCGTTCAGTAGGAGTTGTTCCACATGTAGATGTGTTTCTGATGTATTTGTGGGGAGGAAGGTGATCTCCGCGTCTTACTCTTCTGCCATCTTGAAGCTCCTCCCCATTTTTTGATCTTAAATTCCCTACAGTAATGTTTCCTATGACTATATTTCTTCTTATATTTATTCCTTCATTCTGCAAATATTGGTTAAATATTTTTACTGTATTGGGAGTCTTCTGATAGGCGTCAGAGACATCAACATCTTCAAAGAGCTTAATGTTTAGTAGAAATAGCTGGGCAAATTAAACAGAAGTGTCACATTACAGTTTTATAGATACTGTGTGGATATCTCTGTGGGATTCTGTAGAAGGAAGAACAAAGGAGAAGTGCCCCATGGTACCTAGAGTTAGGCCATGATGAACGATGAATGCCACTGAAAAGTTGGGGACTTTGACTAGAATCCCCATAAAACAAAGACAGAAGGGAAAAAACTTACTGAAAAAACTTTATTAGGGAGTACAATTCTTGGGAAGGAGCAAAAAGGAGACTGAAACAAGGAAGAGGGGAACAATGAAAAAATCCAATGAATCTTTCTTGAGATTAAGTGCAAACTTGGATCTATTAACCGTTATTATTTTCCAGGTAGTTTAACTATATACCTGTTTATTCACTGTAATGCTACTCCAAAGTCTATGAAGTTCTAGTAAATACTGAATAAATGGTAGTTGTTATTATGTGCTGATCTCGTCTTCTAATTGCTTTTGAATATATTTTCTTTTTTATATTCATAATATTATGAGGTAGGTATTATTGTTATTTCCATTTTTCAGATGAGGGAAATGGAAGAAAAAGTTAGGGTAAGCTTTCTCAGACACCTAGTTATTTCATTCCCAAATCTGAATGCTTAACCAATGAGCTATTAGTGCCTCATCTGGGTATAGACAGATAAAGTTCTGTCTTACTGTCACCAAAACATGGCACAGAGAAGAGCATGGTTTTAGTGGCAGACAGATATGAGTTTGAGTCATGATCCTAGACAGTCTAATTAACTTATCTGAGCCTCAGTGTTCTCGTCTATGAATTACAGAATTTTTCTGAGGACCTGAGAATCTACTTGTATGTTGAGTGCTTTGTAAACAGTAGTTCTTATATTATTAATTTTAAAAACAATATTATTATAATGAACAGTTGATTGATTTGGAATAGGAGGATAAAGAATAAGTCATTTCAATTAAAAGTAGATATTGGACGTGAGTTAAGAAAATGCCATTTTCATCGCAGAGGAAAAGCCATTTCATTTTGTAATTCATGTAAGATCTAAGTTTTCCCAAAAGGGAGTTTGAGTACAGCCAAGGTAATAACAGCCTCAGTTACTCAGATTATCTTTGACAAAGTCCACGGATAAATCCCTGAAAATTGAAAAAAGACTTGGTGTTCACAATACTAAATAAGCTATTTGACTTTCTTTATTCTCCATGGAATAAGAACTGTTTGTTTGTATTGATTGTGTCTGTATCATTTAAACACAGATGTCTCCACTATTAAAATCACCAAATTGTTTTAGCATACTAAGATAGACTTTTCATTGTCCTAAGGGACAAGAGGAAAAACCCATATTCAATAGGGAGAATCAGAGTAGCACAGCTTAATATTATCAATAACTTCCAGGTTCTAGGGACCTAGGACTAGATAGTCTCCAACTGTTGCAGAGTGATCCAGGATAACTTTACACTTGAGATCTTGCCCCTTAAATATGTATCCCCAACATGACACTCTTTTACCAAAAGGGGAAAAGGGTAGAAAAATGTCTCTCTTCTACAATAATGTATTACAGAATCTAACAAGTACCACGTATGTGGTACCATATTCCTAAATTCAGCAATATTTATATCATATTTACTTTAATCTCATTTCTTGCTTTCCCTCCTTATAACTTCCTACTTTTGTACACATCTTAAGGCCATACCCATGAATGTGTCTATAAAATTGGGCAAAGAACTACAATCAAGTGGTGGATTAAAATAATTATGTGAAAAAATTATCTTGATTTCTTAAAGTAACAAAATTTCAGTAGGTAATTATGTCAAAATTATCTTTCTTGATCTTAAATTATGCAGATAATTTACCCAGACTGTTATTTTATCTGGAATATAGAAATTGATATGTTTCTTTCAGAATATTAAGAATATTAATCTTTATGAAGTATTTACATCGCTTAAATCTCCTTTTTATAGGAAACTATAGTCCTGGTTAATGTTTTACTAACCATGTCTATAAAAATAATACAGTATAGAGTATACGATTTATTTAAAACAAAAACAACTCATTGTTTTAACATATTTTGAACACATTAAAGGTTCTAAATTGACCCCAATAAGATTTCACATTTTTTTGATTTTTTGAAGTAAATTAGAAGTTCTATCCTGTAAAAAATGATTACATTTTTTGCCAAATTCTTTTTTTTAAAGACTTTGTGGGAACTCTCCTTGCAAATACTTGAAAAATGGTTGAATTTAATGCAATTTCATGACATCAGTAATGTATACCAGAGACCAATTGTTTTGAAATATTATTAAGCATCAGAATCACCTGAGGACTCTGTTAAAAATGCACATATCTGAGTCCTCTAACACCTGTTTAAAAAAAATCTCCAGGGGAAAGGTCTGCACATCAATATTTTATATAGCATAGATTCTAGTGATTCTGACAATGTATTGTAATTTGCAAATTACTACTATCAAAAATATATTTATCCTGTATGGAATTTAGGACTATACTGAATCTTCAACTAGCTTGCAAATAATATTTTACAAATATCTAAAGTGTACCTAAGGTATCTTTTTTCATGATCATTCAGTGTTAAGCTTTGTGCTTTCTCTCTAAATTGAACTGCCTTAGAAAATGCACTTATGTAGAAACAATGTACAGATGCCCCTTGAACACCATGAGATTTAGTTGTGCAGGTCCACTTATATGTATATTTTTTTTCAATAAATAAGTACAATACTACACCATCTGCGGTTGGTTTAACCACAGATGTGAAACATCAGATGTGAGGCTGGAGTATAATGTTATGTGAGGATTTTAAACTGCTCAGTGGGTCAGCGCTCTTAACTCCCATGATGTTTACAGGTCAACTGTGTAATATATATACATACACACATAACTGGGATAGCATATTTGGAAGCTAATGTACACTACTTTAAACAAATATCAAACAATCCCACTAAGACAACTTAATAGACATTTATTTAAACTATTCCAGGTGCACTGATATTGGCAAACATATTCAATATAAAAAAAGAGTTGATATTTTTATAATTTACAATAAGTCATCTTTACTATTTTTGGTTCATCCTTATATCTTTGGCAACTAGAATAGGATTGGAAAAGGGTTAACATTTAAATATGTGAGGAGTTATTATGTGAAATACAGAGTTATTGACTTGAACTGAAGAATTTGCCTTTGATTTCTAGAAACGTGTAATATTTTATAACTGAAAGATACTGATGTATCTATGATTTCAGTAAAATTTAAGTTTATACCACTTATGATAGTTCTTTTTAGCGCTCATGATACGTGATATGGCTACTTAAGGTTCCAATATTTTTACCTTATTAACCTTGTAATATATAATCTGCTACTTCCAAAACAAGATAAGTAAATGCCATTTGTAATTAAAAGTATTTTCTAGCATACTAAGTATTGTTTTAAGCTTCATTCATTAACAATCACAGTAATATTTTATTTTTGTCATTTGACAGTCAATGAACCACAAGTTCCAGGTGAATGGTATTTGAAGTTTGTATAACAGTATATTGAATATGATTACTTCTGTTAATGACTTACATGGACTTGAATGTAAATACCTCATAACAACAAGATTTAGATCATTGTGATTCCAGACAGTTTTAATTCACAAACCTCATTAACAATCATGTATTATTTTTTGTGGACCCTTGAATTTATTTGAATGTGTTTGAATTTTTACTGTGCCAGTAGCAAAGTTCAAATAATCGATAGACGTTATAAAGAGCATGGTAGAATATTATGTCCTTATTATCTTTGAATGAAAAAATAAATAGTGATGCACAGAAAGTTACTAAATTTTAATGGCTCTTCGTTTGTCTTGATGTACTAAATCAACGTATAAAGTACATTAGAATAGGATTATCTTGTGCTTAAGTTTTGGAATCACTCCCTGATAACTCCCTTACCATGAACAAACTGCCTTATTTTTTTCTCTTCATAAACAATCTCTCATTAATTGTAAGCTTTTCTAGTCTTTTGAGTTGCTCTTCAAAGTAAGCTGTTCTTCCTTCCAATCTTTTTTCAATACTCAGGACTTTAGCAAAAGAACAGAATAAACTTTGGTTCTCTCTTCCCCTAGAACTTCTGTCTCCCAACAACCCTTTCCAAGTGATTTATATCCTGATACCACTTTTACCATCTTTGTCACTGAGGTCATTCACCAAACTCCATGACACTCATCCACTTCCTTCAATGATTTCAGCTCATAGATTACCATTTTCTTATTCAACTTATCCTGTCATCATTTTTTTAATCTGAAAAATGCACAGTGAAGACTCTTCTAAAATTCTGGTCTCACTGTTCTTTAGATTCTTTTTTAATTAATTAATTAATTAATTAATTACTTTTTTTGGTTGTGTTGGGTCTTCGTTTCTGTGCAAAGTTGTGGTAAGCGGGGGCCACTCTTCATCGTGGTGCGCGGGCCTCTCACTATTGCGGCCTCTCCTGTTGCGGAGCACAGGCTCCAGACGCGCGGGCTCAGTAGTTGTGGCTCACGGGCCTAGTTGCTCCGCGGCATGTGGGATCTTCCCAGACCAGGGCTCGAACCCGTGTGCCCTGCATTAGCAGGCAGATTCTCAACCACTGCACCACCAGGAAAGCCCTAGATTTTTTAATTATAATAATCTTCACTGTATTTTAGGCAACCAACAAATAACTAACATTAAACTGTGTCTTTATCAGAAATGTCCTATTTCTTATATTTTCAATTCTGAAATAGTTTTTCTCACTACATACTCAAGCCTTTCTACCAGTCTCATTCCCATTAATTTTATTTATTGCAAACCTTATTAACTTGTCTGCCACAGATGTCAGTAGTCTTCAATATCCTTGTGGCTTCCACTCATACTTTACCCAACCTAATCTCTAAAGTCTTTCACAGCAAGGTTCACAAAAACGTAGATATTTTTCACCTTTTTTCCCTGTAGTTCAAATATCTTCCAATTGTTGGACTTTGGTGAGTCCACTATCTGTTACCTTCATTATCTGTTTTTATTATGCAAAATCACAGTATTTTTTCCCTAAAATTGGAGAGATGTGGTATAATGTCATCTAATCTCTCACCATATTTTGGCAAATTTTATTTATCACCTGATGCTAAGCACCCATTTCCTGACCAGTCACCATCAGTAAAGTAAAGGTAGTCCTATCACCTCCACTTTTGTTATTTTACTGAATGTACCCATATTTTCCCCAGGTCAACTGAGCAGCATCTCATCTACCTGAAGAAGAGCCCTAATAGAATGTCAGACCAGTGTGAATCTCACCCTGCACTTTCACCCTCACTCTTGATTTTCTCCAAACTCTGAGAATGTATCTTTCTTTGTACTTGCTAACACAATCCCATTGCCTCTAAATCCTTCAATTCCAGCCTCTTCAAAACTTTATTCTAATTGTTAGAGATGATCTTAGATGTTCGTAAAACCCATAAGGCAAAATCTAGATATAGACATTATCAGGTTATATTTATTTCTAACACATATAATACAGAGTAAAGGTAACCAGGATAACACTCTCTTCTAAAATAGAAGCCCTATAATCTGTAAGACAAGCTCAGGCGATTTAAAAACACTGGTATCAAAGAAACACTAACGAATTAGAAAAGACAATTTATCAGTTCCAAAGACAGCTTTGTCATTGGGAACTATTTTATAAAATGTTTATTTATAAAATATTTCATAAAATGCTCAACTCTGCCACCCTTCTCTACATATGAGGCAGGGACACTATGTCTCATGTGAAGTGCTGAGTCAATAGTGAACGGCAGCATTTAGGATCAATTTTAGACATATAGTATTGTTTAAAGAATGAAGGATTGATATAGGTAATAATGGCAAGCCCTTGGTTATTATCTCCTTTTGTCTACCATGCAGCTTCTAACCTTCATAGCATCTTTCAAAACTTTAATCTTCTCAACTGAGAAAATGGTGAAACTAATATAAATTACTTCATGGTGTCCTTGGGAGAATGAGTTAATATATAGAACAAATTTATAATAGTGCCTTTCACCTTGCATACACACACACATACAAAATGTTAATGATATTATTACTCACTAAATATTTCCTTGCAATATTACCTCTGATCTCTACTGACACTGCTGTCTAAACCTCCTAACCAATTAGCTACTGACAACAGAATTCAAAGATCTTACATTAGTTAGTCCATTCTCACTCATTTCCTGAAGCATTTGTTGCTCCTTACCTGCTCAACCTACTTGTGAGGCTTGGAGTTTCTATAGCACTACACAATACTGGTGGGTATTCTGTCCCTCTGATTATTACAGTTTACCGATGCTCATTCTATCTATAAATTCACTCTCCATTTATAAGCTCTCTTACATAATTTCCAGCTCAATGGCTCTGTTAGTCTGATTAGCCTGTAACAAGCTTTATTTTGGCCAGAGCAGAGGCATTCCTGATTTGTAATCATTACAGGCAGCTCATTCCAGACTAAAATGAGGTAATAGACTTTTTTCTAAACCTTGACTCACCTTCCCTATCTTCTCTTTCAGTTCAATACTCAGCTCAAATGCTAGCTTCATGAAGAATTTTCTGTACTCTTACTTTACTTAACCTCCTTTAGTTTTGAACCTGAAATAGTTCATTTTTTTCTAACTCAGTCAAATAGTATTATTAGCATTTTATCATGTTAATTTGAATATTTGCTTTCTCTTTCTCTAGACTGGAGCAGTTTGATAGTAGAAAAATTACTTTACCATTGTAAGCCTTGCGGATCCTAGCAGAACGCTTTTGACTTGGTAGGCACACAGTGTAATTTGGTTGAATGGAGTAAAGAGAGCAAACATACTTCTGGCTGAAGTAATAGTAATGAGGTAAAAGGCCTGGAGAGTTCCGTGAGGTCATCCATGCCCATTTGTGGCTCTTGGAAAAATTATAACCTGCAAAAACATGTAATTAATAGAGTTCTACACTTTTTTGTGTATAATGACTAATTACTAATAGGTGAAGATTACAGGGCTTCCCTGGAGGCTCAGTGGTTGAGAATCTGCCTGCCAATGCAGGGGACACAGGTTCGAGCCCTGGTCTGGGAAGATCCCACATGCCGCGGAGCAGCTGGGCCTGTGAGCCACAATTACTGAGCCTGCGCGTGTGGAGCCTGTGCTCTGCAACAGGAGAGGCCGCAATAGTGAGAGGCCCGCGCACCGCGATGAAGAGTGGCCCCTGCTTGCCACAACTAGAGAAAGCCCTCGTACAGAAACGAAGACCCAACACAGCCATAAACAAACAAACAAACAAATAAATAATAAAAATTAAAAAAAAAAAAAAGATTACATATTATGCCCCATTGCCACCTCCTGATGGCATGATGAGACAGAGCCATCTTCCTTAGCTGAAAACTATAAACAAGGGAAGCATCCTCACTATGCTCCTTTTTCTTGCCAGTCTTTCTTTTCTTTAATGCTTTATAACCCTTTTATTTCTTCCTTCCTTTCTTCCTTCCTTCCTTCCCTTTATTTCTTCCTTACTTCCTTTTTTCTGTTATTGTTTCTTTATAATAATTCTTGACTCTAAATACATTGAATTTTATTTACTTTATCAAAGTTATACATGCACATAATTTAAAGCATCAGTTGGCTTTCCATAGTGCATTATGGGATAGGCTAAGGTCCTAAGAACAGCACTAACTTCTTTAGCTATCCTCTCTGCCACTTTACAGTTTTGTGCCTAAAATAACCTTTATTTTATTATGAACTTATCTATGCACTTAAAAGGAGATTTTATTATGTCAAACATTTCTAGGAATTTGGTAACAAAAGAGTTTTTCTTTGATGTATACTATGCCATATTGCTAACGTTTGAAATAAATTGTATTCCTAGAAATTTCAGGTTTAAATCTGATTTTAATTTCTTTGGAGTTTGTATTCTAAAAGTTGGACTAGGTATTCGATTCAATTATTTTGACTATAAATATAAACATTCATTCATTTATTCAAACATTCATTTACACATTAATTGGGTAAATATCTATCAGGTGCCTACCATGTACCAAACCTGATTATAATTGTGGGATATGCAATAATGTATAAAATAGATGAACAACAAAGACAAAAATATCTCATTTAGCTGACATGCTAGTGATACTACTATCTGCATATCTGACTATCTGAGGTTTGGAATCTCATATTTATAATTCACAAATATCTAGTACATTTTATGGTTTAATTTAGAAACATGCAGGAAAATATTATTATTTCAACTGAAAAACACTACAAGCTTTCATATTTGTTCATGGTTTTACTTCCAGTTAGTGATAGGTTATTATATGATCTATTTAAAGGTATTTCTATATATATTTTATTATTCTAACATGAAGAATAATGTTGAATTGATTTTCCTCCAAAAATTAAGTTTACATAATGCAACATGGAATGGTAAACGCAGATACCACTCCAATTTTAAGTCAAAAATATATAAATTTCAATATTGGCATGTTTGGCTTTATGTTGACACTATTTAAGTACCACTTTAGCCTGGGATATTCACTTTTATGAATTTTGAAACAGACCTGCCATGTCTTAAAAATGAAACACTATTCTTAAAATAATTTAATTAATAATGTGGGAATATTTTTGAAATTTGATTTTACTAACTGTAATCTTAGGAAATTTAATACTCAAATGATGACATCCAGTAAGTGTAACATCTCATATAACTTCATATTCACGTAAGAATAAATGCAGAATATAAATGTGTTTCTTTGGTTCACAGATAATATGTTGTGAAATCTAAGAATGAGTGCAGTCATAGAGAAATATATTACTTAATGCAGCATATTTCATATATCTGAATGCCTTATTGAGACAAAAAAATAATTAAAATATTAATATTGGTAATTATGTGCTGACACTCAAAAGTCCCTTGTTTTATTTATTTATTTTTAGAGAAATAGTTTTTTATTTAAAAATATATTATACATTTTACATGATAATAGTAGTACATATTCAATATCAAAAACCAATTAGCAAAGACAGGTAAGGAGAGAGAATGAGACAGAGACAGAAACAAAGAGAGAGAGAAATAGAGAATAGCAAACACCCAAAATATTAAATACTATTGACCAGAGTAACAAACATTAGTACTTTAGGGTTATCTTTCCTTTTTTTTTTTTTTTTTTTGTATATGCACACTTTTTATTTTCTTTATGTGATATCACACTGCTCCTTCCTGGGAGAAGACTGCATTTTCAGTTGTTCTGGTCATTCTCTTTTATGTCTATATAATATGACTTTATGTCTATATAATATGAAAAGTCCCTTGTTTTAAATCCAATAAACTATATTTTGTATTTGACTTATATGAATTTTGTAAATCATATTTTCTCCTTTTAAATAGACTAATTTTTTAGAACAGATTTAAATTTACAGCAAAATTGAAGAGCAAGTGCATATTCCCTCTGCTCCCATGCATGACCAGCCCCCCCCACTATCAACATCTGTACCAAAGTTGTACATTTGTTATAACCAAGAAGATACATTGACACATCATTATCAGCCAATGCCCTTTACTCTTGGTATTGCATGTTCTATGGATTTGGATGTATGTATAGTGACATGTGTCCATCATTACAGTATAATACAGAATAGTTTCATTGCCCTATCAATCCTCTGTGTTTTGCCTATTCGTCACACCTTCCCCCTTAACCCCTGGCAACCGCTGATCTTTTTACTGTGTCCATAGTTTTGCCTTTTCCAGAATGTTATGTAGTTGGAGTCATACAATATGTAGCCTTTTCAAATTGGCTTCTTTCACTTAGTACTAGGCAATTAAGTTCCCTTCATGTCTTTTCAATGGCTTGATAGCTCATTTCTTTTTAGCGTGGAATAATATTCCATTGTCTGGAAGTACCACCATTTATCTGTTCACCTACTGAAGGACATCTTGGTTGCTTGCAAGGTTTAGCAATTATGAATGAAGCTGCATGTGCAAATTTTTGTGTGGACTTAAATTTTAAACTCATTTGAGTAAATAAATACCAATGAGTACAACTGCTGGATCATATGAAAAGAGAATGTTTGTTTTATAAGAAACTGCCAGACTGTCTTTCAAAGTAGCTGTATAATTTTGCATTCCTACCAGCATTGAATGAGAGTTCCTTATGCTCCATATCCTCACCAGCATTTGGTGCTGTCAGTGTTTTGGATTTTGGCCATCCTAATAGGCATCTAGTGGTATCTCATCTTTGTTTAAATTTGTATTTTCTTAATGACTATGATATGAAACATCTTTTCATATGCTCATTTACCATCTATATATCTTCTTTGATGAGGTGTTTGTTCAGGCCTTTTGACCATTTTTAATTGGGTTTTTATCAGGTTGTTTGTTTTCTTATTTATGAATTTTAAGAGTTTTTGGTATATTTTGGATAACAGTCCTTTACTGATATGTTTTTTGCAAATACTTTCTCCCAGTCTGTGGCTTCTCATTCTCTTGTCAGTATTTTTCACAGAGCAGAAATATTTAATTTTAATGAAGTCCAGTTTATCAATTATTTCTATCATGGGTCGTGACTTTGATGTTTATCTAAAAAGTCATTGTCGTGACCTAGTTCATCTAGATTTTTCCTTGTTAACTTTCAGGAATTTTACAGTGCTGTGTTTTACATTTATATCTGATCCATTTTGAGTTAATACTTATGAAGTGTGTAAGGACTGTATCTAGAGTCATTATTTTGTAGGTGAATGTCCATGTATTCTAGCACCGTTTGTTGAAAAGACTGTCTTTTCTTGATTGTACTGCCTTTGCTCCTTTCTCAAAGATTAGTTAACTATATGTGAATCTATATAAATCATTTTAACATCTGGTATTTAATACTTCCTATACTTTCCTGTAAACATTATTGGTATTCACACTTTATCAGATTGTCTAAAAAAACACATCTTTCTTTTTTGTATTAACATTCTTATTTCAACTGACAGTCATGTTTCTTTCTGCTGATATTCTTAGGTGAAGTATTAGAATTATTGGTTCAAGTGTGCTGTTTCTATATCATCAACATATTATATAACTCCTTGTGACAGTTTAGGTATTTATCAGAACATGCACAAAACTCAAATATTACTAGTCATCTATTTTCTGAATGACTCTGATATACTAGGCACTAGTCTAGCTTCTGTAATATCTTATTGTATATTCAGGTAGATTTGTATTACATATAAACATATATAAGTGGATGCATTTGTGTATATATATATATATTTTTTTTTTTATCTTAATTTGTATTACCAAGATACTTTATTTCCATAATGGAAATATGTACACAATACATATTGAAGCAGAGGATAAGCCATTAACTATTTATGAGAAAGAAGAGAAGATATTTTAACCAGATCATTGAAAAGTTAGTTAGGGGTGGCTGCTGCAAGGGTGTAAAGGAAGGTAATATTCAAGAAACCACAAGTAGTTCAATACTGATGTAATATAAAATGTAAAGACCCATGTCAGTAAGTGTGTTTGGATGGGTAGGTGGGTACAGTACTGTTAAAAGTCAGATATGGTTAGAAAATGATATTTTTATCGAGGTACAAATAACATAAGTAGGTCATGCTATGATTATATTTTTATTTGAAAAGAATGTACTGATAGAACTGTGGAGAAAGGACTTAAAAGAGTAAAAAACCAGAGACAGGGTATTGGTATTTCAATGGCTGAAATGAAACATAAACCTGAGATCAACTCAACGGTGGTGAAATGGAGAGGAGGAAGTTGATCTGGGGAATGGTTAAAAAGTTGAATAACAGCACTTCATGAATGTTTGGATATGCAATACACAAAAAATGAGAAACTTAGGCTCACTTTTGGTTTCTAGCTTTGGTAACTGGATTCATGGCAGAGTGATTTTCAGAGGCATAGAATAAGGAGGTAAAGCTCAAGTTTTGAGGTGTGGAAAAATTAGATTGTTTTGAAAATTTTACTCTAGAAGAATCATGCCTGTGGAGATGTTTATTTAGTTATAGGTAGGATAAATCAGTCTAGAATTCAAAACAAACATCTGACTTGGAGATAAACAGTTGAGATTTATAAGTGTTTAGGAAATGCCTTTGATGATCTTGAGAGAGATCTTTGATTACTTTTTTGTTCACAACTGCAAATTTTACTTATAGCTTGTCAATATTAACCATCCTCTTTCGGATGTTCTCTTTTCTGTTCATGGATTTATTTCCCTTGCATTAGATTTCTTAAATGGTTTCTTCTTTCCTTTAGCAAAAAACAAACATAAAAGGCCTTTGGTAAAAGGCTTTACTAAGCTTCAAGGATAAACTCACTAATAAATGAAGTAAGTTTTAGTTTATGATGATTAAAACAAAAAGTTAATATTTTCATTTTGAATATGTCTCTAGTAAATAATGATTCATAGATACTGTTTATTGTTTTTTAGGGATATTTGGTTAGGAATACATTAATGCCAATTTTGGTAGGAGTTTCATATGGAAATCATTCATTTTCACAAAGTAGACTCCAATAATATTGCCTCCCATTTATATTTACTCATAAAAGCACTTATTTCATTTAATAATTGTGAAATGTGTCATACAAAACTCAGAGGAGACTTACAAAAATAAGTAAGTCTTATTTAATAAGAAATAGTGTACATATTTTATAAATATTAGTATTTTTAAGATTCTACAGAATCTTTTTTTTCGTGATTTATACTAAAATATAACAATCAGAAGCTTGAAGAAAAAAAAAGAGAAAGAATGCATTTGATCATCATTAGATAACACAGAACTGCACAGTAACTACCCAGTATTAAGTGAATTTTTAATGGCTGCTTTTTAGCATGCAATTTAGTGTATGTGTTTAAAGTGTTAAAAATTTCATTATTTTTCTTCTGAAATCTTGAAAGAAGCAACCAAAATATGCATTTTTCTTTCATAGTATGCTAAGCTTAGAGAGCGTTTTGACACTTTGAGACATTTTGCAAATGAAGAAACATTACCCAAGATGTTAAATCTACCGGAAATGGGAGAGTCCGGCTACTCTGACATGAACAATGGTGTGACTTACACTGGCTACACGGCGCTCTCCCAAAGAAGGCAAAGAGCTGGGTGTAGTCCAAGGAAGATGGTTGATTGAGACACGGCCACTATGACTTCCTTGCCCGGGAGACTCGAATAGGAGCTGATAGAAAAGAGCATCCTTTCTCCACATAGATGGACATGTAACATGCAAACTTGAGATCTGTTAATCATTATATTTTCCAAGATGTGGAAGGCAGAAACAAATGCTCAAATCTGTAGTGACAAGAGGACAAGTAAACAAAAGACAAAGGGGAAACAATGAAGTTCTGACTTTCCTCTGGTTGATGTGAAGAAGCATGTTTTGAAGACAAAAAAAATTATGAGTCAGCACCAACCTTCCTGATTCCTGATAACCAAAGACTGATTTCCGTATGTATCTTGCATTTATATTTATAAATTCCCTAACGAACACTTTTTTTCTTTCTTCAAAGATTGGAAGAAAAACTTTTCCACATTGTGTTTTATACTCTTCACTTATTTTATTGCATAGTAATTATTTCATTGCAAAACGAAAATGAATACCTGCTGGAGCAAGCTTAAGAAAATGGTATTAATTCTAATGAAAATACAAGTTGTGTTAAAAACAAAACTAAGCAAAAACAAACAGTGACACCTATAAGGTTTTTCTCACTGTAACCTCTGTTTCTCTCTGCTTTATTCTTCTCTTTATATGCAGACTTGAAACTTGAAGCACGATTTTTTCCCTTCTCCTTTCTATACTTGAGAGATGATGGATATCAACAGTTTCTATTTTTGCATATTACATATTCTTCTATCCAGAGAGATGTTGTCCTCTCTCATTTTCTCTTTCTCTTCCAGTTTCCCAAGGAAAGGAATGTTATTGGCTCATGCCTAGACCAATCATATATGACCAGGGAAGAAGAATCATTCTGTATAAAAACAACAGAATTCCCTACTGAAGAGGCCATGTGTTTAAATGTGAGGTGAGGATAGCAGTGTCTTGAAAATTGCTATTAACCTGGGAGTCCATTATGTAGTTCTCCTTTATGTCTGTCTACTTTCCACTTGTATTGGGATGTAAAGTGCCTACCCACACAAAATGTTCATCTTACTTCCCCTACCCATGACAGACATTGTTAATTTGCTGTTATGCCTTTATCATGAAATTCAAAGGCAGCCATTAAATCCTGCAAGACAGAGGGCTCCAGGAACCTCTTTTAAATCAAGTGGCATGCAAGGTAAATCTAATTTCCCATACCTTTCCTCTCACTTTCTCATTATATCTTCGATCCTTTCTATGAATATTATGAAAGGTACCCTTCACGGTGTGAGTAGTACCACAACTACAGTTCCCTCACACTAATCTGAGAAGATGTTTTGGAGAAACAAAAAGGTAAGGAAAATATATAAACATTTGTATGTTACGTTGTCTTAAAGAACATTAACATTGCTTACCAGGCTTTTTATTTTCTAAAGTTTCAAAAATTTCTAAGACCCAAAGATATCCTAAATAAACCTCAGGCCTGAATTTTATTTTTAATATCACTAAATTATCTGAACATTGATTATATATAAATGTATCCTGCTTTTAAAATGGATTTTCATGCTTAATGGAATTTCCATGTCAAATGTATATAAAATATTTTAGTTAAAATAATCAATGCTATTATACATTTTAAAAAACAAAGTATCATGACTTTAATTGTAACATATTAATGAAGATTTAAATGATGTAATAGCATTTTGGTATAGTAAATTCATCTTCACAAAGGATAAGTATTTGGGGGGATATATCATCCACTTCCTGTTTTCTGAAATCAATGAAATTATGTTATTTTAAAATGTACATCATTTTTATTTCAATTTTAAATAGTAATTCACTGGTCACTTTTCCTTATTTATATCCTGGGTCAGACTAGTCTTAAAGTTGGACTAAATACATTTTCATATTGTTTGCTTATATATTGGGTGTTGGAAAGAGAAAAGCAGAGAGAGAGAACTGTGGTGTTCTTTTCTAACTTTCTTACCATGACTTTATTTCATGTTCACATTCTCCCTCTATTTTCTTTCTTTCTTTTCTCTTCTTCTCTTTTTCCTTTCCTTTTCTTTTTCTTTTTCCTTCCTTTCTTCCTTTCTTCCTTCCTTCCTTCCTCCCTCCCTCCTTCCTTCCTTCCTCTCTTTCTTTCTTTCATTTTTCTTTTTCTTCCTTCCTCTTTTCTCTCTCCTTCCTTCCTTTCATTCCTTCATCTGTTCCTTTGTTAGCTCTGTTTACCAGTCTTTCTGTTTGTTTATCTCTCTTTCTGCCTTTATTCTACTTGTAATTATTATTCCTACTTTCTCACAGCATAACCTCTCCTCTAATCATCTAATGGTACAGCCCCTGCACTCATTTTTTTCTGGTCACAGAGGGGCCAGAGAGAAGCTAGGAAATCAGGAATTTGGACTACTGTAGTTCTTGTGGAAGACAGCAAGAGTATGTTTTTTGTATCACTATTTCTATGTGTGAAACAGCACATGTTTTCATTATGGAAATGGATATATTGGAGCCAATGCATTAATTAAAAAACATAATGTATACTTGATAGAGAAGTATTGATGATTATATAATATGATAGCAAAACAGCAAAACACAGAGAAAAAATAAAATATTGTACTAGCAACTCAGTGTGTTACTTTGAATAGTCTTGGACTCTGTATATCACTATACTACAGAAGCTAGGAAGATTCTTCAAGAAATGCAGGGCTAATTGTGAAGATAAGAATAAGAAAATCTCTTTGTATCTTTCAAAATTGAAAGTAAACATAACCTGAATCTGAATTTTTATCATAGAATTTAGATATTATAGTTAAAATTTTCTAGCAAAATTTATCATTTTAATATGCCTTCAAGAAATAATTTTATTATCAGACTAAATATTTCTAGCCACTATTTTGCCTATAGTAACAATTATTTGATAATGTGAGTTTTTTTAAGGAATATATGTGAAAACTAGTAGGTATTGCCACATTTATGTTTTGTCAAATTTACTTTTATGTAACTTTACCTCTTATACTTGAAAGCAAAACTTTTCGAAAGATATTTTTCAGTATTTTTCTTATTCTCTTTTACTTCTTTTCTCTATTAACCTATTTTGTGTTTCCCATGGCATGTTTTCATTGTAAGAAGCTTAAGTTTCTCAATTATAGGGCTTTTTCCACATTGGAAAATAAAGTTACGTCACATTCTATGTTCTTTTACTCATATTTCTGCATTAGCAGTTTTCTAAAAATTAACCTTGCTCAGGTGGTGGATTTCTGCTGACACATAAAGGCACTGCTGCAGAAGCAAAACTAAACTGAATAGAAATATGCTTGGCTATGCCTTTATAGCATTTCCTACAGGCTTTTCCATAAAGATAATTCCAAAAGAAAGTATAAAAGTGAAACTTTTGTTACTATAAAACAAGGATAAGATTTTCCTCTTTTGTGGGTTATAAACACTCCCTAAGATCAAAGCTGGCCTTAGCAAAATTTGAAAGAAATGTACGGATATTTCTTTTGACTCCTTTCAGCCTCAACATCCTCTTTTTCTACTTGAACTCCCTTTCTCAGTTAGATTTCCTTTCTTCATGCTCCCTTTTGAACTTAGTCAGATAGTTCTTTCCCATAAAGAGAGAACCAACTGACACCCTCCCTTCTTGTCTTCTAGAATGATCCAAGCTCTAGTTCCTTTCACTAGGGGAGATGTGTTCTCAGTGCTAGGTCCGAGTTTCAGCAGTACCCAATGTGTTAGGAAAAATCAAAAAGTGGACATGCTGGAGCTCTTACTTGTAACATAGGGTTTGCAAAACCAAAGTAGAAGTGAAACTCTGACAGAGCTTAGGAGGTTTCTGGCAATCAATAAAATAACACAAATGTCACCTAGCATTTAATGAAATTTTACTTGTGACAAACAAATAATAATTCTTACTCTATAAATAATTTCTAGGTACCCTGCCTTAATCTGCAGAAAATTGTCAGCATCTCTTTTCATCACATTTTTATGAGATACATGGGGGTAAGTTTTGTTTTTCTGTAGGAAATGATCTTTTGTGCCTGGCTTTCCATCCAAATACATTTTAATATTAGGAATCAAAGTTTTGACTCATATCTTGCCTTCTTAACTATGCAGAGTTTCCAACATTGTAGTTTAGCATGAATGTTTGACACTAAAAAAACAGACAAAAATTTGAAACAGAGTAAAGTTTTGGTTGACACTTCCCCAGGACGTGGGTTTTATAGGCTTATCTCTGTCTAATACAACTTTATGATGTACATACCCTAAGATGCTCTCACATTCTGCATCAGCTGCCTTCTTCCTCTCAAATGCAGCTGGAGTACAATTTTAAAATCTGTGTTTATTCTTCTTCCCCATGCTTTATGTTTCCCATCCCTGCTTGTGTGCAAAAAAACCTAATTTACATAATATTAGGCAAAGAAACAAAGCTCAAGGTTCTAAGAGTATGGATCAGATTATGAAGAGACAGTGTTCATAATGTTGTTCCTTAAGTCATTTGTTCAATCAGGTTTTGAACAGACACACAAAATTCCCCTACTCCCACCTCAAAACACATAGTCATGCTCAGAAGCTTAGTGCATTCTTATCTCAGTTAGGCAAACAAAGGAAGGGCAAAATACTATAAAAGTCTGATAGAAAGCACATAGTGACAGATCGGCAATAATACTCCTACCTTTAATTTCTTCCTCAGGATTAAGTGTGTTTATGCACAAATTATGCTATGCTAAGAGCTTGCGGTGGTATAGAAAACAATGCCACATGAACACATTTTGCAAGAGGTAGCTTTTATATAAGTTAAATTTCAATTAAAAGTATACCCATACGGTTCTTGCTTTCACCAAATTCGGTTTAAAAATATTATTTTCATCCAGACAATATTTTTATGGTCCACATCAAAGGAGCCTATCCAGTAAATCAAAATATGTCATTGTTTTTTAAGGTTTTAAAGCTTCCAGCAGGACTGAGGCTAGGTTCTGCTAAGGAATAGAAAAAGTGTAGGAACGACTTGGAAATTGTTCAGAAATTCACTCTGCCTCTCATTAAATACTTGGAGTCTGTACTGAATTGTGTATGGACAGCAGGCCAGATTAAAGAAGGCAGGGAGATTCTAAAGGGCACAAACAAGAGAATCCAGAGAATGAGACTAGAATCTATGTGTGTGTAAAAGTGTGTGTCTGTATCTGTGTGACTTAATTATATTCCTTATGTGCTACTTCATCAGCTGATGTGCATCCCAGTAAGGATTTACGGAGTTCTGAAAATCTGGCATTGCTCAGGTGAGTCACATGCTGTGGTTTCTCTTGCTTTGGGAACGTCTAGGAAAGTTACATCACTTGTCATTAACAAATATATGTCCTTCAAACGTGTCTGTTGGCATCTTTATATGAACCACTTAACCTTCTCATTTTGACGCTAAGACTCATCAGACTCACCTCTAATATGTTAATAACATTACTGTTATCCATTTCTAGGCAGAGTTTTGATTCCCAGACAGGGTGAAAGAGCTGCAACATGACATATGCTTGGCCCACTCTTCATAATACCACCACAAGGCCAATGTGACCTCAAGTCATCGGGGGAAAAGAAAGTGCCCTGTATACAAATTAGCAAGGGACTGTGATTTACATGATAGCAACCTGATCTGAATAAAAAGTTCATTTTAAATATTTATTTTGGTTTCACACCAACACTTCCCGACTGCTCTGTGCACTAAGGCTAGGTGATAATATAAAGATTTTAATAGAAGCAAGGGTTAAAAAAAAAAGGACAAAAAGGACTATATGTACTTAAATTCAAAATAAACTTAGAAAATCAATGTGGCTAACATCAGGGAGCTAGCAGAAAGACTTGAATGTTTTACTATGCCAGAAGAGTTGTAATAATTTTAATTGAGGCCTCTGAGAGAGATTTTGGCTGTTTCAGGTGAAACATATTAAAACACTAGAGACTAATACTCATTAAAATATATGTTTTTAAATATATCATTATAAGAAGATGGTGTTTTCAACTATGTATTAATTGCATGAAAACACATTTAAATACCCTAAACAGGTAAGCTCTAAGCTCTATCGGTAAAAATAACTTTGTGAAACACATAAAATTAGACTGTGAGGAATTGCTTTCTTTCTGTCTTTAGGACAGAAGTATTAACTCTTAGTGCAGTTAATTCCTAGAAATCAATATACTGGTTCAGAGTAAAATCTTGTTTTGCCACTTCCACTGTGTATACATAAGGAATTTACCCACTTGAATTATATTGTTCTGTTGCATTACATCAAGTAAATTTTAAAATACTTCATGTACTAAGGGTAAAAGCTTTCTAAATGGCAATTCACATGTATGAGATCAATTAAAGGTACTAGATGCTTTACTGTAGTCAACACGAATTATGAAGTTACTGGAAAAGCATAAGCCATTGTGCATTAGAAGCTTGCATACATGTAATATTTGTCTGTAATTTAATTCTACACAACAGATTTAAGAAAGAAAACCATAAATAAGTAGATACTGCTTGAGTGCTGGAAAGTGGAATGAGCTTCACTTGGTATATCATTTAATTTAATTATACATTTTAATAAAACTTATTTTAAATCAACTACCTCATAGTCTAAGCTGGTTATTAAATTTGAGGAATGTTTTAGAAGTCAATGTGAACCAAAAAGACTAAAATGATCCTTTTTTAATAAAAAAAAAATGTGTTTCGTTATGTAGTGTAGCAAATCATTAAGGACATAATATGTTACCAAAGACATATATGCATTATTTTCAGAAAATAATAATTTAATAACCATCTTTCTTAAAATGTCATAGTGACTAGAATTTCCAAATTAAGCATTGCTGTTCTGTTTAAAATGAATACTTAAGATTGTGCCTCATGTAACATGCACTTAAAGCAAAAACTTAAAATATTTAACTGTTTTTAGCATATATGATGCATTCTATAAGTGTTTGTTAAACAGATTTAGAATATTTAAATTCTATTCATAAAATTATTTCCATTTAAATTTTAAAATATTCGAGGTTGAAAAGTATGTAAATTTATTTTTTAAATTGAATTGATATCTACATGTAACATTTGTGATCACCAACAAAGGACTGAATTTTGTAAATACATGATTTTAAATATAAATTGCTTGCTTTTTTAAACTAATGATTCAAGAGTCTGGTGTGGTGGGAATGATGATATTTAATGATAGATTAAATAGGCAGATTGTTAACTTTCTAACATATTTGTTTTAGTGCTGTTTATTCTTTAGCTGTGAAAATGTATCTACAATCATAATATCACTCAATATAGTTGTGAACAGTGAGGTACATTTCAACTCCTCAATTTAAAACAAAAATACAACATAGTATCAAACATGTTGAGATGATTTATAAATCTGTAATTTGTAATCATTTCTCTTCCAGTGGGTTTGGCAGTATATACATTCAAGTCATTTAGGCTCCACGAGGCTTAAGAGCACCTAATGGGCCAGTTGCATTTCTATCTCAGAGGGAAGAGACTGATCACTCCCTGAGCCTACTGGGTTTCCTCTAAGTATACAACTTTTGTTTTGACTAATTAATATATTTGAGTCATAAAACTATCTGTGATTTTAAATTCTTCTCATATGGTTAAAATTGCCCATTTTCCTTATCTACAAGACCATAAAAGCTTTTCTTACCAGTCCCTCATGCTTAAAACATGAAACAAAACTCAGAAAACATGTATTTTTCATCATATTTTCTTACAAAGCCGTAATATATTTTGCTATATTTGAGAAATGTTGACCTCTGCCACTTCGGTGAGCCTTCCAATAAACTCTGCCCAATTCCCCTTCTGAGCTAAGATAACAGGAATGTCCACACACAAAAAAGTACTATCTTAGGTGAGAGGATGAGGTAAAGTACCAGTTGAGATTCTAAGAATGGACAGCGCCCATTATTGAGAACATCATTACCAATTCTAAGGCTAAATTCAAAGAGAACCTGGTTATTGATGTGCCCACTTCCACAAACCCAGGGAGGGACTAAAGATTTTTGGACTAGTTTGAAAACCTTGTGGAAGAGAGATCGGGGTGTGTGTGTGTGGGGGGGGGTGGATGGGAATGGAGAGGGCAAACATAAAAAGATTTTTCTCTTGGCAACCACATTTCAGTATTTACCATAAGATGTTATCCTTTCACCATTTCCTGTCTTGGAGGATGGATGGAGGCATTAGACTGGTTCTTCTCCCTGAAACTGAAGGCAGAAAGACAAAAGAATTTTGATATGAATATTTGCGAGAAGAGAAGGCTGTCACTCTGTGCCTCAGACTACTGACTGTTTAGCCACCAGACTTACTATCTGGCTGGTATAGGAAGTGTTCCAGGGAGAACTGGTACACAGATATTAGTCAGATAATTCGTACTTGCTCATGTTCTTGGTTCTAAAGAGATATGTGAGGTAAGTGTGAGAGAAGTATCCCTGCTGAAGGGACTCAAATGTATGAGAAATTCTGGGCTATAGACTTGGAAGGTACAGCAGTAAAATGTAGGGGGAGAAATGAAACAAGCAAATTGGATAAGATGGGGATGAAGTCAGCTGATAACTGTTGAGGGCCTGTGTAAAATTAAGTTCACATCAGCCACACATTCTGTGGTTGATGACCAATAGAATGAAGACAGCAACCTTGCTACTAGTTACTAGATGCTGTTAATATTCCATCCTATAAAGAAACGAGCACTGCCAACTCATATGGTGCACATGTAGCTGCATTTAACTCTTGACTTTTCCCTTTTCCATTCCCTGGTGCCAGAAGCATAAGACAAGAAGAGAAGACAGGGAGAGTGTGGGAAACATATTACAAAATTTCTTCTCACTAAGACTCTGAGTGATGCCCATTTCAGAAGTGAGTGAGGGTGACACTTTGAATCAAGTAACATTGAAATGTTGATATAGATAGGTTTAAGTCTTAATAATAAATGTTGACTGAAATAATAACTTTCTATCCAGGGAACTCATTACCCAGAAGGGAAGTTTTTTGAACAGAGTGTATCTATTACCTTTACTAGAAAAGCAAAATAATTTCATGTATCAAAGCATTATTTTCAAAAGGTTTAAACATGCCTCTCATAAAAATATAGACTAGACATTAATCAACTTTTGATTTAACTCATTAAAGAGAGAACTTGCAAGATGTGAAGCTCTTTATCATATCATTTGAGAAATTTTTCATAGTCATTTGAGAAAAGTTTGCTAAGTTGGAAAAAGTTTGCTAAGTTGGAAAATAGATTGATTTATGTCCCATAGAGCAATAAAACCTAAACGTTGGGGTCACCTTCTCTACTCAACAGACATCATTTGCCTCTCTCTTGACAAAAACCTACATTTTAGCCTGTAACTTCAAGAAACAAACCTCTAATAAATAGTCAACAGTAAATCAAATAAAGGCACATCCCATAGAAAATTAAATGATATATGAGTAAGACTGATAGACCAGGGGTCATCAAGTTTTGCATGTGTGTATGAAAATTCAGATAATAAATATTTTAGGCTTTGTGATATATATGGTTTCTGATGTAACTACCCAACTTTATCATTGCAGAGCAAAAAAGACATAGATAATACAGAAAGAAAGTAGCATAGCTATTTTTCCATACGATTTTATTCATGGACTCTGAAATTTGTATTTCATACAATTTTTATATCATAAAATAGTCTTCTTTTGATTTTTTCAATCAATTAAAAATGTGAAAAACAATCTTGGTCCGTAGGTCATATAAAAACAGGTGATGGGCCAGATTTGGCCCCTGTGTTAGTCTATGATATTTAAAGGACACATGGTCATCCTTTTACTTTATATCCAAGTTTTCTTAATATGTGATTATATATCAATTAGTTGAATCTTTTCACACCTGTTCTACCTACAATTGGAAGTTCTCAGTTTAAAATGGTTTAAAGATATTGGACCTTAACCAGAAAGACAATGGACCCTAAGGCACATTGAGAAATAGTTTTTCTAGCTCTAACTTTATGTAACCCTAGACAGGCAAGTTCCTTGGATAGTTTGGGCCTCTCATAACCCAGATACTTGAGCTAAATAATTTCTAAGATTATTCTTAAGCATAAGACTATTTGCTACAGGTATATTTAAAACAAATGAAAATTATTTAGGAAAATATTTTCTCTACATTGTTTTTTTCACACTTGTAGAGAAATTTATGCCAAATGAGAATTGTATTCTCAACCTCAAACACATGTCGACATTATCTACATTTTATACAGCTTAGTGGGCAAAGTGATTTGCATTTAGAGTGACATAATATGCTTATTTTCATGAGGATTCAAATCAACAAGTATATGAGCCCTAGAAGCATTTAGAAAGCTAAGCAATGTTGTGCGGGGGAAGTATGATCAAAATGAAGTTGTATGAAATGTTGGCAATTACCATTTATTATAGGATTCTGAATGATTAATCCACAGTAAGTAGGAAAAAGGCATTCAGGCCTAAGTGAGCTATCTAAAATAGACTCTAGTTCTATACAAATTTCATAAGTAAAATTATTTCAAAGGAGAGAATCTATGAAAATTATAAACAAATCTTCTTCCAAACACATCTGAAACATGAAAATGTATTGCCCATTTTGTCATCTGAAACTATTTAGACTCACACGTACTCCAGAGAAGAAATGAATTTTGAAGATAAGGATACTTCCTTAATTGCATAAATGATATGTATTAAAGAAAATGTTTTTCAATTACATCACTGTTAACTAGGTTGGTGACACTATCATAGAAACATTTTGTATTGTGATAGTGGACAAGAGAGTATTTCTAACTATTTTTATCACATTGCTTCTTGTAGAGAGATAACCAACCCATCCAAAAGTTACAATTTGAATAGCTTGTAAGAATTCTGTGTTATGTGTTTAGGACAGAAGGCAGGTGGGGAGGAGACCAAATAATCTGAATATTTTATTTAAAATAAAAGTTTGTATGGAAAGCTTATTATTCCAAAGTACTTTCTCTTCCAAATTACCTTATTCCTCTTCTCTCCTCATCTATTCAATTAAAAAATGCTCAGTTAAACAAAAGCGGCCTACTAAGCCCCCCAAGTTTAGTGACATTATTCTGTGTGTAAATATAAAATGAATGAAAAACGTTTCTGGCTTTTTCTTTATTCAACTTTTATGTTTGTCACACACAGCAAGAAAAATCATAAGTAGACTAAGAAAGTGTTTAACACGCATTAATATAAATAAGAATTATAGTAGTGTAAAAATAATAGAACCTGCCTTGATTACTGCAACTCCTGTTAATTATATTTTCACATTGTTTAAATCACTGCATTACTCACATTAATTATGTGCCTATTATGTTTCAAACACTGTACTAGATAGAAACTTTTTTGTTCTTTTGTTCTTCCTTAATAGCAAAGGAAGAGACACACAGACAGACTATTACTAAATGGGAAGAATGTAGTCAAATGTTAGAAAATTAACATTGTAGGACAGTTCAAGAGATAGAAGAAAAAATCATAGAAAACATCATTCATTATAAAGCAAAGTAAGTTTTCTTTTGTACATATCTTAGGAATAATTTATATTAAAATCCCTGGGGTATTGGTAAAGACATTTCATGTAAGTTAACCTAGATTTTAATAAAACATATATTAAAGGAGGACAACAATAGAATTCAAATAATATTATCATTAATAATTATAATTTTTTCAGCTAAATTTTTATAAATATAAAGATTGAAGAAATATGTGACAAAATTTATGGGACTGAAAACTACTACATTTTAGATTAACAAAATATAATTTTAAACAGTACAAAGAACTATATAGTTAATTAGTCAGAGTATTATAAAATATTAAGATAAAGTTTAAAACATATTTTCATTGCTTTTTCTCCTTATATATATTTTTAACATCTTTATTGGAGTATAATTGCTTTCCAATGGTGTGTTAGATTCTGCTGTATAAGAAAATGAATCAGCTATATGTATACATATATCCCCATATCCCCTCCCTCTTGAGCCTCCCTACCGCCCTCCCTCTCCCACACTTCTAGGTGGTTACAAAGCACCAAGCTGATCTCCCTGTGCTATGCAGCTGCTTCCAACTATCTATTTTACATTCGGTAGTGTACATATGTCAATGCTACTCTCTCACTTCGTCCCAGCTTACCGTCCCCTCACCCCGTGTCCTCAAGTCCACTCTCTACGTATGCATCTTTATTCCTGTCCTGCCCCTAGGTTCATCAGGACCATTTTTTTTAGATTCCATATATATGTGTTAGCATACGAAATTTGTTTTTCTCTTTCTGACTTACTTCACTCTGTATGACAGACTCTAGGTCTATCCACCTCACTACAAATAACTCAATTTCATTTCTTTTTGTGGCTGAGCAGTATTCCATTATATATATGTGCCACATCTTCTTTATTCATTCATCTGTAGATGGACACTTAGGTTACTTCCATGTCCTGGCTATTGTAAATAGTGCTGCAATGAACATTGTGGAACATGTCTCTTTTTGAATTATGGTTTTCTCAGGGTATATGCTCAGTAGTGGGATTCCTGGCTCATATGGTAGCTCTATTTTTAGTTTTTAAGGAACCTCCATACTGTTCTCCATAGTGTCTGTATCAATTTACATTCCCACCAACAGTGCAAGAGGGTTCCCTTTTCTCCATACCCTCTCCAGCATTTATTGTTTGTAGATTTTTTGATGATGGCCATTCTGAGCAGTGTGAGGTGATACCTCATTGTAGTTTTTATTTGCATTTCTCTAATGATTAGTGATGTCGAGCATCCTTTCATGTGTTTGTTGGCAATCTGTATATCTTCTTTGGAGAAATGTCTATTTAGGTCTTCTGCCCAATTTTGGATTGGGTTGTTTGTTTTTTGATATTAAGCTGCATGAGCTGCTTGTATATTGTGGAGATTAATCCTTTGTCAGTTGCTTCATTTGCAAATATTTTCTCCCATTCTGAGGGTTGGCTTTTCGTTTTGTTTATGGTTTCCTTTGCTGTGTAAAAGCTTTTAAGTTTCATTAGGTCCCATTGTTTATTTTTGTTTTTATTTCCATTTCTCTAGGAGGTGGGTCAAAAAGGATCTTGCTGTGATTTATGTCATAGAGTGTTCTGCCTATGTTTTTCTCTAAGAGTTTTATAATGCCTGGCCTTACATTTAGGTCTTTAATCCACTTTGAGTTTATTTTTGTGTATGGTATTAGGGAGTGTTCTAATTTCATTCTTTTACATATAGCTGTCCAGTTTTCCCAGCACCACTTATTGAAGAGGCTGTCTTTTCTCCATTGTATGTTCTTGCATCCTTTACCAATGATAAGGTGACCATATGTGTGGGGGTTTATCTCTGGACTTTCTATCCTGTTCCATTGATCTATATTTCTGTTTTTGTGCCAGTACCATACTGTCTTGGTTACTGTAGCTTTATAGTACAGTCTGAAGTCAGGAAGCCTGATTCATCCAGTTCCATTTTTCTTTCTCAGCATTGCTTTGGCTATTTGGGGTATTTTGTATTTCAATCAGAGAAGAAAAAGAAATAAAAAGAATTCAAATTGGAAAAGAAGAAGTAAAACTGTCACTGTTTGCAGATGAAATGATATTATACATAGAGCATCCTAATGATGCTACCAGAAAACTACTAGAACTAATCAATGAATTTGGTAAAGTAGCAGGATACAAAATTAATGTACAGAAGTCTCTTGCATTCCTATACACTAAAAATGAAAAATCTGAAAGAGAAATTAAGGAAACACTCCCATTTACCATTGCAACAAAAAGAATAAAATACCTAGGAATAAACCTACCCAAGGAGACAAATGACCTGTATGCAGAAAATATAAGACACTGATGAAAGAAATTAAAGATGATACAAACAGATGGAGAGATATACCATGTTTTTGGATTGGAAGAATCAACATTGTGAAAGTGAGTATACTACCCAAAGCAATCTACAGATTCAAGGCAATCCCTATCAAACTACCAATGGAATTTTTCACAGAAATAGAACAAAAAATTTTACAGTTTGTATGGTAGTCTCCTTATATTTTGATACTAATTCCTTTCAGGTTAATATCCCTGCCTTAAATCACTTTTCTCTATATGTTTTATACTTATTATGTACACCACATGGTTTTCAAGTATCAATAAGAATTGCTTTTGGTCATATTGTATGTTCTGCTTATGGACATATCTAGAAATGTATATTTTTCTAAACCAGATGTGTAATTTAAATGAAAACATGTCTGAAGTTTCACGAATTGCTTATCAAGAGTGATATATAGTGACAGTGAACTGTAGAATATATATGAATTTGAACAACTTTCACACCTATTTCTACTCATGACTTTAGCAGAGCACTTATAAGAAACTTTGAAAGGTGATGCATGCATTTTTTAAAGTTACTTACAAAAATATACCTACACAAATGCATTGCATATCAAATATATCCCCATGGGGTCTAGTAGTTTTAATGTGAATTTTATTGGAGTTATTTTAACATGAACACACCAGTTTTGAAGAAGTACCTATATACACACAAATTTACTAATGTAATATGCACAGTATAAACTATTAGAAGTGAACATCTTCAAAGAATGTTCTAAAAATAAATACATAGAGGAATCCTAATATTTTCTTTCCATATCCATTGGTGTAAGTTGTTCTCCCCCTCTGGAGGCCACTACTGTAACTCAATATTTTGCAGCTCAGGGATGGGGAAGGTAGGTTTCCTGCTACCAGAATGTGGGGTTAATATATACCAAAATTTGGGGGTTGATGGTAGGATATATATTTTAGAAACAGCTTAAAAATCACTGGTCTAGAAGAAGAAACTGGCAAAGTCTGAATCTCAAAGATTTTTCCTCCTATTATGTATCTAAGTATCCTTTTCTCTGCAATCTTCTTTCAAAGAATGAGAACTTTGCCACAGAGGAAAAGGGAATTAGAGAAGGGTCATGTCATTTAGAAATTATGCCACATCACATACCTAATGGTCAAATCTGAATCCAATAACAAGGTTCATCTAAGAATTTTTACATATCATCTAGGTACTCAGAGAAGAAGTGTAATCCCTAAAATAACTAAAGCCAATTTTCACATTTGTAATTTGTCAGTAATAAATTTTAAAACAACAATTATTAATCTGCATATTAATTCATTGGAATGGTGTGGTTTCTTCCAAACAAAACAATAATATATAAGGAGCTGTAGCCATGAGAAATGGGAATGTATTGTAAATAACCAAGGAAGAAAAGCATTTAACCTGCACTACCAATAATGTTACTATAACGTCTAATGTAACTTTTAGAAATCAATTGTGTTGTCTGAGCTGCTTATAGATTTCAGATATTAACCCCTTATCAGTCATATCATTTGCAAATATTTTCTCTCATTCTGTAGGTCATCTTTTCATTTTGTCAGTTGTTTCCTTTTTCTCTGCAAAAGCTTTTAAGTTTAATTAGGTGCCATCAGTTTATTTTTGCTATTATTTCCTTTGCTTTAGGAGACAGATCCAAAAAATAATGATAATAATGCTACAATTTATGGCAAAGAGTGTTCTGCCTATGCTTTCCTCTAGGAGTTTTATAGTTTCTGGTCTTACATTTAGGTCTTTAATCCATTATGAGTTTATTTTTGTGTATGGAGTTAGAGAATGTTCTAATTTCATTGTTTTACATATAGCTGTCTAGTTTTCCTGGCACAGCTTGTTGAAGAGATTGCCTTTTCTCCACTGTATATTTTTGCTTCCTTTATCATAGATTAGTTGACCATAGGTATGTGGGTTTATTTCTGGGCTTTCTATCCTGTTCCATTGATCTATAGCTCTGTTTTTGTGCCAGTACCATACTGTTTTGATTAATGTAGCTTTGTAGTATAGTCTGAAGTCAGGGAGCCTAATTCTTCCAGCTCCGTTTTTCTTTCTCAAGATTGCTTTGGCTATTTGGGGTCTTTGGTGTTTCCATACAAATTGTAAAAAAATTTGTTCTAATTCTGTGAAAAATGCTATTGGTAGTTTGATAGATATTGCATTGAATCTGCGTATAAAGTGCTCATACAACTCAACATCCAAAGAACAACTACCTGATTAAAAAGTGGGCAGAAGGCCTGAATAGACATTTTTTTCAAAAAAGACATGCAGGTGGACACCAGGTACATGAAAAGATGCTCAACATCACTAAACATCAGGGAAATGAATATCAAAGCCACAATGAAGTATCACCTCACACCTGTCAGAATGGCTATCATCAAAAAGAACACAAATAACAAATGTTGGCAAGGGTGTGGAGAAAAGGGAACCCTTGTACACTGTTGGTAGGAATGTAAATTGGTGCAGCCACTGTGGAAAACAGTTTGGATGTTTTTCAAAAAACTAAAAATAGAACTACCATGTGATCTGCAATTCGAATTCTGGGTATATATCCACAACAAAAACACTAATTTAAAAAGATACATGCACCCCAATGTTCATAGCAGCATTTTTTTACAACTGCTAAGATATGGAGCAACCTAAGTGTCCATCAATAGATGAATGGATAAAGAATATTTGCCATATATATATACACACACACACACACACACACACACACACTACTCAGCCATATGGAAGAATGAAATTTTGCCATTTGCAGCAACATGGATGGACTTGGAGCATATTACGCTATGTGAAATAAGTCAGACAGAGGAAGATAAATACTGTATAATATCACTTATATGTGCAATCTAAAAAATACAACAAACTGGTGAATACAACAACAACAAAAAACAGACTTACAGGTATAGAGAACAAATTAGTGAAATTAGTGGTTACCAGTGGGGAGAGGAAAGAGGGGAGGGGCAATATAAGGATAGGGATTTAAGAGGTACAAATTATTATGTATATAATAAGTTATAAGGATATATTGTACAAGTGGAATATAGCCAATATTTTATTATAACTATAAATGGAGTATAACCTTTAAAAATTGTGCATCACTATATTGTACACTGGTAATATATAATATTGTATAGCAACTATAGATCAATTAAAAAAAAGAAATCAATCATGTTACTCAAATGTTCATAATGATTTCAAATCATTCCTTAAAACTGAGTTGGTTTCACTTTCCAAAAGCATGTTCTCTGGGCATCTCAACACATAAAATGTAAATTGGCGAGCTTGACTTAAATGCCCAGATCAGTTGATTAAAACTCTAATGAACAGCTTTAATCATCTTAGTATGTAGTTAATGACTTCCATCTCTGCCTTGGTTCACTGGTTAATAATGAAGAAACAGAAAAAGTGGTATGTATAAGATAACTTAGCAATTTGATTTTCCATCAGAGCCAAAGACTGTCTCTTTATAGGGTGTCTGTGCACATAACAGAAAATAAATTCCTACAGGAAAATTTGTATTTATCAAAACTATATTTATTCTCTTAGGTAAAATATGGATTCACTTAGTGACTTACAAAGACACATTATTTATTTATTTTAATTCAGGCTAAGAGGCTAAATGTTATAATTAACATAAAGCTCTTCTCACCTCCTATTTATGTATAACACACCCGTCGGGGTCTGAAAAGTGGGTTGCAGTAACTCTAACTCATTCTTGACTAAGATGAATCACTCATTAATTTTCTAAGCAGTAGAGCTCAAAGCATATTTTCTCTTGTCAAGTTTTGGAAAGTAGGTTTGCAAGTCTTGTGGGGTTTCCTTTACTATTCTAGGTCAAGCATCAGATTCTTTGATATAGAATGAATGTCGCTTCTGAAAACTGCTTGTGAGAAGGACTGCATGTCTTTTAGAAATGTCAGGTTTTAGTCTACCACATATCTCCAATGCTGCTCTCTTCTTTGCTCAATGATACGCACATCCTAACAACTAAACTGTGAACTAACCAAAAGGAACTGAAATATATTTTTTTCTAGTAGTAAAAATGTCCCTGTGAGATATGGAATAACGTCTGAATACTTTCACTGAAGAAATTTTATCAATTTTCTCTTTAGTTCACTCGTATTCTATTATTTAAGCAGACAGAAGGCTGAGGAGAAAAAAAATAAATTGTGTTGAACAAGCCCTCAACTTTATAGTGTTATAAAAATAGTACAGTGACATAAGGGATCAGTAATAATAAACTGCTTCAAGCTGGCCACTGAATCATTTATTTTATAAATATACCCCATTTGCAAATGTAAAAGAATATTAAATAATAAGGATTAAAGAAGATTAAATTATATTTATGTTCTTTTACTTAAAGGATAACATGGGAGAGGAAATATAACATTCATTTTTATACCAATAAAATTTAATAAATAATGGAGACTATTTGTATATACCCCTAATGGCTTTTATGGCCTCCATATTGCAAGAGGCCTAGAAAAGATAGTCTCAAATTCGTAATTTTGTGGCCTGGCATATTCCAAAGCACTTCAGGTTTTCTATGAACTTTTAAAGACTTGAATTTTTATGCCTTCCTTTGTAGCGGGAAATAATACTTATCACTTATGACTACTTTGGAAAAAAACAAAACAAAACAAAACCCTCTAATCCACCTCATGATTAGTTTTCCTAGCCAATGTCTGAGCTCATCAACAATATTATTTTTCCTTTCTGGAGAAGGGTTTTATATTTGTAGTCACATTGCACTAGATCTAGCCTACTTCAGTCTAGAATCTATAGGAACGTGATTTTTTTCCCTTCCTGACCCCTTCGGTATGAAAAATTTTTCTTTCCTCATGCTTCATGTCTCTGGTACCCTATATTGTACTATTTCTCATTTTTTTCCAAAACACCAAATTCTTTCATTCACATGTTCACAAGGTGCCTCACCATTTTTCCTCTTTATTCCTTTATAGCTAATGCAGATTACCAGATTACTATTGGAACTGTGACACAACACACAATCTGCCTTCTCCCCTTCCCTGCAGCAGACAAGTGGATGGTATCCTTTTTGCACTTGAACAAATCCACACACCTGGCCCTGGCACTGACCTGCAAATACCAGTCTTGTTTCTCCTTATTCAAAAGTGCTGTTACAGAAGTGCTGCCCATCACATGCTATGAAAATTTACATTCTGAATATTTTACTTTATAACTGCAGGCATTTACACAACTCAAGGTGAGACTTATAAGCGGTATTATTATTAATACATAAATGAATGTGACATGGGGTACTTATTGCAGGACTTAAAATTACAAGAATATAAGAAGTGATTCAGGAGACAGATGGAAATAGTGAAGTTATAAAAAATTGCTGTTTTTATAAATTTAAATGTTCACACAGTAGTGTTTTTAGTAAATTCTCTAATTGAACTTTCAAAATCCAAAATTTATTGGCAAAATGAGTTTATAGATATATCCAGTGTTCTGCTTATAAAATTCTAATTGGTTGTTTGGATATTCCACACTTTTTGAAGTTTGATTAAAACATGTCTTTATTATTTTTCTTCCCATTTATTGAGATATATTTGACATACAGCACTGTATATATTTAAGGTATACAGCATTCTCTTAACAATTTTCATATATAATATACAGCAGTGTTAGTAATATTAATCATATTGTACACTACATCCCTAGCACTTATTTATCTTATAACTGGAAGTTTGTACCTTTTGACCACCTTCTTCCAATTACCCCTCCCCCACCTCTGGTAACCACAAATCTGATCTGTTTTTCTATGAGTTTGTTTGTTTTTGAAGTATAATTGACCTACAACACTATGTTAGTTCCTGGTGCACAACATAGTGATTTGATATTTCTACATTACAAGGTATCCCCACAATGTCTAGTTACTATTGTACCATCATACAAAGATGTTTCATTATTATTGACTATATTCTCCATGCTGTACAGTGTAGATTTTCCATATTTTATTCAATACATTGGCACTCTTTTTTTTTTTTTTTTAATACATTGGCACTCTTTAGCCTTATTGTCAGTCAAAAGTAGTTGCCAGAGCTGACTCCAGAGGAACCCAGTGAGTACCTTCAAAATGGTGGAGGAGTAAGACATGGAAATCACCTTCATCCCCACAAATACAGCAAAAATACATCTACATGTGGAACAACTACAGAACACTTTTTGAACACTGGCAAAGACCTCAGACTTCCCAAAAGGCAAGAAACTCCCCACGTACCTGAGTAGGGCAAAAGGAAAAAGAAAACACAGAGACAAAAGAATATGGATAGGACATGCACTTCTGGGAGGGAGCTGTGAAGGAGGAAAAGTCTCCACACACTAGGAAGCCCCTTCACTGGCAGAGACGGGGGGTGGGCAGGGGGAAACTTAGGAGCCACGGAGGAGAGCAAAGCAACAGTGGTGCAGAGGGCAAAGCAGACAGATTCCTATGCAGAAGATCAGAGCCGACCAGCACTCAGCAGCCTGAGAGGCTTGTCTGCTCACCTGCTGGGACAGGTGGGGGCTGGGAGCTGAGGCTCCAGCTTCAGAGGTCAGATCCCAGGGACAGGACTGGGGTTGGCTGTATGAACACAGCCTGAAGGGGGCTAGTGCACCACACCTAGCCGGGGGGGGAGTCCAGGAAAAAGTCTGGACTGCCTAAGAGGCAGGAGATCATTGTTTTGGGGTGCGCAAGGAGAGGGGATTCAGAGCACCACCTAACCGAGCTCCAGAGACCTGCACGAGCTGCGGCTATCAGCATGGACCCCAGAGACGGGAATGAAATGCTTAGGCTGCTGCTGCAGCCACCAAGAATCCTGTGTGCAAGCACAGGTCACTATCCACACCTCCCCTCCCGGGAGCCTGTGCAGCTGGCCATTGCCAGGGTCCCGTGATCCAGGGACAACCTCCCCAGGAGAACACACAGCACGGCTCAGGCTGGTGCAACATCACGCCGGCCTCTGTCGCAGCAGGCTCGCCCCACATTCCGTATCCTTCCCTCCCCATGGCCTGAGTGAGCCAGAGCTCCCTAATCAGCCTCTCCTATAACCCCCTCTTCTCTGGGAGAAATACAGATGTCAGAGAGTGACCTACATGCAGAGGTCGGGTTAAATCCAAAGCTGAACCCCAGAAGCTGTGCAAACAAAGAAGAGAAAGGGAAATTTCTCCGTGCAGTCTCAGGAGCAGTGGATTAAATCTCCACAATCTACTTGATGTACCCTGCAACCTGTGGAATACCTGAATAGACAATGAATCATCCCAAAATTGAGACGGTGGAATTGGGAGCAAATGTAGCCTTAGGGTTTGCTGTATGTGACTGACTAGTTTCTGATTTTTATGTTTATCTTAGTATAAATTTTAGCACTTGTTATCATTGGTGGATTTGTTTATTGGTTTGGTTGCTCTCTTCTTTTTTTTTTATTACTTTAAAACTTTTTTTTTATTTAATTTTTTAAAATTTTAATAACATTTTATTTTGTTTTATTTTATTTTTATTTCTTTCTTTTTTTTCTCCCTTTTCTCATGAGCCATGTGGCTGACAGGGTCTTGGTGTTCTGGCTGGGTGTCAGGCCTGAACCTCTGAGGTGGGAGAGCCGAGTTCAGGACAATGGACCACCAGAGGCTTCCTGGCCCCACGTAATATCAATTGGTGAGAGCTATCCCAGAGATCTCCGTCTCGACGCTAAGACTCAGCTCCACCCAATGGCCAGCAAGCCCCAGTGCTGTACGCCCCATGCCAAACAAGTAGCAAAACGGGCACACAACCCCAATTAGCAGAGAGGCTGCCTAAAATCATAATAAGTTCACAGACACCCCAAAGCACACCACCAGATATGGTCCTGCTCACCAGAAAGACAAGATCCAGCCTCCTCCACCAGAACATAGGCACCATCCCTCTCTACCAGGAAGCCTACACAACCCACTGAACCAACTTTAGCCACTGGGGGCAGACACCGAAAACAATGGGAACAACGAACCTGCAGCCTGCAAAAAGGAGACCCCAAACATGGTAAGATAAGCAAAATGAGAAGACAGAGAAATATGCAGCAGATTAAGGAGCAAGGTAAAAGCCCATCAGACAAAACAAATGAAGAGGAAATAGGCAACCTACCTAAAAATGAATTCAGAGTAATGATAGTAAAGATGATCCAAAATCTTGGAAATAGAATGGAGAAAATACAAAAAAAGTTTAACAAGGACCTAGAAGAACTAAAGAGCAAACAAACAATGATGAACAACAGAATAAATGAAATGAAAAATTATCTACAAGGAATCAATAGCAGAATAACTGAGGCAGAAGAACGGATAAGTGACCTACAAGATAAAACAGTGGAAATAACTACTACAGAGCAGAATAAACAAAAAAGAATGAAAAGAATTGAGGACAGTCTCAGAGACCTCTGGGACAACATTAAATGCACCAACATTCAAGTTACAGGGGTCCCAGAAGAAGAAGAGAAAGAGAAAGGGACTGAGAAAATATTTGAAGAGATTATAGTTGCAAACTTCCCTAATATGGGAAAGGAAATAGTCAATAAAGTCCTAGAAGTGCAGAGAGTCCCATACAGGATAAATCTAAGGAGAAACATGCCAAGACACATATTAAGCAAACTATCAAAAATTAAATACAAAGAAAACATGTTTAAAAAAAGCAGGGGAAAAGCAGCAAATAACATACAAGGGAATCCCCATAAGGATAACAGCTGATCTTTCAGCAGAAACTGCAAGCCAGAAGGGAGTGACAGGACATATTTAAAGTGATGAAAGGGAGAAACCCACAATCAAGATTACTCTACCTAGCAAGGATCTCACTCAGATTTGATGGGGAAATCAAAACCTTTACAGGCAAGCAAAAGCTAAGAGAATTCAGCACCACCAAACCAGCTTTACAACAAATGCTAAAGGAACTTCTCTAGGCAGGAAACACAAGAGAAGGAAAAAACCTACAATAAAAACCTAAAACAATTAAGAAAATGGTAATAGGAACATACATATCAATAACTACCTTAAATGTAAATGGATTAAATGCTCCAACCAAAAGACATAGACTGGCTGAATGGATACAAAAACAAGACCTGTATATATGCTGTCTACAGGAGACCCACTTCAGACCTAGGGACACATACAGACTGAAAGTGAGGGGATGGAAAAAGATATTCCATGCAAATGGAAATCAAAAGAAAGCTGGAGTAGCAATTCTCATATCAGACAAAATAGACTTTAAAATAAAGACTATTACAAGAGACAAAGAAGGACACTACATAATGTTCAAGAGATCAATCCAAGAAGAAGATATAACAATTGTACATATTTATGCACCCAACATAGGAGCACCTCAGTACATACGGCAAATACTAACAGCCATAAAAGGGGAAATCGACAGTAACACAATCATAGTAGGGGACTTTAACACCCCACTTTCACCAATGGACAGATCATCCAAAATGAAAATAAATAAGGAAACACAAACTTTAAATGACACATTAAACAAGATGAACTTAATTGATATTTATAGGACATTCCATCCAAAAACAACAGAATACACTTTCTTCTCAAGTGCTCATGGAACACTCTCCAGGACAGAGCATATCTTGGGTTACCAATCAAGCCTTGGTAAATTCAAGAAAATTGAAATTGTATCAAGTATCTTTTCCGACCACAATGTGATGAGACTAGATATCCATTACAGGAAAAAATCTGTAAAAAATACAAACACATGAAGGCTAAACATACAGTACTAAATAACCAAGAACTCACTGAAGAAATCAAAGAGGAAATCAAAAAATACCTAGAAACAAATGGCAATGAAAACAGGACAACCCAAAGCCTATGGGATGCAGCAAAAGCAGTTCTAAGAGGCACGTTTATAACAATACAATCCTACCTCAAGAAACAAGAAAATTTATCAAATAAACAACCTAACCTTACACCTAAAGCAATTAGAGAAACAAGAACAAAATACTCCCAAATTTAGTAGAAGGAAAGAAATCATAAAAGTCAGATCAGAAACAAATGAAAAAGAAATGAAGGAAACAATAGCAAAAATCAATAAAACTAAAACCTGGTTCTTTGAGAAGATAAACAAAATTGATAAACCATTAGCCAGAGTCATCAAGAAAAAAAGGGAGAAGACTCAATTCAACAGAATTAGAAATGAAAACGGAGAAGTAATAACTGACACTCCAGAAATACAAAGGATCATGAGAGATTACCACAGCAACTATGTGCCAATAAAATGGACAACCTGGAAGAAATGGACAAATTCTTAGAAAAGCACAGCGTTCAGAGACTGAACCAGGAAGAAAGAGAAAACATAAACAGACTAATCACAAGCACAGAAATTGGAAATGTGATTAAAAATCTTCCAACACACAAAAGCCCAGGACCAGATGGCTTCACAGGTGAATTCTATCAAACATTTAGAGAAGAGCTAACACCTATCCTTCTTAAGCTCTTCCAAGATATAGCAGAGGGAGGAACACTCCCAAACTCATTCCATGAGGTCACCATCACCCTGATACCAAAACCAGACAAAGATGTCACAAAAAAAGAAAACTACAGGCCAATATGACTAATGAACATAGATTCAAAATTCCCCAACAAAATACTAGCAAAGAGAATCCAACAGAACATTGAAAGTATCATACACTATGATCAAGTGGGGTTTATCCCAGGAATGCAAGGATTCTTCAATATATGCAAATCAATCAATCTGATACACCATAATAACCTATTGAAGGATAAAAACCATATGAAAAACTCAATAGTTGCAGAAAAAGCTTTTGACAAAATTCAACACCCAGTTATGATAAAAACCCTCCAGAAAGTAGGCATAGAGGAAACTTACCTCTACATAATAAAGGCTATATATGACAAACCCACAGCCAACATCCTTCTCAATGGTGAAAAACTGAAACCATTTCCAGTAAGATCAGGAAGAAGAGAAGGTTGCTCACTCTCACCACTATCATGCAACATAGTTTTGGAAGTTTTAGCCTCAGCAACCAGAGAAGAAAAAGACATAAAAGGAACCCAAACCGGAAAAGAGGCAGTAAAGCAGTCACTGTTTGCAGATGACATGATACTATACATAGAGATTCCTAAAGATGCTACCAGAAAACTACTAGAACTAATCAATGAATTTGGTAAAGTAGCTGGATACAAATGTAATGCACGGAAATCTCTTGCATTCCTATACACTAATGATGAAAAATCTGAAAGAGAATTTAAGGAAACACTGCCATTTACCATTGCAACAAAAAGAATAAAATACCTAGGAATAAACCTACCTAAGGAGACAAAAGGCCTGTATGAAGAAATCTGTAAGATACTGATGAAAGAAATTAAAGGTGATACAAACAGATGAAGAGATATACCCTGTTCTTGGATTGGAAGAATCAACCTTGTGAAAATGAGTATACTACCCAAAGCAATCTAAGGATTCAATGCAATCCCTATCAAATTACCACTGTCATTTTTCACAGAACTAGAACAAAACTTTTCACAATTTGTATGGAAACACAAAAGACCCCGAATAGCCAAAGCAATCTTGAGAAAGAAAAACGGAGCTGGAGGAAACAGGCTCCCTGACTTCAGACTATACTACAAAGCTACAGTAGTCAGCACAGTATGATACTCACACAAAAACAGAAATATAGATCAATGGAACAGGATAGAAAGTCCAGAGATAAACCCATGCACATATGGTCACCTTATCTTTGATAAAGGAGGCAAGCATGTACAATAGAGAAAAGACAGCCTCTTCAATAAATGGTGCTGGGAAACTGGACAGCTACATGTTAAAGAATGAAATTAGAACACTTCCTAACACCATACACAGAAATAAGCTCAGAATGAATTAAAGACCTAAATGTAAGGCCAGATACTATAAAACTCTTAGAGGAAAACATAGGCAGAACACTCTATGACATAAATCACAGCAAGATCTTTTTTACCCACTTTCTAGAGAAATGGAAATTAAAAAAATAAACAAATGGTTCTTAATGAAACTTAAAAGCTTTTGCACAGCAAAGGAAACCATAAAATAAACGAAAAGACAACCCTCAGAATGGGACAATATATTTGCAAAATGAAGCAACTGAGAAAGGATTAATCTCCAAAGTATACAAGCAGCTCATGCAGCTCAATATCAAAAAAAAAAAAAAAAACCCAATACAAAAATGGGCAGAGGACCTAGACATTTCTCCAAAGAAGATATACAGATTGCCAACAAACACCTGAAAGAATCCTTGACATCACTAATCATTAGAGAAATGCAAATCAAACCTACAGTTAGGTATCACCTCACACCGTTCAGAATGGCCATCATCAAAATTCTACAAACAATAAATGCTGGAGTGGGTGTGGAGAAAAGAGAACCCTCTTGCACTGTTGGTGGGAATGTAAATTGATATAGCCACTATGGAGAACAGTATGGAGGTTCCTTAAAAATCTAAAAGTAGAACTACCATAAGATCCAGCAATCCCAGTACTGTGCATATACCTGAGAAAACCATAAATCAAAAAGTCATATACCACAATGTTCATTGCAGCACTATTTACAATAGCCAGGTCATGGAAGCAACCTAAATGTTCATCAACAGATGAATGCATAAAGAAGATGTGGCACATATATACAATGGAATGTAACTCAGCCACAAAAATAAGCAAAATTGATTTATTTGTAGTGAGGTGGATGGATCTAGAGTCTGTTATTCAGAGTGAAGTAAGTCAGAAAGAGAAAAACAAATATTGTATGCTAACACATATATATGTAATCTAAAAGAAAAAAAATGGTTCTCAGGAACCTAGGGGCAGGACAGATGTAGACGATGGAGTTGAGGACACAGGGAGGGGGAAGGGTAAGCTGGGACGAAGTGAGAGAGTGGCATTGAAATATATACACTACTAAATGTAAAATAGATAGCTAGTGGGAAGAATCCACTTAGCACAGGGAAATGAGCTCAGTTCTTTTTGACCACCTAGAGGGGTGGGATAGGGAGGGTAGGAGGGAGATACAAGAGGGAGGGGATATGGGGATATATGTGTTCGTATATCTGATTCACTTTTTTATACAGCAGAAAGTAACACAACACTGTAAAGCAATTATACTACAATAAAGCTGTTAAAAAGAAAAAGTTGTTGCCAAGCAATCCTAAATTTTGCTTTTGTTGACAGTATTGAATTATTGTTCAAAGCTAAAAACAACCCTAGAAATCATTGTTTAGCAATAGCTTTTATCCATATATTCACATATCTTACAATTAGAAAAGTATAAATAATTTCAGAATAATATTTATTAGCATGAAAACTTTCTAAATAGTTTTGCTTTTATTTTCAACAATAATAATTAGTTTGAAAAATTCTTTTCACAATATAATTCAATGACCAGTACTTTAGTACGGATTTGATATGCACGTGCTGTCATTATGGATTTTTATATGAGAAAATTTACAAATTAAGGATTTATTTGTATTTGGCAAAATGTATGACGGGAACAAAAATACACATTCCAAACTGTCTAAAGAAAATAAAACGGGATTATTCTGCTATATCCTGACACTAAAGAATATGTTGAGAGCAGATTACCTGGGTTTGAATTCTATCTTTAATTCTTATTATTAACTATGTGACCTTAGGCTTGTTATTTTATATTTCTATGTTTTGACTTCCTCCATGTTTAAGATGGAGATAAAAACTGTGCTTTTCTGACTTCTGAGTTGCTATAAGGAGATATATAGATATATATATAGATATATAGAAATGTTATATATATATAATGCTTGGTAAAGCTTTCATAAGTGTAAGATTTTTTTCTTTAGACCTATTAAACACAAAGTATCTGTCAAGTTTGATGTCTCAGCAATAATGCAAGATGAAAGTTAGTGGAATGACCCAAAGAGAGAGATGGAAAATGACAGAACCCATCCTTTTAGAGTACAATAAGGTTGGAAATAATATCTAAAACATCTGCCTATAAATGTCCCATGCCACAGATACAGCCAAATGAGTTCATAACAGTTTTGTTAGCCACTCCCAAATGGACTGGATCTATAGTTCTCTGAGAAGTATTTTCTCTTGTTTGTCCATTACCTTCTAATGCCAGAGGTGTTGGTATACTTTTTATAATCTTCTCATATTTATCTAGTAATTAGGAATTTGGGGTTAGCAGACAAACTACCATATATAAAATAAACAACCTGGTGCTACTGTATGGCACTGGGAAGTATATTCAATATCCTATAACAAATCATAATGGAAAAGAATATTGAAAAAGAATATATATATATATTACATAAAACTGAATCACTTTGCTGTACACCAGAAACTAACACAACATTGTAAATAAACTATACTTGAATAAAAAATAAAAAATAAAAATAAATTAAATAAAGAAGGAAAAAACCATTAAAAGAGGGCAAAAGATCTGGACAAATACTGTATCAAAGAAGAGATGCAGATGGCAACTAAGTTCATGAAGGGTGCTCAATATAACTAGTCATTGAGGGAATAAAAATAAAATCACAATAATATACAATACATAAATACTAGAATATCAGAAATGCTAAGTATGGTGAGGATATGGAAGTACTTGAATTCTCAAACATTACTGATAGGCAACCACTCTGGAAAATAATATGGCACTTTCTTATAAAGTTAAACACATACTTACTATATGACTCAGCAATTCCACTCCTAAGTATTACTCAAGAGAAATGAAAACTTATGTTCATATAAAAATATATACATAAATATTTATTTGTAATCAACAAAAACAGTAAAAAAAATACAACCCAGTGTTTTTTCAACTTTGTTATACCCATATAATGGAATACTACTCAGCAATAAAAAGGAACAAACTATACACAAAAATATATTTGACATTTGATGGGCATATATCTGGAGAAAACTATAATTCAAAAAGATACATGCATCCCAGTGTTCATTCAGCACTATTTACTATAGCCAAGACATGGAAGCAATCTAAGTGTCCGTCAACAGATGAATGGATAAAGAAGATGTAGTATATATACATATATATAATGCAATATTACTCAGCCATAAATAAGAATGAAATGATGTCATTTACAGCAACATGGATAGACCTAGAGAGTATCATACTAAGTGAAGCAATTAGCCAGACAAAGACAAATATCATATCATATCACTTATATGTGGAATCTAAAAAAGTGATATAAATGAACTTGTTTACAAAACAGAAAATAGTCCCACAGACATAGAAAACAAACTTATGGTTACCAATGGGGAAAGGCAGGAGGAGGGATGAATTAGGAGTTCGAGATTAATATATATACACTACTATATATAAAATAGATAACCAACAAGGACCTACTGTATAGCACAGGGAATTATAGCTAGTATTTTGTAATAATCTATAAAAGACTATGAAAAAGAATATTATATATATATGTATATAAAACTGAATCACTTTTCTGTAAACTTGAAACTAACACAACATTGTAAGTCAACCATACTTCAATTAAAAAAAAAGTTGTATGCTTAGCAAAAAAAAAAGTATATACATAGGTATATATATATACACCTATATATGTATATTTTTGAGTCTCAAGTGCATTTTGCTAAGTGAAAGATGCCAGACTCTGAAGTCTGAAAAGTGAATTATTCCATTTATATGACATTTTGAAAAAGCAAAACTATTGTAACAGAAACAGGTAAGTGTATCCAAGGTCTGGGAAGTAAAAGAAATGGCTATAAAGGGACAGAAAATTCTATTATTTGTGGTAATAGAATTGATCTTTGTCTTGACTGTGGTCACAAGACAGCATGAGTTTGTCAAAACTCATAAAACCATACAAGAAAAAATTATTTTACGTTATGTAAATTATATTTCAATCAAAAAAGGAAGTTACTGAAGAAAATAGTAGGATGAGATCTCAAAGGAATTTTTTACTAAGAAAAGGAAATTGAGACTCCTAGAAATTTGTAAATAAAAAAGAAAAATAACATTTTGAACTTTTCAAAATATCTTGCTTTCTCACTAATGATGTTATCCCATTGAACAAAGGCAATCTTGATCACAAGCTCTGATATTGTTAAATAATAATATAGAAATTTAGAATTCAATTTATCTGAACCTAAGGAAAGTGTTATTAGTATCCAAAGTTTTAATAATGTAACTGTCATTAGAAATAAATGGTCTCATGGTTTTCTTTAAGAAACAGGGAACCAAGGCCAACAAGGCTGACCTACTGATTCAGGATGGTGCAGCCAAACAGTGTCAAAGGCTGGAATCAATATGGACCCCCGCACTATCAGTTTATCACCTTTTCCACTACAATATGTAATTAAATATTTTGCTGAGAGTTACTTATTAAAAATATAAATAATTATAATTCATATCTATATCAGTTGACAACATGGTTACTCAAATTACAAACTACTAAATTCTGAGATGGATCTAGTTCTTACAGTTCTTACCAGTTTTTTGGCAACAAAAATACTTTTGATACTCTTTCTGTAAGAAAAATTATAAAGTCAAAATTACATGTAAGAACACTCATTCAATATTTATATCTAAACATACATGAATATATAGATAAGGAGCTAAGCCCTCTTTTGGTCTTGAATGAGATAAGTTATTAGGAAATATCAAACAGAAAGGCATATTTACTCTCTAAAATCTGTTATGCTGTTTAGCCTGCCTACTGCTAATGCTCAACACTTAGAACTCAATTTAGTCTTAGAAAGTAGAACTTATAGTGTCAGTTTATTCTAAAATTATTTTTTACAAGTTTTATAGGGAATGAAGTAAGATATTTTATTGACAAGCTTTCTGAAGTAACTGTGTTTCTTGTGGTGTATATTTATTTCAATTACTGATTTGTTAAATGAAAATTAAACTGAAAACTTTTCATGTTATTTAATGTATTCTCAAATCTTTTCCTCCCAGTTACAACTGTGTTTCAACTCTATATTTGATTTATTTTTAATCAGCTGAAATATTTTTTCATGAAAGGTAAATTGATTCTATCTTTCTGAATTATTGTGTGTTCACAATATTTTTGTAACATCTTTGACTCAATATTTTAAAGATACTGTTCTACTATTTTCTCACAATATGTGTAGTAGAGAGGAAATGTATGATTAGCATGAATTTTGGTTCTTTGTAGGAATCTTGCTATTTTTTCCCTTTCTGGTATTTATTGGGATTCTTTCTTTATAATTCAGATATTTCTCCCAGGAAACATAGAGGTTAGTTCATTTTTTCAAAAATTGCCTACATGTTGAACACATTGACAGTGCCACAGCATTTCCACAACTGCATTTTCATTTTATTCTATTATGTTGATTTTATTTTATCACCTTCTTTCATTTCCATGCCTGCCTATTTCCTTCTCTTGGTGAGAAGGCTTCTCACATATAACTTTTACTTCTTTTTCTTGATATGTCTGCACATTACAATATTTAATATTAATCTAAGTTTGTAGTATATATTATTTTTTATACTCTCTCCTTTTCTTATCCAGTCTCTACATTAGTTTGTTCTCTCAGCCAGAATTTTTAAAAATGATCTTTTCTTGTCATGTAACCTCACTTTTCATAATTTATTATCTGTATATTCTAGATTTTATTGAGAAAAGAGATGTTCTTTTACATCCTATTCTGTTTTCTAGAACAAACCATTTTCAAAGGAATGCTTTCATTTTTTTATTTTTGAATGCTACAGAATAAATACAGTAGAAAATTTTTAGAAACACTAAGTTAGATTTTTCTCCCCACTCTCCTAAGTTTTTCATGAGGGATATATAGTTTCTTCATATACAGAAATGGTCACTTGTTTCTGTGAGAACCTCTTCTCAGTGACTGAGCTTGCACACTCAGAGCTATCCATTGCTTCTACTTCAATTTCTGATGTTTATTAATCCTTTAACTGAAAATGCAATCTGAGAAGCTCTCCTGTTCCTGGCATTTAATTATCTGTAGTGCTATTTATTAATTGATAATCTAAAACTATGTGTAGTTCTTTTCTGGCCAGAACTTGAGAAGACACTTCCACATCCCTTTCCTTTGCCTAACTTAAAAAATTATGGTCCCAGAGTCAAGTCACCATTGTTCTTCTCTTCTGCCCCAAGCTAAGCTGCAATGCCAGGGATTATAGAAGTGACATGGCTATCTACTCAGAGACATTAACAATGGAAGTATGAAGAAAATATGTCCTGTCTGTTTTAGGAACCTATTTTCATACATTAAGGCAGTGGTTCTGAAACCTTTTATTCTCAGTCTCCTTTGCACTATTAAAAACAATTGAGGAACCAAAAAACTTTTGCCTATTTGGAATTTAAGCTTCAAATTTACCAGATCTATCTATCTAATCTATCTTTATGCATGTAAAATGTTTATTATAAAATTTATTTTTAATCTATTCAAAAATATTAGTAAGAAACTTTTTAACCTAAAACACCACATAAAAATTAGATTTTGCAAAACAAATAAGAAAATAGTGAGAAGAGTAGCTCAATTTTACATGCAATGTCTGGCTTAATAGAAGATATTTGGATTTTCATATCTAGTTCTACATTCACTCATATCATGCCACGAGTTTCTGAAAATTCTTACTGTACACCTGTGAGAGAATGAGTATTGAAAAGATAAAGAATGGTTTTATTTTTCATGAAAATAGTTCTCATCTTGCAAACTTCCTCAAAGATTTGCAAATGTACCTACTGATCGCCAGGTCGCACTGAGAATTTGGGCATGCTGGGCCACTAGGAGGATGTCTTCTTAACACTCTTGGGAGGCACAATTAGAATCAGGTTAAGTGCATGGGTCACCAGGGTTTTATTCACAGCTCTGCCACTTACTAGCTCTATGTGTCAGGACAAGCTGCTTCAAATCTCTGTGCCTCAGGTTTTTCATCTCTTAAGTGAGAATGAAACTAGTGATTACTTTTTGGTTTGTCATGAGGATTTAAACAAGTTATTCTTAGTAAAGTGTTTATATATCTCATCCCCTGAGATGTAGTAATCACTCAAAATTATTACTCTTCAGAATGAAACAATTACATTTTTTCAAGTGGCAGATCTGTGTCAGCTGAAAATTGTGATTTAAAATCCGTTCCACAGAACATAGAGATTGATGGATATTCATCATAAACTTTGAGAATAGGCTAAATATAATTGGGGGTCTTCTTTTTTTTCCCTAAGTCTGAAAGATATGGCAGAATTTGGTTGAGTAAGGCTTTGTCAGTGACAGCTTGCCCTCTGTACTCTTGGTACTTAGCATTGACTCCTAAATGTTTTGTTACATTCTCAAATTATAACTTCTTTGAGAGTCCATGTCTGGGAAGACTCATCAAGAAATGCAGGAAAAGCTACTTACCTATTTGTCTAAGAAATAAACGTGTTTTGAAACATTTCTGAGGTTCTAGTAAATATAATTCTGATTTATTGTGGAAAGGAAAAAAATGGATGTATAAGAAAGATATTAAAAATCACTCTAGATTATAAACACTATTAATACATTTCTCTAAAAATTCTTATTTACATAAATATGTTATATTGTAATATATTATACAAAATATATCATACTATTATTTCAAATATTATTTGCCTGCATTATATATAATATTCATTATAATATGCATATATATACTGCATGTACATATATAATATGGGTAGATGACATATATATGTTATATTTATGCATGTGTACATATGATATATATATACATATGTCCATATACACATGCACACACAGACTTTATATGTGTGTGTCTGCATACTTATATATATGAATACATATGTATATATGTATATACATTTCTATGCATATGTATATACATGTATATATAATTGGATACCACTCCTTTTTCTCATTTAACATTTTCTCAAATCATAAAATGCATTTATAATTTACCTTAATGTTTTCTTAATCAGAAGTCAACTTGTCAAAGCCATTAAAATGTAACTTATTTCTTATATAATACCATGGAGTTACTAAGGGAAGAGATGCCTTGGAATTTTCCTATACTAGCAAGTGAAGAATTTAGAAAACACTAGAAATAAGTTCCCATGATCCTCCCAGTCACTCTTCTTCTTTCATGGAAGATGTCAATATCCAAATCAGTGTTTTAATCTATACAAAGTCATGTTGTTATCCATGGTGAATTTAATATCCACATAAAAGGCACATAAATCAAATATATCTACCAGTTTCTTGAGGTCCTAATTGCCAAAAACACTTTCTTGCCTTTCACCACAATCACTCACTCACAGATTATACCTTGGTTATTATTTGCTGGGAGATAATCTCCATCGATATGATATCACTTTTCTACCCATCTTGTGAGCAGAGGCACTGGCTACCTTTGTTCTGGACTGTCTTTTCAAGGATATTTGTATAGTGAACATCCTTAGGAGACAGATATAATATCTTCCTCTAGAACAAAGGACAGGAATGCTTAGTTACCATATGAAAGTTATCCAGGTTTCCTAAACTCAGAGTTCCTGTCTTGTAACATAAATAACTGTGCCCTGCAGGGTTACTTGGCCCTCTTTATGTAACCTTGTGGGAATTGAGGCTTGGGGAACGAGCATAAGAAAATGCTGATATTCTGACTATTGCTATTGCTGTGAGTACTAAATTCATATGTCTGTGACCCAGAATTGTTGTTTCTTCTACCACCCTTCATGAAACTGTGACAGACTAACTTGTTAGCTGTTAAGGGAAGGCTTTCTGGAAGAGGAAGGAAGAGAAAGGATGTTAATCCAGCCAGTTTACAAGATTTGAGTGAAGTCCATGTGAACTGGTAACGAACATATTGACTAAATTTTGTGGTTGACTGGGCAATAAATGATTCTACACGCTAGTACCTGTTAATAGGGATGAGTAAGGGAGGGGGTTGATTGCTAAGTAGTAGGAAATAGGTTCAAAGACAATTGCCCCAAAAGCGTCTAATTTGTTGCAAACTCTCCCCTGCACAAGGGAAATTTTCTTATCAATCTGGTGATCAGTCTCAGGTCCACTTTATTGTAACAACTAGTACCAAGATTCATCCTGAATGGGCAGAAGATTCTTTCCCTTTTCAAACAAGTTACAGAGATGCACCCCTACATTGCTACACTGAGCATAAGAGAGGAAATTTTGTGCCTGCTGTGGAGAAAAGCCTTTTGTATCATTAGAATTTTGGCTGGTTCACTTGGGAGACGAGGTGGCAAGACATGTAATGTTTGTTAAGAAAAATAGCAACCCTGAGCACTCATAAGCTCAGCCCCTCCTGAAGCCTATCATGTCTACCTTAGATCAATTCAGAGATGAAAGTAAGAAGTCTCAGAATGTTTTTCAGTGGGTTCTAGTTTTATAACAGAGATTTCCCTGAGACAGTAAAGTCCTCAGGGAAATCAAAGATGAGGCAGTGACTGCTATTCAGACTCTTACTGCCTTGGATATAGTTTCCATGATGAACCATTGGAGAATGAGAAATTGACTCAAAGAAATCCAGAAAAAAAATGTTTGCAGCTAGTCCTACACCTAGGGAAATTCGGCTAGTTTTTTTCTTGAATCTGAAAGGTAATCTAATAAATGTTATCTTGATATAACAGAGGGAGCAAATGTCTGCATAATAGAGGGAGTAAATGCCTCCTCAAACAAGGTAGTCACTGTGCAAATCAAAACCATGTGAGTCAAAGGGCATAAATCCCATAGCCATCACCAGAAAGCAATGTGTCCCTGTCTACTATGACAAAGAGTCCCCAAACTGTCAGTAATGATGACATTTCTGCCAGCTATAAAGCTCTGGGTTGGCTGAAAACATGGCAAGTTTATTTGGTTGAGCACCAATAAATGACCACCGCAGTACTCAAAAAAAAAACCAAAAGTTTCTTCTTTATACCCTTTGATCGCTTCCTCCCCCACTATCTCTACCTCAGCTGTTTTAAGGAAGTAATTGAATACATCTGAGGCTAAGTTCTCTTGGTACCCAAGGGAGACTGGAGAGGAAATGCATGCTCTTTTAAGTATGCAGAGGAATTTGGGGAAGAGAAACCAATCAGACTTTTATGGCTGTGTTTGATATATACATCCAAGTCACCATTTTACTGCATCCCATGCAGAACAAGAGGTGTGAAAAGTTTTATCAAAATTAAACTGATAATATTTCAGCAGTGTTCTCAGTGGAAAAGAGAATTTGACATGACAGTTTGAGTGTGGTCTTACCAGCCAATTCAATGGACTCTTCTTCTTTCTTCTACATATGAATGTACAGTAGGAATTAACGTGTTATATGCTTATGCTTCTTGGCTCCTTAAATGACAGAGGGGAGTCTCCTAACTGGGAAAATCCACATATAAACAAGTTGTAGTACATTTGGTTCCTACCACTCTAATGATGCCTTCAAGATACAAGTCTCTATGAATGCTGACTTTGCTGATTGGCATCTATAGAAAAGTGAGGCAGACTTCCTCTCGAGATACCACGTGAGGTTTTACATTCATCACCTTTTTCACATAGCTACTAGGTACACTGATTTTTAAAAGCAGCTGTTAGATTGCTACTGGTTTCTTGTTGCATCTGAATGCCTTAGCCCATGGAGGCTAACTCTCTGGCCTGATATTTTCATTACAGGTGGATCAGCTCATATTCAATGACCAATAAGGTGGGATGGAGCCAAACAATCTTGCTTGTAGAAAATAAATGGTATGGGTGAAGGATCTGCCAGCTTGTTCCTAATGTTATCTTGACTATACATGAGAAAGTAAACAAAGTGACAGCTATCTTTTGGGGAATCTTTATCTCCCACTTTGCCATCTGAAACAAAGCTGGCTGCTCATTGAGATCTTCAAGTCATAGATATTCCCATAAGTGCCTGGTAGGGGTCTAATGATGGTTCAGCTAAGCTGCAACCAGATGGTATCCATTATACTGGTATGGCTATTCAAACTCAGTGCCAGCTTTGCAGAACTAAAAATGGGTGTAAATGCTCCACTCACTGGGTATAACTCAAGGGATTATCATAGGTCTGACCAATATTTCTTGATGAACCTTGTTTAATTTTACTAATTCTTGGGTTGCTAACTGTAGCCTAGTCTGCCACTTGGACAACTACAGATTAGCACATTAAAAAAATCCTTCTTTGGGGCCACACATTGGGAAGGCAAATCACAGCTGCTGATCTAATCATTTGGGTCACTCATGTAAATATACATGCCCATTCTCTGATGAGGCCATCTGGAATCTAACTGCTGATTGAGCCTATACACAGCAGATTGCAAGCATTTTTGCTTGGACTCATCATCACACAAGATTTGGCAATGCATCAATATCATAGCCTGGACACAAAATAAAGGACTCTGTGTTTCTAATACAGAGGCTATGACTGCATGAAAGTCTTATGACTTATGCCAAACTTGACTTTATTGTTGTATGGTGAAGGAGGCAACATCATACTGGGCATGGACCCAGACTGACTACATTGAACCTTTAAACCAGTCTCAGGCTTATCAATGGTATCATACTGCTATTGATAATTGTTCAAATTATAGTGTTGCTATTACAGTCCAATCAGCTGATTCTGGCCACATACTTGTGATTCTTGAAACTAACCTGTGTTATGTTTTCAACATGCCTTTCCTTTGCCCCAAAGAGAGACGCTATCTCTCTTTGAAGTCTCTAAGTATACCTGGCCTTTTTTCCAGAGGGAGGCACAAGGATGTTCTCCAAGGATGTTTGTCCAGAACAAAGACAGTCAGTGTCTGTTTGCTAGATGTGGAGAAATACATGAGACCCATGGAGACTCATCTTCTAACAATACATATTCCATCTCTCCATTCTCAGAATTCCTCTCCTATAATAAAATCCATTACATGTTCAGGTGTTAGATGACCTTTCAAATGCCCTGTGGGAATAGGAGCTAGAAGAATCAACATTATGATACCCTGGCTAGTGCTGTTGCTATGAGTAATAAACTGTCCTTCTGTGACAGGAATCTTGTGTCTTCTGTCAGCATCCATGAAACGATGACAAGCTAATTTGTTTGCTTGAAAGTCTGATAAAATCTTTCAGTTACTGACAGTTTATACCAATAACACTAACAGATATTCTTGAATTCCAAATTCTATCATTACAGGCCACTTGGTTAAGTACTTCTACTTTTTTAATTTCAATCTCATTGTGTATACTACCTAACCCTCAAGCCACTCAAGCCTGCTTCTTGGATTTAGTAAAGGTTTAAAGTAAACAAAATGAAACTCTCACAGAGAAAAAACAATTTTCTTGCCCTCATCATATTTCTTAATGGCATTCTTCCAAATAGGGTACTTTATTTCTCCATAATAGTAAAGGGTGATGAAGTTAGAAAGAGGAATAAAAAATAAATAAATAAATAAATAACAGAATGAGGAATTGGATCTATCCTTTGGCCCAAATATCAAGGACATGGGATGGGGTCATAATGTAGCAGGAGGGTTGGGATCTGCCTTGTGAGGTTACAACAGATTCTTTTCAGTGTGGAGGTAAGAAACCTTAAAAGAGAAATCTTGTGAGCATTAAGGAAAGAGAGAATATGTGGCTTGTCAGAGAGATCAAAGAGATTTTAATTGTCTGGGAGATGTATCTCTGTTTTGCTTGCTGTTTACTATTAATTTGGATTCAGTCTCCATAAAGTTAGATGTGATCTGCAGATTTTTGTCCAGTAAAAAAGTTAGCCTCATTGATGATATGTTATTATGTTTTAGCCTATAATATTTGAACATCTCTCCTCTTAGAACTTTCCCCCATCTCTCCATTCTCTTTACCCAGTGCTTCTCATTAATAGACCAATGAATTAGGAATGGAAAGTCTTGCTCTCCCCTGGTCTGAGTGAAGAATGGTCACTGCTCACCTATAAATGAGGCTCCTGTGGATCCTCTACATCTCGAGCTCCATGTACTTGTCTCCCCTCCGTGTTAACACCACCAGAGCAGCCTCACCACCTGGGGCAAAGTGTGTAGCTATCCTGCTTTTTTGCTATGACTGACTTTAAGTATTTTCAGGCAGGGTAAGAGGGTAAGAATTATGACTGGCTTCAGCTAATAAAGCTAGTTAGTTACGTATTATTGAATTTTTCCAATTGGTTTAGAATCTGGCGAGGAGAGAGAGGTTATAAAAAAATTATCAAATACCTAGACATATGGAGAAAGGTGGTTGTGTGTCTTTTGAATGTCATACAGTAGCAATGTCTAATAAGCCTGCCCAAAGAGATTTCAATCCTTTAGGTGATACGTCTCTCTTTTACCTAATATTTGTATTTATTAAGGCCAGTCTCCATGAAGTTAGACGCCGACTTGTAGATTTTTGTCCAATGGAAAAGATAAACACAATGTGTATGGTTTAATTTACATTAGCTTGTTTTATACCTAACCTAATTCCAACATTTTTAACAGCACAAATAACTACTCAGTTTCTCAAATGCTCACTGAAGTAGTTATACCACCTCAAAGGTTCTCACATTAAGGGATTTAAGAAAACGTTGATACCTTTTCACTATTTATTTGTCTTATTTTTATCTTCCCTGGAAATTACACTTTCAAAGAGGTGTAATTAATTTGTACCCTGAACTCATAAGACATTGAGCTTAACAGGGAGAAAAAAAAGCTAAACTGAAACGCAGTGGCATGTACTACACTAGATGAAGTACAAAACCATGGAAAGAACAGGGCACACTGAGAATCATTTAAAGGCAGGCCAAAATGGCTTGCAAATGGGGAAAAACAACAGCAACAACAACAAAAATTACTGTAATAACTAGGTGCACAAATAGCTGAATGATGAATAAATTCAGAAGGAATGCCTCTAAAATTCACCAATAACCATGATAAAGCAAGAGGATTTTTCTAAAGCAAGACTGAGACAATACCTGAGTTATTCTTTATTCCTGAGTAGAAATTTGTTACTGTCTCTTCAAATTATATCCTTTAAGTCGATCTCAATGAATAGCCTTTTTTAAACTGCCAGTAAGAAATCCTGACAAAGTCAGAATTATATAAAATCTGATTGAACCTAGGCCTACTTATTGGTTAAAAAGAAATAAATAAAGTGGGTAATTTGTTAAAATTTACTGAATAGGACTCAGTTTAGCTATTATATATGTTACAAAGAACATAGAAAAAAAACCCTTTATTTATTTATTTTTTTGTTCCAGGAATAGTTTATAACATTCTTTTGAAGCTGAAGTAAATAAATTTCAATACCAAGTTCTGAAGTCATATTACAGAGCTGGTTAAAAAATATTAGAAAGGAAAATATATTCTATTGGGAAGAAACAAAAATATTGATAATTATTCTTTTAAATGGAAAAAAAGAAAGTGATCTCAAGTGGGAAGCAATAAACTTAAAAGTAACTCAAAAAGAAACAAAGGCTGAATATTTGTATAGACCTAAAGAAAAATTTATAAGAACGAGGCAAAATAGATCTTCAGAAAATGGAGATATGAAGGGAGAAAAAAGTGAAAAATAGAACTACAGAAATAAAAATTCAATAAAAGTATAAGTAAAAATCCAAGAGATGTTGACAATAATAGTGATACCAGCAAAGATAAATGGTTATATTTAAACATTTGAATACTTTGGTACTAATGAGGCAAATTGCAGTTGAAAATGATCTCCTATTAAAATTTACTAAAATTGCTTAAAAGAGGCTGCCCAGGACCATTACTTACATTTAAGCATGTTTCTTTTTTTTTTTTAACTTTTTTCCAATCTTTATTTCTTGAAAATATTTTCATGTGCTCTAAAATGTTTGAACAAAAAAAGCCAAATAAGTGACAAATATACTCTTCATGACTATAATTAGAGGAAATCTTTCCAATACCCTCCTAATTGATCAATTAATTAATTAAAATCCCAACTATTCTTTTAAAAATCACATATACATACTGAAGGATCATAGTAACACAGGTCATAGCAATAGAGAACATTTTAGAAAACATATTAAGGTGTTGAAGTGTCTTGGCTACTCTCATAGTCTTACATGTAAGATAAAGATAAGAGCAGAAAGGAAAAAAAGCTTTCTCTTCGTGTGGTTTGGCATATGGTCTAATATTTAAAGTTCATGTAAAATCTGATGATTGTGACCCTTGCAAGATTGTGAAATCTGAATTGTCTGTTCCTAATTAGTAGAAATTAGCAGGAGTCCTAGATGGATATATTTTGCTTTTGGCTTATTATTTTTCTTGCCATCCTCAGATGAAATATACTTCGGTTAACATTCATTTAGGTGATTGGCCAGGTTGTGTGCAATTGCAATCATGCTTTCTTCCTACATGATCTGCATATGGATATATAAATAGGGTCAATGTATTTTAAAGTAATGCAGTATCCCCTTCATTTCTCCTTCCTTCTTGGGTGGGTCTTGGAATGCTTTAATTTAGAAAGTCATAGTGGTTTAAGTATAAACTCTCATAGGGAACATTTTGTATTTTATAGAGTGCCATCAGGAGAAAAAATAATTATGATAAGAATTTTGAGCTCACAATGAAAGAAAAATAATGAAGACATTTGTGATAAGTTAGCATTTGAAGATCTTTGGAATAGAATTGATTACCCTAAATAACCTTGCTTAGGATCAATCCTACATTCCACAAGGCAAAAAATAAAATTTCCACATAGCGTAGGAATTTACTCTGGTGAATGAGTGGATGAGGCCCTGCCTTATAGTTCATTTGGGGATAGAGTAAATGAAGGGCTAGAAATTAGAATTTCTTAATGTGTAATGAAAAAGATCCTGAATAGGTTTTCCTGTTTAGGAGACCATCTTAATGGTTTTGCAATGTTTGGATAGGCCAAAAAATAGTTTGGGACCTAGGGAAGAAACTGAAAACATTTTATACATGAAATTAATGAAAGTTCAAGACAATGCATGAGAGAGGAAAAGGGAAGGATCTTGTGAGGTATTTGAGGTAGGTGTGAGGGGGAGTGAGGTGGGGAATAAAGAGAAATTCAGTAAGAGACAAAGAAGATAGTGACAGACTGATGCAGAAGTATAAGACATACACAGCCAGTTGGAAGGTCTTCATGATGAGGATCTTTAAGACATGGATATATAATATTCAGTTTTAAGTTGAAGCCTGTACTGAGCAGTGATTTAATCCTCTGGAGTTTCTCCAAACAAGAATAACAAACATGAATTTATTAATTAAATAAAGATGGAGAAGGAGAAAAAAGATAAAACTCCTTGGGATGACGATGCATTTATAAGAACTGAGACTAAAACAGAGATGTAGAACTCTGTAGAAATAGGACATGAAGCAGAATAGGTCTGGGAGAAACAGTTTTCTGAGAACCCATGTATTCAAGGTGAAGAGTGGCTCACTGTCACTAACAGGTTGTTCTAAAAGGGCCGAAGATACTATCCTTAAATATTAATGAAATGGTGACTCTGATGTTCTGAAGGACTCAGGTAATATGAACTCAGGTAAAGCTTAGGGTTTAAACTAACTAGGTGAATATAAATTTTAAAATTTCCCTTTTATTACTATTCATTTTAATGGCTATTTATACTTATCTGATTTGTGTTAGTTGAAATTTCATCTGTCTGGCAGTATTATTTAATTACCATGGATCGTGTTCCCATTGTCCTCTATAAGACTCCTGGACATAAAAATGTATATTTTCAGTAAGATAGAAATAAAATCATAATGTTTTTAAAAATAAGTATCCAATGTCATTTTAATCCAAGTTTATCTTATTCATGTAGATAAGCTCAGGTGTAGCACAAATCATAAATGGTATAATTAACAGCCTTTTTACTTCAGGATAATAATTTGTCGTTTCTCCAGTCACTACGTTTATCTCAGTTCCCTAGAAAAGCTTACTGCTATCACATGTTATGAGGTTATTGTGTAATCTATTAGAATGGATAGAGTGTCTGGTTAAAAAATTATCTTTCTTAAAGTTCTATTCTTCCATGAAATCCATTATTTATTCTTATTGTCTGATTTGAATAATGTGACAAGTCCAAAGCTTGACAATACCTAGTGCAAAAATGCTCTCACTTTTATCCTGCAAAAGTAGTGAGATCATAGAGGAAAAAAACATCCTTTAGCTTTTATGAGTTATTCTTGCATGACTTTTGACAATGCAAGATTTCATTCTACATTTGACCCCCTTTTCACACACACACATGAACTATGCTATATTAGAGGAACACTAGGAGACAAATGATGGAGAAAGTGGAAATTTAAACTTCTTTTTAATTTTATAGAACAAAAACAGGATCTGAGTATCTACAGGTGTCATTCAGGGCTCAGTCAAGAAACAGAAGTCCCTTAGAGTAAGTATATTACTTAGCTACTTAGACATAGTGGGTTAATATAGGGACATGATAACTTAATAACTTTTAGAAAACTGTAGAAGCTTAATTCAGGAATTTTGCAGGAAATGGCGGAACAATGTTTGCATGAAGTTTTCACTTGTCTCAGTTGCCTGTAAGGCCAAAGAGGTCTTGGTAGACCCCTTAGGATTCTGGGTACAATCTCTCAAAGGCCATTTGCTGAAATACACGTCCTTGCCTTAGTTGCTTGGAAGAAGAATGACTTCTTCCATTTTCTAAATCTTTTGTGTATACCTTTCATTGATTAGAATGAAATAGAATCCTATTAGAAGCCAGATCTGCACTATAAACTTCTAAGATTTATTTTCCAGTAGTAGATGATACTGAATAGCAACAAATAATATCTGGCATCTGAGTAAAATAGCATGTATGCTGACTTTGACTAATTTGTGGTATGTTTTGAAGTGTCAGGGAATAATTATAAAAGTGATAATAATTACTCCTTCATATAGGTTTCTATTTTGAATAGGAAATACAAAAACACTCACAAGGTTTAAAATAAACCAAGTAAACACTCTCTATGGTAGTCATGAATTTGCTTAATAGAAGGGGTTAGAAGAAAACATACTCATTTGCTTTCATTTAAAAAAAAATATGTGACAGAAGAAGTAACAGTGGTTACTTGCTTTGCTGAGGTATGTGAGGGGAGGTGGAGGGATTAGGGGCTGAATAGTTTGTAGAGATCAGTATGAGAGAATTTTTCAGTACAGTCTTTCTTGAATTTTTAATTTTTTTCAAACTTTGTGATTGTGAATTTATTTCCAAATTAAACAATAAACATTTGAAAGAGTATGATTTTTTCAACATTGGTAATTTTTTCCCTGGTATAAACCTCATTCACAAGGACATATCTATAGGATAAATTCTTATAAGTGAAACTGAGTCTGAGGCAGCATTATTTAAAGCATAATTTGCAAAGAAGCAACATTAATAATATCTGGAAAGTTGTTAGAAATGAAAATTATTACTCTCCACCCCAGAGCTACTGAATCCATATATCCATAGGTGGGACTCAGGAATCTGCATTTAATGAGCTTGATAGGTGACATGTGTGCTAACCTAAAAAAAAATTTTATATATCATGGGCAAATCTTCCTCTTTAAGGTTGGTACCAATTTATATTTTTTCAGCAAGACATTTCCTATATAAGGCAAGGCATTATCAAACTTTGGGATTTTTACCAAGTTTATAGGTGAAATATAATGGCATTGTAACTTTTACTTGTACTACTACTATTGAGGTTATATATCTTTTCTCATCATTAAAAGGCACTCATGTTTCTCTTTCTACATTCTGACAGCATACATTTATTAATATTTCATGTAAATGGCATTATACATCATGCGTATATTTATGTCTGACTTATTTTGTTCAACATAACATTTGTGAGAATCATCTATATTGTTGCCCATGTTTGTAGATCATTGATTCTCATTTATCTAAACTGGCTATTCATTCCTATCAATGTACCAGTATCTATTTATCTATTCAAATGATGAATGGTTTTAGAGTACTTTGAAGTTTGGTGCCATTATAAATAGTGTAGCTGGGCACATTCTATTATATGTCTTTCGTTAAATATATGAGAACAGTTCTATTGGGTATATATCTTAGACTAGAACTGTTGAGTCATTCAGTATGCATTCATTCAACTTGGTAGATATTGCCAAATAATATTTCAAAGTAGTTATACAAATTTACTCTCACATCTGCAGAGTATAAGATTTCTTAATTCCTTCACATCCTTGACAACCCTTGGCATGTCAGCCTTTTTAATTTTAGGCATTCTGGTGTGTGCTGGTATCTTGCAAGTTTAATTGCATTTACCCTATGACTAATAAAGTTGAGCCCTTTTCATTTTTATTTTTAATGAAGTATCCTTTTTCCAGGGGAAGCCTATAACCAATGACTGGATAATATGGAGTATACAAAGACCTAACTCCATTATCTCAAGTCAGATACAACTCTGGTGATATTCCAGCTCCAGCATTCTCCATGAGATTGAATAAGGCCAATGTTGCAATTGCTTCCCAGTTCAATATCTACCTCTGATTAATCCTGTTTCTTTCAGTCTCTTGCTGTTGTATTTAAGAGTATTTCCCAATATACCAACTGCTCAGTTTTATCTCAGAGCCTCTTTCCCAGGAATTCTAACCTATTACCAACTTATTTTAGATTTCAGAACAGGATCACTTGTTGGTCAGCTCTCAACAAGGACCGCATAACTGGTGTTGTTAGAGTACTGATAGAAACAAGAAAGTTGTAGTGGTACAATTGTTAAAACTTTCATTGGAGGTGGACTAAGGTTAGATACTGATGGATGAAATGCACCCGTAAAGCTGTATCTCAGCATTTTTGAGGTAGTTGGAAAGTAAATATAAGTACTTTTGAATTAGGTGGCTGATGCTGATTGTAACAATGCATTGGAGGAAGCCAATGAAAGGCTGAGGGTGATTACTCACCAATTTAAGAAGTGTGAAAGTTAACGGCTCTCCTTAGAAGTACCTTTTAAAAGCCCTCTTCTTTCCTACAGTTAGAGGACAGAAGAAGCTAAGAACCTGGCCCAAGACTTAGTTATTAGGGTACTAGAGAACATGGAAGTTTGTAGTCTCAGTCTGGGAAATGCCCTAGAGCTAAGGCTGGTCTGGATTGGATAGACTGGGATCCTGAGACATGGGATACAGAAATATGGGTCAATGCATGTAATAACTTTGAAACCCCAGCTCTCTCTGAACTCTCTGAGTCTGAACAAATATCTCTCACTTCTTTTTATGGGCAAGCTCTCCATGTTTGAAGATAATACAGTAGCTTCATCCTTGTGAACCAATGTGCACTCACCTAAGAACCTAGTCTACATTCCTCCCAAATGCTTAATTAAGCCAAGTCACAACATAATACAATTATGGAAGATCTCTGGTTGCTAAAGGAAGAAAGGAATTATAACCTTTGAAGTACCTGCTGGACTAGCCAACATATTCTGGCAGTATCAAAGAGTGTACACACAGGACTAAGATGTTGAGAGTAATAAAATGTAAAGTTGGATCAGAGAATATTTATCAGCATGGACATACTCCCCTGTGAATATGATTTAATACCTTAGCAACATTCTCAGAAAACAGTGTTATGATGGTTAATCTTATGTGTCAACTTGACCGGGCTATGAGGTGTCCAGTTTTTGGTTAAACATTATCATGGATGTCTCTGTGAGGCTGCTTCTGGATGAGATTAACATTTGAAATAGTAGACTGAGTAAAGCAGATTGTCCCTGACCAATGTAGATGGGCCTCATCCATTGAAGGCCTGAATAGAACAAAAATGTTGAGGAAGGAAGAATTCATTCTCTCTCACTGTCTTACTGTCTTCAAGCTTGGACAATCTCCTGCCTTTGGATTCAGGCTGGAACTTACACCCTCAGCTCTTCTGCTTCTAAGGCCTTTGGACTCAAACTAAAACTATATCATCAGCTCTCCTAGGTCTCCAGCTTGTTGACTACAGAGATCTTGAGACTTTTCAACCTCCATATTAGTGTGAGCCAATTCCTTAAAATAAACAAACAAACATCTATTGGTTCTGTTTCTCTGGAGAATCCTGTAATGGTCCACACTAAATGAAGAAGAGGAAGAAGGAGGTGGGCAATGAAGAACTGGACCAAGAAAGATAGCCCACGTTAAAAGATAGAGAAACCCCAGAATTATAATAGCAGAGAATTGGAGAAAGAGATAGAAAAGGTTAGATAATCAGTCATATTAGTATGAATATATTAATTAAAGCTGGAAACCACCACTGGAAAGGACACAAAGGACTCTATTTATCAAAGAGATAAGGAATATGCTAGTGAAGGGGCACCAGGAGAATCTCAGTAGTAACTGCCCTATTTAGGCCAGGGCTGATGATCAGATGTGCTATTACACAACTGAGCTCTCTTTTAGCAATAGGGGTAATAGGATCCTGAAATAATAGAGGTCAAAACATGGTACTCAATCATCAGGAGGTGTAAAGAAGCAATTATTATAATGGGTTTCAAGTTCAAAGTGGCAGCCAGAGGAGAATGACCTACAGAAAATTAGGGAAATGGTTAATAGAAATGATGAATTTAGGAAAAGAATAGATTGGCAGCCAACAACGTTATTATTTAATTTACAAAATATAAAGAAATCAAGAATGTGTGATCAGCCACTTGAGGACAATCACACTATTAAAGTTATCTCATAACTCATTTCTGTGGTTTAGCCATTTTATGGACCTGTAAACCTTTGACTGAAGCCCTTCTATATGGTTATGATACTATCAATTCTTTAAGGCCATTTATTTGGGTAATTATATCTGGAAAAATGGAAATATCCTGACATTCTGAGAATTATTGGAAACAGGATTCAAGTTGGCATTAATTCCCAGGGGTCTGAAGTATCATCATGTCCCTCTCCCCAGTAGAGTGAGAGTATATGATATGTAGGCTAAGAGGTAATTGGAGCCTTGGCACAGTTCATAGACTCACACAGTGGTCATTTTCCTGTTCTGAAAATGTGAAATTAGAATGTACATTTTGTTAGTTGGTAAAAACTAGTCCTTGGCATGTGAGATAAAAGCTATTGTAGTGGAGAAAGTCAAGTGGAAGTTTCTGATTTTGATCCTCATTCTGACCAAGAGAGTAAGTCAAGTAAAATATCATATCCCAGTGGTATGGCAGAAAACAGTGACCATTTTAAGGAAAGCAGGTATGGTAGTACCATCATAACCCCATTTAATTCTCCAGTCCAAAACCTGCTAACACCAAATGGATCCTGCCACATCAAGTTTATACCACACAATTAATTTAGAAGTATCTCTAACTGGAGCTTCCATGCCAGATGTAGTGTCTTTGAAGATCAGATGAACAACTCCAATATACAATATGCAGCCACTGCTCTGTAAATTGCATTATTTTCCATCCCCATCAAGAAAAAAAAGATTAGAAACACTTCATATTCATGCAGGACTGTATCAGTCAGGGTCCTATCAGGTGACAGAAACCACACAGTAATTTGAATAGAAAAGTTTAACATAACACATTATATTAGCTTCCTATTGCTTCTGTAACGTATCAGAAATGCGTTATCTTAAAGTTCTGGAAGCCAGAATTCAATGTCACTGGGCTAAAGCCAAGTTGTTGGCAGGATTTCTGGAGGCTCAATGGCAAGCTCATTCCTTGCCTATTTTAGCTTCTGGAGGCTGTCGGGATTCCTTGATTTGTGACTGCATCACTCCAATCTCTGTTTTCCTGGTCACATTGTCTTATCTTCTTCTGTAGTCAAATATCTTTTTGCCTATCTCTAATAAGGATACTTGTGATTACATTTAAGACTCACCTGAATAATCCAGAGTAATCTCTCCTTCTCTAGATTCTTAACTAAATCACATATGTTGAGTCACATCTGATGTATAAGGACACATATTCACAGATTGCAGCAATTAGAATGTGGCTATCTTTGGGGGCCATTATTCAACCCATCACAAGTATTATCAGCAAGAGATAACGAAGTAATGGGGGATTGGCTAGTAAGAGGAAAAGAGAAGCCTAAAGAATACAAGAGTAGCAGATATAAAGAGCAGCCTCTACTCTTAAAACTGAGAAAAAGCACATAAACAGACCCCGGGACTAAAATACAGATCTAATTGGAAAGGGCACAGCCATAACTCAATGGATAGCAAAGATGTGTCCTGAGGTTCTATGTCGGAAGGATTCATGGGAAAATTTCCCCTGCATTGTTCAGAGTAGTTGTCACAGTCAGGTGTCCTTGTGGTAGCACTTTGCTGCAAAACTGCCTAAGAAGGTACCTGGAGAAGCCTGTGACAGGGAAGTACCCCACCAGTGACACCCTGCTACAAAGTCAACTGAGTAGGGCACACCAAGAGATATCAGTAACGGAGAAGTGCTCTGCTACTCTGTTAAAATGCTGTCTTAGAGGGTTCTGAGAAAAGTTGCCTTTTGTAAGGTACCATATTCTCCGGGCTGCAGGTTGTGGGGGGGAAAAAATCAACGAAAACCAAAAAACAAAACTACTCACTGCCTGATGAGAAGAGCTCACCAAAACAAAGGAGAGAAATCCCGTCTTCTATCATTGTCCCTTGGTGCCCTCTTTTGACAAAACTTAACACCATGCCAGCTAGCAAAGCAGAAGTATTTATTGCTCCATTTTTTTTTTTTTTCAGAGAAAGCAATGTAACGTATATCTGGAGTTGAGAATCAATAAATTGATAAATGACACTGTACACTTATTTGGATACTCAGCTTCTGTGTGTACATTTCTGCCTAATTTTGAACTTCTGTACATCAATAAAATAGCTTTATATTTCCAAAATAAGAAACAATTATCCTTCTAATAAGTGAAGAAGTTCTCACTATTTCTCCCAAATGAGGAAATTCACAATGCCAACAATCACTGTTCTGTTTATACTAATTATGCATCAAATTCATTGCAATCCCACTGAATATTGTGTTACCAAAAGACTAAATCTCCAACAACTTCTATATTAAAAAAAGGAAGAAGAAAAGAGATGAATAAAGTGGTTAGTATAGACAAATAAATACAAACATATAGTAAGCAAAGAGAAAGTATGCTAAACTACTACAATCTTTATTTTTGTATTTAGTCACAGGCTGTAATTGATATCTATGGCTTCCTCTGTTACCCATTTGATGTTTGTCTACTCAGTCAGAACCTCAGTTCTTTTACGTGATAGAGTGACCCAAAGCCACTGAGTCCTTAATTGTTCTTTTTTTTTTTTTTTAACTGTAGTTTTCTATTAACTTTAGGCTATGGAAGTACTAAGAGTTGCCTCATAGAATTCCCTGAGTTTCAGAAATAGTCCCTGATGCTCTCATTATATAGAAATAACCCAATTTCCCTTGATAGCTGGGATCAATCACCTGAGCCTATAGAATAACCCCTGTTTCTGCCTGTTGGTTTAGTGGCATAAGAAACACAAAAGCCCAGGTGGCAGTCTCATCTTCCAATTCAATGGAACTAATGCTATGCCTCCTTGTTAAAGTATTACTACTTTGGAGATTAAGAACTCCAAGCCATCAGAGTTCAATTTTGCCAGAATGGGAAGCAAAAATTCTGTGAGTAATTGAGCTTAATAGTAAGAGGAGCCACTTCTATTTTGACTCCTTGATTCCTGGACCCATGTATTCTGGCTATGGGTGAGATATGGCTATATGATGGTCTCTGATTCAAAGCATATACTCTACCCTGTAAGATGAATCCCCATCTTTAAGGTGGTTTTCTCCCAACTGGCAACATACCAGAATCTTCAGTAAGCCACATTTTAAGTAGACGAGCAGCTAATTGCTCAATCACTTTGTTGTAAAATGAGCTCCTTGTCAGTATTGGTATGGCGGATACCACGATGATAGATCGTGTTGGCAGAAGCAGTCAAGCAGGGAAGACAAATCCATATAAAGAATCTGTGTCCATCCACATGAGGAGGAATTTTAATCCCCTCTATGATGAAACAGGCTTGATGAAGGCCCAGTGGAGGTGCTGGACTCCAAAGTGAATGGTGCCATGTCAAGGTTCAGTGTTGATCTCTGCTTTTGATAGAATAGCTGCTTTAGTAATATTAACAAGGTCAGCCTTGGTAAAGGGAAGTTCATGTTGTTGAGCCATGTGTAGCCTTATGCCCATCACCATGGTCACAATTAAGCTATTTGAATCAGTGGCCCAGATCCCTATCTCATCCACAACTATTGCTTAGAACATATCCCACAGGTCATGCATATAGTTGCAAAGGTGGTCCCTTATACAGATTAATGAAGGAGGAAAAAGGCCAAGTTTGGTATATAGGCAACAATTTTCTTACAATTATGACATATATACATATATAAAATATGGAAATTATATGCATATTATATATATTATAAATCATATATATATAATTATATCTAACAAAATTAACATTTTTTTAAATGCATTTGGAAAAATTACCAAAATGACCATATGCTAAGTCCATAAAAGAAAATCTCTATAAATTTAATTGCTTTGAAATTATTCAGAGAATATTCTCTGACCATAATTAAATTATCCTGGAAACACATTTTAAAAAATAAAGAGAAAATTCCCAACTGTATAGAAACAATGCAGTTCTAAGAAATCCATTGTTCAAAGAGGACATTAGAGCATAAATCAGAAAATGTCATTAACTGAATAAAAGTATAGAAGTTACACATCGAAATCTGTGGGAAGATGCTAAAACAATATTTAGATGAAAATGTGTAAACATAAATTCTATGTTAGAAGAGCAGAAAAGCTGAAAGCTAAAATGAATGATTTAATCTTTCTTCTAATAATGCTAGTAAAAGAACAGAACAGCCTAAAGAAAGTAAAAGAATTAATAGAGAAAGGCAGAAAAATTGAAATAGAATATAGATGAACCTAGTGAAAATCTACAAAGACAAAAGATTAACTAAATTGTAAATACCTAGTAATAATTATCAGGAAAAATAGAAAACATTAGTTGACAGTATTTAAATTTCTTAAAAAAGAAAATGCCACTGCAGATACTACAGATATCAAAAAGGCAATAATAATATTAAAAAGTCTTCAGCATTAAATTAAACTTTTTCTATGAAATAGAAAAAATACTTAAGGATAAAAGTAAACAGAGTTAGAAGTGGACAAAAATTGAAAATCTAGATATCTGAATATCTATTTTAAAGAAATCCTAGATGCAGATGGATTCACCAATGGACTCACCAAATCATTTTAGACAGAAATAACTCAATCTAGAAATATTCAAAGAAGGTTCCACGTTATAAGCTAGTGTAGTTTACTGTACATATGCAATGTTACTTCAATATTGGAAAAGAAATTTACATAATCATTAGGCTAACAGGACTTTTCTATTCTTACTGATTTAATTTCTATGTTTTCCATCCCCTTTTAGAGAAATTTGTTAAAATTTACCATCACCGTTTTGGAATTTTCCCTTTTTACTCTTCTTTTTGCAACTTGCTCTATATCTTTGGAAGCTATGCTCTTGGGTGTAAAAATATTTTTCATGTGTTTTGTAAGCATGCATTGTTTTTCCTAATCCAGTTTATCAATCTTACTATTTTATGTGTGTATGTATTCTATTTACATTTAGTGTAATTATTGACAGAGTTCATCTTGGGTCTACCTTCTTTTTATTTTTCTATTTGGACCATCTTATTAGTACCCCTTAATAAAAACTTTTTTCTTGTGTTCCTTTGGATTAATAAAAATATTTCATTTATTTATCATTTATTAATTTCTTTCAGCCCCATAAAAATTATATGCCTTTCTCATTTGGATTCAGTCATTTCTTTGGTGAGGTAATTTTCAGTTTTATTGTTGTTCCTTTGAAGATAAGGTGTCTTTATTCTCTAGATGACTTGACTTTTTTTTTTTTTTTTCATTTTAAGTTGCCCCACTGTGATACTTCTAGATGTGGTTTTCTTTCTTTTTATCTTTGTTGATTTTATAGTACTTCTTGAATCTGTATCATGATGTCTACTTTTAGTGTTTCAAAACCTTTGGTCATTATGTCTTCAAGAATTGCTTTTCTCCATTCTCTTTTGCCTATTCTTCTGAGGTTTCTATTGTCGCCCTAAGAAAATTTTAAAAATTTGTCTCATATGAAGTTTTCTCTTTCTTGTATTTCTATCCATTTTTCTTTTTCTGCTTCAATCTGGTAATGACCTATATTTTATTTTAGCAGCTCTTTCTTCTGAGTCTAACTTGCTTATTTATTAAATTCTTATTTTGAGAAAATACCCATTTATTAAATACTTATTTTGAGATATTTTCTTAGTCCTATAATTTCCATTTGATATATTAATTTTCAGCTCTCAGATAAAATGGAAAATTTTATCTATCCAACTGAACATATTATTCACAATTATTTTAAAGTCCATGTCTGAAAACCTCATTATATCACCTGTAGTTATATTTCTATTTGTGTCTCTTGTTCCTGCCTCCATGTGTATACTTTATAATTTATTATTTAATGCTAGGCATTCTGTATTAAAAACTGTAGAAGCTCTGCTTGATGTTAACTTCCTATGCTCTGTGTTGTTTTTCCACATTAGGCATTCAGAGTAAGGGAAGACTATGCTTAGCATGAGATTTGAGCTGATTTAGAGCTAAGTTTCAGTCTTTATGAAATCTATTCCAGTACCAATTAGCCATTACTCCTGTAGCATAGTAGTTGAGCATTCCCAACCAAAAGCCCGGGTTTTACCAGTAAGTGACACATGCTTTGGTGTAACTTAAAATCCAAATTCTGTCACCCACTATTAGGAGATAGTCAAAAGTTCTGCTTGGCTTCTCAACATTTTATCAGCTGCTTACAAATAATCAGATATCTCAAGGGGAAAACTGACACTGAATGTCAAGATCACTTCTCTATGCTTCCTTTTTTCCCACTGTATTGGCCTCACAAGTCCTATCTGCCTCGAGATATCTCATTTCTGATTTTTGTCTCTCTAGCTCCATGAGAATACCAAAATCTTTATTCAGCTTCCAGCCATTTAGCACAATGCTTTGTGCTCAGCTTCTCAGCTTCTAGGCAGCAACCTTTGAATCAGAAAACACCTGCAGGAGAAAAGCTTAGCACAGTGTGAGGTTCAACAATGTATTTTATTTCTCTTCAGTTCCCTTGGTCAATCAAGTTTTAGTTTCCTTGGTAATTCTCAAATGGTTTCAAAAAACTCAATTTTTCTGTATTTTCTTCATCATTTTTTCTTGGTGGATAGTTTATCTAATATAGGTTTGTAAACAAGGCCAGACAGAGCTTTGCATTATTGTTGGAAAATGCTTAACTCTGCTACTGTTAAGTTTTTTCATCAATGAGATCTCTCACTGTGTGTTTTTTCTCCACTTCTTCCTATTATCACTGCTTTAATTTGAGCTGCATTTGCAAGCTTTAATATATTTTGGCATCTTAAGATCATACTTTTCTCCTATAGTTTCTGTAAATGAAATATATTTTATATATATATATATATATATATATATATATATATATATATACACATACACACACTACTGCTTTTGGACAACTTCTAGTAAGCAAAGTGGAAAACGCAATTTAAACAGTCATCATCCTACAAGCCCAAGGTATACTTTTTATGGTGGTTCATATATTTGTCGTTGGAGGTGGTAAACTTACTGATGTATTTTATGTGAAAAAAACATAGCATAATAGTACATAAATATTGTTTATGTACATAAATACACAAATAAGACATAAATACTTAATATATGTTTTACTTAGATTGAAATAATGGCACAAAAAGGTATCATACATATTTACTAAGTATATACTATTTGCCAGAATCTGTGAAAACAAATATGAACAAACTCTACCTTAAAGCATTACAATGTGAGAAACGTATAAATATATAAATATTTACATTAAGTGTATACAGTCTGATATATACAACATAGCAAGATGGTGGTTTTTAGCATAGAGATTTGACTTCAGAAATATCTGATTCAAATATTGATTATATGACATGTTAGTCTTGTAAATTTGATCTCTTTCTTCTCCCTAAACTCAAATTTCATCATATGCAAATGGAATTAACTGCAATAATGTATATAAAATTCATACCACAGTAAATTCTTAACTTTAGAGCTCAACAATGTACTTTACCAGCATTGTTATCATAAAATGTTCATGTTGTAGGAGGGTAACTCAAATAGTTCTTATGATATAGGGAAGATGCATAGAAAGAATAGGGATTGAGCTGAAATATGAACATTTTGCAAATATTCTCCAGCTATAAAAATAAGTGTTGGAAGAATAATCTACGTAGAAGGGAGAGAATATGCCAATCTTACGGGCATTGGACTCACTGTGCATTTGGAGGACTGTCCAAGATGACTGGCATGGAGACTCTGTTATGAAAATGACAGGAGTTGAGCATGGGCATGAAGTAGAATCAGATCATGAAGCGGTTCATAAATCATTTTAATGCATTTGGATTTGATCCTGTTGGTTGACGGGGAGACGATAAAACATTTTAGATTAGAGTAATCAGATTTTCATTTAAGGAAAAATATTTTGGCACAGTTCAAATGGTGAAGTTTGTGGACATCATATACAGATTGTGCTCTTCACTAGTGTTGAAGCAAAATTCTAAATGTTATTGCTTGGAAGCACATAATAGGACTCATTATAGACAAATGTTTTTACTAGTTGGATTTACTTTAAAGCAATTCTAAGAGTTATTAGAACTAATAGTTAATCACCTCTCAGAATTATGTTACAATGCCAAAGTAAACATGTTTATTAGTTTGCTCAATAAATAGGCACTGCATGTTCTATAGACATTTCACAAAAACATCCAATGATCTAATCAGTTCTTTGAGACATATGATTTATTGCAAAGTTTACCAGTTACCTTGCTTGTTACTTTGTCATTATTACCACAGCCACTCTCTGTTGTGTGACTCTGAAGAAGTCTTCTAGTTAAATTGTGAAAGTTTTAAAAAATCACTTGATTTAGTAACCTTAATTTGTAGTGGAGTTTTATGATATTTACATTACTAATATGATTACCCAGAAATAATATATGTATTCAAGTAGGTTTTTATTAATGTATAAAGATTGTAAGGTTTTAGTGTGGAAAACTAGATATTTTAAAGTATCTACTAATTGTTCACTTACAAATAGATTGGAACAATTGATTAGCCACAGACAAATTCACGAGCTTTAAAAATGATTAAGTATAGTTGAAAAAGTAAAAGACATATTGATTCCTATGAATTACCCCATAACTCTTAAATACACAATTCAGTATAATGCTGATACTTCAAACAGATTATCACTTCTTTATAATAATTAGGAATATATTAAACATTGAACGAAATATTGAAGTATCATGACACACCATGTTATTTTATGAATGATAGGTTATATATTTGGAGTAGAAATTCAAGGACCCATAATTACTTTTTTCTCTTGAAGCTGAATGTTATGATCAAGACTAAAGGATACATCTTTTCTTCATTAATTCCCACTTTGAATATCATGAAGAAGGCTCTTCCACTAACATAAGCAAATTGAACTCAGATTAAAAATATGCTTAAGCAAAAATTAAGAATTATATTTTTATTTTGCATAGGTCAAGAACTACCCAAGCTACCTGATTTTCTAGATTATTATACATACATATATAGATATTATACGAATCTTAACAATCTCTGTATAATAATCTATTATTCTGGAGATTCTTAGGGGTTAATTTCTAGTTTCAGATAGAATTTAAGCTTTACAAATGAATAATATCATTTGATCACAAGATGTTTGTTTTCCTTAGAAATATTTTTTTAAAGTGTGGTTTGAAATAATGAAAACTCCGCATGAAAACTAAAATATTTTAGTATTCTTCTTGAAACAATTCTTCTATCTCAAAACAATTCTAAAGCTGTACAGAGTGACAAAAATAGTCAACCATGTTTAGAAGACCTTCTGGAATTAAACTTCTACGTTATTCAAAATAAGACATTTCAAGCCCTTGTGCGCAGGTGTACCATCAAATTGAAGCAGAAGGAAATTACTAAACAATTATGATTATGTGGAATTAGCTCAATGATCTGTTTTCCACTTTTACCAAATATTATTCAATGTAAATATTTTTTGACTAAGTATACTTCCAAATCTCCAGGGTAGTTACTCATTAAATCTTTAGGTGTGATGTAGTGTGTGTGTGTGTGTGTGTGTGTGTGTGTGTGTGTGTGTGTGTGTGTGTGAAAATTAATATGAAGTGATGGGGCTTTGAGTTCAGGTGTGTGGAGTGAAATCAAGTGGGTATACTCAGAAAGAGGTGAGTGGGGGAAGAACAAAGGTTGAGAAGGTAAACAGAGAAATAGTGATTTGAGGTAAGTTTATATGAATATTTCCAATATGGGAGGCCCCCGCTGAACCCTCAGTATCCTTACTTTCAAGCCACATCTATCCATCTTACTATGTATGTGTTTGTGTGTGTGTGTATATATATGTGTGTATATTTGTTGTTGATGTTATAAGTGACAACTATCTCAGAATACTTGTGTTTCAGAGATGAATATGTACAATAGTAAAACTCCTGTTACTGCTGACACAAATGCACGTTCTTTTGTAAACCCATAATATTGATGAATGTTCATGGTAGAACATCATTTTAACCACTCAGATGTGCTCACATGCTTCTGGATGTCTATGTTTTTAAAATTGTTATTTTTGAATCTCTGTAATAACAACTAAACTTTTGTTTGAGCTAACTGTAATTGTATTTTTTACCAGGAAAATATGAATTTTGATTGACTTGAGACTTTGTTATATTAAAAGTGCAAGTTAAAAATTCTCAAAGATAACCATGGAAAATGTAAAAGAAATGGAATAAAGGAGATCAATTCACAGGAGTAAAGGAAAGGAAGAAAAAACAAAGGAAAACATTGAAGGACTAAAAAATACAATATAGAATATCATTTAGTATTTTTATCAGTGGAAAAAATCAGTGAAAAGAAAGCAGTAGAGATAAATCCTTTTTTCATTTTGGTAGAGTCTCAGTTTGGTAAAACATATAATAACTAAAGTATAAAATCCAGCTGCTGTATGCTCTTTGCAATAATAACTACAGGCAAGCTCCCAAACCAAACTCTCAAATTAGACAACTTTGGATAAGATAATCCATTATTAAAAATAGAATTGGGTGTAATTTTTATTTCTCAGAAATGAATGCATGGGCAGATAATTAGAAAAATATTGAGGAATTGCACAAAAATATTAAAAAGTCGTATTTGTAGAAACCTAAACCCATATTCATATTTTATAAAGCACATGTGAAAGATTAATAATTGACTGTATAGTAGACAGAACTATTCAAAGGGTCTAAGTCTTTGATTAGCTGAAACAAAGCCAGGAAGTGTCTCTCTTAGATCTTGTTTTATAAGGAAAATGAACAATATTGATTTATAAGCCATTGTTAATTGAGTTTTCTGATATTTTCAGCCCAAATATTCCTAAAATAAATACACCAAATTCAGGATAAGACGTTATTTTGCTACTGCCTGTGCTTCTTTAAGTCCTATAGCAATGCCTTTAATAGATCTTTCTAAATATGTTAATATTATATTGAGGTTGTTAATTTTTGCCTCTAGTTATAAAAGTTTTAAGTGATTTTATCCTGAAAGCATAACCCTTTTAATATCATATAAAATACCTATGTTTACCTCAGTATAAATGGATTTATTTTATATAGAATGGCATGTATTTGTATCATATACATTGTGTGAATTACTTTGTTACTTATTTGTCCATTTTTTTTTTCTAATACATGGTAGCTCACTTTATATTTTCTCTTTTCTTTCAGGTTTTGTAACACTGAAAAAAAACTGATTAGATTAATGAGACCCAAATCATTTGGATGAGACTTTTGTTTGGCACTTGGTTGATGCTTCTTTTTGTTCTCTTTTTAATCTTAGAACAGTTCCACTAGATTTTTGATATTTGGTATAAACATTTTGAAGAGTCCAGGATAGTTGTATTGTAGAACTATTCACATTGTTTCCTTTGCATTGTTTTTAAGTTAATCGGAATCTTTTATTCATTTTTCTTTCTTTCTCTCTTTTTTTTAACAAAAGGGAGGGTTTTGATATAGTCCCGAATTTAAGAGTATCTACCCACACTTTTTGTTTCTTGTTCTCCAAATACTATTTTATTAAGGTATAATTCACATAAAATGTAATTAACCTATTTAAAATATACAGTTCAGTTCTTTTAGTATATTCACAGAGTTATGCAGCCATCACCATTATCTAATTTCAGAATATTTTCATCATCTCAAAAAGAAACACCAGACTCATTAGTAGTCATTCATATTCTTCCCAATATTAGACTCTGGCAATTGTTAATCTATTTTATCTTTCTATAAATTTTCTTATTCTGGACATTTCATATAAATGGAATCATACAATATGTCGACTTGCATTACTGGTTTCTTTCAATTAGCATAGTGTTTTCAAGATTCATCCATAATGTATCATGTTTCAGTACTTCATTCCTTTTTATTACCGAATAGTACTCCCTTGTATGGACATGCCACATTTTATTTATCCATTTTGTTTCATTGATGGGCAATTGGTTTACTAATTTAGTAATTTTTTACTAAATTAGTAAAAAATTACTAATTTAGTAATTTCTAACTACTATGAATAATAATTCTATCAGTATTAGTACAAGTTTTTGTGTGAACATATGTTTTCAGTTCTCTTGAATGTATACCTAAGAGTAGAATTCCTGGGTCATATGGTACCTGTCTATTTAACATTTTGATGTACTGCCAAACTGTTTTCCAAAGTGACTGGATTGTTTTACAATTTGAAACCAAGAGTTTCAATTTCTCCATATCCTTGCCGACACCTGTTATTACTTATTTCTTAGACACTATCCATCCTAGAGGGTGTGAAGTAATATTGTATTGTGGTTTTGATTTGCATTGCTCCAATGACTAATGATGTCTATGTATTTACTTCTATTTACATATTTTCTTTGGAGAAATGTCTATTTAAATTATTTTCCCATTTAAAATTTTTTTTGTCTTTTTATTGTTGAGTCACAAAACTTCTTTATATACTTTGAAAACTACACCTCAATCAGATACATGATTTGCAAAAATTTTCTTCCATTCTTGAATTGTCTTTTGTTTTTCTTGATAGTGTTTTTTCAAGCACAAAAGTTTGGCATCCTGATTAGTTACAAATTATATATGTTTTCTTTTGTTGGTTATGCTTTTGATGTCTTCGTTAATAAAACATCAAATCCAAGGTCTTGAAAATACTCCTAAGTTTTCCTGAAGAGTAGCTTTGACATTCTGATACTTGATCTATTTTGAGTAATTTTTGCATTTGGTATGAGTAAAGGTCCAAATTAATTCCTTTACCTGGATATCTGCTTTGTACAACTCTCACATATATTTGTGAAATTCATTCCTAATTATTTTATTATTTTTAATGTTATTGTAATGGAATTGCTTTCATAAAGTTATTTTCAGATTGCTTATTCCCAGTATATAAAAATACAACTGATTTTTGTCCACTGATCTTGTATTCTGCAACTTTGCTAAACTCCTTTATTGGTTTTCATACTTTTTTGTGTATGAATTCCTTAGGATTTTCTGCATATAACATTTATAACAGGGGACTTGGATTAAGGGGGTGGAATAAGAGGATGTGGATTCCACCTATCCCCACAAACACATCAAAAATACATCAACATGTGGAAAAATTATCACTGAAAACCAACTGGAAACCGAAAGAAGGACTCCTGTATGGCCAAGGCTATAAGAAAGATAAACAGGTAGGAAGGGAAGAAAAGCAATCGGCTTGAGACCTGTGTCCCTGGGACAGGACTCAGAGGAAAAGGGAGATAACACAGGTGGACACCCGCCTGAGGGATGAGTAGTTTGTGCCACAGATTGGGCGTATGAATCCTGGGTTCCTATACAAGGTAGACTAGCCCTCTTAGCTAGTTGGAGGACCACTGAGACTAGCTGAAGGGTGGGTGGGAAGCCTGGTCTCCACTCCTGTGGAGCACGAACGTGCTGGCTTGTCCCTGAGGCAGAAAGAAGAGAAGTCTGCTCCAGGGGCTGACTGGTCTCCATGACTGACTCACCGTAAGTCCCTGTCCAAGCCGAGTGACCCCTCCAGCTCCACTCACTCCACATCACAGAGTGCAGCACTGGATCTAGGGTGACCATGAATGGGGAAAAGACTTAATCGTGGGACTGAAAGGTGACCTGGTCCTAAGGCAAAGCCTTGGTGCGGAGTGGCATTCATTGCTGGTGCTTACTCAAGCAGCACCCCAGAAGCAGCCCAGATCTCTGACAGTGGCTGCTCCACCACAGCTCTCCCCCAGCCATACATGCCGAGAGGTCACAGGGACCCCACTTGCTTTAGCACTCCCTCACTCTGGAGCAAAGGTCCTGGTGTGGAGAGAGGGAAAAACACACACTTAAAGGGAACAGAGCTGCAGCTCAGGTCTGACTCTCCGGGCTTCACTCCAGCAACTTGGGATCAGACCATGCCCTTGAAAGGGTGGCCATAGCCACTGAGGAGAGAGGAAGTCCTGTCTCACCAGCTCAAGCTATAGCCCCTCCATCTCCAGCTCCACCCCCTACCAAGGTAATAGCCACCAGAACACCCTAAGATGTGACTTGCATTCATGCCAAATCCAGCTCCCCCACCAAAGGTATCGGGCACACGAAGTCTGCATAGGGATTTCCCACATAAGATCAACACTTTAAGACAAAAATAGGTAATTGTTTCACCTAAATTCACAGAGACAGAGAAAGTAAAGCAAAATGAAAGCACAGAGGAACTACTCTCAATTGAAAGAGCATGAGAAAATCCCTGGAAAAATACATAACAAAAGAGAAATAAACAACTAACCAGAAGAAGAATTTAAAACATTGGTAATAAAAATGTTAACTGAATTAGGGGGAAAAAAATTGATGTACACAGTGAACACTTTAACAAGGACTAGAAAATATTAAAAGAAAACCCAATCAGAAATAAAGAATTTGATAGCTGAACTTTAAAAAAAAAAACACCTGAAAGGATAAATAGCAGACTAAATAATACAGAAGAACACATAAGTCATCTGGAAAGTAGAATAATGGGAATCACACAATCAGAACAGCAAAAAGCAACTCAAATTTTTTAAAACTGAAAATAATTTAAGAGATCTCTGGGAAACATTAAGCTTACCAACATTTGCATTATACAGTTCCCAGAGGAGAAGAAAAAAAGAAGGGTATCAAAAATGTATTTTTGGAAATTATGGCTGAAAGCGTCCCAAACCTGAAGAAAGAAACAAGTATTCAGGTACCGGAAGCACAGAGAGTACCAAACGGAATGAACACAAACATATCCACACTAAGACATATCATAATTAAAATGGCAAAAGTTAAAGAGAGAATTCTAAAGTCAGTAAGAGTAAAACAAAGAGTCATATACAAGGGAATCCTGCTGCTTTTTCTGCAGAAAGTTTGCAGGCCAGAAGGGAATGGCATGACATATGCAAAGTGCTGAATGGGAAAAACTTTCAACCTAGGACACTCTCTACCCAGCAAGATTATCATTTAGAATAGAAGGAGAGATAAAGAACTTCTCCGACAAGCAAAAACTAAAAGAGTTCATCATTACTAAATCTACCCTAAAATAAATCTTAAAAGAGTCTTCTTTCAGTGAAAAAGAAGTAAGAATCTATAGGAAAGGGAAAATCCCACTAGGAAAGGCAAATATGTAATAAGAACTGAGGATCAACCAATTAAATAGGCCAGTACAGATATTAAAAGGCCAAAAATTTTAAGGCAACTATAACTATAATATAAACAGTTAAGGGATAAGCATGAAGATGAAAATATGACATCAAAAACAAAAATGTGGGGGAGGGGTGTAAAAATGTAGATTTTTAGAATGTGTTTCAACTTATATGACTACCAGTTTCAAACAAGTATATATAGTTACAGGTCAACATATATGAATTCCATGATAATAACAAATCAAAAACCTACAATACATAAACAAAAACTAATAAGAAAGGAACACAAGCACACTACTAAAGAAAATCATTAAATGACAAGAGAAGAAACAAAAAGAAGAAATGAACAGAGAAGAACTACAAAAACAACTGGAAAACAAGTAATGAAATAGCAATAAGTACATACCTATCAATAATTACTTTAAATGTCAGTGAGTAAATGCTCCAGTCAAAACATAGTGTGGCTGGTTGGATAAAAAACAAGACCCATCTATATGCTGCTTACAAGAGACTCACTTCAGTGCTAAACAAACACACAGACAGAAAGTGAAGGGATAGAAAAAGATATTTCATGCAAATGGAAATGACAAGAAAGTGAGTGTAGCAATACTCACATCAGACAAAACAGACTTTAAAACAGAGGCTGAACAAAAGACAAAGAAGGGCATGGCTAACGTGTACAGGAAGATACGCTTAGCATTGCTAATCATTAGAGAAACGCAAATCAAAATAACAATGAGGGGCTTCCCTGGTGGCGCAGTGGTTGAGAATCTGCCCGCCAATGCAGGGGACACGGGTTCGAGCCCTGGTCTGGGAGGATCCCACATGCCGCGGAGCAACTGGCCCCGTGAGCCACAACTACTGAGCCTGCGCGACTGGAGCCTGTGCTCCGCAACAAGACAGGCCGCGATAGTGAGAGGCCCGCGCACCGCGATGAAGAGTGGCCCACGCTTGCCGCAACTAGAGAAAGCCCTCGCACAGAAACGAAGACCCAACACAGCCAGAAAATAAATAAATAAATAAATAATAAAAGCTTTAAAAAAAAAAAAAATGAAATATCACCTCACCTGTCAGAATGACTACCATCACAAAGTCTACAAATAACAAATGTTGGTAAGGATTTAGAGAAAAGGGAACCCTTGTACACTGTTGCTGGTAATATAAATTGGTGCTCCCACTATGGAAAACAGTTGGAGTTTCCTCAAAAAACTAAAAATAGAACTACCAAATGATGAAGCAATTACACTCCTGGATATTTATGCAGAAAACATAGAAACACAAATTTGAAAAGATACATGCATCCCAATTTCATAACAGCATTATTTACAACAGCCAAGATATGGAAGCAACCCAAGTGTCTACCAACAGAGAAATGGATAAAGAAGATGTCATTTAAATATATTTATATATATATAATGTATCATATATAATATAGTATATTACTCAGCCATACAAAATAATGTCATTTGCAGCAATGTGGATGGACCTAGAGAATATGAGCTTAGGTAAATACAATGTCAGACAAAGAAAGACAAATACTGTATGATATCACTTATATATAGAATCTAAAAAATAATACAAATCAATGTATGTAGCAGAACAGAAACAGACTCAGATATAGAAAACAAACTAGTGGTTACCAGTGGGGAGAAGGAAGGGGGCAGTGGTACGTTAAGAGACAAAAACTACTGTGTATAAAGTAAACAAGGATATATTGTATATACATGGAATTATCACCATTATCTTGTAATAACTTTTAATGGACTATAAGCTGTAAAAGTACTGAATCACTATGCTGTATCCCTGAAACTAATATAATATTGTAAATCAATATACTTCAATAAAAATTAAGGTTATAACATCTGTGAATAGAGATAATTTTTGTTCTTCCTTGTTAATTTTATTCCATTTTGTTTCACTTTCTTCTCTGATTGCCCAGTCTAGAACCTCCATGTCATTGTTGAATAATAGTGGTGAGAACAGACATCTTTGTCTTACCCCAGACCTTTAGAGGAAAGCACTATTAAGTATATATTAAATGGGAATTTTTCATAGATACCTTTTATCAGTTTGAGTGTTTTTATCATGAAAGTGTGATTGATTTTGTCATATGCTTTTTTTCTGTCTACTGAGATGAACAAAGTATTTTTCTTCTCTATATATGGCACATTACAGTGATTGATTTTTGTATGTTAAACCAAGCTTGCATTGCTGAGATCAATTTTGTTATGATGTATTGTCATACTATTTCATTATGGTATATTATCATTTTTATATATTGCATTATTCAGTTTACTAGTATCTGTTGATGATTTTTTGTTGATGTTGTTGATGATTTTTATACTTATTTTTGTACAGGAAATTTGCCTATAGTTTTCATTTCTTGTGGTATCTGTCTGGATTTGGTATCAGGATAATACTGGTCTCATAGAATGAGTTGGGATGAAGCACCTCTCCTTTTATGTTTTGGATTAGTTCGTGAAAAATAAGTGTTAATTCTCTTTAAACATCTATTAGAACTCACAAGTGAAGCTATCTGAGCCTGGATTTTTTCTTTGTGGGAAGGTTTTTGATTATTAATTTATTTTAACAATATTTGTGAGGGATCTTATTACTTTTATGGTGAAGCTAATTTGGGAGGTCTTTATTCTGCTATTCTGCAAGTGTATCTTTCTTGGATGTCATTTAAAAGCAAATATTTTATATGAAATCCTCAGTTGTAATGGACATTGATAATTTCAAACAACATCTCCTTCTAGATTTTAGGCTCTTATTAGTTAATTTTTAGATTAACCTTTAATCTAACTTTTCACATATATTGAAGATATGTATGAATACTGCACAGGGAAATTTAGAGATAATAGTGAAATACAAATTGAATACACCAATATCTCATTGAAAGGGATAGAGCATTGAACTAATCTATGAATGTTGTGTTCTAATATATTGAGTGGTCTTCATTAGCTACCTCATTTTTGTTAAGATCTCTCAAGAGATCATATTTTTGGTTTGAATTTAGACTTCTTTGTTTTAATGAACAGAGTATTTGAAGAAAATTATATAAATGCATCTTTTGATGTGGACTTCCTGATAAATTCCAGAAAAAATAGCCCTACCTATGATGATACATATAAATATGTGTGGATATGGCCCTACTTCTCTGCCTATTCTGGGTCTGGTGTTGAGTTACAGTCATGTAGCTCTACTGTAGATGATGTAAAGTGAAAAATACTTACAGGTAATACTATTGTTGTTTTTCAGGGATTTTTAAAATATGATATGGAACTATTTCCCTACAATACTAAGTCAGGATACTGTTCATGCAGATGGTGCCTACTGGATTTATGTGCCACTTATTCATGACGACCTGAAAGAATTAATGTTTTCATAGTTAGTGAATCTCAACATGCACCTTCAATAATTTTTTGAAGGAGAATTGGTGCAAGTTTATAGAGCTCATGAAGTTGAAATTGATCAAATAGAATTCTACGCAAATTAAGAATAAAAAGTACAAGTCAAATTGTATGTAGAATATATATAGATACAGAATAAGATATAGAACACTTATGCCACTATTTTTCACAATTTACTTAGGATAAACGTATACAATTTTTAAAGCTACATCACATTTATATTTTAAACATAAATTGTTTATATCCTCCCCAATTTTTAACACCAAGTACTCATGTGTACAAACTACTGTCTTGCGGTAAATTATTTTACATTTTTGATGTCTGGATTCTTCACTTCATATTTCCAAGGTTCTTTCCTTTAAGTTTTGAACTATTAAGAAAATTGGAGCAATTCGTGAGTGACTCAGCCCCTCTCCTCCCAACAAGGTGGCTCAGGTAAAATAATCATATACATCTGACCTTTAAAATGTAATACTCCAGTGATTGAAACAAGGCCAGTTTGATGCTTTACTGCACTGCTGCATTTTCACATGTAATACCCAGAAGCTGACATTTATAAAACTGCTGGTGCACTCCAGAGACATCCTGATAGCTGAGGTGTTATATGAATCTATCTTTATCATGATAATGGATATGTAAGTGTGTTAGATAATAACAGTGAGATCTTTTGAAAGAAAAGAGACATTTTATCATTTAGTTAATTGGATAACTTAAGAATCAATATAATTTAATAAACTTGTTATTTGCTGTTAATAGACAAATTCATATTCACTTTACTCAGAGTAACAATTTAAGTAAATCAGTAAGAAAAATATCATATAAAAAATGTCAAAGAAAAATGTAAAACACTTTTTAATAATCCACAACTGTTATTGCTTTTTTTCACTTTCCCTATATAATATCACTGATATAATGTTTATTTGGCAATAATTTTCCTCATAGAAGGCAAATGGGAGATATTCCATGTGCAGCTAAAAAATAAAAACAAAAAGAAACACTTTACTGAAATGATTTTTGTGGGTTTTGTCAAGATGAATTATTTCTCATATGTTTCCATATTTTGATAAATTCAAATGAGAAAATAAGTGAGTATTGTTTAGAAATATAATGAATGTTTTTAGCAATCATATCAAACTTTAGAACATTTAAGTCATCAAATACATGTATTGTGCATAGGTTAACCATCCTGGTGAATTTCTTCAAGATTACAATCGAACAGAAATTAACTTTGGGATATGCAATTTTATATCTATATTTTAATGTGTTTTTTAAAAATTGTAATATCTATGGTCCAATTATTTACATTATAAGCATCATTATATTTCTCATGTTTAAAATTTGATAGACTTGTAATTGATAGGAATGGTATTTTCAGTTGGAAGATTCTTCCTGAATTCAACTAGATATTTATATAATATTTATATTCATAATTACATTTATTATTTTAATTTAAATATACTTTCAGAAAACATGCAAGATCACATTTCATTAACTTTAAAAATCAGTGACATTTACTTATAATGTCATAGAAAATATCTGTGAAAATTTTGGTTTCATTCACTCTTTGTACAGCAAATAGACCAATGATACATTTTTGAATAGACACCCACATAAACGCACTTACAGAAAAATATATTTTAAAATTAATTCAAATTGTATTGTGCACCTAAAGGTAAAAGTTAAAACTATAAAAATATCTAGAAGAAAATATGGGAAAATCGTATGACATTAGTTTACTTAAAGCATAATTCATAAAATATAAAACATAAATTGGATTTTATTGGAATTAAAACTTTTAAGAAAATCCCAATTCAAGCATGAACTGGGAGAAAATATTTGATCTGTCTTATAAAGAACTTGTACACACAATATATAAAGAATACTTAAAACTCAATAATAAACAACTTACCTAATTTAAAAAATTGATCATATACTTTACTAGAGAAGAAATATATATGGGAAATAATCATATTAAAAGATGCTTGGAATCATTATTCATTAATGAAATGCAAATTGAAACACACTTATTAGAATGTCTTTAAAAATATAAGCAATACTAAGTACTGGTAGAGGTTGGGGGCAATTGGAACTCTCATATCATTGGGGGAATGCAAGTTTGTAGATCCCTGTAGTAACAGTTGGGCAGTTACTGATAATGTTAAAAATATACTCATCATATAACCTAGTAATCACACTTCAAGAAATTTGACCAAGTAATATGAAAACCTACATTGACATAAACCTGTACATGAATGTGTACAGAGGCTTTATTAATAATTACTAAAAACTGGAATCAACCATATGTTCCTCAACTGTGAAATGAGTAAACAAACTATGATACATCCAAATCTCCACAATAGAATTCGAACTATTCTTCCACAATAAGGAATAGACTATGGCTACATGTGACAATATGGATGAATCTCCAATACATTTTGCAAAGTGAAAAAATTCAGACTCAAAAAATTACATATTGTATGATTTCATTTATATGACATTCTTTCAAAGGCAAACTTTAAGAATAGATAACAGATCAATTGTTGCCAGAGTCTGAAGTAAAGTGGAGGGGTTGACTACAAAAAGACATGAGAAATATTTTTAAATGATGTACTGCTCATATCCTGAATTTAGTGGTAACTATAGGTCTGTATACATTTTAAAGATTCACAGAACTGAGCACTTAATAGTGTGAATTTTACTGTATATAAATTATGGCTTTAATTTTAAAATGAAAAAATCTATAGTCAGCACTTCACACAAAGCCTGGCATGTGGTAAGTGCTCAATCAATATAACCTAATAATATAATTGTCATTGATTGCACAAAAAAATATAAAAATAAAGATGTAAAGATTAAAAAATAGAGAAAAATCATCACACAATTTCGATAAAAGTTACTTTGCTGTCCTTCATTTTTTCTTAAAAACCTCCTTTGTGGACCAAATTTCTAAAATTGAAGGAGAGTATTTCTCTGATGTACATTTTAATAAAAAAATTCATACCTTGCCATTTGAATAAAACATCATACCTTGCCCCAGGCATATAAGCGGTCGTAAGTATAAATTGATTTAAAATATATCAACATCGAATGTGAATGCTAGTGTTCAATAAATTGTACATATGGTTTTTTGGAGTTACATTTACTAGAGATGGGTTTCTTTGCCTTATCAATATTCTTGTAATATCATATCCATTGTTAAATAAAAATACTCTTAGAAGAATTAACTTGTGAATTAAATCTAAAAGTAATCGAATGTTCTTTAAAACATCTTCTTAAGTAATATTTAGAATCCTTTAGTCTTTAAATGAAAGCTGAAATAATTATTAATGTAGTAAGTTTTCTCAAAGTATGGCACAAAGGTTAAAAGTAACATTGACTGTTTTTACTCAAAGTTTCCACATCTTTTAATAAAATGTAAAAAACCTCAAAACAAATGTTCAATAGCAGTAAAAGTTACATAAATTTGCTATGAAGTAATTATAATTTCTGAATGTGCAATCTATAGCAATAACAAAAATTTTTATTATAATGATAAACCTTAAGGTAAATTTTAAATGCATTTTGAATAGGAAGGTGCTTTAGTGTTTTTATTAGTGTTATTATGGTATATCATTCTCTGCCCTTTTGTTTTTAACTCATCTATGTCTTTAAAGTGAGTTTCTTATTTATGACATATAGTTGGGTCTTACTTTGTTTATTCATTTTGGCATCCGTTTTTTAGTTGGTGTGTTTAGAACATTCCTATTTGATACAGTGGATTAATGTCTATCATATTTGTGTCTGTTTTCTACTCATTGTATTTTTTGTTGTTTCTCCCTTCCCCTTTTTTTGCCTTTTCCGGTTTTAACTGAGTATTTTATAAGATTCCATTTCTCTCCTCCCTTAGCATATATATCATTTATATCTCTTTTTAAAAAATGTTTAGTAGTTGTTCTAGGGTTTAAAATGTATATTTCAAAACAATCTAAGTTCACCTTTTAATAACACTATACTGCTACACATATCACTACTGTACTGCTATACATGTAGTGCATGTACCTTGTAATAGAGTATTCCCATTCTTCCCTCCTATCCTTTGTGGCATTGATTTATTCATTTCACTTATCCATAAGCCATAATCACCCAATACATGTATACTATTATTACTTTAACAAAGTGTTATCTTTTAGAACATTTAAAAATAAGAAAAAAATATTTTATTTTATCTTTACTTATTCCTTCTCTCGTGCTCTTGCTTTATTTAGATCCGGTGTCAGATCAATGGAATTTTCTTTCTCCCTGAAGAACTTCTTTTCAAATATCTTTCAAGGCAGGTCTGCAGGACAGGTCTGTTTTTATTCAGATGAGGAAGTCTATTTCTCTTTTACTTCTGAAGGATAATTTCCTGGAGATAAAATTCTAGTTCGTTTTTTCCTTTTACTCTCAACACATTAAATATTTAACTCCCCTCATTGCTTGCATAGTTTGTGTAGGAATTCCACTATAGTTCTCATCCTTGTTCCTCTCTAAGTAAGGTGTCACACACCCTCTCCTGGCTTCGTTTAAGATTATCTCTTTGTATTTGGTTTTCTGTATTTAAAAATAATATGCCAAGGTATGGATTTTTTTTGCGGGGGAGGTATTTATCCTGTTTGATATTCCCTGATCTTCCTTGATGGGTGGTTTGTTGTCCATTGTCAATTTTGGAAAGCTCTTGGCCAATATTTCTTTAAATATTTCTTCTGCTCCATTCTCTATACTTCCTATACTCCACTTACAGGTATGTTACATCTTTGGACATTGTTAAGCAATTCTTGGATGTTCTTTTTTCTTTTGTTGTTGTTTTTAAAATCATTCTTTTTTCTTCTCTTTGTATTTCAGTCTATAGAGTTTCTACTGATCTTTCTTATTCATCACTGATTCTTTTTGGCCATGTTGAGTCTACCAATGAATCCATTAAAGTCATTCTTCATTTCTATTATTGTTTATTTGATTTCTAGCATTGATTTTTTTCAATTATTTCACAGCTTGAGTATTACCTTTTGATTCTTTCATAGCTTTTCATCTTTCTGTTTACACTACCTACCTGTTCATATATGTCTTCTCTTTGCATTAGATCCCTTACCATATTAACCATCATTATTTTTAATTTCTTCTCTCACAATCCCAATATCTATTTAATATCTGAATATGGTTCTGATGCTTGTTTTATCTTTTCAGACTGTGTTCTTCCTTGACTTTTGGCATGTTTTTGAATTTTCTGTTGACAGTTGGATAAGGTGTATCAGGTAATAGAATGAAGTACATAAATCTTTAGTACGAATTTATGCTAATTTGGCTAGTACTTGGGTTGTGTTATTTAATTGTTAATATGTCTAATATTTATTTTAGCTTTAGTTACAAGAAGCTTCAACTTATTCCTCTAGTGTGCTTTGGTTTTGTCTTCTTTTTTGGCTTTGGGGATTTCCTATATGCTGCTCTTGGAGAGAGTCTGTGTCATGTAACTCTTTCATCTGTAATCCATTGTAATGAAACTGGAGGCCTGTTGGAGTGGTGGTAAAGTGTTAGTTAGTAGGAGCATTCTATAAACTTCAGATTTTGTATTCATCTTTTAATGGCCGTGCATCGCAGGACTGTGGCTTTCACAAGAGCTTCTGTTCCTTATCCTCACACCCTACTCCTTTCTCTAACTGCAGAGTTCCCAATCTATTTCTTCAAAGTACTATCCTCTAATGAGAATCTTGTTCTTTTTCCCCTCCAGGAAGATGGGAGATGACGGAACAAGGAGAAATCATCTTGCCCCAGTAGAATGTGCTTCCAGAATTGCAATCTGGTGAAGTTCTTTCCCTTGGAGTATAGGTCACTGTCATTGATAACGTGCTGCTCACCTTTCACAATGATTACATTTTCCCTTCCTCTTCCAGTGCCATGAAGGGATCTTTCTCAAATCCTCACTATGAGAATCTGGTGAAATTCTCAGAAAGAAAATTCACACAAGATAGGGCTCCCGCTAAAATAGCCTCCCCCAACTCCATCCCACAAGACTGAGGCCTCTTGGAGTTTCTCATTCTCACATTGAACCCTTCACTGAAAAATTTCTGGTCCTCCCAAGTCAGCCTCTTGGTGGCACCAGATGAGTTCTAGTAGATATTATAAATATTTCTCCATGAAAATATTCATCATAGTAAAGACAAATTGGTTACTATCTCAAAGCAACTGGGAGACTTTAATGATACATCTGAGGTTATTTTTATCATCACCTGTCAACAACATAATCCTGGAAAACCTCTAAAGGTGGGACATGGTCAGGAAGCAAATCCTCAAGGGCTATTTGAGCAACCTGAAATGGCTTTTATACAATTTCCCTTCACGATGGGATTTGAGTATGTTTTAGTTACTTTATGTCTATTTTCAGAATAGATTGAAGAACTCTTTTGCTAAAAAGTCACTGCCCTAACAAGTCACTAAAATGCTGCTTGACTTTATGTTCCAACCTGGGGCATTCCAACATTTATATAATGTGTCAAATGTACATACTTTATGGAAACCATTATAAAAGAACTCTGTAAGATGTTATCTCTTACTCAAAAACCACACTGTCCTTACCACTCACAATCTTCTTGAAAGGTTGAGAAGCTCAATGGCATCCTTAAATTAAAATTAGTAAAATTTTGAAAACCCTTTAATTTCTTTAGGCTAAAGGTACTCCAATTAGCCCTAATGGCCATATAGTCCTCTCACTCACAGACACATCAATTTACCCTCTATGAATTGGTAACTGAGATGTCTATTCACTTAGAGATTTTTCTCTTTTATACTAGCCTATGCTCTGCTACATGCAGTCAAGGTAAAATATTGCAAGGGACTTAAGTACTATACCCTGTCCTATCACCATCAAGTTAAGATTGCCTTTCTTCTTCAGATCTTGAACAAGGAGCTTTCGTGTATCGGAAAAGACATAAGAGAAAAAGTTGGTCTTGAACCTTGTTGAAATCAATTTTATCAGGTTCTATTAGCAACAAATAAAAAATTTCAGGAAGTCAATGCTTAGGTTTACCTTTCACAACTAAAGAAGCAATGTAGAATTGGACACAATTGGATAATACTCTAATAGGGGACCTCAAAGTGAAGATTCACAGATATCCTAAAGAAGCAGCTCATCTTCCTAAGTACAAAGCTGACCCGAGACCTTCAGAACAAGCAGATGATGTCAGATAGTGGACTGCTTTCACTCAAGATGTCAAATCTAAGTCTGTTTGACACCTAAGTCCTGTTTTGTTTCTTACTTTCTCACTTATAATCATTCTTCTCATTTTCGATAGATCCCTCATTGTTGTTCACCTATAAGGCCCTTTTTCTCCTTTCTTTCCTCTTTATTATATTTTTTAGATCAAAACATATGCATTTTAAATAATGTATAGCATGGAAACTATAAAATGGGATAAAAATGTATAGCATGGAAAATTTTAAAAAAATACACATTCTAAGACAATTTTTAGATTATCCCAAATGTAGTTATTGCCCTCAATTTTACCTACTATTGACTATACCATGTATCACCAGACACTCATGATAAACATTTGTGGTCAATTCTGCTTTCATCAAGTGACACTTCAGGGAATTACAACTGGATAGTGTTTTTACTTGCAAATATATGAACAAGTGACCATAAACAAATCAACCTGTGGCTTTGCTAGTGCCACTCCATCCCAGAAAGAAAAAAAAAAAAGCATTACAAATCTATTGATCACATGACAGGTAATTCTAAATTTGAATTCAACAATCTTCACAGGGCAATAGGCCAAGTACTTGCCACCTGAAAGCGACTAATAGAGATCCAAATATGTAACCTAGCTAATGTAAGGCTTTGATTCTGACTTTGTGTTGTGGACAACTCCTTTGTTTCTCTGCATCTTTGAGTGCCCCTAGCAGGTACTACTTTATTTGTAGCCAGGGTTCCAGGTCTTGTTTGCCTCAGACAAATAACTCATGAAATTTAGGAATCACATTTGAAAATTTTTCTATACACAGAGACCCTAATTCTATAATAACCAAGTCTGGAAATTCTGACCCAGGCACAATATCCAAAAAAAGGCCACTCTTGATTATTCAAACATTTTACTCAAATTACTGATTCATTTTTTAATATGAAAAATCAGAGCAGTGTCCCCATTGGTGCTAATCTTACACATAGACAAAAGTGAAGGAAACTTATCAGTAACTCTGACAGAAGTTATTAAAGATATTACTTCTGCCCTAGATGGAATATAGGTCAGTCTGAGCTCATTGGCATGACTAGTGAAATTGCTCTCAACTTCTTGTTGGTAAATTATAATGATGTCTGTGCCATTGCTAATACTTCTTGCTATATTTGGATGAACGAAACAAGCAAAGTAGAATAGGCTATATATTATTGCCTTAAGGAAGAAGCTACTTGAATGTCTAAGTTGTCTCCTTGTGGTCTATAAGACTTGTTCTTTGGCCTGGGTTCAGAAGGTTGGGCTCCTGATTCCAAGCATCTTAAATGAAGTATTAATTATTGTTACTTTGTGTTCATTTTAGTAGTCATTATGCTGTTCCACTACATTATATCCCTGATCTTAAATGTTTCTATGCAGCTGCTCTTTTGTCAGATGATTACCATGATAGTACAACAAAAATGCCAAGAATTGTTTTTCATACAGTTGCGTAAGGACACAACTGAACAATCCTAAAGCAGTGAAGATCTGGATCTAGCCTTTCCTCAGCTGGTCAACTTCTTGCAAGGGACAGCATGATCAGAATGAGGACTGAGAGAAAATATATATACAAACAATGGCCAGGCCATATATGACAATTAGAACTCTTACCTACAACCTCTGAAGGAACTAGCCCAGGAAGAAAAACCACTACTTGTGCAGACATTGACCCCGAATAGTCAAAGACATTTGGCTTCCTGGTTGTTTTCTCCTGCTTCCAACTAAGGACCAACCAGTGAAAGTCAAGTTAACATAAAAGATTATGGTTTGAGAAGTTTAGGGGAGAAGTGGACCATACTTAATACAAAATGATTTTGCAGCAAGAGTGAAGGAGAGGCAACTCATTCTTAATACATAAGAATGAAAGTCCAAGTAGCAGGAAGTAGGTAACTTACAATTAATGTATTTTATTAAATAAATCATTTACACATTGCTTCTTATTCATTTCAAACTGCCTTGGTGCTACTTGCTTGCAATAACAGCTGTGACTAAAGCTTCCTATACACATCTCAGCAATAATACTCTTTCCAGTCTAGGTATTTCATTTTGTTTTGCTTTTGCTTTTGGCATAATTTCTTTCCAGTTTAAATAAATTCAACTTCTCAAGACACAAGTCATTCAGCTTTAAGTGTTAGCCTCCACTTTTTCCTCAAGCTGAGCAAAAGGCAAAGTCTTGCATAGTAAGCTCTTATTCTTCCCTCTAATGAAATCTTTTCACTGGTTTGTGACGATAATGGTTGCCTGCCCTATTCCACTCACCAGTAAAGAAGAGGTCAAGGGCTAGGAGGCAGCTTTTTTCATAAGGCTGCCCTTTCTGTATCATCCATATCCAGCAAAATGTAGACGGGCAATTTTTGCTTGCTGAATATGAGTGTATTTCAGGAAATATGCTTCCAAGTGGTTCTGAAAACCTAGAATTGTTGTCATAAAATATTATAAGCCCCAGTTATTACTAAATATGGAAGATCATATATCCATTACTATTTTGAAAGCTGTTAGTGCTGTGTTGGTGAGGTTGCCATCCCCCACTGAGTGGGCATCAGGAGAATAAGGGGATGGGGGCACACTGGGTCAGCATCATGGCTTTGGTATTTGTCTTGGCCTCAGTAAGATTTCACTATGTAACTGTACAGTCCCAAGGTTACTCACAGCTTGAATCTAAGAAGCTAAAATCTAGGACTGTCCTCTTTGAGTGAAGTACTAAGGGTGTTGGACTCTGGAGAGAAGTGTGAGATAATTGCTCAAGTCCAGGCTCACTGGGCAATGCCATGGGTTTGGAAGGGCTATGGCTACCCAACTTGGCTGGCCTAGGTTGGGGCTGTGTCAGTGGGTGTTTGTGAGGTTGTAAAGGACAGGCTATGGAAGTACCCCCCAGGGCCCAGAGAGCTGGGAGACAGCGGAGGGCTAGCCGAGAGCCTGACCTGTATGTTGAGTGAAAGGAGGATTTGGTGAGAGACTGGTTAGATGCTAAGATATTCTTGGGCAACTCTGGCCCCCAGGATAGCCAGAAGGTGGTTTTCCTGGTTTTAGGGGTGCTGGAAGGATTTTTAACAGCTCAGAGCAAAGTATGAGTGCTAAGATAAGAGGAATTGTGAGTTGTACCAAAGCTGATGGGACCTGGCAGCTGCCTGAGACTGGCTTTGGCTAATAGTTATCTGACTCCAGTTCCTCAGCCCCTGTTCCAGTGTGTCCATAAAGTAGGGGCGGTCTTATCCCCTTCACTGCTTTCAGCCATAGAGCTTTGGGAGGATGCTCTGGGCCCACTGAAGCCAAGGTGATGTGATCTGCAGATGGGAGAGGCAGGTGGAAAGCAGGGGATATATGCTTTCTTTAGAGTGCTACCCTAGAAGTCCATAAGCTTCATATTTAAGTTCTCCTTCTTAGCCAATTCTCCTTCCATCTCCACCAAACGGGCAGGCCACTTCTTCTGCAGGGTCCCTGAGTTAGTCATTTCCAGTGTGGGAAGAGTGATGGAATTTGTGTGGAGATGTACAAATGCTCCGATACATTACATTTTACCTTTATAGGGAAGAACCAGTTGTCATACTGAATGAGTTGTTCAATCACCATAACCACGTGAATGGATGTGGCTACAGCCATTTCGGCAAGCATTCCTTCATTTTTGGCCCATAACAAGTTAGGCACAAAAATGACTGCAGTGCATTTTGTTAATGCTGCTGGTATAAGCAAACTCTGCAAGGAACTTAATTAAATACCTAAAGTTAACAAAATTTTGTGGTGACAACTTTTGACCTGTTCTCCATAAATCTTGAAGTTTTTTGTCTTAACCCCGCACACTTGCAACTTGTGTCCATTATTCACACAGATTGAAAGTCATCAAAATGTAAGGCAATTTCCATAATTAGGACTTTAAATCAACAGCTTACAGAATGGGGGTCTGAATAGAACTCATCTAGGCGAGAGGTAGAGCAGTCTAAAACAGCTCTCAGTTTCTTTAACTTGGAGTCCCCAATACCAATTTTAAAATGCCCTTCTCTATGTGGTTCTCTAGGAGAAGCAACGACACAGGTCTCAACCAGAACCACCTCTATTCTTTCAAAGGAGTCCCCAAAGCTGGTTTTCCTCTCACCTACCTTGATTGGCTCACATTCCAGTGAGGGCCCTTCCTAAGACTGCTAATGCTTTTTGATGGTAATCTGCTTGGGCTTCTAATAATGAAACAAAGAATTTGTTATACTGCCCTTCTTTGGCCATACAGTTGCTCGTGTCTGCTGCAAATTGATCCTTGCAGTGTTCTACTTGATTTCCAGCTTCAACCATCTCTTAATGTATCTATTTTTTATGGAAGCCCCTGAAAGTTGACTTCTGAAGTTTTGTGAGCTTAGTTCCACCTAGCTCTAACCAAATCCCATTTTATTGAGCTATTTCCTCTGTTTCTCGATATTTAGGGATCTCCACTTCTGTTTATGCCATGCAGAAAGTCCACAATCTTTTCTTCAACAAAGAAAAGCACTCCATCATGCTGAGAGAGTTTAGAGCTAATCGATTCTCAGCATCCCCACATGTGTCCAGCATCCTCCCCAAGAGAAATTCTTCCAGCTGAGCTGATGCGTTTTGGATATTTTGAGTTTTCAAAGGGGTTTTCTGTACCTCCTGGCATCGGTGCCACACTGGCCCTGGAAGCACACCATCAGGCTCTTGTGGGAATGGTGGTATATTGACTGAACCATGTCCATGCACAGCTTGAATTGTAACAGATCTTCACAGAGGACTTCTGTTTTCTCAGCTCTAGCCACAGTTTGGTTGGCCAGCTGCTTCATGAAGTTGAACTTCTTCACTCCTTAGGGACTCAGGCCTGAAAAGGCAGGGCAGCAGCATCAGTGGTTCCCCAGACTCACCTTTGGCCATGTCACGTGTCACTCGCAGTGACATAGCCCTACTTCCTTTCTTATGTTTCTGTTTCTGCTATCTTACTTCAGGTTGCTCTCTGATAGGATCTCCAGGTTGAATTTGGCTAAATCATTATGTCAGTTGCACAAAATTCGTGGAAGCCTGGTCCTTCTATCAGATGAAATGTGGAAGCGTGGAAACATATGGAATGTATATGATACTACTTTATTTTGAAATTGATTGCATAATGCAAATATAAACACTTAATATTCATACAGTTTGAATCTTTGTGGGAGAAATTCTTCTTTGCAGGATGTATTGTTCTTTCTTGTAAGAAATAATTATACTGCCACTTAATTGCCATTTCTGAAAAAAAATTAATTTTAACTTGGTTGTTGCTGAAGTGTGACCTTGAAAGTGACTTGTCTCTTTAACAAAGGAAATGGTGAAATATGTACTACCAAATACAATTTACTCTGTCTTCTTTTAAAGTTGCTTCTGAAAATATTCCATACATACTGTTTATATAAGCATTAATACTAAAATGGAAGTTAAGGGATTTTGTGTCTCCTATGCACTCTATCCAATATTGCAAACCAAACAGTTTTCAGTTAATACTGTCTCTTAATTGCTCTAATGTTCCATGTCAAGACTTTATGCATAAAACAAAGAGAGCTTCTTAGTGTTAGTTTCAGTCCTTACATGATAAAGAGTTTGAATGGTCAGCATGCAGTGTAGTATAAATACACTTTAGACAAACTGAATTTAGAAGGCAATGATATGGCTGCAAATTTGCAAGAAGATTCAGAGTTTGTTTATATTTTGCAAGTTCAGCATTGCTGAATAATCAATGTTACTGGAATACAGTTTACCAGTCAGAATCCTTCAAGAATGAGAAATGGACAGTTAAATTGACAAAGTCTGCGTAAGAGTAAATTATTAATCTACACACCAAAGAAGAAAGGCATCCTGAAAAATATTTTCTAAGTAGAATTTTTACTGGTTCTCTCACCAGTCATGCTAACTATCAATTCAAAGACTACATACTAATAACATAGATTTTTTTATTGAAAAAGAAGTCAATAGCTGCATTATTTGTCACTTCTTACCTACACATCTGACATAATTCCATAGAGTATTTTCTTTCAGTTAACTATTTTTCCTGAACAAATTTTGGCCTCAATTTTCCTACAGTCAAATCGGTTCAAAAGTTCAATGTCATTTTTTTCAAACCACAGGCAATTTTGATGAATTTTATCACAGATAAGATAAAGAACTATTGTCCCTATGTCAGTTCTTCAAAGGAAAAAAAATGTATTACAGTTGTGTAAATAATGATTTGTGTTTGTCAAGAAGCATAAATCAGTCGGAGTTTTATGAAGAAAAGGGATAATCATCCTTAATAAAAAGGAGCTATTGTTTGAGAACAAAGTGCACATACTAATTTTTGAATTTGATCAAATCTCTAATAGGGAATGTATGAGGAAAATTTCAAAGGTGTAAGGAGATATTCAAGTATGCTTGCTTAACTTTTATAAAATCAGAATCATGTAGTTGAATCTCATTATATTGGGCAACTCCAGGTAGAATGTTTCAACTCTGCTCTGCTTTGGTGTGATGTGAGCATCATTGACAGACATTCTGTAACATATTGCTATGATTTTTGTAATGTAAGAATGCGTATAATATCCATAATAATATAATATAATACCCATCTTACATTACTATTTTCTCTGTTAGATGTTACTAGGTTTCACAATGTTTTTCATGGTTTGTGAATTCACTGAACTACACTTGGCTCTTAGCTGCTATATAGCTGTAACTGAAAGTGGAGCTCTTCCATCAAAAGTGCAGAACCTCAGTGCACACACAATGTGTACAAGCCTCACTCAACTTAGCTTACTTTTGCTTTTCTTGTTCTCTTGGTTTGAATCATTTCAGCTAGAACTATTGTGTAATAAATCATGTATTTAGAATGAGACAAGGAATAAATGAAAACAATACTGTCAAAAACACTAGATTGATAGAGCTGGTAGTTTACATAACCGTAGAGAAAAATTACAGGAACTGCTTAAGCAGTTTTCATTATACACCCAGGTTTTATGTTGATGTTTTAAAATGTCAGTTATTTTTACCTTGAGACACCTTGAATAGAAGGTAGCTTGTATCTTGTTGCTACTTTTCCACTAGGGCAATGCATTTTATTTTTAAGTAGTTATTTATTCCTTCTATTAGATTCAGTGGTTTTTCTTTTATTAGTCTACCATGGGCATTAAACACAACTATGTATTGTGTTTTTTTTTTTTTTTTTTTATAAATTTATTTATTTACTTATATTTATTTTTGGCTGTGTTGGGTCTTCGTTTCTGTGCGAGGGCTTTCTCTAGTTGCGGCGAGCGGGGGCCACTCTTCATCGCGGTGTGCGGGCCTCTCACCGTCGCGGCCTCTCCCATTGCGGAGCACAGGCTCCAGACGCGCAGGCTCAGTAGTTGTGGCTCACGGGCTTAGTCGCTCCGTGGCATGTGGGATCTTCCCAGACCAGGGCTCGAACCCGTGTCCCCTGCACTGGCAGGCAGATTCTTAACCACTGCACCACCAGGGAAGCCCCCTGTATTGTGTTTTAATAATGGTTATTTGCCATCACCATCATCTTCATGATGAATGTAATTATGACTTCATCATCTGAAACATCACCACTAGAGCAATTAAAAAATATAAAATGTTGCTATATGTCAGTGGATGAATTGAAGATTTCCATATATTCTTTTTGCATTTATTTATCACAACAACTCTAGGTATTAAATTTGGCTTATTTAAAAAATGTGACTGAGCAACGAATGTTAAGTAGCCATCTGATTCTAAAACATGGTATCAGGAATACAGATCCTAGTTAGAGAGATGCTAGTTTTCTGACAGTGCATCTGTTTTCCATATTGAAAGTACACACACACTCTTAAGAAAAGACTCAGTGTTCCATGGTAGCTATCCTTTATTTTACCATCTATAGTATTTTCACCTACCCACCCCTTATATTCCTACTTTATCCTATGTGCTCTTCTTTAGCCAAAATATTTTAATATTTGGTTGGCTTTATAAATATAATAATCAAAATAAAAGTTATAAATGAGTTTGAAGTGAACCAGGAGTAGAAGGAAACTTTCTTAACCCAAAAGGTCATTTATAAGTTCTATAGTTAACAACATAGTTTATGTTCTTGTTGGTGAAAACATGAATGCTTTTCCCATAAGGCTGAGAGTAAGGTAAGGATTTGTACTTTCAACCTTTTTTCTTGAGATCCTAGAAAGTTCTGCAATGGAAAAAATGAAATAAAATATATATGGTTTACAGAAGAAGGAATAAAACAGTTTTATTCACAGTAAAGATAATGTTCTACATATAAAAGCCTAAAAACTATAAAAACTACTGGAATTAATTTGATAAGTTCACTTTTTATAATAACATTAACTAAAATTCAATTGTGTTTCTGTATACTATCAACAAACAGCTATAAAATGAAACTAAAATGAAAATATCATTTACAAAAGAGCTGAAGAACATAAAACATGCATGGATGAATTTAACAAAACATATATAAGACCTCTACAATAATACCTAAAGAACTTTGGTGATAGAAGTCAAAGAAGACTTAAACAAATTGAGATTTATACAATGCTTATGGATTCAAAGACTCAATACTTTTATATCAATTATCCCAGAAATTATTATTAGAATTAACAAATTCTAACAAATTTCTGAAAAAAATTGTTTTTGGAAGTTGATAAAATTATTCTAAAATTCATGTAGAAATTCAGAAGATCTAAAATAGCCAAAATAATTTTGAAGAAATAGTTTAAACATTTTGAGAAATCGTACAACTTTATTTAATAATCAAGATATATTGTGGTACTGACATAGAAATAGACTTATTAGATCAATTGAACCAAATTAAGTGTCCAGAAACAAATACATATTTATAAGGCCAATGGATTTTTTAAAATGTACCAAATCCACTTAATGGCAAAAGAAAGCCTTTAACAAATTGTTCTGGTACAATGAGCTATTCATATGTGAAGAAAATGAACCACTATCTCATACCATACACAATTTTGAGATTGATATTTGACCTTAGTAAGAAAGCTAAAAGTACACATCTTCTACAAGAACACACAATATCTCTTTACAATCTTGGCATAGTCAAGATTTCTTAGAGAGGACCCAGTAAGCCTTGACAATAAAGATCTTTATTTAAAAAAAAAATGTTAAGCAACAGACATAGGTATGAAAATTAACAGGAAGCCACAGAGTGGGAGAAAATAAATGTTATACATATGTGTTTGGCAAAAGACTTGTTTCCAGATTACATGAAGACTTCCCACAAATCAATAATGAGCAAATAAAATCAGCAAAATAATAAAGACTTCAAAAAGGAAGTTATACGTTTACCCATAAGTTAATAAAGAAGAAATCAGCATCATCAGTTATGAAGGGAGTGGAAATTCAAATATATCACTGTGGGTGAGGAGTTCAGCTCCTGTTCAAAAACCTATTTATGATTTTTCAGGCCTGACCATGGGCAACTATAGAGGCTTTACCTGGCAGGCCTCTTGGGGGAAAACTGCCCTCCCCACACCAGTATTGGTGCACAGCCAGTGCATTGCAGTCTCTGAATAGAGTTTCAGTCAAGGACTCAGCACCTCTCTGGCTGGCCATGCTCTTACTAAGATCTGCATTTCTAACCCAGGCACTTACTCCACAGACTGTATGAATAGGATCATCAAAAGGATTGTGTCCTGTTTCAGACGACGTATTAGTCCTAATTCACTTAAAGAAAATTGATTTTACTACTATTTTCAGTAAAACCTTCATTTAGTCAACAGGTAATTATTAGATTCATCCTGTTGCCCTGCACTGTATAATGCTTATGATCTCCTGAAAAAGACAATCATTAAAAAGGTTTATCAAACGTGCTGAGTTTCATGACAAAAAAAGCAAGTGGATTCATTTGCAAGAATATTTTCTTAAGCAAAATATAAATACATCCTGAATAATTCTCTGTTTTTGGATGAATAACTGAAATATCACAGAATAATTTTTAAAAATTGTATGCTCTTTAGTGCTGTGTCATACTATAATAGTCTGTATTCTCTCTTTTTTAAAATAATAGATATCAAATGCAATATCATTATTAACTATTATTCTAATTGTTACAACAATTATAGAAAATATTTAAAGAGCACTTATTATGTACCTGACATTGTTTAAGTACTTTATATGGATAAACTCTTTTCTTTCTCAAAAATCATTCTGTGAGACAGGTGCTAATGCTGTCACCATTGTAGCAATTTTAGTGTCTGTCTATAAGTTACCAGAGTATTCAAGCTTGCAAAATAAATGTTGAATCTTAATAAGATGATAATTATTAAATTTGTACATTTTTAATAAATTCATGATTTTAGGAAGGTATGAAGAGATTTTGAAAAATGCTTATTTGACCAATTTTTCTAGGAATTTTGGCAATATTACATGTAATTAGATTGTGAAGTAAGAAAGGCAAAAACTTCACTATGGTTGAAGTTGTAATTCTTTATTGAGATTTTTATTTTGTTAAAGAGAAAAATATGACTTAGGACCAAAATTTTTAGAGGAATTGTGCTTTTTTTTTCAGCATATATCAGGAAAAGATGGAAACTCTAATTCGAAAAGATACATGCACCCCTATGTTCAAAGCAGCACTATTTACAATAGCTAAGACATGGAAGCAATGTAAATGTCCATCAACAAATGAATGGGCTCAGCCATAAAAAATAATGAAAGGATGTCATTTGCAGCAACATGGTTAGACCTAGAGATCATCATACTAAGTGAAGTAATTAGCCAGACAGAGAAAGACAAATATCATATGATATCACTTATATGTGGAATCTTAAAAAATGATGCAAATTAACTTATTTATAAAACAGAAATAGACTCACAGACATAGAAAACAAACTTATGGTTACCAAAGGGGAAAGGAGGGGGAATAAATTAGGAGTTTGGGATTAACAGCTACACACTACTATGTATAAAATAGATAAACAACAAGGTCCTACTGTATAGAACAGGGAAATATATTCAATATCTTGTAATAACCTACAATGGAAGAGAATCTGAAAAAGAATAGATATATACATATATAACTGAATCACTTTACTGTACACCTGAAACATTGTAAATCAACTACACTTCAATTAAAAAAAAAAAGGAATTATGCTTTTTATACCCTTGTTTACCTAGATGAGTCACTTTCTCTAAGCACAAATTATGACATATTTTATCTTCTTTATTCGCTCCACAGTAGACTGACATACTTAGTTGTTAAATCTGGGAAAAAAATCACTGAACTTAATCTACAGAGCTGCTTCTTCATCTTTGCAATTTCTTGTTCAGTACTGGGAGGCCTGCCCTAATTAGAGCTGCCTGTAACTGGGTGGGTAAATCAGCTTATTTCTGGAGTTCCATACTAGAACTGCTACTTCATCTAACCTAAGATTTAGTGTGAATAACACTGACTATGTTGATCTCCTTCTACCATTCCTTTGTATTTTAAAAAATTTTTTCAGACCCTTATGTAAAAGAGATGTTATTCGTTAGACACAATTGAAGAAACTAAGGTACACATAAATTTTACACCATTACCTTCTTTGAAATCCATTTACCAAATAACTATTAAATTATTTATAATGTTGTATCTCTGATGCAGTTGAAGTTAATAAATTATTAAGATTGTCTTAGTGTAGACCAATGTGCATTCTGATCATGTTACTTTACATCTAAGAATGATGATGTCAGTTGATTTTATGATATGAAAAATTGAGGGGTAGATTAAATACAAAATCTTAACTTTTATCTGAGGCCTTCATGTTTGAATGGATAATAAATTTACAGCCAAGTTCTGAAATTTAAGCATTTGAATTCAGGCATGAACACAAAAAAGATGGGCAAGTCCCAATACCTTACAAATTACAATAACGATTTGAAGTTTCCATGAGTAGGCTGGGGAAATAAATTATTCACTGACTGACTTTCACAGAAAACCCTTATAAATTAGACACTGATTGAAGTTTTTTCTTCTCCTAAAATGGTTAAAAAGCTGCTTTTATAAAAATTCAATTAGCACTCTTACTTTATGATGCTAGTATATATGTCATTTATGAAATCTTCTTTGGGAATATTCTCATCTTAAGGTAGATCAAATTCACTCTTAATAAGAAGATCTCAATTAAGATTTATTAGAAATTTCTTGTGATGAAGCAAATTAAGGATTTGTTGATATAAGCAAATGATTTATATGTTGATTTACTTTGCACAGCACATAGTTGCTTTCAGCAGTAGGGGATGGTTATTTAAAGAGCTAAATTGTTCTGCAGGGTGTAGATGGAGCCAGGCAATGAATGGCTCCAATCAAGCCACCCACATTCTGGTGGAATGTCTGTGACTGTGGCATCATAGATACCATTACCCAAAATGTGCTGCTAATTGTAATTTCCATTCTGAATCCAGGAGAATTTAAATTATTTTTGACACTGGTAAAGTCTTATAGCAGTGTTAAATCTCTATCATGTAACAACATCAAGGAATCTCTTTATTCACATTAAAAGAGTATCACAAGACAGCTGACTATACTGTATACATATGCACACACACAAACACAGACATCAAACATTAGGATTCAGACGTATTTCTTGCTATAACTGGGAGACTTGAGACTTAGGCCCTTTTGTATGAAAACTGAGTATGTACATCATTCTGCGGGAAGAATCCAGGAACAATAGGCTTAACCCAATGTGAAGCTTTACTCATTATTGGAAGTAATAATTTGCCATAGATCATATTGTCTGTCACACCAGTTGTTTCCAGGGTCAGGGCCTAGGACAAGAGAGTGCTTGCTATAGGTAATTCATGAAGAACTGGGACACGATGCCCTACTGTGGGAATCCTGTAATAAAACTGAAGCCAAAGGTAAAGAGGTCTGATGCCATCCCCTCACGCTGCCCTTTAATGGACTGTGAGCAGCAGTCTGAGTGGGAACTGTGCTGCACAGAAGAGGGGGAAAGCGATCCTGCAGAACGGAGAAAAGATTGGAGGAGACCACGTGGCCTTGTCAAGTGCAGCAGGGTCTGGCTACACTGAGGTACCCCGTGAAGAAGTGACACTGGCTTTCTTTGCTGATACAGAATTACAACCACACGTAGTAGGAAAAGTTGTCATAAGAGCAATTATCAAGGGAATTCCCTGGTGGTGCAGTGGTTAAGAATCTGCCTGCCAATGCAGGGGACATGGGTTCGAGCCCTGGTCCAGGAAGATCCCACATGCCTCAGAGCAACTAAGGCTGTGCGCCACAACTACTGAGCCTGCGCTCTAGAGCCCACGAGCCACAACTACTGAAGCCCTTGCTCCTAGAGCCTGAGCTCTGAAACAAGAGAAGCCATCACAATGAGAAGCCCGTTCACCACAACGAAGAGTAGCCCTTGCTCGCCGCAACTAGAGAAAGCCCATGCGCAGCAACGAAGACCATCAACAAAGACCCAACGCAGCCAAAAATAAATAAATAAATAAATTTTAAAAAAGCAATTATCAAGGCCTACTCATAGAGGACACACACACAAACGCTTGTAAAGCACCCTCTTCTAAGTCCTGGAAATGCCTTGAGAGGACTTCTAAAGGAGCCAAGATCCTCACTCTGCAGGGGAAGGTTCAAGCTGATGGAAATTTCCCATTTCTTTCTATGTGAGATAAGGTCAAAGAGACTTCGTAATGCATATAAACACTGTGTAGTTTATTAATAATGAATGGAAATGGAGAAAAATAAACCAGAAAATATGCAAACCTTATTTTTATTTCTTGTAACTAGGACTATGTCTATATATGACTTTATATATGTAAATTAATTATTTTTGAGGGGGTTAATAAAATTATGTTCCTGTTTATCCCTATTTATCTTCTCTTTTATTTCTTCTTTTCTGGATGCACGCTCATTTCCAGTGAGATTAGCCTGAAGTGAGATTAGCACCTGAAGTGAGATTAGCACACATGCAACACAACATGTGACAGTGCAAATTTTGAAATGAGACAAACCTCTATTTGAATACAAATTTCATCAATTTGAACTATTATATTATCACCAGATAGAGAGTAATTATCACCAGTAATCATCATTCATGATTTCCCTATCTTAATTATATTATATATATATATATAT